>NC_045623.1:9556957-10806957 GCF_009829155.1 Mustela erminea
AGATAGAAGAAGCCAGCCAGAAAGTCCGCATATATGGTTCAATTTATGTGAAACATCCAGAAGAGACAAATCTCCAGCGACAGAAAGATTAGTGGTTGCCAGAGGCTAGGGATGGGAAGGCAGTACTAATGGGTACAGAGTTTCTTTCTGGAGTGGTTAAAACCTCGGGGATAAGATCGTGGTAATGGCTGCACGACTCTGTGAATATACTAAAAGCTACTCAATTGTACGCTTGACATGGGTGAATTTTATATGTTAACTATAATTCAATAAAGCCATTATTAAAAAACAAATAAGCGGATACACAATAAAAGAAACCTGTGCTTTCTCTGCTCTTTCCAAATCTAAGGGTTTAAATCTCTAGTATTTTTTCCTTATTCAGCTAAATGTTAACAGACTTAGAGCATGCTAGAAGATATTGAAGTTTATATTAATACAAAATAATAATAAAAACTTCAATGGAAAAAATACACTTTAAGGTCTAGTTTACCTGTACTCTAAAAAGTAACCACGTAATTCAACAAATATCTTGTATTCATTATGCTGATTCAATGAATACCTGCATTTTTACAAGTGATTATAAATTTACATAGTCAGAAACTTCTAATTGGAATCCATGGCAGATTTAGTGAAAACATTCATTATTAAGCTCATAAATGATGATCCTTCACCTTGATAGCCTAGATAAAATTGAGGGATCAAAAACTTCTATCTACCTGCTGAAACACACACACACAGATTGCTTCAGAGGAGTTTCATGAATTACACCGACAAAGAAGAAATATTTCTATTTAAGAATATGTATCCATACCATTAAAAAAAGTTGACCTTTCTGTCTTATGGCATAAAAATGTTTTACTTAGCCAAAAACAAAATCAATTAAGAATAGACATAAAAATGCCCGTTTTAATTAACCTTGCCATACATGACCACCACCAGGAACTAGACGTAACAAGCTGGTTGACAGATATATTCAACCATACTAGCACAGCTCTGGCAACTCGACTAATTGACGGGAAATCTTTTTCCAGTCCTAAAGCAAGATGAGGCACAGGGATGGGATGCTCAACCCCTGTGTGGAAATACCACTTTGTAAGTCAGGCCAAAAGTAGTGCCCATCACCTTCAGTCCTAGGGACCCCTGATGAACTTGGCTTGAACCTTGCACGTGCAGCAAATCATGTAACCCCTGTGGAGGTGCAGCGCCCTTTTCTCTTTATTTATACTCCACAGTGTTCTCTAAAGAAGCTAAATTGCTGAGTTTTGGTTCATCTATTAAAAAAAGGTTATGAGGGTAGTATGTGCATACAAAAATTTGTACAGAAGAGCTCCTAATGGTCCAAGAAGTGGAAACACCCAAATGGCCATTGTTTATCCAAACAAAATGTAGTGTCCCCACACCGTGGAGTACTATTTGGTCATAGAAAGGAATGAAGTACTGATACATGTTATAACACAGACGATCCTTGAAAACACTGTACAACAATTAAGAATAAAGACCAAGAGAGAAAGAAAGAAAGAAAATGATGGGTTACAGTGACAGAAGACAGACGTGAGGACCACGTATTACATTCCATGAATGCAATGTAAAATCTCCACCACAGGCACGCTGACAGAGACAGAGAGTAGATAAGTGGTTGCTGGAGGGCTGGGAATTGAAGGGTGTCAGCTAAAGGAGACAGGATTTCTTCGGGGGAAAACGAAAATGTTCTACAAATCAAATGTGGTGATGGTTTGCACAACTCTGTGAATATACCGGAAGCCACTGAATGATACCCTTGTAATGAGTAAACTGCATGGCTTGTGAATTACATCTCACAAAGAAAGCTGTTTAAGAGAAACGAAGCCACTGGCTCAAACTCCTAGGGTCACGTTCTAGTTCAGTCTGTGTTCAACAGGATCCCCGCTCACCTGCAGTTTGGAAGTCAATCTCAATAGGATTGGAGAGACTGGTGGCTGCTTCTCGCCACAGGCTGCCCCTGACAGGAGACCAGGCTGTCACCATGCAGCGGTACAGCCCTGCGTCGGAGACCTGAGTCTGGTACATTCGGTATCGAAATTCATCTTCCTGCACTTTCTCTAACACGACGCCATCCACCCGTGACGCATCTGTCCAATTCTCCAGCTTCACCACAGAATCCTGGTCCAGGGAGATGATGTACTTGGTTTCATTGGGACTAGAGAGGTCCCCCACAGGCTTCTCCGCGGTGATGAGAACAGAGTAGCGTGGTGATTTAATATTCTTGGAAGACACTTTGCAAGTCATCTCAAATGTATTTCCTGCGGCAAAGAAAGGCTTCGGCTGCCTTGCCTTCACCACGAGCACAGAATCTGGAAGGAAGTACCAGAAAGAGGTGATTCCCAACAGGACTAGTGAAAATGGATATGCATCTGAAAGCACAATGACACGGAAATTGGAATTTATTTGCAAATTGCCGCACAATAGCACTTAAGAAAATCTGGAGACTCAGAAAGAAAATCATGTGTATCTGTAAGCAGGCTACAAACCACCCCGCTGGATGAAGCAGAACAGTCTGAAATGATTTAATGGGTGTGAAAGAATCCGGCAGACTGCTGGGATCCTTAAGGATGTGAGGCAGGACTCATGGTTCATGACTAGGAGGAGATGCGCCAGAACCCAACTCCCAAGTCCGGCCCTAGACCATGCCAAGACCTCTCCCTGATGTTCTGCTGGGGAAAGTGCAGGGAAAGTCTGCTTGGAAGATCAGGGGAGGGAGATATGGGTTCTTTCTGTTAAATCTATATGACAGTCACAATACAGAACAGATTGTGGGTCAGGGGAATGGAACACACACCTGTCCATCAATGATTTCCACAGAGAGGACATTTTAACATTTTGAGCACGTGTCCATGGCTACGTTAACTTTAGGTTTAAGTATGTTACCTCCGCTTCTCTGTGAAAAAAGAAATCGCTAAGCATATACAGATTAAAAGCCATCTATATTCTAATGGCTCACTGTCAGGCACTTGGAAGGTACTTAAATATTTGTTGAATGGATGAATAAATGAATTAAACACAGGCTTTTTATCCCTTAATAAGATTATTAATTCTATAATCTGTCTCATTATAAAACAAAATTTTTACATTAGGTTTGGTAGGAATAGCTGTTCTGCCAAACCTATTAAGCAGAACATGTATGTCGGAGTGTCTCTCCATGCTCACGGATGCCTGAGGTTCCACTGAGCCCCCTACATTCTTTCCTGATTCTCCTGTGAGTTTGGTAATCCATCCAGTCACTGAACAAGTACTAAGTGAGAGCCTCCCGTATTCCAGGCACTGGGAATGCCACAGTAAACAAAGCATACAGAAGTCTCTCCCTTTATATGCTAGCGAAGGAAGATGAACACAACAGGGAACAAAAATGGCAGGGTTAGATGGTGATATGCTTGAGAGAATAAAGCAGGGAAAGAGGAGAAAAAGAATGTGTGTGTGTGGGCAGGGAGAGACATCATAATTTTACACAGAGTGGCCAGGGATGGCATCCCTTGTGAGGCATCAAGGAGCTGCGAAGGTGAGGGAACGAGCCCTGTACCCATGTGGGGAACAACTATCTAGGCAGAGGGAAGAAGGGGCAGGAAGCCGAAAGGCAGAGGTCTGCCCAGCATGCTGGAGGCACCATGGGCAAGGCGGAGGGGCTGAAGAGGAGTGAGCATGGGGGAAAGCTATGCATGCGGTCAGAAGATAAGGGGAGCTAGATGCCCCAGGGCATGCAAGGCTACCAAGAGGACCCTGGGTTTTGCTTTGAGTGAGATGCAAAGTCTTTGAAGGTTAGGGCAGAGGAGTTTCATCATCTGACATCCCGCCATGTGCATGGGCGGGAGCAAGAACAGTGAGGAGGGCGGTGATGTAATCCAGGCAGGAGGAGGTGGTGGCTGGCTAACAGGGAAGCGTGGCAGGGGCAAGACTCTGAGTCCCCGGAAGGAAGAGGAATTGAGGATGAATGTTTTGGGCTGAACCAGTACAATGAAGGTGCCAGAGAAGGCCAAAAGGAGACCAGAAGCGCCATTCTGAACGGGAGTTGGAGAAGCCCGTTAGACAAGCAGAGGTGTCAACGAGGCAACAGAGTGCTGAATCTGGCATTCTGCGAAGGAGTCTGGGTTAGAAATATACATTTGGGAGTTCCGGGTGTGTAGGCAGTGTTTCAATTCATGAGGTTAGAAGACATCACCAAGAGAGGGAAGTCAACTAGAGAGGAAGTCCGACAACTATGTCTTGAGGCAGTCCCAAGTCTCAGGCTCAGGAAATGAAAGATCCAGCAAAGAACATGGAGAAGGAGTTGCTGTGAGGTGGGAGGAAAGCTCGGGGAAGGGGCGCCCCACAGCCAAGGTATTTCTGGGAGGAGGGAACGACCACCTGCACTAAATCCCGCTAAGTAAGATAATGAACCACGGGATTTTGCAGGATGTCAGTCACTACTGATTAACACCGGGACCAGGGGCGGAAGTCTGGTCAGAAGCAGGCGCCAGAAAGAAAGGAAGAGAGAAAGTGAAGACGCTAAGTATAGACAAATCAAACACTTTGGCTATAAAAGGAAAGAGCGAGCAACGGCTGGGGGCAAATGGCTTTGGGGAAGTGAAGACAGAGGGAGAAGTAAAGTGAAAATTACTTTACAAAATACAAAAGCAGGAACAGGTGTTTAGAGGCCAACAGGAAAGGTCCAGAGAAGACAGGAAAATTGATGACATAAGAGAGACAGGCCTCGTGCTCGACCAGTGAGAGGGCCTGGCCTTTACTAGGACACAGGCTGCGGGAAACCCTGTAGAAATTCTCTTTAGGGAGAGAGAACCCAGGACCAACAGCTGAGGGTAAGGCTGGGAGAGAAGGTTTTCAGTCCAGGAAGGTGGTATGCAATAATCGTTTTGGAGAGCAGGGAAGTAAAACAGATTATGGAAATGCAGAATGACTGCCAGGCAGCCACAAGAACCCATTGACAGAAACAATCACAGACTTAAAGTGAAGCCAGTCAACACGTTTAAATGTTTTTATCCAACTACAAATGTAGGTAGGCAGGTAGCAGAAGGTTGGCTTTGGACGGCCTTGTGGTCTGGCCAGAGTGTAATGCAAAATTAAGTGGGGCAAGGGAGACCGGGGTGCTGGGGGTTGTTATGGCCAGGAATCTAAGCGGCATGATTGCCTGTCTAGTCCTCTCTTCCACCCCTGGACATAATCTAAGAATGGAAGAGGGTGCTAAAATGACACGGGAACGGTGCCTGGGTGGCTCGGTCATTAACTGTCTGCCTTCGGCTGGTAGGTCATGATCCCAGGGTCCTGAGACTGAGTCTTACATCAGGATCGCTGCTTGGTGGGAAGCCTGCTTCTCTCTCTCCCACTCCCCCTGCTTGTGTTCCCTCTCACTGTGTCTCCCTGTGTCAAATAAATAAATA
Source organism: Mustela erminea (assembly GCF_009829155.1). Taxonomy (NCBI): domain Eukaryota; kingdom Metazoa; phylum Chordata; class Mammalia; order Carnivora; family Mustelidae; genus Mustela; species Mustela erminea. The sequence goes on from NC_045623.1 coordinate 9,562,363, forward strand.
AAATAAGTCTTTAAGAAAGAAAAGAAATGACACGGGGCAGCAGGCACAGACTGGACTGCCCTGGACAGCTGGTCCAGCTACATGAGAGAGAAATGGAGGCCAACACAAGGCGGTAGGGTTCATGGTGGGCTGCAGGGGTGACGCTGGAGGCGTACAGGAGTGATCTAGAAAAACAGACGGTATGTTTAGAGAAGAGGATTCATGGAATTGAGAGCATGGAGGGCTTTCAGCTGTCACAACTGATATGGTCTACTATAGGGTGTGAGACGGGAGAAAATGACCAAACCAGAGGGAAGACAAGATGACTCAAGCGGAGGATGGGGGACCAAGAAGGAGACGTTGATCTTCACCAGGGTTCCCAGCACCGGCTGCTCGGGAGAACTGGCTTAAAACTTCCAAAGCCCGGGGACGTCTGGATGGCTCAGTCAGGTAAGCGTCCAAATTTTAGTTTCTGCTCAGGTCACGATCTCAGGATCGTGGGATAGAGCCTCGCACAGGGATCCACACTTGGCTGGAGTCTGCTGGAGATTCTCTCCCCCCACCCGCCCTGTTCCTCTCCCCATCTGAGTGACCTGCTCACTCACTCACAGACACACATACATGCGTATGTCCATAAAATGTTAAAAAGAAAAAAATCCCAACGCCCAAAGCTGTATACACCCTCAGACCAACTAAGAAAGACCCTCTGGTGGGACTCAAGCTTCAGTGTTTTTTTTAAAGCTCCTCAGATAATCATGAGGTGCACGGTCCGAATGTGGGCCAGCATTGTGCGTGGAGAGAAGCTACGAGTCAGCGAGAGCACCAGAGAGCACGGCTGTGACACAGAAGTTAACCACTTCCCCGAGGGAATGAGGAGGACCCAGGAGTCCAGTGAGTGGAGAGGGGCACGAGCTGATGAACAGGTCCTGCTGTATGAGGAGAGTGGGAAGGAAACCCCTCCGCTCAGGAGACCCCAGGGCCAACAGTGGCCTCAGCGGGGGAGCGAGGTTGGTCATGTTTACTGTGGGAAAGAGCAAGGAAGGTTCCAAGCTGAGTGTCAGGCAACAGGAGATTCTGCTGAGTCCCAGAGAGCCCTGTTTGGGGTTGGGGACAAGGAGAGGGTGGCAATGAGTCAACTGAGGCATGTCAAGGGGCATGTGGTACTTCACATCCAGGGGCTCAAGGGGGACCTAGGAGGCCTGGGCTTCCTGTCGTGCTGGACTTAACAAGTCTGATGTCCCAACACAGTGCTCCGAGGATCAAGAGGAGATATAGCAAAGAAACCGTTTCCCTTGAGTTCTTATCACCCCTCTCCAGAAACAATTTTTCTGACGGGGTGACCAGCACCTCAGGGGTATGTGCAATAGTCTGGGCCCCCCAGCCTTACCCCCTACCCCCCGTTTGTGGCACTGCACTCAGCAGGAACTCCCAGACATGAACACACCCCCAAGGCCCAAGAGCACCCGGCAGAGCAACAGTGACAAGGGCTGTGGGCACCGTCAAGACGATCGTCTAGCAGCCACCAAGCACCAGCTCTCTCCCTGGGACTGAGCCTTCACTGGCGTCAGCATCTCAAAGGGGTTCATGCTGTTTTTACAGCAGTAGTCACCTGAGCTCGCATTTTCTTGGATTCCTAGCAGGGAGACCCAGCATATAAAACCACACAGTGGGGCGACGTGGGCCACAACAAAAACCCCGAACCTCAGCCAACAAGAATATAGCGCCCACCTTCAGATGCCCAAAATATGGTGACGGGTTTGGAGAAGACATCTTTGCTCTTCACCCAGCTGTCGTTACGCTGTCTGGTCCACGCAGACACAACACAGTAATAATTGCCTCTGTCTTCCTCTGTAGTCCTTTGGATTCGGAAACTGAACGTGTCCGTGTGCTCCTTAGAAAAAATGAAGTCTCCGTCCTGGGCGCGCTGCTTGCTCCGGTCCCCATACTTGAGTGTCCAGTCCCCGTTCATGACCGCCAGGAGCTCGCTGGCCACCACGTCGTCACTGCGCCGGTTCACCCTGTAGTACCAGGACACGGTGAAGCGGACGCTGGCCTCCGAGCTCTTCACGTCCACTATCCGGCACTCCAGCTCCGTGAGGTCATCTGAAAACTCAGGGACTTTCGAAGCGTTCAGGTACACTTGGTAGTCTGGTTCTGAATGAGAGAGGTGCCAGGATTAAAACAAAACAAAACAAAAACCCCAAAAATCAGACAGCAGCACACTAAGAATGAGCAGAAGGAACAAGGCAAGCGCTACTCTTGTCCAGACAATCAAATGCCTGTCCTACTAACTACAGCGATGGAATCGGAAGTCTTCACCCTGGATAGGAAGGTTCCAGGAGGAGTCTGTTATGGAAAAACTCATACAACACGGCACCACCGTGGTCCCCAGGACACCTTCCAAGGCCAAAGCCAAATATCTGCAATCCGAGTCTGGTCCTTTCCATAGGGTTGGGAGCTGCCGTCAGTGACCCTGGGGGTTAGTCCTCTGAGAAGGATCTAAGATGCTCAGTGCTCACACTCCACCAAGGTTTTGCGTAGAATGCCAAGCAGAGCCCACAGACCTTCAAAGCCACCTGCTGGGGCAGCACAGGAAAACCCCATCCCAGAGTACATACCAGCACTTGAGGCCAGTCCCCACCCAGTGGTATGCAATAATCGTTTTGGAGAACAGGGAAGTAAACAGATTATGGAAATGATCTGAGCTCCCGGCATCCCTGGCCAGGCTCCAAAGGCAAGGCCCTCGGGTCATCATTCCCCTTGCCAATTCTCATTCTCACCTTCCTGGTCCTCTGACTTTTTCGGCTCAGTCTGTGCTCAGTGGTCAATAAACAGCCATCCTCACACTCCCAAGATGACATCTCTTCGCGGCCACACGTAACCCTCTCACACAATTCTCCAACCCTGAAGCTGGCTCCCGCGGATGCCGGCTCCAGTAAAGCCCGCTCTCTTAGGACCACCCCACTCCCCTGGCTAGGACAAATTCTGACAGCGGTGCAAGGAAAGCCAGCCCTCTCCTGGCGTGCTCTGCCGCCGTCGCAGCCTGCTTCTCTTCACTCGTGTGGAAACCCCTTCTTCCTCTGACATTCCCTGCACCTCTTTCATCCGTTTTGGGGACTCTACATTTCTGTCTTCGCAGACCCCTAGGCCTTCCTCCATGCTTGCCAAGAACTGGTGCTGGAACCTCTCTGTCGCCTTCCTCCCTCTGTCCCCACCCCCTCCCCAGGTCATGACCTGAGGAACTCCAGCCCCCATACCGTGTTACACCACTGTGGTCACCTATCAGCAGTGGCCTTCTCCTCTTGACCACCCTGCAAACTTCTACTCATTCTTCGATGTAACCTCCTCTGGGGTCCCCTCCTAGGTCCCCAGAGCACGGCCCCCTTTCTCCATGCTCCCACAAGCCGTGGAGGGACACTTGGTCAGCAGCAGCCCCTCCCTGTTTTTACAAGTCGGGTCCCCAAGCTGCAAATACACAGTCTTGTATGCAGTAGGCACTCGGTCAGTGTGTGCTGCCTGGCTTTTAGGGAAAGCTACATTTTTCTCTTGCAGCACATGGCCTACTAGAACATGATTTCTCCCTGAACAGAACTTTCCATCTGCCACCACTATCTTTATTCCCAACCCCTCAACCAGTTTTGTTTTATTTAACATTGCTTTTATTTATGACTCATTTGGATTATAAACTGCTGAGGTCAAGGAACGGTTCTTTTGTGATTTACGCTTCTAATAAAATGTGTAACATCGTGACTTCTCTAAGAATGATTCAGTGGCCAGGAAATGGAGAGAACTCAAAATCCGAACTCCTTCAAATGTCGTCCTCAAGAGCATTTAGTGCCCCGAGGGTGGTCCGCGCGGCATACATGATAGTCAAATCAGCGGCCAGGAGCCCGCAGAGTCATGAGGTGGACACTGTGCAGGGACACCACGCACTGCTGGAATGTCTCCCTGCCTTCTCCCTCAGCAGGTGAGCATGCCAAGGCTGTACAGCTCAGGGGTGTCCTGCCTCCTGGCCAGAGGGCTAGCACTCCACACTGCTTCTGAGGTGACACCGTCTACGGGATAAATACCACCGAAATGCCTTGACGCCATCACGTGCAGAAGACAAGGTGCTCCCCGTGACCCCACATCTCAGGCTTTAGACCCTTCTCTCCTGGAGAGCAACCCAAGGGCAGGCAGGACACCCAGGTTCCTCCCACGTGGCAGGGACAGCCCCGTGGGCTGGCTGTGCATGGGGCACAATGGCACCCCTCCATCAGGGCTGGCCGGGGATGCCACACCATCCCAGGAGCTCAGGACACAGCGGCGGCTCCCGCTGCCACTCACGGAGCCCACCTCCCGTGCGGAGCATCATACGGAGACCCTTCCCGTGCTCCTGTTACCCTGAATGACAACCCGAAGCCGTGAAGAGCAGTGGTGAAGAGCCAGGGACCTGGAGCCAGACTGTTGGGATCCCGCTCAGCCAACCACTTGCTGTGTACTCAGGCACATTCCCTCACCTCTCTGGTGCGTCACTTGTAAAAACAGAGGGAGTAACAGTAACCAGCTCACAATGCGGCTGTGAGGATTAGGAGTCAAAACATACAGGGGTGCCCAGCCGGCTCAGTCAGGAGACTATGTGCCTCTTCATCTTGGGGCTGTAAGTTTGAGCCCCATGCTGGGTGTAGAGATTACTCAAAAAGAAAGTACTTACACATGAAAGTGCTTAAACTAGTGCCTGATACATGTCCATATGTGTATATTCACACACATATATACACACATACATAGGTACCTCTGAACTGCTGTTCACCACCCGAAGCTTGGGAGAGTCAGTCACATGCTCATACAGCTCAAAAGTGGCAAATCTGAACCCAGTGCCATGCGTCTCCTATCACCTTTCAAGCATAGCTGCACCTCACAGATGGGCCAAGCTCCCTGTCTCCTGAATTCCTTATTTTCTCCCACCACTGACTGGCTCATGACCTGGAGCAACACAGAATGCCATGACTGGCAGTGACAGGTTTGTGGTCTGCCAACAGGGATTGGACCCAGGAAGACCACGCCCCAGAGGCCATCCTCTCAGCCTGGATGACGAGCACCATCCAAATGGCCAGGAGGCAACCTACGAGATTTCCCTTCTGTCTCATCGGTCACCAGCTCTTAGGAAGAAACCCCTCGGTCCTTCAGGGTTTACTTCCTTTCCCTGAGCATAATCCTCTGAAGTGGCAGTTTGAAAATTAAGGCTGTCCAAGTTAGCAAAAAAGATGGTAGAGAAGCGGTGACCTCAGTGGTCAGACCATGGGACACACGGAGGAGGCGGGCAAACCAGCTCCCGCACCATCCACCTGAGCAACTCTCTCCCTCTCCTCCTATACCCTGGCCTGGAAACACCCAGGGTGCACTCCCTGGACCAGAACCCAGATGCTCCCCTCGGTTCTTCCTTAGGCTCAGACCCTAACACAGGCACAGAGTGGGCTTCTAGGCATCTCGGTTTCATGCTTCCTTGGCATCACCAGCACAACTGTACCCTAATCCCCTCGCTCCCCACCTGCCTCTGCCAATGCACATGTGCATGCACACACATGTGTGCAGGTATACAAACATGTGCACACATCCACACATGTATGCACATACACGTGCAGGTATACACACGAGCACATGCACGCATGCACACATGCATGTGCGCATATACACACGTGCACACATTCAGACTCGTACATGCATGCACACGTGCGTAATTCACTCATTCGTACATGCATGCACCCATGTGCACGTATACACGCGAGCACACATTCACACACTCATACATGCATGCATGCGCACACAAGCACATATTCCTACACAGGCACACTGGTTCACACACGCACACACACATACACACACACACAAGCACACATCCATACACACGCACACAGCTGACTCCCACTCCAAACAGACATGGCCAACTCCTCCTCCTAACTCCTCAGCCACTGTTCCTGCTGCCACACCCAGCACTCACTCTGGTGGTCACTTCTGCTAGAAATGTGTGCCATCCCCAACTCTCCACTCTGAGGGTCCCTAGCTCTCACACAGCTCCCACTCCGAGACTTGTGCACAGGAGATGATTTATAAATAATCAGTGAACAGAAGTGGGGACTTCATGAACACCGTCCTCATCTGGGCTCTCTTTGCCTCCAGCCAAGACGATGATAACCGCCCAACACAAATCTAGGCAGACACAGTTATCAGGTCACCTGCACAATAAACCTCCCGTGGCTTTTCTTCCCACCTCCTGAGTAAGAACACACTCCCCAGTCTGGCCCACAAAGTGCTCCTCAGTGTGAGTCTAACTCATCCGCCCAGCCTCACCGCCTCCTGCCTTCTGATACATACTCTACGCCCCACTGAGACCACAGCTCTCACCATTCCCTCACCACCCCTATGGTTCCTGGTTTTCTGCCTCCCTTCCCGCTGTTCCTTCTGCCTCAGCACCTGGGACACCCGCCCAGTTCATTGCTGAACAGAAGACTGAACAGACTCTCCCATTCTACTCCAGCCTCTCTTCCTCCAAGTGAGTCCGTTTAAACCCTATGGTTCCAAATACAGAGAAAGGTGAGCGCAGCGGGGTCATGGTGTATGCGCCTCTAGTGATAGGAACCACAGCTTGGCAGGAGAGGAGAAGCGCTTCGCTGACTGATGTCTTATTTTCTGTTCAGTCAGTATAGACTGAATCCCAGGCCCCCCAAAGGGAGGATTTTTGTTTGTTTGTTTGCCTTAATGCAAAGGCAAACAAGGATCAGTGGGTTCTTGGCTTGGGAACTCATAACGCATAGGTTCCAGGGATTTAAAGGATGTTCGAAGGTCATCTGGACCACCCACCAGCCTTCCAGGTCGACTTTGGTCTTGTACTGCTGGAGAAGCTGTGGCTCCACTATGTCCCAATGGCAGGAGTACAGGGGGGTTCTTCTTTGGTTTTTGTTTTACTGCACGTGTAGACATTTTCCCTTATTGTTGTTTTACAATTTTAAAGATTCTGTTTGGAAACTGTGCCTGTTCCTTGAAATCCATCAGGCACAGACGTCACTATAGGATATAGTGTTTCCTACTTAACGGAGAATGCCTGCTTCGAATTTACCTGTCATTATCTCTACTGTGTGCTCAACAAATCTTCACTCTACCACCCACCTGGCTTCCTGCTCTTTAAGGATTTTATCTGAATGCTGCCTTGAACTTTGATGATTATTGTATATGTGTCTTGTGGACCTTCTATAGGACTCTTCCTGGGGTCAGTGATCCCCTACTTAAGTCATCTGTATGTGCTATGCCTGCAATGCCTTATACGTAAAAGACATTAACACGCTTGCTGAATTGGAGTAAATTTAATATTTTGCATAAAAATGCTCATTTTTGGCATAAGCATTTCATCACTACTGATTACCGCTATATCCTGCTTGATCTCATCAAGAAATCAGCTAAGAATGCAATGGTGGTTAGATTCAAAAAATGCTTATCAGTTAAGGATGCATACTAAAGTACTTAATGTCCAAATGACATGTGTCTGGGATATGCTTTAAATTCTTCCAGAAGAAGAAAAAAGAAAATATGGTGTGTGTGTGTGTGTGTGTGTGTGCGCGCGCGTGCGCGTGCCCACGTGTTTGTGTGTGTCTGCAGGAGGGAGGAGAGATGAAATAAGATTCACAGAACACTGGTAATGATTGAAGCTGGTGCTTCTTTCTACTTCTGTGTTAGTTTTTTTTTTTTTTTAATTTATATTCCAAAAAGTAAAAAACAAAACAAAACAAAAACCAAAACACAAACAACTCACCCACATTGCAAGCCCTTTCACAGAATACTGAGACCAGTCTAACCATGACATCATCATTTCTACTCTTAGAAATAAGGGTCTACTCCCTAATCTGGCTCCAGGATGCTGTCTGCTTATATATATGCCACCTCCTGAAGCTACAGCCTCCAACACTACAGCCCTCTCCCCACACCCTGCCCAAAGAAAGACTTGGTTTTTCTAATACGGGTCATCACATTCCCATGTTACAACTTTCAAAAACAGTGTAAAGCTGTCAGAATCCTTGGCTAATTTTGTAAAGCAGATACTTTGTGCCTACTGTGTGCAGAGACCTGCACTGGAGATTTTCACATAGATTGCCTCCTTCTTCTCTGACAATAATTCCACAAGGATGGTATTAGCACCACCCCTGTTTGACAATGACAGTTACAGCAGCTGGCATTGACTTGGGGGCTTCCTACATGCCAGGGGCCGTGCTGTACACTTTCCTTCCTTCTCACTTAACCACCATTTGACAGAGGCACCTGGGTGGCTCAGTCAGTTAAGCGTCTGGATTTGGCTCAGGTCACAATCCCAGTGTCCTGGGATCGAGTCCCGCATCCGGCTCCTTGCTCAGTAGGCAGCCTGCTTCTCCCTCTACCTGCTGCTCCCCCTGCTTGTGCTCATTCTCTCTCTGACAAATAAATAAAATCTTAAAAACAAACAAAACAACAACAACAAAACCAACCTTATGACACAGGTATGATTTTCATGTACATTTCTTAAATGGGGGAAAAAAAAACAACAACAAAGCAAAACAAAAACCCAGAGGTGTCAGGTCGGAAGCCTAGCATCTTGCACAGCGCATGTGAGCAGAATGATGGCGTGGGTCCCACCAGCACCAAACTGCACAACCCCCTTACATACCCAGTTATTAACGCTTTCTCAAAGCCGACTCCATCCCAGAAGGCGAGAGTGGTAATCACAGCCGAGGCACTAATCCTGAACTGTGTAGAACAGGGCCCTGTTCTAACACCCGCTTTGAAGCTTCGTTAACTTGGGAGAGCTCATCAGAGGAGCAGGCTGCATGCCCAACTTAGAGGAAACCAGGAGAGGGCGGGCCCTTGTCTCTGCTGATCCCAGTTCTACTCTCTTGAACCAGGCGGGTACGCTCCATAGCTGAGCAAGTGGACTTGCTGTCAGAGTTGCTACTCTCATCATTTGTTGAACAATTAAGTGTTCTCTCCAGCTTAAACAGACAAGGCTATAAAAGCCTGTTGTTTGGGGGAGACACTTTTCCCCACCTGAGTTGAGCCTTTCTTATGAGGTTGTTTTCAGCATTCACCATTTCGGAGGAAACAGCAGTATCATTCGGACAACCCTAGTGCAGTTCTCTCTTCATCCTCACTCAGTGCTCCCAGAGGAGGAGGAGTGAATTCCCAGGTCTGGGAGCAGGGGCAGAAACGGGGCTGGGTGTGGTCAGCCCAGCCCCTTCTCCTTGGGAGCAGCTGCTTCCAGAACACACACCCCTAGTCCCTCCATGCCTTGAGACAGACTTGCATGTCTTAGTTAGGTAAGAACTTGGGTGCAGAAGGATATGCTACATACTGACCCTGCCTTCCCCCAAACGCCAATGTCATTATCACCACCCTGCGAAAGTACAGAGACTAAAGTACAGAGACCTCGGGTGCCAGACACTGTGCTAAGCACTTCATATGCATTCTCCCATGGAACCAAGGAAACCAAAGCAACACACCCAAGCTAACACGCCCAGAAAGCAGTAGGCCAGGACCCCAGGACTTGCCCACTGCTACTCTGCCTTCCGAGATAACTGCGGACAGAGAGTTGATAAGAGCTGCCGGTAAGGTTCTGCAGATCTGAACCTTATCTCCTATGGATGGCACAGGACTCTGAAGTCTCTACCAAGTACTGAGCAGATTAGCAGCTCCTTTTAAAGAAAAATAATTACCTTCCTCACTGGTACACTGCTGGAAGAGGGGACAGTCCTCTAGTGGGGAAGAATGCAAATCAGGTTCTTAAGACTAAAAAGCCCAACTCAGCTCTGCCTCCTCCTGCTCCTGTAGCTGAAACCCTGGAACGCCCTCCAATTAACACCACAGAAGCCTGGTACTTTGGGCAGAGAGCTCAACCATAAACTGATTAGTATCCAACTCGTGCCAAAGACTCATTTGAGACATCTGATTGCAGAGAGAGATGGCCTACTATGCAGATTAGGTAGCCCTGCCTCCTTAGATTCTCTAGTTTTAGCCCTAGACTAAATTGGATCGACACAATGCAACGTTTGTCCTCCATGGTAACTCAGCTTCTTACAGAAACTCCTTCACACACTCAAGATTTACGCCCTCAGCTTTTATAGAGAGTGGATATGAGAAACGTCCATTTAAACAATCACTCAGAGCCTTTCATAAAAGAACAGTTGAAAGCACTGTCCATTATGTTACCCAATGCCCTTAAATAAAAAAAGTGCATGATAAATTCGGTGCCAACACAAAGTTTGGCTCTCCCGGTTTCCTTCATCAGAGGTGAACCGCGCAACCACGTTTCTCTTTGCCCCAACTCTTCAGAGCTTCCAAGACAAATTCAGTGCTCCAGTGGGGCTAACTAAACGCACCCCAGCCACCTTGCGATATCTCCTCTTTGATTTGGTTTTATCCCCTTTGATCTTGATTTTATTTTTATGTCTCTTACTTTAAATCGGTCTTCATTTTGCAAGCCAACTGAATTTTTTTTTTTCCTCCTGCAAAAGTAGGACATAAATCCTAGTAAAAGAAGCTTTTTCTTACCCTCTACAAAACCGACACCGTCATCCCAGCTGCTGCAAGTGCTCTTGGACTCGCTGGACCCGTGTGTGTCGCTGCCCTGATCTCTGTCTGGTTAACACGATGGAACGTATGAGAAGACCCCAATTAGCTTCGGCTCCCTCATCTGTTCTCTGCACCAACCCCAAGCAAATAAGGACAAGAAAGCCTCCTCTGGGGCTTTGAGGACTCTATGCTCTAGCATTTCAGGAATAAAGTTGATTCCCAAAGCCAAAATGTTTCCACACAAGAGGACAACACTTGGGACAGGCTTGACGTTGGGGCATCATTTTCTAAGTCACTATAAACATTTCTTATGAAATAAAAGAAACAAGCATTCACCATTTGGTATATTCTATTTTCCAAAGACATCTGCAGTTCTGTTTCCAATCCCTCATGCCCTTTTGCTGTGTGACCTTGCCACTCTCTCATTAAGAGATGGGATGGGGTCTCCCTCTGTGTCCCTGAACTTGGGCAGACACTGTGATGGCTCAGACCTGTAGAAAACAGCCAAAGTAACACTGTGCCAGACCCCGGGACAGCTTTCAGCTGGCTGGGCACTTCTACTTCCTGCCTCTTGGAAGCCAGTCACCACCTAAGAAGTGTGACTGTTCTGAGCACAGCATGCTGGGAGAAGCCCAAACCATGTGGAAAGGGCCCGAATGACATGCCATGTGGAGAAGGGGAGAGGGCGGTGGACATGGCATCATGCATCATGAGAATGCCATCCGGAAGAGGATCCCCAGCCGTCCCTGTGTGCCTGAGAGAGGAACCCTGTTGAGTCCTTCCCTAAATCCTGACTGTCAAAATCATAAGCAAAATAAAAATCAGTGGTTTTCAGATGGGAATAGGGGCAGTACCTCACTCATAAGGTTATTGTGGGGATCAGATATTTAACATGTGTGCAGCCCTTAGTCCAGGGCCCAGTGTACAGCAAATGTTTGATAAGCAGTAATTATGATTTTTAATCTATCAAGCAGCAAAACTGAAAGTTCTGGATAACACCTGCACAGGAAACCAACTTCCTCCAGAACTCTTTTGTGCCAACATCCCATAATCACATCAGGTAAGATGACCAAATAAGCAGAGTCCTTGGTCGGTCATCTGTCTTCCTGTCTCTTTCGGAAACTTCTCAGTCACCTCCAACAGGCCCCAAGACGCAGGCGGTAATGTACCCACATACATGTGTATCTGGAGACAATCATGTGGCATCAGGCCAGGCCCACCCATCTTGGCACAGAATTCAGACCGGAGGTCCTGGAGAAAGGTCAGCTGCTGGACTCACGCCCCACTCACCTCCTGAACAAGTGTCTGAGCAGCTGTACAGTGTGAGGCGCGGGGAAGGAGGAGGAAATTTAAGAGGAAGAAAGAAAAACGCGGGCAGTTTCTCTACCGCTTCTACGCCCAGGAGGCTTACCCAGGTGCAAACATCTCTGCACAGTCTGTAAGTTGAATGTGATTGCTTTCTCTGCAGTTCTCATCTTCCTATGCACACACTTGCACACTATCCAGGTTTATCTACCCATTCAGCCAACATTTACCGTGCACAACAGCCGTGCAAGGTGTGGGTTCTGCGCCCCTTCCAGCGGCCAAGGTAAAACCCGCTGCGGACTTTCGCGACAGGGGTGATGGCACTCCACAGGAAAACCAGCAACTGGGTCCTCAGGATCATAATGGAGCCTTTCCCCACAATTTAGTCCCTTTATGTCTTCTCACTCTCTGAAGAACAGAGCCACCAACAAATTCTTTCCGTTGAAAAGAGCCCCATTCCCTCCCGGAGCAACCCTTCCGCTTTCTGACAGTCCCCGCGTCTCCCCCGGGCGACGCCGGGATCAGTGCACCAGCACTTCAAAGAGGCCCTCACCCTGGAGTGCAGGCAGCGCTTTCTTAAAAAAAAAAAAAAAAATCCACGGGAGCTGTGATTCTATGTTGGGGGCTGGGGGCGGGGAGGGGGTACCGGGAGCCGGCGCTGGGATTTGACGGCACCGCACAATGCACCGAGCATCAGAGCCGAGAGACAAATTCAGCTCCAGAGATGAAAAATCTTCTTTCGGTGCTGACAACATCTGTTTTATTTTGAAGGTTGCTAAGGAGAGTTCTAGCTGGGCCAGCATTGTTCCAGTTCAGTACTCCATAGCGAGACTCTCGCACAGGGTTCAGACGGCGGGAATAAAAGCTCACCAGATAAATCCTGCTCCCTTTACTGTGCAGATAGCAAAAAATCACTTTGCTACCAGGGATGATTAACACCCTGCCTGGGCTCACTCGGAATTGGCCATACCTTCTGCTCACTCTCTTTTTCCTCCTCTTCTCCCTGCCCCCTGTCCCCACACTTGCCAACTCCCCCTCTCTGCCAAATAAAGGCTCATTAGGAAGAAACAGACAGCGAAAGGGCCACTAACCCAGGAGTTTATGATGCAGGAATGAGGAAGAGTGACCTGAGAGACGGGGGCGGGGGTCATGGTGGGAGGACACTCAGCACCAGATGATGGAGGAAATGATTTCCTGGCCTTTAAAGGTCTGGGTTACCTACTAACGTCAGAGCGTTGCCAAATACCCACATCGGGGCTCAGAACAGCCACGGGATAGCAGAGAGGTCAAGCTCAAAACAGAGGAGTCTCCACCTTTGTAATGGCGTGGGAGGTGAAGCACCCCATTCTCCACTCACCCCTATCCTGCTTAAGCTTACCAGCAAGTCATTATAAGACAATAGCAGAAACTATGAGCGCCTGGGTGGCTCAGTGGGTTAAGCCTCTGCCTTTGGCCCAGGTCATGATCTCAGGGTCCTGGGATTGAGTCCCGCATCAGGCTCTCTGCTCAGCAGGGAGCCTGCTTCCTCCTCTCTCTCTCTCTGCCTACCTCTCTGCCTACTTGTGATCTCTCTCTGTCAAATAAATAAATAAAATCCTTAAAAAAAAAAAAAAAAAAAAGACAGTAACAGAAATTAGAAAGTTGGGCGTGAAGGGCAAGCACTTAGGAAAATAAGGGCCAGGGAAGATGAGAATAAAAGAAAGGCACGATAGTTTCACATATAGACCAAGTTGTTCTAAAGTGAGGGCCGCAGGAGCCAACAGCTGAGAGCCGCTCTGCTCCCCCAACTGGGGACTCGCAGATGACTGAAGGAGCCCACCACGCCAGCCTGGGGTGGCAGGAAGGCCTTTCCATTTAACTGGTATCTGCATATAAAATCATTTTGGGATTCCAGGGCCCTCAGGAAAAAAAAAAAAAAAAAAAGAAAAAAACAACAACAAACCACCAAAAACACCACATTCTGTTTACTGAAGGAATTCTCTTTTCTGTTCTGGGCTCTAGGAAAGCACCAGCTCCTGCCAGAGAGCACCTCAGAGTCTAGGAAAAGGAAAGGAAGAATGGAAGTGTTCTCACTCCAACAAAGATCCATTTCAAAGAACCATTCAGCAGGGCCGACCCTGCAAATCTTGACAACAAAAGGAAACTATATCCTCTCAAATGAGGGCATTGAGACAACTGAGTCCACATTATCTAAACATTTCCCTTGCCTGCCAGATTCTATTTCAGCCTGCTTTGCTCTCTCCCCACCCCCCGCCCCCCAAGCTTGGGATCTCTCCAGGCTGAAGCATGCTTGTCCTGATGTAAAGAAGACCAAGATGATGCAAAAAGGCGCAGTGCCCAGAGGAGGGAGGAAAGCCCCAGAGGCTAAGAGCCATCTTCCCAGCCACTCACCTAGCCAGGTCACATCCACGCTGGCCGGGGCAGACCTGGCCTCTGCCACCTTGTGCCAGCTCCTGTTGTGTCCGGGTGCCCAGAGTGCCACGTGGCAGAAATAGTAGCCGGAGTTTTCTTTGCTAACATCTCGGACCAGTAAATGGTAGGAGCGTGCATCCGCATGGCTCAAAGCAATGTGGGGAGAGCTGTGCACCAGGGAATCCCGGTCCAGCCGTGCCAACACGGGCGAGCCAGGCAAGATGCTGTCGGGGGACCTGCTGAAGTACCACGTGACCTCGGGTCGGACATCATCTGCTCGGTCTGTTGTGATGTTGCAGGTCAGATCCAGTTCCTTTCCCTCGGCCACAGACACACTCCTGGCCACAGCCGCTCGCAGAACTTGAAGAAAAAAAAAATACATCTAGAGCATCTGGGTTACGTTTGCCCCTCCCCTCCTTTAGATTATCTCCTTCTATGTTCTTATTTATGGCATTAGAGTTAGAAGGCTTTGTGCAATTCTAAGTGCTTGAGAAATATTTACTGAATAAATTAAGGAAATTATAACACATTTCTTTTCATTCCATGGAAATACTAACAGCAGCAAATGCTTACATACACTTACTAAATGCCAGGCACTGCTCTAGAGTGCCTTGGAAATGTTAACCTTCAAAACAACCCTAGGAGTTAAGTACGATTATTATCTTCATGTTACTGATAAGGAAACTGAAGCACAGAGAAGCTAAGTAACTTGCCCAAGGTCACACAGGTAATACAGAGGAGGGATTCAGAGGATGTATGCAGAGCAGGGATTCAAACATAGGCTCTCTGCCTCCAGGGACTCAGCTCAGGACTGTTAAACATTTGTTTGAGAAGAAGTCAGAACATCACAAACTAGCATTATATTTTTTCTCCATGTGTACGGTTAAGCCTTGGGTGATTTTAAGGAGAAAGGACAGCTCAGTGCTGACTGGCATGGGGGTTGCAGGGGTTGGGGGTTGAAGGCTGGACTGCAGGAGGTGAGGGTGAAACCATCTTCTGGGTAAAGAGGAGAAAATCCTAAACAGAAGGACCAGGAGGATGAAACCAGACAATATGCTTTATGAGTCAAGCCTTCAAAGTGCAATGTAATGGAATAAATGAGAAGCATCATTTATTCCATTAGACATACCCACCTTAAAGCCAAACATCAAGCAGATATTCTAAAACCAAACCACAATGACTTTCGGGTTATCCATGCCCCTGCCTTCTTGCAAGAGTGTGGATAATTAAAAGTAGACTATATTTAGAGGAAGCATTGAAGTATTTGGTGTTACAGTCTCAAGGCAGATCTGGTTTCAGCATTCCCCTGTCAAAGCTTTTTACATGGAAACATTTTACTTTATTCAAGTGTTTGTTGTTGTTGTTTTTTTAAAGAAGTTGAACATCTGTAATCAGAGTAGAAAAACATTCAATTCGTGGTAATGCTCTGGGAACTACTGCTTAGATGAGAAATAGCTAACACCTCCCAGGGGATTCGAGTGGAAGCACAGCCCTGGTCTTCCAAAACTGGCTCAGCAACAAAGGCTGGTGCCTGGCTCAGAAAAGGCCCAACCCCAAAGCCCATGCCCTTTGGAGCAAGTTGCTTTCATAGGAGTATTTCCAAAGCCCGACAACATCTCCAACACGCATTTCAGGCCAAGGTCAAGATCCACCTTGACGAAGACAGAAAATCAGATGGGTACAGTATTATAAAAGATAATTTAAAAGTCTGATTTCTCACCTATACCCACCCTCCAAATTCTTCCTCCTCCTCCACCCCTTAAAAGGGCCCAAAAGGAACTTGAGGGCCTCTTGTGAGAGTAGTCAGTATGGAAACTGCTGCTCTGAGCCTGCCCTGGGGTTCAAACCGCCCCACGAGCATTGCTTGTGATCAGAGACTCTGGAATCCTGCTGGAGTCCCTGTGTGCCGGCTAGAGGTAAAAGAAGGCTCAGGAGGGAAGCAGGTTGAATGAAGAAGGGGTAAAGACACAGCTGTGGACTGCATGTATGGAGAAAATGGATTCTTAGCTTGAGGAGTATCGGCAGAAATGTCTCTTCAACTGAATAGTTCACTCTATAATCGTCTCTCTGCAAATTGCTAAAAAGCTTGCCACAGCACTAACCATTGCTCCCAAATGTTCTGGACTGGGGGGCAATTCACAGCTGGGAGAGAGGATAGAGGGGAAAATAAAAAGAATAATTTCTAAGGACTCGTAATACAAGGGGAGACCCTGGACAAAGCCTATAGTGGGTTAGCTTTCTCAGGTTGGGTCAAACTGAAGCCATAAATAGACACCAAGATCTGCATGAAGCAGACCACTCCTAACATGAGGGGAGCGGATTACTGCTACATCCACCACACAGCCCCAAGTTTAAGTAGCTCTGGGCTGTTCATCATAACAAGACAGTAAGAGTATTTAAGAAGCTAGCTGTGGTTAGTGCAGGTATTGACAAAAAGAGAGAGGCCAGCAATCCAGGGTGGTGGTTCTTAACCTGGGGTCCAAGAAGATAATTTAGGAAGTCTGTGACTTGGGTGAGAAAAAAAAAAATCTAATCTTTGTTTTTACTAATCTCTACCTGAAACACAGGATCTCCTCTCATGATGAAACTAAGCAACAAATCACTATAGTATTATCTGTCCCTGGGACTTCAGCCCCATAGAAGTAAGGGAAATTTTCAAATCTCATTGCAAGTAATTGCAGTTATCTTCAAATATCATGTGCACTCATTGCTACTTGGGAATTACAGTGGTTTGTTAAGCCTGCCAGTCTGTATTATTTAATCCATTAATAAAGCATAATATTACTATGTAACAAATTTGTCTTAAAATACTTCAGTAACTATTTCAATAGAATCACTTTCCTTTGTCATCTTATGTACATTTTTAATGAATTAAAACATGTGGGTTGGGCCGCTGCCTTCAGCTGGGGTCATGATCTCAGAGTCCTGGGATCGAGTCCCGCATCGGGCTCTCTGCTCGGCGGAGAGCCTGCTTCCCTCTCTCTCTCTCTGCCTGCCTCTCCATCTACTTGTGATTTCTCTCTGTCAAATAAATAAATAAAATCTTTAAAAAAAAAACAATGTTAATTCCGAGAAGGGTTCTGCGGGCTTCAAAGCTGTCAAAGAGGTCCATGGCAACAAAATGGTTATGAAGCCCAGGCTCAGGAGAGAGCCAGATGTTATTACATGCCTAAGAGGTTCAGTTTCCGACTCTTACACTCGATATTATGGGTTTTGTGGCTTGTCTGAAATAAAAAATACCTTTACAATTAAAATTACGCAGAAGAAGATAACTTGTTGCAAATCTGAACCTCTTAATCATTCTGTCCCTAGGGAATAGTTGTGTGATGCAAACTGAATACCCTGGTTTCTTAGGACAGATTGCAGGCAGATCACATCCTTAAAGGAAGGTGACCT
The DNA here is from genome assembly GCF_009829155.1 of Mustela erminea. Lineage (NCBI taxonomy): Eukaryota > Metazoa > Chordata > Mammalia > Carnivora > Mustelidae > Mustela > Mustela erminea. The sequence goes on from NC_045623.1 coordinate 9,580,024, forward strand.
GAGTCCACTTAGAAAGTGAGCACCTGGGGGCACCTGGCTGGCTCAGTGGGTTAAGCTTCTGCCTTTGGCTCAGGTCATGATCTCAGGGTCCTGGGATTGAGCCCCACATTGGGCTCTCTGCTCAGTGGGGAGCTTGCTCCCCCAACCCCGCCCCCACCTGCCTCTCTGCCTGCTTGTGATTTCTCTCTGTCAAATAAATAAAATCTTTAAAAATAAAAATCTTAAAAAGAAAGAAAGAAAGAAAGAATGAATAAGGAAAAGAAAGAAAGTGATTTCTGCAGCCACTGTAAGACTGACCAAGATGGGTAGCTCCTTTCCTCCGCAAGAGCACCTCCCACCTCACTGATGGCCACAGTCGCTCAGGAACCTTAGTCCTGCTTTTTACCAAACCCAATTCCTGTGCAGTGATACAAATGCAGAGTAAAGTGCCCAGGACCATGCTGCCTACAGGGGAAAAATACTCCCCGTGAGGACTGTCTCCTGCTTTCCATCCCATCCAAGCAACAGAGAGGCCACACATTCACATTGACACTCAGAAAAGGAGTCTGCCCAAGGTCCTCCCAGTTTACAAAGCAGGAGGCGGCAGCAACAGATCTGAAGATGTTAGCCTCCCAGAAAACCTAGGACAGCCATCCATCTACAGCAATGACCTCATCCTGAGATAGTCTCTTTATACTGTTTCTGCCAAAGCCCAAGGCTCTACGGGGCCCAGGAACGTTTCTCAAGCACCTCTGACCCCACGGCCCAGACAGAGCTGATTACCCAGTAGTTTCTTTACCAATACTTGTTGGACACTGAATCAGTAATAGCTTACTTTTGATGGGTTTTTTTAAATGTATCTTGTATTTTCTTACTTTCTAGGAGGAGTAGGAAAGTACATTATGTGTTTTTTTCAAAAACAAAGGCTGGTTCCAAGTGAGAGGACAGAGAACTTCTCACAGGGAGACCCCAGGGCTGGAGGCACACTCCTGGGGAATGTGTCATACACAGCCCGAGAAGAGGCCCAGGCCTAGAGAAGTCTCACCTAGCTGGGACCGCACAGCTAGAGGATCTACAGTACACCAGACGTCGGGTGGTGAGCCAGATGCACTCCAACAGTTGTGCAAAAGAGCCAAGCCAGAAATTCGGGAAACACCCAAATAAGATAAAACCAAAACAAAATAAAGAGAGCAGAGTGGGGGCAGCTCGGCCCCAAAGTCTCACGAACACCAGATCAGACCTCATTCTGGCACCTGAAGGGACTTAATCTTGGCATCAACAACTGTCTTAGTATTTTATGCAACCTGCAACGTCCCAGGAGTAGGAATCCAGAGGAGAAGCCACTGTAAAGCAAAGCCGTAGGCACCCGGCACAAAACGCATACACACACCTTCCTCAAACTCACCACCACCCCACTCCCCCAGGCCCTCGACGGGAGGCCTCACGCGGCCAGCTCCAACAACCCTGTCAGCAGAGGACCGGGCTCCCGCCTGGTCCTATGTGTAAGCCAGACACGTTCCAGAAGCTCACCTGTGGGCTGGATCAGCACGGTGGCCACTTCCAAGGCTTTCTCTTGAATCTCTTGCCAGCTGCCCTGCTCTCCGATCCACTCACTGACCACGCACCGGTAGGAGCCCTGGTCCGAGGCCAGGGCGCGGGCCACCGACAAGCGGTAGCCGTCGCTGCCCACGGTGTCCAGACGCACGTCGCCGGCGCGGTAGCGCTGCTCGTAGCCGGGCCCCGGGTGGAAGCGGCCCTCGTGGGTCAGGGCCAGCACGCTCCGCCGGGCCGCGCCACGCTGCAGCTCCCACAGCAGCGCCAGGTGCGTGTGCAGCGGCGACGCCGTGGAGGCCACGCAGCGCAGCTCGAACGGCTCACCCAGGCGCAGGCTCAGGTCCGAGGCGGGCGACGGGGCGGCGGCCACGTGCAGGGCATCGGCCAGCACTGCGGGAGGAAGCACAGCCGTCAGCGTACCGCGCCATGCCCCCTCCCCCGCCGATCCCCGCCTCTTCTGGGGGGGTTCTCCGCGGGGGACTGTGTGGCGTGGTGCCCTTGCCTTGTTCTAATGCCCATGTGGGAACGCTCTCCCATTTTAATTCGTGCGTAATCCCAACTGACTTTCTGACCCGGAAAAAAAGAAAAGGGAAAAAGCAAAGGGGTGGGGGGGATAAAGAAAAAAGAAGAGGCACTAAAGACCACCCTCCCACCCCCACCCTCACTCCAGCCAGTCTAGAACTGAGTGGAGAACACTCCCTAACTCTCTTTTGGGAGCTGTGTCTGGGGGGTGGATTTCTGCCACCCCTGAGCAAGTTACTTCACTCCTCTGAGCCTCAGTTTCCTCATCTCTAAAAAGGGATGACAACTGGACCCATAGCAGGGAGGCGACAGAGTTGAAGGAATGATAAGCCAAGGTGAATGGTGCTCAGCAATAGGGGTAAAATTCCTGTTAGGGTACCAGGCTCCAGAATCTAATACCAGTTAAAGCAACATGATCCAAGGAGGGCAGAAGCTGGCATGAGCTGCCTGTGCCCCGAGGCCTGGGAAATGCTTACAAACAACGAGTGAGAGTAGAATGTACAGGCAGAAAAGAAACTGGTCAAGGAAAATTGAACCCTCAGCTATGTACCCTATTAGGGCCATTTGGGAAAAGGTGGGCTCTTTACTAAGTCTGGAATGAGGGGGCCAGAAAGCCAGAAAGTATTGGTAAGTGCTAATTAGGAAGGGAAGCGATAATCAAAATAATTAGAGAAAAGGACTCTACGAAGGGGCGTGGACCATCTCTGAGGCTTGTCTACAAAGCTGGATAAAAGAACCCTCCAATACTACTATTCGTGACGTCTTTCGTTTTTCTCGAAATTTCACACTTGGAAACTAATTCAGTGTCCTTGAGGAAAAAAAAACTGCTCAGTCCTCAGAAAGACCTATCCCAAAGACCCATCTCTACATCAAAATGAATATAATGACCTTCTAGTATATCCATCAGTCTGGGAGTCCAGTTAACAGGACTCACTTCTCATGGCCAGATATCTGTCAGCACATGGCTGAACAGTTTCAAGACCCACAAAGCTGAAGGCCAGAAAGACCCCGGACCCCACCAGAGGCCCCACCTGGGCAGCCAGCCAGTCTCATTCATGGCCATCTATCTGCTTTCCTCACCCAAGAAAAGCCTCTCCTTGCTCCTTCCTTCCAAAGACTGGAGAAGAAATAGGAAGACACTGGGGGACACAGTCGCAGGAATTCTCCAGCTGCCCCTAGTCCTCAAAATGAGAATTACAGGGGAGGTAAGTGTGCACCTAACCTAATGAAGGTACAGCATGGGTGTGATAACTAAAAGCAACACATTATTTAACTTCAGTGCAAGAATGTCTTGCAGGACTTTTTTCTAAAAGACATCTTTAGGGGGCGCCTGGGTGGCTCACTTGTTAAGTATCTGCCTTCAGCTCAGGTCATGGTCCCAGAATCCTGGGATGGAGCCCAGCATCGGGCTCCCTGCTCGGCGGGAAGCCTGCTTCTCCCTCTCCCACTCCCCTTGCTTGTGTTCCCTCTCTCACTGTGTCTCTCACTGTCGAATAAATATATAAAATCTTTAAAAAAAAAAAAAAAGACATCTTTAGGATTTCCTACAAAGAGGTAGATTTGATGTTTTGATACCTACATAATGGATATGGCTGTTTTATTCCCTCCTGAGTTGAATGGAGGGAACAGCCCCTAAGACATGCCGGGGTTCTGTACATCATTACAGAGGGGGATAAACACCAGGATCATCCCCTTCTTTTTATTTTTTTCATTTTTTTCTTAATATATAATGTATTATTTGTTTCAGGGCTACAGGTCTGTGAATCATCAGTCTTACAAAATTCCCAGTTTTCACCATAGCACATATCTCCCCCATGTCCATTACTCAGCCACCTTATCCTCCCCACCCCCCTCCACTCCAGCAACCTCAGTTTGTTTCCTGAGATTAAGAGTCTCTTGTGGTTTGTCTCCCTCTCTGTTTTCATCTTTTTTCATTTTTCCCTCCCTTCCCCTATAATCCTCTGTCTTATTTCTCAAATTCTTCCTGTCACTGAGATCATATGATAATTGTCTTTCTCTGATTCTCTTAATTGGCTTACCATAAAAACCTCTAGTTCTAGCCGCATGGTTGAAAAAAGCAAGATTTCATTGTTTGATGGCTGCATAGTATTCCATTGTATATCTATACCACTTCTTCTTTACCCATTCATCTGTTGATGGACATCTGGGCTTTTCCCATAGTTTGGCAATTGTGCACATTGCTGCTATCAACATCCGGGTGCACATGCCCCTTCGGATCACTACATTTGTATCTTTGGGTAAATATCCAGTAGTGTGATCACTGAGTCATAGGGTAACTCTATTTTCAAATTTTTGAGTAGCCTCCCTACTGTTTTCCAGAGTTGCTGCACCAGCTTGCATTCCCACCAACAGTGTAGGGGTGTTCCTTACCAACATCTGTCGTTTCCTGACTTGTTAATTTTAGCCATTCTGACTGGTGTGAGGTGGTATATCACTGAGGTTTTGATTTGTATTTCTCTGATGCTGAGTGATGTTGAACACTTCTTCTTGTGTCTGGTGATCAGCCCCTTCTTTTTAGATCATCAAGTACATCTTCTATTGTCCCGATCTTTACCTACACTCCCTATTCTGATATAAATGCTTTTTGGAATAAGGCAGGATACAAAGAAAGGCATCATTAAGTAATAATAACAACAATCAGGCTTCTATTTTATTGACCCCAAATTACTTTGTTCTTGCTCATTTACCAATTAGCTATATGATTTTTGGCCAAGTAATTAACCTATGCTCTTTCATTTTCTCATTTGTAAATCAGGGAAATAGTCTGCCTGATCTTCTTCACTGGGTTAGAGAACCAGTGGGAATAAATCTAAAAGGACTTAGAAAATGGAAAAAAAACAAAAACAAAAAAACCCCACAAAACCCCAAACCTTCCATATATATAAGGCAAGATTCTCTGCAGAATCAGGCCAATAGGCTAGTAGGATTCCATCATAAGCTAGCAGTGACGACATCGTTCTTTCTCTACCTATAACCCCCCACAAATTCCAGAACAAACTGCCCTTTGTGAAGCGCACAAAGACAGACATGAGCTTCAAAGCATCTGATATCCCCATAAAAGTAAATGTCGTCATGACCATCACCTTCTGAGGGCAGACCTTACGGGTGCTTACTATGGAACTGCTCTGAGGCCTGACACACGCTAACTCACGTTGTCCTCATAACCTTTAAGGGAAGCCCTGTTTCACAGAGGAGGAAGCTGAGGCACGTAACATGCCCGTGGCCAGTTGGTGAGAAGCGGTAGAGCCAGCAATCAGACTGAGTGCAGGCAACCTGGCTCAGAGCTGGGGCTCTGCCACCACCCCAGCCACGGTTGGTTCAGAATCACAGGGAAGAGAAAGGGCCCTCAGAGGGGACCTGGCCTTTCCTCTCCTTTCAATCAAGTAAGACACTTCTGTTCACTGGACAGAGGAGGAGGGCAGAGACCCAGAAGATTAATAAGTTTCTTGACAAAGCAGAGTGGCCGAGAAAAGTCTGGCCCCTGATGTGATGATCCCTCCATGAGGACGTACCTTTGACCTGCACTGTGTCCTCATAGTTGCCCTGCACAGTGGCGTCTGTGCTGGGGGTCGAACATTTGTAGTGGCCCTCGTCTGAGGTCTGGACGTTCTTGATGTGGAGCTCCACAGCATCGTTGGCAGTCCTCCTCAGGGCGATCTCGCCCCGCTGCAGGCGTTCACGGTACAGCTGGGCTGCAAAGCCCGCCTCCCAGGTGCTGGCAAGCTCCACAAAGCTGCTCCCCGAAGACGAGAAGCTCCAGTCAAAGTTCTGCTCGCTGGGGCCGTCATAGTCACTGACATTGCAGGGGATGACCAGCTCAGTGCCTACCACCCGCACCAGGCTCCCTGTGGGGACTCTCACCACGCGTCCTCGGCAAAGAGCTGCAATGACAAGAGATAAGAGGTGGGACCTGAGCCATGGAAGGTCATCCTGCTACCAATGTGTCAAACCCGCGGGTGTTCTGCTCACAGGCTCATGGCAAAAAAAAAAAAAAAAAAAAAAAAAAATGGGACATCTGGCCAGCTGGGGAAAAAAGGGTGTGCTTTCTGGGGCTCAATAGAAATAGGGTAAGCCCCTCCCTAGAACCATGAGCCAGGAATACGACCCTGAAATGAGTGCCTCTCGCACAACAGTTTCCTAGGATTGACAGGGAAAAAGACAAGTATTAAAAGTAGGCTAACCATGAACCTGAATAGCTTCTTCCCTCCCGTTACTATTTAACATACCATTGTCACTCAGTGTGATGTAGAAGTATTTTAGGGTTGGTGTGAAAGAAAAGGACACAGCTAATCAAGTATTTACATTTCTGCCCACCCTAGATCAACCCTCATCCCTAGAGACCATTCCCCAGGGCTCCTGAGACCTGATTTACAATGATGGATGCCAATTTTTAAACCCTAGAGCAGCCCGCTGATAAAAAGATTTAACTCTGGTTATCTGACATTGCCTATAAATTAATATTAAAATATGACGACTCCACCAAGTATTAATTTTCTATTTTCTGGCTCATTTCCTTCTCTCTACTCTTCGCCCTGATCTAAATTCAGAATGAGGATAGGGAAGCACAAAGGGAGACAGTGCCTTGTCTGGCTGGTTGCTGGGCGTTGTTAGGAATGCGGCAGTTTGTGGGGAAGATGAGTTCAGGGGACAAAGCCAGGAGTTTACTGGCACTCCCTGCCCCAAGAGCACATACCTCCCAGGCCTCCGATAGGGCCCTAGGGACCCTCACCTGTGCGTCCTTTAAGGGGTCATCTTTGCCATGAACTTCAGTGAGATTTTGTAGTATATTTATTACCTGTGCATAACATTTCAATTTGAACCAAATGAGTTTGTCTGGCTCCTGCATGATGTTCTATGAAGAGGTACAGCACGAAGGCAAACAAGGAAAAGCATGGGTTCTGAAATCCAGAAGACTCAAGTTGGTTTTACTTTTTTAAGTCAAAAATTCATTTTATTTTGTATTTGAGTAACATAACACAAAATAGAACACCCACATTCCATACATATTCCTTGTACTGGGATAAGGGTACATTCACTAAGTTTCTCTAAATTAATGTCTTCAATATTAACATCAGGCATAAGCTATGTCAAAAGAAGTATCACTCAGGGAGCCTGGGTGGCTCAGTTGGTTGAGCATCTGACTCTGGAGTTCAGCTCAGATTATGGTCTCAGGGTTGTGAGATCCAGCTGACATCAGGCTCTGCACTCAGCACGGGGTCAACTCGAGTTTTCTCTCTTCCTCTTCCTATGTCCCTCTCCTGCGCCTGTATGCTCTCTCTCCCTCTCTCTCAAGATAAATAAATTTAAAAAGAAAATTTGTTTTAAGATTTTAAAAAAATCTATCTGAAAAATGGGGCACCTGGGTGGCTCGGTGGGTTAAAGCCTCTGCCTTCGGCTCAGATCATGATCCCAGGGTCCTGGGATCAAGCCCCACATTGGGCTCTCTGCTCAGCAGGGAGCCTGCTTCCCCCCCTCTCTCTGCCTGTCTCTCTGCCTACTTGTGATCTCTCTCTCTCTCTCTCTCTGTCAAATAAATAAATATAATCTTTTTAAAAGAGATTTTTTTTTTTTTATCTGAAAGAGTCGGACAGGGAGCACAAGCAGGAGGGAGGGGCAGAGGGAGAAGCAGACTCCACAGTGACCAGGAAGCCCAACATGGGGCTCAATCCCAGGACTCTGGGATCATGACTTGAGCTGAAGGCAGATGTTTAACCGACTGAGCCACCCAGGCACCCCTAAAAAAAAATAAATAAATCTTTAAAAAGTTTTCAAGGGGCGTCTGGGTGGCTCAGTTGGTTGAGCATCTGACTCTTGGTTTTAGCTGAGGTCATGATCTCAGACGTCCTAAGATGGAGCCCTGCCTTGACTCTACACAGCACAGAGTCTGCTTGAGATTCTCTTTGTGCCTGTCCCGAGCACACCCATGCTCTCTCTCTCTGTCTTGAATAAAATCTTAAAAAAAAAACAAACAAACTCAAAAATTATAGGAATTTTGAAAAATACTCACTGCTTGCAAAAACTGAACAAAATCAACACTATGCTAACAATTATAACGAAAGGAAAAGCAAGCATGAAGTCGTTAGAACGACTGGGAAGCACTCATTCCTGATATGAAGAGGTTATATTTTTATAAGGGAATCAGTTATGTTTTATACAGAAATCACACACAAAATCGATGCATTTGCCCAAAAAGTTTAGTTTCAAGAGCAAGTACCATGTCAGATTTACCCTCAAGGATGCCCTCTGAAGGAGAGTTTAAATCTGGGAGACTGACCTCTCTCAGCTTTGGCTTCCTCAACTCTCCTATGGGGCAAGGAAGATTTACTGAGTTCATAGAATAAAATGCCTGGCAGAGAGTCTGCCATGTCGTAAGAGCTCAGTAAGTTGGGAACTTCTATTATGACTTTTCAATTTTGTATTTTTATCATTTCTTATGGGTTGAGTTCTGCTCCCCCTGCCCCAAAACGAAACTCATATGGAGAAGTCCTAGCCCCTAGTACCTAAACATGTGACCTGACTGGGGAACGGGGTACCTGCAGATGTTATCAGTGGTTATTAGACACCATTGGGTCAGGTTATACGAGAAGAGGGTGGGACCCTAATCCAATGACTGGTATCCTTAAAAGGGAGGAAGCCTGCACACAGACAAGCACGCAGGGAGAAGGCCATGTGAAGATGAAGGCAGGAATGGGGGTGAAGTCTCCACAAGCTAAGGAACATCAAAGACGGCTCACAAATGACCAGGAGCTGGCAGGGAGGCCTGCAGCGGACGCCCCCTCCCCCTCCGAAGGAAGCCACCCCGCCGACAAGTGGACTGCTCGTCCTTGGAGCTCTGAGAAAGCACATTTCTGCTGCTGAGGACACCCAGTCAGTGGGTCTTTGTTACAGCAGCCCAAGCAAACGAATATACCATTGTTGCTTGTTTTTCAATGATTTAATTCATTTCTTTTTCAAAGTCTGAGCTGCCATTTAGTGGTTGTGAAATGAATTTAGAGCCGTTGTGACCAGCATGTGTGTGTGTGTTAATACAATGAAAAAGAAGAGGAAATATTAGAGCCCAGCGCATTTTTAAAGAGTAAATACTCTTTCATTAAATCTTAAGTACACAAAAAGGTGTGTGTACCAGAATATGATGAAAACATTTATCATAATTTGGGTTGGCGTAGAAAAGAAAAAGGAAGGTGAACACTTTTTAAAAGCCATCTTTTGTTTCCTCCACCCATTATCACTTCCCTGGAAAAGGGAAATCATCCACAGGAGAGAAAGGGTAATAAGGCCAGCATGTGCTCTGAGCATGGGGCTATGGGCCAGCCTGGCCAGGGGCAGTTCGTAGAAAAGATGCTGCACCTGGGGCGCCTGGATAGCTCAGTGGGTTAAGCCTCTGCCTTCAGCGCAGGTCATGAACTCAGTGTCGTGGGCTCGAGCCCCGCCTCGGTCTCTCTGCTCAACGGGGACCCCGCTTCCCCCTTTCTCTCTCTGCCTACCTCCCTGCCTACTTATGATCTCTGTCTGTCAAATAAGTAAATAAAAAATCTTTAAAACAAAACAAAAGATATTGTACCTGAAAGCACTCTCCTTAAAAATAGAGTGACAACTCAGGCCTGGGGTCACATCTCTTCCTGCAGACAACAGAACCAACCCCAAATATTCTTGCGGAGTAGGGCTGAAACATGCTGCTTTTTTCTTCCTAAGGCAGCTCAGTGCCAACAGGAAAATGCCCATGACCTCACACCTACTACTTCTGACAAACATGCGGCATACGCGTTCCTCAACCGCTCCTCAGCTGGGGCTGACCCTGAATGCCCCAGCCCCAGGGATGGACATGGCTAAAACCAGGTCACTCGGGGTCCTCTGGGTTCATTTTTGCTGAAGCTACTGAGAAATTTTCAATTCCTCCCGAATCAGGGTACTATAAAGATGATTTGCAAAAAAAGAGTCCAAGATGGTTGTGTAGGAAAGTACTGAACTCCCCTCCTGCCAAGGACACATGAAATCAACAGATACATACGGATCATCTCCCTCTGGAAAAAAGATTTGAAAACTAGATGAACTGCTCCCCACAACAAAAGATAAAAAGGACTGCACTGAGATGGATGGGAGAGGCAGGGACAAGGTCCTGCCAACCACCCCCCCAACTGCCGTGACCCACCAGAGGGAAGGATCTCACTGGACAGACACTTCTCCTGGAGGAGTGAGGGGTCATAGTGCCCCATATCAGGCCCTCCAGCCCTTGGGATCTGCATCAGAGAGACAAGCTCCCAAAAACATCTGGCTTAGAAACCCAACAGAGTTGACATCCAAGGAACCCAACTGCCATAGGAAACTGAGATCCTCCTTTTAAAGGGATCACCTGCAGTCTCACTTTCTGCAGAACCTAGCAAAAAAGCACCAATTTCAAAAGCACCTAGACTGTACGTAAAGGAGATTCATCTGCTGGTCTGGGGGCATTTGCTGGAGGGGCAGGGTACAGTCTGTGCTCTCTCCAGAGCTGGAGGCACTGGAGGGCACCATCTGTAGCTCTCCACTTACCCTGCTAGTGCAGACTAGGTGCTTGGGCACAAGCACCCTCCCACTGCCTCACCAGGTCCGGCAGGGGTGAATGGTTATGGCACATCCTGCCGCCTTGCTGAGGCTGCATATCTTGGGAGGCTGCAGCAATTCCTGGCTTCCTGGCAGGGGCAAGTGAGCATAGACAATCACAGCATTCTCTCCCTAGCCTTGCTACTCCAGTCCGTGAGTGTAGGTGGCAGTTATGACACCTCCTCACCCCCTGGCTGGGGCTGGTGAGCACTCATGGTCATGGCATTCCCCCATCCCAAACGTGGGCCAAAGCAGGCATGCAGACAGGGCCCACTCCTGCTGCACTGCTAAACCCCATAGGCATGCATAGTGAGGGCATTTTTCCACTGCCTTTCTGGGGTTATTGAGTGCGCCCCGCCCCTACATGTCCAGCTGCCCTGCTAAAGTCAGCAGAGAGGCAGAAACCACATAGCCCCTGGCCCTGGTGGCCATGGGGGCTGGCATTCCTGAGCTCCAAGGGACTATAAGAATCAGAAAAACAGTTCTTAGCAGGCCAACACCTACAGGGCACTGTACAGACAGCAGACTGAAACACACAGACCATCTTCCTATGAAAAAGCCCTATTTACTTATCCAGAAGCTTCAGCCTGAGGGACAACCCTCTGGTTTTCAACACATCTAGAGGCTATGAAGGTACTCCCTGGGAATTACCTGTGTATCTCCCAAAGAGATACCATCCCCATGTACCTCACTGGCCTCACTACAGCCTGATGAGATTATATGCTCCTTTAGAGTCCCAATTTTTGCAACTGTTGCCCAGAGGACACCTGCAAATCTCCTGGTCTGGAGGCCAGCAGGGTCTACAACTGCAGTCCCACAGGGCTGGTATATATTTGCATACTTTAAAAACTGCTGCCTAAGGGTCTGGCTTCTAATCAACCTAAAACTAGGTGATAAATGAGATTCGTCCCCTTGGAACACTGACAGGTCTTGGCACAACCTCAACAACAGGGACATATCAAGAATAAATCAGGCTACTTAGACAATCACAAAGGTTCCAGAGACAACCAAGAGCTGGGGCAAGGTTGAACAAGAAGGATCATTATCCACAAAACCACACCTTCAAGACTGAGAGAGGTAGCCATTTCACCTAATACACAGAAACAAACAGAAAGTCAAGCAAAATAAAGAAACAGAGAAATATGTTCCAAACACACACACACACACACACACACACACACCCAAAAAACCTTGGAAAGAGACCTTAATGATATGGAGATAGTCATCTACCTGATAAAGTATTCAAAGTAATGGTCATAAAGCTGCTTGCCAAACTTGGGAGAAGAATGTATGAACCCAGTGAGAAGTTCAACAAAGATAAGAGTTAAGAAAATACCAAGCAAGGTGCCTGGGTAAGTTGGTTAAGTATGGAACTCTTGATCTCAGCTCAGGTCTTGATCTCAGGATCATGAGTTCAAGCCCAATGTTGGCCCAGTGTGGAACCCACTTAAAAAATAAGAAAAAAGAAAATAAAAGAAAAGAAACGAAACCAAGCAAAAGTCACAGAGCTGAAGAATACATTAACTGAAATGAAATATACACTATACAGGCTTAAGAGCAGACTGGATGACGCAGAAGAATGAATCAATGAACTGGAAGACAAAGCATTGGAAATCACCCAGACAGAGTGGCAAAAAAAAAAACAAAACAAAAACAAAAACAAAACACACACACACACAAAAAAAAAACAACTAAAAATTTTTTTAAAATGAAGCAAGAGATCTATAGGACACTATCAAGTGGAATAACATTCACATCTTAGGGGTTCCAGAAGGAGGAGAGGCAGAAAAAGGGGCAGAAAACTTACTTGAAGAAATAATGGCTGAAAACTTCCCTAACCTGGAGACAGAAACAGACATTCAGGTCCAACAAGTCCAGAGAATTTCAAATAAAATAAACCCAAAGAGAGCCACACCAAGACATATTATAATAAGATGTCAAAAGTTAAAGAGAAAACCTTAAAAGCAGTAAGAGAAAAGCAACTTATCACATAAAAGGGAAACCTCATAAAGCTATCAGAAGATTTTTCAGCAGAAATTTTGCAGGCCAGAAGAGAGTGGAGGGACATATTCAAAATGCTGAAAAAACTTCTGACCAAGAATATTCTCCCTGGCATGGTTATTGTTCAGAACTGAAGGAGAAGTAGAGTTTCCCAGATAAGCAAAAGCCAAACGAATTTATCACATAAACGAGCTTCACACGAAATGTTAAAGGGACTTCTTTAAACTGAAAAGATATGTCACTAATTAACAACAAGAAAACATACAAAAGTAAAAAATCTCACTAGAAAAGGCAAATGTATAATAAAAGTAGTGGATTAACCACTTATAAAGCTACCACAAAAGTTGAAAGACTGAAGTAGTAAAATTAAAATTATGATAATTAGTTAACAAATGCATAAAATAAAAAGAGGTAAAATCTGACATCAAAACCAAACCCTGGGGGTAGTAAAAGTGTAGAGTTTTAGAATGTGTTCATATTTAAGTTGCTGTCAATCCAAATAGACTGTTACATACATAGGACAGGAAATATGCACCTCAAAGTAACTACAAAGCAGAAAATTACAGTAAATACACAAAAGAAAATGAGAAAGGAATGTAACACTAAATAAAGAAATCATACCACAAGGGAAGAGAAAAACAGAAGACAGGAACTACAAAAACAGCCAGAAAACAATGAACGAAATGGGAAAAAGTACATGCCTCTCTATAAATGTAAATGTAAATGGACTAAATTCTCCAATCAAAACACACAGAGTGGTTGAGTGAATTTTTAAAAACAAGTCTCATCTATACACTGCCTACAAGAGACCCACTTTAGGGCACAGACAGACTAAAGGTAAAGGGATGGGAAAAGATATTCTATGCAAATGGAAATGAAAAGAAAGCTGGTATAGCTATACTCACATCACACAAAATAAACTTTAAAACAACGACTGTAATAAACAAAAAGGGCCACCACATAATGATAAACGGTTCAAGCCAACAAGAAGATGTAACATTTATATATTTTTATGCAATCAACATAGGAGCACCAAAATATTTAAAGCAAATATTAACAGATGTAAAGAGGGAAACTGACAGCAATACAATCAGAGGAGAGGGCTCTAACACCCCACTTACATCAGTAGATAGATTTCCTAGACTGATAATCAGTAAGGAACATCAGCTTTAAACAACAGATTATTGGGCCAGTTGGACTTAACAGATATACAGAACATTCCACCCAAAAGCAGTAAAATACACATTCTTCTCTTGTGCAAGTGGAATATTCTCCAGGACAGCTCGCGTGTTAGGCCATGCAACAAGTCTCAATAAATTCAGAAAGACTGAAATAAATCATGTCGAGCATCTTTCCCAACCACAATGCTATGAAACTAGAAATTAATTACAAAAAGAAAACTAAATAAAAACCCCACAAATACATGGAGATTAAACAACATGCTACTGAACATCACTGGGTCAACAAAGATATCAAAAGAGAAAAAAAAAAATACCTAGAGAAAAACAAACAGAAATGGTATACCAAAATCGACAGGATACAACAAAGTGGTTCTAAGAGGTAAATTCATAGCAATGCAGGCCTGCCTCAAGAAATAGGAGAAATGTCAATCTAACTTTATGCCTAAAGCAACTAGAAAAAGGAGAACAAAAGAAGCCCAAAATTAGTAGACGGGAGGAAATAATATAGATCATAAGTGGAAATAAATGGAATAAAGAGAAAAAAAATCAATGAAGCTAAGAACTTTGAGAAGATAAACAAAATTCTTTAATAAACAATGCTGACAAGTCTTCAGCTGGACTCACCAAGAAAAAAGAGGAATCAAATAAATAGAAATGAAAGAGGGACGCCTGGGTGGCTCAGTTGGTTGGACGACTGCCTTCGGCTCAGGTCATGATCCCGGAATCCCGGGATCGAGTCCCGCATCAGGCTCCCAGCTCCACAGGGAGTCTGCTTCTCCCTCTGACCTTCTCCTCGCTCATGCTCTCTCTCACTATCTCTCTCTCAAGTAAATAAATAAAATCTTTAAAAAAAAATAAATAAATGAAAGAGAAGTTACAACTGATACCATAGAACAAAGGATAATGAGGCTATTGTGAGCAAATATATGCCAACGAATTGGACAACCTAGAAGAAATGGATCAAGTCCTAGAAATATTCAATCTTCTAAGATTGAATCAGGAGGAAATAGAAAATCTCAAAGGACTGATTACTAGTATGGAGATTAAATCAGTAATCAAAAACTTCCTAACAAATTAAAGTCCATGACCAGATGGCTTCTCTGGTCAAAGAAGCTTTAATACCTATCCTTCACAAACTCTTCCAAAAAACTGAAGAGGAGGGTATCCTTCTAAACTCATTTTATGAGGCCAACATTCCCCCAATACCAAAACCAGACACCACCGCAATAAAAAACAATGAAAACTACAGGCAAATATCCCAATGAACACAGATGCTAAAATCCTCAGTAAAACATTAGCCAAGTAATTCAACAATATATTAAATGGATCGCACAGCATTCACACACACACACCATTATATACTACCAACAATATGTTAAATGGATCCCCACCGTCAAGTGGAATTTATTCCAGGGAGCAAGGCTAGTTCAACACCCACAAATCAATCAATATGCTACACTGTATTAATAAAATGAAACATAAAAATTATATGATCATCCCAATATATGCAGATAAAGCATTTGACAAAATTCAACATCCATTTATGTAAGCATTAAACCACCAAGCTCCTGGAAGAAAACATAGGTGGTAAGCTTCTTGACATTGGCCTTAGTGATGTTTTTTGGAGGATCTGACTTCAAAGGCAGGGGCAACAGAAGCAAAAATACACAAATGGGACTCCATCAAAATAAAATTCTCCTGCACAACAAAGATAACCACTAACAACATGGAAAGGCAACATAGTGAATAGAAGATACCTGCAAATCATATATCCAGTAAGGAGTTAATATCCAAAACATATAAAAGACTCATACAATACGGGCGCCTGGGTGGCTCAGTGGGTTGAGCCGCTGCCTTCGGCTCAGGTCATGATCTCAGGGTCCTGGGATCGAGTCCCGCATTGGGCTCTCTGCTCAGCAGGGAGCCTGCTTCCCTCTCTCTCTCTGCCTGCCTCTCTGACTACTTGTGATCTCTGTCAAATAAATAAATAAAATCTTTAAAAAAAAAAAAAAAAGACTCATACAATAACAAAAAAAGCCCAAACAATCTGATTTAAAAAAGGAGTACAAAATCTGCATAGACATTTTTCTAAAGAAAATCTTATAGACAGATGGTCAAGATCCCTGATGATCAGGGAAATGCAAATCAAAACCACAATCAGTTATCATCTTAAATATGTCAGAATGGGTATTATCAAAAAGAGAAGAAATAAGTGTTGGCAAGGATGTGCAGAAAAGGACCCTTCGTGCACTGCTGGTGGGAATGTAAATTGCTACAGCCGCTGTGGGAAACAGTACTGAGGTCCCTCAAAAAAATTAAACAGAGAACTACCATATGATCCAGCAGTCTCACTTCTGGGTACCTACCTGACCTTGAGGGATAGTATCCTGCTAAATCAAAGAAATCAGACAGAAAAGGACAAATACCATATGATTTCACTTATACATGGAATCTAAAAAACTAAGCAATCAAACAAAAGCCAGACTCCAAGACACAGAGAACAGACTAGTGGTTGCCCAGAGGGGAGTTGGGGGAGGTGAAATGGCTGAAGGGGATCAAGAAGCACAAACTTCCAGTTATAAAATAAAAATGTCATGGGGATCTACATGTGGGGGATACAGTCAATAGTATTACATTAACTCTGTGTGTTAACAGACGGTAACTAGACTTACTGAGGTGATCATTTTACAATATACACAAAGGTTGAATCACCACACCATACACACCCGAAACAAATCTGACACTTTCTGTCAATTACACTTCAATTTAAAAAAAAAAGAGAGAGTGATGATTTGCTCTGAAGCTGCACTTGGGCAGCCCTCCTGACTAGGTGAGGATGCCATCTAGAGCGAAGAGAGCCAGGCCAGCACCTGGATCAGAGAGGTGGAATGTACGTGACCTAGTGACCCAACAGCGTCACACGTGCCACTGGATCCAGCCACACCATTTTATCATTCCACTCACACACACACACAGGGGCACACATTTCAGTTTCTTGCAATTTCTCTCCTGCCCACTTACATTCCTTTGGTGAATTTCTGTCACTGGCAACCCAGGGCCTGAAATAACACAGCTATCTGGCCCTGAAGCCGACCTCACCAGAGTTCACAAAGGAAATACGCAATCTCTTTTTTCCGTTTAATTTTAGCCATGAGCAGACAATTCTGCATCTCCCTGAGAGACCTTTCAGAAGGAACTGTCGTGGGGGGAGACCCTTCAGAAACAGTGTGGCCTACTGCTTAACCTCCTTGGGGCCCATGTTCCTCATCTGTGAAGCGGAGACCGCCGTAACCCCCACCCCCAGACTCTGCACCCTTACCACAGAACCCTGCGCAGGAACGAGCTGTAGCTAGCTATCTGCTTTGCAGACTGTACCAGAATAACCTGATCACAAGCCCTGCACTCTGCTTTCTTGGCAAGGTTGACAAAGGAATTCCCTAATGTGTAAATCTTGTCGATTCCTGTCCCCTTGTCAGGAAGTCGACCAGGGTTAACAAGCTGCTCACAGCGCCCTGAGGCGGGAGCCTATGGCCTTCATAAGGTCTCTCTCTCTCTTCTTAGTGATCCGAGCTTTGGAACCTGATCCAGCCCCTAGTCTCAGCCCCGTAATCCTTTCTCCAAATGGCTGCCAAAATCATCTTTTTAACACACAAATCATATGTCCGTTCCCTGGTCAAGGTCTGTAATGGCTCCTCATCACCTCCAGGATACAATCAATTTTCCCAGCAGCCCCCCACACGATCACCCCAGTTGGAGCCAACATCCCTCTCACCTGAATGATTACAGCCTCCCAACCGGCCCCTGGCTCCCGCTCGTGCCCTCCACTCCCAACACGGCAGCCAGTGCGCTATTTAAACACTTAAGCTCCATTATGTCATCACCCTGCTGCACACTCGCCAATAACTGCCCACCTCAGGAAAAAGCCCAAGCCCACAGAGGCCTCACAGGACCCGGCCCTCTATTTCCAGAACCTCCTGCTCCTCTATCCCCTAGCCAGCCATGCTTTCCCCCTATTTCTGGAACAAACCAGATCCACTTCCCTCTCGGGGCCCTTACACATTCCCTGAGTTGTGGCACACTCCCCCTGCAGGCCCCCTCCCCACCTTTATTCCTGGGTCAGCCTCCTACACGCATGCATGTGCGTGCGCACGTGCGTTCTTGCACGGCCAAATTTTCTTATCCCGTATCACTAATACACTTAATGGGTATTTGTTTATTTTTACTATTATTGTCCATCTCTGAGCTCGCTTCGGCAGCACATATACTAAAATATTGTCCATCTCTCCTTACTAGAATGTGAGTTCTACAAGAGCAGTGCTTTCGATTTGCTTTGTTCACAGCTAAATGCCAGTGCCTAGAACGGGGCCTGGTACATAGCATTTGTTAGGTAAATACTTGCTTAATGATGGAATAAGAGACCTACAAGATCATTCACAGTCTGGCCCACAGCAACCCCCTCACCTCCTCCCATTCCCCCACCCTCTAAAGTTTACCCTCCCACAAAACAAATGGCCCTCACATTCTGGAAATGCCCTGCTTTCTTTCCCACACCCCCTGCTTCTGTGTCCCCTTCACCTGAGATGCCCCTCATGCCCCCACAAGGAACTGCTCCAGCACCACCTCCTCTAGGAAGCCTTCCACATCTCTCCTGGGATCATCTGAGCGCTCCTGCCTCCATGTTCCAACTCAACCTGCAAAAATCCCTCCAAAACTGACTATGTTATAGTGCCACTGGGAAAAGTAAAGCAGGTAGGAACAGATGCTTGAAAGATCAAATTCTAATCTAAAAAGATATAAACCCAAGCAATGTCTTGCATGCAGAACAGAGATGTCTCCTTATCCGTACAAATCAAGATTTAAAATTTTGGGAACAGAATTTCAACTTGCCATGAGCAGTCTGGTATTCAGCACAGATTTCCCTTAATATTGTTAAATAGCAGCTAATAATATTTTTAAGTAAATAGAACTTGTAAAATATTAAAGCATATGGCTCTTTTCAAATCAAAAAGAGTATCTGCATAGCCACCCATTGCCAATTTTGGTCAAAACCTCTTGTAACAGTTGATAACTGAGGGGAACAAGAACGAAATTTTCCTCTGGTTTTCCAAATCATACCAGTATTTCAAATTAGGAGCTCCAGACCCTTAAAGGTAAGCGAACTGTATTAATTTAGCTCTCTATAAATATGTCTTTTCTAAGTAACAATTTTAAATTGTGGTTTCATTTGTTTTTAGGGGTCAATATAAGAAAACTTCATATGAAAAGCATTTTTTTTAAAGATTTCATTTATTTATTTGACAGAGAGAGCCACAGCGAGAGAGGCAACACAAGCAGGGGGAGTGGGAGAGGGAGAAGGAGGCTTCCTACTGAGCAGGGAGCCTGATGCGGGGCTTGATCCCAGGACCCTGGGATCATGACCTGAGCTGAAGGCAGACCCTTAACAACTGAGCCTCCCGAGCGCTCCATGAAAAGCATTTCTTGGGGCGCCTGGGTGGCTCAGTGGGTTAGGCCGCTGCCTTCGGCCTAGGTCATGATCCCAGAGTCCTGGGATCGAGCCCCGCATTAGGCTCTCTGTTCCATGGGGAGCCTGCTTCCTCCTCTCTCTCTGTCTGCCTCTCTGCCTACTACTTATGATCTGTCAAATAAATAAAAAAAAAAAAAAAAAAAAAAAAAGCATTTCTTTATCAGCCTTAGAAATACTATTGGGGACACAAGAATCCATATGATAAAATGCCCTCAAAATTTTAGTACCAGAAAAAAATGTACCTATTGAAGGACCACTGTACATCCTTTCCCCAGAAAACAAGAAGTACGTGGGTATTTTCTACATTCATGCCAGTTAGCATAGCCCCAGAGTACCTCTGAAACTCAAGACAAAATAAGGACACTCTAATATCACATCTGTGCAGTGGTATGAAGGCTTCTAGGCCAAATGCATTAGCACTCCCAACTCCTAAGTGGCCCAGCACCACATCCCAATGCCCTGATTAGACCCTTATAGATAAGTCTCAGCATCTTCTACAGTCTCCAACTCCTGTTTTTTAAAAAAAAAAATTCCCTAAGCCTACCAAAAAAACCCCAGAACAGGGGCACCTGGGTGACTCAGTGGGTTAAGCCTCTGCCTTAGGCTCAGGTCATGATCTCAGGGTCCTGGGATGGAGCCCAGCATCGGGCTCCCTGCTCAGCAGGGAGCCTAATCCCCTACCCCCCTCCACCTTCCTCTCTGCCTACTTGTGATCTCTGTCAAATGAATAAATAAAATCTTAAAAAAAAAAAAACCAAACCAAAACAAAACAAACAAAAAACCCATGTAATCATTACTGCTAACTTTATCTCCTTTTTCTATCCCAACTTCCAAGTCCTGTTCCCTAACTTAATAAAATTCATGAGTCATTTGTATCTTAGCTTCAAGACTAGTACTAAAGATGATGGTCAACTATGGAAACCATACATAGTCTAAATTTCTAATAATTTCCTTTCTCTATTTCTATATTATACCTTCCTCTGTCTTCCCTGCTACCCTTGCACTTTTTTTTTTTTACCATTATTTTAAGGTTTTTCTTGCATGTGTATGTGTATTTCATTGCAAATTGCCTCAAACATTTTTTTGGAAGGAGGAGAGGTAAGTAGGTATAAATTTCAAGAGATCACTAATTCAGCTTTCCTCTTCCAAGAGACTTTTGCCTTCTGCTATGATGGAGTGGCTTGCATCAGATCCACTTCAGCTCTGAAAACAACTACAAAAGATGGACAAAATACAAGAAACAGCTAATTGAATGCATTGTGAGTAATTAAGGTATGCAGGCTCAAGGTGCCAAGATCACAGAAAAACACCAAGGTGGGCCCCACTGCTTTTTCTCTTGAAATATTTGCCAATTTTTAAGCGATGGAGGCCAGAGAAGTTAGCGTAGCTCCAGAGCCTTCCAACACCTCATGGGGTCCAGAAGACAAGTAAAGTTAAGGACCCTTTAGAAAGTCATAGTTTGAGAAGTCAGGACTCCAGAGAAAAAGGCAACAGCAGAGAAGCAAGCCTGACATGCTGCACTGCTTTCTCCTGAAGGCAAACTGATATTATGAAAGTTACACTGGGAGGGAACGGACTGGGATTGGGTAAGTGGTCAAGAAGCTAAGAAGAAAGTAAATAGTAAAAGGTTAAAAGGTTAAGAATTTTAAACCATCTCCCAGTACTGGGGAGACAAACATTGGAATTCTGACATTACAAAGGAAGGTAGATGATAGTAAACACCCCAGGCTTTTGGTTACAACCCTGGTAGGGCCATGCCCTTGGAATGAGAGCAAAGCTGAAAACACTAGCTCTCATCAACACTGAAGTCCAGGCTCAAAACATCTTAATTCCTCATTGGATCATGGTAAGTGTCTCTTATTCTATTGGACCATCAAAAAATAAGCAAATCTTTTTAGGAAAAAGAGGACATCATGCAGAGTCTCCACAGTTTTCCAGTATCCAACCAAAACTTACCAACATTGCAGATGACAGGACCAAATGGCTGAATACAAAAGAGAGAAAAAAAAAAAAAACAGACAATAGATGTTGGTGTTATCAGTATGGACTTTACAATAACTATGATTAATTTACTAAAGAAACAGGTAACGGAATTTCACGCCTTAATTAAAATCTCTTGAAAGAATCAAACTGAAACATAAATATATTGAGTCTCTGAAATTAAGAGCTCAAATTGGTTTGAGAGCAGATTAGATGTAGTAGAAAAAAAGTCAGTACAAGCTATTCAAACTGAAGTCCAGGGTGCAAAAAAAAAGAACGAAAAGTACAGAAAACAGCATACATAGAATCAGTTAAAAGGTTAAATACATGTGTGAGAGAATCCTCCAGGAGAAAGAAAGAATGTGGTAGAATTAGGCAAAATTAACTTTTGAAGAAATAATGACCAAGATATTAAACTGACTAAAGATAACATGCCACAGATCCCAGAAGTCCTACGTACGCCCTACGCAAGGTACATACAGGTACATACAGAGAAAACCAGACCTAGGAACATCATGGAACTCTAAAAGGACAGAGAAGGGAGAAACAACACAACTGACAACTGATTTTTTTTAACAGACTCTGCTCGTAAGACAACGGAATGACATCTTTAAAGTAATGAAAGAACAGAACTGCCAACCTACAACTCTACACAGAAAAAAAAATTCCTTAAAAGGCAAGCAAAATAAATATGCGTTCAACCAACTCTGAATAAGGGAAAGAGAATTAATTTAGAAAGTACTAAAGAAATACCAAAAAGGAATACTAAAGGGAACTATTCAAATGGAAGGAAAATGATCCCAGATGGAATCATGGAAATATAAGGAAGCATAAAGAGCAAGAGAAAGAATAATGGGGGGGGGGGGTGTTAAAGGATAACTCTGTGGTAAATCTACTGGATACTGACTGCATAGTTGAATATTACTAATGCCTTCTGGAACTTAAAATAGAGGCATAATTAAAATATATGACATCAACGGCACAAAAAAGTGAGAGAAGGGAGTGGAATAAATGGAGTTTCGATGTTCTAATTTCTTTCAAGATTCTGGAAGTGACAAAAGGACCACCAGTAGACACATTACTAAGTCAACAATGAATACTCAAATCTCTAAAATAACCACAAAAATGAAAGAATGTGTAACAAACTAATGGAAGGAGGGGAATAATACAAAATACCTAATAATTAATCAAAGAATCCATAAGGGCAGCTAAAATCATGTAAGCATTTCTCATTTATTTTGTGACCGTTCACTTTGATTCATCAGCAACTATCTCTCAACAATAACGCTGGGACAGAGTATAAGCAGGAATAATATACCGCGTGTCTCTTACACCATGCACTGAGCGAGGTGCTGTTCGTAACTCACTTCAGAGCAGGATACTACCTCCCCTATCACAGACCTAACGAAACTAGGAACTGAAACAGAAAACTGAGATTCAGAGAAGTTACAAGAGCTAGCAAATGAGGGACCAGACCTCAGATGCCTCTGGTCTCTATGTTGCCGAGTCAAGGCAAAGGTGGGCTAGGCTGGTCTGCTTTCAATTGCACTGTTGATGTTACCACCTTCTATTGGTTTTGCCCTTGCTCTTAGTAGGAAGAAGAAACAGCTTCCAATTCCCTAACTAGACGGTATAGCTGCTACGTGAAATAAGTCGATCAGAGAAAGACAATCATCATCTGATCTCACTGATAGGAGGAATTTGAAAAACAAGACAGAGGATCTGAGAGGAAAATGAAACCAGATGAAAACACGGAGGGAGACAAACCATTAGACTCTTAATCTCAGGAAACAAACTGAGTGTGTTGCTGGAGGGGAGGGAGGGAGGTGGGGTGGGGTGGGGTGGCTGAGTGATGGACATTAGGGAGGGTATGTGCTATGGTGAGTGCTGTGAATTGTGTATGATGAGTCACAGAACTGTACCCCTGAAACAAATAACACATTATATGTCAATGAAAAAAATAAATAAATAAATAAATAGCCCCCCCCACAAAAAAAATTTTTCAAGTTCTCCAAGGGCAACATGAACCAGACAGGCAGCAAAGTAAAAACAATGAGAGCCTAATAAAGGAAATAGTATACATCCTCAGTATGAAGTGGAGAGACAAGAGAAACAGAATTGTTAAAGATAATTTCCAGTTTCTTCAAAACCTTTTCTGACCTATAGCCTTTACTATTTTAAGTGAGACCAACTCTAACATCTCACACATTCGTATTCAAAAAAGGTGAAAGGAACTTTATCCCCAAATCCAAAGAGGAAGTGCTCTTGGAATCCTACTGCTGTGACTTTTCAGCAGCAGGAGTAAGAAAGCAAGAGGTAATCGTTTCCAGAGTCCCATTTCCCTCCCTTTGAAGTACTCAAGAAAATAAGTGAATGCCTTCAACTTTCTTCTATCACGTAGAGTGTGGATGGGGACAGGAAAGAAAGGCAGGCAAGTTTTTCAAGGTAAGCTATTCCTGCAAAGCTTATTTCAGTAAGTGCTTACTGGCAACCATGAGGCATCATTAAGAGAGACAAGCTAATGAAGACTAAACTGTATTTATCTACCCTCTTCCACCCCTTCATGATATCCATGGGAAATATGTAGATTTTATTTCTTGGGTTATCATCAACATTATTCTAAATCAAGACCCGCAGAGTACAGCCTATCTGAGAAGGATTTTTCGCAACTGTTTCTATTATGGCTCAAATTTTATCATCTCGCAGAGCTGCCTAGAAGCAAACAATCCCACTCTCCAACCTGAACCATTTGTAAGATAAATATTGGCAGTTCCTGAATCCACTGGTACAGGTAGAAATACTGCAACAGAGAGCTTATGGTATTTCAGCTTGCCTTGTCAAAGGACACCAAAACCCTCTTTGTGAGTCCTTGCGAGGCCATTAAAAGAGACGGGGGGGTTGGGTGGGGCTGTGGATTTCCACACGCGGTCCCCATCCACAGGCAAGCTAGAGATGAGCACACGGAAGGTCAAACTTGTAAGCTCTCACAGAGCCTTAACTGGAGTATTGGACGCAACAAATGAAAAACCTTTTCTCTTCACGTCTGCCATTGAGAGGTCTGGCAGGAAGAGATGGTGCCAGCTTTCCCTAAGTGAGGAAAATGCAGCAATGTACACATTAAACAAGTCCCAGCCAGCAGAGAATGTGTAATGAAGTCACATATGGCCGTGCTTCAAAATCCCATCTGAACGCAAATAAGGTTCTACTAGAGCAGGCCGTATAATCATTACAAAGAAAAAAAGAAGGTTCAGCTAAGACCTCACAGAGGTACACTGGACAAGTGTAAGACGGTATTACTCATTCAACAAAGAGCTATGGAGCAGGAAGCCCATGCACTGGAGGATGGGGGAGAGAAAGGTTAATCAGCCTCCTGATCTTCTTTTATGAAATTTAGAGTACATTAAGGGCCACGTGGGCCACGTGAGAACGGCAATTAAAGGAAGCACAGAAGAAACCAAAGAGAGGTACCAACAAGTGCCATGGGGTTCGAGAGTGATGTCGTGTTCATCCCAAGGGATCAGTGGAATGCTTCATGCAGCGCCAACATTTGAATGAGGCCTTTGAGAAACGACTGAGGGGGAGCACTGGACAGGGGACACTGAGCACTGGACAGGTGACTAGAGCTGAAGGGAGGAGCATGAGCAAAGACCTGGAGTCTGGGGGGAGGGGGGCCTGTGGGGAGCACGGGGGGTGGTGAGGGCAGTGTACCAAAGGCAGACTGGAACAGACACCTGGAGGTCCATTGGGAGCCCTCTACAAGAGGACAGGGGACACGTAATAAGAACCCAAACTGGAGCAACGTGGGAATGGAAAGACAGCAGCTCTGAGGGCCACGCTAGATGCAGCCCCAGTTGACAGACCCGAGGCATGAGAGAGACAGCGAGGGGAAGCTAACAGCTGGAGGGAAGAGAGCCAGTGACATTTAGGCAAGTTGAAAGGTCCACGAGGCCATGGGGATGGAGACCCCCAAGAGGTATCTGAGCCCAAAGTGAATGTGGAGTCACACGCATGGGGGGAGGTGGGTAAAGAGGAGGTCTGCCTAAAGGCAAAGATGTGGGATCGCGGTGGTCACTGAGGGACAGGGTGCAGAGATGAGCTGGAGGGACAAGCCTTCATGAGCTCCTATATTTCAGACACAAGCCGAAGGAAAAGACTTCGCAAAGAAAAAAAAAAAATCTCAGGCAGTTAAGAAGAAAACCAGAAAAGGTTTATATCCTAGAAGCCATGGGATGCAAGGATCTCAAAAAGGAAGGGCTGAGAATACGTCTGCCATTGCTGCTGGACACACCCACTTACTTGCTCCCGGTAGCGCGCAAACTCATCAGGCAAGACCTGCTTCCTACCCCCATGGCATCTAGAGCGGACTCGTGTGTTCAGGCTGGAGGAAGGAAGAAGGAAGGAAAACGAACAGAGAAGTCAAGGGAGAGAGCTGCTGAGAAAAGACGATGGAACTGATGACCACTGATGACCGGTAACCACAGCGGGAGTGCACTTGCAGGGACGAGGCCAGGTGGAATTGGCAGAGAAAGAGCCGGGGGAAAGGGCACCAATCAAGGAGGCAATGAAGACAGGGCACAAGCATGAAAAAGGTCCAAAGCAGGCAAGAGGAGATGAAGGGCGCAAGTGGGAAGTTTATTCCGTAAAGTCAGCTCATCGGTTCCCTAAGCACATTCTAGGCCCTGCAGACATGCAGCTCAGGGTCCTTGCTTCTCAGAAGCTGGGGTTCTAAGAAGGAGGAAGCCAGGAACGGACCCATAGGACTGATAAACGCTATCAAGATAAATAACCTGATGTGATAGTGACTGGGGGGTTTAGGCTGCTTTAGCCAGCATGGTCTGCAAAGGGGACCCTCTCACAAGGTCACCTTGAATTTGAGTTCATACCAGAATGCGGAGGAGGCAGGGGGGCAGGGATCTCTGTGCTCTAGGCACAGAGAACAGCTAATATAAAGGCACAAAGATGGTGCAAGCTTGGTGTGTTCACGCCATAGGAAAAAAAGATCAGCATGACGGATTATGAATGAGGGGCAGAGGCCTTGGACTCTGGCTGAAATGGGAAGCTTATGAGCGAGGGAATAACAGACACTGCTTTTTTGCAGAAAGTTCGCCCCAGCTGCTGTGTGAAAGATGGATTATGGCGGCGCCAATTTGGAAGCAAGGACATCGGTATGGAGGAAGTTACTGTAGACCAAGTATGAGACGCCGGACCTCAGGCTGTAGCGGTGGTGATTGTCAGGAGGGGCTGGAGTCAGGATACAGCTTGTACAGTGGATCCTTAAACTACATGGGGATTAGGGGCACTAACCCCCCCACACACACAGCCAAAATGTACATATAAATTTTTGACCCTCCAGAAACTTAGCTACTAATTAGCCTACTCTTGACTGAAAACCTTACTAAAAACATGACGTTGATTAACACGTATTTTGTGTGTTTTATGGATGATATATTATATTCTTATAATAAAGTAAGCTAGAGGAAAGGAAATATAAAGGAAATTGTAAGAAAGAGAAAGTATGTTTATAGTACTGTAAAAAAAAATCCCCATGTGAGAGAATCCGCGTATATAGTTCAAACCCATGTTGATCAAGGTCAACTGTGTGTGTCTGGAGCTAGGGGGATGCCCAAGCAGAGACCTTCATTAAAGAGTCATCAATACATAGACGGTGTTTAAAGCCACAGGTCACGTGGGTTCACACAGGGAGAGAGTATGTACGTAAAGAGGAAAAAGGAGCCAAAAATAGGCCCTTACTTTTGTTAGAATTTAGGAGAAAAGGATAGATAAAATTACAGAAAAGTTTTGAGGCAAAAGCTTGAGGCACATTAGGTTTGTCTCCAATGTCTCAGTAAAGTAGCAGAGAGGGGTCATGACCCTTATCACAGAAAATGTTCAGAACAAGCATCAGAAGGAAGGTAATAGGAAGCCACCACAGAACGAACACAAGGGAGGGCTGACATGCGGCAAACACACCCTGACTTTTGGGCAACTCATGTGGGCAGGGTTTGAGACTTTCCCCAGCAAGATGATACAGCTCAGGCTCAGAGACAATGGTCGGTGGGGATCACTCAACCACAGCGTGACCACAGTGTGAGGACTGGGAAAGGAGCACGGGAGAGGGTCCTGGGATGCTACAAGCCCCCTGCTGAAATGCACACTGAGAGTAGAGCCCGGGACAGTGAGAGTGGCCTGGTGAGCTGGACAACGGAACATTCAAGATCAAGGGATCCCAAGGGGGATGAAGAGTGGGTCTCACAAACACGGGGGAATTTGAAAAGAGTAAAGGGAAAAGACTGTGGTCACAGAGGAAAATATCAGAGATGACAAAAAGGTGAAGGACTTCTGAGTGACAAGGTCCAGGTATGGCCATTAAATCTCACAAATTCTATTTCTTTCCCAGGGGCTAAGATTACCATAGTAGGCACTCGCTGGGTCCTTGCTGGCCCAGGCTGGCTGCGGAAGCACGAGCGAGGGCTGGTGTGCCTAAGAGACCATGGCGTGGAGAAGGGTGGTCCAAAGATCGAACCCTGGTTCTCACCTAACCTCTACATGACAGCTTCTGCTCTAGTCTGCAGCCATTCGTACCTGGAAACCTTGGGGCCTTCTTACAGGGTGAGGAGCAGTAAGTATCTGCATTTCCTGAGTCAAACAAGAACTCCGTAATAGAAAGGAGACTGATTCCACCAGAAGAGACAGGCTCTCCAGGACCTAGCCACCTTTACTTAGCTTTTGGTGCCGAGATAACCGTTGCCTCCCGCACCATAGACAGGATGGCAAGGAAGACAGGAGAGGTGCAGAGCCACCAGCAACTGAACAACACAACTGAAAGTCACCTCTGAAAAGACTGGATCATTAACTGACCTTCTCACTGGTAAAATGCTGCATCATACAGCCATGACATTGCGTCCAGTTCTGTGGGCTCTGAGAGATCCTGGGAGGCTGGAATCTTTAATTCTCTATTATGAAATTGTGAGGCTGGGTACCATGTCAGCTTGGCCAAGTTGGAACTACATTTCCCAGAATCCTCCTCCCTGTGCCGTTCCGTGTTAAGAGTCAGACTAAATGGAAGTACACTTGAGATTTGGGAGGTGGAAGCAAGGAAGCCTGCAGCCATTGTGCTCTGCTGGTTGCCATGGTCAACGGTGGTGAGCCGGAGGCACAGGTGCTGGTGGGCACTAGTTTGTCCTCATTCTTCTTTCTGCTCCATGTTTCTTCCTAAGAACTATCCTTACTGGCCAAGGATAGTGACCCCAAGACCACCAGATGCTTGGCTGGAGAGTTGGATGGTAGCTCTAAAGAGCTCTGAAGAGGTGGTAGCTTTCCATGGACTCCTATGCCATCCCCCTTTCCCTGCCCTACTCTGTGTGGCTCCCAGCTCCTCTGCAAGCCCTAACCCGTCCACCCGTGCTTCTGGAGGGCTAACTAATGGTTTTCCTTGGCTCCTCCAGCTCGCCTTCCCAAGCTATCACTTCCCCAACTCCTCCCATAATTGTGTAAAAATTAATTCCTCTAACACATACTTTATTCCATAATATTTATGGCAGCTCTGCTTCCCTGATGGAACCCTAACCGATACAGTAAGCCAAGTATTGAGCAGACGGCTTTGCCCTCAAGGACCCAATAATTGACAGAAACCACCTTACATTTATAGCACTGCTTTACAGTTTGAAAATCCTGTTCACATGATTGAATACTCAACCTTGAGAGGATTAAATAAGGAAACTGAGGTTCATAGAAGTCAGGTGACCAAAGGACAGATGTGAAAACCACTTGGCAGCAATCCGTGCTGATCAGTCACCAAAATAACTCAAAATGCATGGAATGACTTAAACAATTCTCTGTCTGAGGACCAGAGACCGAAAAGGCTGAGACAAGATCTACCCACAAGGATTACTCTAGAGCGTTCTATGAAATTAACAGCTGCTAACGGACCAACCACTGCCCACCATCCCTCACTACTCAGCCATTTTTAATTCTCCCCATGTTCGAATTAGCCTACGTAGTCTGCCAAGTTCTGTGTGAACACCTGGTCCTCCTTTCAGCCTCTAGTTTAGAGAGAATGGGGGATTCAGGCTGGGTTTAAACTTGCATGTGGGCCTGAAAGGCACCTGAGGTAGTAGTTGAAATTTCCCCCCACTCCCTGCCATGGGCAGCTTTGTCCTGTCTCCCTATTTTACTATTTCCTGTACCCTTTTCCTGTTCTTCCCTTGCCTTGACCACCCTCCCTCCCCAACAAGGCCTTAACTCCACCCTCCACATCTCCAGGCATGTTGCCAGACACCACGGGTGGTGTGGAGGTCTCTGCCCAGCTTCCCCACTAAGGCCCAGTGAGGAATAGTGTGGTAATCTGGCTTGAACAGATGACTCTGGATTTACATGCCCTTCAGAGAGAAGGCTTTGGCTTCATCAACCTGGTGTTTCATTCCTCCATTCAGCACTCCTTTACTGCACACCCAGCCTGTGCTGAACCACATCACCAGGTGAGCTCCTGAGCATACGCCCAGCCCAGTGTCAGAGTCAGGAGGGAACAGTGTGGCAGCTATGCAGAAAGGCCAGGAGGAGATGAGTTCTTCAACAATGGGAATCTTAAAATATAACTAAATAAAGGACATGAAAGGTTAGGGTCACTCTAGGGAAGACAGACCGAAAAAAATAAAACAAAACAAATTCACCTATGACATCAGGTTTAAAGTCCTCCAGGTGACATTCAAAGAGCTTCCCAATCTCACAACTTTCTCCCCAGTCCCAACTCTTTCCCTCTGAAGGACCTGCAAAACAACGCTCCACTCCAACCACAAAAAGTTCTCCTCATGCAACACCAGCATGCTCTTATAAATAGGTCTATTTCTTTACCCATATTCTTCCTTCTGTCTGAAACAAATAACCCTACCCCTTCTCTGGCAGATAAAACCCCCACTGATCGATAAGACTTAGGGAGCTCAGGTGAGTCCACAGGAAGTCTCCTGCTCCTCCCCTCCCTCCGGCCCCGGCCAGAACTCTGAATGTGTCTGCTGGGGATCAACTTGGCTCCACCACTGCTAACAGTCTGAGCTTACTTGCTTACCTGCCTCCCTCACAGGATTGTGAGCCCTTTGAAGGAGCAGATCATTCCCTACTCATCATCACATTCCCAGCCCCACAACATGCCTGGTGATAGAATGATGTGATCACTGCAATCTCAAGGAGCTTCTGCAAACTGGAATTTTAGAACCAAAACTGACCTTTGGATCATTGTCTAGGTGGGTTAACGGGCATGACTTCATCTCATTTATATGAGAAAGGACCCCCAATCAACCATTTTCAAAAAAGCTCTTTGCTAATAAGGTCATCACAGGAAGAGAAACACCCACAACTAGAGCCACCATGAACACATAGCATCAGCCAAGAGACCCCAGGGTAGGGGACCTCAGCACCTTGGGATGGGACACAATCACAATATTCCAAATCCCAAAGTCTGACACATTGGTTTTATTATCACTGTTCACTGGGGCTAGAGAAGCCAACATATCTGGGTGCTTTGGAAACTTCTAGAAGGGATTCATTCCAGACATGGCACCAAAGACTAAAAAAATGTATAGACAGGTACAGAGGAGACACGGGTAGTAATACAACCAAGTAGAGTGGATTATGTCCGTCATCTTACCTCTTCTGCAAGAGCACCTCTGTCTAAACTAGTCCCTAATACTCTCCCTTTTCTCCAAATTTTCGACATTGTTCTGTCTCGAACCATCCTGGGCGCTTCTTCAATGCCATCTCTCCTCCTGTGCATGTGTCCTGCCTCCACCAACAGACTGGCAGCTACAGGAGTCGAGGGACTGTGTCTCGGTCCCTATGTGCCCAGAGCTCTAGAACAATGTTTGGCATAGTGTGGATAACGAGGAGTTGCGAAATCGGCAAACGGAGAGACGCGGCTTATGCTCCCTGCAGCACCATGGCTGTCCCTTCACTCAGACGTGGCCAGAGCTGGCTGCTGGCCGGCCGGAGCAGGGATGACAAGCAGACAGTCTGCGGTCAGGGCTAACACAGACTCAAGGCATTTGCAGCCTGTTCTGCAAGGAAGGATGGCTTCTCCACACCGGGAATGACCCAGACAAAGCTGCGGAAGCGAGGAGGATGTTGGTTTGGGTTGGGAGAGGTGGTTTCAACCCCACCAAGGGAGGAAAGGGTGGAGGGAGCACGGGGACAATAACGAGGACCTGTGAGTCATGTGTCTCCCATACCAGCAGCCACGGAAGTAACTGGGGAAACGCTCATGAAGGGGGACTGGACACGTTCCCATCCCTTCGTTTCCGTGTGTGGACTCCCCTGCTCCACAAACCTCTGCCCTGGAAATGGAGTCACAAGTCAGTCTCTCAGAAATCGTGTGGGAGTAACAAAAGGGGAAAAAAGCGAGCAAGGACACATGGATAACCTCTGCCTCCTTTACAACTTACGGCCCCACAACATAGACTTTACATGTGCCTTTCACGTGGGTGTTGTGGGTCCCAGACCGCACAGACGCTGTATGTACCTGTACAGAGATCTACAGATGTCCTCTATGCACAAAAATGAGCCTAATTATTCACAGACTCGAATTCCTAAGTACTGGGATAAACAAAAACGGACACTGTCGCATTTTCGTGGTGCTGACAGCTGGGATGAGACCAACAGCCCTCCTAATAAGCAGATCACTATCAATGGAAGGGCTGTGCTCTCAGGGGACGCGGCTCAGTGAGAGCCCACGACAGAGGAATGGGCCACGGGCACCCTTGCTCCGGATCAGAATGTGCTGTCCTCCCGTCCTCTCAGGGCAGCGGCGCTCCACCTGGGCTCCGGAGACTCAAACAAGTGGAAATAACTGACAGATAAACAAAAGAGGGGCCCTGCCTACGGAGACTGGATAGTTGTCTCTAAGGGCAAGGAGAGAGGGTTACTTGGGAAAACTTCAGGAGGCGTCCCCGCAGCTCGATCATGCATCCCGTTTTCACACTTCTCTGGAGGGCCAGAAGCCTCCACGAACACGCTGGGTGGAACAAAGAGCTTGCCTTCGCACTGCTGTTTTCTTAGGACCAAACTCAGAGCCGGCTTCGTGGAAGTCCCTTTAGGCCCATGGCTCCTGAGGCTACAAATGGGCAGCTCGCCTGGCCTCGCTACCTCTGTGAGAGTCCAGAGATGGGCTAGTTACTTACACGCCAGGTACGACGCTAAGCTTTCTGGAAACTCGTACTGCTGCTCTGAGCGCAGCTTATTGGTGGGATAAATTGTTATTAAAGTGGGACTCTGATGAACAGGCCACATGATTGCATAGATCTCGTTTCCCCAAGAAACGCACCTACAATTTCCCATCTTTCCTCTAAAACTTATCTGTGTCTCTTATCAGGTGTTAGTCCTTCGAAGAAATGCTCTGATCAGCTACCTGAGGGGAGTATCAGTAATTGTTTTGTGAACCATTTTCCTTGTAAGAAACCACCCAAAATAGGATTATGGCCTGACTTATCACCTTAATTTAGCCCATTAGCTTCCTGTAAGCCCCAGCAGACCTCACCAGCCTTATGCACGTGGGCTCTTAGCTGCTCTGTGGGCGCTGACAATGCTGCCAACACCTTTCAGGGTGACTTTGCTCACATTCTGCCTCTCCACCAACCTCCCCCTCCTCAGAGTTTAATATCCACATCCGCTGAGGTCTCCCTTACGGTTCCAGTTTAAGTCAGCTAATTCCCAAATGGAATGCCAACCTGCACACACTGATTTACTCCTACCTCTGAGAAACTGTGCTAGTCATTTCCTCCCTGAAGTGGTCTGCCTGCTCCAGGCTCAAACCGCTTTCTAGTCCTACCTGCTCCATGGGGCCTTTCCCCATTAACAGCTCCTGGCCTCCCTATGATTCTGACAGCCCCATATGCACAGCTATCTAATGATTCAGCTACTTCAACATTTAAAAAGCACCAATGATCTATTCTGTTATCACTGGTTCATTTCCTAATTCCTCTGTGATCTCCCAGTGGTAGAAACACAGTAAACAGTCCCTAAATGCTCCCAAAGTTCTAAAAGTTAAGATCATGAGAAAGAGCAAAAATGTCATAGATTGGAAAGTATGGTCGTAGTTGGGCATGAATTATTTATTCACAACTGTGTTCACTTTGCCCAAAGGAAGCGCCCACTGTGTGCCAGGCTCCAGGCAAGACACTATGGCCTGAACTTGAAACTTACTGGATAGATTTCTCAATCAAAGATGATGGACTATATATAATGTCTTCTAATAAATAAGAAAACATTTGGATATGCCAGCCTTTGGAAAATGGAAAAATGAATAGCTGTGCCAAAAGTGGTTTGGGTTTAGGGGTTTTTTGTTTTTTTGTTTTAAAGTCCTCACTGCAACCTAAGCAAAGCAGTGGCACACTGGACAGACACCAAATCGGCCACTATTCTGCTCTCAGGACATCCTAGGGGGACAGTGCATTTATAAAAGGCTCTCCACCCCTTCACCTCCAGAACAGCGCAAGCCAGCAAGGCACTTTGAACATTTGCAAGAACTCACTCCTACAAGGCTTTTTCAGGCATCCAAGATGAGTAAAAGAGAACATGTGGGGTCAGCACTAAGGGTTACATCCCAAAGTAGTCAGGCCACAGTGAAGACCAAGGCCATAAACACACGCCCTAGTAATAACACAGAGGTTCTCCAGGCTACACCCTTTTCTCTGGTGTTGCATCCCACATCATTCTTACCTCCCCTCTTCAGATGAAGAGAACGAAAAGGAAGAAAGTCCCCAAGCCCTGGAAACACATTTCTTAGCCAATTAAGGCTATTGATTAGAAATGTCTGAGTTTCGACTCTCCTATCCTTTAGGAAAGTGGAAAATCCAAACTCGTGTCAATATTTGGACACTTTTAAAGATATCTTTGTCTCTTTTCATGGTAGCATGGAGAGTATTCGGGAAAGGAGAGCCTGAGCAGCATAATCACCTGCCGGGCGAAATGGGGAAGAACACACAAGTCACATTTCTGGGGGCTGAGACTCAATTATCTCAACCCCAACTTACTTATGGCTGATTTCCTCAAACATAAGTTGTTTTTTTTTAAATAATTGTAATAAGAAAAACTCTGGGCAGTGCGCCCGGCGGTCCTGCGGATCTGTCTCTTGCTTCAACAGTGTTTGGACGGAACAGACCCAGGGACGCCCCTGCAACCAGCCAACGACCACCCTCCAACCTCTTTTCCAGTCGCAACTTTGGGAGCCATCTTCTTGGCCGCCCGCTGCCTCCGGGACCAGCCCACAGCCAATTTCGGGCTTACCTCCTGATCTTCAATCAACCATGAGCTCCCAGATTCGTCAGAATTATTCCACCGAGGTGGAGGCCGCCGTCAACCGTCTGGTCAACATGCATCTGCGGGCCTCCTACACCTACCTCTCTCTGGGCTTCTATTTCGACCGTGACGACGTGGCTCTGGAAGGTGTGGGGCACTTCTTCCGCGAGTTGGCTGAGGAGAAGCGCGAGGGTGCCGAGCGTCTCTTGAAGATGCAAAACCAGCGCGGCGGCCGCGCCCTGTTCCAGGACGTCCAGAAGCCGTCCCAAGATGAGTGGGGGAAAACCCTGGACGCCATGGAAGCTGCCCTGGTTCTGGAGAAGAGCCTGAACCAGGCTCTTCTGGATCTGCACGCCCTGGGTTCTGCCCGCACAGACCCCCATCTCTGTGACTTCCTGGAGAACCACTTCCTGGATGAGGAGGTGAAGCTCATCAAGAAGATGGGCGACCACCTGACGAACCTCCGCAGGCTGGCCGGCCCCCAGGCTGGGCTGGGCGAGTATCTCTTCGAGAGGCTCACCCTCAAGCACGACTAGGAGCTCCGGAGACCAGCAGCATCCTTTGAGGGGGCCTCGCTGACATCCGTGCCTCAGCCTCTCCCTGCAGCCAGAGGCAGCTTTGTAACCACCCTGGAGCCCTCTCCCAAGCCCTGGACCAAATGGAAACAATAAAGCTTTTTGCAGCAAAAAAAAAAAAAAAAGAAAGAAAAACTCTGCCATTTAGAAACGCCTATTGGTTTTACTGTTTCTGCAACTTCTCCCACAAGTTGGTCTGAAGGTGTAGTTAGCCTGGGGGGGAGGGGGGGGACACCTCCATAACCTGAAGAACCACAGGGATTATGCCCTGTTTCCCAGCAGGGGGAGCAGTCTGGAAGGAGGAAGTAATTGCCGATACGGAGACTAAACAACGAACTATTCCCAGAGCCCTCTGAGGCACCAACCAACCCTCTGTGGAGGGGTGTCAAGCAGGTGAGACATGAGAGGGGCAGGCTGCGGACAATGGGCCAGCAGCCAGGGACTCCAGGGTTGGACCAAGCAGCCCATATGGCCACCAGCAGGGGTCAGCGTGGACTTAGTGAGTTCTGGAGATGGAAGGGAGCCTTCAGGAAACAACTAGCCCAGACCCCACTTGACTGAAGCTAGTTCGCAACTTGTCCAAGGTCACAAAGCTAGTGAGTGGAAGGTCAAGGGCCAGAATCCAAGCCTCCTGATTTAAAAGACAAGGAAACAAATGTTACCACATTCTGGCTAATTGTATCAATTCCTCTCCTAAGTATTCAGACACATGTTTGCCTCTGAGTGCCTATACTGACACAGAGATGCAAAACAGCCTACTGTGGTAATGAGCCCAGACTCTGGAGCCAGGCCCTGTGGGTTTGAATGCTGGCAGTTCTGTCAGTTACTGTAACCTTGAGCAAGTCACTTCATGTCTCTGCAACTCAGTGTTCTCATCTGTCAAATGGGAGTAACCACCACCCACCTCATGCGTTATGAGTTATGTGCTAAATGCAATTTCCAGCACAAAATAAGTGGTATGTAAAAGGCAGGAAGGAATTTCTTTGGGAGGAAATAATCCCCATACTGGTTTCTCCCCAGCCCCTAGTTCATCTTAGTCACAGGTTACTGCCTTTTCCCTACAACACCTGGACATAATCCATCTAAAATCTCACACCGCTGTCTCTTCCCCCTTTCAGGCCAAACCCAGTCAGTTATTAGAAGTAAACTGGCCAAAATGCCCCAAGAGGTACGAACTCTAGCTAAGGGTCTACTTTGGCTACTGCCTGCCCAGCCTACTGCACCCTCAGATTTCCACTTTCAAGATCATGGACTCAAAACTTACCTCTTCGGATCCTCGCCTCCTACCTTCTGAACCCACCCACTCCTGTGAGTCTTGGGGTCTGCTTTGCGACCCTCATGATACGCTCTAGTCCCTCAAACCTGCTGTAATCACAAGCCTTCCAACCTCACTTACTTGCCTGTCCTACCTTGGACTCCCTGGCCATCCTTCTCTGTGATGCTGTCACCGACTCCCTATAGATTCCTGCATCCCTCATCCCATGGAGAGATCACACCACATCCCTCCCAGGCTGCCAAACTGGTGGAACAGTCCAGAAACCGGGCCAACTGCCTCCAGGACAGACTACGCTAACCTCACCCTTCAGGGCTAACTGGAGGTCTGCCACATTTCCATGGAGCCCACCCTGGCCCACTCTCCTGTGACTCTGACCATGGCCTCTGCCTCAGAGTTCACCACGGAAGCCAAGGCCACCAGAGAACAGAGATGACAGGCTCTCTTTCAGACTAGGGCTTCTCAGACATTAGCAGGCATTCGAATCCCTTGAGGATCTGGTTAAAATGCAGACTCTGATTCAGTGGACTGGGCTGGGCCCTGAGCTTCTCCCCAGTGCTGCCAATGTTGCGGGTCCCCAGATCCGACTCTGAGTGGCGAAGTTCAAGGAATCACTTAAAATTCAGTGGTTACGGGGAACCTGGGTGGCTCAGTGGGTTAAGCCTCTGCCTTCGGCTCCGGTCATGATCCCAGGGTCCTGGGATCGAGCTCCACATCAGGCTCTCAGTTCAGCAGGAAGCCTGCTTCCCCCTCTCTCTCTGCCTACTTGTGATCTCTGTCTGTTAAAAATAAATAAATAAAATCTTTTAAAAATAAATAAATAAATAACAATAATTAATAAAATTCAGTGGTTACACTGTTGCAGATCTATTCTTTTTCATCTTCATGACAAACCTGCAAGATAGTCATCCCAGTTTACAGATGCAGAAAACTGAGGTTCAGAGAGATTAAGAAACCTGTCCAAGGCCGGGGGGCTGCTGGAGAGAAGATTCCAAAACCTGACACCTACTTTTGCTCTACATAAGGGATTTCCACGAGCAGAAATCATTAAGAAAAGCACATGGAATGGTTTATTCGTAATACGAAATCTTCTTAGCTGATGAGGATGAGATAAAGATGGGTTATAAAACGGCCACAGCGTCCCCATGCTGGAGAGTCCACCTAACAGCTGAAGGCCTAAAAGCAGCTCTCAGAAAGTAGGTTAATTCTACCAGTCAACATGGAAGAAGACATCCAGGGGAACAGAAGGAAAACTTTCCATTTGTGCAGGGAATGTAAGGGAACGCACAGATAACCTCTAACTGGCATGTTGGGGGCTTTGTGGCCACTCTTTGGGCTAAAAAGGTTGAGAGCACGGTGGGGACCATGTTTCCTACACCATAGTGCTCCCTGCACGTTTGACCTCCACCTTGCCCTTCCCTCCTCTCTGGGAGACCGCCTAGCACTCTGACCTCCAAGGCCAGGGGTGCCCTGGGAGCCCCCACCCCACACCGCTCCACCTTCCCCAGAAGGCAGACCCAGCGGTCATCCTCCCTGTGGGCACACTGGAGGCCCCGGGTACTGTCAGGTCCCTGACCCTGCCATGCTCTAAGCTACTCCCCTCATGGTGGTCTCCCACATGGGACCACCTGAAAAGGTGGGCTGAGGTGTCTGATGGCGACCCCACTCCGCTCACTCCTCCCCATCTCCACGTCGGTGATCCTCAGCCTCCTCCTTCTGACTACTGAGTCCGACTCAGTCTCCCAGTCTGGTCCTTCTCCTCATCTTGATCTTCCTTCATTTCAGCAGCATCTGCCCAATCCCTTTAACGGGTCTCCTCGAACCCCCTCTGTCTGCTTCTGACAGAGTGCTCTCCTGGGTCTTCCTCCGTCCTGGACTACACCTTCTAGAACTCTCCTTTCCCGGCCCAGCCCCCTCACTGCCCTCATTCCCGAGAACATGCCCTTGACCCTCACCTCGATCATCCAGGTGGTGCCACACTTTGTACTGACACGACCCGCCACACGTCCACCCGCCACACGTCCGAGACACACCCTGTCCCACGCGGGATGGGAGCCCCAGGTCAGCTTGGGTCACCGAGGAATCAGCACTCAGAACAATGCCGGGGCTGGACTAGCGTGCACTCTCTCGGGGCCACTGGCTAAATAAATGACGTCCTCGCCAGATCACCAGGCTGCCCAACTTCCACCTTCCAACAGCTTATCCCAAGGCCAGGCCAGGGCCCATCCAGAGCAGGCTGTGGCTCACCGGGTAAAAGAAAAAACCAGCAATCTCCATCAAATCAGAGGATACAGGGGAAGTGATAATAACAGTACAACTGTCTTCAGTAAACAGAGTTTCTGGTTTTAGGAGCAGCTCTCACCTGTGGGCTCCGGAGGCTGAGGGTCTCAGCGTCCTAGCACACCTCCTATCCACTTGGGTCCCCTTACTGAGGTCCACAAGCTGTGAAGTTCCGGCCCTGTCCAGGTTGAAGTAAGGATAAAGAAGAGCCATTGTCAGGATGCTCTTGGCCTCGCATCCCTTTTGAGGTCTGAGGAGTAACCCAACTCTCTGCACACCACTTGTAGTTCATTAGGATTCAAAGGTAGCACCCATTCTAAACTCTGCCCCGAACCTTAATCATAATTCTGTTCTTTGCAGTGCTAAGTGAAAACTCCTCCCAGACACAGCAACACTGGCCAGTGTTTCTCAATTCCCCTGAAATACCCTTCGTGATGTAAATGCTCACGTCCCAGCTGCTTATAAAGGTGCGAAGCAGGATGCAATTAAGGTCCCAGAACATCATACTTAAACTCGAATCATGCCGCTTAGCAGCTCCATTATCTCACACAAACACTTACGGAGTATTGTAGAGGAATCAGCATTCGAAGAACACAAACATGGACACAGTGCCATTATCTCTAGCCTCCTGAAAATCACACCGCTGGTCTGCAACAGTGTTAACTACTGGGTCTAATTCTGTTGCTCTGCGAAGACTATCCAGTTGGTGTGGGGGAAAAACAGTCCAAGATCTAAAAACCACTGACTGTGCCAACTGCAGCACTTTGCCTTTTCCAGAAGATAAATTATGAAGAATTTTTGCCAGTTCAAGTTATTTTTCCCAAAGCTGAGAGTCGAATGGCCTTGGTACCCTGCCTTGAAGACACAGATGCAATTACACTGAATAGCTATGAACTGCCCCGCCAGCTTCCCCCCAACTTCATTTGATAAAGTGAGACGCAGACACACACTGACAGACAGGCACACACCTTCTTTAACTGCCAGA
This sequence comes from Mustela erminea, assembly GCF_009829155.1. Lineage (NCBI taxonomy): Eukaryota > Metazoa > Chordata > Mammalia > Carnivora > Mustelidae > Mustela > Mustela erminea. Next base: position 9,619,760 of record NC_045623.1, read on the forward strand.
TATAGCACCAACAGGAAAATGTACATCCAATCTACAGGGTGAAAATCAGCTCTGCAGCTCATCACTGAAGCAAAATAGCCATATACACGCCGACCAGCCTGAATGCCTTGTAAGGAACGATCGTTGACAACTAGGGTTCCTATTCAGCAGGCTAATAAGAATAATTATAGCCAGGGCAGGCATTAATCAGCTTGGCAGATACAGGAATTCTGTTAACAAGGCTAAAATGAGTGCCAAGGAATCTCTGAAGGCCACAGCACTTCAAAGACTGTTAAGCTGGGGGGATTCACTAAGGTTCCTCCTGCCAGCCTTCCCCCACCTTCTGCCTTTGGGTCCCACCCCTCAGAGCAGGCGCAGGCGTGGGGACCTGCTAGGAGTCAGGGGTCACCACATGTGGGAATAGGGGTCCTTGGTCTGGCCCCTCCAGGAATTGTGCCTGGACTGCGCTCACCCCAGACTCTCTTATTTGCAACTGCACTCTGGCTGTCAAAACACAGCCGTCCTTTTTTCTGCCAAAACTAGTCTCAGGCAACACACAGCGTGAGGTTACGGAGAGCACCAGTCAACGCGTTCCTGAGTGCAGGCACAGTGGAGCCCCGTGATCGCATCCTGGCTCGGCCTCGGAACAGCTGTAGGACTCCGGACACGTGATTTAACTTTTCTGGGCGTCGCTTTCCTCGCGTGCAATGGGCAGGAAAGAATAGCACCTTTCTCAAAGGGTTGTGAGGATTAAATAAGAGAAGGCACAAAAACCCTGGTGCTTGATATGTACTCTCTAAACAGCAGCTATCACTTCCGTTCCATACAGAGCCCTCTATAGAAACTGAGAGAAAAGAAGAAACCAAACATTTGGTATCACGGACACGCGCATGTGATAGGAGCGGCTTCGCCTGGGCTAAGCTTTTTACCTGACCTCCTTCAGAGCTGACAAAGAGACTGCTTAGCTCTCCCAGCAAGTCCACTGTTTTCGCCCACGGATGTTGGTCCTCGGCAGCCGCCAGGCTACATGGCATTCCTCGACCTCCCTTGCAGCTAGTGTGACGAGGCTAAGTTCTCTTGAATGGAATGTGTGTGGAAATGATGCATGCCCCTTCCAATCCTGGTCTATGAAACCTCCATGTGTTCTCCTCCAGGCTCTTTCCCTCTTTATGGGGCAGGAGAGGGGATGAGGACAACCAAAGTGATCTTAGATGGGCTGAAGACAAGGGAGTTGCTATCAGCCTGGGCACCAGGCTGGCTGCAAGGACCAGGCATACCACGCACCCTAGTCATGTGAGGCCTCCCCTTGGTACTGTTGTGAGAGACCTTTCTATTGTTTGAACCCTGATGCTTCTGAACTGTGAAGCTTCGAGTCTCTTCCTTTGTTAAAGCAGTTTGGCCTACCTAATTAATATAAAAGTCTTCTATCTAATTTAAATTTGAAAATGCAGATATAATGCTTCCGTCACTTAAAAACCATTTCAGTGGATTTGAAAGTTGTTGTGTGTTTTCTTTAAAGACACAAATGAAGAAAAATTCCTCCCCCCTTCCTACCTTTCACTAATTCATGCTGCACAATAGTGAGGACTCACCTCCTCCCGCATATTGCTGTGTTGTGTTAATTTCACCCAGAACCAATGAGCTTTTTCTTTCACAAAGAACCAATGAGCTTTTAATGGCTACCCAATACCCACAGAGAGAGGGATAGATGCATGTATCTACTCAGTTGGCCAACATTGACCAAATACCTACTACGTGCAGCCCACCAGGAACCCTATTAGTAACAGGACTACTACAGTGAACAGGATGAATGTGTGGGGATTCAGACCGGAAACAGACAAATATTATATACAGTGAGATAAGAGACATGACAGGAAAAGTACGGGCTGCCTGGCAGCACCCCCAAAACCAATGAACCCACCCCTCACAGCCCAGACTGCTCAGCCCAGCAAGAAAAGCCTTTAGGAGATACCCCAAACCCACCCTTCCAGCTTGCTCTCCCATTAGAACCTCTCCGTCCCACCTCCAGCTCCATGGACCTCACATGCCCTTCCTGAAAGAGCCTAGCACTTTCACACGGCCCCACTCAATACCCTTCCACAAATGTGCTTTTCCTAGAACTCTCTTCCACTCTTTCTTTCAAAATTCTAATCATCCTCAAGGCTCAGCCCAAATGTCACCTCTTCAGCAAAATCAACCCCAACCCCAAGTCAAAACTAATCATTCTCTTCCCTACTTCCTCTGTCAGGTATCTCATTTGGCCTTGGAGTTATCTGTTTTTATTATCTGTCCATCTACCTGCACTGACCACTCAGGGAGGTATTTGTCTGCGATATTCTGTGGACTCGGATGGATTTTCAAGAAATGCCGTAGTGAATGGGTGGACGAGACAGGTCAGACCCAGGGACCGGCTCCGTGAAGCTGAGTGAGTTCTGATGTGATTGCAACCTTTGAGAGGGAGACTTAGGAAAATGTTGTGGAAGAAGCGAGTTTTGGGGGAAACGGGAATACGGAGGTGAGAGAAGGGAAGCAGGAGGGACATTCCCAGGCCATGGAAAAGGGAAAGGCCGGAAGGTTCACACAATTCTCTGTAAGGACAGCAAACAGATTCCTTGGAATGAAGTATTTGATTCAGAGGGAAGCGAACACGATGGGCAGAATATCCTCGGAAGAAAAACCACAAAGAACCAATGAGCAAAGGTGAGACACTCCCCGAAACGGATCCTTCTGGAAAATGATGACCTAAGAAGGGAGGACAGAGGAAAAGATCAGCCAGGAAGACGTCCGAAGTTAATCTGGGCAGGGAATTACCAGAACCCGGGCTAGGGTAGCAGCTGTAGAAACTGGAAGAATGGGAAGATGCCCAAGTCTGTGCTCGGAGAAAAGCCACAGAACTGAGGGACTATGTGAACGTGGAGGTCACAGAGGTCAGTGATGGCAAGATTATGCCCAGGAGGCAATACAAGAGGAAAGATGAGCTTGTTGATTCACATATTAAGTTTCAGGAGCCAGGAGAACATGGAGGGCTTCCCAGAGGTCACAAAGAAGCCACACTGGGTGAGTGCTGGAGGGCAGAGCTGTCATCTGGAACACCAAGTTCAGAAGCTGTTAGGTGGAAAGGCATTGGCTGGGGATGCCTCAGATATTTATGTGTAGTTAACATGAAATGTCCTGCCAACATACAACCAAGACTTCTCTGAGCTGTGCTTTTCCCACTTCAGTTTTTTTCCCTTTGTCCATCTCTTTGCCCCCGATCCCTTTTTCTCCCTCATCATAATTACTCAAGGGCATCCTTTTCAGACTTCTTCATGAGCCCACCATCTGAGCTGGTACAAGGGTTGTCAAGAGCACAACTCTAGGGGGTCATTCATCTTGGCTCCAAAGTGAAGAGCAGCTCCTGGAGTAGTGCAGTGCACACTCTGTGTGACTATAGGGCATGGCCTGGTGTGACCCAGACACATTAGCCAATTAACGTGTATAGACTATCACAACAAACGGAGAACTTCAAGGGTCCCGGTATGAAAGGGAAAGCTCTGGGGCCTGAGACCATACAAAACATGCTACAAAACCAAGTGAAAGATCTGGAAGCTTTCTGCATGTGGTTGCAGCTAAAGCAGCATGGCTGGATGAGCTCTCTTGGGGAGTGAATTCCAGAAAACCCTTCAAAGAAAGAAAACACAGTATGGGCTAGAAAGGGCAGCGGCAGCCATGGGGGTGGGGACAATGTGGGCCCTGGAGTGGGCAGGATGGCAATGGCTGTGGAAGGCTTCCACTGGGACCCTCTGACTGTAAGTGCAGAGTAGTCATTTGCCCTGTGTGCAGCTGGGTCCTGGCTTGGACAAACGCCACACACCAAGCATTCTGCAAAAGATTCAGATCTGCCTTCTCTAGGGGCTTGGAAGAGAACCCTGGGTCAGGTCACAGGGCTCCTTCTGTTCCGGCTGACACAGACCAAAGGGATCCAAGAATATGAAAGAATATCAAAGCACTGGGGTCAGTCCTCCAGCACCTCAGAGGGCATTTAACAAACATATGTATTTCTATGGCTGATAACTGCATAGTTACGTTAAATAACCATATTACCATAATCATGTGTATCTACACGAAAATGGTGTCTGTGTGTATGGGGTAAAAGGAAAATGGAGAGGAGGGGAAAAAAAAAACCCACCAAAGATTCCTTGGGTAGGGGGGACCCCGCTGGGTCAAATGATCAAGAGGCACCCAGGTTTGGGGAGGGTGGAAGACGGGGGCCCTAAAGGGAAGAAAAGTAACAGGTAGGAAAAGTTAGAGAAGCCAAGGCGCCCGGGTCTTTGTGTGCAAATGTGCAGCTAGGCAGCTTCAAGAAGAGCTCAAGGAAAAGACTGAGGAGGCAGAATATCGAGCCACCGCCAACATGACGAAGGACGCGCACACCGATTTTTTCCTTTAGCGCTCCGGGCCACCCCGTGACCTTCGTAGAAGGAAGTTGGCGGATTGTCTCCCTTCCCTGGAAAGGCAGCTCGGCGTGGGCTGGCATGGGCCAGGGACGACTCGGCCGGTCTCGGCTACGGCGGGCCACATCAAAGGCGCATATTTCCGCCCCCGAGCTGGGGACGCGGCCGGGGACCGCTGGCACCTTCCGGGCCCGGAGTTCAAGGTGAGCCGGGCTCCCGGCGGCCAACAGGTAGGGAGGGCTGGGGAAAGCCGGCCACCGGCCACTCCCCCCAGCACAGGTGGGGCGAGGCGCGGCCTGGCGAGGCGGCCCGGCCGGATTCGCGCCCGGCTCCCCGATCCCGCGCCGCTCCCCGCCGGCCCGCGCCGCCCGCGGACCCCGCCGCCTCTCCCGGGAGCCGCCCGGCACCTCGGCGCCCCAGGCCGCGCGCCGCAGCTGCGCCCCGCCGAGCCTCCCCCGGCCCCCGCGCCCCGCCGAGCCCGGCGCGCACTCACCCAGCCCCAGGAGCGCCAGCAGCAGCGGCCTCGGCGCCAGGCGCCCCATGCTCGCCGGGCGGGAGCGACTCTCCCCCGCCTCCTGCGTCCCCGCCGCCTCTCCTCCTCCTCCTCCTCCAGCTCCGGCTGCTCCAGAGTCCGCGCTCCCCCGCCTGGGCCGCGCGCCTGCTCCGCTCTCCTCGCGAGCCGAGAAATCCCAGCGCTGGGCCGTACGTGCGCCCCTCGCTCCGCGCCGCCCGCCCGCCTGCCCCCGCCCGCCGCCCGCCTCCCGCCTCCCGCCGGCCGGGCACCGGGAGCCGGGCGCCGGAGCCGCCCCGCCGAGCCGAGCGCGCAGTCCCGACCGCTTCCCGAAAGCAAAAGGGAAGAGCCGCAGCGCCCGCCCGCCCGCGCCTCCCATCCGGCGCTCTGCCAGCTACAAACACAAACTTTCCCAAGCCCCTCCCCGCTCCAGGTAACGGCGGCAGCGCCCGGCCACCCGCTTAAAGGGGAGGAGGCGTCGGAGCCCACCCCGCTCTCCCCTCGGGCCCCCGCCCCACGACAAACTTTCCTCCGACCTTTAAAAGTTGGCCTGGGAAGGACTCGTCTGGAAACCTCATCGCCTGTGCTCCATTCCGGGACACCCCGTGTTCCCGTCCCTCTGGAGTCACCCACGCGTGTCTGCTCTTCCCTCGGCTACCTCCCCGCCGTTCACCCCACTCGTCTCAGGCTCCGCACCCCACCCACCAGCCTCTGGGTTCTTGCTAAAAATTGCTCAGGTAGGACTTTCCCCGGAGGTGAAAGGACTTTAAAGGTCATGAGTTCCAGCCTCTTCGTGGTGCAAGGCCAGAAGTGACCTACCCAAGGGCTCACGGCAAAGTGGCAAGAGCAGAACGCCGATCTCACAGGCTCTGCTCCCTGCCCTGCGGCCGGTGGGCCTCCCTTCCCTCTCCAGGGTGCCTATGGCATTGATTAGAACGCGTCCCACAAGTACACCCACGGGGAAACAAACAAACAAACCAAGTGTATTAATAGCTACAGTTCTTCATATGGAATGTACTCTGAAGTCTAAATATGTGTTGCTCTGAGTGGACACAACTAGTTGCCAATAAAGACCCCTTTTTTCCCCCACAATAGGGTTTTGTGCTTCTACTTTGAATACAAAAGGCCCAGTATTGGAAAAAAAAAAAATTAGAGTTCATTGTTTAAAACTTCACAAGGGTTCTTCACAAGGTGCTCCCATAGGGAGCCATCCTGATGCCCAGTGACTGCCCACCCACACCCCCTGGGACCACAGCCTTTCATTAATACATGCAAAACACATTGCAGATGTGAATGGCCAAACTGCCCAGACTGGGGAGAGAAGCACTGCTTGAACTCTGATGCATCATTGCTTCCACTAACAAGCATTTCTTATTTCTGCAAAAAAAGTGTGATTAGGGGCACCTGGGTGGCTCAGATGGTTGGACATCTATCTTCGGCTTGGGTCGTGGTCCGCAGGGTCCTGGGCTCTGGCCCGAATCCAGCTCCCTGCTCAATGGGAAGCCTGCTTCTCCCTCTCCGACTCCCACCCCTTGTGTTCCCTCTCTTGGTGCATCTCTCTCTGTCATATAAATAAAATCTTTAAAAAACAAACAAACAAACAAACAGGGGCACCTGGGTGGCTCAGTGGGTTAAGCCGCTGCCTTCGGTTCAGGTCGTGATCTCAGGGTCCTGGGATTGAGCCCCGCATCGGGCTCTCTGCTCTGCAGGGAGCCTGCTTCCCTCTCTCTCTCTCTCTCTCTGCCTGCCTCTCTGCCTGCTTGTGATCTCTGTCTGTCAAATAAATAAATAAAATTTTTAAAACAAAAACGAGTGATTGGCCAGATAGGGACCCCTTTGAAAGGGACTCAAAAACTCTTGGTGGCACAACAATGGGAATGTCTTAATGCTACTGAACTATTCACATAAAAGCAGTTAAAATGGTAAATTCTGTTTTAACACAATAAAGAAACAATTTTTTTTTAGAAACGATTTTTATTTCATGTTTGCCACGAGCCTTTCTTCATACTGTTCACCCACCCTGAAACCCCTTTCTGCTTCCCATCTCATGGAACCCTCTAGAATTTTTCTGGAAAGTGTTTAATTTAATTCAATCGACCTCAAATGCCAGGCCTAACATTAGGCCTTGGGAGATGCTGGATCTACAGAGAAGGGTAGGGCCTGGCCCCTATGGAAACTCAGAACTTTTCCTTTCTTAACTACCCACAGCCCTTAATGTCTGGACCACACATTTTGGCTCTTCAAGGTTACTCATGCTTGGACCGAATGTTTGATTGCCCCCCCCCCATTCGTATATTAAAACCCTAATCCCTAATGGCATTTGGAGGTGGGGACTTTGCAGGGGGCGGTAATTAGGTCCTGAGGATGAGATGGAACCCTCATGAATGGGATCAGTGCTTTTATAAGGAGAGGTGCCAAATATGATCTCTCCACTGTGTAAGGATACAGCTAGACAGTATCTGTCTGCAAACCAGGAGGAAGGCCCTCACCAGGAACTAAATCTCGGGCTTTGTTTAAAGAACTATGATAAATAGTTTTTGTTTGTTTTTGTTTTTGTTTTTGCTCCAGGACTATGATAAATAAATGTTTCTTGTTGAAGCTACCTAGTCTATGACATTAGCCATGGCAACTTGAGCCGAAACAGCACAACATACATACCACTCCCATTTTTGTCTAATATAGAAATGAGGCAATGCTAAAAGCTCTTTTATTTAACAGATAAGTACAAGTCTGGCGGTGTGCCTGGCACATGATAGGTCTTCAATAAATATTTATAGGCTGAATGCATGCCAGGTGCTGGGCTGGACCCTGGGAATACAGAGATGGGTAAGACAGTTCCTGCCCTTAAGGCACTCACAATCTGTGCTTCATGACTTGGTAGGTGTGACAGCATATGCAAGGTACAGGTGTGACACAGGGAGTGGTCAGTCCTGGGTCAGTCCTGGGAAGGTTGCCCAGAAAAGCTGCTCAGAGAGGAGGATGTCCATGAAATGAGTTTGGAATGACTGCGAGGTCTTTAGCTGTACAGTGGAGGGATGTGCTTACTGTCGATGTTGTATATTTAATATGATAGGGATTCTTCTCCCCTCCCCTCCTCAACCCCAGGTGTTATTAAATTAATGGTGCATTTTCAATCATGGAAGTAACAGTGGATAGTAGTTGAAATGGAAATAATAAATAAGACTGTCCAGGCAGGGCAAGCAGAATGAGGACTAAAGTGGATAGCCTATTGGCGGTAGGCAGTCAGCTGTGTCGTGAGAGTCAGCCCAAGACAGGCGTTTTGTAGCAGAAAATGAGTGTCAATTAATAACTCAACTCTAGACACTTGCTCATAACCACCACCTTTTGCATAGCCCTGACTACCAAAGGATAAAATCCTAAAGAAACATAGTACCTGCAAGCAGACCAGCACACTTCGTTAATTCACGACTCTGGAATCTGATGATGCTTTTATTATGAAAGATATTTATTTGTCAGAGTGAGTAACCTCCTACACAGGTAAGGCTTTTGCCCCAACCAATTGTTCTCAGTTTGGTTAGTCTTCGGGCTTGCCTGGGGCAGAAGAGCTCATTTTTCTAGCAACTCTGACCCACGCCCATTCCTAGGGAGGTGAGCCCTACCCTGGGTTTCCTTTGCCAGATCACAGTGACCCTGGGAGGCTCTGGTCACAACAGCCAAGCCTTGTCTCTTAATGACACATAACTGCCTACACACACTGCTCCTGAAAACCCCAGGAAGGTCCTCATACTCTCACTCCCGATAGATTTTCCTGCTGAGATCAGGAAAGTCACCTATTATTTAAAGTCGAGAATGGAAATATTAGAAGGTCCCAATGAATGAATTTGCTGATTGGTCTAAGATTCACCAGGGCCTGGTGCATTAGTTCTCCCATCCTAACAACCCATGCACACACGTACACACACACACACACATACAGTCTTCAGATGACCCTGACCCTATTTCAGCAGAGTGGGGAGGCGAGTATTCAACCTTTCATTCCATTAATCATTTTCATTAAAATAAGTCCTTGTTTTTTTTTTTTTAGGTGTCTTTTCCCTATGGAAATTAAGGGGATTACTAATTAAAAAGAAATGTAAGATTTAATCATAGAATTAGAAGTTGGAATTAAGAGTTAAAAGTGGGGGAGGGGGGACACCTGGGTGGCTCAGTGATTCTGAGCAACCGACTCTTGATTTCAGCTCAGGTCATGGTCTCAGGAGATGGAGCCCCTGGTCCTCCAGCTCTGTGCTCCGAGTTTTGTCTGCTGAAGAGTCTCTCCCTTTTCCTCTGTTCCTCCCCCTGCTCGCTCTCTCTCTCTCTCTCTCTCTCTCTCTTGCTCTCTCTCAAATAAATACAATCTTTTTGTAAAAAGTTACAAGGGAAGAGTGGGGAGAGGAGGCTTTCATTTTCTGATGAGTGATAATCACTCACCGTTGCCGGGGAGCCCACAGGGAAAGTTATGAAATGCCCAACTGACCAACTTAGAAGACAGTAAGGGCCTTATTTGTTTGCACTGTGTCAAACAGGGTCCTGCTGAGGGCTGTGCACTGTGACCTCCGTTCTCATGCTGGCACAGAAGCAAAAGGTGGCCTGTCCTGGGAGAGGCAGCAGGGTCTGAGGGTGGTGCGGGGTCTCTGGGAGCTGGACTTCAGGATGTCAGCGGAGACTCTTTACCCAAGGCCAGAGGTGCCCCACCAGGCCTAACCTTGTACCTGGCAGCTGGAGTGGTGGCCAGTGGGTGCGGAGAGGACTTCATGCCCTCCTGGGAAGGCACCACACCGTAACATTCACGCATGCACTTGGAGGGGCAGGAGGTGAAGGGGGGATGTCCTCCTTTCTCTTACGGGTTCCCCCCACCAGCCTTTCTCATCCCACTTGAGCTCTGCTTTGGGGTTCAACTGGAACATGAACACTACACATTTAAAATATTTGCAACCTAAAAGGCATTCGGAATAGGGCTGCTAGCTAAAATACAGGAGGGCCCGTTAAATCAAATTTCGGATAAACAAGGAATACTTTTCAGGATAAGTATGTCCCAAGAGTGCACAGAGCACCCTCGTACTTAAAAGTATTCCTCATTTATCCGAATCCAAGTCAACCAGGCATCCTGCATTTTTATTTGCTGAATCTGGAAACCCTTGACCAGAGAGAAGTTTCCATATATGGAAATAGGTTCTTTCTAGATGACAACGGGGAGCTCTAAGTAGTTATCTTCCAATTATTTTGGAGTTTTGCATTTCAAAGGAGGAATAGACTTGCTTCGGGGTGTTATGTTGAGTCACTGGGTAAAAATTGCCAAGAGACAGAATCAGCCTCATTTGTCATAACCAGAGTGAGCTCGATGATGAGGGGACCTACGGGATTTGTTAGAATCCTCTCCTCTCTAAAAATTATTCGGCGAGACACTAAATGCCTACCTGTAAGCGCAGTCTCGGGAGAATTACTGCATTGGGTAGGGGGTTACAGAGAAGCTGATCTCAGAGGCAATGCTTTCCAACCTCAAGATCCTGTGAATTGTCCAAGGCCAGCCATCTCTTTCCTAGTCCCTCTTCCAAAGCCAAATCTTTGTCCATGCCACTTCTCCCTTTTCTGGAACGTCTACCCCTTGGGGCTAGGCTGGCTGTCTGTCCTACAGCGTAGAGCACATTGCAAATTCATGCAGATGCCAAACCTACCGCCTCTCTACTGGAGAGTACTCAGGTGAGTTCTTCTAAAACCCAGCCACCATTTTTGGGAGACATCCCCCATTTTTATCCACTCCGTAGCCCATAATCCCCCTCGGCAAGTCACTTAGCAGAGGGGTCCATCTGGCAATTTCGTCTATCTTGGAAGGTGCGTAGGGAATGGCATTTTGCCAGCCAGCGACTTCATGGAACTTGACCGTATGACTTTTGTCCCCTATATCCGAGCAGCTTTGTAGCACCTGCTTCAGTATTTTATTCTGGCCTGAAACTGTATCCACGCTTTGGGACATAAAGCTTGTGGGGGTCTTAATCAACAGTTTGCCTCCAAGGTAGGAAAAAGGCAAAGTTACTTTCTGAGGAGACCCTTGGGCACCTTGCCCATGAAAACACTGGAGGGCCACTTCTGAACCACGGCGACTATCCTGGCGTGGCTCCAGCATCTTCACGAGGGGATGTCAGACCTGCCCCGAGAGGGCTGATGGATTGGAGGGTAAGTGTGTCTGGGCTTAACCAGCCACCCAGAACAGCCACCATCCAGGTCATGATTGCAAACTTACTGCTCCTCGATATTTTTAAAAGCCCAACTGAGAGCAACAATATTTATGGAAGATTACCTGAAGTAAATGCAGCCTGTACATTCTTCTAGATACCCTAAGATCCCCCTGAATTATGAATTAAGGAGCCCATCAGTAAGCTTGATACCTAGCTATATCATATTGGCACCCGCATAAAGTTGCTTTTACTGAATTCCATTTTGTCATGATGCCATCAGTTTCTATTGAGGGATGAACTAATAAACAGTCCTGTGCACTTTGTCACTGTCTTCCCTGGAAGGACAGGTTTACAGATGCTCTTCTTGACATCAGGCAGCAGCCTCTCTACTTGGGATCCTTGGAACGTTTTTACTCCGTCCTCAGTACTACAAATGACTGCACTTTTCCTTAGCAACTGGTTTCATTTTACCGTATGGACTCTGTAAATGTTATAAGTGGCGGTGTTTTCTTTTCATGTCAGTGATTAGAAAGCTTCTGGTCGGGGCACCTGGGTGGCTCAGTGGGTTAAAGCCTCAGACTTTGGCTTGGGTCATGATCCCAGAGTCCTGGGATCAAGCCCCACATAGGGCTCTCTGCTCAGTGGGGAGCCTGCTTCCTCCTCTCTCTCTGCCTACTTATGATCTCTGTCTGTCAAATAAATAAATAAAATCGGTTTTTTCTCTTTTTTTTTCCAAAGATTTTATTTATTTGACAGACAGAGATCACAAGTAAGTGGAGAGGCAGGCAGAGAGAGAGGGGAAGCAGGCTCCCTGCTGAGCAGAGAGCCTGACATGGGGCTCGATCCTAGGACCCTGGGATCACGACCTGAGCCAAAGGCAGAGGCTTAACCCACTGAGCCACTCAGGTGCCCCAATAAATAAAATCTTAAAGGAAGAAAGAAAGAAAGAAAGAAAGAAAGAAAGAAAGCAAGCAAGCAAGCAAGCTTCTGGTCAGATCTCTGACTCCGTCCCTCCCTACCCCCTACCCCCAGGAAACAAATAGGTCAAAAAGCCCAAATTTTAAATAACCTTACTTGCTGCTGTTATTTTCCCTTTCCCTCATTTGACTCTTGTCATTTTCCTTTCTTTTAGGTTCATGCGTATGCACAATATGGGAACCCGTTTCCCATATTCCTACTACTGCCCTATTCTATTCCACACCTCCTGCCCTTCAAGAGACATTTTACGTTCTCAGTCCTCATTTGCAGATTAAGTGCAATAAGGTAATAATCACAATGAACTCTGCTTCCAGGGAAAGGCTGGAGTAAGATGAACCTGAGCCTGGGGCTGCCCTGGAACTTGAGGAGACACGGGGAGTCCCATCAGGTGCTCCTGAAAAAGGACCTCATTTCTGAGAGCAGCAGACTCTCTTCCCCTCACCCTAGCACGGGGGCACTGGGTCTCTGTCCACCCTGGCTGGCAAATACTAGAATTCACTTGCTTTCTCTAAGCACACGATGGGTGCAGGGTTGAGGGGGTCCGAGCAAGTCCTGAGCGGATGGATGGTAGCTCACCACGAGTTCTACATAGTCAAAGGCTCAACCGTGAAGGTCCAGCCAGCTCTGAACTCTCGGGGTTCCCCACACTCTGCGGCTTCTCACTTCCATTTGCTGCCACCTGGCCCAACTTCTGAAACACTCTTCATACTACTCCATTCCTCTGGTCGGCACCTGTCCTCGCCTAGAGCAGGCAGGTTGAAAGACATGGGTGTGCGTGAGGTGGGTCACTGATGGCATTGGCTGGACAGTCCCCCACAGCTTGTGGAAACCCCAGGAGAGGCCAAGGGATGTGACTCGGGGCGTCACTCCTCTCTCTAGGCTTGTGTCCTCCTTCCCAAGATGCCCTGCGGGTAGCTCCCGCTCTTCATTTAATATGTGTCTTAGGGTTCTACAACAGTTGTGCAAGTGTCTGTCTCCCCACTAATGAGAGCAGAGGCTGCATTTTACTCAGCTTTGGACCCCAGTGCCCAGCACAGCGCCTGACACAGAGTAGGTTGACTCCATAAATGTATCATTTCTGACTAGTGTGGTTTGTGTCTCTTTCAAATGTTGGAGTGTCAGTAACAGTTTATTTGGGAAAAAATAATCCAAAACCACTTATTTAGTCCAACCCCCTTGTTTTACAGATGAGACAGTGGAAGCCCAGAGAGCCTGAGTAACTTGTCTGAGATTACATAGTATATTAAAGTGATTATGGAATATTAAAATGATTCCAAAAGTATGCCAAATGCAGACAAGGGAGATGGCGGGAGTTACAATGTAAACTATTAGCACTTCAGATGGAGGGTATGACCACTCTGTGCTGGATTTCTAACAGGAAATTGCTTAAAATAAATTAACTTGGAAAGTTCCTGAGCTCCGATTAAAGAGGTGAATGGCTTGAATGGGGCTCTCTCTTGGAGAAGAAATTCACCCTTTGTAAACACATTTTCAAGTATTGTACCCAGGACTTTGAATCAGAATGAATTTACTTAGCATTCTCTTCCTCCAACCCATTCATCCGACAGTGGCAGCTATAGGGAGAGGCGTTTTCATTTTTAATAATAATAATTAAAAAATGGGATGTGGATAGTACTACTTAATAAATGAAAAACGCTCTGAAGGCCCCCTCTTCACCTGTCCTCCCTCCTACCCCTAAAAAACCTGCTGCAGTCTTCAGCACATGTGTGAGGTACAGAATGCCAGGGATGGTCAAAGATTATGATGAAAACCAAGAAAAATAACAGTTTACCACTCCTCATTGCATGGTAAAAAACAAAAAAATGCAAAACCAACAAAACAGTGAAAAACTTTAACTTGAGCGGGCAGGAGGGAGATTGTGAGTCATGGGAACTAGTCTTCCTGCCAAATGAGAGAGAAGGACTCATTTGAACAGACATACTTGTACTCAACTTCTCATTTGCCCGGACATGGGCCAAGATCAGTCTAGAAAAAAGGGGCTCATTTAGTGTTTTCAGAGTCCATAATACCGGGACAAACCCCCTCCCCCCACAAAACCAAAAAAACTCAATTGGATGAGTGTAAAGCAGATTCCTGCTTCTTATCTGCGTGGCCCATTTTTAAAGTCTTCCTTCTGACACTCACCTGGCTCAGAAGCTCCAAAAGTCAAGTGATAAAGGAGTAGTGACACTTTCCTTCAGGCAATGTAGAAATGAAGGTTAACAGGACTGAAGTCACACAGTGTAGGTGAACATTCAACCTCTGCCGCTTACAAAAGCCCTCCAACCTTGCACCAGTTATTTAACCTCTCTGGCTCTCAGTCTCCTGATCCGTAAAATGGGGACAATAATAATATTTATGGCAAAGTGTTATTTTGGGAACTGAGAAAGGGTTCGTTACATATTCATGAGGTAGAAGCTATAGGTTTGTCACTCAACAGTGAGTGGCCCCGCCTCCACCATGACTGCCTACCAAAATGTGTGCCCCATTCTCCATTGTGGAACCATCACTGGAAACTCATCCTCCCGTGGAGAACTGCATTTCCAGCTTCCTTTCTGCCTAGATGACATGACAGAAATGACACATGTAACTGGAGGGGAGCAGGTTAAAAAGCAGTTATGTGGCTTTTCCATACTCTCTTCCCATCTGCTAGTTGGAAGCAGAGGCTTAAGATGGTAGAGACTCAAGATGGGAAAGAAACAAGAGTCCCCAAACCACGACATGGAGGAAAGCTTCCCCCATCCAGGAGCACCGGCATTGTCCTATTAGGTGGGGAAGAAATAGGCTTCGATGGTGTTAAGTCACTGGAACGTGGGCCGTACTTGTTCCAGCTGTTCAAGTTACCCCAAGTAGTACATCTCCCTCCTTTTTTTCCAAGAAGCTTCTCTGTTGCTGAGTCTGGCCACCTCTGTTGAACCATATGCACCAAGGGAGGCTGGCTCCTTCCCCAGGGGAATTCTTGATTACTCTACAACTCCAGGTCTCTAAAGCTCTACACTCCAAGATTTCTAAGTTTAATTCCCTGGTCAGTGATTGATTTAAGCATGACATGTGAGAAAACTCTGGCCATCGAGATGTAAGGCGAGGTCTTCTAGAGGAGTCTTGGAAAGATCTCTTCCTCACATCAGTGTTACTTCAGCTTTTTTATGATTATCGCTTTTTCTTTTGTTTTCCTCTTATCATTTTTAATCTTTATTGAGATATAATAACATTCATCAATTTGAGGAGTGTTTATAAAGTCATGCAACTACCACCACAATCATGATAAAAAGTATTTCCAGAGCACCTGTCTAGCTCATTGGAAATAGCATGTGACTCTTGATCTCAGGATTGTGAGTTCAAGCCCCATGTTGGGTATAGAGTTTACTTAAAGAAATAAATTCTTTAAAAGGGGGAGAACATTTCCATTTCCCACTAAAGATTCCTATGCCCCTTTGTAGTCAATCCCCTCCCTTCACAAACCCAGGCCCTGGCAGCCACTGATCAATTTTCTACCACTATAGTTTTACCCTTCTAAAATTTTCTGTAAGTCAAATCATACAGGTATAGTCTTATATGTCTGGCTTCTTTCACACCACATAATGCTTTTAAGATTCATCCATGCTGTTGTACAGATCACAGTTGTATGGATAAGTTCACTTACTACTATTTATTGCTGAGGAGTATACCATTATGCAGATATAACCCAATTTGCTTATCCATTTACCAGTTGATGTGCATTTGGGTTCTTTCCAGTTTTTGTTTATTATGAATAAAGGTATTATAAACGCTTGCAGGAAAGTGTATGGATATTCATTCCTTTTTGTTTCTCTTGAGAAAATAGCTGGAAATGGTATTATTGGATCCTATGGTATTATTGGTATCCTATTGGTATTATTGGATCCTATGACAAGTTTTATGTTTAAATTTATAAGACACTGCCCAACTGTTTCCAGAGTAGCATTTTGGACTATATTCCAAATTTGGGCATCTCTACCCATAACATATGAGAGTTTCAGTTCCTCTGTGCCCTCGTCAACACTTGATATTGTCAGACGCATTTAACTTAAGCTATCCTAGTGGGTCTGTAGTAGAATCTCATTGTGGTTTTGTTTTTGTTTTGTTTTTTTAAAGATTTTAAAAATTTATTTATTTGAGAGAGAGAACATGAGAGCTGAGAAGGTCAGAGGGAGAAGCAGACTCCCCATGGAGCTGGGAGCCGGATGCGGGATTCGATCCCGAGACTCCAAGATCATGACCTCAGCCAAAAGCAGTCACCCAACCAACTGAGCTACCCAGGCGCCCCTCATTGTGGTTTCAATTTGTATTTCCTTAGTGACTAACAATGTGGAATATCTTTCCACGCACTTATCTTCCAACTGTATATATTCTTTGGTAAAATACCTATTGAAATACTTCACCCATTTTTAATTGGGATGTTTGTCTTCTTATTCATGAGTTATAAGGGTTCATTATATATTTTGAATACAAGTTCTTCATCCAATACATGTTACACAGATTTATTTTCCAGAGTCATGTTTTCATGGTTTATCTTTTGTCATCCTTTTACCTTTACCTGTTGGTGACTTTATATTTACAATACAATTTTATTAGATAGCATATTATTTGGGTTTTCCTTTCTTATCCACTCTGACAATTCCTGCCTTATAATCAGGATATCTGAAACATTTACATTTAATGCAGTTTCAATGTAATTGAGGTTAAGCTGTAATCTTTTTTTTTTTTTTAAGATTTTATTTATTTTTTTGAGAGAAATCTAGAGACAGAGAGCCTGAGCAGGGGGCGGGAAGAGGGAGAGGGAGAAGCAGACCCCTGCTGAGCAGGGAGCCCAGTGTGACACTTGATCCCAGGACTTCGGGCTCATGATCTGGGCCAAAGGCAGATACTTAATTGACTGAGTGACCCAGGAACCCTGCTATTTGTTTTCTATTTGTCTCATCCATTCTGTTCTGTTCTTTTTCTGCCTTTATTTGGTCTGAGTTTCATTTTGTTTTTTAGTATTCTTTTTTATGCCTTCTTTGGGCTTTTAGCTATACCTCTTTGCTACTCTTTTTTAAAGTAGTTTCTGAGTTTCCAATATGGATCTTCAACTTGTCATGATCTACCTCATGTAAATATGAAAATCTTTTTTTTTTTTAAGATTTTATTTATTTATTTGACAGAGAGAGATCACAAGTAGGCAGAGAGGCAGGCAGAGAGAAAAGAGGGAAGCAGACTCCCCCCTGAGCAGAGAGCCCAATGCGGGACTTGATCCCAGGACCCTGCGATCACGACCTGAGCCGATGGCAGTGGCTCAACCCACTGAGTCACCCAGGCGCCCCTAAATATGAAAGTCTTACAACACTGCACTTCCATTTCTTTTTCTCCTCCTTTGTACTATTTTTCCCCATTAATTTTGTGTGTTATATGTTATAAATCTCAGACTACCTCACTGTTATTTTTGCTTCGGACAATTACTTTAAAAAATTTTTTTAAATAAGAAAAATATCTCCTATTTGTTTACATCCTTACACTTCCAGAGCTCTTCATTTCTTTGTGTGGTTCCCAGTTTCCATCTGGTATTGCTTTCATTCCACTTCAAAAACTTTCTTAACATTTCTTGTAGTGTAAGTCTTCTGGTGATAAATCCTCTCAGCTTTTGTTTACCTAAAAATGTTGTCTTCATTTTTGAAGGATATTATTTCTCTCGAATAAAGAGTTCTAGGTTGTAAGCTTTCTTTTTCTCTCAGAACTTTAGAGATGTTATTTCCTTGTCTCTGGCTTACAGGATTTTTGACAAGAAGTCAGCGTTACTCTTATCTTTGTTTGCTTATTTACAACGTATCGCTCTCTCTTTAGGTTTTTCTCTTTAGCACTGATTTCCTTCAATTTTATTATGATGTGTTCTGCTGTGATTTTCCTTGTGCTTGTCCTGTCAGGAGTTTATAAAAATCTTAAGATCTGTGCTTTTATAGTTTTTAGTAAATTTTGAAAAATTTTGGCTACTATTTCTTCAAATTTTTGGCTCTCATTGTCCTTCTTTTTTCTCTTTCTGAACTCCATTTATGTGTATATTAGTCACCTGGTATTATTCCATGGGTCACTGTGGCTCTGCCCATTGTTTTAAGAGATTTTCCTGCCTGTGCTTCAGTTTTGATAGCTCTTATTGCTATGTCTCCAAGTTCATTCATCTTTTCTTCTGCAATGTTGATTATTCTGGTAAGCCCATCCAGTGAATTTTTTATTTTCAGTTCCAGAAGTTCTATTTCATTATTTTTATAGTAGTTCCCATTTCCATCTTTATTATTTTCATGTTTTGGTCTTGAATTCTTGGACATGTTTATAATAGCCATTTAAATTCTTTTTTTGATAATTCCACCGTGACTATCACCTTTAAGTCTGATTTTTCTTCTGATTAAGAGTCACATTTCTTGGGTACCTGGGTGGCTCGGAGGGTTAAACCTCTGCCTTCAGCTCAGGCCATGGTCTCAAGGTCTTGGGATCGAGACCCACATCGGGCTCTCTGCCCCCGCTCCCTGCCTGCCTCTCTTCCTACTTGTGATTTCTCTGTGTGTGTGTGTGTATCAAATAAATAAATAAAATCTTTATAAAAAAAAAAAAAGTCACAATTCTTGGGGGTGCCTGAGTGGCTCAATCAGTTAAGAGTCTAACTTCAGCTCAGGTCATGATCCCAGTGTCATGGGATCGAGTCCCCCCGTTGGGCTCCCTGCTTAGTGGGAAGTCTGCTTCTACCTCTCCCTCTGCCCGCTGTGCTCTTTCTCTCTCTCTCTGTCTGTCAATAAATAAATAAAATCTTAAAAAGAAAAAAAGAGTCACTTTTCTCTGCATCTTTGCATGTTTAGTAACTATTGGATGCTAGGTATTGTGAGTGTTATGTTAAGTATCTGGATTTTGCTGTCTTCCTTGAAAGAGTGATAGGCTTTGCATGAGGAAGCAACTAGGTTACCTGAAGATCAGCTCAGTTCTTTTTAACTACTTTAAATGTTTTTATTATTAGAAGTAATGTTTCCTTTTTACACAAGAGTTGGAAATCTGGAAAGTATAAAAAAATCAAATAAAGCAGTCCAGAATATAATTATCCAGCAATAACCACTGTTAATATTTATATATTTATTTTCAATTATTTTCCCCTAAGGATACATTTTATTTTAAAAAATACATAGATATTATCACAATGAATATACAGCTCTGTTTCTTGCTCCTTTTCATGTGAGAACATTTTCTCATATCATTAAAAATCTCTTATGACCTTGGGGTTCCTGGGTGGCTCAGTCAGTTAAGCATCTGACTTTGGCTCAGGTCATGATATCAGGGTCCTGGAATCGAGGCCCAAGTCGTGCTTCCCACATGGCATAGGGTCTGCTTCTTTCCCTCTCCCTCTGCCTCTCCCCTGGCTCATGCTCTCTCTAATAAATAAATAAAATCTTCAAAAAAGGGTGCCTGGGTGGCTCAGTAGGTTAAGCCGCTGCCTTCGGCTCAGGTCATGATCTCAGGGTCCTAAGATCGAGTCCCGCATCGGGCTCTCTGCTCAGCAGGGAGCCTGTTTCCTCCTCTCTCTCTCCCTGCCTGCCTCTCGGCCTACTTGTGATCTCTCTCTGTCAAATAAATAAATAAAATCTTAAAAAAAAAATCTTCAAAAAAATATTGTATAAACTTGTTTAGCCTTTATTTTGAGATAATGTTAGTTTTACAGAAGAATTAGGAAGGTAGCACAGAGTTCCTGTGTTTCGTTCCTGCAGCTTCCCTGGATGTTAACATCTCTATAACTGTAATATACTCATCCGGTGTTGCCAGATTTAGCAACTAAAAACACAGAAGGCCCAGTTAATCTTGAACTTCAATGAGCAATTTTTTAGTACAAGTATATCCTGAGTATTGCATGAGACAAAACAAAAACAAAAACAATCCCCCCAAACAAAAAAATCTGATTCTTTTGAGCATTTAAAAACTATTATTGGGGCACCTGGGTGACTCAGTGGGTTAAGCCTCTGCCTTCGGCTCAGGTCATGATCTCAGGGTCTTGGGATCGAGCCCCACATTGGGCTCTCTGCTCAGCAGGGAGCCTGCTTCCTCCTCTCTCTCTGCCTGCCTCTCTGCCTACTTGTGATCTCTGTCTGTCAAATAAATAAATAAAATCTTTAAAAAAATAAAATAAAATCTTTATTTTAATCTAATAAAATCTTAAATAAAATTAAAATAAAATAAAAATAAAAACTATTATTAAGCAAGTTGCTTTTAATCTGGGGTTACTCTTAAGGCATGACCCTTCCAGAGTCCTTAGCCAATGCCCAGGTAGCCAGAGAAGATTCCACTCTAGCCAGCTAGAATATAAACAACTGTCTTTCCTGTGTGAACACAGAATTAGGAAGCTTCAAGAGTTGTTTTATTGCCCAGCCCCTGCAGTTTTACTCTGAATTTATGCAACTTAGTTTCAAGCAAAGACTCAAAGTTTCCCCTCAAGCAGATTGCTATGCAGTTCTTTCTGTGTGGCTTTCATCTCTCTAGGGCTCTGACTCCCCCATTCTAAACTCCATGGCCCCAAACTCTGATCTCTGTCTCCCATGCTTGGAGAGATTGTCATGTTCCATGTATGTCCCCCTCCTGCTCTGGGATCCAGAAATGTCTGCAGGAAGAAAACCAGGGTGATTGTAGTGGTCATCTAATTTTTCCACTTCTCTTGAGAATCATCCTGGATTGCCTGTGTAGAATGATAGAAAACAGTTTTTTTTTTTTTTTTTAAAGATTTTATTTATTTATTTGACAGAGATCACAAGTAGGCAGAAACAGTTTTTTAATATATTTTGTCCAGTTTTG
The DNA here is from genome assembly GCF_009829155.1 of Mustela erminea. Taxonomy (NCBI): domain Eukaryota; kingdom Metazoa; phylum Chordata; class Mammalia; order Carnivora; family Mustelidae; genus Mustela; species Mustela erminea. Next base: position 9,640,651 of record NC_045623.1, read on the forward strand.
TAATTCTTTATGGTAAAAGGTAATTCCATTATGGCCAGAAATGGAAAAGTCTCTTTTTTAACAAAACAGCATTGTGTAAGACTGATGAATCACAGACCTGTACCCCTGAAACAAATAATACACTATATGTTAATAAAAATAAATAAAATAAAATAAATTTGGGACACATTTAAAAAAAAAAAAACCTCACATACACGTATGATTTTCTCTTGAGTGGATGCTGCTGTGCCCGACTGTGAGGTTAGCTACGTGTAAGCCAATTTAGAGACATGAGAAGAGCTGGCCTACACACAAAGCCAACACGACGAGAATGGCAGGAACAGAAGTAGAAATTACCTGGGTCCTTGGTGACATTGTTGATCTGCTGATCCAATTAACCCCGGAGCCCCTGCCCCCCCCCCCCCCCAACTTTGGAGACTTACCCCTATGTGAACAAATTTTTTTTTCTTAAATTTTAAGACAGTTGGGTTGGGATTTTTGTGACTTGACATTAAAAGTACCCTCATTAATACAAGTTAGCATACTAATAAAACCGTGATTACTTAGTAATTGCCAGGAGGTAATTTTTAAAATAGGATTGTCTAGCACTGTGTGCCAACTCGGTGGAGTGCTAAGAGTCTCGTACATGTTATCTCACCTACTATCATACCAAACCTAGGAGGTAGTTAGGGGTAACCCCATTTTACACGTGCAGAATCTGAGGCTAAGAGAGCAGTACATTTTTCAAGCTTACAATGTTTAGTCTACGGCATGGCCAGGATCCAATCACGGCCTCTCTGCTTTCAAAGTTACATTATTTAGTCTTCCAACATTGGTTTTTGGGTCCTTGTACTTAATCTAGACCACAGTTCTTTTCACTAAAAAGGAGAAAGCTGATCAATGAAAAAAAACAAAAAACAAAAAACAAAAAAACAAAAAAACCCTTTGAGACAGGGATCCAGGACAACAAGTGTTAGTCCAGACTCAGTGGATGGAAAGTTCCAGACCGAGTCCTGTGTCCTAACTTCCCCTGCCTGCCCGTTTCTGAGATATTGGTTTGCACATCTTCTGCTAAGCCATGACAGGTAGGGGAATCATAATACAAAATACCCCAAGAGAAACCCTAAGCAAGCCAACACCCAGGAAATAGCTAGGCCCCCTGAAACAAGAGGCCCAGATGTGCAGCGAGGTTGGAAGGAGCAGCGGGGGAGCATCATTGGGGGTCTCAGAACTGAAGGAAGAACTGGAAGTGAGCAACACAGGAAGTGGGAGACAGAAGTTGTGGGGATAGGGAGGGGCAGGAAGCCCCCAAGGCCTGTGGCATGGTCCTATTACGGGCAGGAACCTGAATGGTGTTAGTAGAGAGGTACTGCAAAGAGCCACAATCCTTAATCATACCCAGTGCCTGCTAGGAATACCAAAGTCCTAGTTTTAAGATTTTGAGAAATGAAAAAGATGGGCTGCATTATGATGGTGTACAAACACTATAAATCCTTTCGAAAACCCTTCCCATAGTCACTTAATGTAAGCACAGGCTCTGAGAGCTGTTATCAGTGGAGAGAGAGAGAACTCTGGAGCAGGAAGGAGCCTGAGGGGCAATCTTGGCCCAGGGCCACATGCCCAGGCTGGGCTCCAGGAGGTCAACTGTACTGACACATCCTTCTGCAATGACACGCTTTGGGCAGGCTCACAACCAGACGGGGCAGGAGGCTGAAAAAGCTCATTTCTGTTCCTAACAAGTGCCTTTCCCAAAGAAGGTGGGCAAAGTCCCGGAGTCAGCTAGTCATTGGAGATACATCCCCAACAGAAAGGAGGCACCTGGAGGGAAGAAGGAAGGAGAGAAGGAGTGTATGTGTGTGTGTGTGTGTGTGTGTGTGTGTGTGTGTGTGTTGGGGGAGTGAGCCAAGAGACACAGAGAAGGAAGGAAAGCCATTGCTCTTTCCCCCTCTGATCCCAGAAACGTGCAAATGACAACATTTTGGGTAGAACTGCCTTCAGAGGTGGGGAGGAGACAAGAGAAATCCAGGCATGACTGATGGAGTAAAAAGAGCAATAAAAATTGCATTAGCTGTGGAGGAGAATATGGAAAAATGAAAACAGTGAATTTGCTGGGGGGGTGGGGTGGGACTCTGCACAATTTTCAGTCTGTTATTTCAAAAGAAGAGCTTTTTAAAAAACGATATCCTGTGTTTGAGTCAGGATTCTGTCTGGAGAGCCCTGAGTCCCTGTTCCTGGAATTGAAGTCCCTGCCCAAGAGGCTGGTAGCACTTTAAATCGATCCTGAGAACAAAGAAGAGAGCCTTTGCCACATTTTAATGGCCTCCAGCTGTTGAACCAGCCCTTCCCTGGGGCCTTAGCCACACCCTCAGTGCGCTCTCTTTTTGGGCGGGCTGTGCTTCCCGAGGTTTGGCTGTCTCTGAGTTAGACTGGCTCCCTGGAAAATGTTACGGCTAGAGTCACCAGTTGCAGAAACCATCCTGCCTTTGGCATAAAGAACCTTGCTGGCTTTGCCTTCCTTAGGCTTTCCCGTGGGAGGAAAGCCACGCAGCACTGACACGGGGCCATCTCTCTTCTCTGCGCTGGTGGGTGGGCAGAGGGACTTCCCAAAAGGCATGGGCTGGTCGGTCAAGAAATGCAAAGGCCTGACAGTCCCCTTGCTAAATGGTCCAGGCTGGGTGAGCTGATGTGACCTACAGCCCTCCTTCCAGCTTTCCCTTCAGGGTATCTTATAGGGGATGCGAAGCAAAGCTGTCATTTTATAAATCACCAGATTTGAAGGTCATTCCTCCTTTCTCCCAGCCAGGAGAACCTAGATGTTTAAATTGCTTATCTCCTGTGCTACTTAATTAAGGTTTTAAAATTTAAAATGAAATGAAATGCGATGGAGCCTCCTCAAAAAAGTTAACCAGAAAAATACCATATGACCCAGGAATTCCACTTCTGAATCTATATTTACCCTGAGGAATTGAAAGTAGGGGCTCATACAGAAATCTGCACACCCACGCTCAGAGCAGCACTATTCACTTAGCCAAAAAGATGGAAACAACCCAAATATCCATGGACAGGTGGGCGGACAAGCATAATGTAGTATAAATACACAGTAGAATATTATTCAGCCTTCAAAAGGAAGGAAATTCGGTACGACACGCTATGACACAGATGGACCTCAAAGATACTATGCTCAGGAAATAAGCCAAACACAAAATCCACAAATGTCTTATGACTTCACTTTCCTGGGATACCTAGAGTAGTCAAACTGAGAGGGACAGACAATAGAGTGGTGGTTGCGGGAGAGACGGTGAGAATGGAGAGTTAGCGGTAATGAGTATGGTGTATCATCTTGGGACTAGGAGAAGCTTCCAGAGATGGATACTGGTGTTGGTTGCACAACAGAGGTGAGTATACTTAATGCCACTGGAATTGTTCACCTAAAAATGGTTAAAATGGCACATTTATGTTTTATATATTTGACCCAATTAAAAAAAAGAAATGAAGTGGAATGAGTAACTGAGTCATTCATTCATTCCGTCAGCATTTATGAAGACCTCGGACACCAGTGCTGTACTAAACGGAATATGAAAGTGAGGACAAAATAACTACAGTCCCTGGGGCGCCTGGGTGGCTCAGTGGGTTAAGCCTCTGCCTTCGGCTCAGGTCATGATCTCAGGGTCCTGGGATCGAGTCCCACATCAGGCTCTCTGCTCAGCAGTGAGCCTGCTTCCTTCTCTCTCTCTCTCTCTGCCTGCCTCTCTGCCTATTTGTGATCTCTCTCTGTCATAAAATAAATAAAATCTTAAAAAAAAAATACTACAGTCCCTTTCCAAGGTGCCAAATACAGCCATGCCCAACTGGCCTGCTCTCCTTCCTTGCCCCAGTCCGGATGGAGAATCCGTGGATAAAAATCCATCTAATTCTGTCTGACCTTTTCTTTTTTTGTTGTTTCCAAGTCTTTGTGCCCTTCTACTCTGTTTCTTTCTCCCCTCTACTTGCATGCACTTACATAACCCTTTGTTAACACTCATTACATTATAAAGTAAACAATGGCTTGTGTATTTACCAGCTGCTGTAGGCTCTTATTTCCCTGACTTGCCCCTGTGCCTAGATTCTTCTGCCGTGAATGCTGTGTTCCTGTGTCAGAGGTTCGGGAACCTCCCTCCTCAAAGTGTGGTCTGAAGACCAGCGGCCCCAGCGTCCCTGGGCAATTTATTGACCATGCAGACTCTCACACCCTCCCCTCCCAGACTGATTTAGTAGGAATCTGCCTTTTCTAGAATCCCCAGGCGATCTGTATGCATGTTCCAGTGTAAAAGCCCTGGTTTGGAGGCTGATGGAGGTGAATGGTGAGCCTGTGTTTTTGAATTCACAGGCACCTTTTACGGGTCTGACTGCCCCCAAAGGAGGCTTTGATTGGCAGCCTCTAGAAGCATCTCCTCTGATCACTCAAGCTGGCTCTTGCCCACAACTTTCCTTGTATAAGAAGTAGCGAAAAATGAGCTGCCTTGGAGAGGAATCCAGCCGGCCTGGGTGGGGCTCCATTTGCCACTATGAACGTCACTCCTCCTTCAGACCAAATCTTACTACCGCAGCAAAACCAGCGTGGCAGAATCCCTAGAACCGGCATGGTTTCTCCATTCCAGCTGACTGTCGACTTCTCCTAAGGAAGAACTTCAAAGATCCATGTGTTTTTTGTTTTATTTTTAAAAATATTTTATTTATTTATTTGAGAGAGAGAGAGCGCGCAAGCAGGTGGGGAGGGGCAGAGGAAGAGAGAAGCAGACTCCCTGTCAAGGAGGGAGCCCATTTCGGGGCTCGATCCCAGGACCGCAGGATCCTGACCCCGGCTGAAGGCAGCTGCTTAACCGAGTGAGCCAGCCAGGCACCCGATTCCTATGATTTTTAAAGGTACTCAATTAATCAACATTTGTTAGGCTTCGACTTTCATTCTTTCCTTTCACAGGACAGCAAACCAGAGGCCAACCAAGGCTGGAGAGGCCTGAGCGGATTCACCCCGCAGGATCAGTGCGCGACCAAAATTGTCGGCACCTGGCAGGCTAATGAGCTGTTTTGAAATATTGGTTCAACATTTATTTAGTGACTCAAGGAATAAACTGATCCTTCTATTAATAAAAATTGCATCTAGAAACAGATTCTCTTGTTCATTTACACCCACTGGCCAAAACAGACTTGATGTTTTTGCAAAAAAAAATAAAAAAATAAAAGAACTTGGCAAAATATTTTCCTCTCTTCTGATGTTCTTGTTCTTGATTCAGTTTTCTTTCACAATTTTCTAAACGAGGCAGCTTCATGATAGGAATACGAAAGGGTTTAAAATTGAAACAAAAAAGAATTCATTCCTTCAGTCTCAGTAAGTAGCGTTATGTTGCCCCATTCCAGTTCAGAATTCGCTTAGTGGTGACTTTTGGCTTCAGGTTTGGTTGCATCAAGCACATGGAGGTGGCTTATCTGAGTGTAGTCCACAGAGACAGGTCAATCTGGCAGGGTTTTTCAATTTATCACTCAAGCATGCTGTGTGTTTTCAGCAAAGAGACCAATGTTCGCATGACTTCAGTGGGGGGGATATCTGAATTAAGTGGCAATCATTCCCATTTATAACAGTGGTATTCTGCTACCCTGGGTAGTTGCTTGGCTGGATCATCTTAATCTATCTCTGATTGAAATTCAGATGTGTCTGGGCATATCTGGAGGATTAAAAGCACAAGCTGTCAGCAGACGATTTGCATGAAGGGGCTGGGAGTGTTTAGACTATTAGAAAAAAAGAGTCATCCCAAAGAGCGAGATCTACAGTCTTGTGTCAAGACCTCCCATTCTCTAGCGGTGCCCCTCTGCCCCAGGAGAAGACTAGGGGCTGTTGGGTTGTTCCCTGGCTTCCTCCCCTTCCTCTTTCCACTCCAGAATGGTAGACTTGACCCAGAATGGCAGCTCTGGCGCTGGCATTGAGGACCGGCTCCAGGGCTTCTCACTGTCCGCACCAGCAGCAGAGCACCTCGGGACTGATGGGAGAGCGGAGGAGAGGAGAATGGAGGGTGTCACATGACAGCTGAAGCTTGTGCAGGAGCACACACAAGTCTTCCAGGGGCTCCCCAACATAAGGGCGATAGACTTCGAGGTGGACTAGAGAGCCAGCTAGCACTCGTGAGGGTAATTCTGTTTGCATCCTTAAAGCTCCTTTGTCTGATGGGGTAAACAATAAACAAGGAAAACGTTTTCTTAACTGTAAGTGAAAGTAAGCAAGCTGTATTTCTAAGCAGAAGAAATGTCAACACCCAAGGTCACAGCCTAGGGGAAGGGACTGTTAGAAGAGAGAGACGCCTAGGAATCCAATGTCAGAAGTATTGTATTTGTACCAAGAGAACTAAGAAATGACATAGGAGAGCCCGCTCCAAGTTGTTGGCAGAATAATGTGCAAACAGCGCCCCCTGGAGTTGTGCAACCCAGCCGCTCGGGTTCTTTGGATCCCCACATTTTTTCGTATTTTACTAAAATTGATGTGTGTTTGAATCACCTATCCTAGACTTCATGGGGCAGAACTGTCAGGACGGTACCTTAATGGGGTTGGGGGAGTGGGGGTGGGGACAACCTGAGGAAGGTTTAGAAATGATGGACCCAGGGTGAGTGGACATACCGACCTCCGTATTTCCCCCGGATGGTGGCAGAAAAATTTAACCCTAGATCTCCCAGACCAATATGTCCTATGCTGTCTGAAAGAGGGCTTTCCCAGGCAGAGAGGAGACTCATTCAGCGTTCTGTGGAGTACTGCCATTATGTCACAGTCTTGGGCTTTCTGATAAGAGGTAACAGACTGATGAGCACAGGTCAGGGCATGGAGTGCTCCAACAGGTTCTGGCCCCGCAAACCAAGGTGGAGCCTTAGGTGGGTAGTAGAAACCTTTCCGTGGGAGATTTCAATGGCCTGAGTTATGTCCATAATTGAAGTTAACCTCACCCTGGTGGATCCCATCACAATGGAAATTTGGGGTGTTTTCCCAGCCTACGTAGGGTGTGCTTTTCTTGGGAAGGAACATTGCAGAATGCTGTGTTAATCACATTTGGACAAAAGGTATTGCAGAGATTTCCTCATTCCATATAGAAAGCTGTAGCAGTTCAACCAGAAAATGCAGTCTTGGCAGGGACCGCTGGGGTTCCTGGAAAGCTCCCCAGTGCAGAGACACCTGAGGCCAGATCTCGGAGCAACAGAGGTGTTCCCTTCTCCTGGGCAGTGACAGCTGTTCTGTGGTCCACTCCCAGGCTTCTAATCGGTTCAATTTTCAATCAAACAATCTTCCATCAGCTATCAAGGTCCCTTTCAGCTTTAAATGTCTACAAGTCCGTCATCAAATATTGATTGTGCAACTAAGTGTTCAGCGCTCCGTCCCTGGCACTGTGGAAATTATGTGCTTTTTTTCCTTCCCAACACCCCCCTCCCTGCCCCACCACCCTCCGAAGAGCTTCGCTATCTGAGAAGCCAATGAAAAAACTAGAGAACACTCGCGTTTACTTAACATCTTCCGTTAAAACATTGTGAGCAAATTATTTTTCCAGATAACTGAAGCTTACTCCATTAAGTGCCAAGATCTGATCTGAATCTGTTTTGATGGAAATCATTTGAAAATGTATTACACAGGCCTCTGTTTTCTTAAAGTGATGGTGCTGAATATTATGTAGCTATTTGGGGTTTTATATTTTCGGGTTCCTATTCGTTTGCAATCATTTGTTCAACAAATGTTTATTAAGTAACTATTACTCTGTGGAGAATGTCCTGGTGAACAGGACCCAAATCCTGCCCTCCCAGAGCTTTCAAGTGCTTGAGACAGAGAAATCAGCAAGCAATTGCCATATGGTGAGCTCCTGTCACAACAGAGGAAGCAGAGTGAGGACTTTATCTAATCTTGAGGTCAGCAAAGTCTTCTGAAGAGGTGCCCTCAAGGCTGAGAATGGAAGTCCCGGTAAAAATTAGTTGAAAGGGGAATGAGGAGCTAAAGGGAATCCCTCAGGAAAAGCGAACTGTGAAAGCCAATGCCAAGAGCCAACATGGAGTTTTGAGGGAAGACACCTAGAAGCGTGGGGGAGGGGCGCAGCAGTGGAATGCTGTGTAGGTGGGGTGCTCCGCCAGGGGCTTGAGCCTGGAGGCATTACCAGAGCTAGGACGCAAAGAGCCTCCCAGTGCCTTTGGATACAAATTGGATCTTTATCTTCTTTTCAGTCAGTGGATAGCACAATTTGATTAATTAGTGCACAAGTGTTAGTTGGCCACTTACCAATTGGCAGGTGGTGATCGTAAGGATTGCTAACCATGAATGCCAGACATTACACGAAGCAGTCGCGTGAATCGCCGTATTTCATCCTCATGGTGCAGGCGTTAGTATCATCCCCATTCTACGGATGGGGAAATGAAGGTTCTCAGGATTTAGGCAGCTTGCCCACAGTCACACAGCTTGACTGGTGCATACCATGGGAGGTGCCACAGACGATGAAATGCCTGGGGAGATCCTCGTAGAAGTGCATGGTATGTTTATGACCTAGCTTCAGAGGTCCCATGTCTTTTCTGCCATCCTCTGTTGATCGAAGCAATCACAAAGATCTACCCGTGTTTTTTTGTTTTGTTTTTAAGATTTTGTTTTATTTATTGGACAGAGAGAGATCACAAGCAGGCAGAGAGGCAGGCAGAGAGAGAGGAAGGGAAGCAGGCTCCCTCCCGAGCAGAGAGAAAGCCCAACTCGGGGCTCGATCCCAGGACCCCGGGACCATGACCAGATCCGAAGGCAGAGGCTTTAAGCCACTGAGCCACCCAGGAGCCCCAGATCTATCCATGTTTAAAAGGAGTGGATTTCAGCCTCACCACTAGATGGGAGGAGTGTCCAGATCACGTTGTCAGAAGAACAAGACAGATAGGAGATATTGAGGCTGCCATTTGGAAAATGCAGTCTGCCAGTGCGGACCTTGGGAAAAGGTAGCAGATTGAAAGCTGATCTACCACCCCACTGAGCAGCGTTGTGCCATGTACCTGTTGTAGAAACATACATGACACCCTTGGCCTCAGGGAAGACCCCTGACTGCGTGAATTGAAGGAGATGAAAGGTTTTCCGGATCCGCATACTATATCTCCCGGAATTATTTTTACTTCATGATGCCAAGATCTCATCATCAAGGCTGGTGTGGCTAGGTACACGGCTGGTAGTCGTTCCTGTGATGCTGATGCTGGGCAGTCTACCAAGCACTGGGGGCAGCTGTGAGTGGGGGAGGCAGTAACTGTAGCATTTGTCCATGAGAGTTGATTATATCTGAATCACCGCCTCCCTGGACGACGGTGGGCCCTGTTTTGTTCTTCTCTGAGCATCTTAGCTACCCTTGGGGAGCTTATTTAGGACGGGCTATTCTAGAAAGGACTGGAGTCTCTGTTGGTAAAGCGGTCGGAGGGTCACTGGATCCAAGCGAACACAATCTCATTTGAGAGTGTTTGAGCAGCCAAGACACAAGAGCAAGAAAAGTGTTAAAAACGAACGCAGACAAAAAACTCTGGAATCTCTGGTTGATCAGATTCACTTTACTGAGGTGGGTGCGCTGAGAAGTCAAATAGTGGGACAGGAGGTAGAACAGAGCATTGCGGGGGACCGTGAACGGCAGACTGAGGTGGTTCATTTTGCTTAGACCAGTACCTTCCAAACCTTTTTGCTCATGCAACCTGTTAATATGACACCTTTTGCACAGCCCTTGCTGAAATGAAGAGTCATCACAGCTGTACTAATATACAACCTATTTAAGACTAGACATCGAGGCAGAGGCTAAATAATTGTTAAAGATAATCTTTAAAAAAAAAAAAGATTTTATTCATTTATTTGACAGACAGAGATCACAGATAGGCAGAGAGGCAGGCAGAGAGAGAGGAGGAAGCAGGCTCCCCGCGGAGTAGAGAGCCCGATGCGGGGCTCTATCCCAGGACCACGAGATCATGACCCAAGCCAAGGCAGAGGCCCAACCCACTGAGCCACCCAGGTGCCCCTGATTTGTCCGTACACATACATGCCACATTGGAGATTCAGTCACTGGGAAAACTTTGAAGGTTCTTGTTCCAGGGATAGGCATGGTCAAGGTGGCGTGTAAGGAAATCTAAACTAGTTGAGACTCAAGAAGAGGGGCTTGTTATCTCTGGACCTGGGCTGGCCCCACCCTTCTCTGTGATTTGGTTACCAAGAGATCCTCTTATTCAAGCATGAACTCACCTGGCTTCCTCCATGCCCTTCACATCTCTCCTTTCTCAGCTGTTCAGGTGGGAAGACTCGTCGCATTGTTCCATACATGGAACAAATTGCACCGAGTTCTCTAGACCCGCAACATTTCAAATAAAGGCAAATCATATCTCATCCTGTCAAAGCTTTTTCTTGATCCGTCCTGAAAAGCTATCTGGTCTACCTTCTTTTGTTACCACGTGCTCCAGTTTCTCTCATCACCACAATCTTGATAGGTCTCTTTCCCTGGCGGCTGGTGTTGGAACCTTGTGAATCACCCAGTGGGCCAATAATGCTGCTCTGCGTAGGAGAATGTCTGATAATATTGTGTAATACGCATTTAGCAGTGAGAATATGCACAGCTGTTGAATGTTAATTCTCTCGGCAGGCTTAAAACCATGAGTATCAGTCCACCAGAAGTCATGCTTTGGGTTGTCTGTACCTCTTGTTTGTCTAAAACTCCTGGCCGGCAGTCGGTTGGAGAACACAGGCTTATACTTGGAAACGGGGCATGGAAAGACTGTCAGCTTATCCCCTTCCATTATTGTTACCTTTTAGTGGAAGTGAACTTTTTTTTTTTTTTTAAACATGCCATGTTTAATTAGAGTCTAATGGGGAGGTAGGCTGCCGGAGGGTGGCAATGATCAAGTCAGAGCCTTGCTGTGATTTTAGAGCAGGGCCAGGTCTAGGGTGAGGCCAGTGAGGTGCCTTTTAAGAAATGGGGAGATGGGGGGGCACCTAGGTCGTTCAGTTGGCTGGGTGTCCAACTCTTGATTTCGACTCAGGTCATGATCTCAGGGTCAGGAGATTGAGCCCCACATTGGGCTCTGTGCTCAGTGGGGAGTCTGCTTGTGATTCTCTCCCTCTCTTTCTGTCCCTCCCTGCCCACCCTGTTCACATACACGTGCACGCACACTCTCACTCTCAAATAAATAAATCTTAAAAAAAAAAAAAAAAGATATAGGAAAATGGATCATTTTTTAACCAGGGTTTAAGCTGAATTCAATCTGGTCTAAACATACACTAGATCCTGAGAGGTTTTCCTATCAGTCCAGAGGAGTTGAGCCCAGATGGAGTTGGGAATGCAGTCGGTGGTGATTCATAATTTTAAAAGCCTCTACCTGAGGCTAGGAAAATGAAATAGCAGAGATCAGGGAGGTTAGAGGAGCAGAAATAATTCACATCTCCTGCATATTCACACACGGCATTGTGGCCCTTGGCAAGTGGACAGTGGCAGCTCCTCAGCTTGCAAAGAGCGTTTGAATCCTATGCCTGCGTCCCGTTGGTTTAAGGAGCCCCGACCTTTTGAGCTCTGGCCAGTGCGCCATCTGTTACCAAGTTAAAAATGTCACTTCTGTGAGGCTGCGGCTCAGCCTGCTCTGCTGGTCTCTGCTATCCACAACCACTTCTGACACCTCGGTGGCAACATTCCATTCCAGAATGAACGGCATTTTGGCCACTCTTCCACATCTTCCGAATCCTTCCGTAAAGAAGAGCACCTGTGAAATCCTTCCAGCTCACACACCTCTAACCTTCGAGTAAACCTTGGGTGCAGGCCTAAGGTTATCAGAATGGCTCCAACTGCACGGATTCCTCGGCTCTCCTCTGTCTCAACACAGCTGATGCAGTCAATAAAAGGGAAAAATGGGAGCCGAGATGGTTTTGTTTTGTCTTTTCCTTTTGAAATGGTGACATCCTGGAAACAATCTAAATGTCCGAACGAAGGGACTGGCTAAGTGAATTATGGTACATCATCCCGAAGGAATGCTGTGCAGCATTTAAAATCAGTAAGAAAATAACCTTATGAAAATATCCTTATAATGTCACCCGAAAAAGCCCACAGAATACAGAATTAGACGTTCACTCTGTGAAACCTGTGAGTTCCTGGACTGTGGAAACAGGCATGTGTGGAATCAAAGGGGTAATTTTAGCAGCCACTGCTTTCCCCCGCCATTCGAGCATGTTCTTAATGATGTTATTTCTATAAAGGTATTGGGGTTGAAAAAATTCCTAAACACTCTGAAAAAAAAAAATGAAGATAATCTGATGAAGACTGGTGGTTTGCGTCTCTCAGTGAAGGCTCAAGCCCCACTCTGAGAGGCTGGAGCGTGGCCTCCGGCTCAGACACTTGGCTACTCTCTAGCTCTGCGACCTTGAGCATATTCTTATCTTACCTGTCAGACAGAGATAAGAATGATGTCTATTTCATAGGCAAACGTAAGCCTAAATTAGTATATGTATAGTGCTTGGAAAAATTCTGCGCCCAGAGCGCGCACTCAGTAAATATTAGTTCTCTTGATTATATCGTGGATAAGCCATAAGCCTGAAGCCACATCAGCCTGGGTGAAAAACTAAAAGCACAATTAAAAAAAAAAAAATATATATATATAATATAAATATATATATAAAACACACAACCTAAAAGCACAGAAATTTCTTCTCTGGCTTGACCACAACCTGGTCTTGCAGATCTTTCCTGATTTTCTCCAGGAGGTTCGGGGTGGTAGGGGGCAGTTTACTGGCCATTTGGAGGGTCCTGGCTGCCTTAGTGAGCTGGCAAGAGGAAAGCCCTCCTGTGCTTGCTGCAGGCCAGCAGGGAGAGGCTGGTTATCTCCTCCAAGGACAGGGAGGTGCCTGCTGCTGATGCCGCGGGGTGGGCAGATAAGGCAGAGGTCACTGCGGATACCACAGCTGGTGCTATGTCCTGCGGATGGCCAGTCTCCTGCCAGCTGCCTCACACCCATCTACCCTGGGTCCTGCCACCCTGTCCTTGTGAAAACATGGCTTTCGCTCTCCCCATGCCCACAGCCCCCACACACTCAGCCCATCGGGATGGAGACAAGTCTGGGTGACAAATCCTTTATTTCTCTTCACGTTGCCCCTCCTCTGTGTAGTGCAGGGGTGGAAGTGTGTGTCTGACTGACACTCTTTCCCTGGAGGCACCACAGGCGGCCCCGCCTCCCAGCTCGACAAGCCCAGACTTGACCATATCCTCCCAGGAGGACAATTCTGCTCCTGCTAGGACCCCATGCGGCTCAACGCCGACTGACATCCAACCTGGAGAAAACACTGGGAAGTAGAAAGGAGGCGCAGATGCCTAGACAGCAAGGTCAGCGATGGCCAGAGTGGAGGGAGAGGGGCGCCTGAGGCTGCTGACTGGACACTAAAGATGTGGGGGGGAGGGAGGGGGGAGGGAGGCAGCTGCTGGAAAGGAAGAAGGGAGGTCCCCAGCAGATGCTAAAAAACCAAATCAAACTAAACCAAACCAAAAACAAAACAAAACAAAAAACCCCTGAGGCTGGTTTGCACAAAGCTGCTTCAACCTCTGCAGAGTGTCAGGAAGACCCCAAACCACTCCACTCCCCCATTCTTTTCTGACTTCTAATCTATACAAAAAAGGGTTTTTTTGGGGGGGGGGTTATTCATAAATGTGATGGACTCACACACCTCATTCTAGACACAGACCTCTTCTCTCCAGTGATGCTTTCTTTCCCCCTCGTGTGAGTGGGATTGGAAATGGGGACAGTGTTCCTTAATAAAGGGGGAGGGGGTGTCTGAGGAAAATTGGATGTTGCGTAAAGGGAAGAAGATACACGTAAAAAAGCCCTGGTGGAAATAAAGTGTTCAACCAGTCCTGTATCCATTAAAGTAATAACATCGTAGCCTGGCAGGTTTATCACCCCCTTGCAGCCCCTCGGCATGGGAGCTGTGGCTCTTTTTAAACATGAGAACAGAGTTGTGTGTTGCTGCTCCGATGTGGAAGGGCAGGTCTCCCTGTCCCTCTCCCCAGCCATCTTCCTCTAACCGCCCCCCACCCCACCAACCTTGGACTTCTCCCAGTCTCCAGAACCATCCCTAAAATTCATTTCACTCTTTAATTAGATTTCATGGAGTAAGGGATTGGGAGGGGTTTTGGAAAAGGCGTTCATATGACCTCTTTCTGTAGAAAGGGGTAATGCTGTTGATAGGGGAGGTGGGACAATGGTTGCTATGGAAACATATTCCCAGACATACAGACACACACTCATTTTAATGCCTTTTTTTTTTTTTTTTCCAGCAGGGGAAGGATCCGGTGCCCTATTTTTAGTGTCAGATTTCAGCAAAACAATTCACTTTCATTTCATCACACACACACTGCTGGGTTTTAAAGTAGGTCACATTTTCTCACCATATCAGGAGCTCAGATCTGTCTTGCTTGAGTAGTGCAAGGTTCCACGGAAGATTTTACTGATTGAGACGAAGATCTCAGACTTGCCTTGGTACAGCTTTCTTTCATCTCTGTTTGACAGGCTTTAGAATAGGCAGAATGAATAGCTGCAGGTAAATTTACATTTTAAAGACGAATGCAAAATGTCTAGGCAGCAATAATAGTAAGGGGAGGTATAGAAATTAAAAATGACAAACTGATCTGTTATTCTATTATCAGATTCTCACTGATTATTATAAAAATAGTCCTTGGGTGCCAATTTCTACACAGTCCATTGGGGAAGAAATAAGTCCTGACTGGTAACTGTCCAATTTAAATTTTTGATCTTTGTTTCAGTTCGCCTGGGTATGTCAGAATATGTAAATCCAGAGTTAGGGGTTTTCTTTCTGCCCTGTGCCGAGTGGCAATTTTTAAGTGTTTCTGTCTGCATTTCTTGCTTTGTGCTCTCTGCCAAATCTCACAACCCCTCTGAGACTAGAATACCCTATTGACTGGGATGAGTACTAGACGTTCCTCAGCAGAACTCGCCTGAGGCACTCACCCACGCCCCCCAAGATCATCCCAGAGCCTCCTAATTTAGGAAAGGCTACTCTCTAGTCCCTTGCAACATAGTAGATATTAACAAAGCCTTTTTGTTTCTAATGGGGGAGTTACTTTCACACTGATAGACTTCTGGCTTCCCTTCCGTAACACAGAGTGGGGAACTGCCTGCGAGTAATAGAATCAAAGGGGACGGCGTGGTCCACAGTCTTAAAAATAATAGCCTGATAGAAAGAGGAAGACTATAATGAAGTCATCAAGATATAATACTGACAATGTCATCTCCAGCAGTAGGAGTTCAGCTGAGTTTTATTCTCTCCTTCCTAACTATATCTTTTCCAAACTTGATTGAGCACCCATTGTCTTCTTAATAAAAAAATAAAAACAAAAGTGATAACCTCATCTTGACTGTTTCGTGCTAATTGCTGTGCTGTATGCTCCTTGTTCTTTTGCGTATAATCCTCATGACCACGCTCTGAGCTGGGCAGTATGATCCCCATTTAATGGAAGAGGAGACTGACAAGGAAAGTGTTGGCCCCCCGTGACACCAATTGCAAGGGGCAGTATGAGGATCCAAACACGAATTGTCCAAATTAAGACCCAAGTTCTAACATCGTAATCACCTGCTTCTAAATAAGTGTAGCTACTATTTATAGACACTTACTAAATCCCAAACACCATTTCATGTACATGTAAAAGTGTATATACGTACACACACATACATACATAAGTATACACATATACACACATAAAATTCTCTTCAAGTCTATGTCTAAATCTCTGCAAACAGGTAGTTTTGTTTTTCATCTCTATTCCACAGTTAAGAAAACTGAGATTCAGGGGTGCCTGGGTGGCTCAGTGGGTTAAGCCGCTGCCTTCGGCTCAGGTCATGATCTCAGGGTCCTGGGATCGAGTCCCGCATCGGGCTCTCTGCTCAGCAGGGAGCCTGCTTCCTCCTCTCTCTCTCTGCCTGCCTCTTTGCCTATTTGTGATCTCTCTCTGTCAAATAAATAAATAAAATCTTTTAAAAAAAAAAACTGAGATTCAGAAAGGTTAAGTAATTTGTCCAAGTCATAGAGGTAGTAAATAATGAAAGTAGGGACTATTTGAACCCAGGTTTGTGTAAAGCTCATAGGAGTTCCCTGGGGCTGTGGGTTCAGATTGGGGAATCAGAGGAAGCCAATCTCTCAACTAGGGAATAAGATATTCTCTTACATGGATGCTCTATTGTCACTCACATGAAACTCTATCAGTTGAAAACTTTTGAGTTTTGCCTACAGAGCGGTCTAGGTTCCCTCAAGACCTTTTCTGGGGCCAGCGTCTAGGATAAGAGACTCTTATTCATCCTCTTCACTAATACTAGTATAGCTGCTTTGTTTATGAAGATGGTCTCAGTGATGTGGGACCCTAAATCCCTGGAGCACCTATCCCCTACAGATATGTCAAAGGGAAATTCATTTCTCTTGTCTTAGAGAGATTAAATTATTAGGTCTACTTTCAGTAGTCATTTTGCCTATCTTAGCTAAAACATGAATTGGTATCAGGATTTGGGGTTTGTGGAGTATTGTCATTACACAGTCTTAAAATCTTTGAACAGCAGGAAGAGTAGAAAACTAAAGCTAAATCTATCCAATTTGTAACATGTTAGGAAAGTGACAAGAGATATGCTTCCTGCCTTTGACCTAGCATCGAAATTGACTAGCAGTCCAGGCGTTTGGGAACTTAAAAGTGAAAAAGATAGATGTTCTGAATGCCCCCTCCCCCCCAAAAAAACCTATCAGATTCTCACTGATTCACAAGCATGGCTAGCTCTAAATTTGTGTTAAGTTCCATTCTGGTAAGTACCATTAAAATCTCTGTGCTAGACAATGGGTGACAGCTTAGCGGTTAATATCCAATTAAACGTGTTGCTTTCCTTCCCAAATTTATGGTTTCAGGTAGCCTCAACAAACTGCCCTTAAATTGGGGGGAGGGAGGGACAGAGGACAAACGTCTGTAAGTAAAAACCTGAGTCTTCACATTCAAACAGCATTTTTAGACAAGATCTTTGGCTGTTGTTCCTTGTGCACGGTACTGATGGAAGGCAAAGGGAAGAGATGCTTACCGAGTTTTTCAAAGAACTGCGTTCCCAAAGAAACCACAGACCTAACCCACAAAAGCCTATGACTATTCAGTGCCAAAATAACCCTCGTGCCTCCACATCGGCATCTGCAGGAAACAGTTGCGAAAGCTGTGCGGAGGGCGCAGTCACTGCTCCTTGCCTCCACGAGTACCATGGAGGGTAATGGACGCAAGGGAACCTCCCAGAGGACGGTTGGCTGGCCTCTTCTGTTTAAGAAGTTGGCCTCCTCTACTCTTGCTCGGCACGATTTGGTAATTGCTATGGACGGCGACTTCTTGGGCTTTCCCATTTTCTGAATGGTAGTTTTAATTGTGGCTTTCCTGTTCTTACTCTGTCACTGTGGACAGAGTGTGGTAGGGGGCAGATAGCTAGTTTTTCATTGGTGGGTTGCAAGATCGTGGAAGATCACCTCTGGACGCATGCGAGGAGACTACATACCATCCACTGTTCTCAATTTTGAGCTGGAGGCAGTCCCTTCATAAAATTTTGGTGGTTCTCCTTTTTGGGGAGGTAATATGTCTTGCACATATATTCTGGGGACATCAAAGGGGTTGACTATGTCAAAGACTGCTTAATTATCTGAAAACATTTTTTTCCTTGATTCTATAGGATTGAACACTTCATATTTAGGCGGGCATATGCTGCTGTAAAGACTCCACTTCCCAGTTTTCCTTACTGCCTTCAAGTTAGGTGAGTCCATGTGGTTAAGCTTTCGTCAACTGGGTATAAGTAGTAGTGTGAACAATTTCTAGCCAGTGTTATTTTTTTTAAAGATTTTATTTATGTATTTGACAGAGTGAGCACAAGTAGGGAGAGCAGCAGGCAGACGGAGAGGGAGAAGCAGGCCTCCTGCTGATTGGGGAGCTGGATATTGGGCTTGATTCCAGGACTCTGGGACCATGACCTGAGCCAAAGGCAGCCACTCAACAATTGAGCCACCCAGGATCTTCTCTAGCAAGTGTTCTTAAAGGAAGGGAGAGTTTCCTTCTTTTTATTTTTTCTTCTGTCTGCTGGATGGAATGAGATGTAAGGGCTGGAGCTAAAGCAGCTGTTTTGGACCATGCAGTGATTTAGGAACTCAAGGTCATGCAAAATAAAGAAAAAGGAATCTGAATCCCTGATACTCCGAAACACTTTGCAATCTGTGATCTACTTACCTGGGTTCTTTGAAAGAGAAATAAACTTTCATGTTCTTTAAGCCACTGTGTTGTTGTTGTTTTTGTATTGTAGGGGAGAAGGGTAAGAAAAGTTCAACTTCCTGCAGCCAAACCTAATCCTAACTAATACATGTGAAATTACTTCCTTGAGTTATCCCAACTTCCCTATAATGAACATATTTTGGAGGCTAAAGACCAAAAAATGGCTTACAGAGGCCACAGATTGAGGTAAACAAGATATCACCTTGTCCTATGACACGTAAGTTTAAGGAGAATCCCACACTAAGGGAATTCACGTTCTGATATACCATAATTTACATTATTGTCAATCTCTCTAGGAAACACAAATACCTATCCCTCTGTATTGAGAAACTGGGGCTTCAGAAACCCAAATTCATTTACTTCTCTGGGTTTTAGCCAGGAAGCTTGTCTGCAAAGCTCCCTTATTAGACAATTGTCTGCCAGGTTGGTTTAGGAAAAATTTCCCAACTGGCACAGAGTATCTGTGGCTCTGGAAAGTGACTAAACTATTCCAAACTGTTTTAAAAGCAAATCCATTCTTAATATCCCAACAACTGCTTAAATTTTGTTCCATCTAGTTTGGTGTAAATCTATTTTTATTCCTTAATTCCTCAGATCTCCATTGGCTTCAGGTTTTACATGGAAATTTTCATATTCCATTTCTTCCAAATTCTGTTTTGTTAATTTGATGCAGTTGAAGCCTGCCTCTGATTCCACATCATTATTTAATCACCTCAGTAGAACACTGATTCCATGATTTTGCTATTGGTTACCTCAATGTTACTAGCTCCCTTCCGTTTCCTCTCTCGTACAATGATAGTGCTTGTTTTTAAAACTGCTTTGAAATTACCAAGGGGAAAAGCTACATCAAGATGAAGTGCTGTGTTGTTCTTCCCTTGGAAATATGCCTTGGCTCAAATTGGAACATGGGGTATAAATCGTTAAAGATTCTGCCAAGAGCACTCCAGTTCTGATATGCAGTGTTGGATGAATTTCTGCTTCCAAGCCAGGTCATTGTGCAGCTTGAGGGAGATAGGAAAGGAGAGGCAGGCAGGAGAAGGATTTCATTCCACAGCTATCCATACAACCATCACACTCAGAAATGGGAGTAGAGCTCTGTTTCCCCCCTCTGCCCCCTTTATGCCTCCCTCCCTCCCTCATTTCTTCCTTTCTAAAGTTTCCATTCTTCTTCCACCACCCCCATACTTCTTGAATGCTGTGGTAGATGTCACTCCCAAGGTACCGGGAGAGGTCACATCACGTGTAGGCACTCGAGACCACAGCCCCAGCGGAACTCTTAGCCGGCAGCGAGCACCGGGTGTCAGACGTATCTTTCAGGTGACTCAAGCTAAGATACTGTTGACCCCAACCACGCAAAAGATTCCCAGTGAAGAACCACCCAGCCAAGCCCAGTCAACCCACAGGATTGTGAGATTAGAATGTACTGTTGTTTTCAGTCACCATATTTTAGGTTGTTTACGATGTAGCAATAATTGCAATGAGCCAGGCACTGTTCTAGAACTTGGAGAGTGAACAAAATAAATGAAAATCTCTTCTCTCATGAACCCACAGGATAGCAGGAAAGAGAGTCAATTAAAAAAAAATCACAAATAGTAATAAAAGCCATGGGAAGAAAAATAAAGTAGAAAGGGGAGTCCGAAGCATGCAGGAGTGGGGGGTGGGGTTAGGCTTGGTGAAGGTAGTTGGGGAGGAATCACTGAGGAGATGACTTCTGAGTCAGAAACTCAGAGCAGTGGGAGGTAGCCATGCAGCTGTCTGGAGCGTGTCCTGGGGAGCCAACAGTTACTGCCAAGGCCCTGAAGTGGGGAGCGTATCTGGGAGAATTAAGAGCAGCAGAAGCAATTACAGCTGGGACAGAGAGAAGAAGGGCGAAGTATCTGGTGTTAGAGGTTGAAGAGGGGGAGGGGGGCGCTGCTGCAGAGCAGCAGGGCCTTGTGGGTCTGAAGGACGTTTGTCTTCATTCTGGATGAGATGGAAACCACTGGGAGACTTCAAGCTGGTGGGTGATATCATTGAACCCATGACTGAATGAGATCACTCCAGTTGCTGTGTTGAAAACAGAGAAGGTAAAATGCAGAAACACAGTCCCCTTAGGAGATTTTACAACCATGCTATAGAAACATGATGATGGCTTGCGTGGGCAGTGGCAGTGGTAAACGGTGTGAGGAGAGGCTGAATTCCAGGTGTATTTTGAAAGTGTGGGGGATGATGGTTTGAACTTGGGTTGGGGGAGAAGAGAGGCATCAAGGATGATACCAAGATCTGACCCATCAGAAAATGAAAATAACATTGATTGAGATGGAGGATTCTGTGGAAGAAGTAGTCCGAGGAAGAGTATCTGGTGCTCTTCCCCTAATTTCCTAATTTCTGTCCTTTGTTCCTTCCTGTTGAAGTGGGCTGTCTCTCTACCCATTTGGAGATGCAAAAAATATGTCCAACGGGCTCCCAGAACATGTCATTTAGGACCCCATAAGCTGGTAACATACAGGAAGTCCAAAGGGAGGAGCCAAACCTTCCCCCTCCATATCTGTAACCACCATATTATGTCCAGGGATCCCAGAAGAAGGCACAAGAGCAGAAATTTGGGCTGGGGAGCCATGTGGCCACAAGGTAACTGAGAAACTTAGTAGAAGAAAAGTTGGATCAGAAACATCATAGTGGTCGAGTCTTCCTGGTAGAAGGTAACAATTTCAGGAAGCTGAAGCAATTCCAGAATCTTTTAAGCCTGGAGAAAAGAGGTAGGACCTGAGCCCACTGTTCCACATCCTTCAGGGTCCTTCAGTTAGTGTGCTGGGTCAGGAGGACCCAAAGCCTAGCTGGTCTCATCCCGTAAAGGCTGAGAGAATGAGTAAGTCTCACGGGGCAGTCAGGGGTGTGCTGCTAAATGTCTGACAACTGGCTAGGGGGAAAGGAGGGAGTGCTAATTAACAGTTTGCCAATTCCCATGGTGTAAGTACCCCCCACCATGGCTGCTGCTTTCAAGCTACCAGCATTAAAGGCAGAGTTGGGGGTGCATAATAACCCATATTAGGTGTAAAATTTCCATCCACCATGCTGCAGCTATGATCAATATATATTATCTCAAGAGTTTAAGTAATAGTAACATGTGGTCAAATAATTAGTAGGTGATGACATTTGAGTATTTATTACCCTTGTTTTTAGTATAATGATTTAGTTGAAAGTTTACATCATTTAATATTGAATAATGGCTATATTGAACAAGCGGCTGGCAAAACTCCTGACAAGTTAACAACGAGTTCTTGCAAGCCGGTTTCCAGAACACCATTGGTTTACATCTCTGACCAGTCAACTGTTTTGTCCGCGCACACACACAGTCACTCCCTGGTATCACGCTGGCTGAAAGCAGTGAGTTCAGAACTGGTGCCGATGGAGGAAGGATGTTAGGTTCGAAGCCGATGGCCAAGAAAGAATTCTTGAGACGTCTTTGGTGCAAAAAGGTGATTTTATGGAAGCCTGGGGGACAGTACCTAGGGGCAGAAAGAGCCGCACCAGGGTCAGGAGGAGTGGCCCATTATACACTTTCAAGCTGGGAAGTGGTTAGGGATAGTTTAAGTCTCTAAGGAATTTTGGAAGCAAGGTTTCCAGGACCTTGAGGGGGCCTAGCTTTTGTTGGGAAAAGGTCATTCATTACCGTCTAATAAAACCTTAGTCATGAGACCCTTCAGATGTATATCAGTGGGCCACGTCCTTGGGGGATGATTGCCAGCACATAGCTTGGGGGGTTTAGAGATAAAGGAAGTTTCCGAAGGAGTTTTTATTTGTTCAAGTAGACACTTGGGGGAGGGAGTCAGGCTAGGATTGCCTTTTGCCTTTAGCAAAGTGTTAACATGGAGGCAGTGGAGCCCCTGGAGGAATGTCACTCTGCCAGTTTCAAGGACTTGTCAATGGGCTGTAGGCAGGAAGGAAATTTAGTAATTTTCTTCTGCCTTTGTTTCCCACATCAGTGTCAGCCTATGCCCCTGATGTACTCATATGACTGGAGAGTCCCCACCCTCAGCGGAGGCTTGCTACCGAGGGCTAGTTAGCGGTGCCAGGTGCACTGTCGCCTCAAGGGAGCTCTACTGCCTCGCCCCTGAGTCACCATGCTAGAGACTCTTGACTTTGAACCTCAGGGAGCAGGGTCTTGAATTTTAATCCTTTCCCTCCAAGGAGGCACTGGGCTCTCAGGAAAACAGGTCCTCCAGTTCCAGAATATCTCCATCAACAGATGAAAGACTGGAGACTGGTTTCAGAGGTGGGGAGAGGGGAGGGAGGAAAAAAAGTCCTATTACAAATTCTCTCAGGACAAAGGGCCTACTTGTCCGACATTTCTAGAACTAAAAGAGATTGTGGTGACTTTCACTGAGCCAGGGATATCTGCCTTAGGATAATTTAGCCCTCTACAGGACAATGGTCCAACCCTTCCACATTTGTATAAACAACAGCAGGAAACCACTTAAGAGAGTTTCACAGAACAAGGAAGATACACTTCAATGTGATTTTCTATCCTTGACTATAGAAGGAGGCAACTTCTACCACAGACAGAAAAGAAAACCACAAGTGTCTCTGTGGTGTATCCCTCTGGGGAAACCTCTGGCCCCCCTCTCTTCTTCGTTTTGTCTTCTCTCCTACCCTTCCTTCCTTCTCCAAACATTTATATAGTGCCTCTCTGAAAGCCTGCTACCGAGCGCTAGGAATGCCAAGATGAGTCAGCGGTGAATCTATTCTTGTTTACTTTCAAGTCTTTCTCCACAAATCTTCCAAAGTGCTTTTTCAAAAATGCAAATTGAAAGATGACCCACCTCTCTTCTTTTTCATTCCCTTCCCTTCTCTTCCTTTTCCTTCCTGTCTTGGGGAAAAAAAAAAAAAAAGTATTGGTTTCTTCGCTTTCTTTTTAACCCAAAAGCATGAACAAGGGAGCTGCAAGCTCAAGGAGGGATGCGGGGGGTGGGGGGGTGGGGCGCGGGGGCATGAGACAGTAGTGTTGGGACATGGGCCATGGAGAGGTAGGTTGAGCTAACACAGATAGGTGTTTTCTAGCTCTGTCCAGTGAAAGAACCTAGAAGGATTGACATCCCAAGCAAAAATAAGAATTCTTTGTGCTCAGATGTTGGTTTCCAGCACTACTCTCCACCATAAGGGACACTGGCTTCCTTGAACAAATGGATGATTCCAGGGGGGAGGCAGGGAAAGAACAAGATGCTACAAGGACAACGTTTGTTGCACCAGAATAGAATGTAAGGAATTTCTCCAAAAATGATGAGGATGTGTCAAAAGGACACAGAAACTGTCTCGAAGGGGCTTTTGTTGACCAAATCTGGGACAATTGGATGATCAAAATAATGATACCCCATTAAACAAAATGGAAGTCTTGAAGTCCATGTAGAGAGAATTATATAAAAAAAGTGAAGAAAATCATTCCTTATAGTAGAAAGCCACTAATAAATGCAGAAGAAATAATGGTATAAGGAAGTTACCATTTGACAATCATCAGCGTAATAATTTAGGCAGGAAACATCAATGGATGGTGGTGAATATGGGTAACAGGGGTGTGAGGAAAGAACCCAGCCTCTCCACCCCCTATGTCTTGGCCATTCCTGGATCAGAGTGGGTGACAGTGCTCGGGCAAGGGTCGCTCCAACTTACACCTGCAGGGGCACCTGGGTGGCTCCAGTTGCTAGTGCCCAACTCTTGGCTTCAACCCAGGCTGTGACCTCAGGGTCATAAGATCAAGCCTCCCATCGGATTCTCTCTCTCTCTCTCCCTCTGCCCCTCCCACAGGCACTCACACTCTTACTCACTCTCTCTCTTTCTCTAAATAAATAAATAAATAAAATTATACCGGCAATGCTGACCAAGATGCATACCTCTGTCTGTCTGCGGGGTTCCTTCTCTTTCTTTATTGCCTGCAATCTAATTCACAAGCTTGAATTTTATGAAAGATTTTAAAAAATTGTTCCTTGGAATTAAGCACTGTCTATTTCATATGTTCTAATAGAATAACGACAAAGGTACAAAGAGGGAAGAAGAGCAAAATAGGGGAAGGAGAGTGGGAGACCCAGGTTTCCGGCCATGGAGTGAATAAGTCACGGGAATAAAAGGCACAGCATAGGGAATACAGTCCATGATAACAGTAATAGCATTGTATGGTGACAAACGGTAGCTACATTTGTAGTGCGCGCAGCTTAATGTATAGACTATGTTGCGCAGCTTAATGTATAGACTATGTTGGACACCTGAAACTAAAGTATCGTTATGTGTCTACTATACTTAAGTTCAAAGAACTCACACTGGGGCGCCCGGATGGCTCAGTGGATTAAGCCTCTGCCTTCGGCTCAGGTCCTGATCTCAGGGTCCTGGGATAGAGCCCACATCGCATCAGACTCTGCTCAGCAGGGAGCCTGCTTCCCCCTCTCTCTGCCTGCCTCTCTGCCTGCTTGTGATCTCTCTCTCTCTGTGTCAAATAAATAAATAAAATCTTAAAAAAAAAAAAGTAAAAAAATAAAAGACCTCACACGATTTAAAAAATAATAGCAACAAAGAGATGACAATTTAACCATACAGTATGCCTCCCATTTAATTAGTTACCATTGTTTACAAATATAAGGTGAAATCTGTGCTTAAAAAAAAAAAAGAAATTAATAATAACAGCAAGTAACATTTTTTGAGTGCTTACGTATATTCTCCTGTTTAATCCTTACAATAATCTTTCCAGGAAGGACTGTTCTTTCGTTCGTTCTTTTTTTTTTTAAATTAGGAAGGATGGTTCTCAGCCACACTCTACACGTGAGAATACTTGAGCCCAAAGACATGGAATAATAACTTAACAAGGAAAGAAGCTGGCTCATACGTGCCAGTAATGTGACTCTGGGAGTGAGGGTGAGGGAGTGCTTCAGGCCCCACACAGATCAAGTCCCATGCACTAACACTGGCATTAACCCACCAGAGGAGCTCAAGCCCAGTCAGCTAGGGGTCCGTGTCTTCTGGTAACATTTATGTCTTCAGGTGCAATTTTTTTTCCCTTCCAGCACCTTCTCAGAGTACTTGTGGTTGCAAGCAGAAGGCTATGGCGAAGGAGCCGGTGGGAGAAGTCAGCCCAGGTGCAGGCAATAAGGGGTGTATTAGTCTGTAGAGAGCTTAAAAATAATAAAACCGACTAAAAGCCATCTGGTTTGTATTATCACCATGTACCATGGCAATTCTAAACAATGTCAGTGACATAACGCTCCTCCCAGCCCAAGGCTGACTCCACCACCCTCCACCACCCTGGAATGCCCCTGGTGGGATGAGATCCATCTTCCTAGATCGCAGGTTTTATCTCGTTTTGAATTCCCGGAACTTGCAGAGCCCCAGTATAATAGATGCTCAATAAACATGAAACTGACTGACTGTAAACTTCAACTCAGATAGGCCGGTGGCCCTTTAAAACGGGCTGGCCATCCCCAAAAGGCTCTGCCTCGGGTGTCACCTATCACAAAGGAAACTTGCAGCAAAACAGGCCCACTCTGTTAAAGCACAGAGGAAAATGGAGGCAAGCACCCAAGATATGTAGGCGAAGTTGGGGCTTTGCCGGGAAGATATAAACAGCTGCCTTCATTTCTCGCTCTGTGTTGGCAGTGGTTATCAGGCACGCCAGCGGGTGGTTTTATTTATATATTTTATTTCCTTTTTTTGAAAACCTGGTGAAAATCACCTCATAATTCAGAATATTAAAGGATCCATTAGTTCTAGCTGGGCTTGGGATCCTAGTGCTTAAGAGAACCCTCCTCCTACTGCACAGACACCCTCCACACTCTTAAATTACCCCAACCAGCTCCTAATTGGGACCAGCTGGCAGGAGGAGAAAAGGGGCCCCTGCCCCGAGCCAGGAATCATGTTACAAATTTCATCCCTAGAAAGAAACTTGACTTGCTCCTTTAAGGGTTAAGATGTGGGGAGGTCAAAGGCACAGTGCTGAGTGGCTGAAATTTAAATGGGCTACAGGAAAAACCTGCAAACAAAGGGTGTTGGCATTAGGAAGCGTGGCTCCTTGCTTTGTCTAGAAATGAAATAATAAGGCAACGGTGTCAGGCTACAGCATCAGCCGAAGTTCAGCTCGCAGTCTGTCTTTCTAGAACGGGCATGACTGATTTGCGTACTGCCCCAGAGCTTTTCTTTTCCCAAAGTCCTCCCCACAAAGCAGAAGAGCAGACCTCCAGTCTGTGCACCAGAACGAGGGTGGGTTGGAAGCAAGTTGTGTCTGTGACACTGGGAGTTTCCGACCCGCTAGTGTTTCTGGAGATCTGCTTTCCCCAGCTTTCTCATTCGAATTCTCAGCCCCCGTTTCGTGTTGAGCCAGAACTACAGCTCTGCTTTTGGAGAGCAACACATGAGGCCTGGCCTTCTTCCCTGCCTTGGCATCGGGCTCTCTGGCCTGGACGGGGAGTCTGGAGGGTTTGGAGTGAGTGCACACTCATTCCTTACGGTCAAATGGCAGTGGTGGCCAGTGGCTGTTAGTGGCCAGGGGCTGTGGCTCCGGTGGCACTGTCCCAACTGAGTGGTTTTTAGTGGTGTGACCTTGGCTATCTTCTCTAGTGCCAGTCTCCTTTGGTTCTTGCCTCTTGGCCAAGCCAGATTCTGTGGGCTTCCTGTTGATTCTGTGAACTACTTGATCACTCTCCAAATTTTTTTTCTTTCTGCTTAACAGAGTCAATTTCGAGTGTCAGAAACCAAGACCCCTGACTGGTACAGCATCTGTCCCTGCAAGACTTAGGAAACCAACTCCAGTGCTTGAGACGGGGAAGGAGAGATGAAAGATGGGAGAAGCAGAATAAAGAAGAGGAATTAGCAGAACAGGGGGAGGCATTGTAGAAGTGCAAGGAGAAGGAAAGGGAGTCACAGTAAGGGGAGGAATGGCGGGGGTGGGGGAGTTGAGGGGCGGGGGGGAGGGGATTTGGAATCCCGGGATTGGCAGGTGAAACAGAACAGCCTAGAGGGGGTCGCCCACCTTGTTAATGCTTGTAATAGGAGCCCTGAAGGAAATTGCCAAAGTGGCCTCCCTGAGGTATTTCTACATTTCTATTTTTGGCAGACAATGTGGTTTAAATGGTTTTATGTGACTGTTTCTGGAACAACAGCTCCTTGATTTGGATTTGCTTCTGGAGAGAAATGAAGGTGTGAGCTTTTAGTTCATACATTTATCAAATGTGCTGCATGCTTGGAAGCACACAGATATATGGGTATGCATATGCTTACTGTGATACGATAAATATATGCATGAGGAACACGGGTCTTGGGCTAGTTATATAGGTGGGGAAATTTTATGTAACAAGCCTATTTAATATCTCAAAGGAAAAACATTACTTACTATGCCATATTAGCATATCATTCATCTTACCAGGAAGACAGAATGAAGAATATTTAACAATTAATAGAAATCATAGGAAGAATTATGATTAAGTGCCATCTGCTGGCTTCTGTGGGTTTTATTTTTATGCAGCTTCAAGCGTGTCCTCATAATTATTGAATGTTTCTCTTGTGCTGAGGGTGAACTTGGTCGGTCCATATTTGGCTTATTAGTGGATGCCTCATTTTGTGGCATCATGTTTACGTGTGTGTGTGCGCGCATGCGTGCGCATGCCTGCACACGCACACACGGGTATGGATGTGTGTGTGTGTGAGAATGAAATTAATTTGGGAAAACAAATTCACCTTACAAAAACCCATCTTCTTCTAAATTCTGATTTGAGAGAGCAGACTTGGGTTTATTTTAAAATTCTGTTTTCGTAGCAGATTGCAAAAGCTCTGTGTGCTTAGCATGTGTATAGAGAGGGAAGGCAGGGGGATGGTTCTTTGAAAGTGACTTCTCTCTTCCGTTTCACTCCTCTCCTCTGAGAACGTATGTAGTTTGCATCTCAAAAGCTCTGTCTAGCTCATGGCAGGTGAAGCATTTCCATGTCTCATTTTGATGACATTGCAACAAGCAAGCGTCTAATCGCTTAGAAGTTAGTGGAAAGGGAAACAGGTTCCGTGTGAGCATATCTGACCTCTTCCCCTGTGAGTAGTTCTGGAGCTGGGGCGGGGAAGTGCTCAGCAGGAAATAGTTCTTGCTGTTAGTAAATTACTCTGGCTTGTGTTTACATGGTGAGTCAACAGGCATAGGTCAGCTCTCTTCTCCAACGAGACCCTTGAGCTGATTGTGTATCTGGGTAATTTATATTCCAGATCCATTGTTTGCCTGGGATTAATAAGACTGATGGTCACTAGTTCCCAAGTAATAGTAGCAGCCATTTAATGAGTGCTTGCTGTGTACTCTGAAATTGTGATGCACTATTTAGAAATAAATATGAATACTTATATTCAAATACTTATATATTTGAAATTAGTCTTAGAATTTCAACAATACATAATGTCAAGTGAGTGTCTTTCTTATGTTCGCCTTATACTGACACATAAAAACATGGGTGTATTGGAAAAGACAGTAATAAAACAACGTGAACCTATCACGTGACCCCAGATTAGAACCAGAAAGTCACCAGTACTGTTACAGTGTGGCAGATTCTTCATGTGCCTTAGTTTTGTTTTTCACGCTCAGATAACATAGGCCTTACTCGCCCCACTTTACGAATCAGTAAACTGAGGCTCAGAAAGATAAAGGGACTTCTCAATCCCTCCCAGCTGGTAGGGGAAAGGTGGTATGGTAGATGATATTAAGGCACAGCAATGTCCACTTCTCCTTCCCTCCCTGAGGTCCAGGCCGACTCCTCCCAGCCCCACACAAGTGGCCCAGGTGACTAGTTCTCTCACTTCCGGGCTGAGGCCGACTATCCCCTCCCTGGTGTGGCCGACCCTGTGAGCGCTCATGGTTACTGTTCCCACCAAAGGCTTCTTTCCACAGTCACCCAAGCCTCTGCTCCGGTGGGCCGTGGAGGTTGGAACAGGCATGGAAGGGTGACCTCCGGGAGTGGCCAGGAGTCAGGATGCCAAAGATTTGGTGATTAAATACCGCCCCTCCTTCAGCACCGGAGTGGGGCAACTGCAGGCCTGTTTTATTGGGTCTCGTAGACTCGCCAGCAGTGCCCTGATCGTGAAAGCCCTCCATATTGATTTCCTTTCCTTCCCCAGCTCACTCCCATGTTCCTAAGTAAGCTACACACACTTCCATCCCAGGCTGGGGCGTGGCAGAGGGGGAGAGGCCTCAGGAGAAAACCCAAGCCCAGATGGCCTGGTGTGGGTTCCAGAGGTGCACCAGCTACTAGATGACATGGACCGTCTGTGGGCTCGCTCCTTCCTGGTTTGCAGCCCCTTCCGTGGAAGACATGTGGCTCCCTTGGGGCTGAGAGTGCTGTCTGTCCCTGCGGGGATCACCTCAGCTGCCCAGAGCCACCTCGCCCGTGGTCCACCCCTGCCTGATATGGAAGTATAAGGACCCAGCTCTCCACTTTTTTGTGTCTCCAGCTCCGGACAGCTCTGGGGGTGCTCTTCAAGCTGCAGACATCCCCGGGGATTAGGCCAAGATTGCAGCAGGCCTGCACTGCTACTCATCTCCTCTGGCGAAATCCAGGCTCCCTCTGCTCTTTTTCACAGGTGTTGATCCCAAGGGTCCTTCCCAACACCCCGCCCACCCCCCCCATGTTCATTTCCTTTCAGTGTCCGCTTCGCCCTGGTACTTCCCCACTCCGTCAGCCAGCGTGGGTCCCCTTCACGGACGCTTACTGGGAGTGAAACTAGCCTGTGCTGTGCTAAGTCGGCGATATTTGGGAATTAATTTGTTAGTACAGGATAACACTGTGATTTTGCCTTTTGGGACTCCCAACACCTGGGTTCTGTCCAGGCAACCTTTTGCCTCCTAAAAAATGATCATTCTTCTCCTGACTTTGGCTAGCAAATCTAACGTCTACTTACATCTGGGCTGTATTTCAGCTTCTCACACATTACGTCCTTTGACCTCAGTAGTCTGGGAGACTGCTGAGGCCAACATCTGGGTCTAAATGCAAGGTTTCCAAGGCCTGGGGTTACTCAGCTAGCGTCATGCCTTGGGGCAGGGACCTGGAATCTGGACCTGGGCCTCTAGCTTGCAATGAGTTTTCATGACACTTCCTGACCTTTATTGGATTTCTCCAGAGCTCTAGAAGAAGGCAGGGAGGGGAACAGTGCTTCTTTACACACAGAACATGTACACTCCATACACATTTTTAAAGGAACTCTTGTGTACCACATGCTGAGAATATAACGACAGGTAAGAAACAGCTCTTATTCTCAGCCTTGTCCCAGAGACGGGCAGGTAGTCAAATCATTGCAATGCAGGGTTGTAAGTAAATAAAAGGTACAGAGGGGTGCCTGGGTGGCTCAGTGGGTTGAGCCTCTGCCTTCGGCTTGGGTCATGGTCTTGGAGTCCTAGGATCAAGCCCTGCATTGGGCTCTCTGCTCGGAGGGTAGCCTGCTTCCTGCACCCCCCCCCCCCCCCCCGCCTGCCTCTCTGATTACTTGTGATCTCTCTCTCTGTGTCAAATAAATAAACAAAATCTTTAAAATAAATAAATAAATAAAGGGTGCAGAGAAGGGGCCCAGGAACCTGGAGAACTTCAGAGCTGGCATCGTGGGGAAGGTGCTGTTTGAGCTAGATCTTACAGATGCACGTGTGCTTATTAGCAGTGTGAGTGGCGGGAAGGGAATTCCAAGCAGAGGGAATAGTCTATGCAAAGGCACAGAGACAGGACAAGTGAGGAATTTAACTGAGTAGGGCAGAAACGGGGGTCAGTAGGTCAGGTCCTTATTTGGTTTTTAGACTTTATTATGCAGCCAGAAGAAGGATTTATATGACCAGATTTGCCTTTTAGGAGGGAGGTAGGAGTTCTAATATGTATTGAGGAATTAGCATGAGCTATATATTTTACATAGATTATTTTACTTATTCCTTGTAAGAGCCTTATAAGATAAAGAGCATTACCACCATTTATGGATTATTACGCTTACTAGAGAAGCTACTTCTGGCAGGAGACTGGGGGATAAGCTAGAGTGCGCAGATCCTGATGGCAGAGAGAATAGGAAGTGTGTGACATTTTGGGCAAAAAATGACAAGGCCCGGAGAGAAGGGGCAGCAGAGGGAAGGAGAGAGAAGTTTGGAAGTCTGTGCTGTTTCTCCACAATCTGGTGATAGACTGGCTGAGGCTGGGAGGCCAGAAGATCCCCCAAGAACCATGGAAGGGATCACTAGAGGGGCAGCTTCATAGGAAAGTCTATTGCCTTTGACGTCCAGGTAGGGATTTCTACAGAGGAATGGGGTGTATGGGTTTGGAGACCATGGGAGAGGCCTGGAGTGGTAATCAGACTTGGGATTCTCTCTCCGTAGATGGTGCGTGAGGACAGAGCAAGGTGAGTGACAGAGAGGAATAGCTCTGACATCAAATCCCACTCCATCATTCACTGATGGTCTGACCTCAAGCAAGCGAATCTGTGACTTCAGTTTCCTCATTTGGAAATTGGGGTTGATAATGCTAACCTCAGAGTGTTATAATAAGCATTACAAGTCCAACATAATAAGTGGAGGAGATGAAATCACAGGGGGCTAGTGTGTGCAGCGGAAAGCAAGCAAGGTGAGGTTGGCATCATGGAGAACGGCACTATTCCAGAGGTAAGAAAAAGAAGCCAGCAAAAGACAAGAAACAGGAACCAAAGACTCAAAGATGGCAGTGTCCCGGAGGCAAAGGGAAAAGATCTTTTCTAGTAGAGGTTTTCTGCTGGTATCTGTACTGAGATGAAGTTTGCAGGGGGAAAAAACAATCAATGGCAAATAAATACATGAAAAGATGCTTAATCATACTCCTCACTATAGAAGTGCAGATTAAAATAATAATGAGTTACCGCTTCTCATTGTGAGACTGGTAAAGATGACAACGGTTAGTAACACTCAGTCTTGGCCACGGTGTGGGAAACAGATGGTCCCAGACACTACAGGAGCGTACATTCACGGACAGTCACGTCATTTTTTAAACAGCAGTTTGTCAAAATATACCCAAATTGTGAACGCAGATGTCCTTGACTCAGACACTGCACTTCTAAGAGTTTACAACTAACTCACAAGTTTACAAGGCATGTCTTCAGTGGTATTAATGATGACATTGTTTAATGGGGCAAGAGAAAACTGGAACCACCTACAAGTCCATCACAAAGGGACTGGTTAAATAAAATATGTTGCAACCTTATATTTTAACTGGGTTGGGAGAAGGTATGGGGTTGGGGTTGGGGTGCAGAGGCCTTGCAATAGGTATGGCAGAATTACTGAGATTGCGTACCTGTGTACGTGCGCGTGCATGCGTGCATATGTGTCTGCGTGTATGTGTGTTGGCAGTGAACAGGGGCTAAGAGGAGTATGCCCAGTAGGGGCTGGCTGCACTGCGGAGGACATGCATATTGAACACAGTTATGTTTTATTGGAGTGAGAGATGAGGATGTCAGACAACGAGACCCTTCTTCCCAACCCCATCGATCTTTAATACTACTTGAAACATCAGAATATATTTGGTATAATTTGGTATGATTGGATTTCTTGTAAATGCTGGTCAAGGGGCTGAGTTCTGAATCAAGCATGGCGTGGGACCAAAAGAGACTCAGTCCTGCTGATGAGGTAGCTGGCCAACATCTGGGCCACACATGTGCACATGTGAAATATTCTAGAAGCATTTGCCAAAATGTTATCAGGGTGACCTCCAAGACGGGAACCTGGGGATGTTGTGTGGATAAGGACTTACTTTTCAGTTGTTATTCTTTCAAACGCCTGGCATTGTTACTTTAAAAATTATTTTACAGGGACGCCTAGGTGGCTCAGTCAGTGAAGCGTCTGCCTTCGGCTCAGGTCATGATCCTGGAGTTCTGCTCAGCAGGGAGCCTGCTTCTCTCTCTACCTGTGCCTGGCACTGCCCCTGCTTGTGTGTGTGCACTCTCTTTCTCTAACTAAAATCTTTTAAAAAATAATTTTACAAATGGTATCGTTCAGACAATGCAAGAATGGAGCATAATGACAACTCCTCACCAGCTGAGCTTAGATTTTCAACTTTGCTTCTAACTTCATTTTTGGATGGCTGTAAAGAGAACAGTGATTTTCTTTTCTTTTTTTTTTTTTTTTAAGATTTTACTTATTTATTTGACAGAGAGAGCTCACAAGAAGGCAGGAGGGGCTGGGGGAAGGAGACTCCCCACTGAGCAGAGAGCCCGATGTGGGGCTCAATCCCAGGACCCTGGGATCATGACCCAAGCCAAAGGCAGAGGCCTTAACCCATTGAGCCATGCAGGTGCCCCGAGAACAGTGGTTTTCACAAGGAGGTGGAGGTGGAGGTGGAAAGATTATGCTTGCAAAGGTTGGAATGAAACATGT
The DNA here is from genome assembly GCF_009829155.1 of Mustela erminea. NCBI lineage: Eukaryota > Metazoa > Chordata > Mammalia > Carnivora > Mustelidae > Mustela > Mustela erminea. The sequence continues at coordinate 9,674,293 of NC_045623.1, forward strand.
TCCTGGAATTACATAATCACACCTTATAGAGAAAGGAGTGTTTGCTCTACTCCCTTATATTGATATGGTATGAGTAGGGGTGCGACAGGTTTTATTGGCTTCAGTAATATTTAAAATATTTAAGCGTTTGTCCAGAGTTAAGATATACATGTATACTCTAATTTCACAAAATGCTAAGGGAACTGTTACTCAGTTGGTTGTGAACCGCGACTCTGATAATAAGCCCCCTGCTCTGGGTTTCACATAAATATGGCGCCATTTTTCTGACTGATACCCTGTGCGATCCATCAGACCGAAACATGACATCAGAGTTCCAACGAATCACCTGCACCACACTTAGAGGTGGTGCCCACACTCTTCATTTTCAGGACGTCTGAGGCACCCTTTTATGAGCTGTTCTGAAATTTCACCATTTCATTCTCGAAGAGTGGGGTGCCTCTCACCAGCTCCTGAAGTTTCTGTTGAAATCATGGGGCTGGAATTTTCCATCTTGAAGCAGAGGAATTGTTTGTAATGTGGCTCCCCCAGGCAGGCTGGAAGCAGAACTGGAAATGATCACGGCTCGGCTGGTGGGAGAAATCCCGCACAGATGTTCCAAGTGATGCAAACTTTCCTGGCTGCACCAGCAAGACCCTCTGGTTTCAGCCCCATGTCCACAGGCAGGAAAGAGCTGCTTCCTCCGCCTCCCCAGTACATCCCAACCCTTTTTTTTTTTTTTTTTTTAAATATTTTATTTATTTATTTGACAGAGAGAGACATAGAGAGAGAGGGAACACTGGGGGAGTAGAAGAAGCAGATTCCCCGCAGAGCAGGGAGCCCAATGCAGGGGTCCATCCCAGGACCCTGGGATCATGACCTGAGCTGAAGGCAGGTGCTTAATGACTAAGTCACCCAGGTGCCCAGTACACCCTGACCTTCAGCTCTCGGTCCCCACTGCCCGTGGGCTGATGGATCTGACAGTTGAGATCCCTGTACCTGGTCACGGCTACCCATGGCCATGAGAGCTCGGAAGGACCACACGATAAGATTTTTAACTTTACCTCCTAACATTTTGTTACAATGATTTTCAAACATTCAGAAAAGTTGGGGGAAAAGTGCAGTGAGCAACCAAATACTGAGCACTGAGATTCTAAAATTGACATCTTACACTGTTTGGTCACCCGTGCAGGCCTCTTGTTTTGAGCACCTCTGGTGTTCAGTCACTATACCAGGTCTCCTTCTCCGAGCTCCTATGGCAACTGTAGACCTAAATGCATAATTTAATAAGTACTTACATTCAAAGAGGCATTCACATTTAGTACCTGCCTTGTGCCAGGCCCTGAGAAAGGCATAAGGTACTTTTAAACATATGATATATATATTTTTAAAGATATTTATTAGAGAGAGAGGGCACACGCAGGGGGAGCAGACTTTCCAGTGAGCAGAGAGCCTGTCACAGGGTTCAATCCCAGGCCCCTGGGATCATGAACTGAGGCGAAGGCAGACGCTCAACTGACTGAACCACCCAGGTGCCCCTGTACATATGATCTTATTTAATTTTTAACCCATGAAATAAATATTATCATTGTTCCTAACTTATGCCTACAAAAATGGAGTCTGGAGACAATGGGACTTCCAGAGTTATTTATGGCAAAAATTATTACCATAAAATAAGAAATAATTATAAGGGAAATAGCTTATTACAGATATTTAAAACAAAATAGTTATACTCAAGTACTCTTTTTTAGAACTATTATTTTATTTATTTATTTGATAGAGCGAGAGAGGAAGCCCAAGCAGGGGCAGTGGGCGAGGGAGAAGCAGGCTTCCTGCTGAGTAAGGAGGGGGATCCCAGGACACAGAGATCATGATCTGAGCCGAAGGCAGACGCTTAACCACCGAGCCACCCACACGCCCCTAAGTGCTCTTGTTCGTATATAACTAATACACTGGCAGAATTACATTGCACTCCTGGCAGGTGTGTTTCGGAGCACGACATCTTCAGGGGTTGTTTGCAGGTATCCAACTGATGGCGGTGTCTAGATGTCCACCCCAAGTTCCCAGCGAGGTTTTGTTTTGGTTGGCCTCTGCAGTTGGTGTGGTTGTTATGGTCAGTGGTTGGTACCGTACCACTCCACTCTTGTCCCCCATCTGGAGAATCCGGAGTGTCTCTCGCGTTTCAGGGTTGCTTGATAAAAATTCATGAGTACGGATGACTTAGTGTGGATAATCTAATAGACAATTCTGGACAACAGCAGAAGACACTGCGCCATTTTTACTCATTTTCCTTGCCTAAAAACGAGCCATAAAACTTGCAGTTATAAACAGTTCTTGCCGAGCCTCTGCTCCCACAAGCTTCGTAACAACACAGTACACCAGGGACCATGGCAAGCATTCAAACGGGCCACGAGGAAAACATCTTAGCCATTGCCGGTGAGTACTGATGGGAGGGATAGTGTTTCGAATGAGAGGAGGTCTACAGAAAGGGGATGCAGAAGTTGCCAAGGGCAAGATTTGCATTGCTCAAGACCAGCCTCTGAAGCCCTCCCCTTTCTTCCACTGTTGCAGCGGCCCTGCCTGCTAGAAACCCCATCGGCATGTGACACATTTATAAGGCCCCCTACGATTTACAAAGCCCTTGTCTAGAACTTACCAAACTTGAACCTCCCAGCAACTAAGAAGGCAGGTTCTAAGTGGTATTGTTCTCATTTTTCTAAGCCTGGGAAGTTAAATGACTTAACCAGGAACATCCAGTCCTCTCCTACCTCACCAGGGAGAGAGCATGGGTGTTAGAGAGGAAGGACTTGAATCCGAATTCCAGCTCTGCCTTCTGCTAGCTCCAGGCCTCTGAGCCGTGGACTTCACTCCTCTGAAATGGCTACCTGTGAAATGGAGATAATAAAACCCATCTCAGAGGCCTAAGGTGAGGATTACAGTAAATTACGTACAGAAAGTGCTCTGTAAACTGCAATGTACGATATGAATCGGGCGATTCTTAATATGGAGGTAATATGCCACCTGTGGTAGCACGCACTTGATGTCATGAAACTTTTTATGACATTTTCAAATGCAGACTGCAGTGTGTTTGGATATAATAAATATATTTATAATGGACCTCTATGAACCTATTGCCCAAATTCACTGTTTACCAACATGAGATCATTTGCATTAGATAACCTCTACTATCTCACCCATGACTAGATTATTATTATTTTTTATTAATATATAATGTATTATTTGCTTTAGGGGTACAGGTCTGTGAATCATCAGTCATACACAACTCAAAGCACTCACCATAGCACATACCCTTCAATGTCCATAACCCAGTCACCCTATCCCTCCCCCACCCTCCAGCAGCCCTCAGTTTGTTTGCTGAGATTAAGAGTCTCTTATGGTTTGTCTTCCTCCCATCTTGTTTCATTTTTTTCCTCCCTACCCACCATGACCCCCCACCCTCCCTCTCAAATTCCTCATATCAGAGAGATCGTATGACAGTTATCTTTCTTTGATTGACTTATTTCACTTAGCATAATATGCCTTAGTTCCATCCACGTTGTTGCAAATGGCAGAATTTCATTTTTTTTAACCTCTATTTATTTTTTGAAGATTTTATTTATTTATTTATTTGACAGAGAGAGAGAGATCACAAGTAGGCAGAGCAGCAGGCAGAGAGAGAGGGGGAAGCAGGCTCCCCACTGAGCAGAGAGCCCGATGCGGGGCTCGATCCCAGGACCCTGAGATCATGACCTGAGCTGAAGGCAGAGGCTTAACCCACTGAGCAACCCAGGTGCCCCAGGATTTCATTTTTGATGGCTGCATAGTATTCCATATATATCTATACCACCTATTTATCCATTCATTTGCTGATGGACATCTAGGTTCTTTCCATAGTTTGGCTACTGTGGACATTGCTGCTGTAAACATTCGGGTGCACGTGCCTCTTTGGATCACTACATTTGTATTCTTAGGGTAAATACCCAGTAGTGTGATTGCTGGGTCATTGGGTAGCTCTCTTTTCAGCTTTCTGAGGAAACTCCATACCGTTTTCCAGAGAGGCTGCATCAGCTTGCATTCCCACCAATAGTGTAGGATGGTTCCCCTTTCTCTGCAACCTTGCCAGCATCTGTCATTTCCTGACTGGTTAATTTTAGCCATTCTGACTGGTGTGAGATGGTATCTCAGTGTGGTTTTGATTTGTATTTCCCTAATGCTGAGTGAGGTTGAGTACTTTTTCATGTGTCTGTTGGCCATTTGGATGTCTTCTTTGCAGAAATGTCTTTCATGTCTTCTGCCCATTTCTTTCTTTCTTTCTCTTTCTTTCTTTCTTTTTAAAGATTTTATTTATTTATTTGACAGACAGAGATCACAAGTAGGCAGAGAGACAGGCAGAGAGAGGGGGGGAAGCAGGCTCCCCGCCGAGCAGAGAGCCCGATGTGGGGCTCGATCCCAGGACCCTGAGATCATGACCTGAGCCGAAGGCAGGGGCTTTAACCCGCTGAGCCACCCAGGCGCCCCTTCTGCCCATTTCTTGATTGGATTATTTGTTCTTTGGTTGTTGAGTTTGGTAAGTTTTTTATAGATTTTGGATACTAGCCCTTTATTTGATATGAACTTTGCAAATATCTTCTCCAATTGTGTGGGTTGTCTTTTGGTTTTGTTGACTGTTTCCCTTGCTCTGCAAAACGTTTGATCCTGATGAAGTCCCAATAGTATATTTTTGCCCTTGCTTCCCTTGCCTTTGGCGATGTTTCTAGGAAGAAGTTGCTGCGGCTGAGGTTGAAGAGCTTGCTGTCTGTGTTCTCTTCAAGGATTTTGATGGGTTCCTATGTCACATTGAGGTCTTTCATCCATTTTGAGTCTATTTTTGTGTGTGGTATAAAGAAGTGGGCCAGTTTCATTCTTCTGCATGTGGCTCTTCAATTTTCCCAACACCATTTGTTAAAGAGACTGTCTTTTTTTCATTGGACATTCTTTCCTGCTTTGTCAAAGATTAGCTGACCATAGAGTTGAGGGTCTTTCTGGGCTCTCTATTCTGTTGCATTGATCTATGTGCCTGTTTTTGTGTTAGTACCACACTGTCTTGATGACAGCTTTGTAATAGATAGAGCTTGAAGTCTGGAATTGTGATGCCACCAACTTTGATTTTCTTTTTCAACATTCCTCTGGTTATTTGTGGTCTTTTCTAGTTCCATATAAATTTTAGGATTATTTGTTCCATTTCCTTCAGAAAAATTGATGGTATTTTGATAGCGATTGCATTAAATGTGTAGTTTGCTTTAGGTAGCATAGACATTTTCACAATATTTGTTTTTCCAGTCCATGAGCATGGAATGTTCTTCCATTTCTTTGTGTCTTCCTCAATTTCTTTCATGAGTACTTTATAATTTTCTGAGTACAGATTCTTTGCCTCTTTGGTTAGGTTTATTCCTAGGTATCTTATGATTTTGGGTGCAGCTGTAAATGTGATCAACTCCTTAATTTCTCCTTCTTCTGTCTTGCTGTTAGTGTATAGAAATGCAACTGATTTCTGTGCATGGATTTTATATCCTGACACTTTACTGAATTCCTGTATGAGTTCTAGCAGTTTTGGAGTGGAGTCTTTTAGGTTTTCCACGTGAAGTATCATATCATCTGCAGAGTGAGAGTTTAACTTTTTCTTTGCCAATTTGGATGCCTTTTATTTCTTTTTGTTGTCTGATTGTGGATTGCTAGGACTTCTAGTACTATGTTGAATAGCTGTGGTGATAGTGGACAGCCCTGCCATGTTCCTGACCTTAGTGTAAAAGCTCTCAGTTGTTCTCCATTGAGAATGATATTCACTGTGAGTTTTTCATAGATTAATTAATTTCATAGATTAATTAATAGATTATATTGAGGTATGTGGGGGTTTTGATCAAGAAAGGACGCTGTACGGGGAGCCTGCTTCCTCCTCTCTCTCTCTGCCTGCCTCTCTGCCTACTTGTGAACTCTGTCTGTCAAATAAATAAATAAAATCTTAAAAAAAAAAAAAAAAGAAAGGACGCTGTACTTTGTCAAATGCTTTTTTAGCATCTATTGAGAATATCCTGTGGTTCTTTTTCTTTCTTTTATTACTGTATTGTATCACATCAATTGATTTGAAGATGTTGAACCAACCTTGAAGCCCAGGAATAAATCCCACTTGGTTGTGGTGAATAATACTTTTAATGTTCTTTTGGATCCTATTGGCCAATATTTTGGTGAGAATTTTTGCATCCATGTTCATCAGGGATATTGGTCTGTAATTCTCCTTTTTGATGGGGTTTTTGTCTGGTTTTAGGATCAAGGTGATGCTGGCCTCATAAAATGAGTTTGGAAGTTTTCCTTCCATTTCTATTTTTTTTGGAACAGTTTCAGGAGAACAGTTTCAGGAGTATTAATTCTTCTTTAAATGTTTGGTAGAGGGGCACCTGGGTGACTCAGTGGTTTGGAGTTTCTGTCTTCGGCTCAGGTCATCATCTCAGGATCCTGGAATCGAGCCCCGCGTCGGGCTCTCTGCTCAGTGGGGAGCCTGCTTCCTCCTCTCTCTCTGCCTGCCTCTCTGCCTGCTTGTGATCTCTTTCTGTCAAATAAATAAATAAAAATCTTTTAAATAAATAAATAAATAAATATTTGGTAGAATTCCCCTGGGAAGCCCAATCTCTTTACTGATTATGGGTCTGTTCAGCTTTCTATTTCTTCCTGCTTCAGTTTTGGTAGTTTATACATCTCTAGGAATGCATCCATCTCTTCCAGATTGTCAAAGGTGCTGGTGTGTAGTTGCTCATAATCTGTTCTTATTATTGTTTATATTTCTTTGGTGTTGATTGTGATCTCTCTTCTTTCACTCATGGTTTTATTAATTTGGGTCCTTTCTCTTTTAAGATTTTATTTATTTATTTATTTGACAGAGATCACAAGTGGGCAGAGAGGCAGGCAGAGAGAGAGGAAGGGAAACAGGCTCCCTGCTGAGCAGAGAGCCTAATGTGGGGTTTGATCCCAAGACCCTGGGATCATGACCTGCGCCAAAGGCAGAGGCTTTAACCCACTGAGCCACCCAGGTGCCCCTTCTTTCTCTCTTCTTTTTGATAAGTCTGGCCAGGGTTTATCAATCTTATTAATTCTTTCAAAGAACCAGCTCCTAGTTTTGTTGATTTGTTCTACTGTTCTTTTGGTTTCTATTTCATTGATTTCTGTTCTGATCTTTATTATTTCTCTTCTTCTGCTGGGTTTAGGCTTTCTTTGTTGTTCTTTCTCTAGTTCCTTTAGGTGTAGGGTTAGGTTGTGTACTTGAGACCTTTCTTGTTTCTTGACAAAGGCTGGTATTGCTATATACTTTCCTCTCAGGACTGCCTTTGTCGTGTCCCAAAGATTTTGAACAGTTGTCTTTTCATTTTAATTTGTTTCCATGAATTTTTTAAATTCTTCTTTATTTTCCTGGTTGAGCCATTCATTCCTTAGTAGGATGCTCTGTAGCCTCCATGTATTTGAGTTCTTTCCAATTTTCCTCTTATGGTTGAGTTCTAGTTTTAAAGCACTGTGGTCTGAAAACATGCAGGGAATGATCCCAATCTTTTGGTACCTGTTGAGACCTGATTTGTGACCCAGGATGTTATCTATTCTGGAGAATGTTTCATGTACACTAGAGAAGAATGTGTATTCTGTTGCTTTGGGATGGAATGTTCTGAATATATCTGTGATGTCCACCTGGTCCAGTGTGTCACTTAAAGCCTTTATTTCCTTGTTGGTTTTTTCCTTAGGTTATCTGTCCACTTCAGTGAGGGTGGTGCTAAAGTCCCCTACTATTATTGTATTATCGTCAATGTGTTTCTTTGATTTTGTTATTAATTGGTTTATATAATTGACTGCTCTCATGTTAGGGGCATAGATATTTAAAATTGTTAGATCTTCTTGTTGGACAGACCATTTAAGTATGATATAGTGTCCTTCCTCATCTCTTATTATAGTCTTTGGCTTAAAATCTAATTGATCCGATATAAGGATTGCCACCCCAGCTTTCTTTTGATGTCCATTAGCATGGTAAATGGTTTTCCACCCCCTCTCTTTAAATCTGGAGGTGTCTTTGGGTCTAAAATGCATTTCTTGCAGACAGCATATAGATGGGCCTTGTTTTTTTTTATCCATTCTGATGCCCTGTGTCTTTTGATTGGGGCATTTAGCCCATTTACATTCAGGGTAACTATTGAAAGGTATGAATTTATTTGTTTTGCCTGTAGGGTAACTGTTACTGTATATTGTCTCTGTTCATTTCTGGTCTGTTATTTTCAGGCTCGCTCTTTGCTTAGAGGACCCCTTTCAATATTTCCTGTAGGGCTAGTTTGACGTTTGCAGATTCTTTTAGTTTTTTGTTTGTCCTGGAAGCTTTTTATTTCTCTTTCTATTTTCAATGAAGCCTAGTTGGATATAGTATTTTGGCTGCATATTTTTCTCATTTAGTGCTCTGAATATATCCTGCCAGTCCTTTCTAGCCTGCCAGTCTCTGTGGATTGGTCTGGTGCCAAACTAATATTTCTGCTATTGTATATTTCAGATCCCTTGTCCTGAGCTGCTTTCAGGATTTTCTCTTTATCACTTAAACTTGTAAGTTTTACTATTAGGTAACAGGGTGTTGAACTATTTTTATTAATTTTGAGGGGGCTTCTCTGTGTCTTTTGGATTTTCATGCTTGTTTCCTTCACCAAATTAGGGAAATTCTCTGCTATAATTTGCTCAAATATATATCTCTTTCTTCTTCTTCTGGGATCCCAATTATTCTAATATTGTTTCATCTTATGGTATCACTTATCTCTTAAGTTCTCCCCTCATGGTCCAGTAGTTGCTTATCTCTCTTTTTCTCAACTTTTTTATTCCTCATCATTTGGTCTTCTATATCATTAATTCTCTCTTCTGCCTCATTTATCCTAGCAGTAAAAGCCTCCAGTTTTGAGTGCACCTCAAATAGCTTTCTTTTATTTCAACTTGGTTAGATTTTAGTTCTTTTATTTCTCCAAAAAGGGATTTTATTTCTCCAGAAAGAGATTCTCTAATATCTTCCATGCTTTCTTCAAGCCAGCTAGCACCTTGATAATCATCATTCTGAACTCTAGTTCTGACATCTTACTAATTCTATATTGATTAGGTCCCTAGCTGTCAGTATGGCCTCTTGTTCTTTGTTTTAATGTGAGTTTTTCCTGCCTTGTCATTTTATCCAGACAAGAATAGATGAATGACAGAACAAAATACTAAAAGGGTAGCAATAACCCCAGAAAAATATACCCTCTTGATATTGGTTGTATTTTGGTCTGTTAGGAGAAACTGCCTCCCAAAATATTAAAGAAAGAAAAAATATATATATATGTGTAAACAAGATGAAGGGTTGGAATATGACTGTAAAGATGAAAATTTTAAAAAGATTCTAAAAAGGGAATTTTTTTTTTTAAAGATTTTATTTATTTATTTGACAGAGAGAAATCACAAGTAGATGGAGAGGCAGGCAGAGAGAGAGAGAGGGAAGCAGGCTCTCCGCTGAGCAGAGAGCCCGATGCGGGACTGGATCCCAGGACTCTGAGATCATGACCTGAGCCGAAGGCAGCGGCTTAACCCACTGAGCCACCCAGGCGCCCCTAAAAAGGGAATCTTTTGATGAGATAGGAAGTTGGTTGAAAAAAGGGAAAAAAAAAAAGAGGAAAGAATGTGATCAAGCTGGAGACTAGAACAAAGCCATGCACTAGATTTAGAGTATATTTTGATCTGTTAGAAGAAACTGTATCCCAAAATTTTAAAGAAAGAAAAACCTGTATGTATACAAAAAAATAAGGTTAAATACAATAAAGGCATAGAATATGACTATAAGAATGAAAATTTAAAAAGATTTTTTGAAAAGTACTGATAAGATAAAATAGTTTAAAAATGTTAAAATAGGAAAGAGGAAAAATTTTTCAAAATAGAATACAAAAAAAAATTTTTTTTAAAATTTAATTTTGAAAGGCTAAGGAATCGGGGGAAAAAAATGCATGAATTCTATGTGTTGCTCTCTCCTAGCTCTGAAGTTTTGTAGTTCTCATTGATCTGTGAACTTGGCCTTGGCTGGATATTCTTACTGATCTTCTGCAGGAGGGTCTTGTTGCACTGATTCTCAAGTGTCTTTGCCGTGGGGTTCCTGCTCAAAGAGCAGTGGTCAACTGTGACTAGGATCATGGTTTAAGATAGCCCCGAGCTGAGAGCCCCTACCCTGGCTCCGTCTCTGCAACCAGCTTCCCTGCTCCGATACCCAGCAGCTCTGTCACACTCAGACTCCCCTGGTCTTTCTGTGACCCCACGGGACCTGAGACCACACTGTCCCTGCGAGGGCTCCAGCCCCACTTAGCCTCTGGAGCACTGTCTCTCAGTGGAGCAGACTTCTAAAAGTTCCGATTTTGTGCTCCACTGCTCCTCCGCTTGCTGGGAGCCGACCACACCCCTACCCACCATGGTCTATCTTTCCATATATCAGCCCAGGTTCACTTCTCCCCATGTCCTACCTTCCAGAAAGTGGTCGATTTTCTGTTCCTAAGAATTGCTGCTCTTCTTCTCTTTGATCTCCGTTTAAGTTTATAGGTGTTCAGAATGTTTTGATAACTATCTCTAGATTATTTTTAAAAAAATCCCACACTTTATATCACTTCACATTTTATTTTTTTTAAAGTAAGTTCTACGGGTGCCTGGGTGGCTCAGTCATTGTCTGCCTTCAACTCAGGTCATGATCCCGGGATCCTGGGATTGAGCCCCACATTGGGCTCCCTGTTCTGCGGGAAGTTTACTTTCTCCCTCTCCCACTCCCCCTGCCTGTGTTCCCTCTCTCGCTGTGAAATGAATAAATTAAATCTTTTTTTTTATCTTTAAAAGAAATGAATAGTAATTCCTTAATACCATCTATTTATCCAGTCATTCTGAAGATATCATAAATTTTTTTTTAATCTGAATCAGGATCCAAACAAGGTGCACACATTTCTTTTGGTGATATTTCTCAAGGTTTAAAAACCGAAATGACAGTCTCTCTTCCAGCCATAGGTTTTTTTAAAACTTGCTATGTATTTGTTGAAAATCGAGGTAATTTGTCCTACAAAATCTCCCCTATTTTGTATTTGGCTATATTTTCACAGTGTCTTTTTCATGGTCTCCTAAGTGTTTGTATAAACTAGTGTTTTTGGTTTTGTTTTGTATTTTATTTATTTATTTAGTTGAGAGAGCGAGTGCGAGCACAATTGGGGGGAAGAACAGGCAGAGGGAGAAGCAGGTTCCCTGCTGAACTTGGAACCCGATGTGGGATTCATTTCCAGGACTCTGGGATCATGACCTGAGCCAAAGGCAGACGCTTAATCGCTTAACCGACAGAGCCACCAGACATCCCAAACTATTGGTTATATCTGTAGGCCCGATCAGTTTGAGAACTACCTTTTGTTGACAATATCTCATAGATGTGCTATTTCCTGTTTCATCCCATGAGGAGGCACACACTTGGTTGTCTCCTTTTCGTGATCTTAAGGTTGATCAGGGTGTTCACACAGTGATCCCAGTTTTGTGAAGATCGAAGTTTCCAAATTGAAGGGTTTCCTTTTTAAGAGCAAGAAATCAGAATTACAAGTATAAAATCAGCTTCTAGGCCTTGGTGAGGAGGCCCATGCCAGTGAGGGGTACTGAAATTTACCCTATATTAGCTCATGGTAAATTTGTCTCTGGATTCGGGTGAAAGCAACCTGGTCCATCCCTTATGTTCCTTGTTGGGTTTTCACTGAATGCCTGTGTTATCCATTGATGACCACTGCCTTGATCCAATTTTTTTTTTTAAGGTGAAATCTTCCAATTCTACCATTCCTTGAACATTTATTACCTGGTCTTCCTGTATCAATTATTTGATTACCTTTTTTTTTTTTAAGATTTTATTTATTTATTTGACAGACAGAGATCACAAGTAGGCAGAGAGGCAGGAAAAGAGAGAGGAAGGGAAGTAGCTCCCTGCTGAGCAGAGAGCCCGATGCGGGACTCGATCCCAGGACCCTGGGATCATGACTTGAGCTGAAAGCAGAGGCTTTAACTCACTGAGCCACCCAGGCACCCCCATTATTTGATTACCTTGAGAATCAGTCAAGGTTTAGGTAGGAGATAGAAACCACACAGTCATCTGAATAGAAAAAAAAATAAGAAGCTATCAGCTTTTTATGATGGAGGATTAACCATAAAGGGTTAAATAGCTCTAAAGAATACAGGAATAGCAGATACAGGGAGTCACCATACCTCTAGAGTGGATTTGGAGCACCTAAGGGGGTGATAAACCAGAAGAAGTTTTCCCCACCTCCAAGGATGGACAGAGGGTTGCTGTAGCCCACTGGATACTGGAGAAGTGCACTGAAATACTTTAGGCTAGGGCTAGAAGCAGGAAACTGGACACTGGGGTGCTGACACCGCTCATTGGAAAGCTGACGTAAGCTGTCACTCTCGGCCACGATGCCCCCGTAGAAATAGGCAAGAAAGCCCAGTGGGGCCAGGAGAACCTCTTTCCTCATGCTATGTCCTTGTAGCATCCTCTACTGACAAATGCTTACTACTATGCCAGGTGGCAGCAGGAGAGATGTTTACAGGGTCCAGCACCAGTATCCTGCGGTGGAATCAGGAAGGGTGGGGCAGGGGCGAGACAACTTTGTCCTTTCCCTTTATTCCCCGATTTTCTGAATGAGTTAGTACCCTAGAAATCTCCAAAGATTGCCATCATGATTTCTATTGTTGTTGTTTTGAAATCACTATGAACTTGTGAATTTCAATATATTCGATGTGCTTGGTCCATTGCATTATTATTCTTGATGATTGGCAGTTGATATTTTAAGCAGATCCAATGCACAAAGAATGTATGTATTCTTCCCTTTAACATTTATGGGAGAGAATGTGGAAAATGATCTTAAAGCTTTTGGACACATTAGAGTAGAGAATCCTATAGCACAGAGGAATCAGAGCTGGCGAGTTTCTTTTCTGTTGGCTCAAAGATTACCCTGAAGCATGTGGGACATTTTGCTCCCAAGTGCACATTAGTCAGAAAGCAAGGAAAAGACGCTTTGTTAATCACTGACGGTTCCTAACTGATGTGTCGTGAGCCACACATATATTCCCAATTTCTGTGTGCTGTGAGGTGACTAAGCATTGGTTAAATGAGAGTTGGCCGAAACAATATTTCTTACCCGTGTGCTCCTTTACAAAGTGACTTTTCCAAGTCTCCCTCTAGAGGTGGAGCATCATTCCCCTGCCCTTGAAACTCGTCTGTCTGTTGATTCATGTGTTAACTCACTGAATGCCAAGGGGGTGGTCCTGCGGGACGTCCAAGGCTGAGTCAGAAAGACCTTGTAGCTCCTGCGGGGTTCTCTCAGACACCAGGTATGAAGTCCTAGCACCCCGAGGTGGCCAGATGGGAGAGCCGGTGTGTGGACTCTCTAGCCGACAGCCTGTTCAGACCAGCTGAGGCCTTCCATACTGCACCTCTAGCCAACTTAACCACAAGAGACCCCCACGTAAGAACTGCCCAGCCATGTCCTTCCTGAAATTTTCACCCAGAGAATCCTAATTAAACTAATACGATTGTTCTAAGATGCCAGGCTTGGGATAATTTGTAACTCAGTAGTAGTAGCAGCTGATGTAAAGGCCTTGAAGTTTTTTGTTTTTTTTTTTTTTTCTACAGACGCCTCATCAAGATAGTAGGGAAGTCCATGAATTATAGGATTCTGCAGAGGAGATTTGCAGAATAGAGGTTGCCTTCTAAGCTCTGATCTGAGGATTCCATGAGCGCATGAGCAAAGCCCTGCTCATTCCTCCACAGGCGGTATGTCTCTGTGTCTCCTGAATCACCTGTCTCTGAGTCTGGAGTAGACCAGTACCCTCTGCTGGTCACTTATAGGTGTTTGCAGCCTGGTCACTCATTCTAGGTAAAGACAGGAGAGGACCGGTGGCTTTCCTCCTGATGTGTCTTGTTGTGTTAGCTGTTGGAAGAATATGCTATTCTTGGGAAACAGGGAGAGTAGAAGAAGAAAAGTAGAATCTAGAGTTGAGGGTTATGGGGCGCCTGGGTGACTCAGTTGGTTTAGCACCCAACTCTTGGTTTTGGCTCAGCTCATGGTTTCAGGGTTGTGAAATTGAGCCCTGCTTTGGGCTCTATGCTGGGCACGATTCTCTCCCTCTCCCTCTGCTCCCACACTCTCCTCCTCCTCCTCCCTCATGCTTGCTCTCAAAGAAAAAAAAAAAGACCCCAGTTCTAGCACAGAGTCATTCATGTGCTATCTGTGTGATCTTGAGGAGACAGTTTAACAGCTGCAGCCTCAGTTTCCCCATCTGAAAATGGGGAATGTAATCTGTTCCCATAGAGATGATTTGAGGATTAAGGAAGATTACACCTGTGAAACCCTAGGGGTTTCAACCGGTTTGTGCTGCTTTTTACTATTCCGATGCCTTTTCACTTTGTTTTTAGAATATTAAAAAAAAAATGTAGAATGTACAAAAAACAAAAAGACATTCATGTCCTCACACTGGGAATTACCTCCAGGGACATTTTGTCTTACTTTCGGTCTTTTATCCGTTTGTTTTTTTTTTCTTCCGAAGAATGAGAGTGTGTTTGCATATGGTGGGGTTGGGGGTGTGATAAAGGGAGGGGCAGTGGGAGAGGGAAAGAGAGAATCTTAAGCAGGCAAAGGCAAGCAGGCTCCACACCCAGGGAGGAGCCCGATGCTGGCTGGCTTTCTCCACCCTGAGATCAGGACCTGAGCTGAAATTAAGAATCAATTACTCAATGGAATAAGCCACCCAAGTGCCCCAGACTTCTTTCTTTTTAACCACTTTGTTGCTTATTTTGGAGAAACTGAGAAATATTCCATATTTATTAGAAATTCTTTAACCACACAGAAAAGTCCCCGCAAGTAGAGAGTGCTTCATGAAGATGCAAGACCGCTGGTGGGGGGCCACGGTAATCCCTGTGTTATTCCAGAGTTTTCCTATCTCTGACACCCCTCTTAGCATCTGGCATGCTTTTAAATACTAGGATTTTTATTGGAACCCATGAGGAAATGCAGTTATTTCTACTGTCACTCCCCTGGCCTTTTGGACGCCCTTTAAGCCATGTCACTCTTTGAGTTCTACTATACACTTCCCTAGTGGGATGCTCCTATCCTCAGGAGGTGACCTTCTCTATCGTTCTAGTCAAAAGGAGAAGGGTCTCCACTGCCGTCTTTCCTCTGCCTCTATCCTGCAGCAAATGGTACTGAGCCAGATCCCACTGCCCCGCCCTCAGCTCAGCCTTCCTTCCGCTGTACCCCTGCTCTTCCTGGACATGTCGTCATTTGTATCGGAACGAAATTTTTTATTTTATTTATTTATTTATTTATTTATTTATTTGACAGACAGATCACAAGTAGGCAGAGAGGCAGGCAGCGAGAGAGGAGGAAACAGGCTCCCTGGCGAGCAGAGAGCCCGATGCAGGGCTCGATCCTAGGACCCCGGGATCATGACCCGAGCTGAAGGCAGAGGCTTTAACCCACTGAGCCACCCAGGCGCCCCAATATCGGAATGAAATTTTACCCAAGTCTGCCTTTGGTGGCGTGACCGTGAAGGTATTGGGGTGTCCAGTGAGTGACTCAAAATCCAGAACTTCCAGTTCCAGTCCTTTGGACTTCCCTTCTCTGTGGGTCACACAGCAGTCGTGTTCACATGGTCGACTGTGTATTGGAGTTATTCTTCCCTCCCGCCTTGGTGGCTTTGCAGACGGTCTACCGGGGCGGCCTCTCTCCTGTGGCTCTTGCTCCTCTGGGGTCCAGGAGCAGAGAAGGCAGTGCCCATGTCCTCTCCGGTAGTCAGGGTGGAGCTTTCTCTTGCTGGGCACAACGAAACCACCTAAGGCTCAGGGAGGGCATGCATCATCAGCCTGTTTCCTCAGAGAGGGCTTCTCTGTGGCTTGTGTGTGCATTTTCTGGGAGTCTTCGGGAGCCTCAATGTTGTGCCTGTGAGCTCTTGGTACGAGAGGGTAAAGAAAAGATATTGTATCTGTTAAAGAAGCAATTATTCCTGGCCCAGTTAAAGCCAAGTAAGGCAGACTTTATTCAGCGGAACTGTTGTGCTAGGTGTAGGGACCATGCAATGGGGTTTTGCAGTGGAGGAAAGAGAGTGGGCTCAACTCTGAACACAACAAGGAAAAGTAGGGGAGATTTATAGCCAAGGAGCAGGGCAAGGAGTGGTGGATGGAAGATTAAGAGGAAGCCTAAGGAAGGATTTTGGCTAAATCGATATCCCGGGATTCTTGCTGAAGGCAGGCCAGTGGGGGGGCGGGGGTGGTGGTGGTGGTGGAGAATGAAGAGCTGATCAGATATGCGGGTCACCTGCTAATCTTGCTAAACTGACTCAGCAGGATTCTTGCTAAAATTGGGCAACGCGGAGCCAAACACGGAGGCCCAACTTCAGTTGAAAAGAGAGTTCAGAGGAACCCAGTTAGAATTTGCTCAAGGAGAAGGGCTTTGTCAGAGAGCAGGTGTTGATCAGTGCTCAGAGATCCAGTTATCGTGACAACACAGGACCTAGCACCTCTTGGGCCGGGGCCCGGGGGCAGATCAGGTGCTGGTTACGTCATTCTCAGTGTTTCCTACCACCTGGGATTCCTCTACCAACCAGCCATGGCCCTGTCAAGATTAAGGAAGTAGAGCACTGGAGGAAGAGGGGCCCGCCTGGGCTTCACCAGAACAGGAGCTGAGGGCAGGAGCCAGGGTTGGAAGAAAAGAACTTCCCAGATAAAATTGGCCTGGAGGGGCCCTTAGCTCTTCTCCTCTCCCTCCACAGGGCACTTTGAGAGTTAGTACTTACTTCTCCCCTCGTCTTCCCCAAACACCCGGGCCCCTGACCCCAAGGGTCAGGGTGAACAACCCTGAACAACCCCAAAGGGGTTGATGAACAACCCCAAAGGGCCCACTTCAAAGCCCTGCTTTTGGAATCAGTCCTCTTTCCCTCCAAAGTGCCTTTAAGGATGAAAGTTGCAAGAAGCCACTTAACCCATTTGCGCTCATGTTGGTCCGTGGCTGACTAATAACTTGAGCCATTAAGCACAGTGTTAGGCTGTTCTCTTCCCCACTTGTAGTCTCTTCCCCACTGCATTTTTCTGTGGAGGTGTGAGGCTCTGCTTGCCCCAAGGAGGCCCATATTGGGCAAGGAACAGACCTACAGAAGGTGCCTGATTCCTGACTTCAGGGTTTAAAATCCCCATCTCTAGTGAGACTGAGAGACCTCAAGTACAAAGAGACAGAACAGGTTTCCGCCCAGGGTCCCCTCTTCCCGCTAGACACAACACCTGGAGAAAGCTGTGATGGGAGAGAAGATAGGGAGAGCTCTGGAAGTTCTCACAGCACAGGAGTGGGAAGGTCTGCCCCATCTTTATCTCCCGCCAGAAGGTTATGGAAGGCAGGATCTAAAATAGAGTTGCCTTTGGAGCCTGGGGAGCTTCCTGCATGGGCATGTAGAGGGGACAGAGCATCCCATGGACCACTGAGACATCAGACACTTCAGGCTCCTGAGTGGTGAGGAAGGGTTCCAGTCTAATTTGTTGGGGCTGGGTGGGAGGGCCATGTCTATTAGGAAGGTTCAGGAGAAGGGATGCTGGTATAAGGGGTCTTGGGAGTCAGAGGAGAGTGTGGATGCTCAAAGAGCAAGGATGGGAACTGAGTCAGCCGAGATCTGCCCCCCAGGGAGGGCTATATACCATCTGAGCTGAGAGCTCAGATGGGAAGAGGTCACTAGCCACAGACGTGAGCAGAGCACTGACATAATCAAGGACTGAGAAGTCAAGATGAGTTTCAGGGTCCCCTACTATGGAGGGGAGGCAGTTAGCCAAGTTCCCTAGAATGGAGCCTGGGGAAGGCAGAAAACTAAAGAAGGACATTCTAATTCTGAATGTGAAATGTTTAAGAAGGCAGAGATTACTGCATGCCCTTTTAACATCTTCCTGTAGTGTTCCAAAATTAGCCCATGGAAGGCTCATCTGATGTTCTAAGACAGTGGTCTCAAAGTGGGGTCTAGAGACCCTGGAGGTCCCAGACACTCTTTCCAAGGCTCATGAGGTCAAATGATTTTCACAGTAACTCAAGACATTATTTGCCACCCATACAGAAACCCCCACATTGGACTGATAAGAGATAAGAGACCAATCCCGCTCCTTAGGGACATATATAGACTGCATTCTCCAGCTTTCCTGTGCTTAGGTTGGCCCTGTGACAGAGTTTCAGCCAAGAGCTTCTCAGCAGGGGTGACACCTTCCACTCTCACACCTGGCCCAAAGGCCTCTCACCAGTGACCATCCATGGTCTCCCCTCCGGCTGGTTGGAATGAAATGGGCTTCCCTTCCCCCACCCCCCAGCACAGGACAATCTTGGGGGGTGGGAGGGGGACATCCTATTGACTATGACACAGGAGGAGGGTGGATCTCAGAATCCCTGCTTAGGCGAGAGGCACCTATAGAGAAGCTGCAAGAAAGAGACAAGAAATAAACTTTTATTGTGTTAAATCACTGAACCTTCAGGGTTTATCTGTTACTAATACAATGCGCTTCACACCATGAAGACTGAGGCCACTTATCTAGAGTTAACTGCTATTGTCAAATTCAATGCATGGCAAATGTAATCTGACAAATCCCTCATTTGTTTGGCAGCCCTTCAGACTTTGACATCAGCTGTTACTGTGCCGCATGACAACTAGGCATCAATAATAAACATTTCATAAAAATGGTCCTAATAGCTTTTGCTTTTGAAAAGACAAACTAATTTCCTCCTCTTTTTCTCCTCCAGTACCTACACTTGGCATCGGTAGATAATTGCTTCTGATACTCTGCACATTGTCATCAGTAAAACTGTGGCGTTCAAAGGCTTATAATATGTAGAACAGGCTGGCGGATAATCCCGTTGCTGTCCAGCCTGGTCAACTGAGAACTGTGAAGTGTAAGCAGAGCCCGTGACCCCAAAAGATGCCACCGTGGCCCAAGGATTATTTAGGGCTGGAGGTAGCTGAGAAGAAGCAGATACAGGAAAGCTCTCTGCCCTCCCCATCCACCTAAAAGCAGAATGTAAGTTGTAAATGTGTCCCCCTCCTCCCCTCTCTACTGAGAAGGAGAGAAGTTAATCACCAGAGATAACAGAGACTTGTCACACAGAGACCAGCACCAAAGGAACCTATGTAACAAATTTTGCTAAATCTAGCCCTTAACTACCATTGGTTTTCCTGTATATTTTCTGGCCTAGAAACTCAGTATTTCCTTTGTTTAGTCACTTCTCTACAAAATGTGTCATTCTTCTGTTAAGATCCTCTACAAGCGGAAGTTCTATCCACCTTTCTGAGTTACTCTTCATAGACCACTCCCATCAGTACCCATGCTCATGCTAATAAACTCCTGTTTGTTTTGCTCTCATTAATGTGTCTTTTTTTTTTTTTTTTTTTTAAGATCTGTATTCATTTATTTGTGAGTGAGAGCACAAGCATGGTGGGAGACAGAGGCAGAGAGAGAAGCAGACCCTCTGCTGGGCTGGATCCCAGGACCCCTGAGCTGAGCTAATGTGTCTTTTCTTAGTGTAATTTGCAGGGTCCACCAATGAATATAAGATAAGTAGCGGGGGTGGGGGTGGGGGGTTGGGGGTGGATTTTTTTACTGCTATACAATCAGAACTTACCTTAAGATTGGGCTCCCTGGGGGGCCTGGGTGGCTCAGTGGGTTAAGCTTCTGCCTTCGGCTCAGGTCATGATCTCAGGGTCCTGGGATCGAGCCCCACATCGGGCTCTCTGCTCAGCAGTGAGCCTGCTTCCCTCTCTCTCTCTATCTCTCGCTTTCTCTGCCTCTCTGCCTACTTGTGATCTTTGTCAAGTAAATAAATAAAAAAAATCTTAAAAAAAAAAAAAAAAAGATTGGGCTCCCTTCTTTCTTTTGGGGAGAGACAAAGTGAAACCCAAGAGCAATTCAACCAGGATGGAGAAGGGGTTCAAACCTGCCAGCTGGGAAGGACTGAGGGACTGAGAGAAACAGAAGACACCAAGAAGATGTGATAACCGTCTTAACCTATTTGAAAGGTTGTCATGTTGAAGAGGGATTAGATTTGTACTCTGGCCCAAAGGGGTAAAACAGAACCAACTGGCTGAAAGCTCCTCAGGAGAAATCTTTCAATAAAGAAAGAACTTTCTAACAGGGCAAGAATATCCACAAATGTGAGGTGATGACTAGAGTGAAGGAGGAAGTTACTGCTGATTTAAAAGCAGAGACAGGAGGGAGAGAAGAAAGAAAAAAACAGGCTTCTTTACAGAGGTAACAACACAGTTAGGTTTCCTTGGAAGGTTAGGAGTTTTCTGCCCTGGGTTAACTTTCAGACAGATTACTTCATTGTTCTGGGGAGGGAAAAAAAACAACAACACTCCTAAAGAAACTTTTGTTATGCAAATACAGGAAAGAGTCCCTTTTCTGGAATGACAGGTTAGAGAGCCAGGCTCTTCCCGCGCTAGAATGCATCACATAATAATGAAAAATATTTTCCCCTTTTTTTGTGGGGGGAAAAGTCACATCTCCACTGATTGTGTTTCGGGGGGAAAAATGTTGCTTTCCTAGATGTGGGTTTGGACTACATGGACGATTGCTATACTATGACTTGTCCTTGTGGAGGTGGGAATGTGGGTTCGGGTCTCAGCAATTGCTCAGGATAGACTCAGCAGGTGGTGGGAGGGCCAGACCAGCCCACCTTCACCCTGAGCTGGACATAGGTACAGACTTGGGCTATGACACACTCACTTCTCAGGAATGGGTGAATCAGACTCAGGAGAAAGTGTTGGTGTAGAATGCTTAGCTTTGATGGATCCATTGTGAGGCTCTAGGGCGTTGTTGCCTAGGGCAAGGAGGGATACATTCAGTTTATTTTTTTTATTTTTATTTTTTAAAAAATATTTTATTTATTTATTTGACAGACAGAGATCACAAGTAGGCAGAGAGGCAGGCAGAGAGAGAGAGAGGAGGAAGCAGGCTCTCCGCGGAGCAGACAGCCCGATGTGGGGCTCGATCCCAGGACACTGGGATCATGACCTGAGCCGAAGGCAGAGGCTTTAACCCACTGAGCCACCCAGGCGCCCTGATACATTCAGTTTAAAGAATAATTACAAGACAAACTTCTGTGTCATCAATCAGTCAGAATAGAACATTAATTTCCAGTTCAAGTACCCTGTATGCTTTCCAATCACAGCTCCTTTATTCCGTGGCTTGTCTTTATAGTTTTAACATCTATGTACCCCTAAAGACATTTCTTAGCTTTGCCTGTTTTGGGACTTTAATTAAATGGAATCGTATTCTATGTATCTGTCTTTGATTGGCTCTTTTTATTCATGAATCGTCTATATTAATGTTCGTGGCTGTGTTTTATTTCTTTGGAATGCTCATTAGTATTTCAAATACTCCAGTTCATTGGTCTAATCTACAGTTGATGGGCATTTGGGTTATTTATTTATTTTTTTGGTTTTGAAGACAGTGATGCTATGGACTTTCTTGTACATGTTTTCTGTGGCATGTGGGCAAGAATTTCTCTAGGGTGGTGGTTCTCAGAATGTGGTCCCAGCATCAGATCTCCTGGAAACTTGTTAGAAATGCAAAATCTGGACTCCCTTTCCAGACCTCCTGAATCAGAAGTGCTGGGAGAGGGATCTAGCAATCTGTGGGTTTTGTTTTTAAAATTTTATTTTATTTCATTTTAAGATTTTATTTATTTATTTGACAGACAGAGATCACAAGTAGGCAGAGAGGCAGGCAGAGAGAGAGAGGGGAGCAGGCTTCCCTGCTGAGCAGGGAGCCCGATGTGGGACTCGATCCCAGGACCCTGGGATCATGACCTGAGCCGAAGGCAGAGGCTTAACCACTGAGCCACCCAGGCGCCTCTAAAATTTTATTTTTAAATAATCTCTACACCCAACATGGGGCTTTTACTATGCCGAGATCAAGAATTGCATGCTCTGTGGACTGAGCCAGCAGGTGCCTCTAGCAATCTGTGTTTTAACAAGTCCTCCAGGTGTGTTAATGGCAGAGTATAGTCTAAGAACCGCGCCCGGGAGTATGTGTCTAGGAGTGAAATGGCTGGGCTCATCGCAAGTTTGCTAGATAAAGTCAGTCTGTTTTCCAAAGTGATTATCCTAATTTACACATTAACAGCAATGTATGAGGGTCCCTGTTTTTCCATATTCTTGCCGACACTTAGTTTTGTCAGTCTTTTTACTTAGCTTTTCTGGTGAGTATAAAATGATACTTTCTAGTGGTTTTAATTTACATTTTGCTTTTCAGTAATGAGATTGAGCAATATTTAAGAGAGAGCCCCAAAAGGCGAAGGATGGCATACTCAACACACTCAGTTTAGGATAATGTCCTGTGTGTGTACGTGTGCATGTGTGTGTGTGTGTGCGTGTGAACTCACAAGGAGTAGTTTAATATAGATGTGGGCTGGCGTAGAAGAATTCTGGATGTAATACAGAAACTCAAAGCTAGGGGTAGTGAAATCTGTCACTACTCTAAAGCCAAAAAGATAGAGTTAGAGTCCCATTGAGTAGGTTGCATTCAGAGGACCACTGATCTATGAAAGATAGAGCTAGTTCAAGGCAACTACTCAGAGAGAGGGAGGGAACCAGAGGATAATACCCTGACCTCACTTTTCTCCTTTTTCTGAACTCTGGTGGGACTTCCTTCAGGGAGGGGATATTTGCTGAATCTGGAGGCTTAAACTGAAGATAATCTAGTCTAATAAAAACATCTTTTTTATATGGCTTTAGCCATTTGGGTTTCTTTTTTGGGAGGAAGTGTATGAAATGCTTATTCGATACTTCTTTCTTTCACTTTTTTCTTGTTGATTCATAGGCATTTAAATATTCTGAATATATGCCCTTTGCCAATTAATTGTGTTGCCAATGTATTTTCTCACTGTGTGGCTTGTCTTTTTGCTCATTTATGATGTCTTTTGATAAACAAATTCTTAATTTTAGTGCAGTCTCATCAAAATATTTTGTGGTTACTGCTTTTTGTGTCCTATTTTAAAAATCTTTACTCCCTTGGGGCCACTTGACTAGCTCAGTTGGTGGAGCATGTGACTCTTGATCTTGGGGTCATGTCTTTGAGCTCCATGTTAGGTGTGGAGCCGACTTAAAAAAAAATATATATATATATTTTATATATATATATTTTTATATATAAATATATATTTATATATATGTGTGTGTGCGTGTATAGATATATATTTATATATGTATAAATAAATATATATTCATATATTTTTTATATATTGATATATATACACATATATGTGTATATATGTGTATATATTTATTTATACGTATATAAATATATATGAATATATATTTATACATATATAATATGTATATATTTATATTTATATATAATATATATTTATATATAATATGTATTTATTATTATTTATTTATTATATATTTATATGTACACACATATATATAATATATAATATATAATATATATTTATATAATATATAAAATATATTATATATAAATAATATATATATAAATATACATATATATTTACTCCTTTGAAGTAATAAAGATATTCTCCTTTATTTCTAGAAGATTTATTATTTACATTTCACATTTAGAGGCAGAACTGATTTGCCTGGCATTTCCAGCTTTGTCATGTCAAGTGGCCATGTATGTGTGAACCTTATCCTGGGCTCTCTTTTCTTTTCTTTTTTTTTTTTAAATATTTTATTTATTTGTTTGACACACAGAGAAAGTTCACAAGTAGGCAGAGCAGCAGGCAGAGAAAGAGGGGGAAGCAGGCTCCCCGCTGAGCAGAGAGCCAGATTTGGGGCTCTATCTCCGGACCCTGAGATCATGGCCTGAACTGAAGGCAGAGGCCCAACCCCTGAGCCAGCCAGGTGCCCCTGGGCTCTCTTTTCTATCATTGGTCTCGTAGTCTGTTCTTGCACCAATATCATGACATCTTAAGTATTGTAGTATTATAATAAGAACAAGTCTTCACAGTTTGTTCTTCAAGAGAGTTTATGCTATCCTTGGGTCTTTGCATTCCCATATATATTTTAGGATGAATTTCTCAAATTCCACCAAGAAATCTCCAACATACACTTGAAATTTTTACTGAAATTAAATTGAATTTATATATCAGCTTGGGGGAAAATATGTGTTTTTAGTGTCGAGTCTTCCTATCCATGAATATTATATACCCCACTCTGTTTATTTAGGCATTTAATTAAAAAAAAAGTTTGGTGTTTTTTTTGCATGGAAATCTTACACATCACTTTTATTTTTTTTTTGAGATTTTATTTATTTATTTCTGTCTGTGTGCAAGTGTAGGAGGGGGGTGGAGGGGACTGACAGGAGGAGAAGCAGACTCCTCACTGAGCAGGGAGCCAGATGTGGGACTCAAATCCCAAGACCCTGGGATCATGACCTGAGCCAAAGGCAGATGCTTAACCGAATGAGTCACCCAGTTGCCCACACATCACTTTTAGATTTATAACTAGAAATTTTGTATATTTTGATGTTAAGTGATATCTTTAAAATATTTCATGTTCTGATTCTATTGCTGAGATATAGAAAAGCCAAAGATTTCCGTATATTGAACTTTTATTAGCAACCTTGCTAAACTTTCCTAAAAACTCTAATAATTTAACTTCTTTGGGATTCTCTCTGCGTACAATCATATCATCTGTGAATAATGATAGTTTTATTTATTTTTTCCAGTCCTTTCAACTTTTCCCCCAATTCTCTATCTCATGTACAAGGGTAAGAGTTTTTTTTTTAATTACAAATATATGTTGAATCTAATCAAATGAGGTGTTCATATGACTTTAATTATTTTCTGTGTTAATTACATTTTTTTGAAAGCTAAACCAGTTTATGTTCCTGAAGGAAACCCAACTTGGTCATGATGTTGTATCATTTTCATACAACTGATTTGGCTTGCCAATATTTTGTTTAAGATTTTTACATCTGTGTTCATAAGTGATATCAGTTTGATATTTTCCCTTCTTGCTATGAACTAGTCAAACAACATTAAAGTCAAGGTTCTTTCTGCCTCACAAAATGAGTTGGGGAAATGGTCCCTGATTTTCTATTCTCTGAAAGTTTGTACAATATTCATATTATTTTTTTTTTCTTTAAGAGCTTGGTAAAATGCGTTGGTGAAGTCATCTGGACCTGGAGGGTTTTATGTATGTATGTATGTGTGTGTGTATGTATGTATATATATATACATATGTATGTGTGTATATATGTATGTATATACATATATACGTATGTATATATACATATGTATATGTGTATGTTGATGTTATACATTTGTATATATGTATATACATACATATATATACATACACATACACACACACACACCCCAGATGGATGGAATCTCTCCACTGAACGCAGGGCTTGAGCTCCCGAACCCAAAGATTAAGAGTTGTCTGCTCTGTTGATGGAGTCAGCCAAGCACTCTTGGAATTTCTTTTTGTGAGGGAAAGTTTTTCATTATGGCTTTCATTTCTGTAACAATTTGTGATTATTAGGAATTCTTTCCTTTTCTTCTGTTTTGTAAATTGTATATTTTTTTGGAATGTGTTCATTTCATCAAAATTTTCAAATTTATTGCCATAAAGTTGCTCCTGATATCTGCCTATTGTCTTTGTAATGTTTGCATTAAAAAGATAAGCCCCACTGGAAACTGGAGAAAAGGGGAATCTGAAGTCAAGGTATTTATGCCTGGTTCCCTGCCTGTGGTCATGTTACCTTTCTCATTCCTGACATTGGTTATATATATATATATAATATATATACATATTTTTAAATCAGTCTTGCCAATTTTATTAATCTTTTCAAATAACTGACCTATAACCCTATAACCTAACCTCAATCTTATATTTTAAACATTTCTGCTCTTTCTTGTTTCATTTGCTTTACTTTCTTTGGGTTCCATTGGCTGAACTTTTCCTGCTTTCTTGGGATGAGTAATAACGTTTTTCCTTTCTAATGTGTGCATTAAGAATTATAAATGTCTGAGGTGCCTTGATGGTGTCTTGAGGTGTCTTCAGGTGCCTGGATGGCTTGGTTGGTTGAGCATCTGACTCTTGGTTTCAACTCAGGTCATGATCTCAGGGTCATGAGATCAAGCCCCACATCATCATATATATATAAATATATATATATATAATATTTATAATATAGCATAATACAGAAATATATATTTTTAGCTCTATTTCATTATTGAATTTTAGCTAAATTTCACTGTGGCTAAAGAACGCATTCTGCAAGATTTTAGTTCATTGAAACTTGTTGAGACTTGTCTTATGGCCAAACGCATGGTCAATTTTTCTAAATATTTCATGTACAATTGGAAAGAATGTGTATCCTGCAGATGTTGGGTGCAGTGCTTTCTATGTGTTAATTAGGTCAGTTTTGCTGATACTGTTTTTTTGTATATTCTAAACCCTTTCTATTTTTTTAATCTGCTTGTTCTGTCAATACTGAGATAGTGTATTAAAACCTCTAACATTGGGCAGTTTGTCTATTTCTTTTTTTATATTTGTCAGCTTTTACTTTACATTTTTGAGTCTATTTTATAGCGGCATGCAAACTTAAAATTCTGTGTCTTCCTGGTAGATTGCACATTTTACCACTGTAAAGAGTACATCTGTTTAGCTAGGAATGCTTTTTGCTGTAACATCTACTTTGCGTGATTTTAATATAGTAATATGGACTTTCTTTTGCTTAGTTTTCAGATAGCATATTTTTTGTCTCTTTCCTTTTAAAATTTCCATAGCCTAATGTTTAGGTAGCCTATCCAAACTATTTCATTAAACCTGACAGTCTTTTTTTTCTTTCATTGGAACATATATTCAGCTTAATCTTCTAATATATTCTGATATATTTGTCCTGTTTCCTTTTAAACTAGATAGTCGATATGTTGGAGCACTATCTTAACTGTATAGCTTACTATGTAATTTACTCTGTGTCCCAGCATTCCCACTTTGGAATAATTTGATTTTTTATTTTTTAAAAAATCTTTTTTTTTTGTTAAATATTTTATTTATTTATTTGACAGAGAGAGATCACAAGTAGGCAGAGAGGCAGGCAGAGAGAGAAGGGGAAGCAGGCTCCTGCTGAGCAGAGAGCCTGATGTGGGGCTCCATCCCAGAACCCCGAGACCATGACCTGAGCCTAAAGCAGAGGCTTAACCCACTGAGCTACCCAGGTACCCCTGGAATAATTTTATAGAGAAACTCATGCACAGGTCCAAGAAAGGCAGGCATAAGTATGGGTGTCATAGTGTTGTGGCAACAAATCAGAAGCGAAACTGCTTTTCATTATTGTTGCTGTTGTCCTGTTGGAACATGGCCTCAGTAGTGATAGAGTTCCTTCCGAGAAGTAGGAAATTGGGTTATTATGGACATTACGATCTTTAATTTCTTTTCATCTTCCTAAGCAACAAAATGCCAGTCTTTGCACCAGGTCAGATCCAGGTTCTTTCTCTAGTTCGTAACTCATGCTTTACCAGGACATCTTTGCCCTTCCTGTGTTGGTCGTGCTGTCCTTCTGTGCGCTCAGGGAGGACGGCCACACAGAACGCTGCAGAGGTGAGGCATACCATAACTGACAGTATGCCTTACTTAGGTGAGTTGGCGAACCTGCCCGTTTTTCGACCGCCCACTTCTGAGCAGACTGAGCATTGAACCCTGGTCTGAACGGGCTCTGATGTTCTCGGTTTGGTGCTATGCTGCCCACCAGCTGGTAGGGGATATTCGTAGAATTTGAACTCAGGCCCTGAACACCAAATCTTGTCTTCTTGTCTTATGGCCAAATGTTGTCAATGAAAACTAAAGAGATTCAGAATTTTAATCTTTTTAGGGCAAGTGTTTTAGCTCTATGGTATATTTTCAAATTATTATGTTTTTGTCTTTTGTTCTGAAATTTCATCATCGTGGGCATAGGGGAGAGTCTTTTATTATTACTCGTTTCTATCTGGCTTGATGTTCATGGGCCCATTCTGTTGAATGGCTGTTGGAGATATTGTTCTTCTTATTATTTGTTTTATAATTTCTCTCTCCTTTGAGATTTCCTTCTTGAGGAATAACGGACATTCTGGGTCAGTCTTCTCCCATCGCTGCCCTGCAGTTACATTGTCTTCTCCTCTTCAGTCTGTGTATCAAATCTCTCTCTGCCTCATTCTTACAAGGTCACTTGTGATGGCATTTATTTATTTATTTATTTATTTATTTACTTTTCTTTTTTGTTGATTTACTTACAAAACTACTTCTTTGTCCTCACGCAATTATGTGGACATCAGATTGCAGCATCTCCAAACATGACATTATGAATGCGGAGATAAACATCACTAACAACCGCAGCAGCAGATGCCACATTCATCTGTCTACTTCTGTTCCCCAAACTAAATGAAAGCCTTAAGCCTATCCCATGTGTTACTGACTCAAGATAACAACCCTGTCCTTGACTTTGGCAATGCTGGTGTCTAAAGACTGGCGATCACCTTCGTGGATAGGAAAATCATAGGAAAATAGCAAATTTTTTTTTCCCACCATGAACAGATGAATGAAAGCATGGTTAACACTGGTAACTTTGTACCTTTTCCTTTATTTTTATTTATTATTTTTGAAGACTTATTTATTTTAGAGGGCAGGGAAAGAGGAAGAGAGAGAGAGATCGGGGAGAGAGAATCTCAAAAAGGCTCCCCACTGAGCAGAGAGCCTAATGCTGGGGCTCGATCCCAGGACCTGAGATCATGACCTGAGCCGAAATCAAGAGTCAGATTCTCAGCAGACTAAGCCACCCTGGTGCCCCAAGACATTCATAATTCTTTTTTTTTTCCTAAAGATTTTATTTATTTATTTGACAGACAGAGATCACAACTAGACAGAGAGGCAGGCAGAGAGAGGGGGAAGCAGGCTCCCTGCTGAGCAGAGAGACCCATGCGGGGCTCGATCCCAGGACCCCGGGATCATGACCTGAGCCTAAGGCAGTGGCTTTAACTCACTGAGCCACCCAGGCACCCCGACATTCATAATTCTTAACACATACATTAGAAAAGAAGAAAGTTTATCACTCATCTCAAGAAAGCAGAGAAAGTTCAGCAAATGGAACCCAAAGACAGTAAAACAATTGAAATAAGCACAGAGCCAGCCAGTCGCCCCTTTACGTTTTTCCTTTGAATACCTGTTGTGGTTTTTATTTGAAAAACCCCTCTTCTAAAGGCTGACTCCTTTGCCCTTCTCTGTGTGGAAACTTCTGCTTTTCTTGTCTAACTACACTTGTCTCCGAGTCTTCTCACACAACCCACATTTCTCTTGCCGGACAATGAGCAAGTAGGATGTGGGGGTGGCAACCATGGGACACAGGAAGGGCGGAGATATATGTGCAAACAACACACAGCTATCTTAATATATGGTGTTAAGTAAACAAAAAAAGAAAATAGACAAATGGGCTCTTCCACGCTCTGATCTATTTCGTCTTCACAGAAATGCAAGAGATAAGCTTCCTGAGGGCAGGGGTTTGTGGCTGGAACAGTGCCTAGAACAGAGTAGTCCCTCAGTAAATATCTGCGAGTGTTTGTTGAAGGAGTCCTTATTTTACAGTCGGGGGTGAGAGTTTCAAGCTTGGGAGTGGGGTGAGAAAGACTGGCTTCTCCCTGAGTGACACAGGCTGAAGGGGGCGTGGGGTGGCATCCAGTAAGGACCCCTGGGTTCTGTGAACCCCTGCACCTAGTGTGGAGGTTGATGTTAGTTTGGTGGATGTTCTGTGATGCCCTTGGCCTGGGTTTTAGGCAGGAACCTTGTGAAGTGCTATCGCCTCTTTTTTTGCTGTCATGGTGAGGAATTGGGGGAAGGGCCTGTACCCAGTTTGGAGGACTGGGTCAAGCTGGCCAATGATGAAGGAAAGACATTAGGGTTTGAAGCTGATGGCTAAGAAAGATCTTGGGACATCTTTGGTGTAAAAGGCGATTTTATTAAGCACAGGGACAGGACCCATGGGCAGAAAGGGCTGCACCGGGGATCATGAGGAGCGGCCCATTTCAAGTTGGGAGGAGGTTAGGGATAGTTTAAGTCTTAAGGAATTTTGGAAGCAAGGTTTCAGGACCTTGAGGGGCCTAGCTATTGTTGGGAAAAAGGTCATTTATTACTGTCTAATAAAACCTTAGTCATGAGACCCTTCAGACCTATATCGGTGGGCCATGTCCTTGGGAATGATTGCCAACATGTATCTTGGGGGGCAGAGATAAAAGAAGTTTCCAAAGGAATTTTTATTTGTTAAAGTAGGCTTATAGGATCCTGAGTGTGGGGGTTGGCGGTTGGGCTAGGATTGCCTTTTGCCCTTAGCTAAGTGTCAACGTTGAAGCAGTTGCGTCCCTTAGAGGAATATCATTCTGCCAGTTTCAAGGACTTGTCAATGGGCTGTAGGTAGTAAGGAAATTTAATAATTTTTCTTCTGCCTTTGTTTCCCACATCAGCCAAAGCAGCTGTGCCAATCAGAGAAGAATTCCTGGGGCGCAGGTTACCAGGAATATTTAGGGGGGGATGGGGGGAGACAAACAGGTTTCCTGGAGTAAGAAGGGGTTAGGATAGGTTCCACGACTTTTTCAATTTTTTTTTTTAAGATTTTATTTATTTATTTGACAGAGAGAGATCACAAGTAGGCAGAGAGGCAGAGAGAGAGAGGAGGAAGCAGGCTCCCTGCTGAGCAGAGAGCCCGATGCGGGACTCGATCCCAGGACCCTGAGATCGTGACCCAAGCCGAAGGCAGCGGCTTAACCCACTGAGCCACCCAGGCGCCCCGACTTTTTCAATTTTTAAAAAAGATTTTATTTATTTATTTGAGATAGAGAGACTACACAGAGGGAGAGGAAGAAATAGACTCCCCACCAAGTAGAGAGCCTGATGTGGGGCTCGATCCTAGGACCCCGAGTTCATGACCCCAGTAGAAGGCAGACACCCAACCCACTGAGCCACCCAGGCACCCCTCCACAACTTGTTTTTAAGTAGAAATGTGACCTTTCCGTTTAGACACTGTTGGCAAAGCCACGTACATTTTCCTTACCCTGGCACACAGTGAGTCCACCCAGCACCATAAATGCCTGTCCCCTCCCCCACCAACCCCTCTTCTTTTGTGGTCTTTTTCCCACAGGGCTGCTCTTGGAGTTCATTTGCATATCCTTTCCCCAGTTAGACAAAACAAGGCATCTGGCAAGGCCCCTCTTACCTACCTGGCTTGCCCCCATCCAGCTTCAGGTACCCTCTCTGACCCTGACCTCTGCTTGTGCCCACAACCACAGCTCGGCATGCAAGGGCCTGGCCGGACGAGCACCCTGGCGCAAGAGGGCCTGGGTGGGCGTGTGAACACCCAGGGCCCAGGAACTGTGTCCCCTCACCAGCTGCGGTTCGGCACCACACGCCTGGGAACATCCTGAGAAGAGCAGCAGCAGGGGTGCGCCCTACTGAAAGGGCAGGCCCACGGCCAGGAAGTGGTGTCTGTCCTTCACCAGAAACAATCGAACGGCACTCTGAACCAAGTTTATGGCCTGGCCTTGGCTAGGTTCCAGCCTTCCGAAGTCTCAGGCTGTAAATGATCCCAAAGCCCAGGCCGCTTCGGGGTGGGAGAGGAGAGGAGGACGGGTCACACCGTCACCGTCAAATGAAGACGAACATTCTGGGGGCCTCGGCGAGAAAAGAAGCCCCACGGGGCTGTGTGATTTGTAGCTTCCTGTTTTGAAGTGATGGCAGGAATGGAGCAGGAGGAAGAGGGTCCTGATCCCTGGAACCTGCTGCAGGGGGCGGCCAGGTCTGTTTTGAGCCTCAGCTGGGGGTGGGGGATTCCTAGCACCTTCTTCCCCTCCTACTCATGGCTGCTGCTCTGGGCAGCGCCTTCCGTCCTGTGCTCACCACAGGCTGGGAGAGGGGGTCTGGGGCCGTTTGGCATGAGGGCTGCTACCAGCAGAGCAGACGGAGGGGAAATACTGACCATGAACTTGAGCAGAGTGGGGAGACAGGACTGAGTGAAGCTTGGCCTGAATGGGCAGGGCTAAGGAAGCCAGGATGAGCCAGCAGAGCCCGGGGATTTGGGATCGAGGACAATGGGAGTTTTGAACTTGAGGGGTAGAAGACACAGCCAGGGACATCCTCTGTCATTTTGGAATTAAAAACTGGGAGAGGAGGAAGGAGAGGAGAGGGGAGAAGTGATTTTCTAACAAGTGAGGGAACAATGAGGTAATTGTCGGCCAATCAGAGCGAAGGACGGCATTTGAAAGGCCCCCGGGGAGAACTGACAGTGCCACATTCTTGCCTCCGCCCCACCACTCCCCCCTACAGCTCCGGAGACTCTGCGAGGGGAAGGCTGAGAGCAGGAGCAGGAAGGCCAGCTGGAGGCCCACGGGCTGGGTGTTAATCCAGTCTTCCTGCAGTCCCTTTTCAGTGTGTGCGTCGGGGAGGGATGCCTCCATGGGGCAGGGGGACAGTCCTCCCTGCCAGGTAAGGCAGACTCTCTCCCTACAGGCCCTTTCCGCCCTGAATCCCATCGCACATAAGCAAGGTTCTCAGCTGAGCCCCATCCCTCATCCCCGGCCGGTGGCTCCTCCCCTGCCCCCCCCTTGCCCCCCCCCCCGCGCCCCCTCCCCCTCACCTCCCCTTCCATTTCATGAAGCACTTAGTCCCTGGCAGGTGGGAATTCCATGATCCTTCAGGGGCCCATCCTTCACACCCTTGACAGGTGGCCCTCCAGGCTCCCTTGGAGCACTTCCCAAACCCGAGTGCATAACTCAGAATGTAGCCATTCTAATTTTAGCTCAAAGAAAAAAAGATTGTATTTATTTATTTGAGAGAGAGAGAGAGCACGAGCATGATGGAGGTGGGAGAGGGAGAAGCAGGCTCCCTGCTGAGCAGAGAGCTCAACATGGGACTCCATCCACCCCGAGATCATGATCGGAGTGAGCCACAGCCGAGTGCTTAACCGACTGAGTCACCCAGGCTCCCCATAGCTTATTTTTTTTTTAAGTCTATTTGTTCATTTGTTTAATAATTTAAGTAATCTCTACACCCAACCTTGGCTCAAATTCAAGACCCTGAGATCAAGAGTTGCGTGCTCTTCTGACTGAGCCAGCCAGGTGCCCCTAATTTTGGCTTATTTTTAGCAAGTTTTTCTTTTCTTATATCAAGGGGGGGAAAAAATCTACCTCCCTCTAATTTCCACTGATTTTTCTATCTTAGGGTCTCGCAGAATAAATTTAACCACTTTCCATTATGGCAGACCTGCCAACACCTTTAGGATTGCTCTCACTTCCTGACAGATAGTATCTTTCCAGATGGTTCTAGCTCTCTCACCCCTATCTCTCAGGAACACTGTCCTCATCATTTGCTTTCCCAGTTGCTCTCCTTTGAATGGGCACGTGTTTTTCACATACTTATTTCTGGTGTTTATTCATTCAGATCCCCAATTTATTCCATAGGAGACTTGAAGTAACTTGCAGAACATAAATGATAGGACAGCATTATAAAAGTGATGAAGGAAAGGTCAGCAAAGGGGAAATCAGTACAGGAAATGTAGACCCCAGGTCAACACAGGACACAGACGTTAAACCATATAGTTCTCTGGACTTGGCTAGATGCAGAGCTGACCGGCAACCAAGGCAAAAGGGAAACATGGGCACTTACACCATTCATAGGAGCAAACAGGAAACACAGCTACTCTTGGATCTGGAAACAAAAGTAAAATTTCCAGGTCCTCCTGAAGAAGAACACATCTAACAATTCTCTCAAGATAAATTCAAGAACACACTTATTCCAGCTGTTTCTTAGAAAGTCATCTCTCAGTATAGACGTAGATTTTATTTTATTTTTTTTTTAAGATTTTTTTCATTTATTTGACAGAGAGAGAAATCACAAGTAGGCAGAGAGGCAGGCAGAGAGAGAGAGGGGGGAAGCAGGCTCCCTGCTGAGCAGAGAGCCCGATGAGGGACTCGATCCCAGGACTCTGGGATCATGACCCGAGCCAAAGGCAGTGGCTTAACCCACTGAGCCACCCAGGCGCCCCTAGACGTAGATTTTAACTCGGAAGCACACTTGCAAAGAAAGTGTGCACTCTGGCTTGTTAACGTGCCTCTCCAAATATGCCAAGAGAATATCTCAGAATCCATGTGACCCAAGAAAATTGCAATAAGCTATTTCTGCCTGTTTGGGGACCTGGTATTTCTATTAAAGCAGCCTACAGCTGCATTAGCTTCTTGGGCAGCGACATTGTTATTGACTCTTAGTTAACAGTCTGCTCGAGCCCATTTCTGCCGCTGTAACAGGAACTGAATTTCAGCCAAGTTGTCTTCATCTTTTACTTGTGCAATTGATTTTTTGAACTTAAGCGCAGGGCTGTTTTGTTTATCACTACAAAATACCATCTTGTGAGAGTCATTCCATTTTTTCTATCCTGTTGATCATCTTTGATTTGGATTACATCAACCCAGATATCGTATTTCGCCTAGTATAAGCCTCTTTTGATTGTAATATGGACCATTAAGAAACATTTCCTATGAAGGAGGAAGAAACACTGCCAATTAAATTATGACTTGCCATCCGTTGTGCACTGCTTCTGATTTTAGACATGTTCAAATGCACATCTTGAGAGTTTGTGAAATACGCTGTTATTAAACTCCCATCCTGTCATTTGCAATTCAGTAATCCTCCTCTCCATAGTACCATTTATTGGGGGTCAGAAAAGGCAGCCCGCTGCTGGAAATGCTGAACCAGACAGGACAAGGTGACAGATTCTAGTGAACTTCTACAGGGGCTCTCCTCCGATTTGCTTGTTCATTTTTTGCACACCCACTCACCCAATAAATATTAATGTCCAGTGAGAGCACGAAAGGTGCAGCTTACACAACTGAAGAAGACCCGGTCCTTCAATCCCCGCCTGGAGCTCACATGTTAATCCGTCGCTGCACACTGTCTGGGCTTGGTTATTTGGGTCCATCAGAATCTCCTTAACCGAACTGTTGTCCATATCAACACTTGAGGCTCACTCAGGAAGGGCGACTGGAGGAGGATGGGACAGAGCAGGAAGAAGAGACCCCGGCCTCCAGCTGCAGGGATAAGTCAGTAAGTAAGGAGGTCACAAGGCCTGAAGCGTGAGATGAATTCAGGAAGAATGGGCGCCGGACAAGAAATGTCACAGTTGTCAATCCTCGGGGTCAGGTAGATAGGCAGGTGACATCCAGAGACGAATCGGGCCCCGAAGACACCCCCAGCCTAGGTTTTGCTTCTGGATGGGACCTGGACACCAGGAGATATAATCAGCCTAAGAACCAGGTCCCGAGACTGCAGACTGGTCCTGTTCTCACTGCTGTCATGGAGTGGGTGGAGTGGGGGCCATGGGGAGGTGGCAAGTGGAGAGATTTTCTCCTAGGGGCAGTGAAAGTTCAGGCCTGGCTCAGCGCGGAGCAGGGGAAGCTGGACCCTTGCTGCTGACATGGGACCAAGAAGGGAAATCAGGGGAGAAGGTGGAGAAGAACACAGGAGCAAGTGTCTGCTTCTGGGATGCAAGCTGAGATCCCCTCACCCCTGGCCCAGGAGAGAGAGTGCTGAGGCCCCTGATGTGTGGGAATCTCAGTTGGGTACTGGCTCAGGGCTCAGAGCTGGCGCGTGACAGCATGGGCCTGCACCCGTGAGGACCTGGCGAGGGCGGAGGCAGAGGGAGGAGAGAGTTCTCTCCTCTTCCTTCGGAAGGCGGTCACTTTTTTATCCATCCCCTAAGATAACTGACGAACATGGTTTCATTAAGCATGTACTCCCTGCAAGGTGTAAGAGGGGAGCAGCTGACAGAAGGCGTTTAAGGACCACCTCTGATTTAAGAATCTCATTGTCTAATGAGGAAGGCAAGACGAGAGCTCAAATACTTCAGTCTTCAGGATGTAGTCTTCTGTGGCTGCAACACGAAAGACGGCCCAGGAATTTCTGTGAAGGGCTCCTGCGCCGCACAGACCCCAGCAGGTTCCCTCGAAGTCCCCATGCCACCACCTTCTGCCAGACCCGCCTGCTGTTCTCATCTGTTTCGGGGCCTCCCCATGCCTCATCTCGAGGCTTCGAGATCCTAGTACAACTGCGTGTGGACAGGACAAGAAGAGAGCCTATCTCCTAACTAGGTCGGAACCTCTTCAGGAACATGGATGGGGTTGGGAGAGTTTCCTCCGTGTTCAGCAGAAGACAGGTGCTCAAAAGCAGTTTATAGAATACGTTAAGTAGGCTACAATGAAATGATTAAGGAAACAGTCCACTCTTTTGTCTTTCATTTATCTTAAATCCTATATGGTATCTTCTGTGTTTTTATATGTGAGCGGCACCTCTTAATAGTAAAAGTTGGGCTCGGTGTTACTTTTATGACATCACCTTAAATATCCAACACGTACTTAGGTTCTTCCCTACTTCCTATTGTTTTTAAAAGTGGAAGAGAGAGAGGGTCAAGGTTGAAATATGCAGTGTAGTGAGTGCTTATTATGTACCAGACCTCAGGTGGTAAGAGCCATGGGTGTACAAAGATGTGAAACATTGCCACCGTCTGCAGTGACTTACAATTAGACTTCTTCCCGTGTTTAAAATTGGCAAGTCTTCCTTACTGGGACAA
The DNA here is from genome assembly GCF_009829155.1 of Mustela erminea. Lineage (NCBI taxonomy): Eukaryota > Metazoa > Chordata > Mammalia > Carnivora > Mustelidae > Mustela > Mustela erminea. The sequence continues at coordinate 9,710,966 of NC_045623.1, forward strand.
AAATGCTGTGCCTTCTTTCTTAAGAGTTAAGGAATAAGTTCCTAATGGTGGCTTAGAGTAAGAATTATAAATCGAATGCAGAATATTAGTTGACTCTCAGGTCAGAGTGAAATAGAAATAGAGCCCATTCTGACCCAAGTCAACTTCATCCAGAATGAAGCAAGGTGCCCCATCCTCTGGTTCTGTGTTTTTGCTTTTAAGAAACACACACACACACACACACACACACACACACACACACAAAATGATACAAGATCTAATTAAGTCAAGAATTTAGATACAAACTTCAAAACAGTATGAATTCCTGGGAATGCATGAAGTTATTATTACTTATTATGTATTATTACTATTACTGCAGAAGGCTTCAGCTTGACAGAGCTTTTTCTCTTCCCGGCCAAACTTAGATTGAAATGTGAAGACAGCTGATAGAGATTTGGCTTTGTGTACTTTTCCGGGAGGGCAGACACACGCCCCAGACCTGGATATTGTTTGCAGGCTCCTTGAGACATGTGACTTAGTGAGTGGATGATGGTGACATTAGTGACAAGAGTGTATATAACACTTGCTGGGGCCAGGGTCTGCAGCCGACCCTGGGAATGCAAGAATAAGTAATGTGGCCAATGTTTGATGGCCAGGTTCCATTCTAAGCACTCCACATGCACTGTCATCAAACCTCACAATGACACTGTGGGAGAGGTGTTATTACCAACCCCTGTGATGGTGAGTTAAGTAACCAGACCCAGGCTTAAGCGAGTAAGTGCAGGCCAGAGCCTCCAGCCTCCAACAGGGATGCTCAAGTCCTCAATTTGCACAGAGCCAATGCTCAGTACAAGTTATACAGAAAACCACTAAGCGCAGACATGTCATCGAAGAGCTCACTCACTCGGACTTTCCGCAGTTTCACTGTGGAGCAGTCCTCATTGACCTGAATACAGATGGCTTTGTCCTATCCTGATGAGTCTACTCTACCTTGGAGGGTTGGCCAGTTCCTGCACCAGAGGGAGTGCAAACAAGAGTCCTGGGTCAGGTAAAAAACTCTGTCTCGGGGCGCCTGAGTGGCTCAGTGGGTTAAGCCTCTGCCTTCGGCTCCGGTTGTGATCTCAGGGTCCTGGGATCGGGCCCTGCATCAGGCTCTCTGCTCAGCAGGGAGCCTGCTTCCCTTCCTCTCTGCCTGCCTCTCTGCCTACTTGTGATCTCTGTCTGTCAAATAAATAAAATCCTAAAAACAAAATCAAAAACAAAAACAAAACAAAACAAAACAAAACTCTGTCTCTGCAGGCTTGCAGGGGTTTGTCCTGTTATGCTGCAACCGCCACCAGGGGTTGAATGTGACATGGGAGGCCTGGGAAACCAGGAGGAGGAACCCAGAGGAAGGCAGGCAGAGGGAACAGCCAGAGTGCAGCCCATCTGCCCTGGGGGCGAATGCAAGTTCCTGTTCTCCCAGCAGGGGGCAGCAAGTGCCGAAGACAGGCAATTGACTATCTGGTGGGCGGGGGCACCTAGGTGGCTCAGGGGGGTTGAGCGTCTGACTCTGGGTTTCAGCTCAGGTCATAATCTCAGGGTCATGGGATCTAGCCCCCCATGGGGCTCCATCGTAAGAGGGAGTCGGCTTGAGATTCTCTCCCTGTGTCCCTCCTTCTACTTGTTCGTTCACGTGCTCTCTCTCTAACAGATAAATAAATCTTTAAAAATTTAAATAAAATAAGTAACTCTGGATTCACTCAGTGATACTTGGGAAAAGTAACCCTGGAACATAGTGAATTTCTTTTTTTCCCCCCTTTTTAAGATTTTTATTATTTATTTATTTAACAGAGCAAGCAAGAGAGAGAGAAGCAGGCCCCACACGGAGCTTGATACCAGGATGCTGGGATATGCCCTGGGCTGAACCTTTACTGACTGGGCCACCCAGGTGCTCCCATAGTGAATTTCTTATCAATTTTGAGATACAGCAACTCAGAGTGATACTTTGGGTATTAAAGTTAATGGGACTTTATTTTGCAGTCCCAAGCTGGTAGGGCCAGAGTACTTGAGTTATAAAGAACATTGAGTGTTAATAAATTTTAATAAAGGAGTTAAAGAGATAAATCACAGCAGAATGACTGCAAATTGCAAAATAAGCTTATGGAACCATTTAACATTGTCAGTACAAAGTGATGTAAGCAAGATAACATTTTTAAACCTGTCAAACTATCAAAAAATTTTTGAACTGTAACTACTGATGGTTTTTTTAAGATTTTATTTTTAAATAATCTCGACACTCATCGGGGGGGGCTTGAACTCACAACCCCAAGATGAAGAGTTGCTCCCTCCACCAGCTGAGGCCAGCCAGGTGTCCCTAAACTTCTGATAGGTTAAAAGAATTTGTATGTTTTGGGCTGCTAATCCTAAAATAGTCCCAAGTATCAATCCCATTTTATGAATGAAAAAACTGAATCTCTGAGAGATTGAGTGATATAAAGACATCAATTTGAATATATACGTACATACTCTCTATGCCACTAAAATGATAAATAATTCTATGTTCTAGCAGCCATCCTGTGCCTTGCAGGATGTCTAACAACATCTCTGCTCTGTACCCCCTCAAAGCCAGTGGCAATCCTCCTTTCCAGTTGTGACCATTAAAAGTGTCTGCAGACTGGGTGATGGGTATTAAGGAGGACACCTGTGGTGAGGAGCACTGGGTGTTATAGGCGACTAATGAATCACTGAACACGACATCAAAAACTAATGACATACTTAAAAAAGAAAAAAAGGAAAAAAAAAACCCTAATGATGTACTATACATTGGTTAACTGAACATTAAAAAAAAAAAAAATGCAGATATTGCCAAATGTCCCTCTAGGGACAAATGAGCCCCCTGGTTGAGAACTACTGGGATGAGGGCTCTCTGAGGCTGAGAAATCTCAACGAAATTCTTGAAGAGCAGCGTTTGATGGAGCAGGTGGGAGGAAGCCAAAGCTGAGTGTGCCCACGGGGCCACCGTAGGATGCGGAACAGGTGGCTGCGGGCTGGCCCTGCCCCAGCAGGCTCCGAAACTCCAGGAGCTTTTTACAAAGGAAAGGAGAGCCTCGGAGAATTAAAAACCAGAGGACTCATTAAAAGTCTGTCTAGCAAACAGTTTCATTCCTGACACACCTTGAAGCAGGAATATGAAGAACTTTGGTGGGAAGGTCTCCAGGAAAATAAGGGAGACTCAACAGAATCCCCGATGGAACGGCACATTTAGGAAAATGAGAATGACGCCAAAGGAAGATAATGCAAGAAGAAAAGGACAATGAGAAATACTGGCCCAGGCACCGGGGGCAGAAAAGCAAGTGTGTTATTAACATACAATTTGCGGGGGTGCCTGGGTGGCTCAGTGGGTTAAAGCCTCTGCCTTTGGCTCAGGTCATGATCCCAGGGTCCTGGGATCGAGCCCCGCATCGGGCTCTCTGCTCAGCAGGGAACCTGCTTCCTCCTCTCTCTCTCTCTGCCTGCCTCTCTGCCTCCTTGTGATCTGTCTCTGTCAAATAAATAAATAAATAAAATCTTTAAAAAAATAATACAATGTGGGTCTCTTGGATAGTATTTATAGCAATAGTTTAGTATTATAATTGTAACAACTATTAATATATTAATGACAATCACAAGGAGATAATAGTATCATTATATTATTTAATGATTAATTATTGACCTATAATTGGTTAAGCAGAGCAGTGATATAAGTTTATCAGGAGGAGGCAGGGATGAAACGTCGGGGAGGCAGGCAGGAGTATAAATGAACTGTATCCTAATCAGTTGCAGAATTGACTAGATAATGTCTACAGCTTTGAAATGGTGAAACAGATTACTATAGGTTAGCATCTAAAATAATAGCTATAAAAGTTAAGAGTGGATTGTTCCTGGGCTGGGGACAGGAAAGCGGAGCACAGTGGGTCAGGAACTAGTGTTTTTTAAATTATGTCTCTTGATAAAAATTTATTTTTTAATCCTTGTGCATATATCATTTTGATTAAGAAAGTATTTAGAATCTCCAGACCTGATGAAACAGTAGTGAGGGGAACATTCTTCTTCCTTGCTTGTAGGAGTATGTAATGAGACAAGTGTTCTGGAAAATAGTGCGATAACTCTCAAAAGCCTTACAATATTCACCACCTCTAGGAATACATCCTTAGGAAGAAGCTGGGAATGTGGGCCAAAATTAATATACAAAGCCTCATATTGTGTTATTTGAAACAGTAAAAAAGTCAGAAACAATATAAATATCCAGCAACTGGGGAGTGGCTAAGTGAACGTGTAGATCCAAAATTGATGTCCTACTATCTTTAAAAGTGTTTATGAAGAACTTTAATCACATGGAGACTTGCTTACAAATATTATGTGGAAAAAAATCAAGGTAAACAACTAGCTAAAAGGCCGTATTTCAACCATGTAAAATGCACAGAAGACTAGGTGGGAATACACAAACACATCAACACTGCCTATCTCTGGATAAATTTAATTTTCTTCTCAATTTTCATCAAAATTTCATAAAAAAAATTTCTCAGTTTTCTAATTTGTCTTCAATTAGCATATATTGCTTTCACAGTCAGAATGAACATTAATGTTACCTCTTTTTTTTTTAGGATTTTATTTATTGATCTGATAGAGAAAGAACATAAGCAGGGTGAGTGGCAGGCAGAGGCAGAGGGAAAAGTATACTCCTGGCTGAGCAGGGAGCCCAATGTGGGGCTTGATCCCAGGACCCTGAGATCATGACCTGAGCCGAAGGCAGACCCTTAACCAACTAAGCCACCCAGGCACATCTAGTGTTATCATTTTAAAAGAAAAGGAGATACAAACTATCTTGAGTAGGGAATGTCTTACTAAAGAGCAAAACCCACCACTGTGCAGCTGAGGCCTGGGGGATGGAGGAGGAGGTGGCTCGTTACTTGCTTCCGGCTTTCCTGGAACCACCGAAGGCTGACTTCCCACTTGACAGTCAGCTCGAGATTCGAGATTCGGGATGGAACAAAAGAGTAATGTAGAGTTTCACTTTGCATAATTGATTTCGCTCATCAAGACCTTGGAACACACATTCATTTTTATCCACAGTCTAATGGAGGCAGTTGTTGTCATTTATTGTCACTGTCGATGTGTCTGAGTCTATGAAGGGTTTTAGACCGTTTTCCTTCCACTGCCGGTCGCAAACAACAGATGAGCGATGGTCCTTCCACTGATGGCTGTGTACACCAACCGGTGAGGCTCGCCCAGGTAGGGCGAAAAAGCAAACAAACAAATAAGATATTCCTTATTGGAGAGTCATGTTTAAATGGTCTTTTTCTTGACGTAATGTAGCTTTTCACCAAAATGTTAAATCACGCATTAATAATCCAGAACAGAACAGTGCTTCTCAAACTTTAGACGCATTGATTATCTGAGAAACGCGTTAAAAATGCAGATTAGTTGGCTCAACCCCCAAAGAGTCTGATGCATACGATCTGGGGTGGATTTAAGAATAGACATTTTCAACAAATACTGTAATTTGCTCTTGATACCTGTGTTTCTGAAACCAATCTTTGATAGTTACAGAGTAAGTTGGAAGTACGCAATCGTGGTTGTAATTTAAATACCTCCCAAACTAAAAACAATTTGTTATCAATCACTACTTAGTCCAGCTAGTTTTTTTAATTCATAGATAAATATTTATATTTTCAATAAAAGCCTGGTGTTTTAAAGATGGGGAATTGAAAGGCATAGTTACCTACATCTCCCCTTACATTACAACCAAATGACAGTGAATACATTTTTGTAAAAGCTAGAAATCTACAGGAACAGAGAAAAATGAGAGAAAATAGGACACTGGCAGAGAAATGTGAACCGGATCTTGGAAGTCATAGAGTGGACAGACAAGCAGTAAGTGGTGTGGCATTGTGGAGGAAGCAGAAATCTACCTGTACAGTAGGAGAAATGGTAATGAGAAGCCGGTTTGCTCAAGTGAGCCTCAGAGGCTTGGAGACCAGAGGTACTAGGAACCTTTGAGCTTAGAGATGAGGAATGTAGCTGAAAAGAGCATTGATTCACAGTCTGTATAAGAAGGAATCAGTCCACAAGTCCCCTTTCGTACCCCACTGCAGGGAACAGAAGATTCATGCTCTAGAAATTGACAAAGAGGCGCTAAACTCAGACACTGTCACCAGGCTAGAGCCGGGCAGGTGTTCCCGTGGCCCATTTATTATCTGTCTTCCAAATCCACCCTTCCTTGCCCTGATTTGTAATACTGGACTTGAACCCTGTGAGTATTTCTTTTTTGCTGAGGGGATCAATATTAGACATTGTCAGTAGAAGTTTCTAGAGTGATACCACGAGGTGACAGTAGCAGGAAGGTGCTTGCTTTCCTTCTGGTTCTGTTTCTGCTGCCATTTTATTCAATGGGGGAGCTAGTGGATCGGTGAGGGAGGCCTGATGGTGCTTACCCCAGTGCCCCTCGTGACCAGCTCCAGCCACACTCATCTCCTGCTGCATCTGCCCAGCAGCCACTTCCTTCCATGGCAGCTCTAGAGGTGGCCTCAAGTAACTGTCTCCTCACCTGATGGCCATTTCCACAGCAGCTCAGCCCATCCACACTTCCACACATCATTGCTGGTGGGTGTCCTCTGGTAGTCTCTTTGGTAACAGTGGGTTGGTGTTCCCATAGTAGCTATGCCCTCTTTGAGAAGGTCTAATTGCAGCTTTTTGTGTGTGGTAGGGCCAGGGATGTGGTGTCCGTCTCCTAGTTCCTAGTTCATTTCCATTAATCTAAATAGCCTGAAGGTAATAACCGCTCCCCCCCAACCCCCGCCACCACTTCTGGAGCTTTTAGAGAATCACCTCCCTTTTTTTTTTATTAGCTAATCACTTTTTACAAGTAAAAGTTTCTTTTCTTTTTTTTGAAGATTATATTTATTTACTTGACAGAGAGAGATCACAAGTAGGCAGAGAGGCAGGCAGAAAGAGAGAGAGAGAAGGAAGCAGGCTCACTGCTGAGCAGAGAGCCCAATGTGGGGCTCGACCCCAGGACCCTGAGATCATGACCTGAGCCGAAGGCAGAGGCTTAACCCACTGAGCCACCCAGGCGCACCAAGCTAACATTTCTTGATTTTGATTTTCCTCTGCTTGAATTAGTAATATAGCTTCTGTCTTTTGACATACTGTAAGGGTTTGAAAAGGAGTAAATGAAAATACTCATATTTGAAGATGAGATTTCCCCGTTTCCTTTCTTCCTCGATTCCCCAAACACTAACATCCAGGATCACATCCTTTAGGCAGGAGGGTTCTGCATTCTAGAAACTGACTGACCCAGGTGGCTCAGTCGGTTAAACAGCAGCCTTTGGCACAGGTAATGATCTCAGGGTCCTGGGGCTGATTCCCACATTGGGCTCCCTGAGCAGGGACCCTGCCTGCTGTTCCCTGACAAAGAGAGAGAAAGACGGAAGGGAGGGAGAAAGGAAGAAAGAGACTGACTCAGGAGAAGAGACTTCAGACCCTGAGGCCCTAAGGTTCTACAACTAATGACCAGGCCTCCCCTGAAAGCCCTGCAGTGAAGCTCATTGGTCAACAGTCTCTAGCTATGCCTGTAACCAGCTTTTTGTTCCTTTCTCATAAATACAAAAAGATAACCGGAATCACCAGGCACCTGAGGAAAACTTGTCCCTAAAAGACAAGTTTAGTAACACAATTTTACAAAGGGAAAGAAAGAAACAAATTGGAAGAAAAGAGAACATCCTGACCTTATCACCTGAAGCCTGAGACATTGCATCCAGAAAGGGGAAAAAAAAAAAAAAACGATCAAATGAACAACCAGAAAATGGAAAATCAAAATTATAATAATGATCTTAAAAGCTCAACAGTAGATGGGAAGACAAAGTAGAAGAAATCTCATTGAAATTAACCAAAAGACAAAGATACAGAAAAATACAAAAGTTAGAGCATCAATTTAAGAAATAAAACTATTTTACAAGGCATTCTGGAGAAAGATAACAGAGAAAGTTAAATAAGAAATTAAAAAAAAAACGTACTACAAGAAAATCTCTTGGGCCATGAGTTTCCCTATTGAAAAGGGCTCTTTGAGTTCCCAGAAAAGTGGTGCAGTGACACGGCATTGTGAAATTTTAGACAGCTGGGGAAAAGATAAGATCCTAGAGTGTGAAAACCAGTTAAACTTCTAGCAATCCTAGTCAGTGACCCAAGAAACTAGAATACAGGGGAAGAAGAATGCCTTCACAATTCTGAGGAGAAGTGATGACCAACTTGGAATTCTCTACCCAACCAAACTAACAATTAAGGGTGAGGGTAGAATAAATGCATTTCCAGACATGCACATCTCAGACATTTCACTCCCTTGTGCCACTTTGAAGAGGCTCCTAGAGAATGTGCTTCATCAAACCGGGAAACAGGAAGACATGAGAGGGTGAGACAGAGGCCATCCAACATACGAGACACGCAAACAGAATTCCCAGGGGACACACCCACAGCAGGAGGGAACAGAGAACCCTAAAGGGATCTATCAAAAATAAAATAAATGAAAAGGACAAATTACCTTACGTATTTCCCTTGCTTTAAAATTTTGACAGAGAGTTGAGAGGAAAAGTGGTGATAGCACATTAGAAGTATATGGTACTTATTTCTAGGACGTTTTTGAAAAAGTTGTAGAAGAAAGGAGATGAATCATAGTACAGTCATAATAGTATAAACACCGAATATTGATTTTTTAAATAGAAAATCCTCCATCCTGCCCCCCCCCAACAAAAAAACATACTACAAGGATGGAAGAACAGAAGTTTGTGTGGGTGTGTCGGAGGGGAGGTGGTCGTAAGCTAGTTAAATCCTCATTCTCCATAGTAAGAGGGCAATAGATAGTAACTAAACTTGAAAAATCGAGAAATTTTAAGTATAAGCATATATATCAATACAGATATAAATGTTAGGAGAAATGTCTGAAGGAGTTGGAAATGGCTCCCTATAGGGAGAAAAACTGAGGTATAGGCAGGAGTAAGACACTGCCCTTCCTTATTGTAAACCTTCTAGCACTTGCTGTGGTTTAAGTCTTCATGCGAGCATTCTGTGAATCAATAATTAAATATGAAACGCAGAATTTTAGTAACTTGAAACCCATCACTATTATTTTTGTGGCATTAAGTTGGGGGGGGGGTCCCCGGGGCTACCTCTAGATCCGGTGATTTGCTAAGAGGGATTCATCGGACTGAGCATGCATACAATTGTACTCACGGTGATGCTTGTTACAGCTAAGGGAGCAAAGTACAGTCAGCAAAGAGAAAAGGACCAGGGGCCAAGACCAGAGCACAAGCTCCCAAGAGTTCTCTCCCAGTGAAGCCACACAAAACGTGTTTGTTCTTCCAGCGGTGCCTTAAGACAACGCATGCAAAATACCATCTACCAGGGGAGCTCATGAGAGAATCCATGCTCAAGGTTTTTACTGGGGGCCAGTCACGTAGACACCCTCAGCCTAGCACAGAAGAGACGAAATTCCAGACTCCTGGAAGGCTAGTACGTGTCCTACACAAGCCCCACTGTTTACACAGTTTGGGGACAGCAAGCCACGGTTATCATTTAGGGAAAATTTTCTATCAGTCTAGGGAAGGGTTTAGCATGTAATTCCCAGATGTCAGTCAATGGCCAACCTTGCAGAGCAGGTGTTTCCAAGGATCACCCTCTTCAGCTGCTACGTTAACTCCTCTGCTCAGGCATTACAAGTCATTTCAGATTTTCTTCTGACACATCAGAAATGCTGAGTGGACTGGTAAGACTCCCGGCTGCAGTCAGTCATCAGATCCTTGTTCAAATCTCACACAGGGCCTCAAAATGTCATGAGATGTCAAGACAGGAACCGAGACTATTTGAGGCTTTTTCCATAGCGTTAATGGAAAGTTCGAAGGATATTACACATAAAAACAGGTGCCCAAGAAATGTTGATTGTGTACAGTTTTGTGACTTGGCCTGAGTTTTCTCCCTTTTACGCTTCGACCTTCTCATTCAGCCTCGTCTGCCGTGTCTATTGTTTTTTGCTTTTTGTTTTTTTTAAAAGATTTTATTTATTTTTTTTGACAGAGAGAGACACAGCGAGAGAGGGAACACAAGCAGGGGGAGTGGGAGAGGGAGAAGCAGGCTTCCCGCTGAGCAGGGAGCTTGATGTGGGGCCTGATCCCAGGACGCTGAGATCATGACCTGAGCTGAAGGCAGATGCTTAAGGACTGAGCCACCCAGGAGCCCTTAGTCTGTAGTGGTTTTGCATTAAATAGGTGTGTTCTGCCACAAGGAATTTTTCAGCATTTCCTTCACATAGTTTGTCTTCACTACAAAGAAATTCCTGCTACTCTTTTTGTGTGCTTACCAGCGAGAGGCCAAGAAGCCGTGCACCTTCCCCGGCACTGGGTGAAACCCTTTGATGGGTCCCTTACTGAGAGAAACCACATCAGTGTAACCAGCTTTGAGTGGGTTCTGCAGTGGAGACTCCCAGCAGCTTTCTTCCGTGTGTCTCTGGTTTTCTTTCATTCACAGTGATGCCCTCCAGGACCGAAGGACAAAGGAAGATGCCCCAGGTTTCACCACTCTTCACTGTGCCTCTCATGCAGCCCTCAAGGAATGCGTCTGTACAAAAGTCAGGGAGCCCACTGATCAATTATGACTGTTCCATCTCCATTTGTTCCTGTCTCCTCCCTCTTCTGACCACCTGTTCCGATGTAACACCACCCACATCTTTGGTCCACTGTCCGTCTAGCCTTAGAAGGCGATTTTCTGTATCATAGGACTGTTCTGAAGATTACATGACACAAGGAATATGAAGGTGTCTTAGCAAGTGTAAAATGTCGTCTGAGTCACGAATGTCATTTTATTACGCAGTGTCAGTGTTTGGCAGATCTATTTGTTAAATGACCATGATTGACCCATAAAGTGCTCCCCAAAGGGCACAGTTAAGGGTCCTAGAGTCTCAAAGACCATATGACTGAAGTTTGCTCCCTCGTTTAAAAATATTTTTAATAGCAGTAAATCCTTTTTATCTAATTTAAATTCTTGGTTTGCATCCCTAATATTGCACAGGGTTTAGTTTTTACTTCAAACACATACCAATTATGTAGTATCAAATTAATCAGTCAAAAATGAGGCTGTTTTGATGAACACAATAACTTTAAGTCTGAGATTATGGATAATGGCTTGAATCTCACATTAGCCAGCTGACCTCTGTGTTTTGTTTTGAAGGCATAACATTGAGAAAATCCTAATTACACAGAATAGAAATCACAAAACGTAAATTTTTGAAAAAAAAAAAAAAAATAGCTTGCCTGAAATCTAACAGTGCTCTTTAATTAACTGTTCCAGAAGCTTGAAAAGGGAATAGAGTGTCTTGTGACTGTCTCAAAATTGAATCATTAACAGTATCTAATAACTGCTGTCATCTTTAATTGGTTATTATTCTATGTGGAGAGCATGAATGAGTGGACTCCTCAGATAATAGAAGTCTCCACTGTTTGGAAGAAAAGACGTTTTAATCGTATGGTCACTTCCGATATTAGGGTATTTTAATCTATGACCTTTTCCAAAGTTTTATATAACTTAGTTCTCGTTTCTGATAGATGTGCATGAAACAGCAAAGCTAATTTATTTTTCATAGTGACTCCATGCATGTTTCGGTTTATCTCTGACATTTTTTGTGGCTAGAAGCGATGTTATTACTGTACAGTGCCACAATGACTTGATTGAATTCACTAAAAATACTAATGAGATATTGTGCCACCGTGTTATATTGGGGGGGGCTATTTAGCTAAACGATGTATAAAGCTAAAGGATCTCATTATAAGCTTCCCTCCAAGCGGTTTCTTGACGCATTCGAATTACTTGGACAAACATCCTGTCTCAAACTTCATTATGAAAACCGAAAATTTTGTACTCCCAGCTCACAGCATTAGAAAAAATGATGGAAAATCCAGAGTGTAAGGAATATACCTCCATCAGGTCAGACCATTTGTGCGACATTAGCCAACCTTGGGAAGATTCTGGCTTCTTAGTAGCGGCTGCGTGTCCCCATGGCCCATAGTGATTCATGTAACACGTTTCCGGGGCGATGTTTCTGTGTGTTATGACTTGTGCAGTCTCTCTGTTTTGTGCTCCGTATGTAGGGAGCTGCTGTTTGGCCAGTTTATTTGGTGGAGTATTAAAACTGATCCCAGAAATAAGAAGTGTCTACTGCTGCTATGTAGGAAACCTTGCGTGTTTGTACCTGCATGATCCCATTACGTAAGAACAAGCAAAAAGCTGAGACCCACACGGCATTCCTCCTAACTAGCCACCATTTTCACTCCCAAGTAGAAACACACTGTGACCACGTTCAAATATCACATGGCGCAGAAAGTCTCCGAGAGTCTTAGACTTACAATAAGGGAGATACTGTCATTCTCACAAACATCTGGAAGGAGTGCTTAGTAGACAAACTGCTGAGAACCTTCTCGGAAATCTTGGGGTCTACTTCCTCCAAGAAGTCAGAGAAACAGGATGCAGTGGACTTTCAATGAGTCATGAGTTTAACAGTCATTGACCCTTTTGTTGACAGAATTTAGAGAGAAAAAAAAAGGTGGTTTTATTTTCATGGCTGCCACTAGCACGGATTCTCGGGAGGGCATGAAATGCAGGGCAGCTGTCTAGAAAACCCGGGCGGCGTAATCCCGTGCCCTCTATTTACCAGCGGGGAGAGGGGAAGGTGCCGTGCCCCTGTAAATCCAATAGGCTCTCAAGAGATTTGAATTGACCCTCAGTCCTGGTGTCTGGAAATCCATCATTCTACATAGACACAGGGACTTGAGCAGAATGAATAATTAGGACGGTTTAGAGAATTCAATTCAACTAGTATTTGTTGAGTGCACTGTGAACGCACAGTGTTCAGGGCCAGGTGCTGGAAAAGGCAGTGAACAAAGAGGGGAGAGAATGTGCCACGATGTAGGAAATGGCTCCTCCTCCTCGGGAGCTTTCAGTTTTGAGAGAGAGGCAGTGCACACTCTGGGAGTAATAAGAAAATTCTAGAGACAGTGTCTGATAGTGAAAACCATATTCTGGGTAGAGATGAATGTCAAGAGCAACCTGGGGTGTGGGCGGGGGGCATGAGTGAGTTGGATGGGGACCGACTGGGGTGGAAAGAGGCCAGCAGCTGGCAGATGACAGGGAGAGGTGATGAGGCCACGGATGGGGACAACGGTTCCACAGCTGTTCCATAGCGGGCACTGACTGACATTAAAATCAAACTCTTGTTTTGACATAGATTTCTGCCAATCCGGCTAAACACACATTTTGGGGGAAATTCTAAAGTCCTTTTCATGTCAAAAATGATCTGTTTTTCCTAAGCTGATTTCGACTTTACTATTAGAACTTTAAGAAAAATCAAGTATTGGACTTCTCGTTAGGAAACTTCTGGAAATGATGGGATTATCAAAATAAATGAATTTCAATTTCCCTAAAATGTCTACTTGATGGCAGTAAAAATCCTATTTTATTTTATTTTATATTACTTTATTATTTTAAAAATATTTTATTGATTTATTTGCCAGAGAGAGCGCACAAGTAGGGGGAGTGGCAGGCAGAGGGAGAAACAGACTGCCCGCTGAGCAGGGTGCGGGGCTGGATTCCAGGGCCTGGGGATCATGACCTGAGCAAAAGGCAGGTGCTTAATGGACTGAGCCACCCAGGTGTCCCAGAAATCCTATTTTAAGAGCATGTTTGTGGTAGACTTTCTTGTGTTCTCTAAGGGGTCTCCTCCCCTTTCGGACCTGTGGGAGATTATCCTTCCCTGACCCTTGGAAGTTAGCCAGAGCCCGTGGACTAACTTTGAATGATGCTGCCGGCCACTGTGCTATGTACCATTTCCAGGGGAAGCTTTTAAGCACTGGTGCACGGTTCTCCGTGCTGTTCTCCTGCTACACTCACGAAGGAGTCACTTGCTGAGCTGGAGCAGCAGAGTACGGCAGAGCTTCTACTCCTCGAGACATCTCATGGGGACTGCTGCCCCGAAGAGCCACCGGACACCACGGTGGATGTGGCACAAATGAGAAAGAAACCGTTGCTATGTTACACCGCGAGATATGTGTTTGTTATCACAGCATTGCCTATCCTATCCTGGTTGGTACAGGGTTTGATTTTTCCTCTAATTTTCAGTTTTTTAAAAAAATGGAATCTGGCTTAATTAGCTCATTGGTTAGAGGGCAGTTCTAACAAGGCCACGGACATGGATTTAATCTCCAGGAAGTCAGTTCACTGTGCGAGAGGAGAATTATTTGAGGAGTCCAGCTCTGCCAGCCTTCTCAGAATCCCTAGATCGCCTCTTTTTTTTTTTTTTTTTTTTTTTCCTGGAGGCACCACCCGCCTCCCTACCAGTTCCATCACCAGCACCACTGCACTGGCCCCCTGCCAAGATTTCGGAGCCATCTGGAGACTAGTTGATACCAGCAGAGTTTCCCCATCTCCCACACCAAGCCTTATCTGCTCCAGGTCCCACTGCCACTTCTGGAAGCTGAAGGAACTTCATGCGAGCACGGGAGCTTCTCAGGTTCTCTGAGCAGCTGGGTGATGTCCCGCGAATGTGCGGGGAGGGTGAGTTCCGGGGGAGGGTGAGTTCCGCAGGGGGCCGCCCTTGACAAGAGGCCGAGGCTGGAGAGAGCCGAGCAGCTAAAACGCTCTCTTCCTCCTCCCTTCCATACAGTACGCGGAGGCATGGACTTTTCTCGCCACGGTTCCAGAGGAAATCCCACCAGAGCGATCTTTCTTCTCCGTGGCTCCTGGCGAAGATCTGGCCCCCTGGGTTGTAGGGCGCGTCCCACGACTTCGTTTCCCCCCTCCTTTCGTTTCCCTTTTCCTCACCCCTACCACCATGGGCCTGCAGCCCCTGAAAAGGAGGCAGATCGTTGCTTAGGGTCTAAAGACGAGTCACAGCCTCCACGCCAAAGTCCAGATAACAAACCCACAAAATGAAGTCACTTTGAGCCTTTGCAAGAGGCCTCGATTAGGAAAGGGAGGAGGTAGAAGAGACCCTTAGGCTTCGTCTTCCATCTCTGACCTCCCACCAGCCCACGTCCCACTTCCTCCTGAAACGAACACATTTGAGACGTTTCTTTGGTAAGGAGCGCTCCAGGTTCATTTGTTTGCCTAAAAATATTTTTCTTTTAGCCTTCTCTCTGATAAGCAATTTTGCTGGTGCCTGTCTGTGTGCTTCTTCAATTTCTTTTTTTTTTTTTAAGATTTTATTTATTTATTTGACAGAGAGAGATCATAAGTAGGCAGAGAGGCAGGCAGAGAGAGAGGAGGAAGCAGGCTCCCTGCTGAGCAGAGAGCCCGATGCGGGACTCGATCCCAGGACCCTGAGATCATGACCTGAGCCGAATGCAGCGGCTTAACCCACTGAGCCACCCAGGCACCCTCAATTTCTTTTTTAAGTAATCTCTGCACTCAACGTGGAGCTCAAACTTAGGACTCCGAGATCAAGAATCACAGGCTTTTCCAACTGAGCCAGCCAGGGGCTCCCTTGCCGGTATATTTCTAATGTGATGGTTTTTGTTCTTGTTGCTGTTATTTGTTTGTTTTAGCAATTTTAAGATCTTGCTTCACTGTTTTCTGGCTTACATCTCACTGTTGGCAAGTCTTCTGACAGTCCTTAGTAAGTAATCTGTCTTTATCTCCTAATTACTTTTAAATTCCCTTTATTTTTGGTATTCTGCAGTTTTACTACGGTGTGTCTAAGTGTAGATTTTTTTTTAATTTATCCTGTTCAGCATTTATTATGCTTCGTTGATCTAAGGATTAAAGTAGTCATCAATTCAGAAAAGTATGAATTGTCTCTTCAAGCAATAGGAGGAGAGCCTTTGAGAGCAACACTCCCAGCCTCTCTGTCCACTCGTCCTCTCCTTCCTGGGTGGGAAGATGACTTATCCAGGAGGGGAGGCTGGGCTCTCGTCTGCCTATGCTCAGCCACGCCTGTTGTGTCTTTCTCTTTGGGAGCTGACTACAGGGAGTATATATTCCTTTCTGTTCCTCTGCACTAAAGTCTTTTCAGGGCAGACTTTTGAAGGGTGGGGGAAAGCAGACAGGTTTTCAGTGGTCCACCACTGCCTGTGATGGGGTGGGTGAGTTTGCTTCATTCTGAGATACAGGAGGAAGAAGGCTACTAAGGCATGTTTATTCAAAAGTTCCTTCAATAAGAAACATGGCAGTTTTATCTCCATCTGCCTGAATCTAATGTACCTTTTTCAACTGGTTCCAAACAGAGTAGAGGCTGGGGTGTCATTTATTGGCCTTACCCTTAAACTCCAGTACCCCTTAATCCTACTCTCTTATTCTGGAATTCTTGTTCTGTGTGTGTGTATGTGTGTGTGTGTGTTTAAGTAATCTCTACACCCAACATGGGGCTCAAAGTCACAACCCCGAGATCAAGAGTTGCATGGTTAAAAAAAAAATGTATGGTCATCAGATTGAGCCAGCCAGGTGTCCCTTGTTCTTGTTAATCACACATTAGACCCATCTATTTCCTGTGCTCCTTAACTTCCGTTGTGTATTTTCCATCTTTCTGTCATACTCTTTGCATTCTGGGTAATTTCTTTCAGTTCACCCGTTCTGCCTTCCGCTGTGTATACACTCTTGTGTGACCCATCCCTTTTTTGACAATACCATTTTTCTGGCTCCCATTTCCCATTTCTCTTAGCATTTTAAACGGTCCTATAATTTTAGTAGCTGAAGTCCAAGCCGACTCTTTGCTATTCTCACTGACTCTTGCTTGTGGTGGCCTGTTTCCTTACGCCTTTTATAATTTCAGGATACAATCTCTTGTTTGGCTGAATTGTATTTGTGGGGATCCTGAGAGAACTGGGTTGTGTTAACATTTCTTCTAGAGGCATCTAGTGTTCATGTCTACCTGCCACCACATGCCCTGCAATCGTGGAGGCACGTCACCACCTTTCTCAGCTTGTGCCTTCTTGGCCAACTCAGGTCTATAGGATCAAATGCCAAACTCGGAGTTTTAGGAGAGATTTTTTTCCCCTAGCAAGCTTCAAACTAACCAACAACCAACCAACCAACCAGCCCTGAAAAAAACCCTGATGACTCCCTTGCTTTTGAGCAGCTTCTCTATAGACACATTTCACTGAGCCTCTTTGACTATCCCAAGTTTACATGGGGGTCTCTGTTCCAACTCCCGCCTGGACATAGGCCCAAAACTTTAACCTTGGTCCTTATGCAACCATCAAATCCAGAACCCTGGGTTACAGGGATCAGCAAGTCACCAGGGATCAGCACCTCCAGCTTTAGGGTCAGTTCATCTCCACGTTTTCAAGCTTCAGCTTCGTTCTGTAGATATTTCACTGTCTTATTTGTCAAGATCAGTGATGCCTTTCAGAGGAGACTTGATAGATTTTTTTTTTCCCAGAATTTCTGTCTTACAGTGGGGTATTTTCTCAGGCTACGTCGTTTGCAGTACTGCCAGAAACAGAAATCTCCAGAATGCAAAACAAATGAAACAGAATTTTATGTCAATAGAATTGACTGAAAGAGCACCAAGGCACAAGGCACCAGATCCATGCGCAGCAGATGTCTGCCAAGCTTTGGGGCCACCCCTGTGTCATCTTTTTTTTTTTTTTTTTTAAAGGTTTTATTTATTTTATTTGACAGACAGAGATTACAAGTAGGCAGAGAGGCAGGCAGAGAGAGAGGGGAGGAAGCAGGCTCCCTGCTGAGCCAAGAGCCCGATGCGGGGCTCGATCCCAGGACCCTGGGATCATGACCTGAGCCAAAGGCAGAGGCTTTAACCCACTGAGCCACCCAGGCGCCCCCACCCCTGCGTCATCTGAATGGCGTCCTGCATTTGAGGTTTGGGGAACCTCCCTCATTGTGGACTTATACCTCCCAAGGTGGAACCCAGAACTCATTGCCCCAGCTTCTCAGGCAGGGATAGGGGGCAGGCGTGCTATCTGGACTCTGCTTGTTTCAAGCACAGAATGAGACTTGAATTTGGAAAGGACCAAGGTGAAGAGCAGAACACCGGCAGGTATCTTTGAGCCAAAAGAGCAGGAGAATGTCCCCTTTCCAGGGAGTAGTGGCAGAGCTTCTGCACACTGTCACCCTCCCCAGTGGGCATGACCATGCTGCCTGAGCAGTCTCAGCCTATACAGAGTCCTAGTGTCCTACCCTTGGCAGTGGAGCTTCCAAGCCTGACCCTCTGGCCTTCTCAGAAAGTCTGTGTGACACCTGCTAGCCTATAATAAATTCCTTCTCTGCTTAAACCGGCTAAGCGGGGGCCGGTGTTTACAATTAAGAACCCAGACTGATAGCCTGTGGATAAAGCAATGTACGGAGGTTAATTATGAAGACTAATTCTGCAAGCTACATGCAGAAATCAATATTATGAGCGGCCGTGCCTCACTGCATTCTGTGTCTAATAAAGGGAAGGCTGACACACTCAGATTACCGGAATAAATTTGGTATTATATTTAAAAGAGAAATGTAATTTAGAATTTAAACATACACCTTTCCTACCCACAATTTGTGTTTGTTGAAAATATGTAGGATTCTAGTGTGTGGCTAAAAATTAGGTGTATATATGGCAGGTGTGTGTGTTTCAAGTTTGGTTTGATCTACAGATTAGTTAAAAATAAGGAATGGGGCGCCTGGGTGGCTCAGTGGGTTAAAGCCTCTGCCTTCGGCTCAGGTCATGATCCCAGGGTCCTGGGATCGAGCCCCGCATCGGGCTCTCTGCTCAGTGGGGAGCCTGCTTCCTCCTCTCTCTACCTGCTTCTCTGCCTACTTGTGATCTCTGTCAAATAAATAAAATCTTTAAAAAAAAAAATAAGGAATGAATATTTGGTTCCAGTTGGGATTTTATGCAAGTTCCTGCCAAGGTTATTATTACAAAGAGGCAAAGAGGTCAGCATCATGGAGATAAATCATCACACTGATTTTCCACATGATATCCCACGACATTCCTGATAAATAAAGGCTCCACATCTCATTCCCATTCCTATTTCACCTCTGCTCTCTCTGCCTGGACTTCCTCTCCTTCTGTCTCCACAAACCCAGATTATAGATGTCCTTTAAGGCTCCTTTTTAATAGCACTCCCTCTGTCAAAATACCCTCTATCACACCAGAAGGCTTTAACATCACCTTTCCCTGAACGTGGAAAGCACTCTGTGAGAAATATGTACCATTTCCATATACGTCAGAAACCTGGACACACAAGTAGTCCGTGGAAGGTGGAAGAGACACACAAGAATGGCCTTTGAGTTGCGGGTCACTCAGGTTCAGGAAGGGTAATCATCAGTTCCCATCTCCTATCTCCCAGACTGTGCTGGCCAAAGAAGGCAGAGAGGACTACAATGGGTAAGTGATTTAAACAGGCATCATCTGGTCAAATGAACAAATAGATTGACTTCCAATGTAAAATCAGCTTTTCCCTACTGTCTCAAGCCTTATGCTCCAAAGTATGCATGGTCCCAACCCTAACCCTAAACTTAACATTAACCCTAAACACTAACCCTAACCCTAACTCTTAACCCTATCCCCTAGCCCTAATCCCTAATCCCTACCCTGACCCCTAACCCTAACCCTAGTTTATTTCAGCTGATTTGTCTACACTTCAGGTCACAGGCAGAGGCCTCTCTGTTCAGACTTGGGGGTCTGCCTACCGGTAGAGCAGCCTCTGTGGGTGGCCAGCTGCCCCCCACCATCTTCCTGCTGCCACCCCATTCTCTGCCAGTCAGTTAACCCTTTCCCTGCCCAGCACCACCCCAAGTCCTTCCTCTCCTTGTGTCTGAGCTCCTGGATAGCTTGTCAGTTACTCTTTCTCCATCTCCTGCTCCCGGTGTGGGGGAGAAGGGAAATTTTGAATGCTGAGGTAGAAAAAAGGGGAGGAGATGTGAGGAAATGGAAAAAATTTGTCCTTCCATCTACCACCTCCCTGGGCTAGAAATTTAGCATTTTGAGAGACTGAGCCGCTTCCCACACATTTTTCAGTCCTCGCACAGAGGAGATCAACACATATTTGTTTAAGGGATGGATGGACTAAGGAGGTAATCTAGCAGAGAAAATGTCATGCTCTGATGTTCGATGGTATGTGACTTACACTGTCAAGACCTTTATGCCTTCCTCTAATAAGACATGGACTACACCATCTTTATTTGTCTGCACAGCCCAATGGGGTCGGCCCGGGTCAGGGGCAGAAGTTTGCTCTTGGCGCTCCTGCCCTTCTTTTTGGTCCCCCAACCCCCAGGAATCTCCCCGCCCCCTCCATCCCTGGTCAGTGACTTCCTGCTTCTCAAAACCAGGAAAGATCTGGTACCACAGCTACTTTGACCAGAATTGCTTCAGGTGAGATGAGTAGATGATCCCCAAAGTTGCCGATGCCTTCTTCGCCATATCACAAAGAGTGACAGCCCAGATAAAAGGAGCTGTGGGAGCAGCAGGCCTTGATCTCAGAGCCTGGAAATCTCGATGAACACAGTAGGTTTGGATGGGAATCAGGGCTGTAAGAGCCCAGGCCAAGCTTCCAAGCAGCAGCAGGAGTAGGATGGGGTTGTGGGTCTCTGTCTGGGACTGAAGGGAATGATGCTGGCATCCACTGCAGCTCCACGGAGGGTTTGCTGGGACTCTGGGACTCAGAGTCGTGCTCAGAATCGAGCAATTGCCTGTAGGGCTCCTCTGAGTCACATACCATGGCACTTGTCACTTATGCCCAGGCCGGGGAGACTTGGCAAATAAGTGTTTGGGCACCTCAGCTGGATGGCGGGTTTTCCAGGCTAACTGTAGGATTTTTGTATTTTCTAATGTCAATGCCCAAAACAGTGGCTGGCATGATAGATGTTCGCCATAAAAAAATTACTGGAGAGATGGGTGGATGAATGAACAACCAAAGGAAGAGCACGTCTTACATTTTGCAGGTCCTCTGGACTGAAAAATAGAAAATGATATTGAAGAGGAAGAAGTCAAGGTAGCTTCTGAAGAAGGTTGGGCAATTTCCTCAACTTTCCAAGAGATTCTATGTGTTCATTAACACCAAAGAAAATTCAGAATTGCCTCCTGTCACCCTCTTTCCCCACAGTCCAAGGTCTGGTATATTCCTGTGGTCACAGAGCTAAATCTCCACCAGTTATGTGTGCCCACCAGAAGACTGTATCCAGTGGAAGGGGGGCTGGGAGCAGATCTAGGGAGAGAGGGACGCTACTCTTTCTAACTGCCTTGTAGGCTCTCATCCATTATACCTTTACTGACTAACTTCTGTAGACAGGAAGAAAACAAGGGTCACTCAAGGCGCCAGTGGTCTGTCTCTTACATATATGGCAGGTCCAAGGTAGTCTTCATGATTCATGAAGACAAGTATGGTTCCTATAAGTAATTTGTGAGGTGGGGTGGACGGGGGGCACGGATGTGCATAAAGAGTGAAAACACAAGGGACTGTCCTCTGTAATATCTTTGATGATAATACTGTACCTAAAGAATGGACACCATAACAACGAATGTATTCCTTCTTCTCCACGTGGCCTCACATCTCATAATTCATTCTCCTTCCTTCTCCATCCATCTGCACATCAGGACTGTGTCACCTGGGCTCCCTTACACTTGGCCGCTGGTGGGGTTGGCCAATGAGTAGCCACAAGAAACAGAGACAAGTTGGGGTGTCTTCCCCACTTCTTTCCTGCTTCCATGCTATGTCTCTGACTACAGCTGTGTCCTCCTGGGACTACTGGTCCCTCCTGGTGACCCCTTCCCTGCAGCTCTAGCTGTCATGGACCCCTTGTCCTTTCTAGTCTAGGGGCTAACCTTACAGTTAGCTCCATACAGTTCCTAACCTTTGCATACCTCAGCACCGCTATTGGCTCCCTCGACCTTGCCCACACATGGTGAGTGGTCCCTTCCTCGGAGTCTCTTCAGTTGAGCCATCTGAATGGAATTCAACTTCCTGCCAGCACCCTGACTGGTCCAGAGAAGAACGTGTCAAAGGCACGTAAAGAGTAATTTTCCACCAAAAACAAGTTCTTACATGATACTTGTTTTTTACGATTCAAAAGAGACTTCTGCCTTTTCCATAGCTTCCTGCCCAACCTGTTTTCATGAGGTCTTTTCACCGTGGCACAAGTACCAATATCAGCATATGACACACGTGGTTTATGGTGGAGGTTCCTGAGTGCTCCTGCTGGCTGGGGATGGGGTGGGTGGTGGGGGTCAGGTCCCTGAGCAAAAGTTATAGTAGCTCCACCAGGCAGGGCTCTGAGCCAGGTGCTGTCCCACCCAGGGCAGCAGGCAGAAGAGAGGATTGATTACTTGTTCCCAGTGTCTCTCTGCAGGAGCCCTAGCTGGGTGTTACATCCGGCACCAGCCACAAGCACAGTATGGTTTGAAGAAGAAAGAGAAGGGTTCTCAGACAGTTCTTGCCACGTTCCTTACACACTTGCTGAAATTCCTAGAGGGTACCGCGTTTCTCCATTAATTGCACATGGCCTGGTGAGGGGAATCATTGTTGTGAATATGTGTAACTGCTTTTCAGTCAGGGTGTAAATGACAGTGTCTTATTCTATCCTGTCAGGAAACAAGAACTGATCTGGCTTTGAGAAAATGCTGGAACCCACACTGAGGGGGAATGGTAGAAGGGCAAGAAAGCTCCACTGAGGAGAGCTACCCATGAGGAGAGTGTCTCCTGAGGACTGGTCTCTTGAAACATGCTTCCCCTGAGAACTTCCCCTAAGGGATGCTCTCCTTCTGAGAATTCCTGGCCCCCTATAAATGCTCGCCCTACAATGCATGCCCACTGAGGAGATCCCCTTGAGGGATGTTCCCTCTGAGGAGTGGTCCCCTGAGGAGTATTCCCTCTGGAACACATTCTAACTGAGGAGGTCCCCTTAAGGGATGCTTCCTCCAAGGACTTCCCCATGGAGGAGTTCTCCTGCTGAAATGCATGCCTACTGAAGAGATCCCCCTCAGGGATCCTCCCCCTGAGCAGTGTTCCCCCATGGCTTCCCTCCAGGGGTGTTTCCCTCGGAAACGCCTGCCCATTGCGGCATAGGGATTATCCTTTGGAATTCTCCTAAAGGGAATCTCCTGTAGGGATTCTCCCTCTGAGGACTGTTACCCCTGAGCAGTGTTCCCTCTGAAACACAAGTCCACTGAGGAGATTATCCCTGAGGGATGCTTCCCCTTAGCACTGTTCCTTCCGCTTGAGGACTACTGATCCAGAAGTGCACCCCCTGAAGATTTCTCCCCAGGGGTGCTCCCCCTGAAATGCATGCCCACTGAGGAGATTCCTTCCAAGGGATGCTCCCCCTGAGCAATGTTCCCCTGACGACTCTCCCCCAGGAGTGCTCCCTCCAAAAGGTATGGCCCCTGAGGAGAATTTTCCAGAGGATGGCTCCCACTGAGCAAGGTTCCTTTGTTCTCTTTCTCACAGATTCTCCCCTAAGCTCTGGGTTGAGAAAAGACTCCTCTAGAACTGAGGACTTTCAGGCTTAGCAGAGGACAGATTTCTCTTTCATCTTCCTGGCAGCTCGAGGAGGCTACCAGTGGAGGGCTCCATGGACCTGACAGCTGCTCTGGAGAGCGTCAGGCAAGCTGACCTGCTCGTCCCACCTCCATCCCTCTGCTCTGAGGCTCTGAGGCCCAGAGGGTTCTGAAAAGGGCTGGCTAATTTAGGCAGAGTTCTGGGGGGTGGGGGGGGAATTGCCCCTACATGCTCCCCACATTACTCTTCTCCCTCTAGACACCCAATTCCATCCTACCATTTTCACCCCTTCAGCACCCAGCCAACAGGCTCTTCTTCCCACACACAAAGGCTGCTCTTTCCGAGGAGGACTTGCATTTTTACAGGGTAAGAACCCCGATGCAGAGATGAGTAACCATCTTTGCACTCTGGAAAAATGAAATGCGTAGGGCCCCAGCCCATTTGCTTCCCACTGAAATGAAACTATGAAAACAAAACAAAAACCCAAACAAAAAGCAATGTGTGATCTCAAGATCTAGAATACCTGCTCTACTGAATAACAGATGGTCAGGGAGGAAACCTGCAAGGCTCTTTATTCACCAAAAGGTTAGTAGCTGGACATTCATGCTGAAATCATTGGCTAGCCTCATGGCTCTTACATGTAGGTCTCAGTCCTTACACACAGAGCTTTAACAGTCAGGGTGTAAATGATAGTGAAATTTCAGTTATCAGCCTCAGGTATGGGAGCCATCTAGGGAAGCAGGGGTCCTTCCTAGCCCCTCAGAAATCACACCAGTGGGCTCTCCTTGCCCTAGCCCTAAGACACGGATCTCCAGGATGCAATGAAGGGGACTGACTTTCCTCCATGTTCTTGAAGCTTCACAGAAGACCTGCCCCCAAGAGATAAGGGGTATGATTACTTAGGACAGGAATTTCTATGGCTACTTGTTTACTCTTGCGTTCACAGAGAAACATGTCTCTCAGGTATAAGCAACAGTCCTGCTTGCCTCCATTTATCTGCTCTGTTAGGGCTGGAATTAATGCAATGACCATTCTGGGTCACAGACACCTTGTTTTTTTCCAGAAGGTTTGCCCTTCCTTGATGAACATGTTGATGTAGGATCTTCTCATCTGAACATTTATGTGGTGGTCTTGATTAGGTCACTCTGGCATCGTTAGGCCGTTTCTGATCTTAGCAGGTGAAGACCCATGTTGCCAGCCTTGCCCCAACAGTGTCCTTTCAAGTCAACTTGGGGGTGGGAGCAAACCAAAGCAGCGAGAGGGTTTGGGGGCCATTCACTGACAGAAAACCTGCCTCCTGAGACTACCTGCCTTCTTCCAAAGCTTTCCGAAGGTTGATGTTCAGTCTGCGGACACTGAGGGTAGAAGGATAAAAATATTCACACTGATATCTTTGTTTTCCAGGAATTGTTTCCATATTTTCTCAAGTTCCCTCCTTGAGGGGACCACGTAGCATGAATGGGGAACCTGCCACAGGTCCCTGGGCTCCTCCTTTGTTGCCAACTCCGTCTCTCACAGATGGTGCCAGTCATCTCTTCAGCTAGACACAACCTGTGCCCCCTGGCACCAACTCAGGAAGCACCTACCACATGGGTATGTGAGACACCATGGGAATGATGGGGTTCCTGAGACAGCCCTCTGGCTCCCGAACCCGTCACGCCATACAAATGTGTTTTAATGAAAAGTGGAGGAATTTGTTTGAAAATATTTAGGGAAGGCTGGTTATGTTCCAGACACCATGCTAAGTACTGATGATTCCGAGGCCAACCAGACAGACGCAGGACGCATAGCCCAGTGTGAAGTCAGGCTTCGAGCATGGGACTCTAACATGTTAGGAAGGCTGTAGGAGGAGACAGTCGGCATGCCGTGACGAATTCCGGGAAGGGGAGCCTAGGACTCTTAAGTGTTAGGGGAGATGTGTGAGGTTTTTGGTAAAAAGAATGATGTTTAATAAGGAACAGATAGAAGTTGTCCAAAGAAGACAGTAGGGCAGGCCTGTACAAATGAAGTGAAAGGGTTTAAGTATTTTTAAATAACTGAATGGAGCTCAGTATGCCTAGAACTTCACGATGGGCGTGAGCATGAGAGATGCTTGAGAAGCAGGCAGAAGTCAGGTTGAAGGGCTTCAGAAAAGGACTCCTACCCCGGGCTGTGGTCTACCTTGCACGTCACCTCTGCAATTCCTGGCAACACTCCCGTCAGCTTGTGGTAGAGAGGGGGAGGGGAACTAGTCCAAAGGCAACGCAAAGAGAAAAAACAAACACTTGCATAGTTTTCATTATTTATAATAGTTATGCTCTCTAAAATCACCATGACACGGAATTGGCCAACACCAAGCCATCACTCAGAGGGGAGGTACAGGGTTCGGTTCCTGTTAACCTCTGGTCACAACATTTTCAACAACTGACCAACACATAAGCTTCGGTTGTTGTTGTTTTTAAGATTTTACTTATTTATTTATGAAAGAGAAAGTGTGAGAAGGGGGAAGGGCAGAGGGAGAAGCAGACTCCCCTGAGGAGCAGGGAGCCTGACTCAAGCCTCAATCCCAGGACCCCAGGATGATGACCCCAGCCGAAGGCAGCTGCTTAACCCACTGAGTCACCCAGGAGCCCCAACACAAAACCTTATTTTATCTGGGTTTCTGTTTAAAGGCATCTTCTTTAGGATATATTGTTGATGTATTAACTAGAACCCACAGCCAACAGCACTATAACTCATGCCTCAGTGAAAATTATCTAAAACATACGTTTTCTCCGTAAGACACATCAGAGCCTTCTTGTCTTTAGAAATTCTTGATAGCACTTCAGCACTGTTACGGACTGTTTTGTTCTCCAAAATCCATATGTGGAAGCCCTCATCCCCATATTGACTGCATTCAGACACAGGTCTTTAAAGAAGGCATTTTAAGTTAAATGAAGTTAGAAGGCTGTAACCCTTACCCAATAGGACTGGTGTTCTAACAAGGAGAAGAGGAGACAGGACTCACAGGGAAGAGGTGGCCATCTGAGAGCCGGGAAGAGCGCCCTCACCAAGAATCAGCCTCTCGGGCGCCTTGATCTTGGACTTGCAGCCTTCAGAACTGTGAGAAAATACATTTTGGGTATTTAGGTCATCCAGGCTTGTTAGAACACCCCCAAGCTGACTAATACCAACAATGAGTTTTGGGGAGGGCATTTTAAATTACAAAATCACCAACAAGAAGCACAAAAGAAAAATCAAAGAGAGGAAATGCAGACAAACTTCACCAGCCTTATTTGGCTCATCTGGGAAACCACGCCCCATGCCCGCCAGAGCTCCCACACCGTTTATACTCTTACAGCATCTTGCTTTTGTCACTACACTCTTTCAGGATGTGGGATCCTGGGACTGACTTTGGGAATCCTGTGTTGCTTCTTGACTGAAATTCCCACACAAATGTGTTTCTTTTCTAATGTGGTCTGACTTTTCCAGCCTGAGGTTCTCTGGGGTTCCAGTTTATCTATCCTCTCATCTTTCTATGCTTTAAAAAGCATCTGCCTTCACACTTCCTTCTTCTTCTTTGGGTAGATTTCATTTTAATTTGGACCAAGATTTAATATGCATATAGTTTAAAGTCAAGTAGTCCCACAAAACTTATTACCAAAAAGAAAATGAACATTAATAGTAACCTCCTGATCCCCACCCCTACAATGCCCACTCTAAAGAGAGAACCATTTTATTTTATTTTATTTTAAGATTTTATTTATCTATTTGACACAGAGAGAGATCGTAAGTAGGCAGAGAGACAGGCAGAGAGAGAGATAGGGAAGCAGGCTCCCTACTGAGTAGAGAGCTTGATATGGGACTTGATCCCAGGACCCTGAGATCATGACCCCGAGAGAACCATTTTAAAACTGATTCTTTTGGGGTGCTTGGGTGGCTCAGTGGGTTAATCCTCTGCCTTTGGCTAGGGTCATGGTCTCAGGGTCCTGGGATCGAGCCCCACGTTGGTTTCTCTGCTCAGCGGGGATCCTGCTTCCTCTCTTTCTTTGCCTGCTTCTCTGCCTGCTTGTGATCTCTCTTTCTTTGTCAAATAAATAAATAAAATCTTTTAAGAAATAATAAAATAATTGATTCTTTTGGTATTTAGTTCCCTGTCTCTAAATATGATTATATAGTTGTTTCTTGACTTTTTTTTTTTTTTTTCCATTTTAGGCATTATGTATAGACTCTCCTCCCCTAATCCTACCAGGAAAGCAACATTATAATTTGGGATAGATCAACATTCAGTGTTTATATTATTAGTGGTCATGTAAGTGATATGGACTGCCAAGTGCTATGGGATGCAGTGATTTGCTTTTCTGTGCAAGTTATTATTTTTCCTATGGTTAATTATTGTCTTTTGTTTGTTGAGTAGTGTGCTCTGTACTTATCCCTAATTTATTCTCACACTCTCCCTCAGAAACGAAAATCTTTTCCCAATATGCTAAAATGTATCAGATGTCTTATTAATTTCATCTTCTCGAATAATTCTCCCCGGTCCGTTTCTCTGTACCAGTAAGTGCTTCCTTCCTTCCTTCCTTCCTTCCTTCCTCCCCCTCCCCTTCCCCTACCTCCCTTTTTTGGTCCTGGTGTTCTGGAGTCTCACAGTGATTTATCTTATTGTGGGTTCATTTTCTTTCATGGTGCTAGGACCTTAGTGAGCCCTTTTCAAATGGAAACTTATATCCCTCCATTCCAGAAATGTTCTGGAATTATTTCATGGACAGTCAACTCCCTCTGCTTCCACTGTTCTCTTTCTGGATGCCCATTACTTAGATTTTGGACCTAGTCGAACTCTTCTCCAATTTAATAATCTTTTTCTTAGCATTTTTTTCTTCTTTGTCCTTTTGCTCTATTGTCTGAGAAGATTCCTCAGCATTATCTTCTAGCACCTTTGTTGCGTTTTTCATTTCTGCTACTGTATTTGTAATTTCCAAGAACGCTCTCTGAATATTCTTTTTTCATAACACTCTGTTCCTTTTTTAGTGATGCAGTATTTTTTCATCTCTTTGAGCATATTAAAGGTAGTGTGCTTTAAGTTTTCCTCCCTCACCTCTGATTTTTTTTTGAGCCTTTGTCTTTCATATTAGAGGCTTTATTCATTTCATGAGATTCCTGTCTGTCTGCTCATATTTTTTTAAAAAAGATTTTATTTATTTATTTGACACAGAGAGAGATCACAAGTAGGCAGAGAAGCAGGCAGAGAGAGAGGAGGAAGCAGGCTCCCTACTGAGCAGAGAGCCTGATGCAGGGCTTGATTCCAGGACCCTGGGATCAAGACCTGAGCCGAAGGCAGAGGCTTTAACCCACTGAGCCACCCAGGCGTTCCTGTCTGCTCATATTTAAGAGAAGAACTGTAAAGACAACTCTGTGTGGGTAAGAGGGGCTTAGTGACTGCAGACTTTACTCCAGGGTCATCTAGCTGGCAGGTTACATTGGGAAACCCTGGATGTTAGTATTGTTTGGTCTTTTTTATTACAATCTTTTTGATGAGTTTTTTTTTTTAAGGTGTTATTTATTTATTTGATAGAAAGGGAGAGAGAGATCACAAGCAGGCAGAGGGGCAGGCAGAGGGGGAGGGGGAAGCAGGCTCCCTGCTGAGCAGAGAGCCTGATGCGGGGCTGGATCCCAGGATCCTGAGATCATGACCTGGGCCAAGGGCAGAGGCTTAACCCACTGAGCCACCCAGGTGCCCTGAGATTTTTTTTTTTTTTTTTTTTTGAGCTGATAAGTCTTTTCTAATATCCTGCTTGAAAAATACCATAAATATTCTGCTGAGTTTCTGTAAGCTGGGTGGGATAGGAACTCAATTCCAACATTCAGTGGAAAACTTTTATTTAATCCCCCTGTTTTTAATATAGTCCCCTTCACTGAACTGCGCCTAGCATCCCCCAATCCAGAGAACAGCCCCGCAGGCCCTGCTGGGCAGTAACTGATCTGCATG
The DNA here is from genome assembly GCF_009829155.1 of Mustela erminea. Taxonomy (NCBI): domain Eukaryota; kingdom Metazoa; phylum Chordata; class Mammalia; order Carnivora; family Mustelidae; genus Mustela; species Mustela erminea. The sequence continues at coordinate 9,740,375 of NC_045623.1, forward strand.
GTGTAGGGGATGGACTCCGGGATCCAACTGCTTCTTATGTAAATCTTTAACCAGCCTTTCAGTTTTAGCCTCACACATCATTCCTACTTCGGAGATACCTTGTGCCACCAACTCCTATGCCTTTTGAATGTTTAATGCAGTAAATCAGTTTGCACCATGGCTTTCCCCGTTGCTGCCTTCAGATTGTTGTAACTTTTGAAGTCTTCTTAGTCATCCGCTGTCCTTCCCTTGGCTTTTTCCAACTGATGATGATGCCAATGGGTTTTTTTTCCCTCTGATCTTTTTGTGGTTACGTCTTTTTATTTTTATTTTTTTATTTTTTTATTTTTAAACAAGCTCTATGCCCAATGTGGGGCTCAAATTCAAGACCCCGGGGATCACAAGTTGCATGTTCTGCTGACCGAGCCAGCCAGGTGTCCCTGCTTTTATGGTTTATGTCTTCAATTTTTGAGAAGTGTGATGTCACTTTTGATGGGTTTCAGAAGGCAATAAAGGCTGATGCCTGAGTGAAGCTGTTACCCTTAACTAGAAATTCCCCCACTCTGTCCCTTTCAAGAGGACAGCCCCCTGCAATCTAGGTGCCTATGGCCGGGCTCTTCTACTGGGTCCCTTCGGACCTCCAGGGTGGGTTGACTGCTTGAATCCATGAAGGCCGATTGCCCAACACAAACATTTGCCGTAACCACCTCCCCAAGTTGGCTCTGACCAGTGGGTAGATCTGACGTGGACAGGTAGGCTATCAGAAAGACCAGAATTTCCCCCACCTCCCTCTCCCCTGCTTTGAGTCGCTGTGAATGGCTGCCATACTATCTTATGGAGTCTATATAGGTCATCAGGGTGGCCCTGCTTCTGGGGCCAAGGAGGTGACAGCCAGCGTGGTGGCTCTGTCTAGGCTTTGTGGGGTGGTCTCGCTGATCACACTGATCTTTAGCTTTAATACATCTGGTATCAGATATTATCCAGTTGTCCCATGGGGCCCAGCATGAGGAAACCAACTCAGGTGAATCAAACTCACAGCATAAGTTACCTTACCGTGTGCTTATTTATTAATTTATAATCTGCTCGCCCCTTTCCAGTAAGTGGGCCATTTATACCTGCTATCCGGTTCTCTTTTTTTCTTTTTTTTTTTTTTAAAGATTTTATTTATTTATTTAACAGAGGCACAGTGAGAGAGAGAACAAAAAGCAGGGGGAGTGGCAGAGGGCAAAGCAGGCTTCCTGCCGAGCAGGGAGCCTGATGTGGCGCTCGATCCCAGAACCCCGGGATTAGGACCCGAGCCGAAGGCAGACACTTAATAACTGAGCCACCCGGGCACCCTTATCTGGGGTATTCTTTTTTTTTTAATTTAAGATTTTATTTATTTATTTGTCAGAGAAAAGAGAGTACAAGGAGAGGGAACAGCTGGTGGAGGGAGAAACAGGCTCCTGCTGAGCAAGGAGGCTGATGCAGGACTTGATCCCAGGACCCTGGGATCATGACCTGAGCCGAAGGCAGACGCTTAACTGACGGAACCAGCCGGGCATCCCTATCTGGAATATTCTTATTCAGACCTCAAGCCAGGTGGAAAACCCAGTTTTCAGATGTCTTCTGCCCAGCAGGACACACCAATTACATTTACATACATTATTTCCAGTGACTCCTCGCTCTGACCCAGTGAACCGTTCTCCTCATTTGACAGATGAGGAAACCAGTGGTCAGTGAAGCTGAGTAAATTACTCCGGTTCTGGTACCCTTGGACCTTCTCCCACTCTGAGCTGGAGAACCACAGAGCAAGTCACAGAGGTGAAACGGTTTCACAAGCTCCCGGCAGAGTTCAGGATCTGGAAAGGCCTCTCTGATGACGTGGGATCTGAATCCTGATAGAAGACTGTGGACAGGCGAGGAGACAAGGATCCAGGGGAACTGTGTGGGCCGCAGCTCTGAAGTACAGGACACATGACCACACTGGCAAGCATGGCGAGCCCCAGGGGGCCCATGTAGGTGACTGCAGAGAGGGGGGCTGAGTCCACTGTCTGGCCCAGCAGCTAGGGTTAGACCGCTCTTCAGGGAGGATGGTGGGGGTGGGGTATGGGGGGAGTGTATCAAAATGATCCAACTTTCCTATCTTCATATGACGCTCTTGGTTGCTCCTGTCCCTTGAATTACCTGGATATTTTTTTCCAATTTGGCGGACTTTCTTGTATTGGGAATTCTCCTCAGAGGCTTAAATAAGTTCAATACTGGGCTGTTGCTGTTTTTATTCCAATGCTTTATTATCTGTAAGTCCTCAAGTTTGGCCAGACACTGATGAGTAATAATTTGAGGATCCTGTGTTTCCCCAACTTGAACTCCTGTCGGAATCACCTAGAGAGGCCATTAAAAACCCAAGGGCTTGGGCCCCAACCCAACTTACTGAATCATTAGTGTTTCTTTTACAAGCTCCCCAGTCTCTGTCTCTCTCTCTCTCTTTTTTTTTTTTTACATTTTTATTTATTTAAGTAATCTCTACACACAACATGGAGCTCGAACTCACAACCCCAAGATCAGGGGTCTCATACTCCTCTGACTGACCCACCCAGGGGCCCCATTTGTTTTTCAAATTTTTTTTATCCACAGTCTGTTCTTACACAGTTGACCTGATCATTTCTCAGAAAGTCTATGCTCCAGGCAGGGTCAGCGGGAGGTCACTCAACACCGGACACGTGGGGAGACTGCAGCACAAATCTTGAGTGAAGCCCATGTTTTCCACCTCAAAGCGGAGATTCTAGCAGGGCAGGGAATGTGGCTTACATCTGTGGACGCCACGTATGTCCACTGCCCTTCCTTTGACAGGGCTGTCCTCCCCCATTCAGTCTGGTCACTAGTGACATATTTAGTACTCAACACTGAGAAATGGTCATTGTCTTCAGGAAGCTTTCACAGGTTCTAAAAAAGCTTTTTTTTTTTTTTTTTTTTAATTTTAACATCTCAGAAATGGGGTCATGCCTAAAAGCTGTATCTTAGCATTTGTTCTAATGCAATGAAGAGTGTTTTTTTCTCTCTTACAGTATTGTAAAACACTGATGCCCCTTAGTTTTAAGGCTATATTCAAGCTAATGAAACCCAGTAGTTGAAAAAGGAATCACATACGTGTGTATACAGGGAGCTGACGTGAGCCCTGCCCAGGCTGTTCCCTCTGCATGGGTGATTCTGCCCATCTACTTCACCAATGCTGCTGATTTAGTATGACTCGATTCAAATGCCACCTTCTCCAGGAAGACATCTAGGTTGTCCCAGTGCCCCCACTCAGTGTAGATTCAAAATCCTTCCTCTGGGCTCCCGTGCTTGTCTCTGACCTCTACTTCCCAGGCTGTGTTACTTTAGTCTGGTTATCGGTCCACCGCTCTGTAAGCAGACTGTGAGCTGAGTCTAGGCAAAGACACAGTTGTACCCCTCTGCGTTCTACTCCCTAGGAGAGAGTCTGGGTACATAGATGTTCAGTGAATGTTGAATGACTGAATGACAGACTGTGGAGCAGTGACAAGCCATATATGACCTTGACCCTATGTAACTGCACCCCTGGATTTCGGAAGAAAGGCAGGGCCTGCCCTGGAAAGGTTTCATGAAGCCCATGGAGTGAACCATGCTGGCAGGACGGCTAATGGACTGTTTCAGGATTGTCGTGAGGAAAAGAGAGCAGAGCTAAGACCTTCCCCTTTCCCACCCGGTGGGTCCTGGGATGACTGCTCTTTGGCTAGATTTGATGTGTTAATTTCAGGAGGCTGTGGGCACTCATTCACCCTTGAGATTAACTCCGGGTACCGACACAGGAGACACTGAGGCTCAGAGGCAGGCGCGGTTCCTCCCTGAGCGAGCTCTCACAGGAAGTCCTGAGTACACATAGGCTTTGCGGTTTAGACCTCAGAGCTTCCTGCCAGATCTTGACAAGGTTTAGCAAGTCTAAGAAGCCAGGAGAAGGAGGGCGGACGGGACCACAAACATGGCACCAAACATTTCAAAGCAGGTGCCTGCTCACTGCCTATTGTTTTAAGACCTTAACTGAAAACTGTTTTGTTTTTCTTTCCACTTCCCCCCCGGACAGCTAGCACGGCTGCTGGCTGGGGATGGGGGATGATCTTTGCCTTGTGGCCATATAAGACCCTGGGGACTTGATGCCCCAGAGGTGACTCTAAGCCTGCCCTTTGCTGATGTTTAATAGCCTCACAGTACCTGCGGGAGTCATAATTCCCTTCTTACCAAGGATGATTCTACAGACCACTGTGACTAGGTCTGAACCGTCAAGGAAGTAAGACCCAAACAATTAACATTTGCTGGTGCTTCTTGGTCACAGTCTGCATGTAGAGGTTTCAATGCATTAGACAAATCTACCAATAGCTTGTTGGGCCAGCTTTGCAGCCGAGACCTGGGGAACATGTTCTGGTGGCGTGATGGGGGGAGTTGGTGGTCCAGGTGAACCGGGGTGACCAAACTTGATCCTGCTGTCATACCACCCAACCTCTTTCTCACCCAGCAGCTTGCTGCAGCGTTTCTTTCTACAATGAGCAGACACTGGGTCAAATCAAAGCTTTTATTTCACTTCTCCCCTTAAGATGGTGGACAAGTGTTCACTAGGCACAGTAGAAACCCAGCAGTCTCTCTCAGGCAGGTTGGCCGCTTGCAGCGAGCCACAGGGGTGGCGAGACATCTCCTGTCTGTGCATGAGCCAAAGGGGAGGCGAGGAGAGGTCTAGAACTCTGTGCTCGGTGGCCCGTCATCGCGATGCTAGCCCTTGAATTGCTAGCCCTTCCTGGCATGATGAGGATCTGGGAGGAGGCCAGAGGCTCCAGGTGTCTGTGCACGTGGAGGAGCTGGGAGATGCGGGCACAGCCTTGGCCCACAAGCCCAGCTGGCGATAATCCTAAACCGTAGAATGCACTTGATACAAGCGCAGGTGCAGATCCTGCGTGGCGGGGAAACTCCACCGTGCCTTCATGGGAAAGAACAGTTCCTATCTCTTTGAATTTGAGGAAGGGAGCACCATGCCAGGTGACAGAATTATGAGTTTTCAGTGGCCCCGTGGGGAGGTTTTGGTTGAACTCGAGGCCTGGGGAGGGGAGGACCTTTCTGCTGGTGAACTTGTGTGGCCGACGCAGGAGGAGCCTTCTTCTGCGGGTGGTGGTGGACACGGTGGCTCGGAGGTGGGGGCCGAGGACAAGGGGCCTGGGGCCGATGACTAGGTGGTGGAGGAGGCTGGCACACAGCTGGGTTTTGAGGAGCTGCTCCTGAAACCTGGCGGGGCTTCTGGCGTCTTTCCTTGGAGGTTACTTTGCATGTTCTTACCTCCAGCTCTTCATCTGCAATAATAAAACCTTTGAGAGTTCTCTTGGTGAGACAGGGTCAAGGTCACGATTTATTGAGTGTAGCACCTACCTACGAGATGTCATGCTAACTGTGTGGGGGGAAGCAGTGAGGAAGCAGAAGCCACTCTAACCCTATACAATTTCCAGGTCCTGCGGGGGAGACAGAAGCACCTACCAGCAGGGTAAAGTGAGAGCCCCAGGCTTTCGGGAACTCAGGAAACCAGAGGCAAAGAGGCAGCTAGAGGCCTTTGTGCCTGGCTGTCCCGGGCATGGAGAGGGCGCTCAGATCTCAGAGCCCTGCCTCTGGAGACCATGCCCTAAGAGCACCTTGGGGTTAGAGCTCTTGGGATAGGAGCTCCAGAATCAGAGGGGACGTTAGTGGCCACCTGCTTTCAGGTGGGTTTTCCTGTGAGCTCTGCCTTTCATGCAGTTCTTGCTCTAAGACAGCCCTCATTCTGGTGAGGGGTTGGAATATAGGCAACGGGCCCTTTAGCCCTCAGAAACTTGCTAGTTTCTCAGAAATTCATAAGCAAGCTCCATCCTCTTGGGCTTGGGAGGACAAGAATTTCTTGGCCTATCACCCCTCTGGGATTTTCCATGATATGTGACAGCAGTCCACGGAGATGGGCCCATAACTCCCAATAATGCGGTTGTTCCTTTGATGTTTTAAAATAACACGGCGGGGGTGGGGGTGGTTAGGCAGGGGTGTCTGGGTGGCTCAGTGGGTTAAAGCCCTGCCTTCGACTCAGGTCATGATCTCAGGGTCCTGGGATCAAGCCCCACATCAGGCTCTCTGCTCAGCGGGGAGCCTGCTCCCCACACCCCCCCCCCCCCCGCCTGCCTATCTGCCTACTTGTGATCTCTGTCAAATAAATAAACAAAATCTTAAAACAAACAAACAAACAAACTACACAGGGAATGCATGAGGAGGCTCAGCTTCTCTAGGACTGAAGGGTCCCTCTGGCCCTCCAGCCTCCGCTGGGCTCCAAGGATGGTGTCCCAGTCCCTCTGTCCAAAGCCTTCCTTGCAGGGCTCCCGAGGGAGTTAGGAAGAGAATGTTCTCCTGGGGCCCGTGAAGTGTCCCTCGCGTTGACATGGGCATATTCAGCTTAGGAGCCCTGGTCCCCTCAGAACATGGTCCTGTAATTTCTAGTGAGGATGTCAGGAGCACAGCCTCCTCTGAGGGCTGGAAATCCAGGCCTTCGGCAGTTTCCACATGAAGACTCAGAGTCCAACGATGTGGCTGTGACCCAGGAGGGCCAGGGTGCTCTAAGCACAAAAGGTAAAGGGCACAGAAAGAGAAAAACACATCGTCTACGCCATCTCTGATGCCCCCAAGGAAGCTGAGGGCGGCCCGGGAAGCTGTGGAGAGGACTCTGACCCCAACCAAGTCCAGTTCCCCGCCATGTGGTTTTGGAGAAGCCTCCTTCATTGCGAGGGAGCTCGGGCTGCCCATTTGCTTGGGAGTCTGTTCACCCCCTGTTCTGTACATTAGTCCTTCACACATTTATTGCCCACCTTCTAGATTTAGGAGCCATTGCTAAGTAGCAGCAATGGCTCGGATACAAGGCAGTGACCGGACAAGATACTTGCCCTCAGGAAGCCTAAAATCAAGGGACTGGAAGCAGGACTGCGAACCACAATGTCAGTCTCTGGTAAGAGCCCAGAGTCACCAGAGAGGTGCAGACAGAGTCCCATGAGCTCTGGAGGGAGGAGTCGAGGACGGCCAAGCGGCCAAGCCCGCAGGCTGCATTGCACAGACAGGTGAGATGTGGCTCTCAGCACCCTGCCTGGCAGAGCAGGACCAGGGAAGGGCCCAGCGTGCCCACCCTGGTCACGGCCACTGCCCAAATGTCTGCTCCCGGGAATTACTCCAGGCCTAGTGTCCTCCCTCATCTCACCTCCTGGTTCTGCACCCAGGGCCCAGGCTAGGGTGAAGCGAGTAAGGGAGCCAGGGCACATAATGGAAGGCACTCACTTCCAGGGGTGAGCAAGGGCAGAGTGGGGGCTGAGGGTGAATGTCTCCTTCAATGGCTTGGAACTCCTTGTTTGTCTCACCCTAGTCCTGACTCAGCCCACTGGCCATAGGACCTGGGGGAAATCATTTAACCACAACGAGCTTAAATTTTGTCATCTGTATGAGTATTATCTATCTCAGAAGATGACTTGGGAAGTTGGATACAAAAATGAATGCAAAGCATTATATTGCAGAGGTTAGTCCCTGGCCCAAGTGATCGCTTTGTCAACGTGAGCTAATTATTGTGTTGAAAGCTGGAATTGCCTTGTCATGGGCTTGGAGGACTATGTGATCATTGACCCTCAGGCAATGGAGGAAGGGCTTTTGCAAGAGGACTTGGACAGAAAATAGCCTGAACAGGGCACAGAGGCAAGGGAGCCCTGGGTGCCCACAGGACTAACAAGGAATTCTGTTCCATTTGGACAGAGAGTACTGGAAAGATGGCCATGGAAACATGGCACCACGCTGGGGGCAGTGACCCGAAGGGGACCCAAGGTGCGAAGTCTGAAGTAAGGAAGCCAAGTCCAAAGAGGGCGTAAGACCACCCCTGCCTGGGCAAGTTCAGCCCAGGTCCTTGTTTGGGTGGTGCTGCAGGCCACCGCCATGGGCGTCCTGGGCCTTCTCTAGGGAGAGACCCAGACCGAGAGGACCCAGTCCTGCTAGGAATGTCAGATTGCACAGAATCCGAGGGGACTGCTTGCCTGGCTGCCTGTCTTGCTGTGGCTGGATGTACCCTGCGGGGCCCACCTGCAGCATGGGGTCCTGGCACCCCCAGAGTCTGCAGGGACAGCTCCTGTGCCATTCTCTGAACTCACTGTCTTGGGTGGCCTGTGCTCCAGGAGCCAGCTCCCTACTTATGAGCATGACATTTTCATTCTTGCTGGGTTGTTGGATAGGCCTGATTTGAGGAAGAAATAGTCCCAGCGCCAGCACATCCCCTCTGAGCACCGAATTGAAAAGGGGGGTAAAACTCCCTGGCTTTAGACCTCATGTGCCCTGTGGGCCCCAGAAATTTTGCCTGTGTTCCTAGGAGCGTGGTTCTGAACACACCTTGCCCCCCTCCTCCCCCGCCTAAAGGGAGGAAGAGATGTTTGCTTATGTTTTGAAGCCAGTCATTCTACCCACGTAGAGATGTGTGGGTCATTCAAAATATGTCCACACAGGGCTTCAACCGAGCCAGGCTTGGTGGTGGATTCCAAGGGGCCAAGCAGGATCCGGCTTCTCAATGTTCTCCCACTGTCACCATGGAGAATTTGTTTTTCAAAGATCAAGCTAACCAGAGAATGGAAAAACCTGTAACCGCCGGTGATAACCCTTGACATTCTGAAACTCCCCATCTCCATCATTTTCCTTCTAGACTTGCAGTGTCATCCCCATGAGTTGTTTCCATGGGGATTTTGCTCAGGGCCTGCTATGGGACAGAAGCGGGGGACCTTACCATGTCTCTTATCATTCTGTTTTCTCCTCTTGTTGATGTAGAAAATGAGTAGTATCACAAAGACGAAGAAGATGAGACCTCCTCCACAGATGCCAATGATGAGATAGATGTCCAGAACCTTTGCTGCGAGAGGGACAGAAATGGACAGAGGTGAGGGGCCCTGGGCCGAGGGGTTGTTTCATGGCTCTGGCCAAGGACTTCCACCTCCCACGTGAAGGAGATAAAAGAGCCTCCTGGCGCTTTTCCACCTCAGAAAAGCCAAACTCAAGAAAGCTGTTGGTTGTGTTGATCTCTGAAAGGGCACAGAGTCTGGGATAAGCCCCCCCGATGGCTCCTGGGGTGGGGGGCTGCTGCTCTGCGCTGGAAATGCCAAATTCTTCGTGTGCTGGGCATTGCCCATCACCCTCTGGCCCCCTCTCAAGGAGCATGTCACAGAAGTTTTGCTCTAAGAAGGAGTTGAAGGACAATCAAAGGACACTTTGCAGACCTTCAGTTGCCGCACCTCAATGAGGGTAACCACTCAGTGTACAAAGAAATGGGTTTGAAGCCATTGCCTCATCTAGGCAGGAGCTGTGTGAACTTTGGTAAGCTACTCCACGTCTCTGAGCCTGGTCCATTTGGCATACAAAGGAGATCAGGAAACTCGCATCACAGGGTGGCTGTTGGAGGTCAATCAGATAATGGATGTGAAAGTGCTTTGTAAACTGTAAAACAACACACAGAGGCGAGTTCTGGCTCTTAGTAGAGCTCTGTGCACCAGTGTTTCTGGGAGCTGTGTCCCCAGGAGAGGGACTGGGCCGCCTGCCTTGGTGAGTCAAGCGCAGTTAGAGAGGCCGCAGCTGGGGCCGGGTGTCAGGGGACTCGTGCATCTAGTCGACAAAGTGGAGCTCAGCCAGCATCAGAAGGAAACCCTCTTCCAGCCAAACATCCCTCGGAAGGCCCCGATACACGCAAATCCCGGAATGAGCCCTGGGAGTAAGCCAGAGGCCCCCAAACCAAACCCAACAGATTTTCCAACAGCAACAGTCTGTTAATTCTCACTTTCGTTCCTCACCTTATTTCCTCTCCGCCCCTCTCAGCCTACCAGTCACACCACCTCCCCTGCTCTGTGGACAGAGGTGCTTCCACTAGAACATTCCATGGGACCAAGAAAGCACTGGGGTCCTTGAAGGCTCCGCAGGCTGGAGCCAGGGGCTGCAGGAGTCTCTCTCCGGCTGACCTTCCCAGGGTCTGACCTGGTGGGAATAGGTCAGAGAGCACGGGCCGGGCCATGCAGCCTCCGCTCAGCAACTCTGAGTCCTCGCACCGGGGGGCCCCACACCTCTGTCTGGGGGCACTCATGGAAGTGGAGGCACGCCTCACACTGTCTATTCACAGGTCTGTCCAGCAGGGCCCTTCACGGCCCCTGGGGTGCTCTCGGCAGGGAACATTCCAGCTGGTCTCAGAGGAAGCTGGGGCTCCATCATTCAAAACCACATCCTCACCATCTCTAAATCCAAGCCTATGACTTCCTGCATGCCCTCATGGAGGTCATGCCCCCATGAGTCCACATAAGGTGGTCTTTTTGTATCCACTCCTGCTCCTCCCTCAGTGCCTTGGTGTCAAGGGTATGCTCGCTTTTGCTGAGTCAAATGGGTGATCTTTTCCTTGCCTCTCCCCGACTTGGACCATGAAGGTGATCCCTTTGAGGGTCTTCAAAAGCACGTGCCCCTCCCCCACCCCCCCCACCCCCCATCCCCGATGCACAGAGATTTCTATACTGGTGGGATCTGGTTAGAATAAACATGAAGAAATGGGTTGCCAAATAAACCACAGGAAATGCAGTTACATTTGAATTTCAGATAAACAATGAATAACTTTTAGTAGAAGTATGTCCTTCCCGGAAGGGAGAAAAGAGGCCGTGAAGTCAAGGAAGGACAGCTTTGCTCACTGCGCCTTCATGATGGGGGGTTATGGAGTCATGGCTGGTGGGCTGACATGGGGGGTGAAGTGATACCCCTCTAAGCGTGCAATGGGCAGCCTCCAAGATGTCCCCCCAAAGCCTCCAGGCCCCTGGTATTCCCATCTTTGTACAACCCACTCTTATGCACATGGGCTGGGCTTACTGAGTCGCTCCTGAAGAACAGAATATGGCAGAAGTAATGGGATAGTACCCCTGAGACTAAGTTACGAATAGACCTTGGCGTTTGCCTTGGGCACTCCCTCAGGCTTTCTCTTAACCTGCCCTGAGGACAGCTAGTAGCCATATTGTGAGGCGGCCCGACGGTCCCTGAGAGCAAGCCCTGATGTGGGTCTTCCCTGCGCAGAGCTTGGACCCAGCCCACCTGACTTTGGTCCCGACTGGCCTCCTGGCTGCAGCCACATGTAAGGGCCACAACTGCCCGGGGAAGACTCTCCCAGACTCATGACTCACAGAAACTGCAAGAGAGTCTCTGGTGTTTTAAGCCACCAACAAAGATAATTTGTTGTGCAGGGGCAGATAACTCCTTCAAGGCCTATATAAGAAAGCCTCACGTCTGATTCCATACCAGCTCCAGGGCTGTTACCTGAGGTAACTCAGCAGCCATCGTCCCTGTAGAATCTCAGGGCCTCTGGCTGAGGAACTACATTTCCGTGTTCAGTCTCCCTTCAGAAGGGTTAAGCAGACAGAGTGCCAGACGAGGAGACTGAGGGATCACGTGGTTCATTCTCTTTGTGGACCAGGAGGCTGAAACCCAGAGAGGAGAAGGAACTCGGACATGGTAATCCCACTGAATTTGGACAGACATGAACTAGAAGTCCAGGCCTCTGGTTCCCAGAGCTCCCCCTACAGCAGGCTGCCTCTCACACTTCACTTCCGGGACTCACGTCAAGCAGGACTCTGGGGGATGAGCTTACACTCCTGGGTTTCAGGATTTCCTGACATGGGGCTGTCAGCTCTATGGCAAGAGGAACATTGCCTCACCGTGTCTACCATCCTCCCTGGCCTTGAGCTCATTCTCTCTCCATGCCCCTCACTTCTGGATTTCTACTCTGGCTCCTGATAGGAGGTCCTGCCCATCACCCCTCTGGAAAGCAATCTTTTTTGCTCCCTTTCCCATCGTTACCCTGGGAGTTACAATCCTGGTCATTGACTACCTGAGGGACCTTGGGCAAATCAGTTGACCCCTCTGGGAAATGGGGGTTTGCATGAGATAACCTCTACAGCTCCTTCTAGCTCTTCAACTAGGCAATTCTTTCTCCCAGAAGAGGATCTTTGTAATTCTCCAAGGTGACATGATGCTCCGTGGAGCCCACGATGGTTAACCATAGAAGACCACCTTCTGTGTCCTCCAAGCCTTCCCTTAGAGGTTTCTAGAAGGAAGTGTGTTCTTAGCTCTCACCCTGAACCCAGGCTGCCTTCCAGCCTGGAGACCCAGGCACTAGAGTGAGTCTCCGCCCTGGACCTGGTAGACTGTGTTTGCGAACTGAGCTCAGGATTTCTGACCAGTGCTTGCCACGCACCTGAACAATTGATGGTCATCGTTCTGCTTTGCTCACTGACGTTGTTCTTGGCTGTGCAGTTGAATAACATACTCTGGTTGGTCATCCACCAGTTCATGGCAATCTTTCGAGAAACAGTTTTGGCCATAGCATTAACTACTAGTCTATTATCTAGATGCAGGATTAATTCGGGGCCAGTGCCACTTCTTATCTCACAGGTCAGGCTCTTATTGGTACAAGTCCAGAACATCACAGGTTGTGAAACCGCCTCTGGGGGGGAAAAAAAAGATCCAATTCATATTAGCTAATTTTTCAATTTTAGTAGACCTACTTATTAACAGAGGTGGGGAAACAGAGTTAGTTTGGGACCAGGGAACAGTTTCCAAGACCAGTAGCTATTTTTAAAAATCCTTTTTATTTTCTTTTTTTGATATAGCACATTCAGCACACATTTTTTTTTGTGTGAAGTTCATAGCTACAGTACATGAGTAAAAAAAAAAATATATATATACACACACACACACACACACACACATATATATATATATATCGCAAGTGTTTATGTGCTATTTTATACCTTAAAATGTTTTCACTTACATGATATCGTTTAATCCTAACAAGCAGAAGAGGTTGATGTTTTCTTGTCATTTACAGAGGCCATACCCAAGACCTGGGGTTAAATGGTGGACTAAGAGCATCCACTAATAAAGGACAGATCAGGGAGGAGCCCTCTCCTCCAAGTCCAAGTTCAGGAGCATGGGTACCGTGGTTAACATGCCCTGATTCCCACAAGCCCGAGGCATGGGCAGTGCTTCAAAGCAGCATAGGAACCCTAGCCTGGAGGCATCCTTCCATGTGGGGTCTGGGATCTTGGTCCCAAACGAACCCCACCCCCACTCATCCATCAGGTCTTGGGAGCAGAGGGCTGGGCTGAGATGAGTGGGCACCAACCTCTTTCCCCACCCAAAGCGGCTCCGCCCTCTACTGTGCCTCAGTGGACCTTAGGACCTTATCTCTAAGAGACGGATAATAAGGAAGACATGCTGCACCTGTCCTAACAGGGACAACATGTGACAGAACCCTGGGCAAATCGTTAGGTACTGACATTATCGGTGGCCACTGTTATGTTCATAATCCTAAACTCCCTGTCTCTCTTTTTCTGACACCATAATATGCCAAGGCTGTGGCATGAAAGACAAAGCCCTTGGCTTCAGATGGGGCCCACCCAAATCCTAACTCCACCACTTCTTAGCTACTGTGACCTCCTCCTTTTTGTTCTCTTCTGTCCTCCGTATAACCCTTACTTTCCCCGGGCTTGCCACCTTTCTCTCAATTTCTCTCCATTCATTATGCAGCCAGATGGCCTCTTTTTCAATGCTTCTCTTCCTCCCTGCCTTCCAGACAACGTATCTTCTCCATGGACTTTCCACTCAGCGCACAGAGAAATGGGTTTCAGATTTCATTTCTGCCCTAGTATATCTGCATGTAGAAATTCATTTTCCTTCCCATCCCAAGATTCGGTGTGATCCAAAACGAAGAAGATGGAGAGTCTACAAGGCAGTCAGTATAGAGTCTAGGGGTCAAATCAAGGTGTTTACTTGCCTCTTCAAAATGGAATGAATCTTTTTTCTATTTATAACGGTGACATCCAATCATTGTAAAGATTGATCAGATGCAACAAAATGTTTCAAGATTAAAAATCACATGCAAGGGCGCCTGGGTGGCTCAGTCGGTTAAGCGTCTGCCTTTGGCTCAGGTCATGATGTCAGGGTTCTGGGATCAAGCCCCACGTGGGGCTCCCTGCTTATCAGTCCGCTTCTCCCTCTGCCCCTCCCCCTGCCCCTCCCTCTACTCATGTGTTCTCTCTCTCTCAAATAAAAGAATCTTTTTTAAAAAATCACATGCAATTCTACTACCAGAGCCAATAATTCTTAATATTTTTATGTATATCCTTACAAGGTGATTTCTATATATAATACCCACATAAGTAATGTTTTAAAAACTAAAACTGGATCATGATTTTGTAGTCTGCGTACTTCCTCCTTACAGATGATCTATTATGAAATTCTTTCCTTTATGAGCATCAATAAATATTCACCTCTACCATCTTTTTAAATGATGTATTCTTAATTTAATGAATAAGTCTGTAACCACTGGGGACTTTGCAATCCTTTCCAGCATTTCACTCATATAAGCCACACGACGATGAGCAGGCTCTTGAAGCCATGTCTTTGGACAAGCTCTCTCTGTAAGGTGGCTTCCCGGAAGGGGCATGGCTGGATCAAGGGAGGGCACATCACATCGATGAGAACTCCTTAGTTCTAGGTTGTTAGGATTTATTCATTCTTCCCCTAACACATGCTTTTAAGAGGGTTTCCAGTGCCTCTTCAGCCAGTGGCAGCAGTGCCCTCATTAAGGAGATACAGGTACAGAGACCAAAGCTACGAAAAGCATGAAGAAGCAGGGGTGGGGGAGGGCATTGGCACTGCACAATGGGTATTGGGTCCGAGGTGCTGGGATCTTTGCTTAGCTGTCTCATCGAATATCCCATGGAGTAATTATTACAAAGAGCAGACTCAGAGCAGACATGTGGCAAGTCATGGGGACCAGACCACACACTGAATTAAGATGCTGTGTGACACTGGCACACACAGACACACACTCAGCAGGCGGCTGTTGTGTCACAGAAAGATCTCTGTCTTTGGGCCAAGGAATGTGGGGTTTATTCTGGGGGTGATGAAAATGTTCTAGTCAATTGTGTGCCAGTTGCACAACTCTGTGAATATACCAGAAGCCGTTGAATTGTACACTTTAAGTGGGTGAACTTCTGGTATGTGAATTCTAGCTCACTAAAGCTGTTAGAGGGGGAAAAAAAAAAATGTCACTACCCTTGTTAAGACAAGCCCTGGATTTGTACCCTGACTCTGCTCCTGTCAAGCTGTGAGACTTGGGAGAAGTCACTTCTGTGTCCCTGTAGATAATAAGAGGATAATAACAACTAGCTCTCGGGATTGTCAGGAACCTTAAGTAAGATTGTGGAGCAAAGCACTTGACACCAAGCTGGTAAGCCCTTATCACTGCCTTACTAGACAAGACATGTGAGGCTCATGTTCCAGAAGGGAGCACTGGAGCCCATATGGACAGGAGTCATGAGATCTGGGTTCCCAGAGCCTGGAAGCAGCCCTCTTCCCGCTCCATTCTCCGTCCCGCCCCATTTCTGGAATGTGCTCTCCATTCAAGGTTGCGGGGGACGGTACCGAGAGTTGTCATTTGCCCCTGGAACGGGCACATCGGGGATCGCTGGAGCGGAGTCTGCTGCCAGGCCCGTGTGCTGAGAGCAGGGCTGGAGGGTGATCCTGGGAGGGGGACGCAGCCCTGGTTCTAGCTCATTTCCTGTGTGAAGCACAGAAATACTGTTTTTTGCCCACTGAATCTCTGGTTTGTGTTCATGCGGGCGTTCCAGTCTCCAGATGCTTCTTCCCCTTCTCACTTCTTCTCACCCCCGGCCAAGTGTTCCTAGACTTTGAATTTCAATGTAATTTCCATTTCACTTTCTCTTCCTAGCCTCCTGCACCCAAACCATCTTGCCCATCTTTTCTCCGCCCAGTGTCCTAGGTATAATCTTACTTTCTTATGTTGCAGACACCCCTTATCGACTCCAGGGGCCCTCAGGTTCTGGCTGCGCATTAGGGTCATCTGGGGAGCTTGAGCACTTTACTGATGCCCAGGACCCATGCCGGGAAATTCTGATTTAATTGGTCTAGGCTGGGCCCTTGGCCCCAGTAACTTTTCCTAGTCTCTGTTGACTCGAACAGACTACCTGAGTTTGGAATCCCCAAGCAGCGCCCCCACCCCCCCCCACCCCCCCACCTCCTTTGGACAGCGGCTGCAGCAGCTCCCTGGCTTGTCTCCAGGACACAGGCCAGCTCTCCCAGGGCATCCCATACATATGGCCACACCTGGTGTGTTTTCTACAGCTAGAGCAAAAGCCATCTTCCTCTCTTGATCACCCTGATGGTGAGCAGATCTGAACCAAGGGCTGTTCATCTTTAAATTCATAACTTCCAGCCCCTTCCTGCCATATAATGATTCTTCCAGGGCACCCTGGTTTGAAACATCTCTGTGGATGGAAGACCTCCTGCTCTCCAGTTAGTCTGCCCCACACCCAGCTTGCTCCTTCCTCATCTTCCCAAAATGACCACTTTTCCCTTCTGCCCACCTGTTCCTCTCCTCCTGATTGATGCCACCTTAAAGGAGGTTCTACACGCAGATCACATCCCCGTAACCAGTGAGGAGAGCGTTTTAGGCGAAGAGAATTGTGGTTCTATCAACTGCGTATTTCCCCACATGGAGACTCCATCTCTTCCACAGGACGGAGCCTTCACTGAGGTGGGAGAGATGCATTAGATCTCTTTTAGGGATGCCCCCAAGGCCAAGATCAGGCTGGACCCACTCCATAAATGCTATTCCCCAACTTGCTAAAGGGCACCCAGACTGGGATGGAGGAATTTGGGGAACAAAGACTTACCTTGAATTATCAATTGAAATGTTTCGGTCAAGATATTCTTTCCAATTTTATCATATATAGTCACCTTGTAGGTATCATGGTCCTCTGTCTTTAGCTGTTTAATTCTCAGAGCTCCGTTTGTTGATATTTTATATTTTCCAGATGCCTCTTTAGACTTGCCCCCTTTGAGTTGTGCAATCCTGGTTTTTCCGCTTTCCCATCGTATATCATCTATACTATCATTCATTTGAAAATTAGAAATGTTCAGTTCGAAGTCAAGACCCAGGGTACCCCAGACAACCTTGTGTTCATGGGCTGCACCTATAAAAAAGCAAGACAGTTCCTGAGATCTTGAGATGCACAGCCAGAGAAAGTGGGGCCACGACCTCTGACTCTCAGGCTCACTTTAGCATGCTCACTCCATTGGAGACCCCCACCAACTTACCTTTGGTAGAAACGATGAAAATCAGAAGGGAGCTGGTGAAGACTTGAGAGGCGAGGCTCATCTTTAGGGTTAGTTTCCTTGTTATGACTCTAAGCTCTTCCTGCAAAAGGAACTGAAGTGAGACCAGAGGAATCCACCCTCTGAGAGCTGAACCACGTGCCTCTTTTTTACTTCTTTTACAGTTAGCATAAAACACACAGACACACACATACACACACACACACACACACACTCAGCAAACCAACCTGCTGATGGGCTCCTTTACCAAAGCAGGTGTGTTTATCATGCGTGGGTGTCTTCTTATCTCATTTTAATCCTCACAACAGTTGGGTGGGTTTTGTTACCCCACCAAAGAGAAAAGGAACCTAGAGGCTAAGTAAATCACTCAGGATCCCCCTTCAGTTAGCAAGGAGCCAAATTTAACCACGCAGACTGCTTCTATCCATTCCCCTATGCTGCCTCCAACAAGGCGTTTTTTACATTGTTTTTTCCGTTCTAAAACAGTTGTTTTTTATGTTCTAAAATTCTTTGTGATTAAAAGGACACATAAATGGACTCTCAGCTGTAAATGCTTGAAATCCCCAGATCTTACATTCAGCACACATGTTACAACTCCACTGAAATTCAGTTAGGTAAATGAGAACCTGTTCCCAAGCAAACAAAAATAGAGCTGGGGAATACTATCCAACTACCAGAACGAATCATTCAGAGCATTTACGATGGTTAATACTACAGATGGTTAAGGAAAGGAAGAGATAAAGAGAAAAGGGGAAGTGACAGAGGACTCAGAGGGGAAAAGGGAAGAAATCTGTGATTCAGGGAGCGAAAAAAAGTGAGGTATTGGATGCGCTCAGGAAAAAAAAAAAATGCACTGACAGAGCCAGCCACGGCAAAAAGGGACACCCAATGACAGATTTCCAAAGTAAATGTCCAGTTTTGCGCTGGACACAATTGATCACATAAAAATGGGGCATTTATTTATAGGCAAAGAAATGGACAAAGGGAAAAGACATGGTGGAAAATATTTGCAATATATATGAAAAATTATTAATATCCAAGAACATAAATTATACCTATTAGTAAGAAAAAAGAAAACTCAGTTTTTTAAGTGGGCAAAGATACAAATGAACAGTTTGTAGAAGAAATGTTTAATAGAAGAAATGTCAATAAACTTATGAGAGGACATCTAATATAGCCGTGAAATACCATTAGCACCACCAGATTGGCAAAATTAGAAAAGATAATAATTTACATTATTGACCAGATTATAGAAAGAAACATGTGCCTTCATACAATATTGAAGGGACTATAAAGCCATACCTCATGGGGGATGGAATTTGGCAATTTCTGCAAACTTTAAAATATATATATATATATGACACAGTAATTTTAATTTGAGAAACTATCCTACACAGATATTTAAATAAATGTGCAAAAATTCTGCTCAAGGACGTCTGTCATAGCATTTTTTTGAAACAGAAAATTGCAAACAACTAAAATGATGGTAGATTCACATTATGAAATATGGTATAATGGTTCAAATAAAGAAGACCAAAAAGTGACAATTATACTGTATCACATCACCTTATATAATTAGTGTATACATGGGAAAAAGTCTGGAAGGATTCATGCTGAACTTTTAACAGTGCTCCTCTTTCAAAATTTAGATGTCAAGGAGGCTGATTCAAAATTTGTACTTTTTATTTTACCATCTTCTGTGAACTCAGAAATCCTGGTAACCAACACGTTATTTTTGTAATGAAAAGTTATTTATTTGTTTATTTATTTTAAAATAAAGGATACTCCAGAAGCATGTGTTTTCAAAGTGTAGGCAGGGTTGGGTCGCCTGGGTGGCTCAATCAGTTAGGTGTCTGCCTTCAGTTCA
Source organism: Mustela erminea (assembly GCF_009829155.1). NCBI lineage: Eukaryota > Metazoa > Chordata > Mammalia > Carnivora > Mustelidae > Mustela > Mustela erminea. Next base: position 9,759,447 of record NC_045623.1, read on the forward strand.
GGTCATGATCCCAGGGTCCTGGGATCCAGTCCCACATCAGGCTCCTTGCTCAGTAGGGACCCTGCTTCCCCCTCTCCCTCTGCCTGCCGCTCTGGTTGCTTGTACTCTCTCTGTCTGTCAAATAAATAAATTAAATATGCCACTTCCTGACAGTACACGGGAGAAGAATGAGGCACAAACACGTCAGCTGCAAGAGAAAGGGAGCAGGGGACGACAGTAGAAAAGACTGTTGCCCCAAACGACTCCCCGGTCCCATTTTTATTAGAGACAGACAGTAATCAGAAGAGTGGAAGAAGGCTACCATTAATCATATGCCTTGTAGATAAACCAGAAGTAAGGCAAAATATGTCTGGTCAAGCAGTATAAAGTTTATAGTTGAACAAGCAGATTCAAAGGACTTAATCTAATTAGCCACCAGGGCTCTCGGAGGGGAGGGGAGATAACAGGGAAATGAAGCCGGCTTCGGTCCACCCTGAGCAGGCGGGGCATCCCCAGCTGCTCGGCTTCAAGGCCGTATATCGTCCTCTCCCCCAGAAGCCTGTTGCCAGTATGTGTTTTTCTTGAGGCTGTATCTAACCAAGCTTGGTAACTAGTAGAATTTCTCATGGGTTATATTTTAAGTAATACATTGTTCTGAGGGACAATTACATTTCCCCCTTTTTGTTGGTGCAGAAGTAGGAAAGTTGATTTTGTAACTTTTTGATTCATCAGTCATTGGAGGGATTTTTGCGTGCATCTGAGGACTAAGTATAAAAAGATTATAGCAATAAAAAGAATAATCATTTTACCTATAACGCCAAGACCAGTTTGTGTAAGTAAAAGGGTTTAAATTAGACAGAATATTGTTAATTTTTTGTGCAAAACTTATTTCTGGAACTGATTGTAATGAGTGAGTAATGCCTGGAATAGTATTTTGAAGTTGTTTAATATCTAAAGTTAGTTTATCCCCATAATGATTGGTAATATGACAGCGAATTTTGCTCCATGATATTTCTGATTTATCATAGGCATGGGGAGTAACACAGAAGGAAGAAACATTTCAGTCATATAAAATGTGAAGCCTAAGCTTCATATTTTGAAGATCATCTCCTATATATATCGTGGCTGCTTCTAAATCAGAGATACTTTTATTTAATTTTTGATCTATGATCATTTGTTGATTATAAGCTTTGCTTGCATTTTCATGCCACTTTTGTACAAATTGTGTGGTTTGCATAGTTTGATGCAAGGCTATTTTTGCAGTGGTAGCTGAAGCAGTAATGGCTATCATTCCTAAAATAGCTGTTATAAGCAACCCAAGGAATCTTTTTGTTCTATGGACCCAGTCCTTTAAAACTGTTAGAAGTACATGTATATTTATCTGGAGAGCTTTCCCAAACATGGTGGTATTTCACCGGTAACCAGAGGCCTATTCTTCTAGCTATGAGAATGATAGAATTGTCTGTATAAACATTTTTATTGACACAGGTGAATATTTTACATCTGGGACAGTTTATTTTTCTATTGTTATGATCAAAAGTCATTTTTCCAATAACAAAACATAGGGATCTCTAACACATGCTCTTACCCATTCTTTTTTTTAACAGGAAAAGGGAGAATGTATAGTTATTAGACTAATAAATGTAAGAGCTATTCCAAACTCTTATGTGATTTAAAGCACTGGTGACTTTTTATAATTTTTTTTGTCTTTTATGATAATTAGCAAAAGGGGATGGCGCCGGAAGTCCTTGCCCATGCCAGATCAGAGGCTCATCTCCTGAGGTTAAGGTTTGTGGTAAAATGAGATTACCAAAAACTTGCCATTTAAAATTTTGATGAGAGGAGCAGGGTCTCCCAGTGTAATTGGTGACTGCTATCCCCTTAGGGGACCAGTCCCGTACAATCCCACAGGAATCATTAATAACGATACTGGGGTGAGAAGCTTGACAATCTTCCCAGAAAGGGCGAATTTTCTTATTAGACCACATTTGTGTCAGTTTGCATTCGGGAATAGGGGGTGCTGCTGTGCTATAGCTAGAACCCCAATATTCATTGGCTAGGAATCCTTTAGTGGAGAGTAAATGTAACTGAACTTTCGTCAGATAATTATTAGTAGGAAAGTCCACCAACTGTCTTTGATCATCAGGGATAAGACAACTGGAATGACTGACAATACATATTGGTCTGTTTTGATATCCTAAGGTAAGATTAATGTTTGTGCCCTCCTCTAGGGGCAAAAGTGGCAATCTAGGATCCAAAATTCCAGGTACCCATTTCGAGGCATTTAAATAAATTGTTACTATATTTTTTTTCCCCACTCTGCTGGATAGAACAGGGGAGGATTGGGTATATAAGCCCAATAAGTAAAGTTATCTATCTGTGCATAACATCCAGGAAGACTTACAGCCACCGTGATGAGTGCCATCATATTACATCAGATGTAGAAACAGTAGTAGTTTCAATATGCTGTAAAACATACACTGTTTATAAAGAATCAGATAATAGATTAAATGCAGCAGAAACATATTGAAACAATGTAATAACTGCCATTAATTTTGATTTTTGTGCTGAGAGATTGGTAGTAGATATGATTTTTGAAATAAGACCATAGCAACTTTTTTTTTTAATAATTTTTGACCCTTAAATTTTTATAAGGTTGTTGAAGATGGAAGGTCTCATCTTTTGTAACTTCTTCCTGCTGAACAGGCGCATAGAGTTTTTCCTGGATTTTTTATTTTTTACACTGAACAGTGCATTCTCATAGGACGGCGGAGCCGATGGCAGCAGTGCCATTTGTACTTCTTGTTCTGTTATTGGAGGAGGAGGAGGAGATTCCTCCTTTATATATTCCTTTATAATGGCCTTAGTAATTTCTTTTTCCTCCTGGATGGCATGTTCAGGTTCCTCTTTTTTAGTTTCTCTTGAACATTCATTATTGCTCTCTAAATCAGGGGTTTGTAAAGGCTCCAAAATGGGGCAAATGAGGGTCCAAGTAGACCATATAGTAATTAGAATTGGTTTTTCTTTTTTCTTCTTCTTCTTCTTTTTTTTTTTTAAGATTTTATTTATTTATTTGACAGAGAGAGAGAGAGAGATCACAAGTAGGCAGAGAAGCAGACAGAGAGAGAGAGACGGGGAAACAGGCTCCCTGCTGAGCAAAAGCCCAATTCGGGGCTCGATCCCAGGACCCTGAGATCAGGACCTGAGCTGAAGGCAGAGGCTTAACCCACTGAGCCACCTAAGGACCCAGAATTGGTTTTTCTTTAGCATGCAAAAGTTTTACGTTTTGACCTACTTTTTCCCATGTCTGTAAATCTAAAGTCCCTAACATAGGGAACCAGGAGCAATGTTCTTTAATTACTTTTAAAAGCTCCACGAGTTGGCTCTCGCTGACTTTTGCTCCTCTCGCCTTTAGGAGCGGTCTCAGTAAGCATACGTAAGGGCGGTAATCGTTTGTGCTCTCTAGATTACCCAGACCCTGCAATAAGTACCCACAACTCGCCATTGGGAAAAAGGCATGGCCATGCAAAAACTCACACTGGGGCTTCTTCTCCTGTTTCATTTCTGGTCCCTGTTCGGGCGCCACTTGCCGCTTCCTGACGGGGCGCACGAGAGAAGAATGAGGCACAAACACGTCAGCTGCAAGAGAAAGGGAGCAGGGGACGACAGTAGAAAAGACTGTTGCCCCAAATGACTCCCCGGTCCCATTTTTATTAGAGACAGACAGTAATCAGAAGAGCGGAAAAAGGCTACACATTAATCATAATGCCTTGTAAACAAGAAAATATGTCTGGTCAAGCAGTAAAAGTTTATAGTTGAACAAGCAGATTCAAAGGACTTATCTAATTAGCCACCAGGGCTCTCGGAGGGGAGGGGAGATAACAGGGAAATGAAGCAGGTGGTGGTCCACCCTGAGCAGGCCGGGCATCCCCAGCTGCTCGGCTTCAAGGCCGTATATATATCGTCCTCTCCCCCAGAAGCCTGTTGCCAGTATGTGTTTTTCTTGAGGCTGTATCTAACCATGCTTGGTAACTAGTAGAATTTCTCATGGGTTATATTTTAAGTAATACATTGTTCTGAGGGACAGTTACAAAATTATTTTAAAAAATAAGTGTATGCAGGGTCTGAAAAACCATTAGCATTGAGCTTCCGCCTTGCAAGGGGCCCACCGACTAGCTAGCTGTCCAGCTTCAGACAGGTCTGGCATGGACCACGTGGTGGTGACCATTGCGTAACTTCCCTCAGCTTTTAAAGGCAGTTCCCTCCGCTCCTTCTTCCCACTTTTCTGATCATCTTTCCTATGCTGCCATGGAGCAAATGGACAGTGGCTTTCTGTCCTTCTCTTTGAAACAATAATTTTCTCTCCCATCTCATTAATTCTGGGTAATGAGCATAGCTTCAAGGGCAAGAACCATGAAAAAGGAAGGGGTGGATGGATCTATGTAAAGTTTGAAACTTTCGTACACAAAAACCCATAACGGGAGCCTGGTGGCTCAGTGGGTTAAGCCTCTGCCTTGGGCTCAGGTCATGATCTCGGGGTCCTGGGATCGAGCCCTGCATTGGGCTCTCTGCTCAGCAGGGAGCCTATTCCCCTGTCTCTCTCTGCCTGCCTCTCTGCCTACTTGTGATCTCTGTCAAATAAATAAATAAAATATTTTTTAAAAACATAAGAAACACTAAAAGACAAAGGACTAAAGGGGCAAATGAATTGCAAGATGTATGACACAGGTTAATAAAATTAAATTTTTTTGTGTAGATGTAGAAAGAAAAGATGGACACCTTAATGTTAAAAATGGGTCAAAGTTGTAAAAGGGACAATTCACAAAAGAAGAAAAATACAAGTGAGCAATAAGGCCATGAAAAAGTAATCAATTTAGTAATAAATCAAAAAAGCATGTTTTAACATAGATTTTCATCTTTCATTTAAAAAAATTAAAATATACAGTGTTATGATGGTGGAAACAGACCCCCTTGTGCATGGCCAGAAGAAATGCAGACAGGTGTAGAATTTCCGGTGCAAAATTTGCCAGTGGGAATCACAAGCATCAAAAATATTGATATTTTGACCAAACAAGTCCACAACAATGATTTTATTTTCTGAAGATAAGGAAAGACTTACAAGACTTGCCTATAAGTCTATATACTGTAGTATTTTTTTACAAGTCAAAAGTGGAAGTGATTTAAACATGCCAGAGGAGGAAATTGGTTAAACAAATCATGATGTGGACAAACTGAATGGGGGGGGGGGTCACAATAAACAGTATGAGCCCATTTCTGCTTCTCAAAGAGCGTGTTGGGTTTGTGTTCTGGAAGGCTGTCCAGCAGGGGTTGGTCCCTCTGTGGGGTGATCATAGCTATTTTCTGTTGAACTTGATTGTTGCTGCTCTTCTAGTATTTCTAACTTGAACAGGTACCGCTTTTCCACGGAAATTGCTTTACACTTTGATTCTCAAGTGGAAGTTCCAGCACTGTGGGTGGGCGCAGTCCCTGTCTTTAAATGAGAGGTTCTGGGAAAACCTGGCCGGTGACTCATCCCAGTTTCTCCTTCACCACCCTTGCTGACATCTGGGCTTTCTCCTGTTCTGAATTCATGGACCCTTTTTCTCACCCAACTGATGCTCCTGAGGAAATGGACTAAAGGGAAGGCAGTAAGAAGTGGAGCAGGAGGAGGAAAAAAACAAAACATTCTCAAAGGTTTCTTTGGGACCAGCTCCTATCTCTGACCGGGGACATGCCTCCGGCCCTGACCCCCACCACCCTCACTCCAAGTCAAGGGAACACACTAGTGAGATCCAGGCTGTGCTGATTCTGTGGCAGTTCACACCCAGGTAAACATCGTCAGTTGTCAGATTTTAGAGCAGAAGGAAACTCAGGGAGGGATCTGGCCTCCACATTTCAGTGGAGGGGCTTGAGTCCAGGAGGTCTAGTACAACAGCCAAATCCCCAGCCTCTGGGACACTGTCTGCTGCCTACTGAGACCTCAAGGTCACCTTGGCCTCCCTTGACTAAGAAATCACTAAGTTTGGTCCTGCCTTCCTTCGAGACCTCCATCTCCTCCCTTTGGTGCTTCCCACAGGCCCATCTTCATACCTTCCCGCAAGCTCAGGGGAGAAGCGTGAGAGAGGAGGCCACATGTAGTATTTGCTCCTAAAACCCAAGGATGCCATGTCTTCAGGAGTGATCTGGAAGGCCACACCCCGAGTCTGTTGGCAGCCTGGACCAGTCCGTGTCAGCTGGGTTGTATCCGGACAGTCACATCAGAACCAGTGTCCGCATCAGCAGTACAGGCACTGAGTGTGGCGTTCTCGAAAAGGTGGCCCCTCAAGCATATTCATGCTGGGGGACCCCCCTTCTCTGAGATCCTCCTCCTCCTCCTAAGTCTTACCTCCTCCGGGGTAAAAACTGAATTTTCTTATCTTTTTGTGTCTCCCGCCCACACAGCAGGGAGGACAGAATCAGCCCACGGAAACTGTGTCTGTGTGAAGTCTGGGTTCCTGAGATGAGCGTCACCAGCTTGGAAGTCCCCCGGAGGGTAAAGGCTTCTGAGAGCAAGGGTACCGACGGCCGGTGGCCAACCATGTAATCACGTGATTATAGAGAAGCAGCTCTCAGCCACACCGACCCAGCCCACCCCCTACCAGACACACGGATCCAAGCATGCAGCTGGTGCCGCTGAACCTCAGTTTCCACGTTTGCAAGAGAGGACAAAGGCTTCCTTCTCCAGTTCGTTTTGAAAGTCAAGTGAGGTGATATGTTGGGCATCCAGGGCGGTGCCTGGCCCCAGAGAGACCCTCAACAGCCGGCAGCTTTCTTGTTTGCCACCTCATTCCTCGTAGAGGGGCCTACTCAAGTGAAGAAGCCAGGGGCCAAACTCGAGAAGGTTCACCTTCAGAAATAAGCCCGGAAAAGCCTGAGGCTCTCGGGGCCTCTGAACACTCATCAGCAAGCAAGTCGGGCATTTTTAGGCCAGCAGGAACTAGGAAATTTGATGAGGGTCCTTAGGCCTGGGTTACTTGCCTCTTTGGCTTTTGACTTTTGTACCTTTCCTTCCCCGATTCTTCCTCAGGGTTGTTTGGCTAGAAGGCCTGGGAGTCTGTGATCTAAGGAGATGTGAGGCAGAGCACCTCTGGGATGCCAGGCTGGGACACAAGGACACAAGGGAACACACTGGGAACACAATGACACAAGGAGGAATAGAGACGATTGACTGAGGCCTGTCCTGAAGCCGGGTGCAGGAGCACAGAGGGGGCGGAGGTCAGGGGGGGGCTCAGAGCGGCCTACGTGGCTGGAAGCCCAGGCGGGCACTCTAACACACAGCAAGAGCCCAATAATTGCTGGTTGTGGAAACAACTGAACAGAGAAGGTGAAGAAAGGGTTGGTGCAACAGAATTCCAGCTGGAAGACCCACGGGTAAGATTTGCTTTGGAAATTTTCCCACTTGCCACCTGTGCGGTCTCCAGGGTGTGAGCCTGGGTCCCGTCTCAAACGGTGCAGTGAGGGAGGCAGCATCCCTCTGCCTGCTCGACTTAGATCAAGAGGTCGTGGTGAGGGCCAGATCAAGTGACCGGTGAGAAAGCTACACTGCACCCTGGAAGGGTAGGGACAGTGCCAGACTGGTGGGAGTGGCCATGAGAAACGGGCGGGGAGACCAGTCAGGGCAGGTTTCTGCGATCCAGTTCAGCCTTGGCGGGATCCCACAACGGGAGAGAGGCTAATTGCTTCAGGGTCAGCTGCAGAAAAGAGAACCATCACTTCAGGGCAACCCAGGAAATCCATCCCCTTCCGGCAGCTTCTAGGGCTGCCCGGTTTCTAAGGACCTCGGAGCAAAGTCTCTGCCTGTTTCTGCCACCCTCTGGCCAGAAGCTGAACTGCACCTTTGCTAATTTCTCTATACCGATGGTTAGAACACCTCACCTTTGCCAACAGTGTGTATTTGCATAGTGTTTTCAGGTTATACGCATTTCCACCCTCAAAAATGATATTCTGTTGTTTTTGCAAAATATATTTGCAGTATAAGCATTTTTGTAGTTGAGCAAACTAAAGCTTGGAGAAGCTAAATGAATTTCTGGGGAGACTCAGCCGGGAGATGAGTCCAGAGTCTCTAAGACCTGTGTTCTTTATACTGTCACCAGGGTTGTGTCATTTAGCTCTGCCACTACTCTTGCTGGTCTGAGTCTGAGCATGGTGTTCTCCCGACCTCCCCTCCCACTCCTTCCCTCCACCGTGGCCTCCAACTCCCCATACCCCATCTATATCTGAGGCTGCCCAGGGGCGAGGGGTGACGTATGCAGCCCCCTTCTCACGGGGACCTCTGTTAGGGGAGGGAGGAGACAGGCTCCCAGGAAGCCAGGTACCCTTGAGAAGAACCCCAGACTGGTTCAGGTGGAATTCCCAGCTCAAAGACGCTCCAGCTGGGAGAGGTGGTGCCCGAGCTGGACCTTCAGACCCCGGCAGGATACAAGGTTTTTAAGAGGTCAGTGAAAGACAAGGAGGCACAGGGCTCAGCGGGCGGGCAGCTCAGACACCAGGGAGCTTCTGGTGGAACTGGGTCCCTTCGGTTTGGTAGGGGAGAGAGGCAGGCAGGGCCGCTGCAATCGGAGGCTGCAGAGAAGGATGAAACTCACTATTTTCTAAAGGCTGAGGGTTCTTTGTATCTTTCACTTACTCACTTGAGAACTAGGACTGTGACAGGCATGTATTTGTTTGTTTCTAAGGATAGCAGCAAAACCGACACTTTGTTTCATAGTATTCCTGTGTTTTTTCCCTGAATATTTATTGACAGGCTGCTGTCCTTGTACTAGGCCCTCCCAGGCCCTGGGGGCCCCGTGGACTCATCGAGCTCACCCTCATAGGGGCACAGATAACTCAACAACATGGACAAGTAATAGTGAAGTATTTGGGGTGTTCAACGGGAGGAAAACGAGGTAAGCAAGGGGAGTGGAGGCCCACTGGGGCCTTTGGTCTTTGAGCGAGGACAGCCGCATAAGTGGTGGCGAGTGAAGACTGAAGGACCTAAGAGGCGGTCGAGGTGGACTATGGGGGAGGAGTCCTCCCGAGCCTGTGGGCAGAAGCCAGGCCTGGTGCGTGTGGGGGGCAGGGAGGAGTAAGTGGGGAGAACAGGGAGGGGCAGGCAGGCTGGAGGGATGGGAAGTCACGGCGGGGGCGGGGTGCGGGGGGGCAGGTTTTCAATGCTGCCTGCCTTGCAGTCTGGTCCTTTCTGCTGAGTTGAAAGCAAGGGGGAAGGAAGCCTCTTTGCAGTCTACTCTAGATTTGACTGTGGAAGGGGAGGTGAGGCCGGTGGGGTGCGGAGTGGGTCCTGGGGTGCATAGCGAGCCACCACAACCATAGTGGAATAAAACCACCACCACCCTATCATGCTTGCCGAACCGTGAGCATGACTCTTCCTTGCCCTGCCCTGCCATATCTGCAGCCCCACCAGTGAGATCCAATGTACCGCGGTGATACTGGTGACTTTTTTGGTAGGCTCAACGCCTGCACTGAGAAGGCTGGGAGACCCTGGACCGCAGCGCCCCACGTGGCCTCTGCATGGGCCTGGGCTCCTCACGGTGTGGGGGGCTCCTTCTCAGAAGGAATGTCCCAGGAGTGGGCCAGCAGAGAGCCAGGGTTCCAAGAGGAGCCGGCACACCTGCCCAGCTTTTTGTGACTTAGCTTCAGGAGTCTTGTAGCGCCACACTGAAGTATGATTATGCTATATCTGTCTTTGTTGGGCTCTCTTAGCATCACGTCCTCATGTTTCATCCATCCTGTTACAAATGGCACAATTTTGTTCTTTTTCATAGCTCAGTAATATTCCATGGTGTATATCAACCATTCATCAATGAAAGAACTTTTTTTTCCATGTATGGCTAGTGTAAGTAGTGCTGGGATGGGCATGGGGTGCCTATATCCCTTCGAGACGGTGATTTTATTTCCTTCACATATATCCCCACAAGTGGGATTACTGAATAGCATGGTAGTTTTTTTTTTTAATATTTTGAGGAAACTCCATGCTGTTTTCTAGAATGGCTGTACCATCATGTCAAGCGTTCTTATGACCAAAAACAAAGGGACACAAGAATACTGTAGAAAGTGTTGGATACGTCTGTTCCCTTGATCACGGGGATGGGGGGGTCACAGGTGTTGGCATACGTCCAAACTCAACAAATTGTGTACATTAAGTATGCACCATTCTTCGGATACCAATTATACATTAATTTTTTAAACAACAAAAACAAGAACAACAAAGGGGGTCTCCAGAAGGTCCCTGGAAAGAGGGCTGCCTCTGAGGCCTCCGCCCCCCTATGGGTTTTGTCTGTAAACTTACAACTAATCCATCCTCCCTCCCCACAGGGGGCTGGGGCAGGGGTGGGTACCAACGCGTGCCAAGCGTGTATTAATAAACTCTGAACCATATTGGCAGCTTTGTGGTTTGCTGCAGCCTTTTGCAGCCTGGAAAGCGTTTTCCAATGAGAAGCCCCTGCTGTTTTATCTATTACATGTGAAACTGAGTAAGTCTCCACATGTCCACTGGGGGTTGGCAAGTAACATCAGAGTGTGCAGCGAGGGGAAAGGAATTAAAAAGGGAGCTAATGTTGTCCTCGGGGAATAGCTGGGGGAAGGGGAAAGCCACTCTGGAAGAGGATTGCGGAGCGAGATTTTGCCATGTATTATGGCCACTCAAGGCGGGAGAACATGTCTGTTGTCCTCGTTCCCAACATGTCAAAGGCAGCTGCAGAGAGTGTGGTGCCATGGGCTGACTTACAGAGGGAATTTTTTTTTTTTTTTTTTAATCTCACAAGGCAGATTTGATTTCCTGAGAGCCATATGCTTGCTTTTTTTTTCCTCCAAAAGTCCACAATCTCATGTGGGAAAAATTCGGTTTTATTGGCTTTCAGAGAAGAGGGAATTGGAAATGTTAGATAAATAGAGACCACATGGCCCAGAATTTCACAGCCTTCCCCCAAGTCTGTGGGTGGGTGGGTGTTAGGAAGTTGCAGATCTGTGGACAGAAGGGCACAACTGAAACATGCAAGGAAACAGGAAGTGTGAGATCTGGTCTCTGCTCTGTTGTTGAACACCTCAAAACCCCACTTTGCCTGGGGGCAAGGAAGAGATTTGCCCCCTTTATTGGGCAAAGACCAATGTGAGCCTGGTGTGAGCCTTGGGACTCAAAAGGGACTGTCAGGGGCCAGGAATCATTATTATAGGAGATGTAACTTACAATCTGACCAATGCTAAGGTATTCATTTGTCTGCTTTCAGAGCAAATACTGTTTAAAGACTGTGTTAGGATACTTTGTCTGCAAGGTGCACAAAAGCAACTGAAAAATACCTTACTCAAAGTATTTGAAGGGGGTCAAATAAGTGATTAAATAAATAAGTCATGGGAATGTAATATACAGCATGGTGACCAGAGTTAATAACACTGAATTGCATATTTGAGAGATGCAAAGACTAGATCTTCAAAATCCTCACCATGAGAAAAAAAAACAAAGCCTTGCATAACCGTGCAGAGCAATGGATGTGGCCAGGCTTATGGTGGTGAGCATTTTGCACAACGTATAAATACTGAATCATTATGTTGTCCGTGTGAAACTAATACAATGTTATATGTCAATTATACCTCAATAAAAAATATTTTTTAAAAAGCTAGACATAAAGTTACCATATGATCTAGCAATTCCACTCTTGGGCTTGTACCTTAGAGAATTGAAAACACGTGTCCACACAAAAACAGCAAACATCGTGCTTAGTGGTGAAATACTGAGCATGTTCCCTAAAAAAAAGAAAAGAAAGAAAAGACTTTCTTTCTTAGGGAGATGATTAGCTCTTGCATTCATCCAGTCAGTCAGTCTGTAAGCTGACAGCACTTTTTTGAGTATCCGCTAGGTGCTAGTTGCTGTTCTAAGAATTCCATCAAAATGGCCCCCATTTCTCATAGGATGTATATTCTAATGGGGGAGATACAGGTAAGAATAGCCACGTGAATGTATACATTTTCAGGTGGTGCTAAGTGCTATAAAGAAAAATAAAGCAAGACCCAGGGATACAGAGTGATGGGGAAGTGCCATTTTAAAGCTGAAGGTCAGGGATGGCCTAACTGAATAAGCAACAGCTGAGTAGAGAGTCCTGAAGGAAAGGAATACATCATGCAATGGTCTGAGAAAGAGCGTTTCTGACAGCAAGTGCAAAGGCCCTGAGGTAGGAGTTAAAGGGTTAGTGAGGATGGAGTGGGCTGAGCTGGGGTGCGGGTGGTAAGAGATGAGGTCTGAGGGGAACAAGCATGTCAGGAAGGGCCTGAGAGACAAGCTAAGGATCTTGGGATTGAATGGAGAGTTTTAGGGGTTTCTGAGCTTAGCACTGGTATTACCTGACTCCGGATTTTAATAGGGTCTCTGGCTACATAAGGATAGGACTGGAGGCCCTGTGAGGACTGTGGTGACGGTCTGAGCCAGAGGACCAGGAAAACATCAGCAGATACACAAGAAAGGGTTGCATTAAGTGTTCATCCCAAAGGCCGTGCCAGTGGGATTTGCTTCTGGGTCGTGTGGGTATACGATAAAGGTCTAGGAGCAGTTCAGGCACAGCTGAGTCTGTGAGCTCAGATAACAAAATTGGGACTCTGTCTTCTGTAGCTCTTGGTTCTGCTTTTTCTGTACTGTCTTCATTTTCAGGTGGGTTCTTCCACCTTTTAAATAGCCACCGGCACCTCATGGCCCGCTTGTGGAACCTTTCTCAGAAGAGCAAGGAAGCTTTTCATTCCAGAAGTCTTGAATAAGTGTCCTTCTCTTGGCTCATTGGTCTGAACAGTGTCATGTACTCACCGCTGAACCAGTGAGAATAGCCAGGAGATGGAGCTACCTGGACTGGGCTGGGCCTGAGCCACATACTCTATTCCTAGAGTGCTGGGTAGCACTGGCTTCCCTTCAGCATCTGGGGAGACACAGATAATGGAAAGAAAACCAAGAGTGATCATTGAGAGAAAGGGACTGGATGTGGCTGACCGCTAGGGTCCACTGCCTTCCGGGAGAATTTAACAGGGCATCCAGTGTGAAGGGAAAGGGGTGCATATCAACAATCCAAGTCCGTGAACTATCACAGATGGAGGCTGAGGGCGAAGAGAGGTGGGAGATATTTCTAGAATAGTTTCGACAATGATGCCACTAGAAATGGGGACCGTGGGATCCAAAGCACGTTTCCATTGTAAAGGGGTGAAGTGACAAGTTAGAGAGGGAGATGGGAGAGAGAGAGACCCATAAATGGCTAACCCCAAGTCAAGGCAGAATGAAATCGATATTAAATAAGAAGAATAAGCAAAATACACAGGAGAAGCTCTCATTGTGATGCCTGTGGGTCAGAGATGGAGAGACAGACAATAGACAGGTAGACATTTAGATCGGACTCTCGGCCGCCCAGGAGTGGCGTTTCACTGTCACTGGTAATGAGCACTTAATTACCCTCGGCCATGACCCCACGAGGTGTGGAGCACCGTTTCAGCTGTTAGCTTCGCCATCGGTTTGTGTACCAGAGCTGCTAATAGGGAGCCCATCTGACTGTGCCTGTTCCCTCTTCCTTCTTGCCCCGGGCACAACCTTCTGTTCCAGCAGGGAGAGAGCCAGGGGAAGAATTATCTGTCACGGAGGGGCAAAGAGCGCTTGGTTTGGCTGCGGAGGGAGGACTGGAGAAAGCTGGATGGTTTTCAGGGAAGAAGCGTGTGGCCAAGGGGGGAGCCCCCCCCCCCCCCATAATTAAAGACCAGCCCAGCACTTCTTCTAGAGAAGAAACAAAATGCAATCAGTACAACTTCCCCAAAGACTGCTGGGAAGCTCCGGAGAAAGAAATACTCTCCTGTCTGCGGAGAAAAAAAAAGAGAGAGAATTAAACAAGAATATGCCGCATCAGTTAAAGCTTCCCAGGAAAAGATAAGAGCAGCGAAAAAAAAAAAAAATCAGAATTGGATCACACCAGCCAAAGCAATTAAGGAGAGTAAGATGTGCTTTTACAAATATCAGGGGAAAGGAGATTATAGAGAGGAAATAAGACTTAATAAATGCAGAGGACCATGAAATTAATGATGACCACAAACGGTTGAGATACCCAATTCATTCTTTGTTAGCCTTTAACTAGGAAAACAAAGAAAAGAAATGGAGCAATTACAAAGTGAGGACACCTGGAGGAAAGAGTGGGGTAGATGCTGGCAGGGAGGAGGGGTCTCCCGCCGTGCTTCTGAAACTTCACGGGCACCTTCCCGTGACCCGCTGCTCGGACGTGGGGCTCGTGGCGCTGTCCAGCCCTGTGCTCACGCCGAGCTGCCCAGCGTGAGGCCCCATTTCCTGAGTTTCACGAATGGACAGAGCTGACAAAGAAAGGAGAGGCGGGAGAGGGAGATGAGACAGGGACCCCTTGGCCATGGTGAGTCTGGAACCAGGGCGTGGCCCCAAACTAAACCACATGGAGCTGGCCTGGTCTTCAGCACAGAACTTCCTGCCATCCTTCCCTGTCCCACTCTCTCCCTCTCCTTCGGAGCTGACCATTCCGTGGTCAGGGCACAGCTATTGGCTTATTCCCGTGAAGGGCTCGTCCACGAAGTTGCCATGTTTTTGAGAAATTGGAGGAACTGCCGAGAGGCTGGAGCGTGTTCAGCTGACCAGAGTGGCTCGTCCTTTTTTGCTCAAGTGAGGAGATCAAGTTGATTTGTAGGGCTCGCTACCGGAAGTCCTGACTAATACAGTCAGGTATGGTGACAGGCCCTGGGGATAAAGCTGTGAAGATAAGGGTGTTGCTCTCAAAGAGCTCACAGCCCAGTAATGGCAGCCTCATAGCAGCAGAGCTTTGCAAGATGACGTGGTAGATGCCATGATGGTGGATGTAAGGACAAGGTGTCCGGACAGCTCAGAGGACGAGGAAGCCACTCCGCAAGGGGAGGCCAGTGAAGGCTTCTAAGAGTCTCCTGTGCTTGCTTCTGCTGAATGACTAGGATTTTGACAAGAGGCCACGGAGCGCATTTCAGACAGTAGAACCCCATGGGCCAAGGCCAAGAGGCACCAGTAGTGTGTGGCACCTGGTACATAATTCATTCCCTTTCCTTTCTAAATCTTTCCACCATCTCCACCCTCTGAAGCCTAGTATTCTTTTGTAAGTCAGACATTTCTTGCTAGAGAGAGTTTTAGGAATAGATTGAACTGTTGGCTAAACTCAAGTGTTAGGGACGCTCTCACCTCCCGTACTTGCCTTACAAAGAAGACTGAAATGTGAGGACAAGGTTAACCAAGCAATAGACCTTCTGACTTGGTAGTTACAGAGGTTTGGGGGTGGTGGGGGAGGAGACCCAAGGGCTGGAGTGCCATATTGATGACCACCTCCAGGGTCCAGGTGTTTCTTAAGGCTCTGAGAACCACTGGAAGAACAAAGTAGCTCACACAGCTTCTGTTCATTCCTTCATTCAGGGGGTTCCATGCCAAGCACACAGGCATGGCCGCCACCAGTCTGGAGAGGAAGTCATCGCAGAAACAGAGCGACACCCGTGAATGGCAGAAGTTTTGGGGAGGAGAGGTGTGGGTGCTGGGCCTGCCCCCGGGACACGATCTGGTCAGGAAGGTAAGAGAGGCCTCCCTGAGGAAGCACCAGTGACCTAGGATGGGACGGGCCAGTGAGCCTTTACTGGGCCGAGAGGGTGGAAGAGCATTTGCCCAAGACAGAGACAAGAACAGGGCAAATGCCCTATATGTGGGGAGGACTCATGGGTAAAAGAAGGTCAGTGTGAGTGGCTTGAGAGGACAAGAGCTGGGATGGGGGCAGGAAGTCAGACAGAACTGGGGAAGCACACAGGTGCCTGGACAGGTGGGGCTGAGGCCAAGGTCCTTCATCCCAGCAGCAGTGTGAACAGTGGGGAGACAGAGGGCCCGGATTTGCATCAGCACATTGGAGGGAGCCCGTGTGGCCTGGGTGCAGGTTCTGATGACAGATGGGGGAGGGGCTTGGAGGACAAAGATGTCGTGAAGATGGATGGGAAGTGGGCAGGAGGACTGAGTATAGTGGGGTGGGGTGTGGGTACAGAGAGGGTCACAAATCTGGATGGGGAGAGGTGCCATAAACCAAGATGAGGACCCTTAGAGAGGATGCATGGCTCTATCAGCCTGGGCTGCCCTTGCTCTTGCGTGTGGACCTCCCCAAGGACAATCTGGAGGTCCTAGCACTGCCCTCATCACCCTGACAGGGCTCTAGACATTTACTCCGATCATCTAGAGGCCACATCGCCTCCTTCCTCCCCAGTGGAGGGGAGCAGCACCGTGAAAGGACAGTAAGACCTTGATGTTGCAACTGTTACTGTCATTCTACATTGCTTTTTGCCAACTGCCTTTCTTCCCCCTCCCTTTGGTGGAAAGGGAAGAGGCTAATGATGAAGACAAAAGACCTAAAAAGGAGCTATTGACTTGGTAAAACATACTGAAGAGTTACAGGATCAATCAATCATACAGTGTTGGAATTGAAAGGAAACTTAGTTAAAAAAAAAAAAGGAAAGAAAGAAAGAAAGAAAATCTCTTCCAAAGCAACTTTGACAGCTGTTAAAACACCCCCTGCTTCAGTGTTTCCAATCCCTGGGAGCAAACTGTCTCAAAAAGCAGCCGGTTCCATTGTCAGAGGGCTCTGATAGCAGGAGATAGGCTTTTCTCGTATTGAGTCAGAATTGATCTCAGAGCAACCTCCACACAGCTGTCCTGGTGCCATTCTCTGGAGGCAGAGCAGGTCAACGTCCCTTTTAAAACGTGGTGCCCAGCAAGCGACACGAGACTCCAAATGTGGTCTGATTCAGTTCTAAGCCCTGTGGGGAATTTAGAGGGGGGAAAAAATAGAGACACCGAGTTAACCAGCTTTAAAAAGTGACCATCACAGAAAGGCCCGTGAGTGGAACCTTAGAATCCTAAACTAAAGGGAGCCTTTGAAAATCCCTAGCCGGCCCCTTCCCTCGAAGAGGAGGAGAAAAAAATCACACATAAACCTGCCCAACCCAGAGAAGCTGACCTATTTTTTAAGATCTCAAAAAGCAAGAGTTCCGTGGCTGTTTACTGCAGAGGGATTTCTTACCAATCCATCATTGTAAAATATTTTCAAATCAGTGTTTTCTAGTAGACTAATTTGTTTTTACGTTTTCCCTCTCTCTTGCTATTATCTCTCCTACCACATAAATTGTCTTCCTAATGAAGCCGCTTATTGTATCGTATTGCGGGAGTGCATGTGTTTCTGCTCCTGTGTGTTTCAGTTTCTACTGCATTAATTAACCACACTTCCTCTATTATTTCCCTCCTTTTTGTATGGGACCCATGCTATTTATCCTTACATTATTGCATAATGCTTTGGGCAATGGATATGTTCTCAGAATCGTGTGCAAATCTAATCTTTGCAAATTGAGTCTCTTCGGTTGAGAAGTGCCTTCCAAATGCATTTCCAGTGCTCTGTTGAGAGCCTCTCTGTGGGAGGCGGCAGGGCAGGACCGGGAAACACGGCGCCTTTGGAGCTAGACATCTCGGTCCACCACTTGGTGGACTGGTTGGACCATCTGTCTGAGTCTCGGTTTCTAATATGTGAAATGGGCATAGTCATTCCGCCTTAAAATGTTATAGAAAAGAAATCCGCCAAGCAAAAAGTCCTGGAACCCTAGGAAACAGATGTGTCTTCCTCTCTTTCAAGCGAAGGATCCATTTTTAAAGTCAATCATCTTTCCAAAGTTTATTTTACTCCTCTAGATGTTTCTGATCACTCGTTCTTCAAGCAGGATATAAGCATGTATCGGTTTCACTCTCTGACTTTAGAAGCTTTCTACTAAACGAATTCCTGTGTTCCCCACTCCTGCGCGCCACCTTGCTCTGGGCACCCCTCCTCATCTGGTCTGGAACAGAGGTTCATCTGCAGGTGCTCTGGGCTGCCTTGCCACGTGCCTGCTTTCATCCACTGTGTATGGGTTCTCGAAACTCCTGTCTTTCTCACTTACACATCTCTCCTGAATATCTTCACCTGCCCATTTCCATGGTATCTGCATTTCTGTGGTTCTCCCAGAGATTTTCTCCAGAAAGGCAGAATTCTGCATGCACTCAAATCACCCACCCTCCTGCCTGATTTTGAGCTCTTTGAGAGAACGTGTCCTGACTTTGAGCCAAGCAAGTGTGAAAGCAAATGGCCAGTGATGCTCATTGAGAAGTTCTTTGGGATTCCATTTGTCATCTGTAAAATGAGGAAATACAATGATATCAGCGGTTTCCAGGCTTGAGTTCCCAGTCCTTAAAGACTCACTAGTGGGAAAAATGGAGAAGTAGGGTCAACAAGACTCGTGTTTTTAAAGGCCCAAGAGTATCCAGTAGAGGCTGCACCGGCTAACGCAAACAGTGTGTGTGTATCTGGCTGGAACGATACCTGTGTGGTATCACAGGTAAAATCACGTCACTCAGCATGTCCATCCGTCAGGATTCTTGGTTACAAAGAGTAGAAACCAAGTCTGACTGACTTGGGCAAAGAACAAGCGCATTGGAATGATGTCAGCTGGCTCCGGAAGAAAGAGAAAAGCAGGAGGGCCAGCCAGGCTCTGGAAATGGGCCGTAAGCAGGGAAAGCTGAGGATGGGGTGCTCAGCTGGGGTCACCCCACAGCAGCAGCCCGGGGGGAGCGCCGCTGGACACTAGACTCTGAGCCCCTGGAACCAGCTCTCTAGGGCACAGGGTGTTGCTGCCCTGAGGAATGAATTCCAAACCATGGCTGTTGCTCTGGGCCGCTCACTCTGGATGCCAGGCCCTGCGTCAGACCATCCAGTTGGCTCATCTTCAGCTTTCTGTGCACATGTCCAGCTCATGACAGGGACAGCAAGTGGCAGGTCCTCAGAAACTCTATTGTGTTAGGAGAATTCCCCACACAGAGAAAGAGGACCACCAGCTGGACAGGCCCCCAGCAGGACAAAAGTCCATTATGGTTGTGAAATGTTTCTTATGATGAGTAAGCCAATTATGACTGAATCGGTGGTGGATGAGGAGAGCGTATTTTGAAATATGGGATTGAGAGAAGAAAAAATAGCAAACAGGCTTGATGATTTAAAAAAAAAAAAAAAAAAAAAAAAAGATTGGCCGGAATATATGGTTTCTAATGTTGCAGGGGGTTTAGGTGCCCCCTGCAGGCAGAATGAGGAAACGAGGACTGAACTGATCTCAACCTTTCTTTCATTAAACACAGGCCACAGAAACCTAGACTTGTAGAATTAATCCTCACTCAGGAAGAGTCACAGCCCATGTTTGCTTCTGCCACATATAAGAAAATAAAAGGAATAATGGCATAAACATGATACAAAGTTTTCTTGCATACAAGAGAGAAGTCTGGAAGTGAGTGGTACCAAGCTTGTGTGGTGGTTTTACAGTGCACGTGAACCCAGGCCTCTTCTGTTTGTGCTCTTCCATCTTTAGTCTTCAGGGTTTTCATCCGCAAGGACAGCTCCTCAAGGCTGCTGGAGCTCCAGCCATCATGTCTGCATTCTAGGTAGGAAGTAGGAGGAAGGGTGAATGGACAAGAGACAAGGGGGCATGTACACACTGCCTGATGCCTCTAAAGACTTCCTGAAAGTCACAGTTAATGTGTCTGCTTACACCTTATTGACTACCCCTAACTGCAGGACAGCCTGGGAAACAGCTGGTCACACCGCCACAAAGACCGAGTGAGCAACTAGCAACTTTGCCCTTCAAAGAGGACCAGAGGGAGTCAAAGATGTGGTTTGTGGCCTCCGGCTCTCCTTCTGCCCCCCCTCACCGCTCGCCCTAGTCCAATTTATGTGGAATCATGTGAAAACAGCACAGAGGCCTTAGGAATGACCTTTTTAAAATATCCGGAAGGTGGGTTTGGGTCCCGTGAGGATATCCCAGAGAATAACGAACACAAAGCAGGTCCTGAGCGTCTATCTTCTGGCAGGACCTGTGTGCAGTGCTCTATCTCCCCTCCCTCACCTCATTCTCGGAGCTACTCCACAAATGACCACAGCTGTGCCCAGCCTGCAAATGAGGAAGTGAACGATAAGTGGCAGTAAGTATCTGGCCTGGTCACCATCGGAAAGCGGGAAGCCTGCTTTGAAACCTGGGTCTGACTCCTGAGCCGATGTTCCTAACCAACACACTGCAGCTTGCTGTCCCATACCGTGCTCACTGGCCACCAGTGTTCATGTACATTTAGATACAGGGTCATTAGAATAGAATGTGGGTTTTTTTTTTTTTTAAAGATTTTATTTATTTATCAGAGAGAGAGAGGGGGAGAGAGCAAGCACAGGCAGACAGAATGGCAGGCAGAGGCAGAGGGAGAAGCAGGCTCCCTGCTGAGCAAGGAGCCCGATGTGGGACTCGATCCCAGGACACTGGGATCATGACCTGAGCCGAAGGCAGCCGCTTAACCAACTGAGCCACCCAGGCGTCCCTTGTTTTTTTTTTTTTTTTTAAGATCTCATTTATTTACTTGAGGCAGAGAGCACATGAGCAGGGTGGAGGGGCAGAGGGAGAGAGAGAGAATCCTGAGCAGACATCCCGCTGAGCAGGGAGCCCGAGGCAGGACTCGATCCCAGAACCCCAGGGATCATGACCTGAGCAGAAGGCAGCCACTTAACTGACTGAGCCCCCCAGGTGCCCCTAGAATGTGGTTTGATGGCTCAGTGACACTAACTACCTTTCAAGTGCTCAGTAGCCACGTGTGAGGGATAGTGTCCATCCTACTGGACCGTGAAGATATAGGACATTTGCAAGTCCACAGAAAGTTCTGTTGGACAAGCCTGGGCTGCAGGAATGGATTGTTTCTGGCTTCCATTCCTCCTCATAAATGAGGCGAGGAGACTTCCTTCCCGCAGCCTCCTTTGTGCTCCCCAGTTGCTCTGTCTTGTCACCCTGCACAATGTGCCGTGAAAAGAAGCGGAAGGAATTCTGAGAAAGAGAATATGCAGAAAGTTGGAAAAGCGGCCGCTTGCGATGTTTCTGCTGCCTGGAACTCTGCAGGCCAAGTCCGTTTGTCTCACGGGGTGCCCGCTAGACTGGCGGGAAAGCCTGAGCACCTCGCTGCAGCCCCCTTGTCTTTCCATTTCTCTCTTCAGCTTTTCTTCCCTCCTTCTCCCGTTTCAACTTTTGAAAAAGAGCTCTCAGCTGCTGCAAAGTCAGTGTTCAGAGCACATTTGCATCTTTTCTCAGTTGCTGCCTTAATTACACATAATAAAGGTATTTAGTTAGAGAAGAATAGCTGATGAGCCTGAACTATAATAAAAAGGGCTTTTGCCAAAAGCCATTTCCTTTGTCAAGAGAGAACTTGCTCAAAGGCAGTGGGAAGCCGTGATTCATTCTTACACCACAAGCGTTACTATAAGAAATTCGGTTCCCGGGGAGTGGCTGTCGCCCAGACTTTCAACAGTGACACAGCCCTCAGTCACGTTCTGCGCCCGCCACCACTGCCTTGACCAGGGACCAGGGCACGGACGACAGGACAAGTCGGGCTCCGCAGGACTGGTGCCGCAGGGTCTGCAAACGTGGCCAACTGACCACCCGTTTTGGTACAAGAAGCCATGTTGGCACGTGGCCATGCTCATTCATTTACATATTGTGTATGGCTGCTTTGCCCAACAGCGGCAGGGCTGAGTAGCTGCAGCAGAAGCCACGTGGCCAGGAAAGCCTAAAATACTGTCTGACCCTTTCCCCAGCCCTTGGCTTCTTCAGAAGGCAGGAGTGGGAGTCCACGAGAGGTCGTGGTCCTTCCTATCCCATTTGGGGCTCTGTCTAGGAGGGTCCGCAACCCCCCTGCCCTCCCACCTGGTCCAGGACAGCATCATCTCGCCCCTGCAGGACGGCTCTAGACACTTCCAGACACTTCTGCCTACTTGTGCCCTCCCACCCCGACCCCGGCCTTGGCAGTCTTGGTCTCTACTCTGCGGCCAGAGCACCCTTTTGAAATATTGCCATTTCATGCCACTGCCTTGCTTCAAACCCTGCCAGGGCTCCCATTTCAGAGAATAAAACCCAAAGTCCTCAGAGCGACCTGAGGGGCCCAACTTCTTCTGCTCGCCGCCCAACCTGTTACCCCCCTGCCCTATTCGCTTTTCCTGGCTCTTTCTGCCCCAGTCACACTAGCTTCCTCCTGCAGCCCTGAACGGCCAGGCGCTGTCCCCAGTCATGGGCAGAGGAGGCTAGCTGTCCCCCTAGGATGACCAGCCACAGTGTGGCCTTGCTGCTGGCAGACAGCCTCCCAGCTGGGCCCCTGGCATTCAGGGGGAGCCCCCACACTAGCTCTCGGACACCCCTAAGAAAGGGAGCAGATCACCTGCCATCCTGGCTCCACTGCCCTGTACTGCTTTAGTTTTCTTCATAACATACCCTGTGCCCTGAGGTGGTCTTTATTTACTAGCTTATCATTCTGTGCCGGAGATGTCTGCCATCTTTCTTACTGCCCTGGAATGGAGAGGTTCCCATGCACTCTGCACAGTGTCTGCCAAGTGTCAATGTTTGATGAGTGAATGAATGAATGAATGAATGGACAGATGAGCAGTCCCAAGGGTCTTTAAGTAAAGGATCATTTGATAGCAGAGACACTGTGGACACCAGATGTGTGGAGCCCCTGCTCTCCTGGGGCTGTGGGCCACAGGCATCAGCGCATGGTGAGAACTGCACTACTCTGTCTCAGGGAGCCCGGGCTGCTCAGAATCTCAGGGGCCGGGCCTCAGAATTTGCTCGAGGGGCTCGGGGAAGCTTGCCAAAGGAGGCAACACCCAGGAGGGACTGGCTGTGAGAAGCAGCCAGGAGAGGTGTTCCTGGCCTAGGGGAGACCAGGAGACGTGCCGCAGCCTGGTGGGTTTGCAGAACCCTGAGCCGCTTGATACGGTGTGAACTCAGGGAGGCAGGTGGGAAGTGGGGTAAGGGAGTACACAGAGGCCTGTGGGGCCAGGTCATGAACAGACTTGCTTGTTGTGCTAAGCCGCTTCGACTATATCCTGAAAGCGATGGGAACCAGGAGGGGGAGGGGGAAGCTGGGGAATGGCATAATCAGGGGTGCGTTTTTTATGAGGCTCCTCTGGCAGCATTCAGTAGATGCTGTTGGCATGGGCGTGAGATGAGTGGCCCAGTGTGGCACATACACCAAGACGTCCTAGAGGTAGTTGAGGACCCCAGTGCCTCGCTTTTGGAAAACAGCACAGCCAGCGGGTCCTAGCTCTAGCCAGGGGGGACCTGGGACGCTCTTCCCACTTTCTACCTGCCTGTGCCAGGTTGAGGAGGTGGGAGCCAGCTGAGTCTAGTTTCATAAAACCATGGGCTCCAGGAGAAGGCAGTGGTTTCAAAAAGTGGATCTCTGAGGGGCACCTGAGTCAGTTAGACATCCGGTTCTTGATCTCTGCTCAGGTCTTGCTTGATCTCAGTTCAAGCCCCATGTTGGGCTCCATGCTGGGCAGGGAGTCTATGTTTTTAAAAAGAGTGGATCTCTGAATCCTTATTGAGCTCTGCATTCATCTTCTCTCACTGTCCAGCAGGGATCCTTTGGGGACAGGGGATCCTGATGGGTCACTGCCACCAACCGGTGCCTGCAAACGCACCAGGGGCCTGGGGCCACCGCTGAAGGGAGGCCCAGGTCTCGGGTCCATCCTGTTGTAACTTAAATGTTTCGGGTCCTGGTGCCTGACGGGGACCCAGACAGGGGACAGAGGTGGGTATAGACCATGCCACTGCATTTCAGATGAGTATGGTTAACATTCTCCAGTCAGGCAAGGCCCAAGGAAGACTGATGTCGGTGATGGATAGCCATAGCCACCCAAATGTCAGCAGTGGGCCTTCCCAGACTCTGGTATCTTCTATATGGCCGCATCCCTACAGCGGCAGAACCCGTGACCCCTTCATTTCCAGCATGCCCCAAGCTCCCCCACCCATGGGGCACTTGTGGAGGATTCCAGGAATGGGAGTAGGGGAGAATGGGGTCTCACAGGTGTGCAGACACTAACACGTGGAGCTGCACAGTGGGTGAACTCTAGGAGTCTGGCTTCCAGCAACGGGTCTCAAAAGCTGGGAGAGGAGCAAGACAACCCTTGTTTCTCCTGTGGTGTGTGCCATGAGACGTGGTGAGGCTGAAGAGGGGAGTGCGGGTGGTGGGCAGCCGGAGGGAGTTGGTGTGGTTGGAAGCATGGTAAGTGTGCGGTGGAGCGGACAGGTGCCCGTAGTTCTATCCAGGAGAGACTCTCACAGGCCCTCTGGGGCGCTTGTTTGACAGGAGTGGCTTGGGGTTTGAGTTGGGAGCTTGGAAGGATTGGCACGCTATGCAAGTGAATAAGGGTGGGGGATGGGGTACCGGGGGAGATGGGCATGAAAGAGGGCACGCGATGGAATGAGCACTGGGTGTTCTAGGCGACCTATGAATCACCGGGCTCTACCTCTGAAACGAATAATACACTGTATGTTAATTAAATTGAACTGAAGTTTTAAAAAAAGAAAACTGCAAAAAAATAAAAAATAAATAAAAATACTAAAGTGGGCAGGTGGTGACCGGTCTCCATTGAGAAGGGGGGGCGGGGATCCTTCATATCCAGCCATTCCTTGCCGTGGGGCTGGGGGCCCGTGTCTTCGATCTTATGACTCTTTGAGAGCAGAGGGAGATCCAGATTCTTATGGGAATATCTCCTCTATCGGTCAGTTTCTCTAGGTTAGGGCTGTAGTAATAAACGGCCCCAAATATCAGGGGCTTATACCAGCGAAGGTCCATTTCTGTTGCTGTTACAGCTTGGCAGGGCTGGCTCTGCTCGGAGTGGTTGTCCCTTCCCCGGGTCCGGGCTGAAGAGCAGTCCCATCCTGGTTGTGCGATCTTGTGGCAGAGCGAAAAGAGAGCCTTCAGACCCACGCGGTGCCCCTTCAAGCCACAGCTCCCAGGTGGCATGGGTCACCGGTGTCCACACTCCATCAGCCAAAGTGGGTGTCCTGGCCAAGCCCGAGCAAGGGGAGAAGTCTGAAGGCCTGCTTCTCCACCTTTCTGGAGGAGACAATGCTGTTCTCATGGCCACTGCGGAGGTGGGGGGGGCAGGGGACAACGGGGCAAGAACATCACCTGCCATGCTCCCTCTTTTTTTAAATGTTGGCAACTGAATCAAAAGCTTCATAAATGCTGGCAGAGCCAAGCAAAACACAGGACACCCTGGGCCGCCAGTGTACAACCTCTGATTTATAGGGCCAGAGATGGCATAAATAATCTTGCTCTCTTCCTGAAACACAGACCCCTGTCTCAGAATTTCCCCAGCTCAATAGTCCTCTCAAAAAGCAAAAAAATGGTTACTCAGCAATGACATTTCTAAGATGTCTGGGCATCCAAGGCTTAAAAAAGAGTTTCAGACCAAGAAACTTGACACCATTTCCGATAGTAAGAAACTCTTTTAAATTCCCTTTGTTATTTCTTTGTGATGGGCGTGTCCTGGATGAGGCTGACCCTTGCCTTTCCCTTTGAGAATTCTGTGTATAGATAGAATCTGAGGAAACTGCCATTCACACCTGTGTCCATCTTTGCCCAGAAAGAAGACAGTGGGTTGAATCCATCCGGACAGACAACATACTAGTTTGCAAGTCATTTTGTGACATACACAACACACACGCATGAAGCAGGTGTCTCATGTGTGCTCTTTGGAATGATTAAAGTCATTATGAGTCTGGACGATGATTTTTAGGTTTGGGTGATAAATGTTTCGCTTTGGTGGTGTCTATTTTTGTACACTCTAAAGTCTGAGCTTGGTCTCTGGGATCTTGCTTTCAGAGAAGGGGAGAAATATTTTTTTTTAAAGATTTTATTTATTTATTTGACAGAGAACACAAGTGGGCAGAGAGGCAGGCAGAGAGAGAGGAGGAAGCAGGCTCCCTGCCGAGCAGAGAGCCCGATGCCAGGGCTCTATCCCAGGACCCTGGGATCATGACCTGGACCAAAAGCAGAGGCTTTAACCCACTGAGCCACCCAGGTGCCCCGGGGAGAAATAGTTCTTAACTTTGTGCACGTGCTGGGAATTTGAATGTTTGCTCATTCTTGCACAGTGGAGAGTATTTTTTGCCTGAGCAATTGTTGGCGGGAGCTGAGGGCCCAGAAGACTGTCAGGGACATCTGGGCAGAGCGTTTTCCTCTCCTAGAAGAAAGACTGTAAAGAAAACGAAGGACACTCAGAACAGCGTAATTGGGACAGACAGTTCCTGTCCTCCCCATGGCAGGACGGAAAGCCCTCTGGACTACTGTGTTCTGGACTGTTCTACGGGTCACCGCAGGACAGGATCGCAGACCTGGAATGAGGGCTGGTTTCCTGGGAGAAAGGAGGTCCATCACCACCAGTCACTAGAGAGCAGCCGCTGGGACAGGATATGAGTGGAGGGAGGCAGGCCCGAGCACCCCTCACCCTTTCCCCACCTTGAGTGGGGTGGGGCTGGGATTCTAGGCAGAGCTGGCCTGACTCCCACTGGCTTGCAAACAGGCAGCTCTCTTGGCTCCGCCACCCATGGGCCCTGTCAGAAGATTGCGGTTTGTCCACGGAACCCAGGCGCCTGGCCAAAGGGTAACACCAGGCCATATGTCCAAGAACAGGGCTGTGACCACTCCGGTGCAGGCCGGCCCCTGCTGGGAGAAAGGCAGGCCTTATCTTTCTTCTTTTTTTTTTTTTGGTTATTTCACCTCTTTTTTAAAAAAAAAATTTATTTATTTATTTGACAGAGAGAGAGATTATAAGTAGGCAGAGGGGGAGGGGGAAGCCGGCTCCCTGCTGAGCGGAGAGCCCGATGCAGGGCTTGATCCCAGGACCCTGAGATCATGACCTGAGCCGAAGGCAGAGGCTTTAACCCACTGAGCCAGCCAGGCGCCCCTATTTCACCTCTTTTTATTTGTCCTTCCCGATATGTAAAAGTGCGTGATACGTTTTAGAGGATTTTGATAATCCTATAATCATTTCATCAGCAGCATCGCCATCATATCATTTTCATAAGAACATTATATATAACAAGGATAAAAGCCATGTCAAGTTTCTGGGGCCTCAAAATATGTCTATTTCTTCATCCATTTGGAGAAGGTGTGTCAAATACAATTCACTACACCGCTCACAGGGAAAAAGTCTCCATTGTTTTAACAGGCAGCCCCACCCTAATCGTTCCATGTTTTCGTTTAGCTGTCACTCAGCACTTTCTTTCTTCTGCTCCCTTTTTTTTTTTTTAACCTTTTTTAAGACAGAGAGAGAGAGAGAGAGAGCACATGAGTGGAAAGAGGAGGAGGGCAGAGGCAGAGGGAGAGAGAGAATCTTGCCAGCTCCACCCGACAAGGGGCTCCATCTCCTGACCCTGAGATCATGACCTGAGCTGAAATCAAGAGTCGGCTGCTTAATCATCTGTGTCACTCAGCACTTTCTAGAAAGGTGATTGGCAGCTTCAGGACACTATTTTTAAAATTAAAAAAAAAAAAATTATTTTTAGCATTGTTAGCACGTATTTCACTTTTTAAAAAAATTTTTAGCAGATTTTAAATCCAGTATAGTTAACATAGTCTTATATATTAGTTTCAGGTATCCAGTAGAGTGATGCAGCACCTCCCCCCGTCACCCGCTGCTCATCACAAGGGCGCATCCCCTGTTTCACCCATCCCCCACCCACCTCCCCTCTGGTGATCATCCGTGTGTTCTCTGGAGTTAAGAGTTTTCTTCTCTTTTGTTTCGCCTTATGCTCATTTATTTTGTTTCTTAAATTCGGCATGAGTGAAGTCATATGGTATTTGTCTTTCTCTGACTTATTTGGCGTAGTGTTACACTCTCGGGATCCATCCATGTCGTTGCAAATGGCAAGATTCCAATCTTTTTTATGGCTGAGTAATATTCCATTGTATACATCCACCATATCTTCTTTATCCATTCATCAGTCGATGGACACTTGGGCTGTTCCATAATTTGGCTATTGTAAATAATGCTGCAATAAATATAGGGGTGCATATACCTTTTTGAATTAAGGTTTTTATATCCTTTGGGGAAATACCTAATACTGGAATTACTGGATCATATGGTGGCTCAAATTTTAATTTTCTGAGGCACCTCCATACTGTTTTCCAGAGTGGCTGCACCAGTTTGCATTCTCGGCAGTGCATAAGGGCTCATTTTCCTTCACATCCTTGCCAGCACTTGTTGTTTCTTTCATTTTTGATTTTAGTCATTCTGACAGGTGTGAGGTGATAACTCATTGTGGTTTTGATTTGTATTTCTCTGATGGTAAGTGATGTTGAACATCTTTTCATGTGTCAGTTGGCCATCCGTATTTCTTCTTTGGAAGAACATGTGTTCATGTCTTCTGCCCATTTTTGAATTGGATTATTTGAGGGGTTTTGGTGTTGAGTTATGTAAGCTCTTTATATATTTTGGAGACTAACCCTTTCTTGGACATGTCGTTTGTAAATACCTTCTCCTATTCAGTAGGTTGTATGTCAGTTTCGTTGATTCTTTCCTTTGCTGTGCAGAGGATTTTCATTTTGATTTAATCCCAATAGCATACTTTTGCTTTTGTTTCCCTTGCCTCAGGAGACCCATCTAGACGAATGGTGTTATGGCCAATGTCAGAGAAATTACTGTCTGTGTTTTCCTCTAGGGTTTTTATGATTTCAGGTCTTACATTTAGATCCTTAATCCATTTTGAGTTTACTTTTATATATGGTGTAAGAAAGTGGTCCAGTTTCATTCTTTTGCATGTGGCTGTCCAGTTTTCCTAACACCATTTGTTGAATCTTTCTCCCATTGGATGTTCTTTCCTGCTTTGTCAAAGGTTAATTGACCATATAATTGTGGGTTCATGTCTAGGTTTTCTTTTCTGTTTCATTGATGTATGTGTCTATTTTTGTGCCAATACCAAACTGTTTTGATGACTATAGCCTTGTAATATAACCTGAAGTCTGGAATTGTGATGCCTCCAAGTTTTTGTTTTTGTTTTGCAAGATTGCTTTAGCTATCCGGGGTCTTTTGTGAGTCCATACAAATCTTAGGACTGTTTGTTATAGTTCTGTGAAAAATGCTATTGGTATTTTGGTAGGGATGAGATTACATCTGTAGATTGCTTTGGGTGGTATACACATCTTTTTTTAAACATTTTATTTATTTATTTGACAGTCAGAGATCACTAGTAGGCAGAGAGGCAGGCAGAGAGAGAGAGGAGGAAGCAGGCTTCCCACTGAGCAGAGAACCTGACGTGGGACTCGATCCCAGGACCCTGAGATCATGACCTGAACCGAAGGCAGAGGCTTAACCCACTGAGCCACCCAGGCACCCTAGTATACACATTTTAACAATATTTTTTCTTTCGATCCATGAGCATGCGATGTCTTTCCATTTGTTTGTGTTGTCTTCAATTTTTCTCGTCAGTGTTTCAGAGTTTTCAGAGTATAGGTCTTTCACCTCCTTGGTTCAGTTTATTTCTAGGTATTTTATTATTTTGGTGCAATTGTTAATGGAACTGTTTTCTTAATTTCTCTTTCTGTTGCTTCATTATTAGTGTATAGAAATGCAATGGATTTCTGTATGTTGGTTTTGTATCCTGTGACCTTACTAAATTCATTTATCTATTCTAGTAGTTTTCTGGTGGAGCCTTTAGGGTTTTCTATATACAGTATCATGTCATCTGCAAACAGTGAAAGTTTTATTTCTTCCTGACCAATTTGGATGTCTTTTATTTCTGTTTGTTGTCTGATTGCTATGTTTAGGACTTCCAGTACTATGTTGAATAACAGTGGTGAGAGTGGACAACCTTGCTTGTTCCTGACCTTAGGGGAAAGGCTCTCAGTGTTTCCCCTTTAAGGATGACGTCAGCTGTGGGTTTTTCATAGATGGCCTTTATTAGGTTGAGGTATGTTCCCTCTAAACCTACTTTGTTGAGGGCTTTTATCATGAATGGATGTTGTACAGTGTCAAATGCTTTTTCTGCATCTGTTAAATGATGGTATGATACTTATCCTTTCTCTTGTTGATGTGATGGATCACGTTGATTGATTTGCAAATACTGAACCACACTTGCATCCCAGGAATAAATCCCACTTGATTGTGGTGGATGATTATTTTAATGTATTGTCGGATTTTGTTTACTAATATTTTGTTGAGAATTTTTGTATCTATGTTCATGAGATCTGGTTGCCCAGTAGTCACCCCCTCCTTTTTTTAAATAGTGTCTTTATCTGGTTTTAGTATCAAGGTGATGCTGGCCTCATAGAATGAAATTTGAAGCTTTTCTTCCTCTAATTTTTGGAATAGTTTGAGGAGAAAAGCCGTTAACTCTTCTTTAAATGTTTGGTAGAATTCACCCATGAAGCTGTTTGGTCCTGGTTCTAGTCTTTTGTTCATTGGGAGTTTTTGGATTACTGATTCAATTTCATTGCTGATAGTGGGTCTGTTCAAATTTTCTATTTCTTTCTGATTCAGTTTTGGGAGGTTATATATTTCTAGGAACTCATCCATTTCATCTAGGTTGTTCAATTTGTTGCTTATAGTTGTTTCTTGTAATATTCTCTTATAATCTTTCTATTTCACTGGTGTCAGTTGTTATTTCTCCTCTTTCATTTCTGATTTCGTTTGAGTCCTTTCTTTTTTTTGTTTTGATGAGTCTAGCTAAAGGTTCATCGATTTTGTTAACCTTTTCCAAGAACCAGCTCCTGGTTTCATTCATCTGTCCTATCATTTTTTGGTTTCTATTTCATTTCTTTCATTCTTCCTTTTTAAGATTTTATTTATTGGAGAGAGAGAGAGACAGCAAGAGAAGGCAAGCAAGCAGGGGGAGTAGCTCTCCACTGAGCAGGGAGTCTAATGGGGGACCCGATCCCAGGACCCTGGGATCATGACCTGAGCTTAAAGCAGACACTTAACATCTGAGCCACCCAGGTGCCCTTATTTCATTTATTTCTGCTCTAATTTTTATTATTTCCCTCCTCTACTGGTTTTGGGGTTTTTTTGTTCTTCCACTCCTATAGGTATAAGGTTAGGTTGTTTGAGATGTTTCTTGCTTCTTTAAGTAGGCTTGTATTGTTATTAACTTTCCTCTTAGAACAGCTTTTGCTGCATCCCAAAGATTTTGGACAGTTATGTCTTTATTTTCATTTGTCGCCATGTATTTTTTATTTCCTTTTTGATTCCTTGTTTGACGCATTCATTGTTTCATAGCATGTTATTTAACCTCCATGTATCCGTGCTCTTCTCAGATTTTTCCTTGTGGTTGATTTCTAGTTTCATGGCACTGTGTTCAGAAAAGATGCATAATCTACCTCAATCTGTCTGAATTTGTTGAGACTTGCTTTGTGGTCTAATAGGTGATCTATTGTGGAGAATGTTCCATGAAAATAATGTGTAAGGGTACCTGGTTGGCTCAGTTGGTTAAGTTTCTGACTCTTGATCTCAACTCAGGTCTTGTACTCAGGGTGGTAAGTTCAAGCCCCATGTTAGGTTCCATGTTTGATGTGGAGCTTACTTAATTAAAACAAACAAACAAACAAACAAACAAATAAAAGAACATGTATTCTGCTTTAGAGTGGAATGTCCTGAATATATCTGTTAGATACATCTGGTCCAATGTATCATTCAAAGCCATTGTTGCCTTATTGATTTTCTGTTTGGATGATTTATTTAACCACTGATGTAAGTGGGGTATCAAAATCCCCTACTATTATTGTATTACTATTGATTACTTCCTTTATGTTTATTAACTGCTTTGTGTATTTGGGTGTTCCCATATTGAGTGCATAAGTTACATAGTTACATAAATTACAGTTGTTTTATCTTCTTCTTGGATCTCTATGATTATATAGTATCCCTCTTTGTCTCTTGTTACAGTCTTTGTTTTAAAGTATATTTTGTCCAGAGTGCCTGGGTGGCTCAGTCGGTTAAGCATCTGCCTTCAGCTCAGGTCATGATGCCAGTATTCTGGGATCAGGCCCCACATCAGGCTTCCCCGTTCAGTGGGGGAGCCCGCTTCTCCCTCACCATCTATCCCTTCCACCCTCCCACCGCCCCCCACCTCTCACTCACGCCCTCTCTTTTTTTTTGCTCTGGCTCTTTCAAATAAATAATTAAAAAATCTTTTAAAAAATAAAGTCTGTTTTGTATACTATAAGTATTGTTACCCTGGCTTTCTTTTCACAACCGTTTGTATGATAAATTCTTCACCATTGCTTCACTTTAAATGTGCAGATGTCATTAGGTCTGAAATGAGTCTCTTGTAGGCAGCATATAGAGAGGTCTTGCTTTTTTATCCATTTCATCACCCTATGTCTTTTGATTGGAGTATTTAGTCCATTTACATTCAAAGTAATTATTGATAGATATGTGTTTATTGCCATTTTTTTACTCATTTTACGATTTTTATAGTTCTTCTCTGTTCCTGTCTTCTAAGGCAAGCCTTATTCTTTACACAAAGTTACCACCTACCAACCAGGCCCTCTTCCCATAGCCGTGCCCATCAAGTAGGGTCACCTTCTAATGTACATGCCCTAGCGGAAACATTTTTTTTTTTTTCTATTTTGTCAGCCCAGCATACCCTCCACTTTCCACAAAAGCATTTCCTTCATGCAAAGCCACAGGCCTGCTCGAGGGGGAGGGGTTACTTTTTATAATTTGTACAAAGGCATTCCTAAATTTGGGCCTGAGAACCCCAAAATTAGCAACATCTTTCAACGGTTGTTACGCATTCTCTGTCTCATCTTTAATTTTGGAATGTTTAGTAAAGACTGGTTTAGAGTTATGATTTCCTGAGCCCTTGCTATCTGTCAGGAACTGTTCCTGGGGGTCCATAGCGAGGGTGGAGTGGGTTCTGACAGATGCCCTGCCCTTGTGCAGCTTGTGTTCTGGACTGTCGATCCAGGAAGGTCAGTTGATCTCAGCTGTGCTCTGGGGAGCTGAGGGAAGGCTGTCGGGGCCCCTCACCCCGAGGCGTATGTACTGGTAGCAGCGGTAGGCCTGGCTGGCTGGGGCCGGTACGGGGCTAGGCCCTTGAGTATCATTAGCAGGAGGGGGGTGGATTTGAGCAGTAGACAAGCCTTGGGAACTTGGCACCCTGGGCATCCTCTCTGAGGAACACTTGGAGGGGGATAAATCCTGCCGGGCCTTTAGGATCTTAGTGAGTGTGTGAAGTCTTCTCATGGCACTTACCTGTGGCTTCATTCCCTCTCACTTGCATTAATTCTGACTTTTTCCAGTCTGAAGATCCAGCTTCCTGACCGAGAACTTGGAAGTAAAGTCCTATTTGAGGTCTGCTTTCTTGCTTTCGTTGGTTAACAAAACACAATTAGTCCCAATTAGCCCCAATTACCCTCCCTTTCCTCTGGAGTTGCCAGCTCACTGAGAGTCTCTGCTCAAGGAGAGCTATTCTGGATATTTCTAACCCTTATCTGGACATTTCTAAAACCTGCTTTCCCAGTGGGTTCAGGGCCCTCACCTGGTCAGGCCCTCGATGTCACCAGCTTTCCAGCTTTCCCGAAGGCTGGCTCCCCTCAGGGTCTCTGTCACGGATGCCTACAGAACAGAATGCCAAGAGTTAGGTTCAAGGGAGCACTTCTTATTTCGTCCTTTAAATTACAAAAGATGAAACAGAGGCACGAGGAGAATTGATCAGGCACCCTGTGTCTAGTAAGATGAGATTTCCAGCTATCTCCACTGGATCTTGCTGCCGAGCCAGCCAAGGAGCTCATATGTGCCTTCAGAAGTCCCGCTCAGCCCCTGAGCCCCATGCAGAGCCACGCGCCTGTGGACAAGCAGGCATAAAAGCAAAGCTTTGGCACAGACAGCTGTCCACCGGACTTGCACACGAGACTTTGCCTGCAGCCCAGTGCCCACTGGCCTCAACCACACACCCCACGGGACCTCACCAGCATCTGCTCCTGGGCTCCTCCTCTACCAATGTCTGACTCTTAGACTCTCTTTCTAGATCTTACTCACTCACCTCCCCTTGCTTGCACCCTTAGATTGACCTTGAACCTGTATTTGTCTGCTCCTGAGTGCATCCATTTGGCAGCTAGGGTGGTTCACGCCCAGAGTCCCCGTGCTGGTTGCTTCCTGGAGCCTCTCCCTGTGCTTTCAAGCCCTACCCCCTGCTCCCAGGGAGTGAGCCTGGCACCCAGGCTGCCATGCAGCTCTGGAAGCCTGCCACCTCTTCCCCACCTCTGGTCCTACGCCTGGGAGCATGTGCCAGAGTCTCATTTCCCTTTCTCTCTTCGTCTTCTCCATGACCATCTCTACCCTTATTTTGTGTGCGCCCATGCAGGTGTCTTCATTCTCCCGTGTGGTCAGTCTGTCCTCCCCTTCCTACCAAAAGAAAGGAACTCTTCTATTGCTGCCCTCCCGTCTCATCCTCCAAGGCAGGTGATGCCAACAGTCACGTTTGTCTTCCTGAGCTAAAATTCCAGGGTCCCTTTTTTCAGGTCTATACCCTGCACCCTAAAGTGTATGTGGACCTCCGAGATGGCAAATTTCATCCCTCCCGATTATTTTGTTCCTGGAAGTTACAACATCTCCTCCATGTTTCTTGTTGTTTCTGTTTCTTTTATTTTGTCGAGCTCTATAATTTTGCTGCCTTATTTAGTGCTTTGTTTAAAACATGTTAGGTCTGGGGGCGCCTGGGTGGCTCAGTGGGTTAAAACCTCTGCCTTCGGCTCAGGTCACTGTCCTGGGGTCCTGGGATCGAGCCCCACATCGGGCTCTCTGCTCAACGGGGAGCCTGCTTCCTCCTCTCTCTCTGCCTGCCTCTCTGCCTACTTGTGATCTGTCTGTCAAATAAATAAATAAAATCCTTAAAAAAAAAAAAAAAAAAGATGCTAGGTCTGAAAATGTGACAGAAATTTGACTTTGACCAGCTCAAGCAATACAGAGAATTTGTGAGGTCGTAATCCAAGCAAGTGGCGCAGGAGTGATGGTAGAACTGGAACTTGGAGACTCTTGGGGCGTTTCTCACCCTTCTTTCCTGCTTACTGCACCGTAGCTCTGTGCTACTCTAGCGACTTTCCTCTCGAGGCTGGAAGCGTGGCTGCCAGCCACCAGCCTCACGTGCTCCCAGCTTTGCCATCAGGTAGGGCAGGAGAACGGAGAGAACCATTCAAAAGCCCCTGGAAGCACCAGGTTGTCATCTTGGATGATTACATCATCACTGAGACCAAGGGCCAAACTGATCAAGGTTAAACACAAGGTCAGATGGCTCTGACCATCCCACCTCTGTTCCCTTCTGAGTCCTCTTCCCCAAAGCTGGGAGGTCTTCTGGCCCCAAAGTCTTTCTATCTTCAGTTATCATCATCACAAGCATACTGGATGTTAGAAATTCTCTGTGTTGGTGCTGTGAGTGATGGTCAGGAGGACTGAATAAAATCTTCTAGAGATGCTTCCCACCTTGCAGGGACAGGGTGTAAGAATCCAGTGAGTGCTTATTTCTCACCTGGGCTCCATCGCTAAATAATTTTGGGTGTAGCTGCTGATTCAGAAGATCCTTGTTCTGACTCCAAGTGGATGGTTAGCAGAATTCTGCCTTTAGAATAGTAGTGTTTGCTGCATCTAAGATTTCCATTAAATGTCCTGCCAGAGCACCTATGAAGACACAGAAATGGGTCTTCACTGAGATTACCAAACAGGTTCGGTGATGGCTTCTCTGCTGGCTTGATCATATGTGTTTGTGACGTGAAGCAGAATTTAACCTGACACTGGTCTTTGTTGTGACCCGGTAACAAGATTATGAAGGGGAAGAGCCCTATATTCCCCTAGCTAAGGTCAAATCTGGTATTTGAGGGCCTTCCTGGGAAAAAAAGGTATTAAAAATACTTTTACTATTTATATTTAAAATATACTATTTGTATTTAAAAATGACAAAAACAAAAGTATTCAAAAGTGAATATTTGTATAGAAATGAGAAAAGAAATAGCAAATTCTGAACTTTAAACAGTTAAATTCACAAAAGTCCAGAAAACTGAGTAATTTTTTTAATTAATGGCTGATGTGCAATGAAAGATATATAATAAAATAAAAGCTGATACGTAAAATAGCTGTAATACAATATATAGATATGTATGATCTATATATTATAGATACAACTATGATTTAATATTTTCCATAGAAATAAAATGATTCCATTCTTCCTCTAACTTGGTTGATCAATTTTTTGTGAGTCATTAATTTATAAAATTCATAAAACATGCAACTTTAATGGACACATTCACCATAGTTCTTCCATAAGACTTGTGCCCTATAAATAGAGGACTTCTGATAAATTTGATTTTGCAAAAGTCTTCAAAAAGAAAAAAATAGCGGACAGTGTTTATGATTGCAGACGCTGCACATAGCATACATTCCTAACAGAGTTTCCCTTACTAAGAATTGATGAGAACTGAATCTTCAGATTATCATGTTCTGGGTTTAACTGGAAAAACTCTCCACAGCGTAGCTTCCGGCTTTGCACATAGAATCTTGCTCTTCTTCCTCTCCCCTTAAACATCCAGTGCTAGTGCCCTAGAATAGATTCATTTCACAGTAGGCCCCCTGGTACTGCATTTGCCCATCGTGTCAATGGGAAAGTTTACCCAGTGGGCGGTAAGACCACTCCTGCAGAGGATAGATAAGAGTCAGTTAACTGTATGTGGAAATGTCTGTAGACCGCACAAACACATCTCACTCAACCCAAACTCAATATATTACCAACTGAACTTTCCTTAGTTAGTTCCCCCAAATGCCCATAGCTCTCAACGCCACCTGACTAATGGGGTTTGGTGGAAAGAAATTCATAAAGGAAAGAGAAGGTGACTTCATTGATTGTGGTTCAAATATGTGTCCTCTGCAAAATTTGTAAAAACATCCGCCATGTAAACAGATGGCTAGGGACTCTCCGAGGCCCACAGAAGTGGGCCAGCAAATGAAGAGTTCTCGTGTTTGGCTTCATTTTTTGTTTTGTGGTATATTGTATCTGCCCCAAACTCTAACTATGGGGGGCGACCAATATTTAACTGGTTGGTAACAGCCAAATTGGCGTAGGTGGGTTTGCAACAAAGGGAATAAAGCTCCTGCTTATAATCATCAGCGAAAGAGTCATAAATTACGGTGCTTTCTAATTCATAATATATTGTTTGCAATATTCCCTACAACTGTTCACAAAACCGTGGTGGAAAACTACACCTACAAGGATGAAAATAATTACCCATTAAATTTGTATAATATGTAAATATGTAAATGAGGCCTAGTATTATTAGACCCACTTAAAAAATTTATAAATGAGGAGGCTGCCTGGCAAAAGCATCTGTTAGAGCCTGCTCTAGGCGATGAGGGCATGGTTGGAAAAAGCAGACCGATGAGACAGTGGGATTAATAGGTACAAATTAATGATGGATTGGATAGAGGTAAAGAAGACAAGGAAGTTTTAAAAAAATAATTTTGAGGGTTATCGTGAGTCTGGGTTTTTTTTTTTAATTTAATTTTATTTTTTCAGTGTTCCAAGATTCATTGCTTAAGCACCACACCCAGTACTCCATGCAATCTGTGCCCTCCTTAATACCCACCCCCAGGTTCTCCTAACCCCTCATTCCCCCCTCCCCTCCAAAACCCTCAGTTTGTTTCTCAGAGTCCACAGTCTCTCATGGTTCATCTTCCCCTCCGATTTCCCCCATTTCACTTTTCCTTTCCTTCTCCTAATGTCCTCCATATTATTCCTTATGCTCCACAAGTAAGTGAAACCATATGATAATTGCTTTCTCTGCTTGACTTATTTCACTCAGCATAATCTCCTCCAGTCCTGTACACGTTGATACAAAAGTTGGTTATTCATCCTTTCTGATGGCTTTGTAATATTCCATTGTATATATGGACCACATCTTCTTTATCCATTCGTCTGTTGAAGGGCATCGTGTCTCTTTCCACAGTTTAGCGATTGTGGCCACTGCTGCTATGAACATTGGGGTACATATGGCCCTTCTTTTCACTACATTTGTATCTTTGTGGTAGATACCCATAGTGCAATTGCAGGGTCATAGGGAAGCTCTATTTTTTATTTTTTAAGGAATATCCATACTGTTTTCCAAAGTGGCTGCACCAACTTGCATTCCCACCAACAGTTTAAGAGGGTTTCTCCACATCCTCTCCAACATTTGTTGTTTCCTGTCTTGTTAATTTTGGCCATTATAACTGGTGTAAGGTGGTATCTCAATGTAGTTTTGATTTGAATCTCCCTGATGGCTAATGATGTTGAACATTTTTTCATGTGTCTGCTAGCCATTTGTATGTCTTCTTTGGAGAAATGTCTGTTTATGTCTTCTGCCCATTTTTTGACATGATTATCTGTTTTTTGGGTGTTGAGTTTGAGGAATTCTTTATAGATTGTGGATATCAGTCCTTTTTTGTGAGTCTGGGTTTTTAAAAGTGGTTACCTTTGGGGGCCCCTGGGTGGCCCAGTGTGTTGAGCATCTGACACTTGGTTTCTGCTCAGGTCATGGTCTCATGGGTCATGGGATGGCACCCCCAGTTGGGTTCCATGCTTAGTATGGTCTGCCTGAAGATTCATTCCCTCTGCCCCTCCCCCAACTTGCATATGTACATACACATGTGCTCTCTTCCAAATTGAATTAAATTTTTAAAAATTATGTCTCAAATTAAAAAAAATTATGAAATTGGTTGCTTTTGACCTTATGGGAAAATTGTGGAGAAATATTTATTTAGGCATGGAAGGCAGAAAAGTTATGAGTTTAATTTGCAACTGGTTAAAGTGATGCATCTCAAGTTAATGAACTTACTTGGTCATCTTGTTAGAATATAAATGGATTCAGCAGTTTGGGGCAAGTCCCAAGCTCCTGTAGTTCCAGTAAATTCCTAGGGATTCTGATACCACTGATTCAGGACCACACTTTGAGTAGCAAGGCATTAAAAGTGACTAATCACCTTTCAACTATAGATTTCTTTTGAAAGATAAGGGGAGGGTCCTGACAGGAAGGGCTTTTCATGCATTTGGAAGAAAGAAGTCTACTAGTCTTCTTTAGAGACAAGGGAGCAAAGAGTCTGCAATCTTGAGGGAATCCTCAGTGCAGAGAGGAGGAGGATTCAGGGCCATCAAGGAGAAGAAAGAAAAGAGAACCAGGAGAATATAGTGTTGTTAAGGAATCCTATGGAACAGAATTTCAAGGAAGAAGTCAGTGGAATTCCAACATATAACTAATTTATCCCACCATCTTCTAAGGCCCCCTTTCACTGCTTTGTTTGCTCTATTTTTTCCCCAGCCCTCCCTTGGCTATAGTAGATGGTTATTGGATTGTCTGCCTAAAGCTCTCCCACCCCTTTTGCTAGGAAGACCTCCCCTTCTTAGGATCACAACCATAAGGACTGCCATGTTTTCATATGACCCTACACCCCCTCCCTACAGTTGATCGATCCAGGCATGGGCACCCGATCCCATCTGAGCCAATCATAGTTCTTCCCTGGGATTATTCAAAACAGGACTTGAGAGTGGCAAAATGTGTTAGGTACAAAATCCGTTAGTGGTTGCCAGCCGTGTTAGAAACCAACACAGAGAAAAATTAAAGACAGGTGATGGCAGAGAGCCCTGGCAGAATTCCAGCCCCTTCCAGCTATTCCCAAGCCAGCTACCTCCATCTCTTCTTTCCCCATGATTTGTTTATTCAGTACTCCTTTCTATGACCCAGAAAATTCACCTATTGCCTAAGTGGGTTTGAGTCACTTGCAGCAAAATCCTGACTAATACCCGGCAAACATTTTCCCAACACATTTCCTCTTGTACACCCCTTCCCCTGGGCCTCTACACGCTGCTGAGTGTAGCCTTCCCCAGGTACTGGTGCAGGATGACAACGGGCCAGACCCAGCTGCTGAGCAAGGACCATAAACCCCAGTGTTGGTCTTGGCGGACAGCGTG
Source organism: Mustela erminea (assembly GCF_009829155.1). Taxonomy (NCBI): domain Eukaryota; kingdom Metazoa; phylum Chordata; class Mammalia; order Carnivora; family Mustelidae; genus Mustela; species Mustela erminea. The sequence goes on from NC_045623.1 coordinate 9,799,299, forward strand.
TCACTGAACGCCACTGTACCAGATCCATGTGTTCAGGGCAACAGCTGAGCAGAGCCCACAAAAGCCTCATCTTCAGCATACTGGGACTTCCACTGGCAGATTGTTAAGACCCTGGGGGCAGACTTTAATGTGTATACCTATTTGCAATGCACAATTTCCTTTTTACACATTTAGTCTAAATTAAATTTGTTTTTGGAATTCTCCAAGTTCTCGCTTAGTAACTTCTTCCCACCTTACTTTATGTTCTAGGTCCGTTTCCCCAGAACTGAAAGCTACTCCCATCTTTAGCGCCCTGGATGCATGAGGCCGGGAGAGGTCTTACCCCTCCACAAATTTGTTTGAGATTCATTAACTCCTTACTTCACATTAGTTAACTTTTTAACTACTGGGAAAGTAGTGGGAAAAAAATACAAATAAAATCTTCTCTTCTGCAAATGGGCAAGTATAGTTAGAACTTCCCATTCTCTCCTGTACCTCCAATTCATGCACACACACACACACACACACACACTCACACTCACACATGCCTGTGCATGTGTGTGCACACGCACACACACACGTGCACCCTGGTCCTGGTTGAGAGCAAAAACCCACCTCCCACCACCCCTTCTGCAGACAGAAATGCTGCCATTCGTAAGCTGTCACTCCGAGGAAGACAGCAGCTGTGTTATTCTATGATTTATAGAACAGATTTGCATTTCCTTGCCTTTGAAGCTTGCCTATAATCTGCCACATAAATATTTGAAAGACAGGATGGTGGAAACAGACCTAAGCAGCTTAATCGAACACTTGGCAGGTAGAGGACTTGGGCTGGTGTTCATTTCAAACGCCCCCATTGCCCCAGGGCCTCTTGGGGTGTGTGTGTGTGTGTGTGTGTGTGTGTGTGTGTGTGTGTGTGTACAAAATTGAAATTCAATGTTTAAGCTCAATCCTATAGTCCAAATCCTACTTGAAGGAAAGCCAGAAGAATGCCTGTTGGAAGACAGGCTTCATTTCATGTCTTGTCTCCTGGGCCAAAAGCCCAGCTGGCCTCCTTAAACTGTTCCAGGAAGTGGGGAGCAGGGAGCACAGCAGAAGCCCCACCTGTACAAATGGGGTGATCTGGGCGCTGGCCCGCCCCACAGCAGCCCTGAGGCCATGGAGAGGCAGCTTGGCTGGGTTGTAGGAACGCTCATCTCAGAGGCTAACCAGCGCTTTGGCTGTCCCAGGAAACCAGAAGGTCCTGGGGGTGGGGGAGATTCAAGGAAGGCTCCAATTTTCTATGTACCCACCACACACAGCATTTCCCCAAACATGGCACCGAGTGCATTTTCTGGAGTTGTTACAGGCTCATACTGTGTAGCCAACGTCACAGCACCCTTTAGCCTACTAGAAGTTCTAAGTTGTGCAGCAAAAAACAACAGTCTAAGTTTGCTTCACCTAATTGGGCCGAAAATATGCATTTATTTTTCATAGCACTCCCGTTAACACACTATAGGGTAGGAAGGAAATGGGAAATGATGCCATAATCTGATTCCATAAATACGTGTTGATTCCCCTCTATGTGCTAGAAGGGAGATCACAAAAGTAGTCCTCGTCCTTGAGACAAACCACGAGGGCCACTCCTGGCTGAGGCTCCTTATCAGAGGTCATGCAAGTGTGGTGGGGGTATGGGGACTGAAGAGGGAGGTGTTCCAACTAAAAAGGACCATTCATAAAACTCTGAAACTGGGAGGACAGAAGATCCAGTGAACAGAGACCCAGACTGAGAATCGGGAGACATGGGGAGCCCGGCCCTGCCACGAGCTCTGTGGCCTGAGTCCTGGGCTCAATGGCTTTGCCTTTCTGGACCTCTGTTTTCTCCTCTGCAAAATGAGCTAGTTGGCCTTGACCTCCACACTCCCACTGGCACCACTCTTCTATAGCAGGCTGGGGAAAGAGCTCAGATTTAGACACATGGGATGGTGGTGTGACCTCTTCTCCCACCCGTTCCCACCTGGATTTCTGGAACTCCAGAGGAAGAACCCCGCTGTGTTTGTGAAGAGTTGCCTACGGACTCAAGACAGGGAGGGGAGGGAGGTGGGGAGATTGTTGGCAATAGGCAAACGTGGAGCTCCCAGGACACAGCTCATCCTTAGAGGCAAAGGACGCAGAAGCACAGCTCCAAGTTAGGAGGAAGCAGAGGTCCCAGCAAGTGTGGTGGCCTCTACCACAACCAGCCACCCAGAGGCCAGCAGACAGCGGGGGCATCTCACCACACTCCCAGTGCCCCATATGCTGAGTGACCCTGCTCTAGGGTCCTGTGGTATTGTCAAATGGAAAGCAAGAACCTATTCTCCTTCTCCGACTCCCCAGCAGGGTGCCGGGGACCAAAGGTGCAGGAAAGCCATGCAATCTGCAGACATAGGTGAGAAATCCCCAGGGACTGGCAGAGAGGCTGTGGGCCCGAGAAACACGGAGCCGCATGGTGTCGTGAGTGGTATAGTGAGCCAGGGACAGGAAACTGATGTGAATGTGCCCTCATCTGGGGCCCCCATGAGCCTATTCTCATTTCACCAGAGCTTCAAAGGAAACCCAGGCTTGAGCTAGGTCGGCTGACCTCATTCTGGGAAAAATGGCTGCCTGGAAACAGAAGGCAAGGAGACCCGCCTCCAGAGGAAGCCTGATGAGCAAGCCGGGTGTCCCTGCTGACAGAGGTAGGAAGGAAGGAAAGAAGGAAGGAAGGAAGGAAGGAAGGCTGGCCGTCCTCATGCTCTCTGTCCTGGCGGGGTCAGGCTGGGAGGCCCAGGGCTGACTTGAACCTGGGAGAGGGGTTTGCTGCAGACAAGGGGAAGAAAAATGAGGAATGACCAGTCTCAAAAATGGAAGAAGATTTGGGGACCCATTCATCAATCAATCTTTATGTCCACCCAGCTGCTAGGTTATAGAAAGGGGTTGGTAACGGGGGGGGGGGGGGGGGGATTAATATACCAACAGTCAGGAACACCAGTCCCTGCCTTCTCAGAGCTTGGCAGAGCTGCCCTGCTTTGCCCCATTGTGAAAGAGAAGCAGCTGGCCCAGCCCGCCATAATGGGGGAGCTACCAGGGGAAAAGCTCTTAAAGACACACAGAGAAAGTAGGTCCATGCTTCCCTTGCCCCTGTCTTTCTATAACCCCTGATAGCTGTGGCAGAGGAAATGGCTGCTACCTAAACTTAGACAGTGCCCAAAGAAGACTTTGACCCCATTAGTGAGTTCCTCATCCAATCCACAGTGACTTTTCCTTTCTTCACAGAGTTGAGCCCACAACCGAGTCCATTGTCCTGTGGACTCGGCAGCTGTGCCTGTGACCGGGGTGGGGCTGCAAGTCTGGGCAGGAGAGGCTCTGGGAAGCCGGAGTTGCTGCCAGTGATCTGTTTCCAGCCTGGGGCAGGAGCTGGGCTAGGTTCCAGGTGCAACTTTTGATCAGTCATTAGGCACAGACTTTGCTCAAGTCACGCAGTCACCTCCTTCCTGCCTCAGGGCCTTTGCACTTGCTGGTCCTTCTACCTGAAAGATTTTTCCTTCTAATCTTCACCTGACTTGTGTTCCATACTCCACCAAATGCTACCTTCTCAGAGAGATTTTCCCTGACCACCCAGGTTAGTGGGTGTCTGCTCTCTACTTATTTCCTTTTTAACACTTAAAACAATTTATAGTTATCTTGTTTATCTGTTTCCCTGTTCATTATCTCTTTCCCCCATTGAAATGCTGGTTCCTTTAGGGGCAGGGTCTATGTTTCTTGTCCACAGCTTTTAGCACAATGCCTAATGGAGGCTAGGTACTTAGAAACTATGTATTGAATGAACGAGTGAATAAATGGATGCCATTACAGGAAACTGTGTGGTTGCTCATTCAGGATAACCTTACCCCTCTGTTTTTTCCTTCATAACAAAACCCAAATTTTATTTGGCAACCTGTGCTACTCATGATTGTGTGTTTTACTGAGCCATTCATAATGTTCCCTTTCCCTGTGCTCGTAATTGGTTTCAGAAAGGACACACGACATAATACTAGCCAGAACATTCAGCAGAAGTCCACAGGGACAGGGAAGGGGGTTCTAAAAGAGTTTTTCTTTTCACAAAAAGAGAAGCAGACATTGTCTTTTGATCTGGATACAATGCCTAGTACAGCTGAAGAAACTGGGTCATCAATAACATTACTGGAGAACAATACTTCTCGTTACAGGGCGTAGTAAGTTTCCTCATTACTAAACCATTGTGAGTTGCATCTTTTGTTACTTGCAGCCAAAGGCATCTGAACCATAGAGACTATGGCATTTGCTGTCCCTCAGTCTAGTGGCTGCCTCTATGACGAAGACTGACAGAGAGACTGATAGTCCAGAGCACACCAGCCCCAAAAGAGGGGTACAGAAGTTGCCCCAGCAGAGCAGAAGGTAGGAGGAACATAGGCCCACCTCTAATCCTTAGGAAATGCAAGCAGGTAAATACGGTTATCCTATTTTTTAAAACATGGAAACAGGGCTCCAGAGAGCTGTGACTTGCCCAAGGTCATACAGCCAGAGAGCAACAGAGCCAGGGTTTGCACAGAGCCCAGGATTTGGCTCCAGAGCCCAGGATTTCCTATCACCCCAGCCCTTGTATAGAAGTAGACCCTGTTTGGGAAGAAGTTACCTGTACACGGACTCAGTGACCTATAGGCGGAAGACAGCACCAGAGCTCCATGAACCGGAGAGAGATGCGTGTGAGCAGAGAGTCAGGAGACCAAACATATGCCCTGGGTGACGTGGTGGGGAGCTGCATGGGTGATGGAGACAGGGGCAGATGAGAGAGGATGTAGGTGGCCCGAAACCACCCATCTCTTTTGCCCCATGTTTATTTAAAATTCAGACGACTGCCATCTCTTACCCATTTCCTTTTGCGTGACCCTTCCAGCTAAATATCATCCTAAAAATTGATCAGCCCACAAATTTTTGTTAACCAGCCTGCTAGGAATGCTCTACAGATGGCAAAATAAATAAAACCTACCAGTAGTTACAACTGCCCTCCTCAAAATGGTAACTGGCCTCAGGCTCACAGAACTTGGCTTCAGGAAGTTTGCCTTACATAATGAACAGGAAGATGAAACAAACGTTGGGTCTCTGGGCACTCCGTGGCACTATCAGTGGGCACCCCAGCTCCCCCAGAAGCCTTTGGTTTGCAAGCCCTCTTTTTCACAAAACCAGGGGTATGGCAGACTCCCATCACCATAATAAAATAACGGCACCAGCTAATTTCCCCAGGCTTCTATCTCAGCAGGGAAGGATATAATATTGCAAGCCAGCAGAAGCCAACCAAGTGGTGATACAGTAGTTCTGTTTTACATTACATTAAATGTTACTATTTCTGAAGGGAATATCTGTGGAGCGCTGGTGTAACCCATAGCAACCAGCTAATAAATTGTAACTTATACTGCCTCAGCTTATTGTAGGGGTGGAGAACAGCAGGGGAAAAAAAACACCAAAAAACAAAAGAAAAAGGCAAATGCTGGCACCCCCCCCCCACTACCTCCTCTACACACTGGCGCGCGCGTGCGAGCACGTATGCTCACACACTATGCCCCACCACACCACACACCACAAATACAGGCGCACTGGCATTTTCTAATGAAATGATTTCCGGTGAAGTGGGACAATGATCAGCCAAGCTTTTAATTCTTCACCTTCGTGTTTATAGATATATTTGATGTCTCTTTGAGAGCTCAGGAGAGGTGTTCTAAATGGGGCCAGCCGTCCCCCTGGCGTTCCAGAAGGATGACCCTCGGCATCACTTCATAGCCTTTAGCGAGGGTGACGGTCTCAGCGACAAGCCTGCACACGGGATGGAGCGGCTGAGCTCACCTTTTCTCCTTCTGTCTACAAATAGCTCTTGCCTAATTGCTCCCATACTTCAAACTCACAGCAGGCTGGTGAGCCCTGCTCTTTGCTCCGCGGAGCTCCTCTCTGGCCTCAGCCCCCATAGATTCCTCCCCTCCATTAACTCCTGTTCCTGTTTGGGCCCTTCCATCTCTTACACACTCAGCCAGTCCCTCTGAAATGGGGGCATTGGATCCGGACTTACAGGAATTATTCGTGGTGTACTTTGTGTCCTTGAGACAGTCTGTTCGTCTGATTGGGCTGATGAGCTGGGCACACCCCCATCTGTCTGCTTGAACAGTGCTGGACTTGATGAACTCGCTCCCAATTCTGAGACTGAGATGCCCATCACTCAGTGGGCTGGAAGGAAATGACCAGTGCCTAGGCCACCTGAGTAACTAACTTTTCTCCTGTCTAGCCATGTCTGCTTGGGTCCAGAGAAGGGGAGTCAAGAGTGCACTCAGGCTTGGGGTAAGGGGGCTCTCCCGACCTCCTCCCTTAGGTGACCAACACAGGCCACTGAGAATCGGGCACTCTGGGTCAAGAGCCTCCTGATGCACTTACGAGCTGAATGTCATTTGGAAAACCCATGCAGCTCTTGGGGACTTAATTTCCTTATCTGAAATGCAAGGCCACGATGAGTACATGCAAGGGTGCGTTCAGCTGCGATGATGAAAAGCCCAGCTAGCAATGCTTTAAAGGGAAGGAAATACATTTTCGCACATGATAATTGCTAGGGCAGGTTGGAGACTTGGCTTCCACTTACCTGTCATTCATGGGGCTGGGGGGACACTTTCATCGCCATGTTCGCTCCACCAGAGCAAGTTTCTCCCCTGCAGTCCTTGTTACACTGTGCTGTAGTTTACGTGTCTATCGACTTGAGGGATCGGATCTCCTCCCTCATCTTGGAAAGCCCCCTGACTCTGGCTCAGCACCTGGTATGTGGTCAGGATTAATGGACAGGTGAATGAATGAGTGGATGTTTCTAAGCTTCCTGCAGAAAGAAAAGGAAATTTGGGGACAATAAAAAGCTGTAATATGGGCAAAAATGCTGTGCCAACTGGATGCAACAGAAGCATTAAGAAAGTTATGATTATTGGGGCGCCTGGGTGGCTCAGTGGATTGAGTCTCTGCCTTCAGCTCGGGTCATGGTTTCAGGGTCCTGGGATCGAGCCCCTCATAGGGCTCTCTGCTCGGCAGGGGGCCTGCTTCCCCCTTTCTCTCTGCCTGCCTCTCTGCCTACTTACGATCTCTCTCTCACTCTCTCTGTCAAATAAATAGATAAAATATTTTTTAAAGTTATGATTATTAATTATTACAGTCACAAAGCCTTCTGCTCTCGGAGCAGCCTCTGGGATGCTGGCATGAGCTCTAAGTCCCTCCATGTTGGTAGTGGGAGATTTGGATGGGACAGTAGAAGAGAGATGGTTTTTCCAAGAAATGTTGATGGCATTTGGCCCCTACGAACAAAAACCACCAACAATGTAATTATTAGTTACAAAGGTCAAAAACTGTCTTTACAATGGAGCAATCAGATGGACATTCCTTTAACCAAATAATGAAACTTGGCATCCCAAACAATGAGGTCAGCTGGCCCTACAGCTTCTTGATGCCTTCAGTGGGAGGTGCACCATTCGCCTGTGTGGGATTTTTATCTCCAACACTCAGCCTGAATATAATCATGGGGAACAACCAGCAAATCCCAGATCAAAGGTCATCCAAGAGGACAGCCAGCCAAACTCCACTGAGATACTGTCAAGGTCATTGAGATAAAGAAGTCAAGGCAGGGGACTCTTCTAGATTAACAGAGACTAAGATAGAGCACCCAAATTGCAACAAATGAATTTGATTGGATCCTGGATTACAGAAATGCTACAAAAACATATTTTCAGATAATTAAACTACATATTGGATAATTCTGTTGCATCAATGTTAAATTTCTTCAGCTTGATGATGATATTTTAGGAGTGTGTCTTTATTCTTAGTAGTTACATAGTGAAGTGTCCTGATGTCTGTAACTTGTTTGGAAATGGTTTAGAAAAAGACACACACACACACACACACACACACACACATACTCCTGTATACACACACACTCAGAGACAGAGATACATAGGGAGAAAAAGCAAATGTGGCAAAATGCTAACTAGTGAATCTGGGGAGGGGCACATAAGTATTCATTGCGCTAGTCTTTCAAGTCTTCTGTAGCTTGGAACGTTTTCACTGTAAAATACTGGGGGAGAAGATGTTGGCAGACAGCATGAAAATCCCATGTATTCACTAAGACGGTATTCCAATGAGACATTTACATTTTATCCATTTTGATCCTCTCAATTTTTACTATTATGCACCTACCTTTGGACTTCTCTTACCTAGGCTAAATTAGAAAAATCTGGGTAGCATATGAGTCCACATTCTTGTAAGGATGCATCATGTTTTCAAGAACATTAATTGGGCTCCAGCCAGGTATGCCTACTGTGCCTCTTTCTCTCTTTCTGCCTCTGTCTCTGTCTCTCTCCTTTCCCTACCCCCGTCCCTCGTCTCCCCAACAGTGATCTCAAATGCGCCATGCATTTAAGTGACCTTGGTCCTTGCCCTTCAGCCCCCCACACCATAGCTAAGACTTCTTTGAGCAGAAGTGAGGAAAAGAGCGTCCCAGCCCCCAACCCCCACCTCCCATAAGCATGCCCCTGAGACTTTGACAAAAAAGGACAGCAGGATTAAAATCTAGCTTTCGTTTATCCAGTCCATAATAGAGGTGGCTTTTGGGTCAGAGTCTTGGTGGTGGAGGGGCTCAGAGTTGTGGAAGGCTGGGTCTGGCCCTGGCCGCCAGAATGTAGATCAGGCTAAGCCCAGGATGCTAGAGCATCGGGCAGAGTTTCTAGAGAAGGCAGCTTCCTGCTGCTTACTATCCCTGAAGCCAGAAAGGCCAGCCTGTCCTATTGACCATTGGCAAGGGGCCCTTTGCCCACCTGCGTATCCAGTCCCGGCTGTGCGTGCTTACGAGAGACACACATCTCCATGGTCTTTGGCCAACATGTGACCGTATTGCCTCGCCTCCTCTAGTGCATGCCTTGCTTTCCCAACAGGGACAGAGTTCTCCGTAGACAGAACCACTGAGGCGGTTACGATAACACATGTCCTCCGGGACCTCACCCCCCAGGATGCTGCCCAAATCTCCAGACAGTCTGGCCTGACTTACTCACCAGGCATCACAGGCAAAGCACCTTAGGCCTCCAATACTTTGAGTGACCCACAAAAATGTATGAAGTTCTTTTAACACCCAAAGGGGGATAAACAGGAACTATCAGGGATAAATATTATATTATTTTTTATGCCAACACAATTTGTAATTTGTTTTGTAGAAGAGTCCAGCGAGGAAATGTTCTGAGGCTGTAGGAGGCCATGACGCAGCTCTGGGGTCTGGTCGGCTCTGCCCCTACCTTCTCCCAAACCCAGGGTACCCAGATACCTCAGGACCTCTCTCCCTGTTCCTTTCTCTGCCTGTGGCACCTTCCCCAGCCTCTCCCCCAACTATAGCTCTATGTTTTGTGTTTTCTTGAATCTGCCACCAAATAAGACAATTCAATGTGAAAAGATCTCCCCCAAACTGAATTTATAACAATGGGAGGACCGTTCTTTTTCTTTATTTCTTTCTAAAATGATGTCCTTCTCCTTTCTTTTCCTTTTGGTACGAAAATGTCCTTCCATCTATAAAATTACAGCAAGGACAGATGATACTTGAATGGCAATTGTGTCACAGGTCATAGAGGTCGGTGACCATCTGCTGGTTCAGCCTTGATCCCCAGTTCTGTGAACATTGTCCTGGGTGTGAAACCCCATTCTTGGACGAGTCTGGACTTAGAAAACTGAGAAAACTGAGCTGCTCTTCCAGACTGACTCATGGCCCCTCCTCCATGAAGCCCTCTCTCTGGCTCCAGGCCCAACACTCTGCTCCCTATGGCCCATCACGCTCACTTCCCCTGGTAGCATTTTTCTCATCTGCCCCCACCTCTACTAGCCATCTTCTGGAAGGCAGCACTGCGCCTTACTTCCTTGTGTCTCCTCCGCTTGGCATGGTTCCTGGTCCCCGGTAACTGCTCAATCAATCTTTGTTGGATGAATGAAGAAATATACTAATTCCCAGAAAAAATTAAGTTAATGGATAGAATTTCTCCGGCTTTTACTTTTTTCTCTCTCTACATTTTTATTAAATCTTTGGCACCTGTTATTCCTTGTCCACTGGCCAGTGCTAGCAGATGACAGAAAGAATTAGCAAGTAGCAAATGAATATTAATGGGCCCAGACATAGCCGCTGGTGCTTCGTTTGACAGCTTGTTTTTTCTGTGGACAGGTGTTTGGGCTTATGGTTGTGGTTTTATATTGTGTGTTAGTGCCTGTAAATTTAATTAAATTTAACATTTCTAAGCAACTTAAGCATACAGTAGCTAAATATGTAATTTTTTGCTAAATCAGTGGCTGTATTTTGGACTTAAATATATCAATATTTCATGGCATTCTGCAAAAGGTACCATGACCGATAGGAACCCTGTTGTATGAAAAAATAGAGACCAGAGGCTAGAGAACCACTCGGAAGGCAGGTTTTAAGTGGAATGGGGGCTCTCCATCACTGCAGGGAGCCTGAAAGAAGGGGGCGGGATGCAGGAAGATGCGGTGGAGAAGTTTGTAGGAGGCCAAGGCTAATCATTGGTCCCCGTTCCTCCCTCCCATTGCTTGGGCCTGAGAATGTAATTCTCTCTTGTTTATTCTTGCTGAAGCTTTAGGTGGGTCTGTATGCGTGTGTGTGGATATTGAGGGCGTGGCAAATAACTAAAACAGTTATTATTGGGCAAAAGAAGAAATGCCTTTGGTCCTTCTGAAACTGAATTTTCCCACGCTTAGCTCCGATAAGGTTACCAGTCGATTGAGAAATTCTCTCAGGGCCGCCGTTTCCAAGCTGAGCAAACCCTAATTTATTGGCCTCTCAAATCCTGACCTGATGTAACTTTCCACCATCAAGCCCGCTCTCCTCTAGGCACGCTCCGCAAGCCGGCTAAACGGAACTTACCCTGTGGTTTTCCAGAACCTTCCAGCCTCTACCGTTATTATTACCGTTCCCTACTTCCTACACCCAGGCAGTCCCCCATTCCATCTCCGCTCCCCCACATCCCACCTCCTTTTCAAGACCCAGCTTTCGTTCTAATTCCTTGTTGAGGCTACTTCCATCTCCCTAAATGGATGGCACCCCTCTCTTCTCTGACCTCCTGTACCCTTTTTCAAGGCACTTGTGTTCTGCTCTCAAGGAAGGTAATTTCTGTGTTTTATTATCTCCAGTCCACAATCCAGACACACACAGATTTGTTATAAGACATTCACAGTAAAGGAGTTTTATTCATCGGGGTATAATACCCTGCCTGGTACATTGTTCTCGCTTTATCTATATCGCATAGAATGTGAATTTGTGTCCTCAATAAGGCCAAGCTGAATTCTGCAAGCATTTTGCTGCTAATCTGTGTATCTGAATTCTTCTAGTTGCAAATCACAGATGAACCAACAAAAAAGGGATCGAGTCAACAAGGAAAATATAGAATCATATCACAAATTCTAAGAAATCCGGAGGTAAAGAGGAGGCTCTGGGGTTGGGATTGGTGATTCAGTGATATCCTCGAAGGCCTGCCTCCTGCAGTGTGTAGCCACCGCCGCCCCTCCCCCCTTAGACCCAATCGCCATGTGGCTGTTCAGCTCCAGATTCTACACACAGATACAACACTGCCGAGCAAAGAAACATCATCATTCCTTCTATGATTCTCTTTTTATTATAAGGGAAGATCTTTTCCCAGAGGCTGCCCGCAGACCTCCTCTCACGCATTATCGATCAGAACGGCAACACAGGCGCGTGCCTAAAACAAGGGCTGGCAAAAAGAACAGAAGTCCCTTAATCAGCTCAGGTTAATCAAGATTCACAGCCTTGGTCTGGGAAAAATTTCAGACCCTCCTAAGCACATGGCCCCACGTATCTGCACAGACCTGGGTTCTAGGTCAAAGTGGAAGTAAGAGGTGTCTTTGTCTATGCACAATGGTGCCAGTTAAAGTCCTTCTATGTAAAGGCTGTTGTAAAGCCGGGACGTGCCAGAACAGGAGTCCTGAGCTCTTGGGTAGTAGCAGGTAGGGTGGGAACACTCACTTCCTACGGATAGATAATAATGATTCATGATAGCTACCATTCATTTCTATCCCCTTTCTCCCGCACCTTGCAGTACTACCCCCCTCTTCTCCTCAAGCTCAGCCAATGGTCCCCCTGAAAAAACCTGGGCAAAGACACTCCATGTACTACCTACACCGACCCACCAACCTACATCAGTGCCCACATATTCTGCCTTTCCTCCCACATTACGTGTGCCCCATCTTTGCTCCCAGCAAAGCCCAGTGCCTCCACTTACACCGTTCCCATTCCCACTCACCTACTCGAAGGCATTGTCCAGCGAATCCCTCCACTTCCTGCACCACTTGACTTGCCTCTGCCTTCTAGATCATTCCCACCCATAAACCGCATGCTCCCAACCTTAAAACATCCCCTCTTGACTTTGCATCCTTCTACTGCTCTCAGTCTGCTTATCTGTTTTCCTTTGTAACAGAATCCCTCAAAAGGGTTATTACCCAGAGCCCTGACTAAGCCCGTTCAGGGTAACCAAGGATGTTCATTGCCTAAATCCAGTGTTTAACTCTCAGTTCTCATCTTATTGGTCCAGTTAGCAGTATTTGACATAACTGGTTTCCTCTTTGTAGGAAGACTTGGTTCCCGGGAGGTCTTCTGTGGCTGGCTTTTCTCCCATTGCACCTGCTGGGCGCTCTTGGCCACCTTTGTAATTCCTCTTCCTTTCTGAATGTTATGCTATCTGGGAGCTCAGTCCTTGGACTTCCCTGCCTCTACTCAACTTCCTGGTATCCATACCATGGCTTTAACTATCATCTATGTGTTGAGGACTCCCGAGATGCGTTTTCAGCTTATCAGCTGGATGCTAGACTCAGACATCCAGCTGCCTACTTGACATCTTAATCTGAATGTCCATAAGGCATCATCAAACGTAACACGAATGTACCAAATATCTATCGCGGCAGAACAAACCCGAAAGCTTTGGGACAATTTGGCCTGGGCTCAACTAGAAGATTTGCTTGGTCATGTTGGGATCACTCATGTGACTGATGTCCTCTGGAGGATTATACTGTGACATGATGTTTTAAGACATCCTCAAACACATCTGGCTATTAGCTGGAGCTATTGACCATGACCCTCTGGTTGTCCTCCGTTGTCCTTAAGTGGCCGAGGCAGAGTTCTAAGAAGGTAAGCACCCAAACACAAGACCCAGTGCATGACTTACCGGGTGTGGGGAAGGTAATCATTTCTCACCATCTCCAGAATAGAATTCACAGCGTCTGCTCCCCCCAGTCCCCATCTGCTCCAACTATAGTCTTTGCCATCTCGGTAAGCAGCCATTCCACCCTTTCCATTGCTCAGGCCAAAAGCCTTAGAGGCCCCCTGGCACTCCTTTCTTGTCACACTCCCCCTCTAATCTGTCATCACACTCCTGTCAGCAATTCCTTAAGAAACATAAACCCGAACCCAGCCACTTCTCACCACCATGCTTCCTACCGCAGTCTCTCACCTGGATGATGGCAGTGGCCCTTAGCTAGTCTCCTTACTGTCACTCTTGACCCCTGCAATCTGTTTTCAACACATCAGCCTGAGCTATAATGTTAAAACATTGATCAGATTATATCACTCCTCTCCTTAAGTCTTCAAGGTTTTTACAATGGCCAGCAAGTTCCCACACGATTGTTCTGCCTGCTCCCCCACCCCGCACGCATACACCGTTCTCTCTCTGACCTCACTTCCAGCTTTGCACCCCCACCACATCCCAGCTCTTGTCTCACCGGCCACCTGGATGCTTCTCACTTGTACCTAGTGCATGGCTGGCTCAGGGCCTTTGGACTTGCAGTTCCTCTGCCCAGAATGTTCTTCCTTCAAACATCTGGGGCTGGGCTCCTTCACCTCCTCTGGGTCTTTATTCAAACACCCTGAAGGTCTCGGAGGCGCCTGGGTGGCTCAGTTGGTTGAGCCTCTGCCTTCGGCTCTGGTCATGATCCTGGGTTCCTGGGATCGAGCCCCACGCAGTCCTGGAATTGAGTCCTGTGTTCTACTCCCTGCTTAGTGGGGAATCTGCTTCTCCCTCTCCCTGCCTCTCTCCCTGCTTGTGCATGTGCCGTGCTCTATCTCAAATAAATAAATAAAATCTTAAAAAGAAAGAAAGAAAGAAACACCACGGGGGGGTCCTAACTGCTCTATTTAAGGTCACAATCCCTCCTTTTGCAGGGCAGATTTATCCCTCACCAAACCCCAGGATTTCTTCTCTCTTGGGGCTTTCTGTCACGATTGCGCCACATCCTTTACCTGTTTACTTGTTTATTGTCTGTCTCCCCATCTTAGAAAGTGAACTCCTTCAAGCAGGATTTCCTTTTCACTTATTTTGCTGCCCCCCCACCCCCACCCCACCAAGCCTGGACTAGAGACTGCCATTTTCAGGTGTTTAATTATATTTGTGAAGTGACTGAATTCATTGACTACTGACTGCGGGCTGCAGACATCACCCGGTTTATTGGCCGCGGACTCCCCACGCTAGCCCTGTGCAAAGACAACTGCAGTACCTCCACTGGTGAACCAGGTGCTATTGATACCATTTAGCAGGTGTGGAGACTGAGGCTGGGTGGTTAAATAACTGCTCTGAGGTCCCGGAGCCAGGGCAAGGGCAAGGGCAAGTGTGGATTCGAGCTCTTTTTTTTTTTTTTTTTTTTTAAAGATTTTGTTTATTTATTGGACAGAGAGAGGGAGAGAGGGATCACAAGTAGGCAGAGAGGCAGGCAGAGAGAGAGGGGGAAGCAGGCTCCCTGCTGAGCAGAGAGCCGATTTGGGGCTCAATCCTAAATCCTTGAGATTATGACCTGAGCTGAAGGCAGAGGCTTAAACCCACTGAGCCACCCTGGCACCCCCAGATTCGAGCTCTTGACCAGCCAGCTAAACTGTCATTGCCTTCCTGGCGTTCTCTCCTGGCCCAGGGGGCGGGCAGCTCGGTGGCCTTCTGGTCAGCATCTTCGTGTGGTGTGACTGCCATTGCTCATCCAAATTCCTAGTTATGAAGGAGAAGGAGGTAGAGGAGGAGGAGCAGGAGGAGTGGGAAAGGCGGGAAGAGAAGGCAGTGAGGGAAGGGTCAGTGGTGGAGGTGATGGAGGTGGTGGGGTCTCGAACCATCCAGCTGCCTCTGGGGCTGTAGCAAACTGTAGGACCACCCGGAAAGCAAACCCCGGGGTGAGGACTAGGGTGTGTTCCCCACCATGTCCCCCAGCTCATGGGTGCTCCTTTCAAAGGCTGCTAGGAGGACTGTCCTCTCTCTCCCTCATGCTAACCACTGGATTCCCAGGCTGAAATGAAGCCCTTGAACAAGCAGCATTTGCAGATGACCCCATCTAGTCTCTGCTTCCAGGAGGCTTTGCTCCTTCCCCTCCCCGCCCAGCAGGCCTCAGGCGATTCGGCCTCCCTCAGACCTGGCACAGGGCTCAGCAACAGCCGGGACCCCCAGCCCTATGCCGGCCAAGATGGCTCTGCGGTGGGTGATGAAGGAAGGGGGCCTCTGGCTGACGTCTGGCGGCCAACAGCAGGCTGGGAGGGTCAGTGCTGAAAACACCACAGGCCAGCCATTTGCAACAGAGACTGCTTTGGTCTTGGGACTGATGGACGCATACACATATTGTTTTGAAAAAGTTGTGTTGTTGTTGTTGTAACAGTCTAGGACCAAGACAGACAGCTGTGGTTGATAGTGTCTAGAGAAAGATAGCAACTACTGTATTTCGGTTATCATATGATAGCTCACGAAGAAAAGGGCTTTGTTCTATGATTGGTTTCTCTCGTCAATTAAACGTTTAATGTCTGCCACGAGGTCCCGGCTGTTTAAGTAGAGATACTTCCGATATACCTGGCAGTCACGTGCCTGCTTACTTAATGTAAGGTTCTGTCTCTTTTCCTTCTTTCCTCTCCCTTCTATCCTTCCTTCAATCCTTCCCCCTTCCCAGTTGTCCTCCTTGGTTTCATCCTCCCTTCTTTCCCTTTTCTGCTCCTCTTTCATGATTAGGAAATTATCCTTGAGGAAAGGGAGGGGAGCATGAGGGGGTCACAGAAGTGTTGTCGAAATCACAAGGGGAAGGAGTCTGTCGACGTCCATGCATTATGTTCTGTGTTGTGAACGTATGGCACACGCGTGGCCTCCTAGGCCTTGTCAGCTTTGCCCAAAGTGTCAGGGGAGATGATCTCCCTGACAAAGTCCCCAGGCTCTGAGGTCTGGGCTGGGGTGAGACTCGGGGATCCCAGGGAGGTGGGCTGTGTTGGAGGGGGCAGATGTTCCTTGCCAGGGGCCTCTGTGGAGGGAACTAGAGGGTGATCACTAATGAAGGCTCTTGGGTACAAGCAGAAACAAAAACCTGACCTCCTACTTGTTTGTATGAACTCTCTATCCAAAGCAGCTTGGGGTCTGCTACACCCGGGACTAAATCACCCAGCAGAAACTCATGAAATACCCCTATCCCCCGGCTGCTGGAGCTCCCTGCAGCCCAGGGCCTGGAGGCCCACTCTGTGGGCTTGCGGGTAGAGTCCAGGGTATTCGCTTAGCCTCACCTTCATTCACTCCAAAAAACTTCACCTGAATGCCCGCTAGGCACCAGACGTAGTGCAGGGAACAGACGGCACTGTTACATTGAGCAGTCTCTGGTCCCAGGAAACCCACTAGGTAAACATACATGTAAACAAATAACCAAAATCAGTGAAAAAGCACTACCCTTGAGGACTATACTAAGCACAGAGCTTTCATCAGTGGTTAACCCAATGCCGGAAGGAGGCAAGCAGTGGGGGGGCGGGGAGGAGGGCTTCATAGAGAAGCTGGGGGTTCTGTTGCTTCTACAAGAAGGCTGGGAGTTCGCCAAATTGATGGGTCATGGCAGGAGACAAAGCATACCAAGCAGAATTACAGCACGTACAAAGGCTGAACCAGGAATCTATTGGTAACCAGGTAAGACCCGATCGTAGTGGGAATAATCAAGAGCTGAGAAAAGTTGGAGCGAGATCAAGGGTAGCTGAAGGCATGCCCGTAACCTATTCTAAGGAGTCCGAATTTTTCGTAAGCAATCGGTGGCCCCAGAAGGGTCACATCTACACTTTAGGAAGATGTGCCCTTTAGAAGGACGGATGGGCAGAGAGTGAGATCGTCCCCTGGGAGAGCATGTGGACAACCAGGATAATAGTCTAGAAAGAGGAACTGAAGCCTGAGCTGGGGCAGAGGCCACAAAACCAGAAAGGAACCGACAGCTTCAAAAGATGTTCAGAAGATAGAGTTGGCAGCTCCAATTACCGATTGGCCGTGGAAAGTGAGAAGTCTAAAATTAATCTAAAGGCTCTGGCTTATATGATTGAGTGAAAAGTGGTATCACTAATGGAGATAGGAAATTGAAGAGGAAAAAATAGATTCCAGGCAAAAATAATGAGTGGGGCATATTCAGCTCAAGGTCTGGTGACATCCTGGTAGAGCATTTCAAAAAGCAGTTGGCTCTTTAGGTGTAAAGCAAGGAAGGACTGGGCTAAAAGTGCTAGTTAGTCAGAGTTGTCTGCTGAGAGGGAAATAGACACCATGTGGTGTCAGGCGGAAAATGGGGTCATATGGAGAGCATATTGGGGTGAGCAGCTCTTCTGGTCTTTGCCTTATACCCTATGTCTAATCCAGCAGGAAGAGTGGTCAGCTCGCATCCTGAGTCCACTGCTCACCACTTCCATCACCACTTCCCCAGGCAAAGCTTCCATCGTCTCTCACCTGGGCTATGTAGTAATCTACAGATGGATCACCTTGCATCTATTTTTGCTTCCCTGTAGACTATTTCCTATACAACAGCGAGATGGGCCTTTAAAAAAATGTAAATGAAGTCATGTCACTTTAATCTTCTAAACCACCCAGTGGTTTCCCTTGACACATGAAATAAAACGCAAATTCCTGTAAGACTCAAGATTTGGCATTTGCCTTCCTTTCTGAATTCACCTTCTACTTCTACCTCACTCGCTTTGTTCCTGCCACACTGAGTTTCTAGCTCTCAAACATGCCAAGCTCGTTCCTACCCCAGGGCCGTTGCACTTGCCGGCAAAGCTCTTCTGGATCCTTCTACAGATCTGATTTCTGTGACAAAATTTTCAAGTTTGAATTCAAGTTTGTATTTCTTTGAACAGAGTAAGCATTGGTGCTCCATTGGCTGTGTCAGATAACTTCAGTCTTTTGAGATTTTGTGGACCTGTTCCAGTTTTCTGTTGCATCTGCTGGTTCTTATTCACCTTCTCTTATTTCCTGGTTATCTCTGGCTGTATGCTGGAAATTTTCCTTCTGGAATAATTTGAGGCCTAGGATGATAGTTTGTTTGTTTGTTTGTTTGTTTGTTTTTTCTCCTGAAGGGATTTTTATTTACTTCTGGAAGGTACCTAGTGCTACTCCCAGTCTGGTCCCACTTTAAGCCAAGTTCTAGGCTCAAGGTCTCATGCTGCATCAGATGACCTAAAGGCAGAGTTGATTCTGGTTCACAGTTACCCTGAGGGCATAGCTCTTGGACAATCCCAGCTTTGGGTTTAGAGCCTGCAACCTTCTCCCTGGGCTCTGATGTTTGTCCCCTTACTCTCCGAGGCCACCAAAAACTCAGTTCCGAATTATGGATAGTTACTGCACACGCATGGGTATCCACAAGGCGACAGTGGCTCTGTGGGACGGTCCCCCTCTTCTCCTAGCTTTTGCCCAGTAATTCCTCACCACTTTAATAAGTAGCTTTGGCATTATTTAAATTTCGTCTGGGTATTTTAGTTGGCAGTGAGAATATTGGTTCAAATTTCCTGGTCTGACGTTGCCCCATTTCTTCCACGACTCAATTCCTCATTCCGATTGTGTGCAAATATCATTTCTTTGGAAAAGCCTTTCATGCCCATTCCATCGAAAATAGCCAGCGCTATCCCAGCATTCTCAGCTTTATTGTTCTTTTTAGAGCTTAATCACCATCTGATATTTGATTGCATATTTATTTGCTTCCTTGTTTATTGTCTGTCTCCCCAGCTAGAAGTTGTTTACTCAGTCATGCATCAAATATTTATTGCACGCATCCTATGTGCTAGGCACTATTCTAGGCATTGGACAGGCAGTACAGAACAAGGCCGGTCAGGTACCAGTCTACAGGGAGCTTACGTTCTCACGGGGAAGACAAACAATAAATAGTAAATTAAATACAGAAAGTAAACTCCGTGAGGATAGGAAGCTTGCCTGCTTTCTTGCACCTCGGGGTGTAGAACAGTGTGAATATTATTTTTTTTAACGGAAAAAAAATCCTTGTCCCAATGTCTTTTTATGTACTGTTTTATCTGTATTGTTGGCTTGCTGCCTTTTCTCTTAAATACGTTATCATTTTAAGTGTATTAAGGGTTAAAAAGACTTGTGTGTCAGCCTGGATATAGAATCATCATCTACTATATTACTGTTATGGGGAAATATGTTCTGAGTTCCAAATAATTAACTTCCAAGTGAACTTTTGGAAACTGTCAGCTGGGCTCATATATATTTGGGTGAGATTTGCCAATGTCTTTGCACTCTTTTATAGAAAGAGGCAACACGCCAGCCAGATCAGGCTAGACAGCCCTGGCGATGAGTGGGATAACAGATGTCTCAGAAAGAGTGCCCTCACATCCAGAAGGCTCTCTTCTGCTGTAAGTTCGTGGTTGTTTGAATTCTTAGAATCTCAGATCCGGGGTGACACCCCTTCCCCTGTGCAGGGACAGAAGCTCTGTGACTGAACTCACAGTTTTTTCACCAGTGGGGGCCAAGCTCAATTCTTGAGTGTCCTTCACCTGGGCAACGGCATGGATGAAAGTGGTAGCCAGCCCTGGCTCTCAGCCCTGCCACCCTGGGACACTGAAAGAGTGAGAGATGGTGGTGGGGGGCGGTCAGCCAATCCAACTCAGAGAAGTCACTCCAACATGACAGTGTCATGGCATTCAGCCTCAGCTCAAAATCTTTGCCTTCGCATGTGCTCTAGGTTGTTCCATTCATTAGCAAGGGGAGGTAGCCCATGGAAGAAGAGCGCACGATGGTGGTGAGCCAGAGCAGAGTGTAGGAAGAATCGAATCTAAGGCTGCCATTGGGTTAAAGCACAAACAATCCCCCCCAAACCAAAAAAACAAAAACAAAAAACAAACGAACAAACAAAAAACAACCCACCAAAAAACCCAAACCCAACCCAATCAGGATTAGCTGAGATTTTGGCAAAGAAAATGGACAGCAACAAAATCCTCAAGGTTGGGACTGGGAAAGATGGGGAGCCTCTTCAGTGTGGTCAGGACTAATTTCAGAAGGGAATATTGGTAGAGAAATGAGCTCTGCTAATTCTTTTGAAGTGGGCAACAAAGTATACCGTTGAGGGACCCAGCAATCAAAATCGGAACTGGGCTTAGAGGCAGGACATGGGATCATGAATTTGTGAAAACTCTATCCCAAGATTTTGAGCTGGAAGAGCCCTAGCAAGGGGAGGGGAGGGGACAGTGGCACCCAGGTTGTTGTGAGTCTCTGTGCGTTGCCCCCTGTCCCCCACCGCTGCCAGTACCTGCATGATGCCGAGAGGGAAGGAAGGAGAACCAGGAGGGTGGGGGGAAATTTTTTCAAACAATCATCTAGTTCAGTCTCACACCAACACTTAGAAACTAAATCTTCCAGATGGGGCCCGGGAATCTGTATTTGTCATGCTGTTGGAGTCATTCCTTTCCAGCTACTTTGGGACCTTCTGCCTAGTCTCACCAACCTCGCTTTACAGAACAAGGAACTTGGGTCCAGAGAGGTCAAAAGACTCCATGAGCAGCAGAGCCCAGACAGAAAGCTAGAATGTCGGGCTCCCAGTCCCTTGCTGTGTATACTTTGCGAAGTTCAGAATCAGCCCAAACAATATCCAGTGAGTACGGAGAACTAGTTAGAGGCATCTTACTAAGTTCTTTTATGTATCAGCTCATTTCATTCTTGCAAGTGCCCTAGGAAGGCAGATGCTGTTGTTACCCCCTGCCTAAAGGAGGAACCTAGGCGAGAGTGTAGTACCTTGACCAGAGTTAAGTGTCAGGGGCTCAGACCTGGTGTCCTTCTCCAAACACCACCATTCTCCGTCCGTTGGAGAATCAGTGAGCACAGCTCTGGGGCTTTGTGGAGGAGGAAGGGTGTTAGCTCCACAGACTCTTACATCCCCCTGGGATAAACCAGTCTTCAGAGTTCCAGGGCGGCATATCCAGACCCTTCGCTGACACCAGATGGCACACCTCAGGTTCCGAGCATCCACCCATGGGGAGGGCCTCAGGGGCCTACTCTGCTCCCTTGCCATCTTGATCCTGAGATGTAAGAGTGAACTCCATTTTTTTTTTTTTTTTTTTTAATAGGACAGATGGTATCCTGTGTAAGCGATTGCCAGTCTCCAGCTCTGGGGAGCCTCACCCACGTAGGAGGATAATCACCAAGAAGAAAGCTTGCTATCAGGATTGTTTAGCGGTACTTTTAGCTCTGACTTGGCTGTTCTGTGGGGTGGGAAGGCTTTGCTCCTTCCACTTGGCATTTTGCATGGCTTAAGGGCAATGAACACGGGCACTGGTGAGCACAAGGTGTCAGGCTATCTTTAGACTAAACGCTTTGCCCTCAGCTTTTTTTCAGTTGACAAAAGAGAACTTGGCTAATGCCTCCCCGCCCCCCCACGTCCCACCAGTTTTAAAAAACCATAACATTATGTCACTTGTGGCTTTATATTAGCCTTTTTTTTTTTTTAAGATTTTACTTACTTATTTGAAAGAGAGAGAGCATAAGTAAGCAGAGCAGCAGGCAGAGAGAGAGAGAGAGAGAGGAGAGAGAGAGAGAAGCAGGCTTCCCACAGAGCAAGGAGCCTGATGCGGAACTCGATCCCAGGACCCTGGAATCATGACCTGAGCCGAAGGCAGCCACTCAACCCACAAAGCTACCCAGGTGCTCCTTATATTAGCCTCTGATTACAGCTCCAGTCGGTCTGGAGACCTCCAACTGATAGAACTGCTTGCCCATATCTTATCTACCAATTTCGTGTTGTTGTTGTTGTTCCCCCTGCAGTGTTTACATCATTTTTAAACACCAGCTTCCAATGAATAAAATTAGGGGAAATCAAATGAAAATCTGGATCTCTGGCTTTTCTTGAAAAACTAAGAAAATCAGGCAACACTGGATCTTTGTTCCTGACCACAGCTTCTTTGCTAAAGCTGTGCTTCAGCCTGGCTTTGTGGGCTTCTGAATTTAAGCCCCGGGGGAGAAGATTAAGGAGTCTTCCAAAATGTCCAGAATATCCACCTGAGCCCAGGCCAGTCCAGGAGAGGGTTCGACATTCCAGCATAAGTTGTTTTGAAGCAAGCTGCTAGGGTTGGGCCCAGCCACCCGATATATTTGCTGACTGGGGACTTCTGTCCCCTCCTCTCCTTTGACCACTTCTCCTTCCCTTAGGATTCTTCCGCTGTCTGTAACTGGTCTCCTGAAAGGGCCACCCTCACACCACTGTTCAGCACTTCATTTAATGGTTTCTATGTCTGGAGGGCAGAGACAATCTTTTCACTGTACAGGTGTGCCCCAGAGATATTGAGGGTTAAGCTCCGGACCCCTGCAATAAAGTGCATATTGCCAAAAAAATGAGTCAAATAAATTTTTGGGTTTCCTGACGTCTATTGTAGTCTATTGTACTATTCTAGTTTATTAAGTGTGCAATTCCTGATGCCTAAAAAATAATGTACTCACCTTAATTAAAAAATACTTTATTGCTGAAAATTCTAACCATCTTCTGAGTTTTTAGCCAGTCGCCATTGCTGATCACAGATAACCACAAATATAATAATAATGAAAAAGTTGGAAATATCGTGAAAATTAATAAAATGCGAGTGACGCAGAGACATGAAGTGAGCGCTCCTGGTAGAATGGCACCAACAGGCTTGCTCCGACCAGGGTTACCGCAGACCTTCATTTTATAAAAAACAGAAGTAGCTGAGAAACACAACAGAGCGAATCTCAATAAAATGAGGCACGCCTCTACTCTCCTCTCCTGCCTTACAGTGAACACAGCCCTTGGAATATCTTAGATGGTCCATCTGTGTGCAAACTAGAAAGCTATGCTGGGAACCAGCCGTAGCATATCTGGGGTGGTGATGGAAGTCGAGGGTTGACAAACCATCCAAAAAATGCCAGTGGTCTAGATGGTAGGTGGGGTAGGTGGAGAAGTTAAAAATGAGAAGGGATACTGAGTATAGGGTTCAAGGATGGAAGAAGTGGCCCTGGGCAGAAGTCTAGGGACTGAATGCTTAGGAAGAGTGGTCTTGGATAAGGGGTCGGGCAATCTTAGGGGGGTCAGAGAGTTCTGATACAGGCTGAGGTAGCTCTTCTTGAAGATCCCTTGACTCCTCTTTCTCTTCCCCTCCATATCCAGTTCTCCAGAACATACCACTGAACATAGTCTCAAAATGCTTCTAGACTCCACCCATATCTCACAACCTGTATCATTTTCATCCCAGTCCTAGCCAAGGTCATCTCTCACTTGCACAGCTATAAGAGCCCCCTTTTCAGTGTCCCTCCCCCACTCGTACCTCCTTTCCCTGCGGCCAGAGGGACACAAATGGCCCGCTAGCCCATGAGGTCCTATAGGATTTCCTCTGTGACCTCTCTGATCACATTTCACCTCCTCTTTGGCACTCATGTCCCTTCACAAACCTCATAGTTCTGAGCATGTTAAGGGACTTTGAACCTGCTGTTTCCTAAGCTTGGAATGCTCTTCTTCCAGAAATCTCCAAGGCTCATCCAGTCCTTCTAATAAGATGTCGTCTTCCTGGTCACCCACATAGAACAGAATACTCCTACCCACCCCACACACATACACATGGTCCCCTTCTCCCACTTTTCCTAAGAACACATGTCATGTTATGTTACATATTTATTCATTTCATTGTTTGTGTTTTCCACTAAGATAAGTGCCACGAACGAGAGTGGAGAATTTTCTTGGCACACAATATATGCTCAATAAATAAATGAAAGAGTCTAGCAGATAAGGAGGAGTGAGAGATGTCAGATTCAGGGTTGTCTTGGGGGAAAGAGGTAATATTTAACGCACAAGGAGAGATTTTCCATATAACACTCGGTATATGTGGTAAGTATTCAATTCAGTTCAATTCAGTTGAAGTACTTATAATGTGCTTACTGTACGCAGCTCACAATGCCAAGTAATGTTTGGGATAGGGGCGCCTGGGTGGCTCAGTTATTAAGCGTCTGCCTTTGGCTCAGGTCATGATCAGGGTCCTGGGCTCGAGCCCTGTGTCAGGCTCCCTGCTCAGTGGAGAGCCTGCTTCTCCCTTTCCCTCTGCCTGGCTGCTCTGTCTACTTGTGCTCTCTCTCTCTCTGTCAAATAAATAAATAAAATCTTTAAAGAAAAAAGAGATAGAGAGAGAGAGATGTTTGGGATAAAAGATAATTATAGATCCTGCCAGCAAAGAAGAGGGGTGAGGGCAAGTGAGACCCCTTAGTTTTTTGTGTGTGTGTTTTTTTTTATTCCCCACTGCATGTTCTTCATTGCCTTGCACACTGGGGGAGTGGGTAACTAATATCTCTTTTAATACATTAATTATCAGTATACTCCTTCACGAAATCCTTTCATTACCATACTGTACAATAGAGTGAAAAACATCTTATAAACCCACAGTCCCTTTCTGAGTTCTGTACTCCACACCCCGTCCCCCAACTGCTTTTTGGACATCTTCACTCCTATGACTCTTGGGCCTCTCAAACTCAATACATCCAATCTTATCCTATGTATCTTGATCTCAGTTTTTGAGGTGGAGCTGGTTTTTCTGCCCCATTCCTCACCTTCAACCTGGCATTCCGTGGAGTTTACTTCCTGATATCCAGGGGACCTGCTCATATCTCTCCCTCCCTCTTGCTACTTCTGTGGTCCTGGTCACCAGGATCTCTTGTCTGGATTTTCAGCAACACCTACTAGAACTCCCTCCCCTCCCATCTTCCACATCTAGGCCAGAGTTGTCTTTCTAAAATGGGAACAGTACTGCCTTGCTCAGAACCTTCAGGGGTTTCACCATTGCCCTGGGTTAAAGTCCACCCCCCCCTTTTTTTGAAAGACTTTATTAGAGAGAGAGTGAGCACAAGCAGGGGGAGCAGCAAGCAGAGGGAGAAGCAGGCTTCCTGCTGAGCAAGGAGCCTGAAGCGGGACTCAGCCCCAGTACCCCAGGATCATGCCACCGGACTGAGCCACCCAGGGGTCCCTAAAGCCTAAACCCCTTAAAACACCATACAAAGCCCTCTAGGACCAGATTTCTTCTCTGCCATTTCTTGTCACTTTCTTACAGCCTAATTTGTGCCCAACGGAGATTTCGGCTTCTTTAACTGGACTGCTCTCTCCTCCCTCTAGGTCTTGGAGGGTACTGATTCAGGGTCCGGACTCAGTTACTCTTTCCCTCCCTCCTCTCCTTCCTCCGCAGCCTCCTTCTGCTCTTTTGGATTCTACCTGGTTTTCATTTCCTCCAGGAAGCCTTCCAGGCACCTGACCCAATTTGACCAAAGCCCTCCTCCTTATGACCCAACCCGGCAACACAGGGTCCAGGTCCTAGAATGTGCTTCCTCAACCCTTTGTTCTTTTCTTGCCTTACTCCTTTTATAGTCTCCCCAGTAGACTGCAAACTCCAGGAGGGCAGGACTGTCTTTCTGTATCTTGGTTACCTTTTGGCGTGTGTATTCATGAAGTATTGAATGGATGAAAATGCACTTGTTTCGATAGGGCTGTTCCTCATAAAATAATTATATCTTACATTTACCAAGTGCTTAAGATGAGGCAGGCTCCATTCTGAAGTGCTTTACTAGTGTGCCATGGACATCTCCCATAACCCTATTTAGTAGGGGCAGGCTATTTCCCCATACAATAGATGGGGAAACTAAGGTCCAGAGAGGTGAAGTAACTCCAAGGTCGGCCGCAAGGACGTGGAAGAACCAGGGTTAGAACCCAGGTTGGGTCCAGAGTCCAATTCGGCCACAACTTCTAGGAAGTTCTGCCCTAGAATGAAGCACAGTATGGGGTTCCACTACATGAACGGATTCAAGTCTCCTGTTAAGGGCTTTGTTTTTATTTCCAGGAGAGAGGACACTGCTCCCTTGCTGCCCTCTTCAAGGCTGATGGGTCCTTTGCTGGGCTTTGGGAAAGGCCTTGTGCTGCTTGCCCACGGCGCGGCAGCCTGCGTGTGACGCCCTACTTAACTTTCAGGGCTGTCCGGCCCACACGCTCCCAGTGCCCAGGCCCTGGCGCGGCTCTTGCCCTGGGCAGGTGCGCCCCACAGAGCAGCGGCCCCCGCGTCCCCCCCCCCGCCCCTCACCGGGCCCCTGGGACTGGCCGCTCTTCTCCGGGGGCGGGGGAAGGGGCGGGCCAAGGGCGGGGCCTCTCGCCCAGGCCACCGCCCTCGCCCCGCGCGCGGCTCCACCGGGTGCAGCGGGTCGGACTGGAGGGGCGGGGACTCGGGAGGGGCCGGAGCGCGGCTGCCGGTGCGGCTGCGGGGGGAGAGGGAGAAGGCGGCGCGTCCCCGGAGGCGTGCGCCCAGACTGCCGGCCGCCGGACCGACGCACGGAGGGAGAGGGCCGGGGGCGAGGTCAGTATCCGGTGGGAGCGCGGGCGGCGCGCGGAGGGGCGGCGGCGCGGGCAGCCGGGAACCCGGGGCAGGGGGCGGGGAGGGCGGCGGCGGGCGCGGGGCCGGCTCCGCTCCGGGGTCGGGCCCGAGACCCTCCCCTGGCCGGTCGGGCGCGGGGCGAGCGCGCCCCGGCCCCGGAAAGCGCAGCCTCCGCTCCCTTCTCCCTCCGTCTCTTTTCTTTCCAATCAGCGAAAATAAACACCCGGGAAGGTAAAACAATAGCGGGGCCACCTGGGACGCGGCGCGCGCGGAGCTCCCACGTTTGGGGCGGGGGCCGGAGCTGGCACCGGGAGTGGCGGCCCCACGTCGGAGCCCCCTCCCGCTGTGCCCCCGCGAAGGGTGGGGCTCCCCGCGGCGCCGGGCTCGGCAGGAGGCGAAGGGAATTCCCTGGAGTGAGGCATGTGGGCAAAGTATTGCTGGAACAATCGGGCTTCCAGCATTTGCCCTGCTGCGGGCAGGGAAACTGAGGCGGGGGCCGGTGTAGCGACTTGCCCAAGGTCAGAACGCCCGGATTGACTGTCCTGAACCGGGAACGGGACCCAGGCGTCCCGAGCAGCCCAGCGCTCAGCGCCTCTCGTTTTTGCGGCGCTCGTGTTCGCCTTTGATACATCTCTGTTGTGTTTGTTTTAGAAATCTGCTGGCATTGTGGGACCGGCTTCGCCTCGGGGGCCGCAGAACGCCAACTTGCTTCGTGTGTCCTGGGTAGGTGTGGGGCAGGTGGCAGCTCCCTGACCTACCGACATGGATGGAGACGGACTTTTTGATGAAGAAACCCAGACAGTCGGTGCCATTCCGGGGCGATTTAGCTGTCAGAGGTTTTGACAAAACCTGCCCTGTTTCCTTGGGGGAATCCGAATGAGGGAGCTTACAGACACCTTCACTGGGAAGCCAAGGACATTTCTGTATAATCAGTGGATGAAAGGATTTTCTCAGACTCTTTTTTCCCTTTTCCTTGAGGATTAATTCACTGCAATCTACAATTCCAGTGGAAACCGCAAGGCACAGGATGTGGCAGAAGCCTAGAGGGCCTTCAGAATTGTTCTGGACCCTTCTTTTAGCATAGGGGAGTTCAACACAAGCCACTGGCCGCCTCCCTGCCCCCCATCCTGCTGATCTCTTCTCTTTAACCTGTTTTCATTTTTTGAGTTACGTTCTATTTCCACAACTGTCCTCTGGAGCTATAAGTGGATTGCCAGAAATGAGAGATTAAGTGCAAGAGAAGAGGGAGCGTCCTGTGTTGTGTCTCTTCTCTGCTGCCGACATGAAGTGCTTTTTCCCAGTGCTGAGTTGTCTGGCTGTGCTGGGTAAGTGGCTCTGCTTATCAGTGCGATCGATGTGAAAGTTTAACCTGCTGTTGGTTCCTGTAATTCCTTTTGGTTCTTTCCCATCAACACTTGGCTTGGGGGCCACCGGCACACAGCAGATATGTATCACAGGTTGGAATAGGGTACCAAGAGGCCCTATTCTGACCCGGGAGGAACGGTGAGATATTGTTTGCTGTCTTTAAGAAGGAACATCTACTGTCCTCGAAGTGTCTGTCCCAAGCCTTGCCTTGCGGTGAGATCCCTCCATCTGCGTGTCAGTGGTTTAGGGACTCCATTTGCCTTATAAACTTCAGTGTCTTACCCGCTGTCCACATTAATTCCAAATTCAAAGTGGCAGCATTATTCTTACTGTGGGGAAAGTTGGTTTGGTGGTAATGATGCTGCGTTTTTTGTTTTGTTCTGCCTTTTTGGTGGGGGGGGGAGTAGTCATGGGTGGGGTAGGGTGGCGAAGGGATGCATTGCCCTGCCTGAGTGGCCTGGAGCCTAAAAGTGTTTGAGGATACCAGTCTTATGTCCCCTCACCAAGGAATCTCAGAGTGTAGTTCTGGAAGAAGAGAGACTGGAGGAGGGGAAGCTGCTTGCGTGGGAATGTGTTAGGAATGGTTTTAGTGCCCCTACAGAAGGCCAGAATGCTTAGAGCAGGGTGAGGAACTGTGGTCCCAAGAGGTAAACCCTTGATACCTGCCCTAGGGATCCCCTTCCCATTGCGGAGCCCCCGTCCCCCCTTGCCCATACTTTCTATACCATCAAACATCGGCTTGTGTGTAGTATCTGAGGACACATCTTGGGTCTAGGATAAACTTCCTAGCCAGGATCTGATGCATCCTTTCTGTCCATCTCCCCAGAGCTCGCACAGGAGCCCACCCTCTGACCTCTCTGTGTGGTTCTGTCCCCTGAGTGAAGAGGTCACCATGGCTGCCTATGGTGTCTGCATTTCCGAATCTAGATATTTGGCATTTACAGAGTTTATTCATGACCTGCTGGCAGTGGAGATTGCTCTGATGCGTTGTTTGTATGCTTTTTGGAGTTCACAGTTGGGTGGAAAGAACAGGTTTTGGAGTTTGAGAGCCTGATTTGAATCTGAGCCTCATTGTGATGGTCCTATAAACCTCAGTAAAATGGGATGATACCTCCAAGGACTACCTTGACAGTGAAAGCCTATAAGGTGTCCTGAATACCTTGACTGCTTTGAAAAATGTCTGGAACACATAATAAACGTGTGCAGTCAGTGATTCTTAAACTTGGGTGCATGTCGTAATCCCTGGGGAAAGCTTTTAAAAGTCCCAATCTCCGGCAGCAACCCCAGACCAATGAAACCAGATTCTCCGGGAGGGTGAGCCAGGCATCAGTCTTTTTGCTCTCCCAGGTAGTTCCAAGTGAAAGAACCAGTGTGTGAGTTCATTAGTGCCAGCCCTGTCCGCCCTGGCACACACTCAGACACAGGGTCCCCTGGCAGGTTCGTCGGTGCCGTGCTCAAGGGTGGGTGAGGATAAGGTGTCCCCGTGTCTCCCTTCTGCTCAGGCAGAGTTAAGAAAGCAGATAGCTCTCTGTGCACCAGTCCTGAATATCCCATTGATATTTGTTCATACTGGATTTGTCATTGACTTGTGTCTGGGTTTAAATCAGTAATTAGTGATTCATGTGGATTCAAGAGGACAAACAAGGAAGGCCCTGGGGAGTTGGAGGAGGTGGTATGGCTAAGTGGGATAGAGGGCTGGGTGGAAGGGTGGGGCCCAGGGCAGGAGAAGGAGCCACCAATGGCAAAACAAGGAAATGGGACATTTGTGCCTTTTGTTTGTTCTGGCTGCTCTAGAAATGGGAGGCCTCCTGCAGGTCCCTCTGCGGCTCGCGCTCTGGGCCACTCTGTGGACTGGTCCTTGGGCCCTGACACTCTTCTCTTGCCTCCCCTCTCGCCCCCTTAGAAACAGGTGCCGGGGAGGGAAGGAAAGGAGCCTCAAGGTGGCCGCGAAAGGGAGCACTGGCTGCCGACCAGAGGACCAGCCGTGGGTGAGGGTGGGAAGGTTTAGAAGTGTGGGTGTGTCTGGTGCTTTACATCCTGCTGCTGAAGGCACAACTTCTCCCATCACTGAGTGACTGTCAGCAGGGGTGGGGAGGGGCTCTTGCTACCCCCCCCCCAACCTTGGAGAACTGGAGGTGTCTGGGTGTCTGGGGAGGGAACAAAACCCAGGTTGGGGGTCTTATTTCCTGCTTGCAGTCTGGTGTGGGCTGATTCATGCGTCAGCATTCTTGCTGTGTAATGTAAATTAATGTGTAATGTGAATTTCAAAGAGCAAAGAATCCCAAGGTTTTGTGCTCATGTGGGTCACACACCCAGAATCAAATTTTGTTTGTACAAAGTAGGATGAGGCTAAGTAGTCTGCACAGTGGCACGGGTACAGGTGCTGTCAGCCTCCAGAAACAGCAGTTTGAGTCAGAAAGCCCGGTGACAGGCCCTGAGGGCGGACCCAGGGTCCATCTCCCACATGCCACCAACTACCTCCGCACCTGTGGACCCACGCTTTGTGCTCCTTTCCTTTGCCAGCGTCGCGGATTTTGGATCAGGTTCCTCCTTTTCGGCCTGTCTGGGGGCTGACTCCTGCCCTTGTGTCTGTCCTCCCCGAAGCCACAGTGACCGCTGTGTCTTGTCTCTTCCTGTTGCAGCGCTGGCTGCCCCACCCAGCTTGGGAGCCACTGGCTGCCATGGCCACCCTTGTGCCAATTCCAGAGCCACCTGATGCCCAGGCCTGGTTGAGCCACGAGGGTTAGTGAAGTCTCCGCTGCTGAGAATGGGCAGAGCCAGAGGGGCAGAAGATGAGAGAGAGAGAGAGAGAGAGCGAGCACCAGCAGGGGCTGGTGTGACCGTGGCATGACTGTGGCGTGCGTGTGAAAAAGGAGGGAATGAGGAGAGAGGGAGAGGGGGCCGGGGCTGTGCCAGGCAGCAGCCTGCATGAGTGACAGGGACGTGGCAAAATGACAGCCATGTGGGAGAGACAGACTAGGATTTGTGTCTGCAAGAACAGGAAGGGGACGATCCAGAAAGATGATTGTAAGTTTCAGGCCCATAAAGCAGATTTCGGTTTTGCATAGCCATGAAGAGTTACGCCTCCTAGGCCAGTGCTGATTGATGTCGCAAACAAGACGGAATAGCTTTAAAAGTGTGAGCCTGGAAAGAGGAGATTGGGACATCTGTGGATCAGCCCAGGAGAACCTGTAGCTGGCTCATGACCATTCGTCGTCTCCTCCAGCGGCGGCAAATTTCATGTGTCGAGTTTGAGAGGCTGCTTGCTTGAATAGGATGGGACCGAGGCAGTGATCCCTTACCACGCTGTTAGCTAGGGAGGAGGCCAGAGGGTTCTTCCAAAAGAGATTGAAGGGAACTTTGATGTTCTGGTGAGAGTGAGCTCGGAAGCAGGACTCATGATCAAAGGCAGAAGACACAAGTGAAGCAGCTTGGGGGTGGTCAGGGGATGAGTTCTGAAGATCGTGATTTATGGGTGAACAAACACCGTCCCTAGCCGTTGTTGCAGGGGTGGTACACTGTCCCTTTCCTGGGGACCATTTGACCGGGGTGCCTAAGAAGGGAATTATCAGGAGGACTAGACTGGCTAGGAGGTCTTTCAACTCTGCGAGTTACTGAGTCACCACTATGCCCCCCCAGGCCGTGTTAAGATGCCGTCATGCCCTGCACTTTGCATTGCAGTAAGGGAAGAGCAGTAATGATACCACCTCTCCTAGCTCTGGCCTTGGCTGTGAAGCGAGCCCCGTCTCATGAAGTCCTCCACATACACTCACTAGATAGAGGACTCCCAGCATCACCTGTGTGTAGATGGAGCTACTGAGGTCCAGGGAGGTTAAGGAACCTGCCTCAGGAAGACTACTGTACTAGCTCAATATGGCAGGGATCCAGGCCCCTTCTGTCTCGTCCCTTTTGCATGCCTCCATTCCCAAGGTCATGGCATGATCTGAGGCGGCTGTGCTAGCCCCAGCCATCATGAAGGGGGTAAAGGCTTGGTGAAGGGCAAAACTTCATAATTTAAGGACATTTCTGGAAGGTTGCCCTCCCCTCTTCTGCTTATACCCCTGTTGGCTAGAACTTGAGTGCATGACTGTACTCGGCGGCAAGGGGGCCTGAGAAATGGCATCCTTAATTCTGACCAGCTAAAAACTGAGGATTCCGAGAAGAGAACAGATGTGGGAGGGTTAGCAGTGGCTTGCTGGCTGAGCGACAGAGCTAGTGAGTGACAGCAGAGGGTTTTGAAGCCAAGATCTTCTGGTCCAAAGCCCGTGTTCTTCCATCTCACCAGCTGCCCCTCTGTGACTCTGTGGCCCAGCGCCTGGCCCCTAAGAAGCCTTACCAGGAGGGCACGAGCCAGATGAGCCAATAGTTGTTACAATGGGAAGCAACATAAATCTACATACAATCACGCAGGCAGTGTTGTGATTTTAACAGTAGTGACCGTAGTGCTTTTAGTCCACTTGTGTGCCAGTCACTGCTAGACACTTGGCGGAGCAAAGCCCTTCCATACGGAGGACCCTCCCTGTCATGTTCACTGCTGTAGCCCCAGAACTCAGCCTTATGCCTGGCACAAAGTAAGTAGGTGTTCAGTTAATTTTTTTAAAAAAGATTTTTATTTATTTATTTGACAGAAGTAGGCAGAGAGGCAGGCTGAGAGAGAGAGGAGGAAGCAGGCTCCCCACTGAGCAGAGAGCCCGATGTGGGGCTGGATCCCAGGACCCTGGGATCATGACCTGAGCCGAAGGCAGAGGTTTTAACCCACTGAGCCACCCAGGTGCCCCTGTTCAGTTAATTTTTTGATGACTAAATGGTTTCGATATTCTTCCTTGCCCAGGACAAGGAAACTCAAGGCTCAGGGAGCTCAGGTCGTTTTGCTCAAAGGACAAGTGCTAGAGATGGGCAGAGCCTAGATCTGAATCCAAGTTGGGCTCTAGAACTTGTGCTTTTAAAATGTCGACAAACAGGGTGACATTTCATCTTTCTTGGGCCCTGGATCCTTGGGGCAGTATGGTGAAACCTCTGGACCCTTTCCCTGGAGAACATTTTGAAATGCTCAAATAAAAACACATAGGCTAACAAAGGAAATCAATTATATTGAAATATAGTCATCAAAACATTAAACCAATTTATGATTATAGCAATACGGTTCTTTAGTAACACATTAAATAACGAGCCTCTAGCAGCAGGTCCAACAATTATTGTAATTATGGCATAGCGAGGCACGAAAACGGTATGTTGAGGTATCAGTGTCAACCATGATGTGATATGAAAGCATGTGTGATTTTTGCTGTGACAGAGTCACAGGTCCTAGAGACATCGTCATGACGGCTGCCTGCGTCCATAATCAAACATTCACAAAGAGGTCCACATTCACAAAGAGGTTAGTTGAAAATAAAGGCGTATTTTTCTTTCCCATTCAAGTTCCCATAGCTCCTGACTTCTGTTCAAGGACCCCTGTGAAGTGCAAAGTGAAGTTCAGTGTAGGCGGTGGTTGCCGGGAGCACGCCGTGTGAGAGGACTTCATTAGCTTTCTGAAACGGGCAGGGTTTCCATGCGGGGAGCATTCTGTTCCCAGTAGAATCCTCACGGCGCAGAGGAGACAGCAGTCGTAACGGTGGTAGGGTGGCCCTGTAGGGTCTCGAGAAATGACTGGCGGTGGTTTTAGGGTCCAGTTCACCTGGGATGATGAGGGCACACAGAACTGCCTTCGACTGTAAGGAGTTTGGGAGTTGGGCTTAGGCTGGGTCTCCCGGAGCCCAGGCGGACCA
This sequence comes from Mustela erminea, assembly GCF_009829155.1. Lineage (NCBI taxonomy): Eukaryota > Metazoa > Chordata > Mammalia > Carnivora > Mustelidae > Mustela > Mustela erminea. The sequence continues at coordinate 9,833,085 of NC_045623.1, forward strand.
CTTCCGCTGAGCCCTGGCCTGGAAACTGAATGAAGTGGCGCCATTGCTGGCCTCCCCTGGTCCCTGGCCTCGTGCGCCCTCCATTATGGCTCCTTGATTAATATTTTTAGGTTCCTTCGGGAGCTCTTCATTTGCCGTGATTGGACACCTGTTTCTTTGCTGCTTGAAAGTGAGCACAGCTAACTCCTCGCGAAGGGTTGGTTTTTAATTTAAGGAAATTTAGGACACCTGTGTGTGAATGCCCCCTGATTTTCAAAGAAATGAGTGGTTGCGTCAAAATCAAGCTTCCATTTGTAGAAAATCACATGTTGCCAAATTCCCTCATCAAGAACGCTTTATTAAGTGACTAATTGTGGGCCACAGTGGTGGGCACTTAACAAAGACCATGGCAATGAACCTCCCTGAACTGGAACCTTCAATTAAGGGAGATTTTGTTTTTTATTTTTGAACTCCTCTTTCCGAAAGGCAAAAATCGCAAGATGTGGTAGCAAGGATTTATTCCAGAAATTGACTTCCAGGCCACCATCCGTCCAGTCTCTACATCTTCCGCATCTATAATTATAGTAGCAGGAGAGAGTGATGAGCCTCAGGGCACTGCAAGATCCTAAATCAAAGATTAAATTATATTAACTCTACTCAGGCTGGAAAGTGATCAGATGTGTTTGAAAAACCTTTATAACAGGCTTTGTGATAATGAGAGTTGAAACAAAGTTTCTGTCTAATCCTCTATTAACCCTTTAATTAAACTCCCCCCACATTTCCTCTTCCTCGTCATCCAGGTGACCCAGGCTTTGCCCAATGTCCCTGTCTTCTAGGCGATGATCCTCTAAGGCCAGCAGTAAAGCAAGCAGTATATCCCTGTGCAAATGGACAGGAAGACAATGACACTATGTGCTCTCCGAGGACAAGTGTCTTTTGGGGAAGGAGGGGGTGGGCAAGTTTGTTCTTGTTTTCAGCTCAGCAGTAGTAGGGAGGGAACTTCTGTCTAGGAGAGGGATGAGGCTGGAGTAGCTTGTGAGTGAGTGGTCAGTCTGGAAAGGCTTTCTGGAAGAGCTGGAATGTTAGGCATTTCTTGAGTAATAGGACAAGGAGGATCTGGCAGAATTGCGGGGCTGGAGGCCACCATGGGCGCATTGCAGCTGCTTTGAGAAGGTTTCCCAAGGACTGGAGAAGTCTGACGTGAGTGTCAGTGGCTGTTGCCGGAAGGAGCAGTCAGTCAGTTGGCATGACGTCTGGGTATTTGGATCTGAGGTGGAAGGAAGATACCAGAGAGCTGTAAGTGGGTGTTCTGGAGGACCTCTGGAGAAGTAGCCAGGGAGGGTAGGAGGCATTCCTGCAGGTGAGGGTCTAGAGTGGAAGTGAAGGGGACCTGTTCCCCTGTTCCTGTACCAAGGAAAGAGCTTTCATGAATCCATCAGAACATCGTCAGGGCAAAGACATTCTTTTTTTTTTTTTTTTTAAAGATTTTATTTATTTATTTGACAGAGAGAGAGATCACAAGTAGGCAGAGAGGCAGGCAGAGAGAGAGGGAAGCAGGCTCCCCACAGAGCAGAGAGCCCTATGCAGGGCTCGATCCCAGGACCCTGAGATCATGACCTGAACCAAAGGCAGAGGCTTTAACCCACTGAGCCACCCAGGTGCCCCAGGGCAAAGACATTCTAACAAAATTGTGAACTCAAAGAAATGCGTGGCCTCTTCCCCTTGACTTTCAGGTCCCTAGGCCTTCCCTTTATTAAAACGGGGTAGGGGATTGGGGGAGAATCCGATACCAGTTGTGTGTTCTTTCCCCAAATCTGATTCTTTGACGTCTGGGAGCATGTTCAGGATTGCTTAAACTTGGCCTTATTTTTGTGTGTTTAATACTGTTTTTGTCTGTAGCACCCATTTTCCCGTTCTTTGGAGGGCACTCCATGCCTCCTTTCTCTTGGTGACTTCTGAGAACACAGTCTCTGCCCTGAGGGCATTGGATCCCGGCCTGTGGCGTGCTGGCAACAGAAATGTGTCATGAGGCAGGCTGTTGGCCTCCTTCTCACGGACCCCTTTTTATTAACTTCCCTTCCCTCAGGCGCCCCATCCATTTGAAGTCTTCTGTCTCTCAGCATTAAGTAGTAATTAATCTGTTTCTCCTACGTGGTAACCACTATGATTGCTTGCTCTTGCTCTAGTGATATTGTTCAGCTCTAAAGCAACATTAATCTGACACGCTGCATTGCCGGTGACCAAAGGACGCACATGTCTTTATCTGTTGGGTACCTTAGCCCTGTATCTGTGGAGTCATTGTCGGGTGTTTTGAAATGTCTGAGGCGGCCAGCTTTCCTACCCCACATGTTACTTTGAGAGCCCCGGGTCCTTGGATAACCTAGACGGTGTTTGCCCATTTGTTGATTGTATCAGTGACCTTGACTGACTTTGCTAGGAAGGACTTTCAGTATGGAGCTGAAAAACCAGCCATTGCTGTAGGTCAGTCCACACTTGTCCTGTTCAGGGACAACCTCCTCCACTTTTTTTTAAAGACTTCTAGAGAAGTTTCACAACTTCTTAGATGTAACGATCCCATCAATCTTAAATTTACTGAAGACTTGATTGGAATTAACTCATAATTTAAAACAACAAATAAAGTGTTTAGGGTATAATATTGTATAAAAATAAGATGATGAGAGATTGGTTTCAATTTCAGAAGGTAGCTTCTATTGTTTGCTTTGTTTTTTGGATTTTAAGTTGTTGACAGAGATAACAGGGGAATATAGTTGTGAATAAAAAATCTAGACAGTGGAGATGGAGGGTAAAATGTGAAAGTTCCCCTCTCCACCCTATGTCCCTTACTGAGTCTGATATATATTCTTTACAGTGTGATAAATATTCTTCCAAATCTTTTTTTTAATAATTTCTATGCATATATTCACACCAATATAGATTTTTTTCTGACAGAAATAGAATCATACAGAACATATTGTTCAACAACTTGATTTTAAAGGGGTGATTTACCTCACTATTTTTTCAGGCTTAATTTTATGGCCATATCAGAACTGATTTGGTTATTTTATAGCTAGTTGGAACTGTAATTTGTGAAATCATTGGGGAGTAGTGAGCCTCATTCAATAGCTATATCACGGAATAATTTTGTCTTGCCGTATCAAGAGTCATAATATAAACACTACCCTTAAATTTTAATGTACTTAATGAAAAGAATTGACTTGTTTGTTCTGAGTATTTTCTCCCCAAACACATACATTTAACAAATTAGGTACACACATATTTTGTTGACTGTTTTAGTTATAATTTTGAAATTATGTTGAATTCAAATGAAGCATATTTAAAACTTGTTAAGAGAATAACCATAAATATTGGGTTTGGGATCTAATTCAGTCAAGTTTCATATTTTTTCATAGACTGGGGGGAAAATGAGGGAAGTTTTCCTGCATTTTCAATTCCCCAATGATTCTTCCATTTAGAATGAACTGGACTAGAGTAACTGCTGAGGTTACCGGCTACCAGACGTTTAAGACCCAAAAGAACACTTTTTTTTTTTTCTCTATCCCTCCGGAAGCAGCTATTTCTGTAAAAAAAGATTATCATTTCAAAGTGTTGGGTTACTTCTCAGGTTCACTGGTGTGACTTTCTTTAAATCCCTGGAAGCAAAAGCAGGTTTCTTGGATCGGTCACCTTTAGACCTGATTTTTAAAATAGTGCCCATTTTGGAGGGATGCTGGTTGGATTCATGTATCGTAGTCAACCTTTCTTCAGCATCGGGGTTTGACCTGCTCTTCCCCAACCCGAGACTGCTGTTCTGCTAGAAACCACTTACACGACTTTCCTAGGAAGACTTTTGGTCTATTCATCCAGCAAATATTCAAGTGTGGATTCCAAGCAGCTCCTCATTCGGTTGCCTCCCATAACTAAGAATGGAAAGGTAAAATCGTGAGAAACATTTTAAAAAGTCACAGGATCTGTATTTTTAATCTTAATAAATAGAAAAATTAATTAATAACACTCTGACGTGGGGGAACTCTTTTCTGTCCCTGAGGTATGTCTTTTCTCTTACTGTTACTGAACATCTTTTCCTCCTGGTTTTTTTCAACTCTGCTTTAGCAGCTGTGAATTACATATGCCCCCTCGGCCCCGACAGTGGCCTCTGAAGGAGTAAGACATGAGTGCCACTGATTGGGGGCGACTGGGGTGGGTGGCCCCGCGAGCGCAAATTCTTTCTTTTGAAAATACACAAATATCCCAAGTCCTGGATACGTGGAATGTCCTTACTTACTGCTGCGGATATTGTCTGTCTCTGGGAATTGGGAATTTCGTCCTCAGCTCTGAATTTCTAGGAAGCCAGAACAAAAGAAAAATAGAGCAATCACATACATCCGATCATGCCGGAGGCGGCTTCCACACCAGGGTTTCTCCTGAGGACCCTTCATGTGGGGGCTGTGGTGGTGGTAAGCTCGATGTGTCTCCTGTCTTATACTCCTCCTCCCTACTTTCCTACAGAGTGGCTCCCCTCGGGGAGCCTTGTCGGGGGAGGCTGTGGGGACAGCTCAGGGCCCCCTCCAGTGTTGGGCCTGGGTTCCAGAAACTGTTGTGTCTACTCAGGGTGGTCCAGGCTCTTCCAGGCCTGCACCTTGCCAGATGCTGTCCTCTGACCCAGGGCTGCTACCCCTAAACATTCATCGATCATTGCTTCCCCTTTCTCTACCAGTCCCCCAAGTAGCAGGTTCCAGGCAGGTTGGAAACTATGCTGGGTGGGAGTCACCCCAGCTCCAAAGCTGGTGGCTGCTGCTCCCCAGAGCGTCTGGATGGAGCCCTCCTCCTCCCCGTAGGCAGCGCTTTTCCAAGGTCTTCCTGGTGTGCCTCATCGGATTTGTTCCATGCTGGTTTTGTGTTGGCTGGGAGTTGGCTGGTCTTTTGGGGGTTCTGCTTCCCACATGGACATGTCGGTTAGATTATCAGAGATGGCATGTGGAGTCATTCTAGGCTTCTCCTGAATCTAGACCACCCTTTAGGATGCTATTTAGAGATGATTTGCTAAATAGTGTCTTAAGGTCTTCTGATGTTTTAGTATCCAAGGAAGCATGCTGGACAGTGTTGCCATCTGCCTTCTAGTCTTCCATTACCAACAAGCAAGCTTGCATCTGAGTGCCCTGCCTAGCTCTTTCTTTGTCCCTGTGTCAGAATGGGCTGTGGCCCCCTGCTGGGGGTCCTGGTACCTTGCTGGCTGGAGGAACAGCATCTGAAACTCCTTTCTCACACGTATTACAGCCTTTCTGAGCAGCTCTCCACCCGCTGGTGAACTTCTGGAAGAGAGAAAGTAGATTAAGAACTCATGTGCCTCTGGGCTTGAATGTATTTGGAGAGAATCCTTAGGGATCTCCTGTGTAATCCTCTTCTCTTAAAGGGCAAGTGTTCTGGAGGTGAGGAAGGGACTGCCATAGGCCTGGGCTGGGGGAGTGGAGGGACTGGAGACCACCCCTCACAGAGCAGAGAGGGAGTCTGGTGTACGCAGCCTTTGTTTTAAAATGAAAACATGATGTAATACAAACATTTGCTTTTCCACTTTTACCTCCCCTCCCCCCATCACCACAGAAGAGCTGTAATTTTCCATATTTGGAATTTGGGGAGAGCCAGGCCTCCTTTGAGGACAAGGCCAGATTCAATCTATGCTTTGGGGGAAAGTAAGTGAATACGAGAGAGCCTTGAGGGCTGCGGTATTTATGGTGAGTCTGTGATTACTGCATGTGCCTCCTTGTCATAATTTATTCAGCAGCCCCCGATGTCCCAGAGCTGGTGCTGTGCCCATCAGTAATCTGACTCTTGTTTCCTTCTGCCTATTTTCCCTTTTGCAAATGTATAGGTCTTCAGCTTTAATCAAGTAGGCTTTTACTCTGTCATCTGTAACGGGGATGACTGAAGTCATGTGGAGGATTTTAAGTATCTAATCTCTTAAGACATTCAGAGCATAATCTCCTCCAACCCCGATCATCCTGCCTGCATCCGCGAGATTTGCGAGGTTCTGCAGAGAAGGCGGGATGGGGACTCTGGCATCCTTCAGAGGGTCTGGCCTCCTCCTTGCTGGCGACAGATCTTTGTTGGCTTTCGGCCTGGGGAGAGGGCCTGCTGATCGTTTGCCATGGCAAGAGCGTTCGAGATGCTCCGTGAATGTGACCAGCGTGTCAGTAAATCTCAGAGCCGGTGCAGAGGACGAGAGGCCAAACACGCAGGAAGATACCAGCCAAGTTCACCGATGTCTGTGCAGTGTGTCTGGGGCTGGCTCTCTCAGACAGGCTGCAAGACAGACAAGAGGCCTGTTGGTCAGTGCTGTTCACCGACATTTGTCATTATGTTATAGCAGGTCAATCAGAAAGGTCAGGGGGTGCAGGTTCTACAGTTTTCATGTGCTTTGCTTAGAAATGGGACGTGACTTTGTGTGTGTGTCATTGATTAGACTAAATTGGATTACGGTCACTCTTCAACATGAGTGCCCGGTTTAGCACTTTTATTTTTTTTTTTAATTTAATTGACAGATCACAAGTAGGCAGAGAGGCAGGCAGAGAGAGAGGAAGAAGCCGACTCTCTGCTGAGCAGAGAGCCCGATGCGGGGCTTGATCCCAGGACCCTGAGATCATGACCTGAGTCAAAGGCAGAGGCTTTAACCCATTGAGCCAGCAGGCGCCCCTTACAGTCACTCTTAAGATTGTCATTTCTTGCTGTGCTGTTTTCAACCCTTTCGGTGGTTAGCTCGGGTTCTCGCTGTCAGAAGTGTCTTCCTGCAAAGGAGTTTGGCGAATATTACCGCAGTGCAGGCTTTGGTACTCTCTTTCCATATGATGGTAAAATCCCTAAAAATGGAGACTAATGAGGATTAGTTTAAAATTAGAAAAATGTTTGAATTACCAAATATTTTCCAAGAACTTCACTGTTATTACTTTTAAGTAAATACTGTAACTCAAACGAGGCTAATAGAGCGCCTAATAAAAGATCCTTGGGGATCCTGCTTCAGGAGAGAAATAAGAATGATTTGCAATTAGTGTACCAATTGTTTATGTAAATGGAGCTTCTGAAAAACTGGATTGTGCATGAAAACAGTTTGTTCTCTTAAGTATTTTAAGTAGTCCCTGTGAAACCCTGTGTATGTTCGCTGCCGGTAGACTCTGTATGGTATACAGACCTGTTTCGCGAAGACCTAATTCAACCCTATTAGCAATATCAGAACTCCCAAGTTAGTCAAGGCCTTGATCTTACCCTCCCCCCACCCCCATGCTGCTGCAGCACCTGAGTTTACCTATCTTAACATGAGTCAGTAAGTTGAGCAAATACCTGATCTTTTCTGCCACGTGCTTGGCAGTGTGTTATATAGAAAAGACAACGATCACCATCCTTGTGTAGCTTTATAGGCTAGCAAAGAAGTCAAGCAGTCCACAAATAAACATATTGTTTATAATATGTTTAAAACATATTGTTTAAAACATATTGTTTAAACATATTGTTTAAAACACATATTGTTAATTATAGGAACGAAGCTAGACAGTATGTTACTTTGTAATGCACGGTCTAATGCATTAGACTGTAAGCCCCATGAGCACAGGGACTCTGTGGGTGTTGTCAGCCACGGTGTCCCAAGCCCTTCCTAGCCTGTTGCCTGGCATGGAGGAGATACTAGATTGAGTTCTGCAACATTGCCCCATTTGTAGGTCAGTAACAGTTGAATATCAGCAGTGTCATAAGGTTCAACGTAATAGCTCTTCAGTCAATATGTATTGAATTTTGAATATGTATTATAATCCACTGAGCTCTTAGAGTACGCTGCATTTAACACAGTTCTCGTTAGCCAAGGAGATGACCGCTATGGTACTGGAGAAGGAACTCTGAAATTTCCAGGAGCCAAAACTCGCGGCCCTGTGACGTCAGGTAGAGATGGTGCACCAGTGGGACTTCACAGCCTTGTGGTACGTGTGTTTTCTGTGCAGTTCTTGGCATATTTCCCAGCCTCAGGTGGAGGCATGTGTATCTGGGGCCCGGAGTGCTATCTGTGGCCCAGAGACTCCAGAAGAAAGTGCTGGAAAAATGAGATGAAGACAAAGATCTGAGCAGGGTTGCCCAAGAGGAATGAGGGATGAGAGCCCCATCGGGGCAACCGAAGGGGCCATCTCTTTAGTCCAGAGGAAAGGGAATGCTTGCATTTCCAGCCCAGACCTCACGCGGTCTCATAGTTAACAGATCCATGTGTGCCCACAAAGTGCTTGGTGACTCGCTAGGCACTGATAGCCCTCATTGTGAGCTTCATTTGTGCCTGCCAGGTTGTGGGCTGGTCTTGTAGATCACGGGCCCATTGGAGGCAAGAGTTGAACTGAGGAGAAGGCCCAGCTGGGCCCTGCTGGGAGAAGCCCAGGGCTCTGGCCCGTGGCCTACTCCCTATCCAGGGAACTGGGAGTTGGGCCCAGCCTAGGGATGGGACCAGAGCTTCCCAAACCTCCTCTGCTGAGTACTTTTTTTGCATCTGATTGGATTTATTGGCCCTCTTTCCGGTTTCTCTGCACAAATGTCCAATTGTGCCACTCCATTGTAATGCTCACTATTTTCTCACACCCACAGGATAATTTCTAGTTTGGCTCAACGGCACAGCTCGCTGTTGAGCGTCTTATGTGCCAGCACAGGATGGGGGTGGTGAGTTCGGAAAACACAAATGTGTTTTGTTGGTCCCAGCCTATGGCAGATCCTTGGTTACCTCCACAACAGCTGTTCTGTTCTTGACGGCAGAGCCCTCATTTGGTTTGAAAGTCATGTCTCTCTTCCGGTACCCCTCAAGGAAAAGTGACCCCACCTCTGGCTCCAGAGTAAAAGCTGACCAATCTAAGCCAGTTATGGAGACCCGAAGTGTAGACGTGAGTGAGTGACAGAGTCGTTCGTGGCCAGTGAGATACGAGGAGAAGATCGCTGTGGTGATTCTAGGAAAAATGTCTTCTCTTAGAAACATAGAAGTAGGACAGCTCCTTCCACTAGAGTCTTGGAGATGAGGCAGCCATCATGTCACCATGAGGAAAGTAAAGCTGTTGAGCCGTTAGAGGGAGAGGATCCAGAGCCACTGAACGTTGAGCAGGTCGAGCTCCGTACTTCCTGTCTTCTCTGTTTCAGCCAGTTGAGTTGGTGTTTTCTGCTACTTATAGTCGAAGGCCACCTGTATTAGACACTCCCTCAGAGGAGCAGGACGTAGGATTTATTCGTAACAGTACAGTTCAGCTGATCATCAGAAGGCACTCTCTTCAGAGCCAGTGCTGAGCCCTCGGGTAAGCCAGAAAGGAGGGAGCTAAGTCCATGGGTAGGCAAAGCTGGAGCGAGGCAACTGTGTTTGGACGGGATCCTGAGGTGGGATTAGGATTTGTGTGGGAAGAGCAGAAGGGCATTCCGGGCAGCGGATGGCATGAGCAGGCCTGCAGGGACAGGAGTGGACGTGGCACTGCTGGAGAACAGTTGAGATTATGTCCTGACTAATGCCACAGTCAGATTCTAGAGCATGGCCAGCTGCAGGCTCAGAAGGTGACCCTTGACCCATGCAGTGGAGAGAGGGTTGGGAGCAGGGAAGAAGCTGGGAAAGGGGACCGTGAGGGTTAAGGGGAGGCAGCCATGTACCAGGCTGGTCAGAAGGGGAGACGGGAAAAGCCAAGTGGAATAATTCAGTTCTGGGCGGTGAGATGCGAGGTGAAAGTGGTAGGTAGGGGAGGAAGGTAGCAGAGGAGAATGGGAAAGGAGTCACATAACTGCTGAGAGAAGGCGTGATTGAGTGTGGCGCGAAGGGGAAGTCTAGAAGCTGCCTCGAAGTCTCTGGGTGTGTGGCTTGGGAAATGACGTGAAATGGAAATTTGAAAGAGGGGATCGAGTTTAGGACGATGCTGTCTGGTCTCTGTCACCGGGCTTTTGAGGTGATGATGGAAGATCTAAGCAATGGGACCTTGAATTCTTCTCAAAATACGGGTTAGGCCTTGGGAATGAAAGACCGGGACTTAGGATGATGTGGCAGGGATAACACAGATCTGTACACACTCCTCCAGGTTCGCAGTGTTGTGGGGTCAGTGAGATGGGTGAGGAAGTAACAGGCGTCATCTCCTGGGGAAGGAAGGCAGCTAAGAGCTGGTACTCCTGCATTTCTTCCCTTCCCCAGCTCGCCCCCCCGACCCTCCCACCCAGCCAGAACATGCTTGGTACTGAGAGGCAGGGACCGTGCGTGTGGCCACGAGGGGAGGAGGGCCTCCTCCCAGCATCAGACTTCGCTCGCTCTGCCTTTGGCTGGGAGAGCGTCATGGAAGCTAGATCTGCTGTTGTAATGGAGTGGCATTGCTAACTGCTGTTTGTGTAGGATCCAGCTGCTATGGGTCTTCACGTTACATTTTTTTTTTTTTTTAAGATTTTATTTATTTGACGGAGAGAGAGAGTGTAAAAGCACAAGCAGGAGGAGGGGCAGAGGGAGAGGGAGTGGCAGGCTCCCCGCTGAGCCGGGACCCTGAGATCATGACCTGAGCCTAAGGCAGATGTCTGTCCCAGCCGTCCAGGCGCCCCTTCAGGTTACACTTTAACACCTCCTCCTGCCATGGTTTGCTCAGAGGTCTGTGTTGAGTGGGCTGCCCCTCCTTCTCCCTCTGGGGCTCTTGGTGTTCTTGCGGGGCGAGTCCACTCCTTGCTCCTGTCCCCCAAGGCTGTTTAGCTTCCCAGGGTAGGGGCTCCCTGCTCAGGAGCGGTGTTGGAGAGACGGCTGCTCTCTCCACAGATTCCAGAAATGTCAAGTGGCTGGTATCCACTGGCGACCAGCTTGAGTGTCTCAGTCACCAGTGGAACTGGACTTGGAGCTTCAGGGAGAAGTTCCAGACCTCCAGCTTAGACTCAGCACAAGGTGCTTTTTAATCTTTCCTGTTCTCCAAAGAGGGGAAGTGTGTCTTTTCTTCAAGGCTCAGGAGCGTGGAGCGAGGCCCCTGGACGAGGCCAGTCTTTGTTGCAGCCCGGAACACACTGGGCCTGGCTGACTCCCATTATTTTCCTCAGGGCAGGGGCTGGGAGGCAGTGCCGGGAGGCATCTGGGATCTGGTTTTCATCAGGCATCGAGTAAAAGTGCAGATGCCCAATCTGATCTCGCTTTAAACAAAGCAGAGTTAGTTGCAAGGGAAGGGCTTTTGTGAGGCGCCTCTCCTGCTCTGGGTGTGATCTCTGGGGTGTCCTGTTTCTCGTCTCACTGAAAACTTTGAGCCCACAAATACCCAGAGGAAAGCCCTTGAGGCAGGGGTGGGGGTGGGGCCGGAGAGCCACCATGGACTCCTTGGACCCTACCCCCTAGAAGTTTCCAGCTTCTCCTGAATTTGAAAACTTAAAGGCATGAAGGGGCCATCTCTCTGTTTTTTAAAAACTTTTTCCTCGTCTTCCAACAACACGGAGGTGTCATAAATATTTGTCGGTGCCATTCTGTTCCTGGGCAGCCACTCTTGCTTTCCCCTTTGCTCTCCCTGCTTCCTCTGACAGGCCTCGAAGGTCCAGGTGTCATCCCGGGAGGAAGATGACACTGAAGCCATCTGTCAGCCTGGCCTTTCCCTTGTCCATCTGTCCTTCCAGTCATCCTTCCATCTGTCCACCCAGCCAACATTCAGTAAGCATTTGTTACCGAGCCAGCAGTAGGATTTGGGGCAAGCTACTTAACTCGTCTAAGCTCCCATTTATTTCCTCATCTGTAAAACAATAGGAGCCACTCATGGGGGTTAGTGTCAGAATGGAATGGGGCCCAGGGAGGAGAGCGCCTGAGTGCCCGCCATGTGCCCGGGGCCTGGTCCGTGCTCACGGACCTGTTCTTGGCGCTCAGGGCCTGGGCGCCTCCCTGGTCAGCTGACCGGCTGCAGGTTGCCTTGGACGCCGGTGGCCATTTGGAGATTGGATTTAGGCCACAGTACATAGTTGCCAGGCCATAAATGCAGGACCTTTGGACCCCACTGTCGCATTCCTTGGGATATCTTGCTGTTCTTGTCCCAATCTTGGCGGGGCCGCTGCGGCCGGGCTCCAGAAGTCTCCAGGCCTTGACGTCATTTGAGGTTGAGAGCGTGGGCCACTCTGAGGGGGGGGTTCCTCAGCCTGCTGACGGGGCCGCACTGCCTGGGTCTCACCTGCCCGCCTGCCTCACCTTTTCTCGCCACCTGTCACGCCTCTGCCTCTGAATGTTGCCTTTATACGATATGTGAGCCATTTTCCTCTCCAGCCCTCTCCATCTGCTCAAGCTCCTGCTCCCTTCGGGGCTCCTGTTCTCTTGCCTGTTCTTCAGGGTTTCCTTCATATTGCCTCGTTTTCCGGCACTTTGAGGGAGCCGTGTCGATGTCATCTCACGTAGCACGCTGGGTTTTAGGGAAAGAACCTGGGTGGGTGTCTGAGTGTCAGGGAGCTGCAGAGTATCTGATTAGAAGGTCCTGGGAAGTGAGCTGTTTGTCGCCGGATGGCATGCCAGGAAGGCTCTGGGGAGACCTGGGAGAAGGCATATGCTGTCAGCTACCAGGCTTTCCTGCCGGTGGCAGTGGCTCATGACCGGAGGCACCCCCGTTGGCTCCCCTGCCTTCCTTTGTCGTCCCAGCTTCCTCGTCCTCCTCCTCTGTTTCTGCACTGACAGCTCACTCCTGCCTCTGGCAGCGTTGGCGTCCTGTACGTGCTCTGAAGTGGCCCCTCTCTGCCTCATTCCTACTCTCCTCCAGTGACTTGAGGAAATTCTCACCTTCACTCTGTATGAACCCAAAACGAACCCTGCCTTGGCTGGTAAGTGTATTGTGCTGGGAGGGACTTCTCAAGTACAGTGAGACACCGAAGAGCTGGTACCGTTCACTTCCAAGCCTTTTACGGTTCCTCAAAGTCCTGCAGACCCGTCCTTTCTTTGACCCCAGCCCACAGAGGCTTCTAGCTCCTTCTGAAGATAACGATAAATAATGGCATGTACCCAGAAGCCAGGCAGAGGAATGCACTGTCCTGGCGCCTGCAGAAAGTGCCGGGGAGTGGCCGAAGCTGGTGTTCCGGGTCATAGAGCCCCAGGGTTCAAGCAGCAGTGGGAACAGGCTGCAGTGGGTTATGAAGGAGACTTTGTCCTGCTCCGGCTCGGCTCTGTGTTTAAGCCGGGGACGGGAGATGATGCAGTTGTGGGCAGGCTCTTGCTGCACAACCTCTTATTAAGGTGGAGGAAATGAGAGGCCTGGAGGCCCCAGCCAGGCTGGCCTTGTGCAAAATGGTCCACAGAGGTCGGGCCCTCGCCACCCTCTCCGTGCTGGCCTCCGTCTTCCCTCCAACCCCATAAGTGGCTGCAGCTGCAAGCTTCCTTCCACCCGCGGTGCCCCATTTGGGCTGTAGGCCCCCATCCTTGTCTGGCTGGGCCCAGCTTTTGTCCCTTGCTCTCCCCAGGAGTTCAGTACTTGACCGAGTCCTCTGGCTCATCCTTGACCCTGGCTGGCTGCGGGGTTTACCGCACCGGTAGCGTGGGTCTTTTGCACCCAGGAGGGAAGCAGAAGCAGACATCAGTTGAACTCCCATGTCAGTCCAGGCTCTGTGCGTTCTCTGACCTCATCCCTATGGTTTCAGGTCTGAGGACTGTCACACAGCTCCCTGTCCAGATTGGGCATCCCTACAGTTTCAGGTCTGAGGACTGTCACACAGCCCCCTCTCCAGATCAGATAGTCAGGGCACAGCAGGGTCCTGTGACTTCTCCAAGTCACAGCCAGCAGGGGCCCCTTCCTGCTAAGGAAGAGGAACTGAGTAATGTTCTAATCACTTTATTGTGGTGTTATTAATGTATAGCAGAATTAAGTGTCGAATATGCTGTTCTCTGTGTGCTGACAGATGCAAACGTTCGTGTAAACCACCGTCACAACCGAATAGAGAGCTTTCCTGTCACCCTAGAAAGTCCCCTCCTCACACCACCAGGCGCAGTGGCCCCGGGCCTGGTTTCTGTTACCACAGTGTTGCCCCGGCTGGAGCGTGGGCCTGCAGAATCCCACAGTCTGGAGCCTTTTGAATTTGGCTTCTCTCCTTCCGCATAACGCTTTTCCAGTTCATTCACGTGGTTGTATAGATGTACTTTAGTTTTTTGCTGAGCAGTATTCCGTGCTACGGACAGATCACAGTGCATGATGAACAGAATGTCCCGTGGGCGGACATTTGGGTTGTTTCCAGTTTGGGGCAATCATAAATAAAGCTGCTGTTTCACGTGTGAGTCTCTGTGAGGATACAGGCTTTCATTCGTCTTGGGTAAATTCCAGGAGCGGGATTGCTGGGTCCTACGGCGGCGAGAGTACGTGTAACCTTATAGGAAACTGCCAGATTGTCTCCCCAGGTGACTGTGCCACCCCACATGCCCACTGGCAGCGAGTGAGGGGGACCTGACACCACTGACTTCTAGTCTGGGGTCTTTCTGGTCACCCAGCCTGCAGGGTCACTAGCTGCTGTGATGTAAATTACTTCATAATCATAGTAATCTGCCCTGAGTTCATTTTTTCTCTTTATTTTTCTTTTGCCTTTTAAAGAGTTGTTTGCTTTTAAATTTATTCAGATCAGTGAGCCAATTCCAAAAACCCCAGAACCATTTTAGAAGACACGTATTTAAGACTCGGTTCTTCTAGAACCATGCTAGGTACAAAAATCACTATCAGATAGGGTCTCCTAAGAAAAAAACCTGTAAGTACTTACAACATGAACATGTATGTGTGTATGCATGCATATGTGGATATGTACATGTACACATAGATATGAATGTGTGTGATGTTCACACAGACACACACATAAAGAGATTTAAATTTTGGAATGATTCTTGTGGTTGTGGGGTTGGCAAGTTTGAAGTCTCTAGGGCAGGCCCACATACTGGAAATGCAGCAGGATTTTACCCTGTGGTCTGAGGCTTGATTTTTTTCTTTACTAGGATGACTTTCATTTTCCCTCTTGAAGATTTCAGCCGAGTAGCTGAGAGCCACCCATGTTCTCAAGGGTTAGATCCTCTAAATTCCACGGTTCATGGATGTGTTTGGTTCCATCACTGGCTGCTGTGGTGGCAGGTTATAGTAACAAGTTACTGAGCCCGCCTTTTTAATGCAGGATTTCTGGAAAAGTTGTCATGTTTGGAGCCAGATGAGGTCCTAGAAAAGTAGAGAGGTTTTCTCCATGTGGCCCTCAGCAACTCAGGGCAGCCTCCTTTTCTGACCACTGCCCCCCACAGACGTCCTCCTTTGCTGGCTTTTTTTGCTCCCGTCACCTCTGTTGGTAATTTGAAGTCTGTCCTCAGCAGGTGTCCAGTAACTGCAGTTTCTAGTACTTTCCAGGGAGATCCCTGATGTTTTGATGGCCCCAAATGGACAGGCCCGCTGTCCCATTACAGCTGGCCCTGGTGATGAGAGAAGGAGTTTGAGGAGCATGTGGTTCGCGTGGGTTCACTTTTCTCTTTATTTGTGGTGGCATTTCCTGTGTGGGGACCGCCGACAGGTGTTCTTGGGCAGGGGTCTGGATGGGTCCTCTGCTCTAAGGCATTGGTGTCACGGGGGTGGGGGGGCGTTGAGCCCAGAAATGGCCCTGAAACACTGGTGGCTGAGTGATCTCACCAAATCTGGCCCCGGGTTTGGGGAGGACAGAGGTGAGCTTGGGAGCCTGCCTGGTAGGCTGAAGAAAGTCCTGCACTTAGAATGGGAAACCATGATTTGGCACCCTTTCCCTGACTTCTGCTAACGTGATGACATTGGGTGAAGCATCAGACCTTTCTGGACTTCAGCTCCCTCACTGAGGAGTGGGAACAATGGTCTGCATTGCCCAGAGGGTTGGCCGGTCAGCCACACTGTCCACAGGAAAGCTTCTCGTGCGTGCACATGACATCATAAGACTTGGCCTTGGCCTTGGCCATCATCCCGAGAGAGGCCAAGTTCATACCAGGAAGCTACCTCCACCTCCTGTCCTGTGGGATCCACTGTCCCTGGAGCCCCTGGAGGATAAGGCATGAGTAGGTGTGACTGGGGCAGGTTGGCCCTGGGTCGGGTCTGCTGAGAAGGGCTGTCCTCTGAGCACGGGGCAAGGAAAGTTCCTGCTTGCTCCCACAGACTGACAGTAATAAATGCACAAAAGAGAACAGAGCCATTGATGAGTGTCCAGGCGTCAAGGACACAAAGGACTGTCAGGGGAGTGAGTCAAGGCCCCTGAAGGTCACATGACGAATGTCCATCCCACATGGAATTTCTCGGTGACCCAGGGGTGTGAATACAAAAGTAGCTGGAGTCTAACACAGAGACGAGTGGGTCTTTAGGAGGGGGCAGCCTTGTGGGAGAGCCAAGAGCACTGATCTGGGAATCCGGAGACCTGCATTCTCTAAGCCCCTTTGTCAGGAACTAGCCATGTGACCTTGCACCGGGTGACCTCTGTTTCCTTTTCTGTGTAAACGGGGGCAAGACGGCATGACCCCGCTCCAGAGTTTTCACACAGCATTTGGCGAATGAGGCCCTCCAACCCCAGCACCTCTCGCTGTTCACCCTGTGCTTTTCGGACCAAGACGTGCCAGCCGCCTCTGTTACTGCTGGGTGGTCAGTCCCTGTGGTTAATGAAGACTGCTTTGGGGCAGAGGGGGAGGGGGAGGGGAGGCTGCTGGGGAAGGTGGGGGTTGTGGGTTCTGAGGTGGGATGGTTTTAGGCAGCAAAATGCAGAGAAACCCAAAAGTGACTTCGCTAAGCAGTTTTTGCCGTGGGTTTGCCAGCAGGTGGCCCTGGTGGCCCCCCGCTGCCATCTGCCACCCTGAGTTCCCGTGGCCAGCAGGTGGTGATTGGTGGTGGCATGGAGGAGCCTATGTCCCTGAGGGGCTCTTCTTGCTGCCCCCTCGCCCTTGGGCTCAGGAGACCTCTTCCCAGACAGCCCGCATCTCCGGCTCGAAATCACTGGCTCTGATTCTGGTTGAGGCTTTTCTTTCCCATGTTAAAAAAATAATAATAATTTGAGAGAGAGAGAATGAGAGAGAAGGAAAGAGAGTATGAGTCATGGGAAGGGCAGAGAAGCAGACTCCCCGCTGAGCTGGGAGCCGGATGTGGGACTCAAACCCAGGACCCTGAGCTCATGACCTGAGCTGAAGGCAGACGCTTCAACGCCTGAGCGCCCCCAGGTGCCTTTTTTCACTTTCTTACCCACTTGAGTGAATGTGCTTCTTCCTCCCCATGTGACAGGAGTTTTGAGCCTTCTCCCTGGTCAAGTTTTGCTCTGTCCCAAATCCCACTCTCTGTTTCTTTGAGGTTGACCTTTCTCATCCCAGGCCTGGAGCCCTGCCCCTTAAGCAGGGCGACTCAGGTCCTCCCAGCTGTAGCTGCTTGGAAGCATCCAGAATTCCAAGATTAGTCCTCAGGACTGCAGAAGCACGCAATATGAGCTCTTACCCTTAGGGAGGCCACCCCAGACGTCAAAAACGGAAGCCTGAGGGCCAGTTTCTTGTCATTCTAAAGTTTTCCTTGTCGTAGATAATTCTTCCTCATATTAAAAAGCACATTTGGGAGCATGAAAACAAATGAAATGTGCTGTATTTCAAAGGAAAACTTGATGGAACAACACCTTCATCCTTAATCCGTGTAGCACTCTGTCAGCCAAGGCAGTGTGGTGCAGGGTCATCACGAACATCGCGTGAATATGGTTCCTCACTTTCCTGACTTAAATCATACTAACACGATTCAAAAAGACCTTCTCCTGGCTTCCCTTTGTCCTCTGCTGCCCTTTCCGCTCTACGCTCTGCCTGCTCTGAGGGCTGCCCTCTGCTGTGACCCCTGCTCTTGTTCTTTGAGCATTCTTTGGCCCGGATACTTTTACTGCTTTTCCTTAGTCTAATTCTGTATTGCGGAAAATTGTGAGTATATCCCCAAGTGGAGAGAATAGGATCACGAGCCCCCATGCACCTCTTACCCAGTTCCAGCCATTATCAGCCCATCCCCAGCCTCGTTTTATCTGCACTTGCTCCCTTTCTTACCCTGCCTGTATTATTTTCCAGAAAACCCCAGGAACAGTTATGATTTGCCCATGTGTTGTGGAGAACTCTTGGCTGTTAGGCCATGTTTTTTTTTTTTTTTTTTTAAAGATTTTATTTATTTATCAGAGAGAGAGAGGGAGAGCGAGCGAGCACAGGCAGACAGAATGGCAGGCAGAGACAGAGGGAGAAGCAGGCTCCCTGCCGAGCAAGGAGCCCCATGTGGGACTCGATCCCAGGGCACTGGGATCATGACCTGAGCCAAAGGCAGCTGCTTAACCAACTGAGCCACCCAGGCGTCCCTGTTAGGCCATGTTTATTAGTAATTTGCATTTGCATTCAAAATTCATCTTCAGAATAACAAGGAGGTAGCATCTTGTCCCCATCTGATTGGTGAAAATGTAATGGTCAGACCATGCCAGGGAGTTAACAAGCACCTAAGACAGAAAGAACACTTAACCCTGACCTTGGGAATACAAATTGGCATCCCAGGGTAGCAGAGCCATTTGGGCCATGCGCAGCATGACCGGAGATCCCCTCATATGAAGGGTTACAGGGATATTTATTGTAGTGAAGAGTTGGGAACCACTAAAAGTTCATCAACAGGAAAATGAATAGATAAATTATGATCTATCTATCTATATATCCAGTGAACGTTCACACAAGGGACTGTGATATACAGCACTCGGAATGAACGTGCTGGAGTGACACAGGCCAACAGAGATTACCCTCAACAACGGTCCAGTGAACATGACACAAACTGCATGCCGTGGTGCCGTCATAAACAGTTTGGAAATGTGCAAAGACTGTACTGAAGCATAAAAACATACAGGAGTGGTAAACGCTGAGGGCAGGATGTTGTTTTGTGGGGGTGGGGCCATGGGATAGGGAGCTGGGAAATTCGGACTTGGGCAGCGTCTGTGAGGCTTATTTTCTTGGAAAAAAGAATTTTAAGCAAGTGCGACAAAATATCAGGATTTGACAGTCTGGATAGGCATGGCTGTTTATTATTCTGTATACTCTTCTGTAGGTTTCCAAGGCTTCCTCATTCAAAAATTAAATTCAAGGAATGTGTAATTACTTTTCATCTTGTGAGCTGGAGATGGCCACTGTGCTCACGTGATGTCGTAAGCGTCCAGACTGAAGCTAAGACACTCATCCAGTCCTGAGAAAAAGCGTATTTTGTCACCTGATGACAATAGGTCACGGATCCCCCTAAATTTAATAGAGTCCTACGTATTTTTCAGAAAGTTATATTGACAGGGAAAGCCAAGTAACGAAACCCTAATGGTTTACTTAACAGGGTATAGAAGATTCAATGACTTTGTATTTTCCCCTTTTGGAGAAGGTAGGAAGGAGGGAGGGGCGAAGGGGGACCCCTTCCCTCCCTATATGTAGTCTGGTCCTAGATGTGGTTTCCTCCCTCTTACTTGCGGTTGGTTAACACCTGAGGCTTGCACTGGGGTAGGACAGATGGGCTCGGAGAAAGTAAGATTTTTGTAACAAGGCCTGGGTGACTGGATGTACGCAGGATGAAGGGCCCATCTTTCCCAAAACACAGACCATGCAGACCTGGTCCCTACTTGTCCGTTGTCATCAGGGTTCATAATGTCCTTGCCAGGGCCCGCAGCAGTCCTCTCGGTGAACTCACCCTTTGTTCTCTGGCCTCGCCTGGGCCCTGTCCTCGTGGATGAGTGCCTCCCCACACTGTCCCTGGGCTGTGTGCTCAACTCCTGCTGATCTCCCGAGACTCAGATCAAGAGGACCTCCATGAGACGCCCTCCCTGAGTCCCCAGGCTGACACCCACCGCAGCCCTGGCACAGATAGCTCCTCAGCAGGTTGGTGCTTCATTCCAGGCCTTTACTGGACAGTGATGCCGGTGGAATGGTTCAGAGCACAAACTCCCATGTGGCCTGGGGCAGATGACTTAAGCTCCTGGCTCAGCATTCATCTGTGGACAGGGAGGAGAAAGGCACCTGCCTCATGTTGTTGCTGTGGGGATTACCTGTGCCACACATGAGGCATCCAGAGCAGGGCCTGGCAAGACCCAGTGCTGAGAATCGCTGGTTCCTCCCTCCTCCTGTCTTCCTTCTACCTTCCCTCCTTCCTCTTCCTATGTGCTCACCATTGTTTGCCCACCAATGTGGGGAGATGGAAGACATTGTAAGCAGAGCCTGTCCGTGGGAATGACGAATGGCAGGCTTGCCGGGGGCGGGGGGGGGGGCGGGGGTGGGGAGGCTAATTCTGGAAGGACTTGGGGGAGATCGGAGGGATGGGGGAGTGGGCCGGGAATTTGGACACCTTGATGACCAAGAGGAGGTGTTGAGACAAGAAGGGACTGGCCGAGTGGAGCCAATAGAATTCCTTTAAATTTATTTGTATTTTTGTAAGTGTGGAATGGCTTAGGCTTTGGCATCGTATTCCATTTGTTGAGCATGCCTATTGCACGAGCCAGCAGGAGGTGGGGTGACGTGATGCGCCTATGGGCAGGACAGGCGCGCGGGAGTCTTGTGCCCAAGCACTGCGTTCAGAGTTCGCTGGGCGCGTTAGGGTGTTGTGGGATTCTGTCCTTGACCTTTCTGCAATCTTCCAGTGAGTTTTGATGAAGGTGGAGGTCACACTCATTTAAAGCCATTTAAAGGACTTTAAAACGAGAAGAGACAGCAGGCAGGGTGGTTGGTGGGGAAGATAAAAAGCCAGGCAGACGGATGGGCTGCCTTCTGCTAGCGTGGAACGGGGATGAAGGCAGGGTTTGGAATCCAGCTACCCAAGTGTGAGAGGGGGAGGCTGTGGGCGGGGTGGCAGGTTGTGTAGCTGGCAGGCGTCAGCCATGTGACGGGGCCCCCGGACGAAGCCGTCTTGTCTGCACTGGAGGAAATTTGGTGTCCAGAACCAGGGTGCTGGTGTCCTTCCTCTGTGCCGGTCATGCCACAGGTGGGGGATGGCGTGAGGTTCTGGGCAACACATCTGGAGGCACAGAGGCAACCTGGAGCCTGTTTGTGAGAAACGGGGAAGAGAACTGAACCCTTGTCACGCGTGCAGCCATGGAAGGTCTCGGGCTTTTCAGCCTGGGGAGGAGAAGCCGCAGAGCATCTAGACGGCAGGCTCCTTGAGCGTCAGGGTGGTTGCTGGGCATCTCTCTGTAGTTTTCATTATTGTTTCAGTGTTCAGTGCCTAGAATGTGCTCAGTTACTACCCAGTGAATGGGTAAATAAGAGACTGAGCTCAGCCTATGTCCAGGACCCCTGCATCCAAGTTCAGTTCCAAGTAAAGAAGAGCGTTAACAGCTTCCTGACCCGAGCTGCCACCCGTGGAGTTGAGCCGCAGGGGTGGGGAGTCGGTAGCTGCACGGGCCCCAAGAATCATTCTTTACATCCCTGAGTCAGGACCTAGTGTGGAGGGAAGGAAAAGGAGTGAGTACAAATCTGTGATGGCTGAGGGTGGCCAGGAACAAGTAGATTTGTAAATGAATCTGTTGGCAACTTAGAAACGCACCCCCCTCCTCCCCAAACAATGCTTTTTATAATTTCTGGTTAAAATGCCCTAATTTGAAATAACACTGAGTAGAATTTAAGTTAATAGTGTGAATCGCAGTCCCATTTGCTCAGCTTCATGGCCCAGATCCGCAGAGCCATTTGTCACAGTTTGTTTTAAAGCCAGGAAGAAAAATACTCCTGGCCGCTGTCCAGAACTCCTCGTGGAGATGCTGCCTTTGGAACATGGAAGCGGTGGGTGGCTCCAGAAAGCTGGGGTGGGGCAGAAGGAGGGCCAGGGGCGGGGAGGCAAGAGACGGGGTTCCACCTGCCCTCACTGGCTTGCGGGTGACCTTGGCTGAGTCATGCAACCTCTCTCAGTCCCCGGTGCCTGGTGGAGAGGAGCCTGGGCCGACCACACCTTCTCCAGGTCAGTGAGCTTTCCTCCTTTCATTCATTGAGCTAATACTTCGAGCTCCTCTGGTACCAGGGACCGTTCTAAGAGCAGCACCAACGCTTAACTGGTTTTAAGACCTAGGATGCGCAGAACGGCATCCTCCGTACTAGAGAACAGCGTTTCTTCCAGGCGTAAGAGCCATGGGCATGCAGACTGCTGTGAGCTCTGGAAAAGTCATCAGCAGGCTTCCTCCTGGTGTGCTTGAGGCCGGAGAGGGCGCAACAAGGGCCAACTCTGAAGTGCATGAAATCAGGCTGTGGAGATTTGGAGAGCTGAACAGATGCCCTTCAGAGCGCCTCTGAGCATGCAAGGAGCCGGAAAACGGGTGTGCGGAAGGTGGTTTTGGAGCGGGGTTGTCTGCACAGCAGGGACTCACTTCAGCTGGCGGGGGGAGTGAGGCACCCGGGGGGAAGGTTGTTCTTTGGAGTGGAGGTGCACTGGGAATGAGGGTTCCGGGAGAATGAGTGCGTGATTCGTCCCGCGCATGTCCTGGGCACCTGCCGCGGAAGCCCAGAGGGGCCCACAGAGCTGGGTTATGATGGGGCCCTGACTTCGGCTGCCCGGAGGCCTGCAAAGCAGATGGGTGTGGAAATGTCCCTCCATGGTGCAGCCAGGGGCACACCGCACAAGAGGGGGTGGGCTTTCAGGAGGGACTCAGAGTGGGCTGGGTGTGGGGCAGAGAAAGAGCCATTCCAGGGAAGGGCTTTGAAGTCCTCGGACTTCTTCTTGTTATGGGTGGAAGCAGAGACCCCATCACCAGGCATTGGTCATTGGATTCTTGGAACGATGGGGGATCTGTGCTTCAGTGCCCAAAAAAGAGGGTGGCCATCCCAGTGTTCGAGACTGAGAATTCTTTGTGCTTAAGCTGCCACCAGCCTTTCCTGGCACACCGTGGGTGGAAAACAAAAAATAGTCCTTCCTGCTCTGCGTGTGGGGATTGGGCGGGATGAGGGTTGGGCGGCAGCCGTGGGCCAGGTGCAGAGGGTGGCCGGTGGATGGAGGTGTGGCTGCAGGAGGGGGCCTGGGAGGGGCTGGCCGTGACTGGGAGTAAACAGGATTTTGGGGCGGTCCCTGGGCCCTCCACGGGCTATCCACAGTCGAGGGAGGAGAGAAGAGTGAGGACCACTCTCGGCCAGGAAGAGAGCCAGGGAAGGCAGACATGAGTGGAGATTGTTTTGGAGGAATAGTCAAATATGCACAGATACAATGAATTTATTTATACAAATTTCTGGAATTGACAGCTTGACTCAAGGGCTAACCAAGCTCTGTGCCTTAAAACCAGTGGGTGGGATCCTGAAGTGAGTTTGAGATGGGGTCTAGACCCTGGGGACTCTGTTGTGGAGAGGCGGTTATCCATTACCTAGGGCTTTTCAACCAACCACCCTAATCTTAGTGGCTTACGAGAATAATCCTTTTATTCTCTCTCAAGGAATCCTGTAGGCTAGGACTTCAGGAAGGGTTTGGCGGTGATCTCCCTTGGTGTCTTTCCTGCCGCTGCATGGAGCTGTTGGCTGGGACCCCAGCTGGTGGAGCAGTGTGGGGAGGGGTGGGGACACAGGATCTCTTTCTCTTCCTGTGGTCACTCCTGCGGGCTGGCCTGGCTTCCTCAGAGTATGGCGGGTTCAGTGCCCTCAGGCTGCTCCCAGGGTGCCCAGGGCTCCGAGGGAACGAGGCGCCGGGGAGAGCCAGGAGGAAGCCTTTCATGACCTAGCCTTGAGGTCACTTGTGTCCCTGCTGCTGAAGTCATAAGCCTGCCCAGGTCCAAGGGGGAGGACCCAGATCCATCTCTCCATGGGAGCTGTGGAGTCAGGTGAGCAGAGCACGTGGGAAGGAAGAAGGAAAGGGAGCTTTGCGGCCCCCTTCCGGGTACACTGGCTCAGGTGTGGAAAGGGCAGGAGCAGTTGAACTCCCCCATAGCACCGTTAGATGCCGAGGGTGGAGGGCACCGACTGTGGCCTGGCAGGCAGCGCACGATACTGGGCACTCCGAAGAGGAGGCAGCCAGGGATGGAGGCCACGGAAGAGGGACGCCAGAGCTGTCCTCCGCGGGGGAGGGAGCGCAAGGAGGGAGGTGCTTTTGGCCAGAAGTGCAGAGCTCTTGTTGATGAGTTGTTTTCTTCACTATCTGGAGCCCTCCCCCCTTAGATTGCTAAACGACACTTAATTAGGAGAAATTTTAAGTAATCTTCGTCTTTTTTATTGTCTCCAGATTTTACTTTGGCATAGCATGCATTTTTATTCATTTACTTTGGGATAAGCAAAGAGATGCACATGTCTAATATAAAAAGATACAGAAGGATGTAGACAGTGGGAATTAAGTCTGCTCCTCACCCCGTCCCCCCCAGAGACCACCGCTGCTGCTGTGCACGCAGTGTTCTCCCCGCCCCAGGCCCCGCAGTGATGCTGACTCTCTGGTCTGGCGCCCAGGCTCTTCCCCAGCCCAGACCTCCCCTCGGGAGCCACCCACCCACCTTCACCAGAAGGCTGGGCCTGTGAACTCAGGGTCAGCCTCAGCCTGGGGCTCCGATCAGGCTTTTCTGAACCTGTCATTTTAGATGTTGCTTCTAATTCAGGTTGGATTCATTCCACGCTGGTTCTTCATTTCTGCTTTGTGTGGTTTCTAAGTGTTCTTTTACTCCCAAGACCATGATTTCTGGTATTTTTTTGTTCTGTCAGTTACACATACATTTCCCTGGCAGAGGGAAATACATATAGTTGGGGGAGCCCAGGGGCTTTGAATTTTGGTGTCACAGAATCACACAAACTTAGAGCTGAAAAGGGACTTTAAGGATTGTCTAGGTGTTTTCCCTTTTTTTTTTTTTTTTTAAAGATTTTATTTATTTATTTGACAGAGGGAGATCACAAGTAGGCAGAGAGGCAGGCAGAGAGAGAGAGGAGGAAGCAGGCTCCCTGCTGAGCAGAGAGCCCGATGCGGGACTCGATCCCAGGACCCTGAGATCATGACCTGAGCTGAAGGCAGCAGCTTAACCCACTGAGCCACCCAGGCACCCGGTGTTTTCCCTTTTTTGTTTTGTTTTGTTTTGGATTTTTTATTTTTTATTTTTTTGCACATAGGGATTTCAGCTCTGGAGAGAAAACAGAGATTAAAGTCCTCTCTGTGCCAGAAAACCCCACAAACCTCCCACAAAACCAGCACTGCTTTTCTTCCTGGGATGGACGCCGCCCTGCAGAGACCCCCAAGTCCCTGGAGCAGGTGGTGGGAAGTGCCTGATCCAGCCCTGGGTAGGAACGCTCGAGCCTAGGAGATTCCAAACGGCTTGAGCGCAAGACCTTGGCGCTGTGCCCAGGCCTGGGGGGACTTCTTAGCGGGCCTTCAAAGGGACAGATTGCAGCTGAACTCCGCGCGGTACCCGAACACAGCTCGCCGACACCAAGGGCTGTGTCTCTGCAGTGCGCAGCATCGATCTGTAGCATCTGAAGCTCTTTTTTCTCTCTGAGTGTCCATAGAATTCATTACTTTACAATGAGCCTGTCAGGGACAGCTGCAGTGAAGAAACTCTCTGCTCAGGTCCTGGTGTCTCATCCTTCTGGAATTTTGCCTTAGCGAGTAAATCAAATGCTCTGTAAACACACTAATGTCACCATCCACACGCATGGGGATTTAAAACTTTCTCTGAGCCCCTTTATAGATGCTGCCTCCCCTGTTCTTGGCCGCAGCCCTTTACTTTTCTGGATTTGGCTGCAGTTTCTGAGAAATGCTTTTTTGGGTATTTAAAGAAGATTTTATTTACTTACTTATTTATTTTAGAGAACATGTGTGTACAAGCAGGGGGAGGGGCAGAGGGAGAGAGAATCTCAAGCCGACTCCGTGCTGACAGCAGAGCCCATTGCACACAGGGCTGGGGCTCCATCCCCTGACCCTGAGATCATGACCTCAGTGGAAACCAAGAGTCAGATACTTAACTGACTGCGCCATCCAAGCGCCCCCATAACAAGCTTTTAAACAGCAGCTTCTTTGCCCCTGAAAAGCACTCCATGCACTGGGTCCTGCTCTTGGCTCTACAGGTATGGTGAGTGAATCCTACCAGCCAAGGGGAGCTCTAAGTTAATGAGTACAGTCTTTCTTCTCCTTCTTACAGCATGGATTTCCTTTACAATCCTTGTGAGTTTGGGGAGACAGGCTGAGTTCACAGGCCCAGCCTTCTGCTGAAAAAGGGTCACTGGGTGGGATTCCAGGTCCCCATTTGTTCCTTCCAGGTTTGCTTTTTTTTTCCCCTTGCCTCAGAGCACCCCTCATTCACTGTGTGGCATGCTTAGTTACTCCACAGTTATCTTGAAAGGGGTTTCTGAGATGCTTCTTTAAATCCTGGTGAGGATGTCGCCTCTCCGTGGCGGTCTGCTGTGCCGAGGGACGCTGGCAGCCCCCCACCACACAGAGATCCATAGCTCATCTGGCCATATACACAAAAGACAGCTGATAACTTCACTTATCAGCACTTAGGTGCGTTGGAGACCTTTGGGGATGGTCAGCATTTTCTGGTTTTGATTACCCGTAACTGTTTCCAAACGTACAGCCCTAGCAAAGCGATAACCTTCACAGCCGTATCATCAGGGCTCTCACTAATGGGATCATTTTCTATTTTGAACGTCAGTTGCCTCTCCTCTCTTTTCTCAATCAAGCCTTCATTGATTGCGTCGTGCGAGTCTGGGATCCTTGACTGCCTTCCAGGAACGGCTCTGCCCTTGGCGACTTCTACTATGTCTGGATCTTTGTGGTAATGATGCCCATTTGGGAGCTGGGGGGTCCTCCA
The DNA here is from genome assembly GCF_009829155.1 of Mustela erminea. NCBI lineage: Eukaryota > Metazoa > Chordata > Mammalia > Carnivora > Mustelidae > Mustela > Mustela erminea. Next base: position 9,859,746 of record NC_045623.1, read on the forward strand.
CTGACGGAGGTTTTGAGGGGGACTGAGTGCCAGCTATTTGGGAGCAGTCTTGAATTAACTGTCTTCTGGCAACTTCCTCCAATTGATCGATGGCTTATTTTGGCCTCGGAGGCACCTCCTGTCTGAGTGTTTGCCTCCGTCAGCTGTGTGACTGTTCTCTGCTCCCTCTGTCCTGCAGAGGGTGGTGAGAGGAGGTGATGTCTAGCCTCAAGTGGCACGGTGGTCTGGAGGGTCAGACGGGCGCAGGGGAATGGACTCTTAGTCCGATCGTGACTCATCCCCCCCCCCCCCCCCCCCCCCCCCGCCCACCGCCAACCTTCCTCCTCTGTCTTGTTCCGTATACACACCCTGTCACCCAGATCTGCGAGTTGCTCTGGACAGCTCCTGGACTCTTGGGCTCGTGACCACATTTCCTTAGCATCTCTTCTTCCAGACTGCCTCTGTCCCCCTCCTGGGGTTTGCCCTTGTTGGGTTCTCAGCGGCACTCTTCTAGACCATTGCAAGGATCTTTTGCTAGGACCTCTTTCCCATCGTTCCCGCCAGAACCACCTTCCCGAGACAGGACTCAGAATAAACATTCGGAATATGGACACCTCAGTGGCTCTTCACTGCCCTCGGATCACAGCCTCTGTAGTGTGGCGACTGAGCCCCACCGGGTCTGCCCTGATGCTCTTGCCACTCATCGGTCTGACCCCCCAGTGTGTCCACACCGTGAGCCCTTTGGCTCCCCCCAGGAGCTGTGTGCATGTGGGCTCCTCTGGGCTGAGGGCCTAGTCGTGTCCCTCCAGCCTTACCAAGCAGGCACATCTGCTCACCCTAATTAAAACAGGCACCAGAAAGCTCTGATCTCTGAAGCTCTTCTGACTCCCTACGTGTCCTTCGCTGCACTGCTGGCCCTTCTGACTTCGTTTGCACGTCTGTCTCCCCCTCCTAGATGGTGAGGATGTGGGTCTTGTAGCTCATCCGCCTGACACGGGGCCTGGTGAGGGAGAGGCAGCACCCACAGTTGTGGACTGGATGCAGTACTGGCCGCATATCCCCTTGGGGCTTAATTTCTCTGAGCCTCCATTTGCTCACGCCCTCTGAGCAATGGGGACAGCATCCTTCTCTTGCAAGGCGTGTGTGACGTTCAGACGAGAGGCCTGTTGTGGAAACCGCTTGCATAGGGTAGCTTTGGCCGACGCCAGGGATTTCGCAGGTTCTCAGTCCTTATGGCCCTTTTCAGGTGACAGCTGAGGGGCAGCATTGGTTTAGGATGAGGCATCTCATGACCCCCTCATGTCTTTGGTCTTACCCAGAGGGCTTTTCCTCTCACCTCTAATTAGAAGAAGATGTCTGGGGAGCATCTTCAGCTTCTGGGCCGAGTTTGCCGCTGGGGGCAGAGGCTTTTGAACCCTCGTGGGACCACTGAGCCAATGCTCAGAATCCCAATTCTGAAGTCTCTCTTCCTCGAGGCTTCTCTAGGGCCTTACTGGTGCAGCTGCCCTCGCTTTCAGTAGGGAACTGCGGACAGCCATGGGACTTGGTGTGCATCCTTGGCCTCGGGTAAGTCAGAGGCAGCCTGCATGGTGATGCCTGGACTTCTGCCTTCTCAGAACTCCCCCAGCCGCCTGTCACTCAGGGGCCTTCTCTGTACCCTGGAAGGACAATTGTCACCAGGGCTCATGGTCTCCATCCGTGCTGCATGAGGGCATCGAGTTGGAAGAAACAGAAGAGATGTGTACAAGGGCTAGGAATGGATCAACACGGAATTGAAAGTTTAATAACTCGGAAAATAAGGAGTTTTAGCAAAGTGACTAAATAGCTTGGAAAAAAAGAGGAGGTGAGGTCGAACCTGTTCAACCAGGCCCTTGAGCAAGTTCCGAGCTCAAATAGAGGGCAACTGATTAACCACGCGACCTGTCACACCTGCCAGGTCACCTGGCCAGCCTGGCCCTGGCTGATTCTGCCATCCAGTCTTTTTTAGCCCTTCCCTTCCCCCTCCCCCACCCACAAAGGCTGCTTAGCCCCCTTTCCCTTCCCGCCTCCCCCACTCACCCATCCTTGGACTCATCTGTACAAAAACAGTCACCCTTCTCTGATTCCTTTTCTGGGGGAGGGAGGATGCAGGGGAAGACAGTCTGAGAAATGCTTTGTGACTGCTTGTCCTCCGTCCAAGAGTAATCCATGCAGAGTGCAGAATGCTTAGGAAACACAACACACAAAGAAAACCAGTCACTTACTACCTTCCTGTCCTTTAGCAATTTCCTGTGTGTTGGCCCAACACCTTCCCCGTACATAGGTAGTGGGGTAAGTGGTTCTTGACAAAAACACTTGTAAACCCTCTAGAGCCTTTTCCTTCTCTAACTTAAGTAAGATGCTTCCGACATGTTTAGGTGTTCATAATATTTTGCTCTGTGATTTTTGATGACTGTATAATATTTCACCTGCTGGAGAAGGGCTGTCATTTCTGTCACAGAGCCTTGCTGGCTGGACCTCTCCCTGCTTCTGCAGACCCCCATCCCCACCTGCCGTGTGCTGCTCCTCATTCTGCCACCCTTTGGAGGGCCCCTCTACCCTCCCCCAGCACAGCCCTGCACACCTCCCAGGGCTGTGTTCCGAACTCCCCAGTTCCTGTCTCTGGGCTGCTGCAGAGTTGTGTTTTATGTGTTCCTGGCCCCAGTAAGAAAAACCAAGGGACCCGCTACTCACTCCATGGTGACAGTCCTGCTCAAAGCGTGTTCCTTGAATTAAATTGGAAAATGAGGCATCCCCAAGGCAGCCCTCAGAGGAGGAGACTGAACCACCAACAATGAAAGTCAAAGCTGAGAGGAGGAATGGCTGTGAATTATTATGATAGAGGTAACAGGGGCTTGGGAAATCCCCAGGGGCGGTGTCCATGCACTTGACCATTAACTTTTAGTTGAGTGTGGATGTTGATTCTTTGTTAGCGTGCTGGACATATTTCAGGATGCCTGGCTGCTTACTCTTGAAGCAGGGACGGAGGGGGCAATGGTTGTACGCCAGATAATGGAATATAGAAGCCCACCCAGTCAAGTCTGCCTGGGCCTAGGTGGGGCGAAGTGTGTGTCATAAACGACCCCCCACATCCATACCTGAGCATTTGAGGTGCGGCTGTCTGGGGAACGTGTACGAGAGCCGTAGTAGGGAGCTGCAGGTGAGTGCATAGGTAACGGTAGGCATATGCAAGCTGGACTGTTGGAGCCCAGAAACTTCGGGCAAGTAGAGGAAGCCTGTCTTTGCAGAAGGAGTGCATCTGTCCTGAGGAAGTAGTCTAGGTCATGTGGGTTTCCAGTTCTGGGACTTCTAAGGACTGTGACTCATACTCTTGCGTTGTTTTGAACTTCCATCGTGTCCCCTGTCATACCTGCCCCACCATACACATATACCCACTTGAGCTAGTTGAATGGGCCCCTGAGCTCAGATCCTTGTGTTTATCTGCCTAACGACCAAGAGGATGGCCCACACGCCTTTGAGCATGGTCACAGTCAGGACAATGGTCATCCCAGCTGCCAGCCCATCTGTTTCCCTGACCATCTGGCAAAGCCAGCCTGGCTCCCAGAGGAAGCTGCCCGAGTACTTCTGGGACTGAAGGCGAGTGTTCTGGGCTTTTCCTAACTTGAGAGAAGGGGGCCCTTGGACCCTGCTGTGCTTGTTGGCTCTCCCATTGGTGACATATACTGAAGTGTCTGACAAGCCCCAAGTGCTGAGCTCAGGGCATGTTTGGATGGTAATAGAGCTCCTCAGTGTGCAGAGGTTCCCGCTGGGAGTCACAGCACAGCCTCACGAGGCCAAGAGAGCCCAGGGGAGAAGGCTGTGGTCTTGGGCGGAATTGGGAGAAGAGCATCAGTGGTTGGTACAAGGAGTGCTCCCTGGAGGGAAGTTGGAGGGGCTGCACCAGGAGTAGGAAACTGCTCTGAGGCCCATCTGAAGACCACCCATTCAAAACCTGTACGTCCCTTGGCAGCAGGGCAGCCCTCATTTCTTATGAGTGTCTGTGTATGTCTGTGGCCTTGGCATTGGAAGACAACGGGGAGGGTGTGGGACATTGTGTTGAGGGCCACGGTAGACTCTCAGGAGCTTCCTGAAGCCGTTGCCTCCGGTTCCCTCCCAGGTCATGGCCCTCGAGGTCTTCTGCATTTCTTGCTGCCCCAGTGAACTGACCTCCTCATACAATCCGCAGGAGCCCTTTGGGCATTTTTCAGGAAGGACCTGGGCTTAGCATCTTCTTCCTGGGGCCACGAGAACATCAGGGGAGACATAGACAGGAAGCCTGCCAGCTTCTAGGAGGAAGAACCGGAGGACAGAGGTGATGGGGGGGAACCAAGGAGGCGTTACCTTGCTTCTCATGGGGGACGGTGGTGACGGCCAGTAAAGTGACTCCTTGGATATCCAGCAGGTGCCTCTCAAACTGTCTAAGAACTTGGTGAAACTGAGGCATTCCAGGTCCAGAATGGTTCTGAGTGAGGGTTCTTTTACAGGAACTCACGTGAAACTGGTGCTTCCTAGGCCACCAGACTCGGCCAGAGAACTGTGCCATGAGGTTGTCCTCTCATTAAAAACAATCTGCCTGACACTCAGTCCATTTCTGTTATCTTTGAAACCGGATGGAAGGAAACAGTGGTCAGTAGATGTAGGGTAATTACAGGGAGAGCATTTACAGGCAAGTAATCTGATTCCGTCTTTTAATTTTTTTTTTTTCTCCTCCAGAAAACAGAAGGTGAATACTGGTACTTCTGTTCAATTATAAGCATTTTCCCCTGGATATGCTGCCCTGGTGCAGTTGGGAAGAGGGTCTGTTACATTAGCTGTGGGCATGGTTGGATCAGGGCAGGCTGCAGGGCTCCCCCATCTGCCTTTCCAGAAGCTTCTGGGCTGTGCTGACCTTGGGATGGGAGTGAAGGGCCCCAGGTGGGTATGAGAAGGTGGGAGGACTCTGGGGCCTTAACTCTGGCTTTTCGGGGAGTGGAAGGCTGTGGGAGGGCTGAATGACAGGAGGGGGCATGGCTGAGGAAGAAGAGCAGGGGGCTGTGGTCTTGGGGGCTGGTCCTAGTGCCAAGCACGTCATGGGTGAAAGGGTCACGGACATCCTAGAAGTGCTCAGTTCTTCCCTGTGGGTTCAGTGGTTAAGGAGAGAGAAGCTAGGGGATTGTACAAATTTGGTCGAGGAGAGGACAAAAACCTAGTGCTTCTGGACAGAGAGCAGGAGCCGAATTCAGATTCAGATGCTTACTGCTCAAAAACCAATACTTGACAGACAAGGGATGGTGGGAGAGGAAAGCTTGCTTTCTTCGGGAAGCCGGCAGCCTGGTAAGGTGGTGGACTAACGTCTCGAAGACCGTCTCCCCCGTATAGTTGAGGCTGGAAAGGTATAAAGGGGAAGGGGGAAGAGCACATGAGCAGGAGAAGAAGGTGCCCTGGTGGTTAGTCCAAAGTGGACGTGACCCTGAGCAGACTTGCTGGCTTCTGGGGCAGCTGTTTTCATAGAGTCAGACCTTATCTTCTGTGAAGGCCTGTTCCTTCACTCCTCAAGGCCAGTGGTCTGCAAATCTCAAGGAAAGTAGGTTAGTTCTGCTCCAGACCAAGGGACTTAGGTCAGCAAGCAAGGCGTGCATAAGCTCAAAGCAAGTTATCCCTTAAGACCCGTTGGAGTGCTGTTTCAGTGGGAGGCATGCACAAAGAGGAGGACATGTTGGCTATAGCAAAACAATGAGAAATCCCGTAAATATCCATCTATAGGGGAACAAATAAAATGCAATGTAATCCCAGGAGGGGATACCATTTAGCTATATAAAAGGAAGGAACTAGAATTATATCGAATCTCAAAAACATTGGGGAGCAAAACCAAGGAATGTGTCTGTATGGAACCAAAGTGTTTTTGTAATGATACTGTGTATTTTCAATGATTGTGTATATATATGTTTATATACGTATGTACACATATCTGTTTGTGTCTGTATTTCTGTACCTACGTGGATTTTTAAGAAAAGTCTGGAGTGGTTCATAGCAGTGCTAGTCTCTGGGGAGTTGAGGTGGGAAGCAGGATGATGGCTGGTAGTCAGAAGAGATTGAAGGCTTATAATATTTCCATTATCATTTGTTTGAAATATTCTAATTAAAGTAAATATTAGAACCTTTAAAGTATTTTTGAAGTCATCATTCAGCAGCGTTCTAAGGTGGCTGCTTCAGCATTTAGGACCAAGTAAATGAGACCGCAGCTGGGAAACAGGGACCCCGCCCAGGGGCTCGCTGGCTGGGAATCCTACCAGGCAGCCAGGCAGCCTCGTCGTGACTCAGCAGGACACATGTCACGGAGATCAAAGTCGGTTTGGGGTGAAGTGAATCATTGTGTTTGCCATCTTCTTTGCTGGTTCTGTAGCAGGTAGTCATACCTCCTTAGAAGTGGCATCAATAATGTAACATTAACTAATCATCTTTAGACGAGCTCTATTTTAGGTACCGCTGGGGATTTAAACGAAAAAAAAAAAAAAGGAGAGAAGGAATAGTGATATTTTTGTCCTTGAACTTAAAGCCAGGCCAGGTCTTCATCTTGTCTCACTTGACTGGGAATTTGGTCTCCCTGCTTCGGGTCTTGCCCTCTGCTCTGTCCTCCACCTGCCTCCAGAATGAGGACTCAGAAACACAAACCCGATCTGTGTCCTTGCTTCTCCTGTGCTAGCCTCTTTCTCAGCTTCCCCTATCCCAGAGGAGAGCTTTGACTGTATCCGGGTGCCTTTCGGTGCCCTTTCCCGCCCGGGACTCCTGTACCCTCCTGTCGTGTGACCAGAGCCCCCAACAGGCTTCTCGTTGGTCCTGCAGCGACCCGGTAGTGTTTTTATGCCGCACATACTTCCCTGCCCACCCTTCAAGACCCAGTTCAAATGCCCCTGCTTCCGCGAAGCCTGTTTGGAAGCCTACAGTCTCCTTCTGAGGGAATCTTCACCTTGCACTCTGCCCCTCACCGTGGTCACCTTCTGTTATACAGTAATGATTGGTTGTGTGCATTTCCTTTGGGATTGTCAGCTTTGCATACAACTATGTCTTATTAATCCCTCCCTCAGTTTGGGGCTGGGCCCCCCTTCATATAACAGGTACTCAGAAACTGTTGGTTGAAAGCGTAGCGTAGGTTCCAGCCCTCTTGGCCCTGTAACCAGTTACTCTAAAACTCAGTTGCTTCAGACTATTTTATGGTGCTTGCCGAACCTGTGGGTCAGGAATTGGGGCGGGCGTGGCGGGGATGGCTTCTTTCTGTTCCCGCTATTCCGGAGTCTCAGCTGGGAGGCTGCTTGTAGCTCAGCGGTCCTATGAAGGCTCGATCACGTACATGGTGCGCTGTGGGGTGGTGAGCTCCGTCGGGCTGTGGACGGAGTGGAGGGGGCCCCTCCCTGCGCCTTGGGCTTCCTCACAGCACGGCAGCCTCAGGACACTGGAGATTGTTCCATGGCCACACAGGGCACCAGGTGGCAGAGCAGATGCTACGTTACTTGCTACGACCAGACCCGGACAGTCACAGGGTCACCAGCCTACCCAGGTTCAAAGGGAGGGAGATTGAGGTCCACCCCTGATTGCATGGTCTCACTGAGGAGGAGCACCTGGGACAGGAGCTGGGTTTGGAAAACACGCCTTGCCAGGGTGTGTGGGAGAAACTGGGTTCACGGCTAGAGCTTGTGTCACCACCGCAGGCCCTCTGGCACTCGGCCACTTCACTTAGGATGGGCCACGTGCTCAGAATCTTGGAGGAGGAACTCGTTTAATCCTTCAATGACAAGGTGACAGTTAAGTCACTTTACAAATGGGGGGATGCTAAGGCACAGAGAGCTTCAGTAGTCCTAGCCGAGGTCTCGCAGCACCTCCAGTGCTGTGCAAGATCAAGGAAGGAGAAACTTCTGGAATCATCTGTATTCTTCAGATCTGCTGCTGGGTGGTGGCACTGCACACACATCGCATGGGAGTCAGAGGCTGTTTCAGGGGACAGTTTTGATGGAAACGAGGACCGAGCTAGAGGTCTTCATGCCCGTGGTCTGGGGAAGTGGAGGAGACAGCTGTCCTGTCTCTGTGGTTTCCTGCATGTGTGTGTGTATACGCACACCTTGGTCAGACTGCCTCTCATGGGTGCTGACAGTGATCTAGTAGGACCCCTTTGTGAAGGTGCTTTGTGTGGTGCGGGTGAGGGCAGTCTGGCTTCCTCCACCCCTTGCCTCAGGTTCTGCATCTGTGAAGTGAAGTTGCTAAGAGTATATTCTTCCCAGGGCTGCTGTGAGCGTTGACATGCGTTAGTTAATACCTGTGAAGCACTTGGACAGTGTCTGGTACCCTATCAGGGTCCAGCAGGTGCTGGCTGTCGTCGCAAGGGCCAACCTCTGTGTCTGTCTGTCTGTCCTCTGGTCCAGAAGGGGATCACACGGAGATCCTTTTTGCTGATACCACCGTTGTCCTCCCTTGGCTGAAGGCTAACAAGTGGGGACCCCCAGACCTTGTCACCAGAGTCGCCTCCCTACTGCTCTCTCTCTGGGAAGCTTCTACTGGGTCCAGTCTCCACCTTGCAAAGGGTCTGTTTGGCATTTTAAACTTGAGGCCCTAGAGATTCCCCATGACAGTTGTCAGGACGAGGTTGGTAAGAAAGTCAGTCTGTGGCTTATCCTCGCTTAACGCTGATGTTCCCATGTTCGGCATGCACCACAGACTAGGAGAGTATTAGTCACATTCTTTGTCCTGGAGAAAATGGCTTAATCCCGAAGGACATCTCCTCATCGGTCAGGGTGGCTCTAATGACATCAACTAACCTTCGTTGTGTGAAGATTAAATGAGATGATGGACACCGAGCGGTGAGGGTAGTGTCTGGCCCCCTAGAGTACCAGTTGTTACCATCCTCTTTCTTCACTGTAAAGCAACACAGACTTGCCAATTTAAAGTAATGGGAGAATAAAAAGAAAAGAGAAGGGGAGAGTCACCAGCATTCTCACCACTCAGAGATTTAGCCCAGGATCATTGTTTTCTGGGGTCATAGTTTCTAGGTAGAGTTTTGGGTTTTTTTAAACATAATTTTACTACCTATGCAGTTTTGCATTTTTAGCCAAAAGTTAAACGTCAATGTTCCTTTTTTATGCTCTTGTACTTAACAAAGATTCCCCCCCTCCTCAGTTTTAGATGATCTCCTAGGGGGCGGAAGAAAATAAAATCTTGAAAGCTCACTGGGTGGCTTTCACAATCTATCTGATCTCTGGGGTTACCTGCAAGATCGAGATACGGTGCCTTACGTTGTTCCCATCGTATGGATAAGGAGATGCACCAGCGTGGCAGGGTTGCGTGTAGAATTTCTACTAGCTGGGTGTGGAGGGAGCTTTCATAACTGGAGAGGCCACAGCTGGAAGAGCAGACGTGGAGTGGTGAGCTAGATCCTTTGACACTTCGACATGCTCAGTCATGCATCTTGAACATAGCAGTTGGACCCTTTGCCTAGAGACGTGGGTTCCCCGAGCCTAGGCGTATTCCAAAAAATGCATGAGAAGCTAGTTTTCACAGGCACAGTGACCCCTCCTGCTCTGTAACTCCTGAATCATTCTATCCCTAGCCAGTTTCATCTGGGAACAAAGGAAAAAGAACATCCTTGAACATGCACGCTCTTGAAAAACTAGTGAAGTGATAGATACCCCGTGTTTGTTTATGTGACTGGAGACGGTCACAAGTAAATCTGAAAGGACATGGCCTGTCCTAATGATCATGTACTATCTAAAGCAATATTCTGAATTCTTTTCCTGGGCCTTGAGTTGCTTTCCGAATCTTTTAAAATTGATGGACCCCTCTTCTAGAAAATGTATGCATGGGCAGCAAACACAGCTTTTCATTAAATCTTAAGACTCGCAGGTGTCGATACCTGTCATATATTGGTGCAAAACAAATTACCCCCACACTTCAGGCTGAAATCAATAGTAAATTCTTCTCAGTTTTACTATAAACCTAAAATTGTTGTCCCCCCCCAACAAAAAAAGTACAATCTTAAAAAAGAATTTTGATTGGAGAAGCTGTGTGTGCTCTGTGAAAGCAGGAATTACTGCAGTTGTCAATAAAATTCTTAAAATGATACAAAAAGTCAGAAAACACACAGATAACAGTAAACATTATTTCATACAGTTCCTGTGAATCAGGAATCCAGGAGCCCTTACCTCTGGTGGCTCTGATACTGTGACTCCTGGTGGGGGGCTCTCATCTTGGCTGGTCTGGAGGATCCGCTTCTGGCATGGGCCAGTTACATGCTGGTCTTTGAGGGGGGTGGAGGTGGGGCGCTCAGGTAGACCTGCCCTGAGGGCTGCTTTGATGTCCTCCTGACCTGTTGTCTGTGGTCCCAGAGAGCAAGGCAGAAACCCTGGTGTCTTTTTTGGCCTAGCCTTGGAAGTCATACTCCAGCATTCTGCATTTCCAGTCAGGACAGAGGGCAAGGTGTGGAGGGTAAACTCCCTACACGCCACCCTCCCTACACATTGACTCCAGAGGTTTCCTAACCCTTTCATTTAGGGTTTTTATATGGGGTTTTATTACACTGGCATAGTTCGTTGAATCATTGGCCGTTGGTGGTTGAACTCAATCTCTTACCCCTGTTTTCTCCCTGGAGTATGTGGGGTGGGGAAGAAAGTATCAGCCCTCTAAGCTGGGCCAGCTCCTCTCTTAAAACTGTCAAGGGCCTGCTTTAAATCATTAGCATTACTCCTTTGGGGGAAAAGGGGCTCTTTATGAATGACAAAAAGACATTGCTACCACTCAGAAATTCCAAGGGTTTTAGGAACTCTGGGCCAGGAACCAGGGACAAAAACCAAATACTTTTTTTTTTTTTTTTTTTTTATTCTACCATATTAGTCAATACAGAAGAAATTTTATACAGCAGTCATACCTTACTTTTGTTTTTGGTTTAATTTTTTTCCTGCTTATGCAAGTAGTATATACTCTTTGCAGAGAAACAAGGGTAGGGAGGAGTAAAATACAAAAAAGAAAATAAAAATCACTTGCCATCATATTATCCAGTATTTCTCTCTCTACTTTTTTAGGTTTACAACAAAATTGAGAGGGAGATACAGAAGTTTTCTGTACACCCCTTTCTCCACTCAATAGGTAGCCTCACGTATCACCCACCTCACTCATTAGAGCTGCACATTGGTTACCCAGGATGAACCTGCATTGACACAGCAGAGTCACTTGAGGCCCGTAGTTTACGCTAGTGTTCACCCTTCCTCCATGATACACTGTGGGTTTGGATAAATGTGTAATTAAACGTGTTCATCATTACAATATTGTACAGAGAGTATTTTCACTGCCCTAAAAATCCTCTGTGCTCTGCCTGTTCATCTCCCCGCCCTCCGCAACCACTGATCTTTCTAGCGTCTCCATAGGTTGCCCTCTTGTGCAATGTCACATAGTTGGAAGCATATAATGTGTAGCCTTTTTTGATTGGCTTCTTTCACTTATTTGTATATAAAGTTCTTTCATGGCCTTTTCATGGCTTGAAAGCTCATTTCTTTTTATTATTTATTAATTTTATTTATTTATTTTGAAAGCTCATTTCTTTTTAGTGCTGAATTCTCCTATGTGGTCTGGATGTACCACGTTTGTTGATCTCTGCTGAAGACCATCTTGAGTTCTTCCAACTTTTGACAATTATGAATAAAGCTGTTATCAACACATATGTACTGGTTTTTGTAGCAACAAAACTTTTTAACACCTTTGGATAATACCAGGGAGTACAGTTGCTGGATCATATGGTAAGACTGTGCTTAGTTTTTTCAGAAACCCCCAGACTGTCTTTCAGAGTGGCTATTCTGTTTTGCATCCCCATTAGCAATGAATGAGTGTTCTTGCTCTAAGTCCTCCCCAGCGCTTGGTGGTGTTAGTGTTCCAGATTTGGGTGGCTCTTATGAGTGTGGAGTGGTATCTTTTGTTTTCATTTCTGTTTTCCCGGTGACAAGATGTAGGGCAGCCTTTCATATGCTTCTGTGCCATCTGATGTCTTCTTTGGTGAGGTGTTTCTTAAGGTCTTTGGCCCATTTTTTAATCATTTTTTTTCTTATTTTTGAGTTTTGAAAGTTCATTGTATATTTTGTTATCAGTCCTCTATCAGATGTGTCTTTTACAAATATTTTCTCCCAGTCAGTGACTTGTCTTCTAATTCTCTTGATTTTGTTTTTCACAGAGCAGGAGTTTAATTTTTTTTATTAATTTTTAAATTTTTTTATAAACATATAATGTATTATTAGCTTCAGGGGTACAGGAGGAGTTTAATTTTAAGAGCACTTAACTTATCCATTATTTCTTTCATGGATCATGCCGTTAATGTTTGTATCTGAAAGGTTATCACTGTCCCCAACCTCACCTAGGCTTCCACTTAGGTCATTTTCTAGGAGTTTTATGCTTTCACATGTTACATTTAGGTCTGTGATCCATTCTGAGTTAGTTTTTGTGAAGGGAAAAAGGGCTGTGTCTGGATTTGGGTTTTTTGCTTATTTGTTCTTATTTGTTTGCATGTGTTTATACAGTTATGTGAGCATTATTTGTTGAAGAGACTGTCTCTGCCCCATTGGATTGCCTTTGCCCATTTGTCAAAGATCAGTTAAGTATTTATGGGGCTCCATTTCGTTCCATTGATCTATTTGCCCTTTCTTTCTCCAATACCATGCTGTTTTCATTACTCTATAGTAAGTCTTAAAGTTGCATAGCTTTAGCCCTTCAACTTTGTTCTCCTCTTTCGATATAGTGTTGGCTATTCTGGGTCTTTTGCCTTTCTGATAAACTTTAGAATCAGTTTGTTGATATACACAGATGACTTACTGTGATTTTGATTGGAATTGCGTTCAATCTATAAAGCAGGTAAGAACTGTTATTTTGATGATATTGAGTCCTTTTATCCAGGAACATTGACTTTTTCTCCATTTGCTTAGTTCTTTGATTTTGTTCATTGGGGTTTTGTACCTTTCCTCATATATATCTTCTGTATATTTTGTTACATTTCTACTATTCCATTTTGGGGAGTACTAATGTAAATGGTATTGTGTTTTCAAAACTTTACATTCCTTTTGTTCCAGGGTTTGTTTGTTTGTTTTTTTAGTCAATCCCTTTAGGTTTTTTATATAGACAATCATGTCATCTGTGAATAAAGACAGTTTAATGTCTTCCTTCCCAATCTGTATACTTTTTTTTTTTAAGATTTTATTTATTTATTTGACAGACAGAATTACAAGTAGGCAGAGAGGCAGGCGGGGCAGGGGGAGGCTTCCCGCTGAGCAGAGAACCTGATGGGGGGCTCAACCCCAGGACCCTGGTCATGACCTGAGCCGAAGGCAGAGGCTTTAACTCACTGAGCCACCCAGGCACCCCCTCTGTATACTTTTTATTTCCTTTTCTTGCCTTATCTCATTAGCAAGGACTTTCAAGTATGAATTTGAAAAGGAGTAGTAGTAAAAAGGAATATCCTTGCATTGTACCTAATCTTAGTGGGAAAGCTTTGAGTTTCTCACCATTAAGTTTGCTGTTGGCTATGGATTTTTTTTTTTTTTTTAGATATTCTTTATTAAGATGGAAAAATTCCCCTGCGTTCCTTCTTTACTGAGACTTTCTATGGTGAATATTGTTGGATTTTGTCAGATGCTTTTCCTGCTTCTCTTGATATGATCATGTGATTTTTCTTTTTTAGCCTATTGATATTGTAGATTACATTAACTGATTTTTAAATATTGAACAAGTCTTGCATACCTGGGATAAATCTTATGTGGTCTTGATGTATAATTCTTTCTGTAAATTGTTGGGTTTGATTTGCTAATACTTTGTTGAAGATTTTTGCATCTATGCTCATAAGAGATATTGGTCTGTATTTTTCTTATAATGTCTTTGTCTAGTTTGAGTGTTAGGGTAGTGCTGGCCTTATAGAATGAGTTAAGAAGTGTTCTGCTGCTTCTGTTTTTCTGAAAGAGATGGTAGAGAGTAGGCATACTTTTTTCCTTCAATGTTCAATAGAATTTACTCATCTGGACCTGGTGCTTTCTGCTTTGGAAGGTTATTCATTACTGAATCAATTTGTTTGATAGGACTATAGGTCTATTGAAATCATCTCTTTCTCATGTGGGTTTTCACAGATTCTGTCTTTCAAGGAATTGATCCTTGTCGTGTAGGTTATCAAATTTGTAGGCACAGACTTCTTCATAGGATTCCTTAATTATCCTTTTAATTTCCATGGGCCCTGTGGTGATGTCTTCTCTTTCATTTTTTATTATTAGATAATTTGTGTCCTTTCTCTTTTTTCTTAGTTATCCTGGCCAGGGGCTTATAGATTTTATTGGTCTGTTCAAAGAAGAGCTTTTGACTTTGTTGATTTTCTCTCTTGATTTCCTATTTTCAATTCCATTGATTTCTATCTCCTGCTTACTTTGGACTTAATTTGCTTTTCCTTTTCTATTTCCCTAAGATGGAAACCTAGATTACTGATTTGAGGTCATTCTTCCTTTCTAATACATGCGTCCAACGATATAAATTTCCCTCTAAACTCTGTTTTGCCTGCATATGACACATTTTGGTAAGTTGTGCTTTCATTTTCATTGAATTCAAAATATTTTTAAATATCTCTTGAGATTTCTTCTGTGATCCAGGTGTTCTTTAGAAGTGTGTTGTTTAATATCCACATGTTTGGGGATTTTTCAGTTATTTTTCTGTTACATGATTCCACTGTGGTCTGCGAGCAGACACTGCGATTTCTAGTCTTCTGCATTTGCTAATGCAGAATTTGCTAAGGTGTGTGTTATGGCCCAGAATGTGGTCTGTTTTGGAGACTGTTCCATGCAAGCTTGAGAAGAATGAGTACTCAGCTGCTGTTGGATGAAGTGGTCAATAGACGTCTGTTACGTTCAGTTGATTGATGGTGGTGTTGAGTTCAGCTATATCCTTACTGATTTTCTGCTTGATGGAGCAGTCCATTTCTGAGAGAGGGGTACCAAAGTCGCCAGCTCTGCTAGTGTATTCATCCATTTCTTCTTATAATTCTATCAGTTTTTGCCTCATCCAGTATGATGCTCTGTTGTCATGTGCGTACACGTTAAGAATTGTTATGTCTTTGTGGAGAATTATGTAATGTCCTTCGTCATCAGTTTTAACTTTCTCTACCTTGAAATCTGCTCTGAGATTAATAGAACTACTTCTGCTTTCTTTTTTTTAAGATTTTATTTATTTATTTGACAGGCAGAGATCACAAGTAGGCAGAGAGGCAGGCAGAGAGAGAGGGAGAAGCAGGCTCTCTGCTGAGCAGAGAGCCCACGTGGGGCTCGATCCCAGGACCCTGAGATGACCTGAGCCGAAGGCAAAGGCTTAACCCCACTGAGCCATCTAGGTGCCTCCGTGCTTCTTTTGATTGGTGGTTACATGGGGTATTTTTCTCCATCCATTTACCCATAATCTATATGCGCCTTTATATTTAGAGTGGACTTCTTATAGATATATAATATCTGCAAGATATATAAGATATTATATATTGGCTCATGTGGGGTTTTTTTTGTTTTTTTGTTTTTTTGTTTTTGTTTTTTTGTAGAGTGAAGGGAGCTTTATTAATTTCTATCCACACCTTCAACAGACAAAATATACAGAGAATTACCCTTCAGTTACAATAACATGACACTGGACTATTATCACTAATGGCATCAAAGAAGTGTGAGGCATTTATGTAGAGGAAACTCTCAACAATGGGTACAGCCCTGTACCACTTTACAGAGTACTTCCACATTATTATCTCATTTGATATTAAGCGTTAACATTATGTTTAAAATTGTGAAAATTGATGGAGTGCTTTCTCATGACTGCGCCAAACACTGTGTTACTCTATGATTTCTTTTTTAATTTTTAAATTTTTTAATAAACATATACCATATTATTAGCCCTAGGGGTACAGGTCTGTGAATCGCCAGGTTTACACAATTCACAGCACTCACCATAGCACATACACTCCCCAAAGTCCATAACCCCACCACCCTCTCCCTACCCCTCTACCCCTGGCCACCCTCAGTTTGTTTTGTGACATTAAGAGTCTCTTAGGGTTTGTCTCCCTCCTGATCCCATCTTGTTTCATTTATTCTTTTCCTACCCCCCAATCCCCCAACGTTGCTTCTCCACTTCCTCATATCAGGGAAAGCATATGATAGTTGTCTTTCTCCTATTGACTTATTTCACTAAGCACTAACTACCCTCTAGTTCCATCCACGTTGTTGCAAATGGCAAGATTTCATTTCTTTTGATGGCTGCATAGTATTCCATTGTGTATATATACCACATCTTCTTTATCCATTCATCTGTTGATGGACATCTAGGTTCTTTCCATAGTTAGGCTATTGTGGACATTGCTGCTATAAACATTTGGGTGCACGTGCCCCTTCAGATCACTACATTTGTATCTTTAGGGTAAATACCCAGTAGTGCAATTGCTGGGTCATAAGGTAGTTCTATTTTCAACTTTTTGAGGAACCTCCATGCTGTTTTCCAGAGTGGTTCCACCAGCTTGCATTCCCACCAACAGTGTAGGAGGGTTCCCCTTTCTCCACATCCTCGCCAGCATCTGTCATTTCCTGACTTGTTAATTTTTGACTCGTGTGTTTTGATCCACTCTCACAATCTCTGTCTTTTAATTGGCACGTTTAGACCATTGATTGATGTTCAGAGTGATTTCTGATATAGTTGCATTTGTATCTACCACACATATTACTGTTTTGTATTTGTAGCCCTTGCTCCTTGCTCTTATTTTTGTCTTCCACTCTTTTTCTCTGCCTTTTGCATCCAGTCCTATTTAGATGGCTGTATATGACCCTGTGTATATTTGTTCTTTTCTTTTTAAATTACAGAAGTGGTATTTGCTTGTTGCAAAGTAATTCAAAACATATAAGAATGTCTAAAGTGATAAAAAAGCAATAACACTAAAAAAAAGTAATCCCTGCCCAGGAGGAGTCTCCTGTTGTAGGCTGAGAGGGAAGACGGAAGGGGCCTCGAGGCCAGCGCAGGCCTTGGCCAGGTAGGGGACCTGGGTCTTTTTGAAGACACGGCGCTGTCTCAGAAAATGAGGGGGCAGTGCCAGGAATAGGAAATGTGGAGAGTGGGGTGCGGAAAGGGAATTAAACTGAGAAGGAAAACGTAATTTCTACTTCTGTGTTAGGGTCCACTCTTTAACAACGGTGTTATTTTCAGGGACCAGAGGCCCTTTGTGGGGTGGGAAGGAAATGAAGGAGATCTTGAATGAACAAGTGTGGCCGAATGTGTGTGGTTCAAGTCCAGCTTGGTGTTTGTTTATTTATTTGTACAACAAGGCTGCTTACAGCCTGCTTCGGGCTTGGACGAGTTAGTTTGACCCGGATACCTCAGCTCATCAAGGCCGCTTCACACTGTTTACTTTCCAGGGGGTGACATGTGTTATCTGATGGCCGAACGCTGTGGTAAGGTCTGTGAGGAGAACATGGGCTGGCTAAGCCCCGGGTTGCCTCGCGTGAGAAGAGCCAGCATCATCGGACTAGCCTCCGCCGCGCCCATTCACTAGAGAAGAGTGATGCTCTCTTGACCCAATTCACGGAGAGTCTTTGCAGAAGGGAGGAGATGGCCTCCAAAATCTGGACACCTGGTTGCCAGCACATAGAGAGCCATGGAAGCAGCAGTTGTCGACCTTGCCATGCTTTTGGATTTTTAGAATTGCTACTGGCCAGGCTGCACCCCAGCTGGGGTCCAGGCCCTGTTGTGTCGGAAAGGTCCCCGGGTGATTCTAGTGTGGCTGCAGCATGAAGGAGAAGCTGGCTCCCTCTCATCTGCCTCTAGTGGCCTTCCTGGCAAGCAGCTGTGGCTTTTGTGTCCCCAAGCCCTGAGATACAAAGAGACTTGAATGTTCTGAATGCAGTTAGATTGTTTTCAGAGTTCTGTGTTTCTGGAGGAGTGCAAACATTTGATTCAGAATGTCACCATACAGATATTTTAAGTTGTCATAGACAGAGTACACATAGTCAAAATGTTATACACCACAATTTTCACAGACCGAAAATAACTAATGAGCTGTCTCCTCCGTGGCTCTCCGTGTCGTAATGAGGGCTGTCAACCAAGATGGATCAGTGACATTCACAGACCACTTTGATCCGTTGATTTGTTCCCCTCCCCTTCATTTGTTCAGTTCCCAGTTTCTGCGCAGGAAGCCAAGATGGGGTTCCGTGTAAGACTTGGATTGGGAGGAAAGGATTTCCGTGAATTACAGGTCGGAAGCTCCCCGTCTTTCCTTCTAGGTCTGTGGTAAAGTCTGTCATCTTGTAGCTGAGGCCAGCTTGCTCGGAGGTGCCCATCCTGCCCCCTCCCAAGTGCAGCCCCGGACTGGCCTCGAGCTGTGTCCCCATGTCCTCGAGCTATCTGGGCTGCTCACCAGCTGGATCCCCGTCAGATCGGTTCACATCTGGGCAGCTGGGATTCCTTTTCAGAGAGGGAGAGGGGAAGCTGTCATGGACCGTGGAAGTGGGCTGCTGCTGTGCGTGGAGGTGGGTGGGAGAGAGACGCTGTCGTCGTCAAGAGGCCCTTGGATTGTCCTTGGGGATGTCTGGCCAAACCCATAGATCCAGCACTGCAGAATGTTCCAGCCAGGAGGGGTTTTTAGGAGGGGTTTTTAGCTAGCAACCCTGCACGGAAGAGTAACTGTGGGCTAGACCCTGTGTTGGGGGCTTTACAGGTGCTTTTGTTTGTTTGTTTTAAAGATTTTACTTACTTATTTGACAGACAGAGATCACAAGTAGGCAGAGAGGCAGGCAGAGAGAGGAGGAAGCAGGCTCCCTGCTGAGCAGAGAGCCCTGATACGGGGCTCGATCACCAGGACCCTGGGATCATGACCCCAGCGGAAGGCAGAGGCTTTAACCCACTGAGCCACCCAGGTGCCCCTATGGGCGTTATCTTACTGAGTCTGAGAACTCCGTGAGGCCCATGTTATTGTCCCAGTCTTACAGATGAGAAAACTGAGGCCCCAAGGTTTTAAGTAATTAAGCCAGGGTCACAGCTAGTAAGGGACAAAGCCAGCCCTAACGTATGTGCTGGTCCACTCCCAAGCCTTCTTAGAAATCGTTTTATAGATGAAGAGATCAAGGTCCAGAAAGGAAAAGCAGCCTGTCCAAGATGACACAGCCAGTCCTAGTTACTGGCAGAACAGGGGCTAGAACTCACCTGCCCCCTGTGCCTCACTGCTGTACCCAGCTGCTGCAGGGAAGGAAGGCCATTCGGCCTGGGGGTGGGGGGTCGGTGTTGGTGAGGAGATGTGGGGGGGCGCCTTCTCCTCCCTGCCCTGGGGCTCAGGCAGTAGCAGCCTCAGGCTAGCATGGAATGAGAAATGAAACTCACCATTTTCCATGCTCCCGAGTCTATGGGGGAGAGCGTAGTTGAGAAGAACGAGGAGAAGGCAGGCAGGGGTGAGCCCAGAGCAGCATAACCAGCCAGACTGGCAGCTCCCCTCCCCCCATGGCCAGTGTGCGGGCATCGGGGCTGTCCTTCCACATTCATGTACATTCAGCTTCAAGCTGCAGTCGCCTGCAGGAGCTCCAGGAGGTGAGTAACTGCTCCTCCACCTCCTGTGCTGGGAAGAGCTACATCTAAAAACAAAGGGCGCAGCACCAAAGCAAGGGCCGCAGGACTCCCTTCATCCTACAGGCCCAGACTGCAGGACGGTTGCTTTTATTTGTTTTCATGGGAATGGGTGTCAAGGAGTCAACGTTTCCTGCTCATTTCATTAAAAACTTTATAAACGGCATTAATAAGTAGATATAAAACCACTATACAAATGGCAGAGGGACTAAATGAAATTCCCAAGGGTTCAGCCGTTGAATCAGTAACCAACTGCGGCTTTGCTTGGTCAGATCTCCATATATGCAAATTCGGGACAGAGCTTTAGCGCAGTGTTTTAATTAATATTTATAAATCACAGAGCACCTCAGAGAGGGCCAGGAAGCTATTTATATGATCATGTCATACAAATCACAAACGTTTTTGAAGATTGCTGCCTACTCTGCATTTTGGTCTGGGAAGTAAGCGAGCCTGTCTGTGTGTCCCCCACAGGTGTAGTGCTGGCACAGCGACATGTCGCCGTCCAGGAAGGACCCCTGTACCGCACGGAGGGCTCCCACATCACCATCTGGTGCAACGTGAGCGGCTACCAGGGGCCTTCGGAGCAGAATTTCCAGTGGTCCATTTACCTGCCATCCGCCCCAGAACGGGAGGTCCAAATCGTCAGCACCGTGGACTCCTCCTTCCCTTACGCCATCTACACCCAGCGAGTCCGCGGGGGGAAGATCTACGTGGAGAGGGTCCAGGGAAACTCAGCCTTGCTGCATATCACCGACCTGCAGGCCCGGGACGCCGGGGAGTATGAGTGCCACACGCCCAGCACGGACAACCAGTACTTCGGGAGTTACAGTGCCAAGATGAACCTTGTGGGTAAGGAGATGATGTTTTCTGTGGCTGGCATCCCACCCCAGTGAGTCTGCTCGGGGTGCTATGCCCAAATGCCACAGCCCAGATGGCTGACACAAGTGTTGATTTCTCACAGCTCTGGAGGCTGGAAGTGCAAGGTCAAGGTGGCAGGCACGGTTGGTTCTGGTGAGGGTCCTCTTCTGGGTTGCCAACCTTTGATTTCTCGTTGTGTTCTCCCATGGCAGAAAGGGAATGAGAGAGCTCACTGAGGTCCCTTTCCAAGGGCTCCCCCTCCATGACCCCATCGCCTCCCAGAGGCCTCACCTCCAAACACCACTGGGGGTGGGGGAAGGAAGGATTAGATTCACCATATGGGTTGTGGGGCAGGGGAGGAAATAAATACTGAGTCCGGATTACTGAGTCCCTGCTTTCCTCGTGCAACTTTACTTGACTAAACAACAACAACAACAAAAACCCAAAGCTCCCCAGATGTCTTACTGGTTAACCAGTAGCATGAGTGAACAAAGGTTGTGGGTTCCCTTGTAAATCCCTTGTAAATAGAAGGTTGGGGCTAAAACAAAAGATCGAATG
This sequence comes from Mustela erminea, assembly GCF_009829155.1. Taxonomy (NCBI): domain Eukaryota; kingdom Metazoa; phylum Chordata; class Mammalia; order Carnivora; family Mustelidae; genus Mustela; species Mustela erminea. The sequence goes on from NC_045623.1 coordinate 9,880,764, forward strand.
CAGGTGTTAAGAATTCGGAGAAGGTTAACTGATCCTGTAGCTGGTGAAAGGAGATACGAAAATCGAAGGCAAGGACATTTGTGGTTGATGATCTGCCTGAAGAAGTGATGGAGGTGGAGTATAGGACATCAGCTAGCAGAGAAGCAAAACTGCGCTTCTGGGGCTCTGGGGCTCTGAGACTTGCAGGGCATTGCTGAATCAGGAGGCGAGTGCACCTGCAGGTCCTTGTTCACACCCAGAGCCACTCCCCAGGTCCTCCGGCTGCACAAGCAAGGGATTGTGCACCAGCTGTCTCCCTTGGCCCTAGTACCCCCTGAATGTTGGAGGTTGCTGGTGGGAGGGGACAGATTTCAGTGTGGACGGCTGTGGGCCACCAGGCTTGCTGATTTGGAAGAGTCAACGAAATCAAGGCTGGTCTGTTTTTCCGCCCAAGTCTTAATCTCCAGTTTTTATTATACAGTTCTGCTTGGAAATTATATCTTGAGCAGAAAAACAGACTAGCTTTATTATTGCTGACCCTCTACATGGGTGAACATTAGGCCCCAGTGCTGTCCACACTGAGTTCTCCCTCCCCACCCCACACCAAACTTGCTTTTCCTTTCTGTCGGTCTGCATCCTGTCGAGAGGCCTGTGAGACCCAGGCCTGAGATGAGCTCAGTAAGAAAGCACACACTGGTTGTGACTGGGGTGGCCCCAGGCCAAGCAGGGGGGTGTTGAGTCTCCAGAGTACAGTTTTGGTTTTGTTTTTGTTTTTTAGATTTTATTTTTTTATTTGACAGAGAGCGAGATCACAAGTAAGCAGAGAGGTAGGTAGCTCAATGTGGGGCTTGATCCCAGGACCCTGAGATCATGACTTGAGCTGAAGGCAGAGGCTTAACCCACTGAGCCACCCAGGTGCCCCCAGAGTACAGTTCTGACTAAGGGGCCATGGGGCCATGTTCTTACTTGCCAGAACTGAGGCTTCCTTCTAGCACGGACCCCTCTGACACATGAATTACAGGAAAATTCCACCTACCTGATGATCAAGGTTGTTGTTGCTTTCCTCTGCCAAAGACTTTTTTTTCTTTCTGTTTTTTTTTTTTTTTTTACAACATAGCCTTGCTAGAGCATTGCATTGCTGAAGTAAGTGGGGGCAGCATGGGGGTGAGGCAGTGAGAGGGGAGGAAGTCAGCGAGGTGCACAGACATGTGAAAACGCAACTTCTAAGAACTATTTACTTTTGAGGATCGGTCAGAAGCCAAGCGAAGTATCTTGAAGCAGTACCAGAAGGAACAACAAAATCTCATTTGGCCTTAAAGAGAATTCTTGTTGACACGGTATTTTTAGGGAGTTCATTTACTATGAGAAATGAAGTACGTCCTGCCCGAGTTAGCCAAGTGTTATTAAAATAGCAAACAGGTAAGCGTTAAGTGCCAAAAAATTGCAGTCCAAATCCACGCAGGAAACTCCTTCTGTTTCTGTGCCATCTGGGGTTGACCGAGGCCTCCTGGTGACTGCTGAAGGCCGTGTGGGGTCAGTGGCTGGCCCCCCGGCAAGGGTGAGGTTCTGCAGCTTTGGGACCGTGCGCCCGGGACATTTCTGTGTTGCAGTGATTCCTGACACCCTGCAGACCACGGCCGTGCCCCAGACTCTGCACAAAGTGGAGCAGGACCCCTTGGAGCTGACGTGTGAGGTGACCACAGAGACGTTCCAGCACAGCCACCTGTCAGTGGCCTGGCTCCGGCAGCGAGGGGGCGAGAAGCCCGCAGAGGTCATTGCCCTGAGCCGAGATTTCGTGCTGCACTCCAGCAGCGAGTACGCCCAGAGGCAGAGCCTGGGGGAGGTGCGGCTGGACAAGCTGGGGGGCTCCACGTTCCGCCTCACCGTCTTCCACCTGCAGCCCTCCGACCAGGGCGAGTTCTACTGTGAGGCTGCCGAGTGGATCCAGGACCCGGATGGCTCATGGTACGCCATGACCCGAAAGCGGTCCGAGGGTACTGTGGTCAACGTCCAGCCCACAGGTCAGTCTCTCTCTTGTTCTTGCTGGTGGGGTGGGAGGTTGTCTGATGCTAGGAGAAGGTGCAGAATCCTTCTCTGGTGACCTCTGAAAGTACTAGGAACATAGAGGGGCCTGCCTAAAATCGACCTTCTAGTGACTTTTGGAGAGGAGGCAGCCAGCCCAAATCCGGCTTACAGACAGGGTTTCTTGGGCCCATGGGGTATTTGATATTTTTCTTGAATTACAGGTTCATTTTTAAAAATGGGAAGATTTCACATAAACTGTTTTGTATCTAATGAACTGGGTTCCCAGGGGCTGCCCCCCCACTTTGATGACATTACCTGTTTCGGTGACCAGTCCTATTTTATTTGTAGAAGACATTTGAGATTATGAGCCTTCCATCAGAGGTCTGAAATTATGATCTAGGGAAATTTTGGCTTTAATTATGATTTTCTATATTAATACTATGTCCTTGGTAGTGTTTTATAATTTCCAGAATGCTTTATCACGTAGTACTTCAGGGTCCTTCAGAAGTTCTGCAAAGTGAGTCAGTGATGGGGCAGATACTGAGAGCAGTGGCTTTATGATGGGGCCCCAGGAGAAGTCCCGGGGCAGGGCATCAAGGTCCGCCTGGCGAGTATCAGATTCTCCCATAAGGGCTTTCACTGGTGAAAGACCTGCTAAGGGGGCTCCCTGAGGAGGCTGAGTTGACATGTTTATAGCTGGGGTGAGAAGATGATGACTCCATGAGCAGAGATCCTCTCTGACTCCCCACACTCTCCGACTGCCCCGTGCCCCCGAGTCCAGCCATGCTCCAGATCAGAGCTAATGTCTGTCACGGGCTGCCTTGGCTGGGCAGCAGCAGGCCCTCCACGAGACCTTCAGTGCCCTGACTTTGGTCATCGAGCCATCATCGAGGTGCAGTAAGTAGCCTGAGGACGTTCCTGTGTTGTTCCTCACCTCCAGGAGGAGCTGTGGTTGGAGGTGTGGTTTATGGGAGATGATCTGTGGTACATTTGGGGTCTCATTTTCAGGACCTGACCTTGACCTCGCTGTCCTGTTTGCTACACACAGTCAGTGGTCTTGGCCTTCTGCCACTTTTTCTTGTGTCCATGTAGAGCAGTGCTTCCAATCTACCCAGTGGTACAGATTCCTGAATCAGGCTGCTGGAGCGGGGCTGGGGGGGCTGGGAAGCTGGATTTCCAGTACACATCCCAGGTGATTCTTCTGCTGTCTATGTTGTCTGGCACAGCTCTACAGGTAAGAGGGCAGAAGGGATTCTCTGGACAGCGGATGGGCTTTCATGAGAAGGATCGACTCCGGGAAAGAGAGTGCTTTATCTGCTCTGTCGGGCCCAGAGCCGTTAGCAGCTTTTGGATCTTCCAGTACTAAGACATCTGGGGAAGGCACTTCATTTCGTATTTATCCTTTCCCTTTCTGGTTGGCTTTAAGATCAGCTTCAGAAGTCTGGACCAAATTTTGAATCTTAATGCTTTCAAATTAGGTAGCATCAGTTAATCTTCTTTATTTTAATCTTACCAATTTGGGATTAGGACTTTTTGAATTTGCCCAGCAAATGTATTCAGACTAAGCCAGCCAAGAGAAAACTAGATGCAAAAAAAAGTTGATGACTTTACTCGGTGCCCCCAAGCTTTTCAGGTTCCATGGTTGTAGCCGCATCTGGCCCTTCCCTTAGTTCCTTTCAGTAAACATTCAGTGAATCTCTGCGGCGGTGAAGGTCCGGCGAGAGCCGCTGGGGATTCAAAGATGAACAGCTCTTGGGGCCTGCCCTCAGGGAAGGGGCAGCTGTGAAGGCCGGTGGCTCAGGGGGGTGTTCTGAGGTCTGTGATGCTATGTGGATGGTGCTCTGGGACACAGTGACTAGGCAGTGCCCTGGCGACCTGAAGTTTTCCCTGAATGGGAGAGTGAAGGCAAATCCAGGAAAACCAGCAAGGAGGGCAAGTGGAGCTGAGTCTGAAGCTTGAGGAGACACCAGAGGGGCAAGCTTAAGGGCACAAAAATGTGTCCCATGGCAAGGGTAGAGGTTGAGGCCCAGAAATGAGTGACGAGAGGAGGCCTGAGGCCCACGTGCTGGAGTGTGGAGCTCGGCCTTGGCTCCGTAGCCCCAGTGTTTGCAAGCTGTCCTTCTTGGGGTCTTGGGAGCCCCCTTAGAGGTGCCTGCCAGGAGGTGGTGGAGGAAGGCACGCTGAGGGCCAGTGTTCCCTCACTGCCCTTAACCAAATGTTTTCTATATTGGGCAACAAAAGATTTTACATAAAGAAACTGCCCTTTCCTCTGCCCCCTCCCGAGGACTGTTTGAAAACCACTGCTTCAGACACCTGTAGGGGGAAATAGAGATTTTCAAGCAAGGAGTGACACAATGAGTTCTGGGTTCCAGAAGGACAGAACCCCAGAGGCCAGCTGGAGGTTGATTAAACTGGTCGGTCCTGCCGTGGGGAGACCAGGTAGGAGAGAGCTCTGAGACCAGGGTGGGTGGGCTGCAGTCTGGAAAGCAGGCAGCGGGTGCTAGAGACGGAAGAATGGGGAGCACCGCACGGAGCAGGAATCCACGTACTGGGCACCCTGAGGCCAGGGCTCTGGGTGATTCCTTGAATTGGGATGGGGAGGGAAGGGGAAAGAAAGGTATTAAGAACAAAGTCCTGCTTCAAAGCCTCTGCTTCCCGGTCGGTGGCAGCCCTGGTTGTCTTTTCTTCTGTTTTTGTCAGTTTCAGTCCAGGACTCCATCCTTCACGCAGAAGCTTACAGAGATGCTCAGTACATTAAAGCACTGTCCGTGCTGATCCTGGGAGGGATGAGGGCCTGGGAGGAGCTGTGTGGTGGTAATTGCAAAGGCCCAGGAGAACAGCAGCAGTGAGAGGTCAGAGGAGCAGGTTTCGGTAAGAAAGAGAAAGAAACCAAGGGGTCAGTCAAGCAAGAGGAGAATCAGGAAGGAAGACGTCATGGAACCCAAGGGAGGAGAGTGGGTCCGACTGAAACCTGCTTGAGAGAAGCCTTTGGTGCGATGGGTCGGGGCCACGGTGGGCAGGGGAATCATTGAGGGCATTTGCTAAGACAGTGAAGTATGGGAGAGGGGCCAGAAGCCAAACTTCAGGGAGCTGAAGAGTGAGGGGCATTGGGAAAAGCAGAAATCAGTTTCTGGAGGTGTAATAGACTGGGCATCATCCCCAAGGACCAACTGCACAGGAAGGCGGTGGTACGCTCAAAGTCTTGTGTCTTCAACCTGGGAACATCAAGCTTCACCAAACCATGGGGTTGTCCCGCAAGAGTAGAAGAGTCTCTGGTTGCCACAAGTAGAAAGCCACAGTTGTAGCCAGCCTAACTCTGAGGAAATGGAAATGGAAAGTTCCGAGGTCTCAGGCACCTGTTTGCATGTCTTCCGTGCCATTTATCTGGAAGGCATGCCTTTTTTTTCTTTTTTTTTTAAATCATTGATGTCAAGTGACTGTAATTGGGTTTACCACAGAGCCACTGTCTGGCCGATAACACAGGCACAGTTCCCTTTTGGTGTGTCCCTTTTGGGCAGGGGGTGACAAAGAGAAACTCACTTCAGTTCCTGCCTCGTAGGACTGGTCTTTGAGGAAGAGGAAGCTGAGGCAGCAGCTGTCCCCGGGGAGGTGAGCCCCTGGGAGTCGTTGATTGGGGTTTGCTTTGTCAGGAATTTGGGATCCTAAAGGAAGGAGTTAATTTGCTGAAGAATATGGATGTTTGGAGCAAGACACCAGCCCATGGGGGAGGGGAGGGGGAGTGGTTGAGAGCCTCAGGAACAGGGAGAGGAAAAGCCGAGTTTGGACTGGAAAAGAGGATGTCAAAGATGCATACTTGTGATCCCTGTGATTTTTCAGGGAAAATAGAATTTTTTTCTTTTAAGATTTTATTTGTTAGAGAGAGAGAGGGAGAGAGAGCGAGCACAGGCAGACAGAATGGCAGGCAGAGACAGAGGGAGAAGCAGGCTCCCCGCCGAGCAAGGAGCCCGATGCGGGACTCAGTCCCAGGACACTGGGATCACGACCTGAGCCGAAGGCAGCTGCTTAACCAACTGAGCCACCCAGGTGCCCCGAAAATAGAATTTTTTATCTGCTCGAAGGGTGCATAGGACAGGGGGACAAAAATGGGGCAAAGGTCACAAAGTTAGTGGTAGAAGCTTGGAAATGCCAGCATACGGAAGGTAGTCGAGGTCAGAGCCAACAGGTCTATGAGGAATTCAAACATACCTGGATTGTGATTTCCCCTCTTCAGGGGGTCAGAGCTAGACCTGAAAGAAGGAGGGACCTAGCTCCAGCCCTCCTACCCAAGGCCTCGTGGTTCTGTTTTCTGCAAACCTTCATCCTTCGTCTCAGCCCCCACTTCCGCCATGGGTGCCCACGAGGGGCGGTGAGTGTCTCACCGTCTATGGGACGCTGTGTGCAGCCATGAGCCTTTCCCTCTCTGAGCCCCCGCTCCTTCCCGGTCAGACAGCCAGCTCTCTGGAGGGTGCTTGGCCTCACTGATCATCTCAGAGGTCATTCACTTTCAGCAGAACTTGGTGTCTTCCCTCTCCCTCCTTCTCGAGATTTGATCTGACAGGTGGTGACTGGTGGAGAGACATTCATTTTCACTTTGTGGAATTTTGTGCGAGGGATTGTCGTAATTACCTGTGTTTTATTTCCAGCGTGCACAGGGGACTAAGAACATATCTCAGTTATCGGTACATTTTCGAGTATTTCTTAGCACTGGGGTTAGTGCCTAGGCCCCTGTGTAACTTCCTCTCTCACATTTCCATGGTGTGGGTCCCACCACATTGGCAGAAAATGTTTGTAGGCCTGTTGCTTAAATGGAATTTCGGGGGGTATAGGTGAGAGCTAGACCTGGGTAAGTGATGTCAGGAATGATATTCCTTATTGACCTCTGCGGTCTAATCCTGGACATCATAGGCTACAGAGTCCCCTCCGTCTCAACTGGGATGATGAGCCCCTTAGACTGTCTGGGTCTAGCTACCTTTGAGTTCTCTCCGAGATATTCAGGAGTTTCTCAGGTCCTCAGATTATCCCTGGGCGTCGGTTGGATTTTTCTCCCAAGACTAGCGAGGACATGCCTTCCCTGTGGTTAGCACGCCCCCAGAAGGGCCCGGTGGTAGGAATTTGCGGATACTGTTGGGGTAGCGGGGGATCCCTGTGTTCACCCAGAATGCATCGTTTTGTTGTTGGTTTCCTTAGACAAAGAGTTCACCGTTCGGCTGGAGACCGAGAAGCGGCTGTACACGGTGGGTGAGCCGGCGGAGTTCAGATGCATCCTAGAGGCACAGAACGTTCCTGACCGTTACTTTGCTGTGTCCTGGGCCTTCAACAGCTCGCTCATCGCCAGCATGGGGCCTAATGCTGTGCCAGTCCTCAACAGTGAATTCGCCCATCGGGAAGCCAGGGGCCAGCTCAAAGTGGCCAAGGAGAGCGATGGTGTCTTTGTGCTCAAGATCTACCACCTCCGCCAGGAAGACAGTGGGAAATACAACTGTCGTGTGACAGAGAGAGAAAAGACGGTCACCGGGGAGTTCATTGACAAGGAGAGCAAGCGGCCCAAGAACATCCCCATCATAGTCCTCCCCATCAGTAAGTAGAGAGATGTGCTGCCACCTCTCCTCCCCCCTCCCCACCCCCATCTGGTCTGTAGCTGGCATCATTGAAAAGAAGTTGGGGGACAGATGAGCTATTTGGCGGTGGGGGGTTCGTGGAGCCCAAGGGTTCAGTCAGCGCTGGCAGAGAAACCCGCTAATCTTTCTCTCTCCCTTCTCCAGCTTGCCTGCCCACACTTAGCACACCCCCCACCCCCCAATGACTCAGAGCACTGGGGTGTGTTTGCAGGCTGGAAGGGGCATCCCAGAGCTGAGCGTTAGCAGCCCTCTGTAAATGCTGGCTGGGCCAGCTCAGCTGGGAGGAAAATCAGGAATCTGGGAATGACTGTTTGCTCCCACGTGGGAATCAAGTGCCCAGAAGAAGTGGGCAGATGCCTACCTTGAAATATCACTTACAAGGGTTGGTCTTTTATGGGAGGATTTTCAGTCAGAAAGCCCCCTTATTTAAAAGGATTTGCTGTCTGGGTTTTTGCGTATAAGGGTTGGCATTTCCCTAAGGGTCTCTTCCCTATTGAAGTTGTGTTTTAAAAAGTCAGTGGATGGGACCTCTCCCGTCTTCCTGGAGCACAGCCTTCCTGTGAAAGCTTAGCCGGTTTCCAAGGCTCTGGCCAGGCTCCTGTCTCCAGGGAAGCTGGCCTCATCTGGGCGGGGAGCCGTTGCAGCTGGGAACCGGGGACACTACCCACGTTTGCGCCTACCATGTTTACCCATCCCCTAGGATCAGGACGTTATTAACATCTCCGTTCTCTCAGAGTTCTGTTTTTACTAAAAAGAGAGTTAAAGCTTACCATGCCCTGATTTTTAAACAGGACAGTGAAGTTTTTAAACTAACCTTTAACCTTTTTCTCAACTGCTCCAACTGTTCTTTCCCTTATCCTTGTTATGGTTCCCTCTATGCTTTGAGTTTCCCTTTTCCATTTTTAATATAGTCCTCCACAAGCAAGAAGGGTAAAGTAAACAGAGGGGTCTTGCCACTTTTCTCTTTTCTCACCCGTGGGATTCCTTTCTTTCGTCCTTATTTCTTTATTTTTTAAAATCTCTCTCACACATCTAATAATCTCAAAATTATTTTGTTTCTTAGACTCTTATTTTATTCCTTGCAATGCCTAGCATGGTGCTTTGCGTAGGGAACGTGCTTGCTGAGTATTTGTAGAGTCGAAACGGTTGAATCGAATGCCCGCTCTCCTGACTGTTTTCTGTCGGTTTGTGCTTGCCTTAACCACGGACTCTCTACCTTTAAATCTGCAACTAATTCCTCGTTGTGCTGTAAGGATCCAGGGAAGGGCAGCCACGCTGTTTCCTGTGTCTTTTGTACTAAGAGATTTCCCCCGACCCCTTCCAAGAACTTGTTTGATGATCTGTGGCCCTGCTATATTGCTTTTCCAGCAGATAACTGGGTAGTTAAAGTCCCTCAGCACCACCAGATCCTGCCCCAAGGCCACTTGGGTAAGTCTACCAAAGTACAGCGATCACATCGGGAATGGTGATGATACCTTGGATTTTAATGGCGCTTTTCCTTCCGAGAGCCCAAGTGCTTCTGCATAGATCACTTCTTCCTGCTCTTCCGCCCCCGAAATCCCTGCAGAGGCCACAATCCTATCCATCCTAGGAAGGAAGAAGCCAGAGCACCCTGCAGGGACGTGGCAGGGTCAGTCCCATGAGCGGCTGAGTGTGCGTGGTGTCAGGAATATTTGCTTCCAGCTCCAGACCCACTGCTCCGTGCTTAGCCTGTGCTGCCTCACCCCCCTCCTGATGGGACATTTCACCAGCGCCTGTGCCGTCAGATTCTCATTAGTCTGTGCTAGTTCTCGCTTAATCCAGAGAGTTCTACACTGTCGGTTGCCTTTTTCTCAGGCTCAGGAACGCTCAGAACTAGTCTTAACAGGCAGTGCAGCCCCTGGGTTCTTATCTGCGTAGGACCCAGCCCGCCAGCCTGGTTTTTCTTCTCCGAGGGCCACATATCACGGTGCGGTTCTTCCAGGCAGTCCCCATCGGAACCCAGCCAGGGCTTCTGGAAGAGTCTGCTGGGGTGGCCAAAGGGAATGGCAGGGATGCCCTGCACATTGTTCTGCTGGCGGCAAACGAAGGGACTTTTATCGCTTCATGCGGAGTTGTCCTTTCAATTCCCCGCGTGGAACGATCTTGCTAGGGATGGGTCTTTTACAAGAGGAATTATCATTAATGAGGATGACAGTGCACAGTGTTGTGACCCCGAGAATCAGGAACTCTTAGTGCCTCCATTTTGCACAAGAGAAATGGAAGCGTGGGGAGGTTGAAGAAGAGTCCCAAGATTACAGAGTTAGGAAGCAGTGAACCCAGGCCTAGAGGCCCCATCTGCTTGCCTCCAAATCCATGTTTTTAGGGCTTCTTAGTGCCGTAGATGATGGCTAACCGGGAGCCTCCCCATCTCTGTAAATCATCTTCATATGGCTCCTGGGAAAATTCCTCTTTTCCACCCAGCCCAGATCGATTTTTCACAGGGAACAAGCCAGTCCAGAATGGAAAGCAGGCACCCTCCCCATAGCACGAACTAGCTGCTGGGGCTCGGTGCTCATCTTTGTCTGTTTCTGCCTGTGGGAGAAATACGGGACGAGATGGATTCACTACATGGTGATGGGTGTCTGTGTGTCCCTCCTCCATGATTGGGTGTGCCGCTTAATCTGGAATTTGATTTCATTGGTTGATTTTAAATCACTGTGTTTCATGTGGGTGGTACCTGGAAAACTGAAGCCGAATTCATTATGGTGTTTGTATTTAAAACTCAGTATAGATAAAAGAATGTATGCATAATGAAGACAGATTTGAACATCCAGGATATTTATAAAAACAAAAGTTATTAGGAATAGTTTTTCATGATCACTGTGACCACCTTTTGGAATCCTCCAGTGTGTTGGGTCACTTAAATGCATAGTCTTACTTCCTTTTTAATCTTTAAAAAAATGCATAGTAGAAATGTCACTGTCCCTGTCTTAGAGACAAAGCACGTAGAGTGGAAATAATTTGACTGAGTGACGTCAGCAAACTAAGTGAGTAGAGAAGGAGCGAAGGGAAGTGGATCCTTTGCCTGAACTTCGATTGGCAGGAGGCTTTGAGGCTGCAGCCGTGGAACCAGGGCTGAACGTGGGTGGCGGGTTGGAGAGCTGGTGGCCTCGGTCTGTTCATTAATGAGAAGTATGAGAGCGTACTCTCCACCCCTCCGTGAAACGAGACACCTGTGCCATTTTAACCCACACCCAAGCAAGCTCAAGTTTATCTTCCAAGTATGTCCCATTGTTTTTGTGCTGCTTGCTAATATTGCCCTGAAGGGCTCTAGTGACATGTTACAGATGTCCAGCATTCATTTGCCTGCCGTATCACCAAATGGCAGGAAGATGGAGGTGAAGTAGAATTCCGGAGTCACTCAGCTTACTCAAACTCCCAAGTGGAAAAATCCTTGAACCCCAGCTGAGCAGATTCCCTGATAAATGCCTTTATGCCCCAAGCGCAAGGTCATTGCTCTGTGTTTCTTAGGATCTAATTCAGTCTCTGGTCTCAGACCCTCTTTATCCCACACATTACCCTGGCACCCAGCTAAGGGCCTCTGAGTTTATGGATCTTAAAATCCGGGGGGGCAGTGCCCAGAAGCAGCCAGGGCTCACAGTGGCAGCAAGTGTCGGGGGGCTTTCACCCTCCAGGTGACCGGCACCTGCATAGCATGACTTCTGCCCCGTCCTCCTTTCCCTGCTATGGGGAGGGGGCGGGAGCGGCCTGAAAGCCACAGCGTGGCCCTCTCTCCCTCTTTCCAGAGAGCAGCATCTCTGTGGAGGTGGCCAGCAACGCCAGTGTCATCCTGGAGGGGGAGAACCTGCACTTCTCCTGCAGCGTCCGCACGGCGGGCCGGCCGCAGGGCCGCTTCTCCGTCATCTGGCAGCTCGTGGACCGGCAGAACCGCCGCAGCAACATCATGTGGCTAGACCGGGACGGCACTGTGCAACCGGGCGCATCCTACTGGGAGCGCAGCAGCTTCGGGGGCGTCCAGATGGAGCAGGTGCAGCCCAGCTCGTTCAGCCTGGGCATCTTCAACAGCAGGAAGGAGGACGAGGGCCAGTACGAGTGCCACGTGACCGAGTGGGTGCGGGCTGTGGACGGCGAGTGGCAGATCGTCGGGGAACGCCGGGCCAGCACCCCCGTCTCCATCACGGCTCTTGGTAAGGCAGCATCTGGTGGTCTTTCTGTGGGGCAGTGGGGAGACTGCTCCCCTGTCAGAAACCTCACCCTGACTTCCAGCAGAGTTCTGGCAGGAAACAGTGGCACCTTCTGAAGGGTTTAATTGAAGGGCCTGTTACCAACGTGTGGGTAGGGTTGAGGGCCTTGGGGACCGGTGGCAGCTGGCGGCACGCACCCTTCCTGGGTCCGCCTGGAAGGAGGAAGTTGGAAGAACTCTGGCCAGGGGATTGAGGCCACCCAGCAGGAGTGGTGGCCCCAGGTGGAGGAACGTGGCCACTGGCCACTGCCCAAACCGGCCACCCCCAGAGCAGAGCCTCCCTCGCCTGCCCCCAGGCTCTCCTGCCCTGCAGCCCAGGGGCTCAGCCCTTCTCAAAAGGCCAGAGCAACACATACAAGGGTAGAAAGTACCTCTTTCGCCCTTTTTTTAAAGCATTTACTATGTTCCTGGCTGAGTCTAAGCACTTAAGCTCAATTGTCCCTTTGAATTTTCACCTAGCCAAGGGCTAAACCCAATTTTACAAGGAAACTGAGTGAGAAGGGTTACCTCACATGCCCAGGGCCACAGCTTTTAAAGGACAGGCCGGTCGTCCAGACCAGGGAAGCCAAGAGTCTCTCCATTTTTCTTTCGAAGCCTGTGCTTTCATCTTTCCCTCTGTGAGGCACCTTCTTAGGAAAGCCACTTCCTCATTAGCATGAAATTAAAAGATACCTTGAGATTTGCTAAAACCAGAGAATTAGATTTGCTTCTCATGGGGCCGTGAAAGAGACTTCTATCAATGTTTATCTGCCTAATATGATCAGCATATTAAATTGTAAAAGGCCAGTCGGCTACTTGTTGTCTTGTTAGGTCTTCCTGTTTATGAGGACAACTGTGACATCAGCTGTCCTCAGTGGCTTTGTGTCCCACTCCCTGGGACTACTTTGTCCACTCTCCTCATAGGTAGGGCTGGTGGCGCCTTTAGACACACGCCCATTACGATGGTAGCCCCGGCTGGTTTTCCCTCAATGGAAGATTACAAATATACTATCCACCCAAGATTACAAATACACTTTTTTCCCTAAAAGCTTAATCCCCAAGACTGGCCTGCTTCTTGCAGTCATCATATTGCTCAGATTTCTGTCTGTGGAAACTTCATCCTCCGGTTGAGTTTGCCACCCTCCCACCCCAGCTCAGTCAACACCAGTGTGGACCTTTGGGGATGCCACCTGTGAGGAAACGTCTAACTTTCCAGTCACAGTCATTTTTCCCCACATCATGAGGTTAGGGACATCCAAGGAGTGATTAACATTTGTCCGGAGCACTTCTCCAGAGGTCACCTCACAGAATCCGCTAATCCCTTGAGAATTTTCCTTCTCACCTTATGTCTGTGGTTCTCACAGTCAGGGTTACCAGGGGCTCTGACCTGGGATCCCAGGGCTTGGTTCTACTTCCCTGTTCTCTACCTCTGAGGTGCCTCTGGCCAGAGCCATAGTTAGGGCGGCCCAAGGTGGTTAGGGCAGGGAGAGTAGAGGGCACTGTGGGGTCAAGTTGCCTGTCAGTCTAGATGGTGACCTACATGAGTTTTCATATTGGTGCAGTTAGGTACGGCTGGCTCTCAGCAGGCGCCCCAGGAAGATGACAGGTGGGAACACCCTCCAGCTGCCCTGGCCCATTGTGACCATTCAGTTAGAGTAAGCCGGCTGCCCCGTGCTCCGTGATCCTGGTGTGTGCTCTGTCAAACCTGGACAGAGTCCCTTGCCTGGAGAAGCTCTCTCCCCTTAGGGTGTTGAGGCCAGGAACCCCTGGTGCATGGCCTCTTCCTGAGGTCCTATGTTCCCCCCACCCTTGGGGCAACATATACTGCACACACAGACCCAAGTGACCACCACAACCACTTAAGGTTTAAGGCTGGGTCTCTGGGTCTTAACTTTTTTTTTAAAGGATACATAAAGATAGCTTATGAAATCCAAACTGAAAATCCAGAGTTTTCAGCAGATTATGCCGACTTATTTGCTGTCTTATCCGCCCCACACAAATCTGAAAAACTCATTCTGTGCCTGGTATTCTACCCACAGAATCTGAAGTACTTTCCTTTATGTGCATTTTGTTTCTTCAGCAAATGACATATATGACAGAATAGGGCATGGGCCAGGTACTATTCCATGCCAGGTATGTTGCAAAATATTAACTCATTTCATCCTCACAAGGACCCATTTTACGGGTTGGGAAATAGAGGTGGAGAGAAGTGAAGTAACTTGCTGCTGTCACATAGCTAGAAAGTGTCACCATCAGGCATCTGGCTCAGGGGTCTGTGCCTTTAACCCCTTCCCATGGATAACACCACCTGCCTGCCCCTGGCTAGCAGCTTTACTGTGGGAATTCATTTCACTTCTCCATGCCCCTTCCTCACCCGTAAGGAATGGATGGTGTGTCTTCTTGTCCTATGAGGTCATTTGGAGGATTCAGTGAAGTGTGGCGGAAGCATAGCCATTGGCAGCATGCCTGGGGCATGGCGCTCCATAAATGCTGGCTGGCCCTGGTTTTATGATCACAACCAGTGTATTAATGCTAAGTAGTGTTTCAAGGTGAGGGAAGTCAGATAACCCCCATTGAGGAGCTGGGGTCAGGGACTAGTCAGCTGGCCGTCCATGAGGAGTATTAGGAGCCTCACAGCCTACTGTGATGGCAGAAGCCCACCTCACCCCAAGTCCCCGCTGCTGGAGGTCTGGCCACGTGCTGTGGCTCCCTCAGTGCCTGTCTCCTTTGAATTTCACAAGGAAAGTGAAAGAAGGGCGGGTGAGTGAACCTCCACTGCCTGGCCCAGGAACGTGGGACGTGTCCTGCCACCTGCCTTCACATTCTCCAGCCCCGGTGTGCTGCAGACCAGACAGGGGAGGCGTTGGGACTGGAGGCTGTGTCCACCTTGCAGGCAATGAATGAAGTTGGCTTGGGGGCTTTTTTCTCCTGGTGTTTTTTTTGTTTTTGTTTTTGTTTTTAAGATTTTAGTTTTTAGAGAGAGAAAGAGAGCACAAGCAGGGGGACCTGCAGGCAGAGGGAGAGGGAGCAGCAGACTTCCTACTGAGCGGGGAGCCTGATGCAGGCAGATGCTTAACTGACTGAGCCACCCAGGCACCCCTTTTCTCCTGTTTCAGCCGGGGATCCCAAGATTTCTAGGATGAGCTCTGCCTACAAACCTCAGTTCCTGCAAGGGGACTGATGGGAGGCAGATGGAAATGAAGGTTTCACTCAGAGGGACTTGCTCAGTGCTGCTCAAGGAGAATTGTCTCTGGCCTCTGTCTGCAGGGTCTTGTGACCTTCTGGGCTTGTGCTTCCAGGTGAGAGCCAAAGTAGCCGTGGTCCGGGCATCAGGAGAGACCCAGAGCCTTGGCGGTGCTCCGTTCGCTTTGCCAGCAGTGCCATCACTGCAGCATGCTGCCCGGAGAAAGCCAGGTGTCCCCCCTCCCTCCCACAGCTGGAGTCTCTGCTCTCTCTGCAGAAATGGGCTTCGCTGTCACAGCTATCTCCCGCACGCCGGGTGTGACCTACAGTGATTCCTTCGACCTGCAGTGCATCATCAAACCCCACTACCCGGCCCGGGTCCCCGTGTCAGTGACGTGGCGGTTCCAGCCGGTAGGCACCCTCGAGTTCCATGACCTGGTGACCTTCACCCGGGATGGAGGAGTCCAGTGGGGGGACAGGTCCTCCAGCTTCCGAACCCGAACGGCCATCGAGAAGGCCGAGTCGAGCAACAACGTGCGTCTCAGCATCAGCCGGGCCAGCGACACAGAGGCGGGCAAGTACCAGTGTGTGGCCGAGCTGTGGCGGAGGAATTACAACAACACCTGGACACGGCTGGCCGAGCGGACCTCCAACCTCCTGGAGATCAGGGTGCTGCAGCCAGGTCAGTGGCATGGGGGCTGAGGGTTTGCCATGGTGCCAGTACGTGGGGACAGAGAGGGGACGCACTTCGAGCCCTCAGTGGTCCTGCTTTATAGCTGCAGAAATTTCAGATTTGGAGGCGGCTGTAAGAGGACCGTTTGCTGGTCTGGCTTGTCCATGGCTGACCTCTTACCTGTGCTTGGTTTGGGCTGTTGTTTCTGAACCATTTGAGGGTCACTGGCAGGGGTCGGGTCTCCTGCCTTTAGGTCCTCCAGTGTGTGCCTCCTAAGAACAGGGACTCTCTCCTGTCCAACCAGGACACTGCTGTTGGGCCCAGGAATTCACCACCGCTGCGGAATGCTACCAGCATTTCCCCTGTTGTCCCTATGATGTCCTTTATAGTTTTTCTTCTTTTCTTCCTTCCAAACCAGGATCCAATCAGGAATTGCAAACTGCTTTTAGTTGTCTTGTCTTTTTAGACTCTCTTTACTTAATGTCATCTCCTAAATTCTTGCAACAGCAGCATGGAGGAGGGACCATTGTCCCTTGTTGGCAGCTAAGGAATGTTGAGCGCGACAGGGGACGGGAGAGTCCCTTACTGAGTTATTTCCCTCGTGGCAGGTGCTTAGGGTTGCTGGTTTTATGAGCCTTTCACAAGCCCAGGAAAGACTGTGACTCGCCCAGGGTCATGCAGCTGGTAAAGGGTGGACCCAGGGTTTGAATGCTTGTGTTTTTTCCCCCATGCCATTTCCCGGGGTGGGAGAGGGGAGTGGTTGCTCCTTCCCTGGACCCTTTTCCTAATGCACGGGAGCAGGTAAGTATCTGTGCTTTCCTGGTGTCCCCGGTGTGTGTCCCGTCTCCTCCTTGGCTGGAAGCTGGTGGAAGGTGGAGCCCAGGCTGTGGGCCCAGGTTCCCTGCCATGGCCGCTGGGCCCCTGAATAGGAAAGGGCAGGCACCCTTGTTGTGAAGGGTGGTGTGGATGAGACGCGACTTGCAAAGACGACTTTCTGACTTTGTGACCCGCCCATTCTGCAAAGATGGTTTGAACACCTTGCAAAGAGGACTTTTCTACCGACTCACCAACCTGTCTGCTCCGCCACGTCATATGGTGATAGTGGTATTGTCTGAGCTGCCCTGGCCTCTTCTAACCCCGTGAAAGCCCTGTTCTGCACCAGATTTTGGAACAAGCAAGTTGTATAAATGATGGGAAGGGGTTCCTTGTACAGTTACAGCCTAAGCCTGGGCAGCAAGAAGCTCAAAGAAGATGCTGTGCTGCTTAAGTAGATTTTTGGGTTAATGGAGGGTTAAGCAGAGACCCCATTTTGTATGACCTCTTGTTGTGGAAATGCTGAGGGACACACTTGCCTGTCTCACTGACCAGGACATTCTAGTTGTAATTGTGCATTTTGTGGTCTCCTCTGGCCCTCAAGCTCGCTGTTGTGAGCCACAGCACCCGTCACATGGTTCTGCAGCTGTAGAAGGTAGCCTCGGTGCTGACCTCAGGACCTTGCCTGACATTGCCTTTTTGAATCAGTTCCTAATACTTGCTTGCTTCTGCCCCTGTTTGGAATCTAAGGCTGGAACACGTAAGGAAAGGCTCAGGAATTAGCTCAGCAAAGATTCAAGTTATTTGGATTTCGACGAACTTACGGTGTTTCTAAAAAGAATAAGGGGTAGAAATGTGTTAAGTTCCTCTTGGGAGCCAGGCTCTGTCCTTACTAGCACCTATGTGAAAAACTCACCCAACACTGAAACGATGGAGATGTTTGTATCCCTGTTGTGGTTTCTCTGCGGAGAAACCCAGGCTCCCAGCAACTTAGGAGGCACGATGGCAGTGAACCAGCTTGTCAAGTGGAAAACCGAGCTTGCTGGGGCTGGTGGGCCTCGGTCTTCTCAGCTTCCAGAAGTCTCTCCATTTTCCATCACATCATCTCATTCCTCCTGGGTGGAAAATGTAGCTGGAGAGCTAGGGGTGAGGGTCTGCTCTGAGACCTGTTTCGGGTCTCTGGGGCTTGTGCCGAACTAGTCTGTGGAGCGAGAAGGGGCAGCAGTGGTGCAGAAGCCTGTGGGGCGGGGCTGTGGGTCACGTGGCCTGTGCTCTGAGGTGAGCAGTGTTGTGCCCCCTCCGCTGCCAGGTGCTCTGGGGGCTGCAGAGAGCCCAGTGGGTGCTGGGGCCACACACCACTGCCCAGGGAGTGGCTGATGCACGAGGGAGAGTCCATCCCTCTTCATGTTGCCATCCTCCTCTACTAAATATTGATGCAGTTAGCTCTTCACCTTTCCCAAAGAGCTCCATGGTCGTTTTTTCTTTTCCCCGCCACACACTCGGGTTGGTACTGAGCCTTCGTGGTGGGGGGTGGGGCAGGCAGGGGAAGTAGAGTGGAAAATACCAGAGGGCTGACTGTGTCAGACACTTGGCGTGTGTGATCCGTGTTGTCTTCACCCGATACCCTGGGAGGAGGCTCTTGCTGTCCCACTTTATCAGCAAAGTCACTGAGGCTCGCAGAGGTTCTGACTTGCCCAAGTCAAGTAAATGGTGGGGGCGGGGGATTTGAACCCATGTGTGCCTTGTTAAAAAGCAGTGGGGTTGGATGATGAAAGGGGGACTTTGACTTTCTTTAAGGCCATATCGTCAGAGATCGTACTTAATGCACTGAGTTAACAGCCTCATTAATAGAAAGAAGTTTATCTTTGGAGCTGGCTGACGGGGAGTCTCACAGCACAGGTGGTTGTAGCAGTGAGAATAGTGACAATGACACAGCAGCTAATCTTTAGGGAGTGTTTCTTGTGTGTGTTCCTCACCAGCCTGAATGCTTTAGATGCAGTAGCTTCCTTGGTTCTCACAATACCAGGTTTTACCCATTTTATAGACGAGGACATGGACAGAGACATTAAATAGATTACCCAGTGATCCATAATAAGAGGCAGAAGCAAGATGCAAATCCAGACGGGCAGTCTGGCTCCACAGCCCAAGCTCTTAATTTGATTATATTGCATATTTTCTAGGCAATTTTTTTTTTTTTTTTCCTTCTCAGGGAGCCTCTTCAGTACCAAGTACTTTTATTTGACTTCACCTCTCTCTGGTTTACCATCCGTGATTTTCTGACACCCGTTAGTAAATACTTCAATTTGTTTTTTTCAAGTTGGGGCCACAAGGTGCCCGTAGAGGTTCTAGTCTGCTAATGGTGAAGGATTTTTTTTTTAAAGATTTTATTTATTTATTTGACAGATCACAAGTAGGCAGAGAGGCAGGCAGAGAGAGAGAGAGAAGCAGGTTCCCCGCGGAGCAGAGAGCCCAACGTGGGGCTCGATCCCAGGACCTTGGGATCGTGACCTGGGCCGAAGGCAGCGGCTTAACCCACTGAGCCACCGAGGCGCCCCATGGTGAAGGATTTTAACTGACGTCTCCTCTAACGCCCGTTTCTTCAAACTTCTGCCACAAGACGGCCCCTAAGACTTGGGGACACCAGAGCTCAGAACCAGCCTGGGCTTCTCTTCTTGTCGCTCTCCCTCCAGTCCTTGCCCCTCGAGACAGTCCTCTTACCCCTGCTCTGGTGTTTCCTTCGAGTGTCCCTCCACCCAACACCTGCCGTCAGTCGCTTTTAAGAATATTTTATCAAATATTCTTATTCCAACAGAATCACAGAGAAACCAGGGACTGTTGGCTCTCTCGTGCTGGTCCATGTGTCCGCCTTTCACTGTTCATGTCACCTGCTCCCAAGGGGCTCTGTGTGATCTGTGCCCCAGATCGGTCTTGCCAGGGCCACCTGCTGGCCTGACCACATCACAGGTATTTGATGCATTAAAATTTCTGGCTGGATGGCACAATCGATCGTGGATCTATCATTGACCATTCTTTTTACCTACTTCCTGCTCCATCCGTGCGTCCCCAAGGAGATCTTCGAGGAACGCCATCGCTCCCATTTTGTTGATTTAGATTAGCCTGATTCCCATCGATCACAGTGTGACCCCCCACGGGGCGTTTAGGCAAGACTTTAAGCCAGTTCAACAAATTCGATTCCTCGGTTTTAATCAATTCTTTTCTCTTTTAATTTCCAAGCATCGCTTTGCTTTCTTCTGATTTTCTTTAGCACCAAAAAACACCTCCATTCACATATTCCTAAATACAGAAGCAATAAGGGAAATGTCAGCACTCATTTTCCAAGTGTTTACGACCCTCTCTCGGTCTGGCTATTAAATATTGCACATTCAAATTGACAAAGCAATAAACAAGCTTCCAAGAGAAGAGCCTCCGGTGTAGAAAGCCGACTTGTCAGTGGGTGTATTCTGCTGGGATTTTACTGATGGGTAGTCAGGATGAATATTTAATACCCTGTGGATGCTGCCAAATCCGTTTTCTCCAGTTTCTTCTTGCTGACCTGGCAGATTGGGAGGGCTGAGCGCTTTTTTCTTTGACTTGCATGGGTCCAGGGCATGTGAACAGTGGCTGTCCTTGTCACAGTCTGGTAAGTGACAGCCTGCCTCATCCCAAGTGGGATTGGCCCCTGCTTTCTTTTAGGACAAGCTGAGGTTCATTCTCCTGGCATGCCGGGTGCGTGTGGCTTCCGCCTGCTGGGGGCTCAGAGACGGTGAGCAGGAGCGCCAGAGCCCTAGGGGAGTCCCCCAGCCCTCCCCCACCTCCTCAGGCCCCGTTGTCATGGTGACGCCAGGTGCACCTGTTTGCAGGCGGCACGTAAGGGTCATTGCTCTGTCTGCAGACAGGTAAGACAGGGCATGTCTGGGTGACTCCTCATCAGCTGCTTCCACTTCCAAACTTGTGCTGCTTTCTCCTCGCTCCTCCCTCCCGCTGCCTTCTGCAAGCACGTTTGAGCACCTACTCTGTGCCAGTTTCCATGCTCAGTACTGCAGCTGCAGACAGGGGCATGTCCTCATTCCTGCCTGGCGCTGTCCTGCAGCCTGGGAAGATGTCGAAGCTTGGGGAAGAGTCACAGGGATGGTGGCAGGGCCGGCCTGGGGGTGGGCAGTGGGACAGTTCAAGCTTGGAGCAGCGTATACAGAGGACATCATGGAGGGAGGAAGCAGCATGCGTGTTTTGACGTGACTGAAGCATGGGGTCACGGAGGGCTCTGGCCCCAGGTATGTGGGCGAGGGCCAAGGGAGTCCCTTTTAGACACCAAAGTGTGGAGGGTCATCACATGTGGTGGTTAAAAGCGAGGACAGACCAGGCAGCCTGCGTTTGAATCTGGGCTCTGCCACTTACCAGCAGGGTGACCTTGGCCAGTATCTCTAAATTTGGGGATAATGTTACGTATTTCATAGATCTGGTGGGGAGCAAATAGCCAGTATTTATGAAGTGCTTACAACAGTGCTTAGCACACGGAAAGGAATCTATGAATTGGTTAAATAACATTTTCTAATCTGAGCAATCAGGAGTTCTGATGGTGCTCAGATCATATCCTTTTTATAACAGTTCAGAATAGTCCCTTTACTACTCTTAAAATGAAATTCCTAGATAGTATAACATGCCTACTCACATAACCTTTAGAAATGGTTACAGTGCCCTAACTGTGGGATAAAGGATGAATGTTTTTGAAAAGGAGTTCGTAGCACAGTGACTCGGGGCTCAGGGACAGTTACGGTGGGCGGACACGCCGACGCTCTGTCCCTAGAGACACCGACCGACTGTCAGGCCCGTCAGCCCCAGCAGCACGGCTCTCCCCGACATGCTTTCTGAAATCCTGAGCAACTCTTGCTGCAATGTGGAACAAAACAAAGGAAAATCCTCCCTTCGTTGACCGGGCATATATTAAAACCATGCAAAATTAAAAAAAAAAAAAAAAAGTATTGTTTTCCCCCACATGAATGTCATTTGAAAGTCACGCAGGACAGAGCCAGAGGTTTGGGGCCCAGAGCCATCCCAGGCCTGGGTTTGCATCTATCCCTGGCCCTCATCCGCTCAGCACCCCCACTTCCAATCAATGTGACAAAGAAAAACCTGCCCGCAGATTTTGCTGACATCTGCTGAAAACTGTGGTCCTGAGGAGTCCCAAGCAGGCCCCAAGCTGGGAGCAGCAAGCTCCTGCTTGTGGCTTAGGAAGTTCCCCCTGGTTCGGGGTGGGGGCTGGAGAGCTCCCTTGCAGGCCGAGTATGGCCAGCCAGAGATTCTAGGGGTCAAGTGGGGCCTGACCATGGGGGGAGAGAAGAGCAGGGGCTTAGGATAGAGGGACTGTAGGTATAGTAGCTGCCTGACTGGCATGTGTCTTTGCCTCCTTCTCTGAGGGAGGGTGCGAGACACACACACACACACACACACACACGCACACTCATTTCTCTCCCATAGCTTTCCCTCCTCACCTGACTTGCTTCCCTCAACTTGACAGATGTCTGCTGTCTGGCCACTGGCCCTGTCTGCGCCTCACTGTTCTGATCGCTGTCACCTGTCTTTAGTAAAGCCCAGTGTTCCTCCTCTCTCCTCTGCTCCTTCACTGCCCAAGTCTCCTCATTGGTCCCTCTGGCCCTGTGCACCCCCGTACAGAAACTGCTGTCTCCTGCGTTACCTGCAGCCACCTCACGGCCACACCTGTGTCTTCTCTGACTCACCGTGCCTCCCACTTGGCTGGAGGGCTGGTGAGGCTGCAGCTCGCCGGCCCCCACCCCCAGCTTTTTGGTTCGGTGGTCTCAGCAAGTCCCAGGTGATGCTGATGTCGGAGGGCCCCAGATGGCCCCAGATGGCCCCCTGAGAGCCGCAGTGGTCAGCGTCTGTACGCATCCCAGGCCCCTTGCAGACCGGTGGAGGCTTACTTCTCTGACCTCACCTGCAGGACTGACCGCTTGCTCTCCCTGACTGTGGTGTGCCGAGCAGTTCCCACCTTTGCTCCCCTGGCCCCTCTCTCTTGGGTGCCCTCTCTCTCCCTTCCTATGCCTGGACAACTCCTACACACTTGTTTTTCAAGGGCTGGCTGAGCTCAGATGTCGCACACTTTGTGAAATGGGCTGTCGCAGTCGGGATTAAACGCCTCTCCTTTAGATCCCCATACCTCCAAGAAAAGATCAGTCACCTATTTATTCAATCACCCATTTCTTAATTTGTTTAGCAAATGGTTGGGTCACAGTCCCTGGCCTTCAGATGCTTATAATTTCGTAGGAAACAAAAGGCCTTTAAAAAAACAAACCTCAGGGCGCCTGGGTGGCTCAGTGGGTTAAGCCGCTGCCTTCAGCTCAGGTCATGATCCCAGGGTCCTGGGATCGAGTCCCGCATCAGGCTCTCTGCTCTGCGGGGAGCCTGCTTCCTCCTCTCTCTCTGCCTGCTTGTGATTTCTCTCTCTGTCAAATAAATAAATAAATAAAATATTAAAAAAAAAAAAAAAAAAAACCTCAGCGTGAGACAGCCTGTAAGAGCTCTTGCAGGGTGTAAGGAAATCCTTTACTGGTGGAAGAAGGGGGTTGGGGCGGGGGTTTGGGGGATGGCATACAAAGCAGGGTCTGCAGGATGGGTGGGTTGGCCGGTGAAGCCGCTGCTCTCCCCGGCTGCCGAGTTCCCCCAGACACCTCTCGCGGCCTTCCACCTGTCCTTGCTGTAACACAGCCACCTCTCCGAGAATGCCAAACCCAGGATCCCGCCCCATGAAAAGCCTATGAAAGACTCTGCAGGTGCACAAAGAAAGGGCCCTTCTCGCAAACAGGGCACAGCACTGCCCTGGGAGCCTGAGGCGCCCCCTGGAGGCAGCACTCACCTGAGCCTGTGCTGGCGGGTGGGGCCTCACTCCCAGCCTCTCTTCCTGCCCCTACCTCCTGCTGACTCCAGCTGGGTATTAACCCAGCCTTTGCCCCTGGCTTTCCCATCACCTGTGTGCTGTCTCCCTCCCAAAATCCATTCACTCATGGGGCTCTGTCTGCGGATTCTCAGGCTCTAGGGTTCACGTGAATCACCCAGGGATCTTGTTAGAGGCAGATTCTGAGTCAATGGCAGGGCGGTTGCGGGGTGGGGTGGGGGGGTCTGGGAATCTGCATCTCTGTCAAGTTCTCAGGCAACGCCGGGCCAGGGCCAGTGGCTGCGCATCTAGTAGAAAGTTGGCCACTTTGTTTGACAGTTCTGGATCTCGTGGTGTGCTTTGAACGTGGCACTGAACCCAGAGACCAAAATGAAATGGAAGTAGTAAAAATGTAAATAAACTCTTGCTAAACTTTCTACAGACCATTGCGTTTAGGCTACACCTATTCCTATGAGGTATTGTCATCACACCGATGAAAATTCCACCAGTCCTAGGGCGCCTGGGTGGCTCAGTTGGTTAAGCGACTGCCTTCGGCTCAGGTCATGATCTCAGGGTCCTGGAGTGGAGCCCCGCATCCGGCTCCCTGCTCAGCAGGGAGTGTGCGTCTCCTTCTGACCGTCCCTCTCTTATGCTCTCTCTCCCTCATTCTCTCTTTCATAAATAAATAAGTAAATTTTTTTTTTTTTTTTAAGAAAATTCTACTATCCTAAAGTGGGCTGCCCCCCCTCCCCACGAAGGATGATGGTGCAGGCAGGCTTCCTACTGCCCAGGGCAGTACCAGACAGGACTCCTGAGATCTTCCTAATTAGGCATGGGGGCTGCGGGCTCTCCTGGGCTTCAGGCGAGGCCCTCCCTGCCCTTGAGATGGGGAAGGAGATTCCAAGCACAGAGAAGGAGCTGACCCCTTGCCCACCTGTCAGGCAGGCACCACATTCAAAAGTGCCTCTCTTTCAAGCTTTTCAACACTTCACAATATTTTGACATGGCAAGGAAAGAAAAAATGGAAATGCTTTAAAACATCTTCCTTCCTTGGATTCTTGTTCTCAGACCACGTGACCGAATTGAGGCTTAGTCATAGGATTTCAGTTTAACATATGCAGTTACTATAGCAATTGAGGTTTCCTTAGTAACAGTTGCAAAAATAATCTGGCCCCAATTAATAATACATTTTAAAGCTCTTTCTACTCTACACTGAACAACCCAGTTTTTTGGACAAGAACCAGATAATTCAGGTGGTATCATTTGTGCTGATATAGATATCATTTGCATGTGGTGAATTGGGTTGGAAGGGAATGAAAAGGGAGCTGGTTGTTTCAAGTATTGTAGGAATCGGATCTGAAAAGTCGACTGGCAAGCTAAATGCATCTAGTTTGCAGAGCTGGGAAGCTTACTGGTAAACCCTGCCCTGGATTCCTGTGTGCCCCGGAGGACTTTGTGTGTTTGAAGAAGAGAGAAGGCTGGGGACGGGGCTTGTTTACAAAAAAGACAAAAAGAAGGGTGGGGCGTGGGACGTAGGATTTCTCTCTCATATTGGTGTGTTCTTTTTTTTTTTTTTTTAGAGAGAGGGGAAGAGGTGGTGGGGGAGGAGCAGAAGGAGAGGAAGAGAGAGAATCTTAAGCAGACTCCAAGCCCAGCATGGAGCCCTTTACTGGGCTTGATTTGATCTCATGACCCTGAGATTATGCCCTGAGCCGAAATCAAGAGTTAGACTCTTGATCAACTGAGCCGCCCAGGTGCCACTCATATTGGTTTGCTCTTGATGGCTTGAGAAGGTCTGTGGGAATGTGAATTTAGCAGTCCTTCATGAATAGTGTCTCCTAATTCACACTGAGTTACTCGTTATTGGAGTTGCTTTTGCAGTAATGGCATTGGGTATTAGATCCCACCGTCCCTTAGCTTGCTGAATCATCTCTGCCATCCAGAATGTGGATCTGTGCGTGACCAAGGTATCCAAATGACGGTCTGGGGCTTTCAGAAATTTCAGTTGGGGTGTGAAAAGCTGCTTTCACTGTTAACTCCCAAGGAGGAACTTGGAGCTGTGGCTTTTTCCTTTTTTTAAAAACCTTTTCAGTAGGGGGATAATGGTGGGTAGGAGAGTAAGCAGAGCCCAGTGTAATAAGGGTGGAGTGGGTATGATCCCAGATTACCTACTTGAGATGTATTTCCTTAGACCTTGGCTTCTTGCCACCATAAAGGTGAGCCCAGTCCTTAATTAGCAGGTAGGGTGGCACTGTGGAGTCTGCCCTTCCTCTGGTTTAGGAGCAGGGCAGCGAGGGGAAGGACCCTGGAGTTAGCTCCGTTCTGTCCCATTGCTCGCCACTTTCTTCTCAGCCTCCTCCCCCTCTCTGCCCACAGGAAGATCACCCCCAGCAATCCTCCAGCTGCCTGCTACCACATTTCTCGGGCACGCTTTCCCCCACAGATCCCAGCAGACACTGAGCACGTACTTTCTGAAGCCCAGGCACTGTGCCAGCCTCTGGGGGGTGTAATGATAAGACCGTCCACTAGGCACAATGGTGGTGTTCTTCAGGCCATCTCTGGCACTCAGCATCAGGAGGAGTACACTTGAAATATTTGCAGACTGTCAGGAAAAAGGTTGATCTGTGCCCTCAGGGCGCTCACAGATTAGGGTGGAAGAGAGACTAAGGAAAAACAGCCAGAAGATATGTGGAGAGTTCTGATGCCAGCGCCAATTGGGGCTGCTGGCCCCGGGTGGGAAGTAGGAACGGGGGGGAGTGGAGAGACAAATGTGCAGAAGGGCCAGAGGGGAGATGATGGAAGGTGAGGGGCAGAGACCAGAGCTCAAGGAGGAGGTGCTTGGGGCACCTGGGTGGCTCATGGGTTAAGCCTCTGCCTTCGGCTCAGGTCATGATCTCAGGGTCCTGGGATCGAGCCCCATGTTGGGCTCTCTGCTCAGCAGGGAGCCTGCTTCCCCCCCTCTCTCTGCCTGCCTCTCTGCCTACTTGTGATCACTCTCTCTCTATCAAATAAATAAAATCTTAAAAAAAAAAAAAAAGGGAGGTGCAGAGGGACTGGGGGAGCCGTGTGGTGGGGTTGGGACTGGAGGGGTGAGTCATGGAGATGAGCCAGAACAGTTGGGCAAGAGCCAGATCCTGGAGGGACTTTGTACTGTGAAAAGGAATTACTTTTTCTTTATAAGCGATAAGCAGTTGGGAGCCATTAAACTTCCTAAGCAGGAAGTGATTGGGCAGATCTGTGTTCTCAGAGTCCCCTGGAGGCTGGGTGATATGAAGAAGGTGGAGGGATGTTGGGGTGAAGCCAGCTCCGTGCCACTTGCCTCACGCTGAGCCACACTTCGGGGGAAGCCTGTCCGCGTTCAGTCCTCCAGGAGCTGTGCTGGGCATAGCCTGGCTGGGGGCCGCAGGCGAGGCCGGGGGCGGCCAGGTTTCCAGCGCTTCTGCTGAGCTGCCCCCCTTTGCCTTTGCAGTGACAAAGTTGCAGGTGAGCAAGTCGAAGCGGACCCTCACCCTGGTGGAGAACAGGCCCATCCAGCTGAGCTGCTCCGTCAAGTCTCAGACCAGCCAGAACTCCCACTTCGCTGTGCTGTGGTACGTGCACAAGCCCTCGGATGCCGACGGCAAGCTCATCCTGAAGACCACCCACAGCTCGGCCTTCGAGTACGGCACCTACGCCGAGGAGGAGGGCCTGCGGTCCAGGCTGCAGTTCGAGAGGCACGTGTCCGGGGGCCTGTTCAGCCTCACGGTGCAGAGAGCCGAGGTCAGTGATAGCGGCAGCTACTACTGCCACGTGGAGGAGTGGCTGCTGAGCCCCAACTATGCCTGGTACAAGCTGGCCGAGGAGGTCTCGGGGCGCACAGAGGTCACCGTGAAGCAGCCAGGTAAGGATCTGGGGCACAGCCATCCCAGGCCAGTGGCTTTAGCATGGAGGGACTGCCGGGGGCGTGGGGGGGCTCGTCCTAGTGCCTCCTGGTGCTGAGGCTAACTTAGGAAAGTGCCCTCTGCTCTGCTGTCAGGGACAGCATCTTCCTCACTAGGCCGGCCCAACAGGGTGACTGTGCTGGGCACGAGGTGGTGAGGCCGGGACCCCGGTAGCTCCTGGATCTCCTTCTGGGTTTTCAGGTTGCACCCTGGATCTCAGGCTGGTGCCGGCTCCATACCCAGCATTCTTGCCTGGGAGGCACTTTCTGGTCTCCCTGCTCTGCTCCCCTTTTTTCTTACCACCCATTTCCACCCAGGGGGGATTCCTTCCCATCTTCAAAGTGGACTACGCTTCGGCCCCCATCTCAGAGCATGTGGGTGGGGGCCCCCATTCTGTTTCCTGACAGACCAGGGGAGGCACCTGAGCTCTGCAGGACTCCCTCCTACCCACCACAGGGCAGCCCTGCTCATTGAAAAACCCCTCCCTGTAATTCCCCTCCAGGTTCTAGATCTGCCCCTGGAACAACCCAGAATAAGTTTGGGTCATATCTTTTCACATGTGGAGGGTGCTCTTGTCAGTCTCCCTTTCTCCTTGTTAGAGAGCGCTTCTAGTTCTTTGAACTCCCCACATGATGTGGCCATTTAGCTCCCTCTCCGTCCCTCATTCCTACGTGGCCTGCAATCTGTTGTCGCTAGCCTGTCCTTCCTGACGGGCCAGGGTGCTCTGTTGCACCCCAAGTCCCGTCTCCGTGTCTTCATTTATGTTTTCCTCTGTGCCTGGAACAACCCTTTCCTGCTTCTCCTGTCTTCACTCCATCCCCAGGACTTCACTCAGCACCACGTCTAGGAAGCCTTCCCTGCTTTTTCCCATATCACCAGAGGTTCCTTTTTCCTTATAAAATACCTGATGTAATAATTATTTGTTTGCATTTCTTTTCCACTATACTTTAAGTACTTTGAGGGCAGGGCTCTGTCTTTGTATATTCAGCCCCTGGTATGGCACCCTTAATAAATACTCAATGAATAAGAAACAAATGGCAGCTTTCCTCGAACACCCCAGGGCCTTTGTACTTACTGTTCTCTTAGCCTGGAACACGTTGACCATAGATATTCATTGATCTCATTCTTCCTCAAAGAGGAGTTCCTAGAGCATTTTAACTAAACTATCACCCTAGTCACCCTGTACCTGTTTCCCTGTCCCCTGCACAGCATACATCACCACCTGGCATTCTGTTTATTTACCTATTTGTATGTGAGTAATTATGAACTGCTTATTTTTTTGCATTTATTATCAGATAATATGTATTTATTTATTTGCATTTATTATTAGATAGTATGTATTATATGTAGAACTAAATATGTGCATGTGTGTGGATATATTCTTCACCTTTCTGTTCCCATGGCTTGTCTCCCAGGACCCTCGGTACACCTTTGTTCAGATGGTGCATGGAACCAGAGGCAGAGGCCAGGACGTGGCCCGGCCCACACTGAGTGCACTGGGGCTATTCCCCTTCTTTTCCCTTGGGATGTTGTCTTGCTGAGACTGCCCCAATGCAGGGTTCTCAGTCCCTCATGCTGACACTTCTGTGAACCCTTCTGCGGGTGCATCGTGAAGGAAGCTCTGCTCTCCATTATCCCTCTTGGTTTTTCCAGAGACCTCAGGCTGGTCCTTGGGGCTTTTGAAAACTGACAGTTGTCATTTGGCCCACAGATGTTCTTTTAGGTTTCTGTTCTTCCTGCCTGTTTTCAGTTTGGGTCACTTTCTCCGCTGGGAGGACGTGATCCCCGCCCACCTCGAGTTCCCTCTTAGTCACCATTCATCAACGTTGCCGTTGCTCATTTGTGCAGAAACGAAGAGATTCTCAGTGGATCCTAAATTTATCGAGGGAATTTCCCCATCTGAGACTACAGACTTACAGCAAGCTAACTGGGCCAACACACAGGGCTGCACGGATTTTGTCAAAACACAGTTAGTGAGATCTCTGTTGGTGGGAATACAGCACTATAAACAGAAAACTCACAGGATGCTGATTCAAACAACACATCCCTCCTTTTCAGTGATTTTTTTTGTTGTTGTTTCTTTGTTGTTTTCTTATGCCTCTGCTTCCAGTTCCTTTTCTCTACATACCACCCCTCTCCTTCTTTACCTGATAGGAAAGAATATGCTTATAGAGCTTTTGGAAAAACACAAAATGAAAGAAGAAAATAATCTTTCAACCCAGAGACCATCAGAGTTAATAGCCTTATACACACGCACACACACATATATGTATATGTATATTTTTGGGAGACTTGTTATTTAAAATATTTTTTCTAAATAAATAAATCTTTAAAAAAAATAAAATATTTTTTCTATTTTTTTTTTTAAAGATTTTATTTATTTGAGAGAGAATGGGTGAGGGGAGAGGGCTGGGGGACAGGGAGAGAGAGCATCTCAAGCAGACTCTGTGCTGAGTGTGGTGCCCAACTTGGGGCTCGGTCTCATGACGCTGAGATCGGGACCTGAGCCGAAACCAGGAGTTGGTCACTTTACCAACTGAGTCACCTAGGCGCCCCTTTTCTCTGTTATTTTAATTGACCTTTTAATTATAAAACTTACTGAATTGCATGGTAAAATATTCCGACAGTTTTGAAGTGTAAAAAGAGTAAAAATTGCTCGTGCATGCCACCCCCACCTTGGGTATCACTCAGGAGGTGTCCTTCTCCAGGTGCTTCTGTGCTTTTACAGTTTTGTAGGTTTTTGGCTCCCCTAAACCAGATAGGCTCATCAGGACCTTTTATGAAACAACACGCATGTCATCAGGACATACCGTCAACAGTGACACTTTTTCTCTGGAAGAGAATCTGATTAGCTGAGTTTTCAAGTCACTGGTTCCATCGATATCAGATGTTTCTTTACTAAGGTCAGATCTGTTCTGTTCTCACCTTTCAAAGTGAGAACCTTTCAAAGGAACCCAAGAAAGTAAGAATTGCGATTTGTAGAGCCAACTCAGGAACATATTTGTGTTGTCTGCAGTTCTTTTGTGGTAGGTGGTCCAGCATATTCTAGCTGTCATGTGGTCAGTTTTCAAAATTTGCTCTTGGTTTGAAAGAGGGTCTCACCATGCCCTCATCTGCTTGACCCTTCCCAGCCAGCCCTGCTGCTGGTCACCCATAGGCTCATGGGCTGCTCTCATTTGGGTGTGGAGTCATCTGTACCTCGTGCTTGTCCTCTCCTATGCATCTGAACTGATGAGATAGAAATTGGGGGACAGCTGTTTCCATGAACTGCTTGCAGTCTGTGAACTCAGGCACATGGTCAAGGGACTCAGAATGTGTGGGGTGCCACAGCCGGGAGACCTTTCTTCTAACTGAGTGGGCTGCTGCCCTTCAGTATGCAGAAGGCATCCATGGGCCGGCACATGGAAAGGGTGCATGCGAGTTGCCTGTTGTTCCATGAGGCTAATGTGTCTTTCTTCGCCTTTCTAGACAGCCGCCTGAGGCTCAGCCAAGCGCAGGGGAATCTGTCGATCCTGGAGACGCAGCAGGTGCAGCTCGAGTGTGTGGTGCTGAACCGCACCAGCGTGGCCTCCCAGCTCCTGGTGGAGTGGTTTGTGTGGAAGCCCAACCACCCGGAGCGGGAGACCGTGGCCCGCCTGAGCCGCGAGGCTACCTTTCACTATGGGGAGCAGGCGGCCAGAAATAACTTGAAGGGGCGGCTACATTTGGAGAGTCCTTCCCCCGGCGTGTACCGACTCTTCATCCAGAACGTGGCTGTGCAGGACAGCGGGACCTACAGCTGCCGCGTGGAGGAGTGGCTGCCCAGCCCCAGCGGCGTGTGGTATAAGCGGGCGGAGGACACTGCTGGGCAGATGGCTGTGACCGTCACGAGGCCAGGTGAGGGTTAATGTCCCCAGGCCCGCGGGGCTCTGGGTCTTTCCCCTCTAAGGGTTATACTTGGTGCACTGCACAGAGTGAGTGTATTAACACATTGTTTGCAGCTAAATATATGACCATTTACATTTTGTATTTGCATTCAGAATTGTCTCACATTCTTTTCCCCCTAGTGCATGGAAAAATGGCACATCTGGCTTTGGTCTAAAGTGGTTCTATTTCTTAACCAGAATAGCATTTTTCAGTTAACTGTTGCAGAACGTGGAGTATTTCCTTGTTAAAGAGTACAATTCCAGCTCAGAAGGTGGTAGATATGCAAAAATCTTGAAACAGTAGCCATGTGGCTTAAAAAAGTTAAGCTTGTGGATTTTCAGTGGAAAAGAATTGATTCACGTGCTTTAAATAGAAATAGCTTGCTTTACATAGGAAAAGATG
Organism: Mustela erminea; assembly: GCF_009829155.1. Taxonomy (NCBI): domain Eukaryota; kingdom Metazoa; phylum Chordata; class Mammalia; order Carnivora; family Mustelidae; genus Mustela; species Mustela erminea. The sequence continues at coordinate 9,912,373 of NC_045623.1, forward strand.
AAAGTTAATCTCTCACTACCTAATAATTTTTTGGTACCAGTGACCACTCTGTGTGGCCTTTCTTGTCCTTGTCATTTCTATAGTAGCTAAATGAACATAATTACTCAGTACGATTATGGTTACACATTTCCATCCATAATAAAAGCAGAGGTGGTCCTCTGGAACACCACATCCTCATCCATCCTGGTTCCAGCAAAAAGTCAGTGGTCCCCCAGAGGACATGGAACAGAAATGGACTGGTGGCCTGTGTCCACGTGAACGCTCTGTCTTGTTCGTTTCCCATGCATCCCAGCGTTCCTGTCTGTAGTCTGTTGGAAGTGTCTGTCACACTGGCACATCTCCCGAGAACGCTCTTTTCGTGGGTAGGACACAGGAGCCTCGCAGCTGTGCCCAGGCCCACGTGTCATGGAACACACCTCGGAGTGAACACACCATTTGTTCTAGGAAAGAGGCATTATCTCAGTGCTCTGTGTCTTGCCTACGCAGGATGGGAAATCACCTCTGCTTTGAGTTACTCATAGTTCCCAAGAGCCTTTGTTTTTTTTTCTTTTACCATGCCTAGAAACTGCTGCGTGTCTTCTCTCAAAGATGAAATTGTAGAGAGGTGGCTGCGGAGTGCTCTTGTCCCCCAGCACCCAACCATGTGCACGTCCCCACTCCAGGGCTGCAGGGCAACTAGGAGGGGATAGACATTTACCAAGTCCCTGCTGCATTCTAGCCTAACATACAGGGGAGAGTTGGAGGTGGCTTCTTTCCTGGGGCTTGTACCTGAAACAGGAAAGAGAGCTCAGGTGTGCATAGGTAGACGGTTGGGCCTATTCTAGAAGAGGACAGACATGGGCAACCAAATTAGAGAGGTATGTTTAGGGGAGGGGGAGTATGTGGGCAGGTGGGCATTTGTTTCATTCAGAAAACTTGCTTTGAGTCATTCCTGCAGACGAGGCACGCAAGGGAGCCAGGAAATTTAAACTAAAACTCACCTGCTTATATTTAAGCATTCGGGGCACCTGAGTGGTGCAGTCCGTGAAGCACTGATTCTCGGTTTCTGCGCAGGTCACAATCTCAGGGTTGTGAGGTCTAGCCCCGCATCGGGCTCTTGTGCTCAGCACAGAGTCTGCTGGAGATTCTCCCTCTCCCTCTGCCCCTCCTGCTCAGGCTCTTTCTCTAGAATAAATAAATCAATCCTTAGATCATAAGCATTCAGGCGAGAAGAAAACAAAGGAGAGTAGGTGAGGAACAGATCCTTCCAGGAAATTAAATGTCCAGGAGCTGATCGTCTTGCTGTTTGGGGTCCACTGCTTCTCACTGGCCAGCCGCCAGGCGCTTTAGGACACTAATGCAGTAGGCTCTGCAGAGCAAAGATACTGTGGACTGCCCTGCGAGCTGCAGCATTTCTCTCTCATGGCTCTGGGGTTACAGTCAGCCCTGCTCTCTGGAAGGGTAAGCAATGAGCCAAGGAATGTGAGTTGCCTTTGAATGGATATTCTGCGTCCTGCTGCCTTGCCCTCCAATGTGTTCTCCCCCTTGGGAGCTGGGACCAAGGTGTTGTTCCCACCACCTGTAGAAGGTTCCTGAGCCTTCCTGTGCCAGCGATGCACACTGAGATTCTAGACAGGCCCTGGGGGGTTTCGAGGAGCTTGGCAGAGCCCCATGGAGGTGAGGGGACCCCCAGCTTTGCGTTGACCTGTGAGCAACGTTAAGCCAATTCATCGAAAGCCCAGGACAATACTTGGGAAATGCTCCTCTTTGGTTTTCCTCCAAGCAGAATCCGATTTGGTATCTCTACTTTCATTGCCATTGTGTTGGCATCTGTCATGAGTATTTCATAAACGGAGCCAGACAGGCCATTTAAGAGGTAGGGAGTGGATTGTTTGTTTAGTACTTGTCCCATTGAGCCAAAAAAAAAAAAAAAAAAAAAAAAAAAGGCAGCAGCAAAATAAAGAAACTGATTATGCTGCCTGGTGGTGTCTGTGACGTGTGACTCACCTGCTTGGGTCCCTCTTCCTGGCCCTTTTGTGTCTCCTCAGTCAGGAGGATGCTGTCCATGTCATCCTTCTGGCGAGGTGGGGGGCGGTCTGTACTCAGGGTGAGGGGCCCTTTCAGGTCTCGGGCTTGAGTCTTTGGAGAACAGTCTGCTCCTCGGTTCACTATGATCTGGGGAACAGTCCCCACCCACATGGCTCAAACTCAGAAGCTGCTGAGGGTTGAGTGAGTTTCCCAGAGCTGCCATAACAAATTAGCACAAACTTGGTAGCTTGAAACAAGTTTATTCTCTGACAGTTCTGTGGGCTAGAAGTCTAGGAGCAAGCTGTCAGCAAGGCCAGGCTCCCCGTGAAGCTTCTGGGAAAGAATCCTTCCTTGCCTCTTCCGGTGTCTCTTCGCCTCAAGTGTCCTGTGGCTTGTGGCCGCATTGCTTCGGTCTCTGCCTCTGTGTCCTTCTCTCTGTGTGTCCCCTTGTCTTCTTATCAGGACACGAGTCATTAGATTTGGGCCCACCCTAAATCCAGGGTGAGTTCGTCACATCTGCAAAGACGTGCTTTCCAATGAAGGTCACATTCAGAGGGTCCAGATAGATGTGAGTTTTAGGGGGACCCTTCAGCCCCTGCAAGAGGTTGCAGTGAAAATAAATGTTTCCTCCATGGAGTCCCATAAGCAGCCATGCTACCAGCTTCTTGTGAATTCTGTGGATATTTGAAGCAAATATAAACATACGTGTGTCGAAATAAAATATATTTTCTTCTGCATACAGTGACCTATAGAGTACACAGTGTTCTAGAGCCTAGCAATCTTTCTGGAGTCTCCTTCCCCCACGCCAGGCACATGGCACCACCTTGCTCCTTTCAATAGGTGTGTGTTATATAGTATTACTGTGTTACTAGAGTGTATTTGGTGATGGACATTCAGGTTATTTTGAGGAAAGAAATTAAAACAGCCTCTTCTTCCTTTTTTGCCCCCCACCCCCCAGACGCTGCCCTGCAGGTGGACACGGTGGTCCCCAACGCCACAGTGTCCGAGAAGGCAGCTTTCCAGCTGGACTGCAGCATTGTGTCTCGGTCAAGTCAGGACTCCCGCTTTGCCGTGGCCTGGTACTCTCTGAGGACTAAAGCCGGACGGGAAAGGGACGGCCTTGGCCTGGATGAGCGGGAGGAGGAAGGGGACGAGGAGGAAGAGGAGGACCAAATGGAGCGGACGGCCCTGCTGAGCGTGGGCCCTGATGCCGTCTTTGGCCCAGAAGGCAGCCCCTGGGAGGGCAGGCTTCGCTTCCAGAGGCTCTCTCCGCTGCTCTACCGGCTCACCGTGCTTCAGGCGAGCCCCCAGGACACTGGGAACTACTCCTGCCGCGTGGAGGAGTGGCTGCTGAGCCCTCAGAAGGAGTGGTACCGGCTGACGGAGGAGGAGTCGGCCCCCATCGGCATCCGGGTTCTGGACACAAGTGAGTCGGCCCAGGTTACAGGGGAAGGATGTCTCTGCTGGTTCCAACCGTGGGTTCCAGCTGGTAAATCCAGCAGTCTGGAAGAATAAAATCAGCTTGATTATGGGGTTACAAAGCAGTTTTCCCACCTGTCGAGGGCATTTTGGCTTTGCCATACCAGTTCGTATAGTTGACCCTCAGTTGAGGATAGGAGTTGGAGTGGGAACATACCATCCAGGAATCTTCCTAATCAACTGGATGTTCCACCAGATTCCCATCTGGTAACATTTCATTATCCAAGTACCCAAGCGACCTTATGGTGTCGCTCTTCAGAATATCTCACCTCATCCTGCTCTAGCCAGTTAGCGTGTTTCAGACTCAGAAGAACACAAAATGAAGCGAGTACATTGCTGCTCTGTTTTTCTCAAGTTCCTGGCTCACGTGTGTTTTGGAGGGTGACGTGGAGGCGGAGCTGGATGTTGCATGAGTGGTTGGGATGATCAGAGATACTGTAGGGCCCTGCTCGCCATCAGCTGCTCCAGAAAGGTCCAGAGCTCAGTCTTCTCATCAGATCAAGGGACTTCACGGCCAGAGACTGGAAGAAATCATTGCTGGCCTGAATGATTTGTTCTCACAAGTCGCTCTTTTAAGTTGCCCTACTGTCCAAGTGTGGCATAGAGCAGACAGAAGATGGCGTGTGTCATCCTAGAACCAGCCTGCAATGCACAAATAAAGAATCTGCGGGAAACCATAACCTCTTTTCCGTTTCAGCCAAAACATTGTCCTGGGTAATTTTGATTGGAGGTTTTTTCATCTTGTCAGCTTTTTCTTTTCTTTGACTACCTCCTGTTTGGGAGATGGAACCATATGAAATTGAGGTTTTGTAGGTCGAAAGTGGGCGACTATCAGCAATTTCATATGTTTTGGAAATCTAACAAGTATAAATGTGTGTTGAATTTTCTTAATAATACTGAGCAATGGCTATGCAGTAGAAAGGGAAGCAGAGAAAAGCCTAAATCTCAGACCCCCTCATAATCCACTGAATAACCCCAAAGTAAAAGCAAAGGTGTTTAGTCCACATTTTATCTTCCCACTGTGGATGTTCCTATTTATTAAGTTTTATAGTATATAGAGGTCATCAGCAACCCTGTTTTCCAGAGAAAACGGTCTGCTGCTGAGGTCTTGTACACCAGAGCAGACCTCGATTGGGTCTGGGGCGTGGGGGAGCAGGTTTCATTCCCTTCCACATCCAGGAATAACTAGCACTGAATTCCTTGCAGCCACACACACACACACTGTGGACATTGGTAAATGGTCCGTAATGGCATTTCACTTGATAATTTTAAGTGAGTAAGCGTCATTTCCAGTAAAACTGCTTTCAGAAGCTGGGAGGTGGGGAGAGGACGCGTCCTTCCCAAAGAAGGACGTTTGGAGCAGAACTGAGTCCAGAGGGACACGTAAAGTTTTCACCGGGCAGGTGGTGAGAACTTTCAGCTGCTCCACTATCCCTTTGGGCTCACAATCAATAAACCGCATTTGGTTCTGTAGCTCTCCAGGCAGTCCGTACTGGCTCCCTGCGGGAGACAGAGGCATTGCTTTGAATGAACTTCCAGCTGTGAATGGGAAGAGGCGCTGCTGGGAGAGCAAGGCTAGGGGGTGGTCTCTCCTTTCTTCACAGCAGCCAGGAAAAGACAGGGTGGGTGCGGGAGCTGGGTCAGGCTGGACGCGAGGGGCAGAGGTCCAGGCTCCCAGCCCTCACGGTCTTGCCTCTCTGTTCCAGGTTCCACCCTGCAGTCCATCATCTGCTCCAATGACGCCCTCTTCTACTTTGTCTTCTTCTACCCTTTCCCCATCTTTGGCATCCTCATCATCACCATCCTGCTGGTGCGCTTCAAGAGCCGCAATTCCAGCAAGAACTCGGACGGGAAGAACGGGGTACCCCTGTTGTGGATCAAAGAGCCACACCTCAACTACTCCCCCACTTGCCTGGAGCCCCCCGTGCTCAGCATCCACCCAGGAGCCATAGACTAAGGGGAGCCCAGCGGACCTCAGCCGCGGAGGAGCTGAGATTCTCCCTTCCTGCCTCTTGCTCTGTGATGGCGCAGTGGACGGCACCCAACCCCTGGAGTGCTTGCACCGAAAACTGTCAGACTTGAGAAGCGTTCGAAGTCCCCGATCAGTCACAGAGACAGACTGCCTTGAGGTGGCAGTCCTGGTTGGTTAGCTGTTCTGGAGCAGAAGTCCTTATCCTGCAGAATTAGGCTCCTTGTTTTTGTTTCCGGTAATGTAGTGAGTAGCTCCAGGTGCCACGTCTACTCACTGATTTATAGAGTATTCCCAGATAGATGTTACAGGGGTTCTTATTCTTTGTAATGGACTCTTTTTAAATCCCTTCGGTTTACCCTTTTTGGATTCCATAATGTGACGGACGATATTCTCTTTAAAAACGTACCACTGATGGCAAAAGGAAGGATGAACTTTACGGCGCAAAGGAATCTCTTCCAAGACTTACTGTTTTTGCATACTTGAAAATGCTACCCATGGATCAGAACCCACCCGAGCGTTTTTTACTTTCTTAATGAGACTTGAAAATTATGTGTAGTGTGGGCCCAGTTTGTATCTTATCGTTTCCCTCAGCTGGAGTGGTTGGAACCCCTTTGTAGTCAAGATGAAAGCATTGAATTTTGCTTCAAAGAACTGTGTACATACAGGAGAAATCCAGCATAACCCCAGTAGGAGTAGATGGTACCCAACCAGCCTGGCAGGGAGGCGAAACATAGGCTTCATCCCAAGCTTGCCAAAAAAAAAAAACAAAAATGAAAACAAACAAAAAACAATACACAACCCCCACTTTGTTGGAGAGGAAGTCAGAAGCTCCAAATGGCACGCACTTTGCCAGCTGAAGTGGGGAGAGGGCTACGTTTAGCAGCTCCTGACTTTCGGATTGGTCAAAGCCAGTGATGAGCGAAGGAAGGAGAAAGGACGAGTTGTTGGCTCCATCTGTTCTGCATGATCAGTCTCTTAACTGATAACTGTGAGCGGGTGGGCTTCCATTCTAAGGTGCTTTGCCAAACTCTTAAAGGGAAAGTGGCCAGGGTGCCTGAAAAGAGGACAGTCTGAGCTGAACACATCAGGGCCCGAGCAGCTACCATAGCTAACACCGCACACCTGGAGGGGGCACGGGCCAGGCTGACGGCTAAGTTCCTGCAAGGGTCAGGGTGGGACCAGGTGGTTTCCGGAGTCTGACCTTGGAGGGAGCCTGACCTTGGAGACCAGGGGAGCTGTAATTGCTGGGATGGAGGTATGAAGACTAGGTTTTTCTTCTTGCCTGCAGTTAGTTTCCTCAGAGAGAGCCCTGTCTTTCTTTTCCACCATTTCTATCCCCCTGTGTCTTACCGCCGTAAGAATATCTATCTGCCCAGGAGAGGTCCAGATACAGCCCTTTTGTGACCCATTCAGAGGACGCCTAGTCTCAGCGGGAAGTGATCACAGGCCTGGGTGTGGCTTTTTGCCCTTCCCCTTCTTGGATCTTGTTTGTGGTTTTGGTGATTTGGTTATTTGTTGTTATGGTGGCATCTCCTTCGAAGGCCCACCAAAGCCCAACAAGGCCAGTGTCACCCTGTTCCTTTATATCCCGGGGCAGTGTGCTTGGCTCCTCTGGAGCCCCGTCCTGGTTTACAAGTGTTGCCTTTTGCCTACTCCATGGGAGGAGTGCTTATGCCCTGGGCTTCTCTGTTCTGCTGACCAAGAGCGCCGTTTCCTCTCCTCTTGAGCTCGCATCTTGAATCCCAAGGGAATTCACAGTTTAGAAAAAGCCACCAGGAATTCTGGAGCTAAGTCTAACCAGAGAGATTATCATCTGTTCTGAGGCTGAACAGACGTGGCAGGAGGCCATATGGCTGTCAATCCATCTCGGGGTCTGTGGGGGTGCGGGTGGCACAGGTGCTCAGCTGAGGGGAAGCCTGCCTCCCTTTCCTCCCCCCACTCCAGTCCTCTCCTTTGGGGCCGTGTGTAGGCACCACCCCTTCAGCACCCCCGTAGCCTGATGTGCTCATTCCCATTTATGATGCAGGCTGCGTCAACACTTTGGAGGTCGTCAGCCGGCTCAGCAGGGAGGGAAGAAGGCAGTCCTTGGCCCCATTTCTTCCTTTCAGCCACGTGGGCTTTCTGTGGGAAAATTAGCCCCTCATTTCTAGCCTGAGGCAGTGAGGGAAGACGACTTACTTTCTCCTGTGTGAGAAGGGGAAGATTCCAGAGGGCTGGGTGGGACTGGGAGTATAAACGACAGAGTTGACTTCGCATTGGTTCTCAGCTATAGAAAAGTAGGTGACGCACAAATTAAATAATGTGAAGCAGTTGCAGGAAATTTAAAAGGAGGAAAAGAAACCGAAGCCAGTATTTTAATAATTGGGTTTTTCTTTTCTTTCTTCCCCTGTATATTTTCTCTTGGGCTGGGGGCTACCATCAAAGGGTGAGCATTTCAGCTTTTTCGAAAAATACCCAGGACCCTGTTTGGCCATTTCTACGGAAATGTGGTGTCAGATGAGTGGTAATGGTGCCCTCCAGTGGCTGGAGACCTCATTGCACACGGCCTACAGGAGTTCTAGGCCGAGGACCCAGAGAGGAAAACTACCAGCTCTTCTCTTGACTTATCTACAGCTACAATGTTGCATTCATGAAAAACTACACTGTGCTAGGCCCATCCCAGGATACTGATATGACCACACCCTCCTTCATCAGGGTGTCTCTGTAGCAGGTTTTCATATTCTTTTCAAACAATGGTTTCTCTGCGTTTATTGTTGACAAAACAGGGTAAGAAAACTACCCATGCATGATGTAGAGAGCTGTTGATTTGTTTTGGGGTTTTTTTGTTTTTTGTTTTTTTTTAAAGGAAAACTATTTGTAAAATGTTGCACTAAAATGTTTTATATACACTTCAGAGACCTGTAGTAAATTATGTTGAAAATACGGCTGTTTACAGTTACTGGAGCCCATTGTCCTCCTTTCTCTTAAACTGCGTCTCTCCTCTGAAACTGAGCCCTGGAGGTGTGGTGTTCTGCGCCTGGCATCGGCCTGCTAGGCTCAAGGGTCAAGCATTGTAACCTTAATTACCCCACCCTGCCCCCAGCCTGAAGAGTGCCTTGTACAGATGATGGGGGTGGGGGGAGGGACCTTTCCCAAGTTGCTTTACTGTCAACTGCTAAAGATGAATCATATAGTACATGTACACAGTTACCCTGATTGTCAAGGCCATGTTGCCCCCAGATCTGCGCAGGCACCACACACCTGGAGGCCCAATAGGCAGGTTCACAAGTAGAGCTCCCGAACAGCTTTCCTTTTTAGGGGCTGGGACAGGAAGGGGTAGGAGGAGACTGATGGAGCACGGGAACTGACAATAAGACCACACCACCTTTCTCAAACGATGGAGTGTTGTCCCCATCGACCGTGGACTTAACAGGAAGCATTTTCCGGGAGGCAGGAGCCAAGCAGGAGCTGTGTTTTCCTGTTCAGGGTGCCCTCCCACACAGCACACCAGTCCACGTTCCCCACACCACTCGAACACTGGGATAGTACCGAGGAGTTCACCACTTCTGCAAAGTGAGAATCATAGAATGATTAAAACCACAGCAGTGACACATGATTCGGCAAAACCCATCTGTAATTTTGTACATTGCACTGACTATGCAAAAGAAACTAGATAGCGGGTAAAAAGCAGAGGGAGGTGCTTCCTTTTCTCTTAAAAAAAAAAAAAATCAAACCTTTCAAAGGCTTTAATGTGTGCTTTCCTCGGCTTCGCGGCCCCATCTGCCGCATCCTTATCAACTTCTTGCAGCTGCTGGCCTGGCCAGGAGTTGAAATGGGATTGTTTATCCCTTGGGTACCCAGAATGGTTCCATGTTATGTCTTACGCATTACTTTTGCCTAATTTTTCTACCAACTGCTCTCTTTCTGCCAAGGCACATTTTAAAAAGGGAAATGGAGTATTGTGGAAGAAGATTACCCATCCACGCCTTTGGTGCAAATCTGCCCAGTATTTATATGAGTGAAGTGAATGTACATTTCCACAAGAGGCTGGGACAATTTCCATGTATGTAAGATTGGGAGCAGTGTTTTGCTCAGCTCGTTCTGGGATTTCTAAGCTTCCTGGGGGGGTAGTTCCAAGGCAAGAACTAGAGCCAAAGAACCAGAGAGGGATGTGTTATGAAGAGCAGCAACCCCATGCCACGTGAGCACGCTAGATGAGCCCTCCTTTCTTCCCTCTTGTTCATGATTTATCTGCAGTGATAAGCAAATGTGACTGGTCCTCACTACTGGCACCAGATGAAAAATACATCCACTCTCCTTTTGGGGACATGTTTTCAGTATACAAATAGAGCCTTTTGGGCCCATTGCCTAACTCAGGTTCACCTTTCAGAGCGACTTTTGACTCATGAAATCTGCTAGACCACGCATAGAAGCTCCTCTAAAATGCTTGGTAGAAGGAGCGACTGGCTGGCTCAGTTAGTAGAGCATGAGGCCCTTAATCTTGGGGTTTGGGGTTTGTTAGGGTATGGAGACGACCACCCCTCAATTAGAGAACACTTGATAATGCAAGACCCCAGCTAGCTGGGGTCCAAGTATCGGCCTGGCGCAGCGGGTTTCAACAGGGACCCCAAGCACTCAAAGCCAAGGGTTTATATAGCATTTTCAAGGCACTTCTTCATAGCTACATACATATCTTGCGCCCCACTTTGACAGTTTAACTTGGTTTAACCTTTTTCCACCCCGGCATCACCCTGGCGCCATCCTGGCCGTTTAGTGAGACTTAGGTTTAGAAGAAATTTAACTTGATTTACATTTCCTTCTGCCTCAGCCTCCCTCAGTTTTATGGTGGGGAGGGTTAGGCCTTGAGGAACTGAGCCCTTTTTCTCTGGAAATTGGGCCATTGAAGAGATAGCCCTTTTTGTTGTAAATCACCAGGACATTTGCAAACCAAGGGAGATTCCTGTCTTGCAGGATTGTGATTTCTGCAAGTTAACTATTTGTTTTCTTTAACATCTGGTCCCTGTGGCGCCACTACCTAACCGCCCTGGTGGTATATGATTAAGGTGTTTCTTAGGTTTTAGCTACTTTCGCTTATCTCAAGTTACGTGCGCCTTGTGGGCTGGTTAGGGACGCTCAGTAAAATAGCTTCCCAGCCTTCAGGATGGCCATTCTTATGCTAACCCACTCTTACAGTGCAAGGTGCCAGCTTTTGCTTTGCCAAGATGGCTGTACTTCTGTCAGCGCTAGACTCAAGGTGGGTACAGCCTTGTTTTTCTTGGCCTCCACACCTGGAGCTGGTTTCCAGGGGGAAGGGGAGCAGGGGCAGTAAAATAGGTCCTTACAGGTTCAAGCCCCACATTGGGTGTGAAATAAATATTTCCCCCAAAATGGCTTGATAGAAGCATAGCATTTCTCTTAATGAGAAAGTTGGCACTGCTGTTGGACTTGGTCAGAGGAACATCTAACCAAAGAAGACCTAATGAATCATTCCTTACCCAAAGGCTGGAGGCCATGACCTGAGGCAAACTTCCCGGCCCCACATGACTGGGCAGACTTTTCCACAGCCCTGCTGGACTGACAGCATCTACTGGCCAGTCCAGTCCATAGCATGGCTGTATTTGTATGAGAGGGTGAGAGTGGTGTTTTAGATTTAACTTCAGCTGGACTGCCCGTGCTGCCCCTTACTGTGTGTCCTTGGGCAAGTCATTTACCCTTTCTGAGTGTCTGTTTCCTCTTCTGTGAAAACAGGGGCAGCAAGAAGATTAAATTAGTTCGGGTGATGGACTTAACACAAGGCCTGGCTAGTAAGTGCTCAGCAGATGTTTGCTGTTGTATCACTTCTCAGTTCAAAAACATTCAGAATCTCCAGTCTAAAAGTTTGACCTCATCCTACCTTTTTCAGTTGGCCTGAGTTCCCACAAGCCCGGGACAGAGCAGAAATGTGACTTTCTCACATTTTGCGCTATACTTTGCCCCTTCCTCATGTTCCAAGTATCTACAGTTGATAGGGAATGTCTTCAGGTAGGTACATGACATTGGTCCCAGAAATTTCATTGATAGGGATGCCTTTTAAGATTTAAGGTTTTTGTTGTTGTTGTTGTTGTTGTTTGTTTGTTTTGTTTTGTTTTTAAAGTAGGCTCCACACCCAGTGTGCAGTCTAACACAGGGCTTGAACTCACAGCCCTGAGATCAAGATCTGAGCTGAGATCAAGAGTCAGGTGCTTAACTGACTGAGCCACCCAGATACCTTTTAAGATTTTATGCTTGACTTAAGAACTAATGAATTCTTACAGTATAGTTCAACTGTCTTGAGTGGTTTTGGGATCCTCACTTGAGGCTGATGGAGAAGACAGCAACAATAAAGCACATTTCCACTCAGTTTCTAAACAGACATGCTGGTGTTTATTAGGACAGCAGGGTGTCCTGTTCACCAGAATAGGTTTAGAGTTCCCTTAGTTCCCGCAGCTGGGCGGGGGCAATTCATGTGCTTCTCTACGAAAGGGGGAAGACATGGAAGCCACGTGAGGAGCTGTTCTCTGAGTCCTCCCGTCTGGGGTCAGACTTGAGCGAGGACAAGCCAATCAAGAAGAATGACCAATAGGGGGCGCTTGGGTGGCGCGGAGGGATAAGCGCCTGTCCGCCTTTGGCTTAGGTCATGGGATGGAGCCCCAAGTTCGGCTTCCTTCTCAGCTTCTCCCTCTGCCCCTCTCCCGGTTCGCGCTCTTTCTCTCTTTCAAATAAATAATACATACATACATCTTAAAACAAAACCAAAAAACTAATCACTAGGATGGAATGTTCCAAGTGCCTTTTGCATCTGAGGCGGGTGGTTTGGGAGGCCGAACAGTGAAGGGGCGACTAGACCCGACCAGACCTGGCTCCTCAGCCTAAGGGAATATCCACAGCTGAGATGTAGGAGGAGGAAAACAAAGAGGGAACTGAGAAGGGAGAAACCCAAGGCTATAAGTCCCAGCTCCGGAGAAAGGGAAGGTTGGGGTGGGGGCGGGGGCGGGCAGGCTTAAGGAAAAGGTGGCCTGAACTTGAATGAGACCGGCGGGACCGGCGGCATCAGGTAATCCCGCACGTTCTAGCAGTTGCCCCAAATGTCCCGTTTCCTTATATTTTAATATTCCAGGACAGCAGCAGAGAAGCAAGCTCCGCGAGGCTGCTGCTGCTGCTGGAGGCAAGCGCGGAAGGAAGTGCTTCAGAGCTGCCCAGTCCTGCGGCAGAGTTCTCCGGTCCCCGTACGGGCCCGCCGAGTGGGACGCAGCTTTATGGGGTGGGGGAGGGGCTCGACAGCTTCCCCTTCCCCCAGTTACAAAGTTGCCTCCATCGCGTCCCAGACGTCCAGGAAAAGTGCTGGAGCAGCGGGGGGAACGAAGAGAAGCCTGGCTTTTAAAACGCAAGCCACTTTGATGGAAGGACTCCACCGAGCAGACGGGAGGCAGCAGAAAAACTCTGGGAACTGGGTGGACAGGAAGCAGGGGACGCGAGACGAGGCGGGGCCAGAGCGGGCGGGGTTGGTACGGCGGGGAGGCCGGGGCGGGGCTGCTAGCGAAATTACGAGGGTGCGCTCAGCGCAGTAGGGCCTTAGAGGCCAGCCGGACGCGCCATGACCGCAGGGAGTGCGTGTGGCTGGGCCGTGGGGGTCCTCGGCGTGGTCTGCCTGGTGCTCCAGTTCGGTGAGTGGGGGCCTTCCCCGCGCCCTGGCGGGGACTGGGCAGCGCTGGGGGTGTCGATGGCTTCAGGGCTCTGGAGCCGGGTGGACGGGTGGGGCTCGAGGCGGCCACGGCTGGGTTGGGGAGAAGAAACTCAGCCCGCGGGACCTTGTCCCGCAGAGCTGTCACTTCAACAAGTCTCCCATGGGTACTCAGGAAGCAACTTTGACCTTAGGCACCGGAATCCGCCTTTGGAAGAGGGGTGGGACTGTGGCTTTTTCTTTTTAGAATCCTAAATCCCCATCTCCCCCAAGCCCTTTCACCTCCCCACTGGGTGTTTCTCCGGAAGGGTGTGCCTTTGCTGGGGTTCCAGTGACTGCGAAACCACTTGTTGCCCCCCCCCACACACACACACCCCCGGGGTGCCGTCGCCTAGCGCTGGGACGGCCCTTTCACTTCTTCCGAAGCGGGTAAGCTCCCCCAGGACGGGTCCCGGCGGCTGGACCTACCAAAGAACTACGCTTATCCGCGGCGCGCGGGATGGGGCTCAGGAGCGGCGACTGCCGATTGGTTCCCCTTCTGCTCCCCTCTCCTCCGACGCCGCCCCGCGTTTGAGTTGAGCTCCTGCCCGAAGGGTACCCGACCTGGGACAGGGACCCACCAAGAAAAATGACTGAATCGCCCCAGGATTCCGAAGCAGGGTGGCTGGTGCTCCTTTCCCCTCCCCTGAAAATGTAAAAGAAATCTGTGCGTGTAGAACTGCGTTCATCCCTTGCCCATTTCTTCAGCTAAGTTAACAGCCCCATGAAATATTTATGTCTCCATTTTTATCTCCCCACCTTTATAAACCCCTACACACAGCCATAGCCAAACCTCTGAAGCATAATAATAAACGCTTAACTAGTTCTTCTTTCCTTGAGGTTTCCCGTTGGGGGCCCCTTTGCACATACAGTAAGTTAATCTTCCATCCTCTTTCTGCACCCAGCTCCCATTGAGTGTCTATGGGGTGCGTGTCTTTGGAGACTGCCTAGCGCGGAGGGGTTGAGGATCGCGAAGTGCCTACATTCTAAGGCACAGAAGTAAATGCTGTAAGACAGGTTGAGCATAAAGTGCTCTGGGCCTCTATAGGGAAGGGAGCAGTGTCTTCTGTGGAATCAAGTCTGTCTTGTGAAACAAAGACTTCATGGAAGGGAGGGTATTTGAACCTGGCCTCGGAGGATAGATGGTGTGTGGACCTGCTGTGATGTGGGGAAAATTCCAAGAGGTGAAAAAGACAGGGGAGCACAGTGTACAGGGTGAACCTGGGCAGTTGAGAATCATTTGGTGTCCCTAGAGCCTAAGTGTGCCCGTGGGAGCTGGAGGCCCTGCTGCAGAGCTCTACACATCCCGGATGGGAGTCTGGATTATCTTCTGCAGGCAAAGGAGAATTCTTTCTGGGCCTCACAGAATCAGAACCATGTGCTTAGGAGGAATAATCTGGCAGCAGTATGGAGGAAGGATTGCAGCCGGGAGTCATTGGAGGCAAGGATGCTGTCACGGGGGGATGCCATCACAGGACACCCCCCCCCCCCAACTTTCCTATGCTGATGGCTGTGCCAAAGGGGCAGATGCACCTACAGGCAGAGCCTGTCTCAATGGGAAGCTGCCCACCAGTGATTAAGAGCATCAGCTCTGCAGTCAGATACTTGGCTTCCCACCCTGGCTCTGCTCCTCACCTGAGTTATAATTTCTGTAAGTTGACTAACTTCTGCAAGCCTCACTATCTTTGCCTTGAAAGAGAGACAGAGTATCACTCACTGGTGAGGAAAGGTAATGAGAGTATATACTTCCTGGAATGTGAGCATGAATCACTGAACACATTCTTACTGAGGGTCAGCTATGTGCTGGGCTCTATACAAGGGACTGGGGTTACAACAAGGGACAGACTTCCCTGCTTTTGTGAAGCTTACATTATAGTGGGGGAGAGAGACAGCAAATGAATAAATGAGTAAATATATAGGTGTTGGGTGGTGGTTAAGTAAACACTAATACAGAGATTAGTAATACAGAAGAAAGGGGAGTAGGCATGGTTGATATTTCTTTTTCCTTCTTTAAAACTTTGCAACATCAGAAATCTTTAGAATAGTTGCAAAAAATAGTATGATGAACACATACACACGTTTCTCCTGGAATCCCCAGTTATTAAAATTTTGACACATTTGGTTTACTTCTGTTTATAAACACAATATTTTTTGTCTAAACATTTGAGAATTGCAGATCTTATGACATCTTACCTGTAAACATTTCAACATATGTCTTTTTAAAAACGTATGTCTCCTGGAATCCATGAAACCATGATCATAGGAGATATACCATCAGTATAATACTGTTTGCTGATAGAGTCCAGAAGCTGATCCTGGATCACACACTGCATTTGGTTAGTCCTGCCTCTTTAATACCTTTTAATCTAAAACTTGCCAACTCTTTTTTCTTTTCTTTTCTTTTTTTTTTTTGGTACTTTATGACATCACCATTTTTGAAAGGTCTGGGCCAGTTTTATAGTGTCCCTAGAATTGGATGGTCTGTTTCCTCATGATTAGATTCTGGTTATAACTTGCAGGAATGTTCCATAGATGTGTTGTGTCCTTCTCCGTGCATCTCAGTAGAGAGCAGATGCAGTCCTATTTGTCCCATTATTGGAGAACTTAACTTTGGTTATTTGGTTAAGGTGATCCACTAGATTTCTCTATCACAGAGGCACCTGTTCCCCTTTGTAAATAATATGTGATTTATCAAGTGACATTTGAGATTGTGTAACTGTCCTGTTCCAAAACAATCTTTCATCCAGTGTTTTAGCTGTTTTAGCATCCACTGGTGATTCTTCTCCAAGTCCACTAAAATATTTGTGGATGGCAGTTTTCTATCCCTATTTTTCTTTATACATCATTGACCTTCTTGAGTAATGAAGAGCTTTTGCTCCTCTTTTTAAATTTTTTTTTTTTTTTTTTTTTTTTTTTAGTTTGAGTATGGACCCATGGGTATTTCTTAAGATGTCATTTTTTGTCAACTCTTTTGATGCTCGGTGATCCAGATTTTGGCAAATGGGAACCCCTGTGTGCTTCTATGTTCTTTGCCATGTTTCCATCAGTTTTTGAGAACTTCCTACTTTCTGGCACAGAAGCATGTCTTGGACTCATTTTGTACCGTTTTCCTGCCTCAGCCTGTAAACATTAGAGTCTCTCGTTCCTTTTAGTGGGAGATGGGATTTAGAAATCAGTGTCTGGGTATTAGGTGTACTCAAGGCTACTGGAGTCTTCATTTCTAAGCTGCCAGTTCTCAGAGCTGGGAAAGTTTTCACAAAGTCATGAGTTTATCCTGTTACCACTAAGCCTCATTCAACAATTTGGTTCAGTTTTCTCTTCCTCTATTCCTTATTCGTATGTCCCTTTGCCACAGTGAGAACACTATTCCTCATAGCATCACTGTGTTTTCCTAATATGCATTAAACACAAAATAGTTTCCTCACTGCTCTACCAGTACTGCTACCAAGCACAAACTTTATAGTTCGGAGTTTCTTCACTGTTCTTTTTATTCATCCATATATCCCACTGAATATGTACAGAATAATGTCTTTTTAAAAGTTGCTTGGATTAATTTTTTTCTTCTGGGTGGTTATGCTATCAACGCAATGTATAGTTGCATTAATTTGTTTCTATTCAATTTTCGGGTTCCCCCTTGATTTAATTTTTAAATAGGTGAAATATTAATATGGTGCCAGTCAAACCATATAGAGCTATGCTCAGAGAAATCCTGTTCCCACCCTCTCCCTGTCATAACAGGTACTGTTTGTTTCTGTTTTATCCTTGTTTTTTTTTTTTTTTTTTTGTGGTAACAAGTGTTTGCTGCAAAAACAGTAACAATAGTAACATCCTCAATATACCCTTTTCTACCTTGCTTTTGTCTCTTAACCATATGTCTGGATAATCATTCCATATCAGTTCATAGAGATCATCATCATTCTTTTTTTTTAAGATTTTACTTATTTATTCGACAGAGATCACAAGTAGGCAGAGAGGCAGGAAGGGAAGCAGGCTCTCTGGTTCACAGAGAGCCCAATGCGGGACTCAATCCCAGGACCCCGGGATCATGACCGGAGCCGAAGGTAGAGGCTTTAACCCACTGAGCCATCCCGGCGCCCCTGTCGTTATTCCTTTTTTACAGCTACATAGTCTTCCATGGGCTGAATGTCTGATGTTCAGCCACCCTGCTCTCTAGTGGTTTGTGTTCTACACTTTGTAGCCCAAGGAGGGTCTCCCTAAAACGGTAACAGGTGAGCGTGGCCTTAAGGGACCCAGGCAGCTGTCTGGGGGAGCAGTATTCCAGGAAGAGGGGCTAGTAGCAAAGACCCTGAGACGGGCTTCTGGCATTTAGGGGCATTCAAGGAGCCCATTGCACCAGAAAGCAGTAGGAAAGGAAGTTGTAAGCACAGTCAGGGCTAGGTCCTAGAGATAAAGTTCTGTGGGCCCCTTTAAAGACTGTGACTTTTTTACTCCCAGCAAGATGGGACGTTTTGGAGGATTTTGAACAGGAGTGAAATTACAGTGACTGGAATTTGTAAATGAATTATTCTGGTGAATCTGGAGAGCTGTCTGTAGAGGGAGCAGAAGAGACGCGGGGGACCAGCACGGGAGGCCATAGGAACAGTGTAGGTATGCAATGACCACAAGAGCGGGGGACTGGATGGGAGACAGGGGGCTGTGTTTGGAAGCGGGAACCAGCAGGACTGGGTGCATCATCAGGATGCCACGTGGATGGGGCTGAGGTAGTCCATGCAGGTAGCCAAGCTCAATAAGGACTGTTGTTTCAGCTCTTTTTAGCAGAACCTGCCCTCTTCTGTTGCTGCTTTGTATAGTTCCTTTGTCTTGCCAGCTATCTCCACAGAGATTTTCTTTCCCTGTATGCAGAAACAAAGCCATTTACTACTTCTTAAAATGTTCTTTTCACTGATTTGTTTTCATGGTTTGTTGTTTGTTTGTTTTTTTCTTAACAATACAGTGTGTTAAACCTGGACATTAGATGATATAGTGTCTAGCATTTCTCCTTTTTAAGTTATTATCTCACATTATTAAGTGAAACTTGTTCATTTTTCTTTCTGCAATCAAGATTCACAATCTGTGTGTTTTTATTTAGGAAAAAGATACTCTGAGTCAAAATAGTGTGGTGTATTCCTATAAGAAAACTAGACCTATTGTTATAATAGTAGCTGTCAGGAACTGAGTACATACTCTGTGCCAGGTCCTATGCGTAGTAGTTTGGATTTTTGTTTTCATTTCATTATCACACCAGTTTTTTTAGGTAGAGACTATTAAAGAGGAGAACAAAGTTCAGTTAGGTTAAGTACCTTGTCCAGGTTCACTTCACACAGGAAAGAAATGAAAGCGTGACAGAAGTCAACGTCCATCTGTCTCAGAACCCGTGCATTCCCAACCCAAGTTTAGATAAACTTTATGAAGATTTGAAGATCCATAGGTGACCTCTCTCTCTTTTTTTAAGTTTATTTATTTTGTTAGTAATCTCTACACCCAATATGGGGCCTGAACTCACAACCTTAAGATCAAGAGTCATACGTTCTTCTGACTGAGCCAGCCGGGTGCCCCCGTAGGTGATCTCTTACGTGTGGCGTGTATGCATTGTTCAGTGTAATTTTTGCTAAGACATGTAAAGTTATGTAGGACAGCACAGTTGCCAGTCACATAAGATTGTTTTCAAAAGCACCATCTGCAGAAGTGGGTTGGGGAAACTTTGTTCGGGCTGTAGAATTCAGGATGTGGATTTATTGACATATTTATGAACATTTTGTTACAGTTATAATCTCTCTATACACCCATACTTTACTCCCTAGTACTTTTGTGTAATCCTGATCACATTATAATATTTATGAAAATTAATGGTAATGCATCATATCACCTAAATTCTACCCTTACTCAGATTTCTCCAGTTGTTACAAGAATGTCTTTTTTAAAACACCAGGATCTAATCAAGTTTCCCACATTGCATTTGTGACTAGGTTTTTGGTTTAATTTTGATGGGTAGCTTTGAAAAATTTTTAGAGACTTAAAACCACCTTTTGAGAACCAGGTCAAAGAATTTGTTTTATTGTCCAAGAAATTGTAGGTGTTTCTTGAATGAAGACAGGCTTTCAGGGTAGGTATTAGTTCCTCTGTTTAAAAGCAGAAAGTTTGCCTGCATACATGAGGCATGAGTGTTTGGTTGCAGAAGTTTTCTGTCTTTTGATTTCAAGTGCAGAAATCAAGTGATTTCTTCTCAAGTGCAGAAGATCTTTTAAAGCTTTTACATAGGAAAACAGACTCAGCAGTCACAAATCAAACCTGTCTCCAGATTGAAAGTGAAACCAGGATACTACCTTGTCCACTTGTTCAGACCCATTGAGATCTGAATAGGAGTTGTAAAAAACGGAGACTGTCCCCATGAAAGTGCTAGAAGACATCTTAGCATTTCTTTGGAGATAGCTTTTGGTGTCTGTCCACTAGCATCCAAAGAAAATGTCTTCCTGTTACTTTATAGACACAGCATCTTCTCTTTTGACTGTTTCCTTTTTTGTTTTCTTGTTTTCTTTTCCTTTTAAAAAATCTTCTTGCCTTTGCACCCTTTTGTCTTTCCTTTCCTTTTCTTTTCCTGCTACTGGTGCCTGTACCAGTGACCTCTGAGTCCAAGGACTCTGAGGCTCCAATTAAAATCAGTGGAAGTAAGGCGACCTATTGCCCAGAATCCCTGTAATAAGTTCATGTCTGCTCTCTGCCCCCCGGTGGGGAACTCCTAGTTCATAGGTCTGCCCTTTGTGGCCTTGACCAAGTATCCCATCTGAAGGAAACAAATTATTTTGATAGGCTTGTTCTCAAGACCCATTTCAGGTCCTAGTGGACTTAAACTTCCTTTCTATAATGTTCCTCAAAATGTCTGTTGTGATTAGTGTCTGAATTTCCACCAGGCTCACTGCTGTGTAGTTTCTTGAACATCTTCCCCCTGTAACAGTTAAAAACTAGGGGGAAAATGCTATTTTATATACACAGTCAGAAAATAATAAGAAATTCAGATTCATAAGAAACTAATAAGGCTGTGTCATCATAAATTAGTTTCTCAACTATGAGCCAAGTAACCTGAAAATGGTAGGGATTATATAGAAATTCTTAATGAAATGATCAATAGTGTATAGAAATACCTTGAATCAGACTTTGGAGAATAGATTTTAAAAGGCTCACAGAGTCTTAAATTGCTCTAGTAAAGTCATTATTCCCCAAAGCATGCTGTAGATCTCAGATATATCCTCCAACAAGAACATGTGGCTTTTGAGCCTAATGAGCTCACAAATGGGGCTTTTGAGCAAGATGGTATACGGGTATCTTGAAAGACAGGCTGGAGGAGTGCTGACAATTAGAAACATAACATGAAACTGGCAAAAATGATTTTGATAATATATTTTGCTTCACCTAATAGAACCATAATATTTTCATTTCAACATCTAGAAAACATTAATGAGGGATTTTACATTCCCTTTTTCATATTAAATCTTTAGTGTCTGGTGAGTATTTTATACTCACAACACACCTCCCTTTGGACAGACCACATTTCATATACCCATGAGTCAGGTGTGACTGGTGGTGACTGAGGCACACTGTACAGATGGAGAGGGGAAAGGACTGTAAGTATCAGCCCAAGGGGTAAAACGGGGAAAGCTTTAGCCTGCCAGGAGACAGAAAAGCTCAACAGGAAATTGATTTTATTGGTTCCAACATCTCCATTCCAGATGAGCTCAGCAGGAGTCAAGTTGTAGCTTGACAACTGAGAGCACACGTGGGGCAAGTTCTAGGCTGTTTCTGGGGCTGGGGGTGCCAAGGGGCTTACAACCTTCTGAGATTCAGGTAGCTGCTGTTTCAGGCTGAAATCAAGGAGATGGGGAAGCAGTGGTAGTGTAGCTGAGAGCAGGAGATTCCTGTTTTTAGCAATCATGGCAGCACAAATCCTTGACTGGATCTGGACAAGGATGGTATGGACAAGGGAAGACCAAAGCATCTCACTTCCTGGCTAACAGTGTGGGCTCCGGAGCTGGCTGCCTGTGTCTGGGCACCAGCTCTGTGTCCTCTGCATGACCTCAGTCAGCTTCTGAACTTCTGTAATCTGGTGGCTCCCATTCTTTGGAATGTTCTTCCCCATATTCTCAGGCCCATGCTGTCACTTTTTCTAGGCTGAGTTGGCTTAAGACTCATTTGGAGTGGATTTATGAAGAGCTAGGTTAAAGAAACGAGCTGCACTGCGCTTCCTTAAGTAAAAAGACTCAATTTCCTCTTTATTATCTACACAGATTTCCGACCCCAAAACTGGAATATGGGTTCTGACTGATCTGCTAATATCTATGAACCTAATAGGACAGATTATCTGATAACAGACATTTTAGGAGAGTGGCCACTTCTCTGTGTTGTAAACGTGTGTACGTGTGTAGAGAGAGACTTTGTTTCCCAAAATGCCGCCACTTTCACACTCCAGGCAGATGTCAACGGGCAGTATGCCATGATACAGAGGAGAAAGGTTATGGTCACAACCTCCCATCTGGAGAAGAGACTCAGCTGCTCGCTTGGGTTCAGAATGCCCCCCAGATCCTGCTGTCTTCACGCTTGAAGGAGTCTTTAACTGAAACACCGTTAGAATATTGAACATGGGGAAATACCAAGATTTATATATTCAGGTACTGAAACTTTTAGGGGATTTTTTTTTTCATCAAATCAACTTCAATCTTAGCTACTCAAATCTGCAAGCCATCCTTAAAATATATTTTAGAGAGAGAAAAAGACTTTAAAATCACATCCTTCATTTCTAAGAAATGACTTCAGTAAACAAATTGCATCTCCTCAGACCCTATACGGGCTGTTGCCTTTGATTCTGAGCTGACATCCTGCATGGGTCCACTCTTACCTGGTGGAGGTAGCAGGCAGGAAGGGGAAGCAGGAGACATCTTGAAAGGAATAGCAGTGGGGGAGAGATGGGAGTGGGGATCCAGCAGCCTCTCCAGTCTGGCTGTGGTGCTGGTGGCTAGCACTGGGAAAGGTGCCTCTTTCCCCTGCACATGGTGGAGGGGGCTGTCCCAAGCTCAGGGTCTGGGCGAGCTGCCAAATTCCGAGGTTCTGTCAGGAAGCCCCGCTTTTCAGACGGTAGTCGAGTTGTATTTCCGTTACATTATTCACTCAAATATTTATCAAGTGCCCTTCCTGGGCCAGGCAGCGGTGAAACAGCGGAGGCAGAGCACCACCCTGTCTTTGTCTGAACTCAGATTGGGATCGGTTGCTGCCTTTTAAGAATGAGAAGTTCCCCCACAAAAGTTGAGCATCCAGCATTTCTTGGAAAATCAGAAGTTCGGCACGTTGCACGCGCACCCGCGGGTGGGAGCTGAGGAGTGCATGTGCGTCAGTGCCGCGGCATCCGCGGGCTGCCCCGGGGACATCTGTTCATGCTGCTGCTCCCCGTTCTCTCAGGCTTCGCAGTGGCACCTGTGGTTTTGTTTCCCATGTCACGTCTTCACCTGTCCCTTGTTTTCCCTTTCTTTCTTTTTTTGGCTCTCGCTTTCCTTCGCCCCCACATTCAAGCCTCTCTTGTCCCTTTTCCGCATCGCACATGGTACCTTCCATCGCGCATGGTACCTTCCATCACGCGTGGGGAGTGCAGACTCCTAGACCCTCCCTTCAGCTTCGTTTCTCATGGCCTCTAATTGTGAAGCCCTGTCCCATGTCCCTTTGTCACATCTGAAGTCGTTTGCAAACTGCAACACTACCACCACAAAACTTAGGTCGTCACATTTTGGGGATTTGGGTTTTATCACTTTCTTGCTCCGTCAAACCTCAATTTCCTCATGTATATCAAGCCGGGGGTCCTGGGGGCCACAGACTCTTGTTCTCTCAGGACCCCTCAGACCGTGACAGTCAGTGATTTGGGGACCCCTGAGCCCGTTACCTCGCCTGCAGGTTTCAGAGGCGTGCTTGAGTCTCAGCTGGAGTAGTCCCCTTACAGGAGTTCTACAGATGCAGTTTCTAGGATGTATCCTGTCACGTCTGTAATAGCCATGTGCCACATAGCAGGCTACATAAGAAAATAGTGGTTAAATTTTCAAACCGTCTCGGTTCAATTCTAGTTTTACCACTTCACTAGCAAGTCACTTAATCTTTGTGTTCCTCAGTTTCCTCATCTGCAAAATAGGGTTAAAAATAGTGCCTGCCTCCTCCATATTTGTAGAACTCTTCCAAGGGTGCCTTGCAGACAGTGAGTACTATATAAGTGTTTGATTACTAAAATTAGCAGTCAGTGTCAATCCCAGGACCCAAGGAAAACACCCAGAGGAATCTGTGTCTGGGAGTGGGAATCTGTCCTCTTTAACTCAGTAGTTATGGTGACCATATTTTCTAAGTCAAAAAATCAGGACACTTCATCTTTAAATATGTGAGTTCCAATTCTGACTTCAAGCTATATAAGAATTATCAAAATTGGGTGTGATGGTGATGTTTTGCAAGGACACTGCCACTAAGTACTTGGAGCTGAGGCTGATTTTAGATGTAGGATTTCTCTATCTATTGGTATTAGGTACCTCCCCTGTCTTTAAAAGATCGTTTAGTATTCTTCAAAACAGTTTTTAAAATGCAGGCTGGCATGGAATGTCTGTTTAGGCTATCACTAATGCATTTTTTTTCTTTCCCTTCGTTTGTAAATGATGCAATCCCGCACCATGCTCAGTGGTCACACCGCCAGGATCACACACAACAAAGGCCTTGATGTGGCCTGACTCACTGCAAGAAAAAGAGGGAAAGCCCTGCTGAAAGCCACATTTATTTCAGGCATTGTGTAAACACTCTCAGTCTTATTCAACCCTCAAAACAATCGTTTGTGGTGGGTGTTATGATTTACATTTTACAGCTCATATGGGAGGCTTTTGAGAGTTCCCCTGGGCCCATCTGCCCGAGAATCTGGGCACTTACCCTTCTGCCCCCCAGGCATAGGAAGTTGGCATCCTCTCTGACCACCCCGATATCAGCAAAGCAACCAGCCCACTGCTGACCCCTTTGTTGCTGTTTGTGTGCAGATTCATTCATTCATTCGCAGTGTGTGACCTTTGAGAAAGAACTCACTCCCCTTTCTCCCATTCTTCTTTTTCATTGGCAGTTATCCTATCAGCAACTTACTTCAGGGTTAGTCTTGAAAGTGCAGTGGAAAAGAGTTTACTGTGGGAAGGGAATACTAGACGGTAGCCACTGCAAATGTAATGATCCCCAAGTCTGTCTCCTCTCCTGTGTGCCCAGCAGCCTACTGGACATATCCACCTGGGAGTCTTACAGACCCCACCCAGTGCTGGCATCTGAAAGTATGATCTTCTTGCCCCAGCTGGCTCCCCTTCACCTCCCGTGTCTTAGGGAATGACACCAGCCACCCATCTAGGAGAAGAATTACAGTATAGATAACAAAAATTTCTATAACGTACAAGGAACTCATAAACTCTGGTGAGAAAAAGACGAGCTAGCCAATAGAACAAAAGGCAAAGGATACAAAAGGACAGTTCTCAGAAACGGAGATCCAAATTACCAAAAACCAGAAAAGATGCTTAAATTTCTAGAGGTTAGGAAAATGCAAATTCAGAGAACAATGAGATGTCACTTTGTGCCTGATAATTAAATGTGCAAAAAAAAAAAAAAAAAAAAAAGGAAAAGATGGCTGGATGCTTGCAGGGTGCAAGAAAAAGGTAACTCATATGTTACTGATCAGAATGTAAATAGCAAATGCAAGCATTGTGGCAGCGCCTATTAAAAAATCTGGGGCACCTGGGTGGCTCAGTCCGTTAAGTGTCTGCCTCCAGCTCAGGGATCCTATGATCAAGCCCCACATCAGACTCAGTACTCAGTGGGGAGCTTGCTTCTCCCTCTGCCTGCTACTCCCCCTGCTTGTGCTCTCTCTGTCAAATAAATAAATAAAATCTTTAAAAATTTCTTTTAAATAAAGAATGTGTTGCCCTTTAATTTAGCCCCACTCCAGGGACACTGTCCCATAGATACAAAGCCATAAATATGCAAGAACCTGGACACAGGTATGGTTGTGACAGTTACTGTAGTAGAAGAAGCTAGGGACAGCAGTGGTGGATGGCTAATTAATTACGGTTCATTCATACCCTGGAATGAAAGTCTTGCCCTGCCAGTGGATTTGGCGTGACCTCTATGAGGTACTCTTGCCAGGAAAGGCAAGATGTGGAGAAGCATGCATAAGACCGTTTTCGTTAAATCATGACCAGGCATATATATATGTATATATATACATATATATGCATTATATGTGATGCATCTTTGTTTCTATTTGGTGATCTGAGCAGGGAGAAAAAAAAAAGGGTATATTCTGAGTTGTTAATGGAAATTACTGGACTGAGGGTGGTTAGAGGGCTTGGGAGATGGGGTAAGGCATCCAAGCCACACACACCCACACAGTTCAGAGAAGATTGTGCTAAATGTCTGTATCTCCATTCTGCAGCTATATAAAATTATATCTATGTGTCTATGTATGTTTTGTTTTTAAACACATTTTTTAACTAAAGAGTTCATCTTATTTGTCACCATCCTGCCTAAAACTCTTTGGTAGCATTCTCGTCTCAACATACAGGGCAGAATTTTGTCTGAGGCCTTGCAAGGCCTGGGCTCTGCCTGCGCGTGCAGCCCCCCAGCTCGTCTTGTCTCATAGCATTGCCCTCCTGCCTTCTGGACCTGGATCCCTGAACAGGGGCCAGCTCCCCCCAACCCCGCTTGGTGGCACTTGCTGCTCCTCCTTCTTCACAAGCCGTCTCTAACCCCTCGTTGGCTCCCCAAGTGGGTGCTCTTTAGTGACACCCTGTGTTTCTACTTGCTGGCCCTGAGCACAGCTGCAACAGGACGTTGGTCCAATTATTTGTGGTTTTTAAAAATTAATTAATTAAATAATTTGACAGTGTGTACAAGCAGGGAGAGCAGGGAGCAGGCAGCAGGAGAGGGAGAAGCAGGCACCCGGCTGAGCAAGATGCCTGATGTGAGGCTCCATCCGAGGACCCTGGGATCATGACCTGAGCTGAAGGCAGATGCTTAACCCACTGAGCCACCCAGGCGCCCCGGTACAATTATTTGGATCAAGTCTGACTTTGCTAACAAAAAGTGAACTCTGAGAGGCTGGGACTGCATCTGTCATGTTCTGGGGGTGGAGGGTGGGGGTCCCCACATCATAGAGCTGCCCAGTGGGTACTTAAAGAGCAAATATTTCCAGAATGAGCCTGCTGTGAAAGGGGGGCAGCACAAGAGTCGGGAAATCTGCGTTCCGGTCCCTCTGCCACCCTGAGTCTGCAGAGTGACTGCGAAGCCTGTTCGCTCCTCTGTGCGGCATGGCCGGCGCCACTGCTGCAGTGTGCGTGACGGGTGTTACAAAGGGACATGAGGGTGCGGGAATGCACCGCGGGCAGCGAGGAGGCGTTCGGTGACCTTGTCCTTCAGTTTTCTTGGTACCCTGTCACTTCACCTGTGAGATGGGGAGTTGTCTTGTTGGGTCCCCCAAAATTGGGTCCCCCAATAATGGGTCCGTGATTAAAGGAGCGAGACTGATACAAAGCGAAGGTCAAACAAAGCTTTATTTCGCGCCTAGCATCAGGAATCAGACCAAGCGTCAAACAGACCGGTCAGGGCCGCCCCTCCAGAGAGGGTGACCCCTCCCTGCTTTCCAGACTAACTTTTATAGAGCAAGGGCCATTTGATTGGGCCTGGCCACACACAGGTGGCCAATGAGATTGTAACACACACAGGTAACTCTGCAGTGATGCTAGGTGACCAATTGAATCACAATTTACCCTAGAAAACATTGGAACCAGCCTATCACACCTTGGTTAGGATTGGCGCCAAAAGTATCCCAAAGGGTGGGGCCCGTACTCCTTGGTAGCGAGGAGACAGTATGTGCCCCCACTGATTGAATACCTCCACCTGGCCTGACCCACCCTTGTACTTGGTGTTACGTGGGACTGGTTTCCCGGACTTGCTTTCAAGTAAGTTCCCCTGGGGGGCAGCAGGGGGGGGTCAATTTAAGTTTTACAACAGAATGGCAGTTCCACCCGGGGTGGGGCGGCTCTGGCTGAATAGGCCCTTACAGTCTGATTTTACAGTCGGATTTTGAGAATTTCTTCCAGCTCAAAACTGGCTTTTTTGGAGCGGGTCTCCCCCTTCCCCTCCCGTGCTTTCTGCCAGCACTGGCTCCATTCCCGACTTGCTCCGTCCCTCTGTTCTCAAGCCCAGGAGCCATGGCCTCTCCCTGGGAAGATGGCAGCCGAGGGTCATCTCATACCGCTTCTCTTCCCCCACCGCCCTCCCCACTCCTGCATTCATTCACGCCCAAGACCTTTCAGGCCTCCGCTAGTGGGTGTGGCTAGACCGTCTCTCCTCACATCCTGCCCCTCTCATCCACCTTCCCACGTGGTCTGGTCGAGCGACCGGCACCCCAACAAGGCTGCTGGTGAATGCCTGTGGGCAGTCCCCCTTAGTTAAGGGAGATGGGTTTTCAAAATTCTCGCAATAGACAAACGGGCCCTATTTACTCCTTATTTGAAATTACTGAACACGGCTGCCTACCATCGGTCTATTTAAGAGTCTTGATTTTTTCCCATGTTCTTTCAATTACCCTGATTGCTACTAGGCAGAAACTTCAAGTTTTAATTTATCGTTAATGTCTTTCCCTTAACAGCTGCTCTTCTCTCTGAACAGGAAAGTCAAGTCTGGAACCAGATGCATTTAAACCCATTTTGGGGTATTGGGAATATCTCAGTCTAGTGGTGGTAGTAAATACTCAACAGCCAGATTGGGGGCGAGTAGGCGGGAGTTTCTGTTTGAAGCCTTAGTTCTTTGCTGTGGATATTCCCACGGTGTGGATTTCAGGCTCTCAGCCAGGCTTGGCGGCATGGGGTCGGGCACAGATGCTAACAGTTGACTCGCGAGGAGGGACAATTGAAGACAGCTCACCCACGCTCCCCACGCCACTGAACCCAGTCCTGTGCCCTGAGTGGCTCCGCTTGCTTCCCAGTCCTTGTTTCTGATCTCCGCTGATAGCCCGTCAGTCAGCCAAGAAGGACACCTGACCAGTCCATTAACGCCCCCTTGTTAGGGTACGGAGTCGACCACCCCTTAATTAGACAGAAATCACTCTCGATAATGCAAGCCACACAGCGAGGTTTATTTCCAGCTAGCTGGGGTCCAAGTATCTGCCCGGCGCAGCAGGTTTCAACAAGGACCCCAAGCACTCAAAGCCAAGGGTTTATATAGCACTTTTTAAAAAAGATTTTTATTTATTTGACAGACTGAAATCACAAGTAGGCAGACGCAGGCAGAGAGAGAGGACAGAGAGAGGAGGGGAAGCAGGCTCGATCCCAAGACCCTGAGATCATGACCTGAGCCGAAGTTAGAGGCTTAACCCACGGAGCCACCCAGGCGCCCCTATATAGCATTTTCAAGGCACTTCTTCATAGCTACATACATATCTTGCACCCCACTTTGACAGTTTTTGACTTGTTTTTAAGTCCCCTGGCACCACCACCTAACCGCCCTGGTGGTATATGATTAAGTTGTTTCTTAGGTTTTAGCTACTTTCTCTTATCTCAAGTTACCTGCGCCGTGTGGGTTTGTTAGGGACGCTCAGTAAAATGGCTTCCCGGCCTTCAGGATGGACATTCTTATGCTAACCCACTCTTACAGAGCAAGGTGCCAGTTTTGCTTTGCCAAGATGGCTGTACTTCTGTTAGGGCTAGACTCGAGGTGGGTACAGCCTTGTTTTTCTTGGCCTCCACACCTGGAGCTGGTTTCCAGGACTTGTTTTTAAGTCCCCTGGGGGAGGGGAGCAGGGACAGTTTAAGGGTTAAACAACAAAGTTATTGTTGAACCTCAGTGGAAGCCTCTGGCTAAAATAAGAATATAACATAGGGCCTTACACCCTCTCCCTCGTCTACACCTCCAGTCACTAAACCCTGGTGCTTTCTGACCCTAGCTGCTCTTGAGTCTGGCCTTTTGTCTGTCCCCTCCCTCCAGACCTTGCTCTGGCCCGCCCAGGCGGCCACCCTCTCGTTGCTCCAGCACTGACCTCGATTCCGGTTGCCTTGCCTGCATGCCTGTCCCGGGCCACCACTGTCCACTTTGCAGGCCGTCCTGTGGCTTTCGCTTGCCATTAGGATCCATCCCAAGCCCTGAGCCTGTCTCACCGGACACCCCCAGACCCTACCCACAAATGCTGTGACCTGGCCCTGCCTGCCCCCCCAGCCTCACCCCCAACCTGTGACCCACTTGCTTGCTTCTTCTAGCGATGGGGAGCTGCTTTTATTTCCTCAAACACACCCAGCTCCTTCTCCACTCCGGGCCTGCTTTTTTTTTTTGGCGGGGAGGGGGGGGTGTTGGTGGGGGGAGGCTCCGCTTCCTCTGTCAGTACAACAATGACCTCTCCTCCCCTCCTCCCCCAGGCCTGGGGCGATGCCTCCCGTGAGCCTCAGCATGACTTCCTGAGGAAGGCCCTCGAGGAGGTAGCTCCCCAGGCCTGCTTTGTCTTCCCCACACAGTGGGGCTTCTGGAGGGCCTGCGCTGCCCACAGTTCCCAAAGGGGACTTGGTGCTCCATCGAAGCTGAATCTGTTTCTTGCGTGTTTGTGGGCCGCGGCGTCCCCGTGAGAGAGGAAACTCCCGCCTTCCATGAGCTGTGTTTGCCATCAGCTGTTTATCTGTTTAGTGTAAAAAGTAGCTGATGAATCATTTTTACTGCAAAATCTCTCCCCCCCACCCCCACAAAGAGCATCTTGGAGGATGGTTTTCTATTTTCAATCAAGTCGTGTTGGTTTTCCTAACCAATTTCTTTTTCCCTCCTAGACTCCATCAGCTGTAATTTCCCGATGTTTGGAACTGTGAACCAGAGCGTAACTTTCCCTATAGCAAGCTCTGTACCCTTTACGGAGATTATGTGGACAAAAAATAGGGATAAAGTCCTTGAATGGGAAGCAGGCTTTCCCGTCAGAGTTTTCCCACCTTTCATAGGCAGAGTTCATTTAGACACCACATCAGGAAGCCTTACCATCTTCAACCTAACATATTCGGATGAGGCGGACTATAAACTGGATTCTTTGAGCAGTGGCGACACTTTGTTCACTCTGAAGGTGATTGGTGAGTATTCCATAAATTTATTCCATAAATTGGTTTGTTTAAAATGGCAACTGTCCCAACTATTTTAAGAGATGAACACAAATGAATGGTTTCTGAGAAGTAAGAGACTTGGATCTCTGAAGGTGATTGGTGAGTATTCCATAAATGTATTCCATAAGTTGGTTTGTTTAAAATGGCAACTGTCCAACTATTTTAAGAGATGAACACAAATGAATGGTTTCTGAGAAGGAAGAGACTTGGATCTCTTAGGCTGTCAGGCACACCTGTGTCCGTGCCCTCGTCATCCTCTGAGTGAGGAGAGGGTGTGACGGAGATGGAGGCCAGCTGGGTGGAGCTGCTGCCAGCAGCATTGCTTGTCTTGCTGGGAGTATTCTGGAAAGGGATGTAGTGGCAGCAGTGAACTCAGAACTCTGAGCTCCACTGAGAGATGATGCTCTGGAAATTAGAGTGTGCACCTGCACCACACCCCAGGAGGTGGATTTTTTTCTCTCCTCTATCACCTTACATGGGAATGTGAGATGGAGTCCTTGTTCCTCCGCACTTACTTCCCATCATGCTTCCAGGTCATTCTCCTTGTCATCTGTAGGCTCCTGGATACATCCCAACATTTCTGGATCATTGGAAAGCCTGGCCCACTTTTGCTGTTTCTGATGTTCCTGCTGTCATAATTCTCAGTGATTATAATATTTAAATATATTGTTCTAATATCCTGGCTTCTGAGCCCGCGGTCTCCTCTCCTGTGATGGTCTTGTCCTCCATCCACCGCCTCCGCTGCCTTTCCCCACGGATAGAACCTGGAAGTTGTCATTACCACTCATTCTGAGCCCTCCACTGTGTCAGGCCAGGTGTCCCCTGCTCTGCCAATCCTGCTATCCCTTTACCTCGCGTGACCCCCTATCCTCCTTAGGCAGCCCGAATGTGCTCACTCACTGGGCCAAGCATTGGAAGATTTGGTTAGTTTCCTTGCTCCTTTTAATTTTTTTAATTTAATATTTTAAATTTTTTTTTAGTGATTTTACTTATTTATTTGGGAGAGAGAGTAGGGGCAGGAGCAGAGGGAGAGGGAGAAGCAGACCCCCTGCTGAGCAGGGAGCCTGACGTGGGGCTCGATCCCAGAACCCCAGGATCATGACTGGAGCCACCCAGGCACCCTTTTTAAATGGGCTGTACTCCTGTGGCCTGTGTGGCCAGGTCCAGTCCAGTGCTCTCCCTGTTTTATGCTAACACACTGTGGCTGTAGATAAACTCATTGCCCCACAGAGCCTCACACCTGAAGCGTCTGGTCACTTGCCTCAGTCAAATCCAATATGTCATATGTCCCGCAGTGTCCCAGCAATTATCCTTCCTCTCCTCAAGCCTCGTAGACCCTCTTCTCCAGACCCACTCCTCAGCTGAAGGCTTTGCATCTTGTTTCACTGAGGAAGAGAAGCACTTAGAGGAGAATTTCCACAGGCTGTCACCCTCAGCCTTTCTGCCTACCTGCCCTGAGCACCGGTACCCTGCTCACAGAGGTCTAGGCCCTCTGCTATACTCCAAGTCCTCTTCCTGCCACTGCCCTTGGGGACATCGCCCTAGTCATTGCCCTTGCCCTGTTCCTGCCTCAGCATCCTCCATGGACCCAACTCTCATCCGTAGTATGCCGTCAAACATTGACACCAGCGCCGGGAGCCCCCGGATGCCCCCGCCCCCACCCCTCCAGCTACCACCCACTTGCCACTTGTTTGTAGAGAATTCCATGAAGGATTATTTGTGTTTGCTTTTTAACCCCTTTCCTTCTTTTTCCTTTGCCCCCACCCCAAACAGGCTTTTATCACCCCAGGCTTTCACCCGAACTCTTGATCTCATTAAAGAAACCAGTAATCCATTCGTGCTCTCCTCACCACATCTTTCTTGGCCACTCAGCAGCATCCGACAGAGCGGATCCCCGTCTCTCCTGAAACACGACCTTCTGTGGGCATCCAGGATCCCACCCCGTTCTGGCATTCTGTTCGCTCACTAGCTGTTCCTTCCCGGTTTCCTTGGCTGGTTTGCTCGTCTTGCCCACCTGCAGGCCTTGGAAACCTGAAGGCCTGAGCCACCTTTCTCTGCCTGCGCTCACACCCAGCTGGGTGAGCTCAGCCTGGCTTCAGGCTTTCAGTATTATTTTGGCACTGATAACACAGATTGAGAGCTCTGACCCGGGGCCCCACTGACGTGTGTTTCGAACCGCTTCCTCTGGATTTCCACTTGGATGCCTGTCTGATGATCGTGAACTCATCAACTTTCCCTTGAATCCCGTTCTTCCCCATGTCTTCCCCGCGCTTGGTTAATGGCAGCTCCTTCTTCCCAGTTGCTCAGGCTAAGCCTTGATGTCATCTTCAACACCATGTTTCTCTTCCTCTTTCTCTCGAACACCATGTTTATTCCACCAGGAAATTTGCTGGTTTTACAGCCTCTGACCACCTCTCGCCACTTCCTCCGGGGCTGAGCCAGGGCTCCTTCAACTTTGTCCGGAGGACTGCAGCGACCATCTAACTGGTCACCCGTTGCCCCTTAACAGGAGGCATTTTGTGTTATTTTCAGATTTAACTACATTTAATTTTTTTCCCGTTTTATTGAGGCATAATTGACCTGTTTCACTGTATAAGTTTGAGGTATACAGCATGATGATTTGACTTACATGTATTATGACCACAGTTTTTTTTTTTTTTTAAAGATTTTATTTATTTATTTGACAGAGAGAGATCACAGTAGGAGAGAGGAAGGGAAGAGATCACAGAGAGAGAGAGAGGGAAGCAGGCCCCCTGCTGAGCAGAGAGCCCGATGCGGGACTCGATCCCAGGACCCTGAGATCATGACCTGAGCCGAAGGCAGCGGCTTAACCCACTGAGCCACCCAGGCGCCCCATCCACAGTTTATTTTTAAATGCAAGCAGCCAGAGTGATCTTAAAACAGAGGTCAAAGCATGTCATTCTTCAGCTTAGAAACTTCCAGTGGCCCCATCTCAGTCGGAGCTAAAACTAAGATCTGTAGTGCAAGGCCGTATGAGATCTGGCATCCCTGATCACCTCTTTCTGTTCTTAGGCATCCTAGTGTTGCCCTTGACTTTGCTACCTTTTCTGTGCTGCCCCTCAGCATTGCCAGCTCAACCCGTACCCATCTCGGCCCTCTATGGGGTCCCAGGTTCACTGTTTTCTCCTAGAAGTGGATGTCATTCTAGCCTTACCTCCTCTATGCCAGAGGCATTCTAGAAAGATCCATCTGGTAGCAAAGTGTGTAAGATGGCTTGCAGGGAAGGGAGAAGAGGCAGAAAGTCCAGTGTAGAAGTTCAAGTCTGAGCTCTCCAAGTCCTTTCTGAGGCAGTGTCAGTGGAATGGGAGGGGGTGAGGAGCTGGTGGAGTAGCTATTATTCATAAGTTCACCTGCCTGGTCTGTTGGAGACACTAGGAAGAGGAGAGAATTTCTCTCCTGTTATCATTGTAGCCCTAGAACTCAGGTACTAGGTGTTCAATAAATATTTATTATAGTAATGAAAGCAATTGAACCAGGTGACCGGGAGGTGGGGGGGGGGGGGAGTTGACAGAAATGGAGGCTTTCAGGCTGGGTGGCTGGTTTGTCCAGAAGATGATTAACTCCATTTAGAAGAGTGAGGCTTGTTAAGGTGTGGAGGCATCCCATTAGGAAAACCAGTGCATGCCTTCAGAGAAGCAGAATTTATAAAATATGCAGATTGGGGATCTGGCTATTTATAGAGCCAGCAACTAAAAAGATTGATTTTGTATTTAGATAACACTGGGAAACATTTGAAAAGCCCTTTCATAAGAGTTTGTAAAACTGCGTTCAGACTTTTGGATATGTTTAACTTTTTAAACTTGATGAAAGCGTTAAGAATAATTTGATTTTTAAAATTCCACGGTCATTCAACTAAGGTGCATGATTTCAGGAGTCAGCCCAACTGAATAGCCCTTAGGAAGCCTCGTTAGCAAAGACCTGCAGAGCCTGAGAGAGGTGAGTGTTGATCAGGAGGCAGTGATGTGGGCAGCGTAAAGGGTGTGACCTCAAGTCCTGGCTCGAGAGTCTGGCTGTTAGCCTGTGACACTGAGGAGCCACTGGATCTGATCCTGGAGCAAAGAAATGACTCGATGAACTCTATTTTCAGATGATTAATCAGATGGTAGGTATTGACAATGGATTAGAGAGGGAGAGCACCAGGTTGGAAGTGACTGTGATCTTCTAGGGAGACAGGTGTTGCTGGTAGATGTTGGGAAAGGAAAGAAAGAGAAGATGCTTCTAAGAAAGAGTCAAGCGAACTTAGATTTGGGTTATAAAAAGACAAGATGACTCAGGATTTCACACCTGAATGACAAAATGATTGGTCATACCTTTTTTTTTTTTTTTTTTTTTTTGAAATGAGGAAGGACTACTTCCTTCAGGGTATGTTAGTTAATACCTAAGTGACTTGATGATCTTCCGGAGACACCAGACCTATTGGGAGATTTTCAGAAAGGATATTTTCGGCAGGGGGATTTCCTGGCACCCCCTCAATTCAGGCCATCCACTTCCTTGTGTGTAAGTTCGTATTTGGCTTCCTTCTTCCCTCAAAATCCCCTTCAAATTTCCACCACCAGTGTTTATTAGTGCTTTCTCTCGTTAGCTGCATTGAAGGCGGTAATGGTCATATAAGTAGAATTAACTACTCGATCCTTAAACGATCTGAAGTGGTGTGACTTTTTACTAAAGTTAAGAGAAATACACAAATATCATCAGATCTGTAGAAGCGGTTCTCCATCTTACAGAGCAGGGCACTGGATTCCTGCATTGTAAATGGACCGAGTTGTCTTAAGGATGAAGTGGGTATGTTTCCTGTCAGTTTCATGCTGCTTGAGGTCCAGATGTAACTCCTACTTGTTCGCTGTGGCCTTGGGAAGTCCGGTGGGCAGTGAGAGAAGCTGGGGAGTCTCAGCAGAGATCTGAGCTGTGGGAGACCTGAGGAGGGTTTGCATCCTTTCCCGTGAGTGGGACCGGCTCTTCCAGCGGCCATGCTGTGGCGAGACCACCAGAAAGAGGTTTTGGATGGTTCCATGCGCTCTAACAACACACAAAATTACACCAGCTCTCCCATGTGGGCCCTTTCAAATTCTCTTCATACTCCAGTAGACCTTTCCAATCTTTCAGAGTATTACGTTCCATTTCATAGGTGAAAATGAGATCGATTTAACCAAGGGCTTCCTTCTGCATCTGTAGAACAAGGGGCCTGGGCTGGTTGGTTTCTTGAACATGTTCCCGCTACCACAGGAGCCATGGGCCAAGGTCACACAGCCAGTCGGAGTGGAAGTGCACACCTCCCAGCTCCTGGTTGTGTAATGCACGCCCGTGGAGGGGGTGCTCACCTTGCCGCCGTGCGCTCTGTTACAGCTGATGTGACCATGCCAGGCAGCGCGTGGTAGTCCCCATGTCAGCTGTTACCATGTCACCTCTTGTGATCCTCATCCTCATCGTGAAGGGGCGGCGCTGCTGGTTTCCCTGTTGTGCAGGAGAGGAGACCTAGCCACAGAGATTCAGTACCTTGGCCAAGGGCACGTGGCTCTTCCTAGCAGCGCTGCAGTATGAACCCAGGCAGTCAGGCTCTTAGCCACCTCACCCTTCCTTTTCGGAGGGGAGCCAATGAAGTTTACCTTTGAGACAGTGGAGAGAATCCCTCCCCTCTGTCCAGCGTCCGCTCTCCTCACTGAGGAGCCACCTCTGAGCCTTGTGTTGGGTCAGGCGCCGTTGGTAAGAGCTGAGGCGTGTTGAGTCCTTACCTTCCACAGACATACAGCCGAAGGGGGCTTATGAGGTGCCACTGTTGAGTTCACAAAACACTAGACGCTGGCTGAGTCAGATCACTACACGAGAATCTGGGACAGAACGCTCAGAGCACCCACATCAGCATCCTTGGTTGGGGGTGGGGAGCCCAGGAATCTGTATTTTAATACACACCCCTGGTGACTTCTCATGCCCACTGAGAGTTGAGAAATGCTTCTGTGGAACATTTCCAGTGAACTAGAAAGCTCAGTTTCAGGCCCAGCATAGTCACAGAGGGAGGCATAGGTACGTGCAGAGCGTAGAACAATCAGTTCTGGTTCTTAAGTACACAAAGACACTTGGGGCCTCAGGAAGGTGCTTCCTGGGGCTGCTGTGGGCATGTGGTAGGCAGGAAGGACCGGAGGAGGCTTAGAGAGGAGGGCTCCGGGCTGGCTAACTTGGAGTCAATGATAGCAGCTCTTACTCTTTTAAAAGCTATTGGTCTGTGGCTTACAATTTAATCTGGAGAAAGATGTCCATTGCTTGCTGTCAGGCAACACATAAAAAGTTATGTGAACTAGATTAAATCCAACAGCTGAAGAAGTCCCAAGCAGAAGGGGAAGTCATGGGTGACTCAGGTCTCTAACCGGGTGTGTTACTTAACTGAGCATGAAAGAAGTCTGGAGAAGATGAGGGGAAAGAGAAATTGAATATTTTCCATTTTTAGATTTTTTTAAAAAAAGACTTTACTTATTTATTTGACAGAGAGAGCATAGGCAGGCAGAGCAGCTGGCTGAGGGAAAGGGAGAAGCAGGATCCACGCTGAGCAGAGAGCCTGACGTGGGGCTTGATCCCAGGACCCTGAGTTCATGACCTGAGCCGAAGGCAGATGCCTAACAACTGAGCTATCCAGGTGCCCCCATTTTGAGATTATTTTAGATGAATAATTAGATTGTAAGCATTCCTTTGCCTTAGAAAATACTGTTTTAAATAGCAGCATGGTATTCTGTCATCTTGATGAATGTTACTTTGCTCTAATTTGCTTTTTCATAGATGTTCATAAAGCATTGAAATTTTATTATCCAAATGCTACCATGACCATTTTCTGGAGAGTCCGTATATTTATACATGTTTTCTCCAATTTCTTATGGTGAGTTGTTGGGGCAAGGTAGAGATGCAAAAAGGCCTATGAATGAATAAATACATGGACGTCTAATGGGATAAACTAGCGTTATGGTTCTTAACCCTTCCTTGCAGGTTTGGGCTGCTTTAGCCAGTCGGGGGCACCTGTAGAGAAAGACTGGGCCTG
The DNA here is from genome assembly GCF_009829155.1 of Mustela erminea. Taxonomy (NCBI): domain Eukaryota; kingdom Metazoa; phylum Chordata; class Mammalia; order Carnivora; family Mustelidae; genus Mustela; species Mustela erminea. The sequence goes on from NC_045623.1 coordinate 9,949,755, forward strand.
AGGCCTCCAGACTGACAGGTCTGTGGCAGGTGCCGTCCCCCACTCTGCCTATTAGCAGGACCTGCTCACGGCACGGCTCCACGCATGCTTTGCAAACACTGTAAGTTAGATATCTTTTGGAATTAAACATTTTTAGATTGTAGAATAATACGAACTGTTTCCTCTATATATGTTAGGAAGCACCCTGCTTAGTTTTGGGTACCACCTTATACTCAAATACAAGAACATTTTTAGTACAACAGGGTAGTGAATACTTGAAGTAAGTGAGAAAAATATGGAGCGCCTGGCTGGCTCAGTTGGAAAAGCATGCAACTCTCGATCTCAGGGTCACAAGTTCAAGCCCCACATTGGGTATAGAGCTTATTTTAAAAATAAATAAATAAATAAATAGGGGCACCTGAGTGGCTCAGTCACTTGAACATCTGCCTTCTGCTCAGGTCATGATTCCAGGGTCCTGGGATCGAGCCCCTGCATCGGGCTCCCTGCTCGACAGAGAGCTTGCTTCTCTCTCCCCCTCTGCCTGCTGCTCTGTCTACTTGTGCTCTTTCCCTAGCTCTCTGTCAAATAAGGAAATAAAATCTTTACATAAATAAATAAATAAAAATAAAAAAGAAGTAAGTGAAAAAAAATAAAAACTGTTAAATCCTCATGTCAGCTCAGATGAGGATTTGCAGCTACCTGACTTTGCTGCTATTCTGTGGAAACTTGTGTCTTCCTGCATGGAGGATAAGGGATTTAGTGCCTGCGTATATTCTGAATTTGAGCAGGAAGATCTGACCCAGAAGAAGAGGGAATTCTGTCCCCTGAGTGCTCAAGGAAGGGGGTCTGTTTGTCTTTTCTAGCTCATGAGGAAGCTGGGAGCTCTTCATCTCTTCATAGATGATGAGCCTAAATGTTCCTCTTTCCTATACTAAATATTACCTTTCTTTTCTCCAGATCCTCTTCCATCTCCAACACTAAATTGCACCTTGGCTGCTGAAGACATTACAGTCAATTGCAGGATCCCAGAATCTTACAATTTCATACAACTTTTAAACTATTCATGGAACTGCTTTCCGGCACTGTGTAAAAATGGCTCGAATATGTCTGAAGTGGTGATTAAGAGGAACAATGATCTCTCGCAGGAAATAAGCTGTACTGTTAACAGTCCATTGTCCAAACAGACATCCTTGCTTGTCTTAGCAACCTGTGTCCCAGCTGGTGAGTAAACAACCCAGTGTGTCATGGCAGAGATACTCTACGGGGGCGGGAGGGTTTGGGGGGGTGATGCATCCAGGGACCCCAGGTGGCTCGGGAGTTTCAAACCAGAGATGCTCACCTGTGTTTCATGTCTGAAATGTAAGATGAAGAATGGTTTCCATGGACCTTGCATTATAGACATGCAGCTGCCATTTCTCAGCCTCTGCTGGGCCAAGCACTGTTCTGATCAGTTCATGAAGTCAGTCCTCCCCCAGATGCAGGAGTTGGGTACCAGCCATTATCTTTATTTTATGGGGAGGAACCTGGACGCGGGGAGTTCAGCGTGGTTGCCTCAGATCACAGATAGTGAGGGGTAGAGCCTGGTTTTGAAGTCAGACCATCGGGCTCTGGAGCTCCTCAGGAACTGTTCCCAGCAGTACTCAGTAATGTTCTTGATAACCATTGTGTTCTTGAAGGCTGCCCGTGTGCCGCAAGAATGTGTACTTGGTACCTTATCTCGGCTGCTCCCTGGATGGGATGACAATCTGTCTTGGCTGTGGCCCTTTTATTTTGTTCAACTCTCGTGTATCTTTGTAATTTGCAATTTTTATTAGCAGGTTTTGGTTTTTTTTTTTTTTTTACATTATATTCCCAGTTTACAGACAAAAGGATCGGTAATTTGAAAGTCGGTCATTAGAACATAAAAAAAGAGGTGAAAATAGTGAACACTATGATGCAGAACAATATCATCCTTGTAAATAGTGAAGAGGACTCTGTGAGTTCCCTTGGGCAGTGATGGGGTGATTCTGTGAATCCATTTTTTCTGAACAGGCAACTAAAGCAGAAAAAAGCAGGTAGTCAATGTCATGAATATAAAAAAACCTTGAATTATATTTGATTAGTGAGCCCTTCTCCCTGAGTTGCCCATGTACTACTGTCCTTCTTGAAAATTTTCTTTCCTCTCTCCTCTCTCCTTTTTAGTAGGTTCCATACCCAGGGTGGAGCCCAACATGGGGCTTGAACTCTGAGGTCAAGACCTAAGCTGCGATCCAAAGTCAGACACTTAACCAGCTGAGCCACTCAGGCACCCCCAAAATTTTCAAATAATGACATGGAGGGATTAAGTTCATTATATCATTTTCAGACTAAGCAGTGTGAACTCCTGGGTAAAGCAAACAAATACTTCCAGATGAAGTACAAAATGAGTTCTAGTTCTTAACCTATGGTTTTGATCCCCAAAGGCAGAGAAAAAAACCAGACCCACAGAGGTGCCACTTAGGATGGCACCTTTTGTGCAAGTCACACAATTGTCCAGAAGATTTGAAAGCCAGCTGCAAAGTCCACGACAATTGTTCTGCGTGGAGCAGACACGTCTTTAGTAATTCCACTTACTGGGTGTTACATAATATCCAAGGTGTGGAAATGCAATTTGATGCTAGCAGATAGTTGCCTTATTGTGGGAACAAAAATCAAAAGCAGTGTGCTTTTTTGGCTTAGGGGTGTGTGTGTGTGTGTGTGAGAGAGAGAGAGAGAGAGAAGAGAGAGATGCCCATAACCAACAAAAGAAAGAAGGTATTGCCTGCAGAATAAACCAGATGGTTGAAATCTTGAAAAGCTTCTTGTGCCCCAAGCATTTTGCCCTTGCATAGGTTTTCACTTAACCTTTACCCTTGGAATTGAGTGTCCAAGTAAGATGCCCTTTCCTGTGGATACCTTGAGAAAAGATCATCATGATCTCATCCCTCTTCTTGATGATAGAGGTGGTTAATTTGCAAACAGACTCTCTTGGTTATGCAATAATGGTGATCCATCTTTCTTTTACATCACCCTCCAAACTAATAGTTCACATTGCATTATAGACTTTGAAAGTTTGAGAAACAGTGCTAGGTAATTCCAGGTCATTTAAATCCTGGAGTAGTGCTGAGGCATCTGGGTGGCTCAGTGGGTTGAGGGTCTACCTTTCTCTCAGGTCATGATTCCAAGAGTCCTGGGATTGAGTCCCACATCAGGCTCCCTGCTCAGCAAGGAATGTGCTTCTCCCTCTCTCTGCCTGCCCCTCTGCCTACTTGGGCTCTCTTTCTGTCAAATAAACAAATAAAATCTTTTTTTTTTAAGATTTTATTTGTTTATTTGACAGAGATCACAAGTAGGCAGAGGGGCAGGCAGAGAGAGAGAGAGGAGGAAGCAGGCTCCCTGCTGAGCAGAGAGCCCGATGTTGAACTCAATCCCAGGACCCTGGGATAATGACCTGAGCCGAAGGCGGAGGCTTTAACCCACCTGACCACCCAGGCACCCCTAAATAAATAAAATCTTTAAAAATAAATAAATCCTAGAGTAGTCCTGACATAGGAGATATATACCTGGGGACCCACTAAGCTAGTGTTGGCGGACGTCTTTCTTCCCTGCATCTGGGGCCCAAATTTAATGATCGTAATGGTTCTTCTTGACAATAAATTGTCTAGGATCTCTTTTCTTTCCAATGTGATTTTTGAATACTTTCTGTAGAGTTGCATGCATCAGAACAGATAAATTTTTGTGGGTATAGTGGTTAAAATCTAGGTGTTACTTTTTTAAGTGCTGATTTTTTTCTTTTATTCCAGACTTTTCCTATTTTATCAGTGAAACATTGTAACTCACATGGACCAGCCTGCTGCCCTCTGGCAGGCCCTCCCCAATAATCGTCTTGTTGGCTGCCCACTATCACCATTCCAGACTGCCCCACAGGAGTCACTTACCTTATAAGAAGATGTTTACCTTTTAAGAGTGAGGAAACAAGTTCTACTAGCTGGAGCGGCTTCCCCAAGTTCAATTATGTAGTGGAGATACAATTAGAATTTAGGTCTTTGAATCCTAGAGCCTTTTATTTTCCCCATTACATCATCCTGATTCTGTATGTCTTAAAATAAGTCAAATTAAGGAATAGATTTTGACTCACGCACAGGACTTGGTTGCCAGAAAACCGTACCATTGGAATGATAGTATGGACTATGGGGGTGTTCTGTAGGACCAGGGATCAGGTTTTTTAATAAATAAATTATAAGGGGAAGAAAGAGAGAGGCGAGGGGGAGCTTAGAATGTCAAGAGATTTAAGAAGCCTATAATTAATTGCAATGTATGGACCTTGTTTGAACCTGATTCAAACAATCAAAAAAAAAGTGAAAAAATAAGAGAGATTTAAGTGGTGACTGCATATTTGATTGTATCAAGGCCTTAGTTTTTTTTTAGCTATGATAATGGCATGGTTATGCTTTATAGATAATCCTTATCTTTTGGAAACATATACCAAAATGGGTATGGCTTAAAAATGGTGCTCTCTGGACTTAAACAGGGGCTCACTTCTCTACTTACCTTGAAGCAAGTGAGAGGGAGAGGAGAGAGCACAGTCCTTCCCTTTAAAGAGCCACCCAGTGTGGCATGCATCACTTCCAGGGCCAGCAGCTTGGCCAGACTGAGTTCATGGCCATGGCCCCTGGGGGAGACGGGGAAGTGTCCTCCTTACTAACCGGCTGGCCGGGCATGCACCGACTTAAAACACAGGGGTTCTATTCCCAAAGGAAAATGGGGAGTTGGGTATGGGGACCAATAGATTAATATAACTTGTACCGTTTTATTTTATTTTTAAAGATGTATTTATTTATTTTAGAGAGAAAACATGTGTGAGTTGGGGGAGGGGCAAAGGGAGAAGGAGAGAGAACATCTCAAGCAGACTTTGCTCTGAGTGCAGAGCCTGATGCAGGGCTCGATTTCACGACCCATGAGATGATGGCCTGAGCCAAAACCGAGAGCTGGATGCGTAATCGACTGAGCCACCCAGGTGCCCTAACTTGTACCATTTTAAAACTTAAACGAAATCGGAAAAACGTAAAGACTGATAAAAGTAGCAAAGTAAACAGAGGGTCTCGCATTTTTGCACCTCGCCGGTCAGTTCGTGTACTCCCTGGGGTATGTGCACCTAATTTAGAAACTCTGGGTCTCAGCCAGAGGTTATGGTGTCTCAGAAGGCTGTAATGGCAGCAGATTGGGAGCAGTGGTTCAGGTTGGGGTACGTGTTGGAAATACAGCCACAAGGAATTCCTAATGGTTTGAGTAGGGGAGAAGGGTCCCAAATAAGAAATGTGCAGATGACCCCCAGATTTCTGGCTCAAGCCGCTGGATGAACAGTGTCGTGGTTTACTGAGACTGGAAAGCAGGGCAGCAGGTGTGTGGAGGACGTGAGAAGTTTGGTTTGGGACATGTTCGAGATGCCTGTTAGATTTCAAGTGGAGACCTCAGGTAAGGCGTTTTGATTTGAGTCTAGGTCTCTGGGGAGTCATTAGCACGGGAGAAGGAAGTGTGGGCAGAATCAGTGTACAGTCAGCATTTAAAGCCGTGGGACTAGGTGAGCAGATAAGACAGAGCAGTGGACTGGGACTGAGTCTCAGGGACTCCAGCATTTCGAGGCTGTTGAGAGGACAAGTGTCCCACAGAGGGGACAGAGAAGGACCTCCCAGGAGGCAGGAAGAAAACTCCAGCAAGGTGACCTCTCAATCAGGAGCCACGTGAAGAGGGGGGAGTACCTGTCCGTGCAGCAGACGCCGAGGAAGAACAGACTGAAGAACCTGTGTTACTGTTTTGTCATCTCCCCTGAATATCTGCTGTCCCAGAGTGGGCGTGGCATATGGCATCATCCCTGGGAGAAAGGTTTTTGGAAAGGACTGGATCAAGTACCATTAGACTCAGCGGTTTAAAAATAATACTCTTTTAAAAATATTTGTGGCTTGAAAATGAAGATGGCTTTTTTCACATTAGAATCTATATCTATCTATATTTATCTATCTATCTATCTATCTATCTATCTATCTACTGGGGTGTGTGTGTGTGTGTGTGTGTGTGTGTGTACATACATACATACATATCCAAAGTAGGCAGTCCTGGATGTATTGCCGCTCGATAAAGTTGTCAGAGACCCAGCAGCAGCCTGGCTCCTCCTGCCTTGCCCACTGGTTCAGGCAGGAGGATCCAGAAAGGGGAGACTTTGGAGAAATCCACACAGCCCTCCCTACAGCTCAGTGCCCAGCACTTAGTCACGTGGTCAAACCCAGTTGCAAGAAAGGCTGAGGAACTAATCTGTGAGTGGAGTGATAGCATGCCCAGCCGAAAATCTGAATTCTGTCACCAAAGAGCGGGGGAAGGATAGGGGGCATTACAGGGAGGTAACTAGCAGTTTCTGGTTGGGGGGCCTCTCAGCTCAAACAGGTGGGTGACTTTCTGTTTGTTCTGACCCACGTGTGTTCTGAATAAGAGGAAAGGGTGTGTATTCACATTCTCATTCTCATTTATTCATTCACTTTCTCTCTCCCCTCCCCAGCCTCTCCCTTCTCTCTTAACCCTCAGTGGTTGCTGTTAGTGACCCCAGCCTTCCCTTAGCAGTGCCCTGGGATCATTTTGCCATATGCTTAGGTATTCTGCCTTTGGATTTTTAGCAGCTGGATGGAGTCCACATTGTAAATATGTCCTGCCTTTCTGCTGAGGACACGTAGGTTGTTTTAGCTTTTTTTTTTTTTTTTTTTTTTTTTTTTAGGATTATTTATTTGACAGAGAGAGATCACAAGTAGGCAGAGAGTCAGGCATAGAGAGAGGGGGAAGCAGGCTCCCTGCTGAGCAGAGAGCCCAGTGGGACTCTGGGATCTCAGACCCTAGGATCATGACCTGAGCTGAAGGCAGAGGCTTAACCCATTGAGCCACCCATGCGCCCTGTGTTAGCTTTTTGATATTGTCAGGAAAGCTGCGGTAAACATCTTTGTGCCTTTTCTGGAGGGAGGGAAGAGCGCATCACTGATCGTTTCTGTAGAAATGGACTTGCAGGGTCAAAGGATGTCAGTAGCGATGCCAAGATCATCTCCTCATTAGGGTGATGGTGATAGGTTATAGCTGTTCTCAAGGATCTTAACTCAACTGATGCTCCCAGCTGCCCTGTGAGACAGGTGTACGTATCACTCCCATTTAGCCACCCCTGGAGGAAACCGAGGCAGCAAGAGGTTTGCAGCACACTCCGACTCTTATAATGGTTCGACGAGACTGGGGGCACACTGTGTAGCTGCTTTACGATGGACGTTTTTACGGAGCCCTTGTTACGCACTGCCACCACAGTGCCCTACCAGACACGTGTTGCTAAGTTAAGCTTCCACAGACAGTGTGGGCTAGCTGGAAACAACACTTCTAGTGGAGTGTTTGCATCTTTGAATAAATAGCACTGGGCTTGCTATGTATCAACCGTATACGGGTAAGTTTATTTATAAATACTGTTGGATCTCTTGATCTACGGTAGTCGTGTGTCATAAAGTCACCGTGAATACGGAATGAGTGAATACTGAATGTTGCTTCTGGGAAATGCAGGGTTAGGTTCCTGCAAGCTTCTGGTCAACATTTTTGGCAAGAAATCAGTAAACAACCTTGTTTTGTGTGCGTTTCTATTTAAAGACACCTTATTATAGATGTGCTGTTGATTCATGAACATTGGACTCTCGGCCAACAGCGCCATGACTTAATGCCTAGATGAAGCATATCTAACAAAAACATATATTTTCTCTGAAAGGCATATCCCAGCCTTCTTCCACGTAGGAACGCTACATAGCACTTTGGCACTGTGTTCAGGGCTGTTTTAGACAATTAGCCAACAAAAAGCACGAAAGTATGAAAAATGTGGCCGTACACAGACCAGGCATAGGACACTTCCTTACCTTAGAGGAGAGGACTGAAGAAGGGGGAGTGTTGCCTGGTTCAGCCTCAGTGGGGACATGTCCACCTAGCAGTCGGGTTTTTTGCGGTCCTGCCGCATGTGTCCTCCAGGGACCATGAACATGCTGTGGCATGGACATGGGGAGGACACATACTTGCCTCTTAGCAAGTAGGCGGATTGTAGATATGGAATCTGCAAATAAGAAGAATCCCCTGGACTCTGTTTTGGTCAATCTGGCTAATTGTATTTCCTTCTTTCTTACCAGCTTCCTTTATTTTTATTTTTATTTTATTTATTTATTTTTTTTACAGAGCATTCAAGGAACAGGTTTGCACTTATACCAGCAGTAATCATACCCCTAGCAGCAGGAGTAATTTTTTTGGTTTTTCAAAAGAGGTATGTATACTTCTTTTCAAAAAAATCCGCTTCGACCTCGAATTGGTTTTTCAAAGGCCAGAAAGTTAATAGTTTAGAGACTAAAGCAAAGTTTGAAATTTTAGGCATTTGGAAAGAAACCAAGGCCTCTGTTTCTTCCTGTGTTCTTCATCATCCAAAGTTGCTGGGTCCGCCAGGTTTGCCAAGATTTTGCATGGTCTTGGGGGGAAGGAATCCTCAGGCCATTAGGAGGCTTTACAGATGTGGGAACCCCGCTGGATGTTCCCCAGCCTCCTTCTGCTTGTGGTCTGCGTCAACATGTATTATATCTCTGGTCTCCAAGCTAGATTTTGCACAAGACCCCTTGCTCTTGGCTGCCAGGGCTTTACTTTCCATTCTTCTAGCCCAGAAGGGGGTCCCAGGGAGGAGGAAGCTGTTGTTGGGGTTTGGTGACTTGGAGGGGGTCCTAAAGGCCTGGTGTTACTTGCACTGCCTTCCTGAGCCATCCTGGGTCCCCTAGACATGTGGGCCAGTGCCGAAGGCAGCCCATGTGCCCTGGAGAACAGGTGGGCTGTTCCCCCATCCTGTTCTTCTCCACATCTGCTTTCTCAAAAGGGCTCTTGGCAAGGCTGATTTGTTACTCCCACAGGGAATGCAGAAGAGTCACCTTTCAGCCACGTGATGGCATGTGGGTCCCACGTCATTTCACATGCATGTCTTGGACCAACTTAGATTTTATGTTCCCCTAGACCTGCGCTGCTCAGTACCGTAGGCACTGGCCACGTGGAGTGGTCTAAATATAAAAGCAATTCATTAAATTGAATTTAAAATTTCTTTCCTTATTTGAACTGTCTACATGTAAAGTGCTCGGTTGCCACACAGAGCTAGCAGCTACCATGGTGGGACGGACCAGTCAGAGAAGAATTCCATCATCGCAGAAAGTTCTGTCCGCCAGTGCTGTCCGAGACTACTGTTGGTACCTGGCCACTAACATGTTATATCCCAGGGATACTGTTTCCATATTAAAGGTTGCATATACCATGAGGATCCCTAGGTGGTAGATTATGAGTCAGTCGACTCTCCTCTAAATAAGATATAAAAATCAGCTGAAGAAAGTTTTGAGGCTTCATCACCAATGAGTAAAATATTTAGGAAGCTCAAATGTTCTTGTAAAGAATTATTTTTAATCCCCAAATAACAGTATCATTGTTCATCAGCTCCATAACAGATGGGTTCCCAGAAACCAAAATCATTATCCACTCAGAGTTCTTGTGCATCTGTCATCAGAATACCTGAACCAAAAAAGAAGGTGTACTCAGTGCCCATATAATTCCAAAGCAGTCAGGTGATTTAACTTTTTTAAAAAGTTCATTCAGTAGAGAAGAAATTAATTACTCCATGGTCAGTACTCGTAGCACCTTATAACCTGAAAAAAAATTATCTTGAAAAATATCCTTACTTCAGCTGGCTTCACCACCCTAAAGCCATAACTTGGGAAAGGCTGAGGCATTTGGCATGGAGCCTTCTGAGGGGGATGGCGGTGAGTTGTAGTTGACAGACACCGGGACGAGTTCAGTCAGGCTTGTGGACTAGGCTGCTGGACCACCAGCCTGGCTCCAGACGAGGGCTGATGCCTTTTATGGGAGGACACTGATGTGTACGTGTATGGAAGCCACATCTTAACATCCAAAATGGCAAGCCATGAGCCAGTCGTTGAACCTGGGAAACATGGGAGTCCAAAAACACATGCCGCAAATGTAAAATGCACACTGACTTTTTAAGACGAATTTGGAAAGGGCTGCAAAATATCTCATTAGTAATGTTTATTTTGATTACACGTTAAAATGATAATATTCATGACATGTTTTAAAAAAATTATAGTGTCAAAATTAAACAACTTTAATTTCAAAATTAGAACATATTGAAAATGAATTTCACCCTGTTCTTTTCACTTTGTAATACGACTGCTAAAATTGTTAAATGACCCGGGTGGCTCACATATTCCTGGGCAGTGCTGACCCACGCCATCCGAGCCTGCCCTATGTCTTTAGCTTTGTGCATGGGCTGCCATAGACATATCCATTTTTGTTAGCAGTATTTGCATTTCTTTTCCTATCATGTGAGGAGCCATCTTGGAACACGTCCCTGGACCCCCTCTGCAGTTAGTTTGGCTTCAGCATTTGGAAGGGTGGGAAGACCAGCTCGACAGGGCTTTGATTTAGAGTGCTTCAGAATCAGGTCTCCATCAGGCACGCAGGAACTGCAGCGTTCAGCTTTGCTTTTCAGTCCTTTAACTGAGTTGAAAATGTCTTCATTTGTAGGTTTTCTGAAATATGGCAGAGATACAGAGAGAACCGAGTAAGTACCCCGTAGACTGTGCGGTGGGTAAATTAGGTATCATGCAGCAGAGCCAGAACAGGCCTGATGTGGGCCACCTCTTCCTTGGGGACCATGTGTATCTGTCACTTGTCTTGAATGGTAGTAAGTGACATCCGTGCTGGGCTCAGCAGTTTCCGGGTGTCACCTCCTCCCGCCCTCGCAGTGGGTTTTGCACAGGGGTATCGTGGCCACTTGCTCTGAGACAGTGACTATGAGAAGTCAGGGCCCATTGCTAAGACGTCATCGAGCTGGGTCAGATCAGGGTCTTCAGACTAGGAGGGTTATCCTGTTAGCCTCCGTCTCCTGTCCCCGGAGAACTGGACCAAGGATTGGGTTCACTTTGGGAGCCAGGATCAGACCTGGGCCTGTATCACAAGCCAAAGGTAGGATCCACACAGTCAACAGCAGCAACGTGGCTAAACTCCCCTATGGAGGCTCCAGAAGGACCCCGGTCCCCTGCCAGGTCCTTGGCAGTCGGGAGGCAGGAGCCCAGGAGCTGGGCTTTAGGGGGTGGTGGGAAGAGTAAAGGGACTCAGGGCTGTGAGGCAGGATAGGGAGTGATGAGTGTCATCCTCTTTGGGACAGCAGATGTCGGCGAGAAGAGGGAGCTAGGGCTGGACTGGCAGGCTGGGCCAAGCCAAGATACTGAGAGAGTTGCCAAGAGGTCTGTGTCGTTTTTTTCTGGGAAACCACTGAGGGTTTCTGAGCAGAGCTATGTGTCAGACAGAGCTTAGGGGGCGTTAGTAGACAAGAGGCTGGAGATGGGGACACGGGCTGCTGGACAAATGGAAGAGTGCAGCCAAGTAGAGAAAGCCCGAGTCATGGTCGCCCTGGCAGGGCTGCCATGGGGGGCCGGCTGCTGGAGGAGGTGTGGCAGTCATAGTGATGAACACTCCAGCTAAGCAGGCAGGCTGCCCGGGCCGGGGGTGCGAGTTCCCTGCCAGCTCATCTCTCCCGGGCCTTGAACAAGTCACTTCAACCCTCTGTGCCTCAGTTGTCTTCTGTGGAAGAAGGGCGTAACAAGAGTAGAGGAATAGTAGTGTGGGTGATAACATAGAAGTAGCAGCATGCACAAACACGTTAAGAAAAATACAGCGCTTAGAAGAGTGACTGGCTTGGAGGGGAGCTTAATCAATGTTACCACGCTAGGATGATTGTGAATATTATTATTATCCAGGAAAAAAGCCAGAAGTGGCAGGGATTCTGACGCTTGGTGCCCAGGCGGGGCTCTGGGTTGGGAAGCCGGGTCTGTGCTATGACACGCTGAATGTGGGCTTCTGGCGCATTACACGGGTCCCGAGGTCTGGTGCACAATTGCTGAAGTGGCTTCCGGGGCTGCGGCTGGAGCTCCAGCTTGGGGTGCACCTTCATTAGTAACCGATGCCCTGAGCGTCTGAGGTCACCAAGAAAGACAAGTCCTTGGGTGACAGGCTGAGTGGAGGAGCTGGGCTGGGTCGAGTCAGGGACGGAGAGCCAGATTGGCCCTTGCTAGAGACCCTCAGGGCAGCGGCTGCATATTAACGGTGAGGAGAGACTGGGGAGGGTGGGTGGGCAAGACGTCTTCTTTGGCTTTATTGAGTGAGTTGCTGATTTTTGAGAATGCCCCCGGGGTCAGCGGTAGGAGTGGGAATGAGGAAGGGCTGCTGTGCAGCAGGGAGCACCTGCCTGCAGCGGGGCCCATGGGCTCAGAAGGTCCCTTTCTCCCCAGCTGCCGAGTGGGACACACCCAGGTTACCAGGGAGGCTGGCTGGAGGCCTGGGGCAGCTCTGGGAGGCTCCTATCAAGGCTGTGAGGAGGGGTCAATGGGCCAGGAGGCCATGCGGAGGGGGCTGGAGAGAGGGTGAGCAGCGGTCAGTGAGGTGAGGAACAGGTGTGCCAGCAGGGAAGGGGGAGAGAGAGGACAAGGGGCTGTGGTCAGAGGTGGGGATTACCAATTGGCAGCAGTGAGCATGACTGCTGGGGAGGGCGAGATTCTGGGCCGGCCTCTGCTGGGACCCTGCTGGTGACAGCGGACAGGCGGCCATCGGAGGGCCACTGGGAGAGGTGACGGGGTATCCCAGAGCTCATGCCCTCGATGGCTGCTCTCTCCATTCAGCACACTTTCACGGAGGTCCCTCTGCGCCAGCAAGGTGAGGCTCTGTGTTCGCTGGTGGCTTGAGATCATGTGCCCAGGGAGGCCTCCACTGTGTGGGGTTCAGAGAAGGGGTATGTTAGGGCTCCCCCCTCGAGCAGCGTGTGGGCACACTGGAGAGAGTGGATGAGTACATAAACAGATGGGCTGAGGCCCGGAGGAATGGGCCAGCATGTGTGGTAGGGATGGTCTGGGCTGGGCAGCCACCCGAGGGGAGGTGAAGAGGCCAGAATCATCACGAAGGCTCTGAGGGGAGTGGGATGCCAGCTAGATCTTCGGAGCAGGGTGGAGTGGAGAAGGCATTCCAGCCGGGGAGGCAGCAGGGGCAAAGACATGGAGGGGAGCTAGACCCTCGTGGTTTATTTGACCGAGAGATTGGTCTGCTTAGCATCAAGCTGAGTCGGTGGCAAAAGAGTGAAGTCAGGAGCATTAAGCTGGAGCAGTATGAGAATAGGGAGCCATCGTAGGCTCTTGAGCAGGAGAGCTCTGCCAAGCAAGAGAAGCACTGCTTTGGGATAGTGAGTCTTGGAAGGTAAAAGTGACATCCGAGGGTGACATCCTGGGGAGAGACCTGGGTAGCCTGGAGCTGGGTGTGGGAGCTCACTCACAGCTCTTGGTGTAGTTTTGTTTACTGTTCAGATTTTGTACTTTGTATATTTACAACCTACTTAATACTAATTGTTACATTTAAAGAGGCCACTATAGCCACAGTGGGAATTCCTTAAACTCAATTATTAGTTACATATATGGTTGGAAGAGTAGTGGGGGAGGGGACAAGCATAACCAGGAACAAAGGCCAAATTTTCACGTTTCTGTGAGGACAGTGTCTGAAAGAGCTAGACCCACTTAGAATATATCCAAGGACAGCCAAGCACATTTCAGAGTGCTGAGAGAAAAACAGGCTCATACCACACTTTTCAGCCAGACAGTTCAATGTCGACAATTTCCAGGAGTGCTGGTCATCTCTATTTTTGTGTGAATGCCTGGAAGACAGGTCACAGAGTCACCCAAGCTAAAAAGGGAGCCGAGAGCCCTGTTTCTCTGGGAAAAAAGATCTGTAGTCTGTGGGGGTGTCTCAGCCTGAAGGGGAGCTGGAGAGGCAGGAGGAGCAACCCGTGTGGGCATGGGTGAGGAGTGCGGCCACCCAGCCCTGCCCCTGCTCTGAGGAGTGCTCTGCCTGCCGGGACACATTTGGGAAGCACCTCTCACTTCATGCCCCTCAAAAATTCACAGCACCCATTTTTGGGTTCTATTAGATTCTTTTTAAAAAATTTTTTTATTTTTAAGATTTACTTATTTATTTATTCGAGAGAGAGAACAAGCAGAAGGGAGAGGCAGAGGGAGAGGGAGAAGCAGGCTCCGAGCAGGGAGCCCGACGACGTGGGGCTTGATCCTGGGACTCCAGGACCGTGACCTGAGCCTAAGGCAGCCGCTTAAGTGACTGAGCCACCCAGGTACCTGTTAGATTCTTAATAGGAAAGCTCATAATCTTCTTCCTTTTCCCTAATCCCTGTGACCACAGCACTCACTCTTTATGATCTCTGGTCACCAATGGGGCACAGATATTTGGGGAGCCCTGGTGTGGTCTGGGCTGCACCCAGTGGGTCTGGCCTGACTGAGGAAGTATAGGTGGTAGGGAAGGCACGAGGCAAGAACAGGCAGGGGGGTGTGAAGGGGCGTGTCCAGGCTTTGCTGCAGCTTTGTGCCTGGACTCGTTTCTTCTGAGCCAACCCCAGATTGTCCTGTCATCACTGCAGAGATGACTCATCAGGAAGAGAGGTTGAGGAGGAGCGGAAACCGTCCCCAGGAGCCATATGTGGCCAGGAGCAGATAGCCCCCAGAAGGAGCGACAGCTCACTTAACAGTCCTTAAGGTCTCAGCTTTGTTCTTCGGAGGTCTCAATGACGCTCCAAGACTGGGTCGGTTTGAGGAAACGGGACTGAATGTGAGTGCCTCGCACTGAAGGGGCTACTTCCAATGGGCTCCAGCTACCGTCCCAGGAGGGCTCAAGACCCATCTCCCTTCATCTCTGCACCGCAGAGCCCTTGGCTTTGATGGCTTCATTATAAAAGGTCTACTCCCAGTAGAATAGGAGGGTAACTTGGTTTGCATTTTACAAGTTACTAACAGAAAATCTTTTTTCTTATAGCCCCAGTTGACCGGTACTTCAAGATGATCAAATGTATAGTGACTAAGTTATTTAAATAATGGAATCAAAAGCCATCTGATTTGCTGTTCAAGTATTCTGTCATCTTCAAGGACATTTTGGAACTCTAATCTGAAGTGACCCTCCACTGGAAGAGTTTTTTTGGAAGAAATATCAACTATTAACCAGAACTAGTATCTACCCTATCCCTGCTCTGGTCTCCAACTACATACTGTAAATAGTTTTTGATTCTCAGTTTCTTACTGCTAATTTTCTATCAGATATGCACATGTAAATATGTAAATATACCCTAAATGGTAGGTGGTTTGGCTTTATTTTTTCCTCTTAGGTCAGAAAACTGTTCTGAGTCATCTACCTCAGGAGGTGAAGGCTTTTTACTTAGATCCGTCCTCCGCTGCTCTTTTGTCTTAGAGGGAGAAGAATTCATTGCAGGATGGGTAGTGGAGTGAGGAGATGGACAGAACACGTCCGTGTGCTGCATCCGTGGCTCTTGATAGGAGGTGAGAACACATGGGTCTTCCGTTTACTTCGCTAAGACCAGATTGCCGCCATCTACACTGAGGGGGACTTGCCCCATGAAGGTCTCTTAACGCACTCAGTGTCTGGTGTTAGCTGTCACATGGGCAGGGAAACAGCAGAGAACTCTTAAAAACACTGAAGTCCTATACAAATGCAGACCAACAGCCTCTCCTGAATGAGGAAGCAGATGGCGCTGCCTATCCCCTGGGTCACCGTCATACATACCAACGTCCAAGGCCCTTAGCTCCTGAACCCACACTACCCCTGGAGCTCCTGTCACATGAGAGTCTTCAGCCTGAAAGAGGAAACACCGCTTTATCACACCAAGGCAAAGCGTGCTGAAAGGAGCCCCATGAGACTGCTCTCTCTGGCCCCCTCACAGTTACCAGCAAGAATGAGGTGGGGGCCTGGGAGCCCCGAGTACTCTTGGGAAGAGCCCTTCTTCCCCTGCTCCTTCTACCTCTGGGCAGCAAAGCTTCCTATCAACACGTGTGTCTGGATCATCTTGTGAAACCCTTTTATTTCAGGCCCTGTGGGGAGCCTGGGACTCCCAGACCCTCCTTCGCCTTTTGGACCTTCATCTCCAGACGCTCTGTAAGGCCGTTTCTGACCCCTTCATTAGTAGCAAGATTCCTAGGATTCTCTGCTATGAATGTTGCCTCCACGATTCTGTTCTCACCAGAACCCGACTCTCCCTGAGGCTGATGCTTCCCGATGCCCTCTCAAGGGCCAGCTGCTTCCTCTCTTGGGCTCCTTGGACCCTGGGCAAGAAGGAGGCCTGGTGTCCTCTTGGCTCCTTTCTGCTTCCAGCCCATGCCTCCTTCCTCGGTTCTGATGGGCAAACCAGCAGCTCAGCACCACCAGACACTCCCTTTTCTAGCATCTTCGTTGTTCCTCAACCTGTGAAGATTTTAGCGCTAAGCCCAGATCACTCTCCTAATGCGCCTCCCTTCCGAATCTGAGTGTGCTTTCAGAACCCCAGATCCGGTGCCCTGGCATGGTCTGCCCCCAGCATTTTGCCCCCCTGTCCCTTCCCAGCAGCCACTGCCCTGGTCTTGTCCCTGACCTTCTACCAGTAATGCCTGCAGCCCCTCACAGTCCCTGTTACAAGTGTCCCTGCTCCTCTCTCCATCTTACACATCTCTCCCAGCGGGCCCTGCTCCACAGACCCCCACTGGCCTGCTGCTGCAGCAACCTCTTGTTCCCCGAGCCACGCTGGGTTTCCATGTTCATCGTGAGAGTGACTCCTCTACCTTTACTCTTCTACCCTCCCACTTGTCCTCATTTGGCCAGATCCTAACAAGGTGGGCAGAGTCACCTCTGCTGGTTCCCTCCCCACACCCGAGCTGCCAAGCACCCCTGCAGGCAAAGACAGCCCTGGGCTGAGTCGGGTCATCTTGGACTGCAGACCCCCAGGGGGCTCGCAGTGGCTCTCAGATGACCTTGCAGCATTACCGGGGTCTGCTCACTCTCTCTTCCTCTCTCTTCCTAGACCTGTAGCCCTGTGTCCGCATGCTCGGCGGCTCGCCTCACTTCCTCTGTCACCGAAACAAAAGCATCCAGAAAAACGTCCCACCACGTGTCTGCACACCCGACTGCGTTGGCAGCCGTGTCTTTTGCTTCCCCTCCTGTGACTGTTTGAACACTCCTTGCTCCGCCTGAACCCAGTCTCCCCGACCTTGTCTTTGTCTGCTGGGGCCACCATAACAAAATACGAGTAACTTAAAAAACAGAATTTAGACTGGGCGACTTAAAAAACAGAAATTTATTTTCTCACGGTTCTAGAGGCTAGAAAGTCCCAAGATCAAGGTGCCGGCTGGCTTGGTTCCTGGTGAGGGCTCTCTTCCCGGTTTGCAGGTGGCTGCCTTCTTGCTGTGTCCTCTCATGGCTGGGAAAGAGCCCTGGTGTCCCTTTCTCTTCTTCTGAGGGCACCAGCTCTATCAGAGCAGGTTTCCCCCTCTTGACCCCATATAACCTTTGTCACCTCCTCACGGTTCTGTCTCCAAATAGAGTCACATGGGATTTAGCGTCTCAAAATATGAGTCTTAGGACAAAATGTTCCTTCTATAACGCTGCTTCTGGGTGGGATCCCACCCACCTTCATCTGCTTAAGGAGATCGCTCCTTGTCTGTCTCCCACATCATCAGCATTCACCTTTCTGCTACGTCACACAAACAGAATGTCATTTCCCATATCTTCAAAAAACCAAAATACCCTTGATTCACTTCCCCAGCTGGCCCTTGTCTTAATTTTCCACTATCATTAATGGAAAATTTTCTCAAAAGAAAGGGTCTGTACTTCCTTTTTTCTGACTCCTCCCCTCCTTTCTTGAACCTACTTCTATCAGGCTGTGGTCCCCACTGCTTGTCAAGGTTACAAGGGATGCCCTCCCACCCCGCCCACCTAGGATCTGGTGGGCAGCTCTCCAGCTTCACCTTGCCGTGTCTGTAAGCAACATTTGACTCCCACATAGTTAGTACTGTAGGTGCCCGGTTCTGTGGGGTATACGAGAGGAGAGCTTGTGATGTGATAGGGTAAACAGATCTGTGAGCACTTGGGGAGAGTTTACGAAGTCCTAAAAGGGAAGCCTATACAAAGAACAAAGGAATTACAGCCGTACCATCCGGCTGTTCCACTCCTTGGTATAGACCCAAGAGAAATAAAAACATGTTAACGCAAAAACTTGTGTATGAATGTTCATAGATCATTACTCATAATAGCCAAATAGTGAGAACAAGCCATATGTCCGTCCACGAGAAAAAGATAAATGTGGTCCATTCAGACAATGGGCTGGTAGCCGGTGTAGAAAGTAATGAGGATCTGAGGACGCCTGGGTGGCTCAGAAGGTTAAGCAAGTGTCCGACTCTTGGTTTCAGATCAGGTCTTGGTTTCAAGCCCCATGTTGGGCTCCCTGCTGGGTAAGGAGCCTACTTTAAAAAAGCAAAACAAAACAAAACAAATAACCTACCAGGGTCTGATACATGCTATATACCATGCGTGAGCCTTGAAAACATGCTCAGGGAGAGAAGCCAATCCAAAGAGACGGTATGATTTTGTCCGTGCAAAATGTCCAGAATAGGCACATCTCTAGAGCTAAAATGTGGATTTCTAGTGGCCCAGGGCTAGAAGGAGGATGCAGGGTCAGGGGAAGGAGGGACTGCTAATGAGGGCATGGTTTCTTTTTGGGGTGATGACAATGTTTTAATATTGTAGTAAATGCATAACTGTTGGACTAAAACCATCAAATTGTCCACTTCAAATGAATGGCTTGTGCTGTGTGTGAATTATGTCCTGATAAAGCCATTATTACAACAAAAAACTAAGCTATTAGTTCAAGGTGGGGGTCCCCCCTCCCCAGCACCGGCCTTCCCCATCAGCTGGCTCAGCCCTGGAGGCTGATGGGAGATGTAGGCAACTTCCCTAATCTCAGGATCCCAACTACAATTTTCCCTGCTCTGCCTGGGGCTGAAAATTACCAGAGGACAAAGTAACCTTCTTTTTGGAAGTCAGAGCCCAGAACAATCATCTAGCTTCAAACACCGGCCAGTGAATCTATGAATGTGTCACGAACCAGAGTTTGACTTAGAATCTTGAGACACGGGGGGCGCCTGAGTGGCTCAGTGGGTTAAGCCTCTGCTTTTGGCTCAGGTCATGATCCCAGGGTCCTGGGATTGAACCCCGCATTGGGCTCTCTGCTCGGTGGGGAGCCTGCTTCCCTTCCTCTCTCTCTGCCTGCCTCTCTGCCTACTTGTGATCTCTGTCTGTCAAATAAATAAAATATTTTTTTTTTAAAATTTGAGACACAGGCACCTGGGTGGCTCAGTCAGTTCAGCGTCTGCCCTCGGCTCAGGTCATGATCTCAGTTTCCTGGGATGGAGCCCCGCATCAGGGGTTTTGCTCAGCGGGGAGTCCGCTTCTCCTCTTCTCCCCCTGCCCACGACCCACCCTGCTCATGCTTGCTCTCTATCTCAAATAAATAAATTAAATCTTAAAAAAAAAAATCTTGAGACAGATCCTTCCACTGTGTGTCCCCTCCTGGCCACCCTTAGTCATGTTATGCCCAGCAGCCACAGCCTGGCTCACCCATCTTCTCCCACACTCCCCTTCCCAGGCCCGCTCCTCCTTCTGGGGTGTCCCCCTGCAGAGCCAGTGGAACCTCCCTTCCACAGTCAGCACTGGACCCTCCGCTCCCCGCCCTCAGCCTCGTCTCTGCGTCGCTGGTGCTCCTTCCTGAGGCCTCTGGCCCCACCAGAAGCCACCCCCAAGGGACTGGCAGGTACATTTTCTCTCCGATTCATGCAGGAGGAAAGCCACAGACACCTGTCCAAGCTCAGCCGGTCACAAGTGAAAGAATCAGGGCTCCAACCCAGGCCGGGCACCGCCGAAGGACTCTTCCCCACCAAGCTATACTAAGAGAAGTTAGAGGCATGTGGTCACTCTTCCCCAGATAGTTGGGAGACCTCTGAACCCTCAGTTTTACGCCCCCCACCCTCAACTAAAAGGTCAGATGTGTGTGTCCGTCAGCCTGAGGAAGCACAGCCCTGGCCACTGGGCCATGTAGTGAGAGGCTTGGCAGCGGCCCAGCAGCCTGCCAGGGCCCGTGTGGCCGGAGCAAGAGTGGCCGGGGATGGCGGAAGCGAGAGTGAAGTGAGCGGATGCGTGGGTTCCCTGGGCAGCCCATGTCAATATCTGACATCTGGGGAGTTTGAGTCCTTCCTCTCTCTCTAGCCTCTTCCTCTTCTTGATCTCTTTTTCTTCTTCAAAGTTTATTTTTCAAGAGTCTTTCATGCAAAAAGAAAACTATTGATTAAAGTAGTTGGTCTCTGATCAGGGAAATACAAATCAAAACCACAGTGAGATACCACCTCACACCAGTCCGAATGGCTAAAATCAACAAGTCAGGAAATGACAGATGCTGGCGAGGATGCGGAGAAAGGGGAACCCTCCTACACTGTTGGTGGGAATGCAAGCTGGTGCAGCCACTCTGGAAAACAGCATGGAGGTTCCTCAAAATGTTGAAAATAGAGCTACCCTATGACCCAACAGTTGCACTACTGGGTATTTACCCTAAAGATAACAAGTGTAGTGATCCGAAGGGGCACGTGCACCTGAATGTTCATAGCAGCAATGTCCACAAGAGCCAAACTGTGGGAAGAGCCCAGATGTCCACTGACAGCTGAGTGGATAAAGAAGATGTGTATATATCTTGCCATTTGTAATGATGTGGGTGGAATTAGAGTGTATATAGGCTAAGTGAAATAAGTCAGTCAGAGAAAGAGTAAATATATGGTTTCACTCATATGTGGAATTTAAGAAACAAAACAGATGAACATAGGGCAAGGGAAGGAAAAATAAAATAAGGCAAAAATTGAGAAGGAGGCAAACCGTAAGAGACTCTTAATCATAGGAAAGAAACAGGGTTGTGGGTGGGGAGGTAGGTCGGGGGATGGGTTAAGTGGGTCCCCAGCGGTAAGGAAGTCATGTGATGTATTGAGCTCTGGGTGTTATATGCAACTGATGAATCATTGAATTCTATCACTGAAACTAATAATACACCATATGCTAACTAAATTGAATTTTAAGGTTTTTTTTTTAAAGGAAAAAATGAGAAACAAAACAAAAATAAAGTAGTAGATGTACATGTGTTGATTTGAGAGTCGTTTGAAAAGCACCCCAATGAAGACTGCCTCCCTCACCGGCCTCCTGAAATCCGTCCCCCCCACCCCCACTGCCTTCATTCCTTCGGATGCAAGCAGTTCACACCAGAGCAGTTAGAACCTGTTTAAAGATGACTCATGAAACCACTTAATCGGCACACCTCTCCTGGCCAACCCATTTAGAGACTGGAGCAAAAGGGAAAACATGCGTGCCCCTATCTACACATCTGCATACATTTTCTTAACAAGCGAGATTTTTCTAGAACATTTCGGTAAGAAAAAAAAATTTTTTTTCTTTTGAAAAATTGAACAGTAGGTGTATTAAAACTCAACAATATTTTAAGTTTAAATATTGTATTTATACCCTAAAATAGTGTTTATCAGAATGGTACTTTCCTGGCTTTGATGAAAAACTCATTAGTAAGAATTTCAAAGTCTACTTCTTTGCTTATCTTAATTTTCAATAGATGACCTTGCCATGTTTAAGAATTTCTCTTGACCGGGTAGGCTGATGATGGCTGCCGAGGCCTGCCCCAGGAGCCGGCTCTACCCCCTGGTGCTATGCAAGCCCGGCCAGGACTTGGAGGCCAACACCAGTCTGGCCCAAGCATCCAGGTTTACCTCACCCACAGGAGTTAAAAATATTGTCACCCCTGCTGTTCCCTAGGGTGGGGGAGGGGGAAGAATTTCTCTTGACCAAGGGATGATCTTCATTTCCGACCAACTTTAGCTCATTGCAAAGCCTTTCAGATCTCATGTTTGTTTAAAATGCTGAGATTTGGTTCTTCACAGATTTTTTTGCGTTAATTTTGAATCTTAAAAATATTGCATTAAATATTAATTTATCTTGATTACTGAGTTCTTTTGGTGCCCCCTTCAATTTTGCACCCTAGCTGAGGATCTCACTGGCCTCACCCTTGTCCCAGCCCAGCTGAGAACCTTCTGATAGCAGAAGTATCATAGGAGGAAAAGAAAGAAAACCAATTCATTCATTCAACAATGAAGTCATCCATCCATCCATCCATCCATCCATCCATCCATCCATCCAATATGTTAACTGAGTGCCTACTATGTGCCAGGCACTGTTGTAGACACTTGGGATATAACAGTAAACAAAACTGACAGAAGCCTGCCTTCCGGGGCCTACATTCTAGTGGGGAAGACAGACATGAAACCAGATAAATAAGGGAAGTACAGTATTAAGGGCTAAGCGAAGAATAAAACAGGGAACCAGAGGGGCGTCAGAAGGGGTGAGGTAGAGCTCTAAGAGAGTGAGGGCTCACTGAATCCACAGAGTGGGAAAGAGTCAACCTCTAGGTGTGTTTTGTGTAGTCTTCACAGTGTTAATTTTTTTTTTTTTAAATTTGGATGACTTAGAGGCACACAACTCTCTGCCTCACCACTGACTCCATGCTTCCCTATTGTCTTGCATCCATGTTTTTTTTCCTGGCTCTGTAACCCCAAGCCATGAAGACAATTGTATGCTCTAAATATGCCCTCCAAGCAATAGAGAGACTGGGCACAGGCAGTGAGCCCCAGCCTGTGTGACTGGGAAGCCAGGGCCAAGTACCCTCCACCCCAATGTCCTTTACAACGTACAGTCACAGACTGCAATGCCACAGTGGGGCATTCCCTGAGAAGGGCAAGGGTTTATGTTTTCCACCAACGAAGAGAAATGAGAGCTCAGAGTCAGAAGTCAGTTGAGTTATGGACACTAGAGGACATTCCATTCTTTCATGTCTTAGTTTGTGGACTAAGAATCCCATCCACAAGAATAGCGTCTATTGAGCCTCTCCTGGGTTCCAGACGCCTTTGAACTCAGAAGCTCTATGCAATCCTCACCAGAACGGCTTGAGCCATGTGTGATTTTCCAACTCTAGTCCTCCATTTCCCAGGGGACAGGCGGATGCTCAGAGAGATGAAGTGACCTGTCCAAAGCAGCGAGCTCCTGCTGGAAGTGTGGCCAGACCCTGTCCCTCTGCTCCAAGATCAAATTCTTTGCTGTAAACCTTGCTGCCTGTGGAAGGGACGGAATGCCTCTTCCCATCCTGTTGCTGCAGATGGGGTGTAAGGTACGCACATCTGAAAGAGCCTGGCTGGTCCTCTCCCAGTAGTAACCACGGCTATGAAGACCCATCCCATTTGAGCCTCAGGGAAACTCTGTCAGTGAGAGGGTGTCGCCCCCTTTTGCCGAGAGGGGAACAGGTGTAGCGACCTCAAATGGTATGTTCAAAGTTACTTAGCAAGTTAGGAGACTGTCCCAGTGCCAGTGCTGCACCTCCTGTCCCAAGACAGGATGGCAAACCCGTGGACCGCCCACCACCACACCCCAGTCAAGCCTCTTACCCCTGCCTTCTTGCCCTGGCAGCGAAATGCTATCTAATGTTTGGTAAAAGGGTGGATCTGCTGTGTCTGCTGACTCCTGCACTCATTCCCAACAGCAAATATTTCAATCACAGAGTAACTGACTGAGTCACATAGAGAGCTGGAGAGAGCCTGGCAGCTCCCCATTCCCCAACGGACCGCACGTGAGCTCTCGCCTCTCCTGCCTGACTTGCCAGGCTAGGTGACCCCATCCCTTCTCCCCGTGAAACGCACCTGCCCTTCCCTCCCTGCAGGACTGGATGCACAGGCCAGAGAGGGTTCTGTGGCTTCCCTGTTGACCCGAATGTCACCTGCAGTGAGAGGTGTCTGTTCCCAAACCTGTTCCATGCTGGGGTGCTTCAGTGAATGTCACATAAGCTGGGGAAATGTGGGTGTGAAAGAGTTATTGTTTCTGTAAGAGCCACGTTGACAGTTCGGAGAAATTTAATAAAGAAGAGATCCTAAAATAAGGTTATTGTTGAGCTGGAGGTAGGTAAGACAACAGGAAAGAACAGAGGCAAAGCCTGGTTTCTACGAGGTTCCTGTACTCAACCTGTTTTCAAGTGTCTAAGTTCGCTCTCTGCTCCACGGAAACCATTAGAGATGGTAGACAATGCAGCGAGGGCGTGATTTTTGTACAAAGGCACAGTAGAGCAGAACTCCAAAAAATCAGGCATATTCTCAATGCAAAGGCCTTGACTCTGTGTCAACTACTGGTAAAGGAATATACATATGCATGTTTGGGTTAACAAAAGTGTTCAAGATACATAGATGCAATTTAAATTTCCTTCTCACATATACCCCCCCACACTTGGACATTAATGGAGAAATGGGATTATGTTATATATATTGTTTTAATTTTGATACAGTCCATTTTTTTTCTTCTTCTGATGGGGTCCTCCCGCACCTCCTCCCATCAACCTCCGAAAGCAGGATGACAGCGGGGTCTGGCCTCTGCCACGTTTCCTCCACACTCATGTGTTTTGGCTCACATACACAATGGGGCCAGAGGGCGGGGAAGGAGGACATAGTTCTTCTTAAAAGTGGGGTAATTTTTTTTTTTTAAGATTTTATTTATTTACTTAACAGAGAGAGAGATCACAAGCAGGCAGAGCAGCAGGCAGAGAGACAGGGAGAAGCAGGCTCCCCGCCGAGCAGAGAGCCCACGTGGGGCTCGATCCCAGGGCCCTGAGATCATGACCTGAGTTGAAGGCAGAGGTTTTAACCCACGGAGCCACCCAGGCGCCCCAAAAGTGGGATAATTTTGTGTACAATTTCCTGCCCTCCACTTTTTCTCACGAATTACTCATGGAAATCCCTACGAATCACCGGACTGAGGCCCAACTGCTCTTTTTAAGGGCTGCAGAATATTTCTGCACATGTCCTAATCTATTCACCCTTCCTGCCCTGAAGGACATTTTCTGTGTTTCTAGGTTTTGTTTTCCACCAGAAGCAACGATTTGTTACACATCCTTGTGCATCTAGTTGTATATTCCGGCACAGTGGCACAGGGTTTGGGGCGCTGACCCACATGGTCCAAAATCCATCTGTAACTTTCAACTCTCCAAAAATTTTACCAAGTAACCTACTGTTGACCGGAAGTCTTGCCAACATCATAAACGGTCAATTAACACACACTTTGAATGTCCTATGCATTATCTCGTGCATTCCTACAATGAAGGGAGCCAGAGAAAAGAAAACGTTATTAAGAAAATCATAAGAAGGGAAAATGCATTTACAGGGCTGTACTGTGTTTATGGGGGAAAAATCTGCATATATGGGGACCCACACAGTTCAAACCACATTGTCTCTGGGTTAGCTGTCTTTTTATTTCTGTGGGGTTGATTCCCAGAAGTGGGATGGATATATGTATTTTTAGTTTTCATTTTTAGTAGATGTTGCCAGATTGCTTCCCAGAGATTGCGCGCCACCCAAGAACAATGACTAAAGTAACCTTTTCCCACATTCCCGCCAGCAAGAGGTACCATCAGGTTTAAAATGTAGGTCATTCTGATAGAGGCAAAGAAGTAGCTCATTGCTGCTGAAATTTACATTCCCTGATTGCTAGAGTCTGAAAGCGTTTTATGTGTGTTTTTTTTTAATCAATTGGACTCGCTCTTTTGTGAATTGCCTACATACATCCTTCATAAGTTTTCCTTATTTTTTAAAAAATTATTCATTGCTTCAATTAATTCTGCAGCTAGTCCATCAGCTTCCACTCCCTGTCCCGTTAGATAGGACTGGAAATGTCAGCAACGTTGATATGTTGCTACTGTAAACCATTTAAAATGAGCAGGAGAAATGAAAGCCCCAAAGGGCTAGGAAACGGGGGTCGGAGAAGAGGTTAGAAAGCCATAGAGTGAGAGGAAGGACGAAATAAATAACCAGGATTCTTGAGAAGAGAGAGATGATGTAGCCCCGTGGTGCTCGAATTGGTAGATGAAGAAAAAAATACAGTGAAGGCGTCAAGCCTCGGGAGGGATACACACATTCATATGCGTGTGCTCACACACACACACACCACACACACGTCGTTCACTGAACCTTCGCCACGTGCCAATCACTATGCCCATGCATTGCCTGCTGCATGTCCCCCTTCACTAGAAGGTAGATGGTAGTATTCCCATCACACAGATGGAAAAACAGAGGCTCCCAGAAGCGTAGTAACACGGTTAAGCCTGCATTGCCCAAAAAGGTGTAGAATGGGACGGGGACCCAATTCTGCCTGCCCAAGCCAAGAGCTGGGAGAAGACTGACCTGAGAGGTCTGGACAAACCTGTCATCAAGGGGCTTGGGGCCTAGACCAGGGTTCCAAACGGGACCCCAGAAGGGGTTACAGACCAAGGGGAGACAAGTTAGAAACGCTGCCACCTGGGTTGGGTGGTCAGTTTCTTGAGAAACCGGTGTGGTCCGAGGGGCCTGTGGGGGGGCGGGTTTCGGGTCTGAAGATGACTGGGGGCCCTGAGCCGGGAGAAAGAGGGCTGGTGGGTACAAGAGAGCACACCCCGGATGGAAGCCCCCAGTGGATGACGTAACACGGGCACCCTGATGTCACAGCACATCCCCAGCTGCCGTCACGGGGGAGTGACTGTCACAGCCAGTCGGAGGAAGTGCCTATTTGAGGACCCTGCCGTCTCAGTCCCTGGAGAGAATGAACAGGCTTGTTACTGCTGAGTTTCCAGGTGCTTTAGCTGCTCAGCCCTCCCCACACCTCGGTCTCTAGGTGACAAGAACCCCTGGGGCAAGTGGCCGAGTGGCTGGAGGAGCCATGCTGGTGAGAGCCCCCCAGGGGTCTGGAGCGGCAGATGCAACGAGTGCAGGCCCCCGATCCCCTGGGCTCCCCACCCCAGACTCAGGAAGTCCCTGGCGCCTGTTCCCAGCCACAGCATCAGGCAAGAACACTCCCCTCCCAACTCACAGGGGGTGAGCGAACTCCTTGGAAAGCACTGAGGCTTCGGTATAAATAGCAACGTTTCCCATGTGGGGGGGGGGGGTGATGCTAGAAATGCTTCGACTGACCCAAGCAAGCGGCCAAGTGATCCCCCTTGTCCCAGGTGGCTGGCAAGGCTGGTTCCATTCGGGCCAGAAGGAAGGGTGTTCCGAGAATAGGGGAGGAGAAATGTGACCTGTAAGACAGTGGGGTTTCTCTGAGCAACCCCCAAGCTGAAACCCCTTCCCAGCAGATGACTCCACCAGGGAGTCTGGGAAAAGACCCCATGCAGTTGGATCCAGCAGATGGAGGTTCAAATCTCAGGTCCTCCATTTATGAGGGGAAGCCACCAGCCAGGCTTCTGTTCTCTGTCTGCGCAGTGGCAGAGCCCCGTGTGGGTGTGAAGGACGAAGGCGCGTATTTGGTGCAGGGAAAATACTGGGTGAATTTCAATTCTCAGCTAACTCCATCCTGGGCTTTGGTCCTTCCAATCCACAGGGAGGGGACGGCTGATATGCAGCAGTCCTGCTGGGATCTGTGCTCTGTGTTCTCTCTGTGGAAACTCCTCGAACCCCATGAGGTGTGCGCTGTGATCCTTCATTTACAATTAAAGCATCCGGTGCTCAGAGGGGTTGAGCCGCCTTCTTGAGGTCTTACCCTTTGAACCCTTGCCTGACATCAAAATCTGTGCCCTTTATCGAGACAACATGCCCAGTCCACTGAAATCTATAAATTACTTTTCTTGCAGATGATAAGAAACTCTCAAGGTACAAAATCCACGCTGATGAGTCAGTTTCAAACACAATCTCTTCTCGGTCAATGAACCTGCTGTTAAATCAGCTCTCGGTGCCTCCTGGGCATCGTGGTCCTTTTTCTGGTTGCACTCTGCCTGCACCCCCAGACCCAGGTCGGAGGAGCATCAAACCGTAAGTGCAAGAAGTGTTCAAGGCCATTCCACCCCGCCTTTCCCTCCGGACGGGGG
Source organism: Mustela erminea (assembly GCF_009829155.1). NCBI lineage: Eukaryota > Metazoa > Chordata > Mammalia > Carnivora > Mustelidae > Mustela > Mustela erminea. The sequence goes on from NC_045623.1 coordinate 9,977,656, forward strand.
AGAATGAATCGGGACCGTCAAGTGCCCAAAGTTGCCTGGGAGAGGCCTGGGCTGCTGAGTGCCCTCCGTGCCCCTTTTCGAGCCCCCTACCTCTGTGGGAAGCACAAGGCCTCCCCTCCCCGCTCCGGGCCCTTTTCTCAGAAGCAGGTGTCCAAGACACTGTTAAGGACAGGGTCGTTTCACTGCATTTTCCTTTGGATGACTGGTCTACTGGGCTGCATTTTCTTCTTCCAGATCTAGGACTGTTGAATGAATGTTTCCATATAAGGTGGAAATAGAAATTCCTTTTGCTCAAAATAGCAGGGAGGGAGAAGGGTGTGGCCTGGGGAAGGCGGACAATGCATTGAGCTCTACCTGGAGGACGGAGGCCTCCTCTGCCCAGATCCCTCTCCTTTTCCGCTCCCCTGCCAGAGCCCTGCTGCATTCTGCACTTCTTTATTTCTTTTTTTCAAAAGATTTTATTTATTTATTTGGTGGGGGAGAGTAAAAGTTGGGGGAGCAGCAGAGGGCCAAGCAGACTTCCCACTGAGCAGGGAGCCATACACAGCTCCATCCCAGGACCCCCAGATCATGACCTGAGCTCAAATCAGATGCTCAGCCGACAGAGCTGGCCGGGTGCCCGGCATTTACACATCTAGGAGCCAGCCAGCTCTTCCTCCTCGGGCCCCGGACTCTCCTGCTCCCAGGGCCAGCAACCCCCCTACGGAGCCTCCTACCAGGAGGGCTCACTCCGGCCCACTCTGGCTCTCTCTCCTTATTCTTCTTATGTTGAGTCCTTAAATCCTGTACTTTCATGAAGTCTGGAGCATTCTCCTTGTTATCGGAGGCTATGCTGCATGGTGCCATAAGAATTTGCTGAGGAACCGGACACATCGGGTTTAAACACCCTTTCTTCCCCTGGCTGCCTGTGTGATTCGGGGCAGCCCTGTGTCTGCATTTGTTTCACGATCTGCAAATGGGTATAGTAATAGTTTTCAGCAGGTCTCGGGTCTGAGTCAACCGGACAGTGTCCCTAAAGCATTTTGCTCATGGTCAGGGCACGGTAGATGGTGTCTTTTCTTCCAGGGATTAGCCCGGGTCTCACGCACCTGCTGTGATCAGGCCTAGCACCCCGGGGGCCCACCTGGGTCGTGCAAAGTGAGAGATGAATTTCTGTGTCCCAGAGGTCTGCCCTGGTGCTTGCAGCCCCCCTCTGCCCCTGCACGTGGCAAAGTGAGCCTCCCGCAGGCTGATGCTGCTGCACCGGCTGTGTCGGGAGCCAGACTGGGCAGGCCTCCAAAGCCATCATCATTTCCAGCACGCGATTAATCATCACGGGCCCCAGAGGCCCACAGAAGCTCCAGAGGCCAGAGCGACAGAGTACAAAGGAAAAGCTCTTGGGAACTGGGGTCTAATGCTCGGCTGCGTCCTTGGGCAAGTCTTTTAGGTTTTCACTAAATTTACTCATATGAGATTCAACTACAATTCCAACGAGAAATTCCTCCCTCTCCTCCTCCTCCTTACCCCGGCCACAGACAAATTCAACAAATGCAAGTTGGACATGTAGGTGCGAGGGGTACGTGTACAGTCCCGCCATGATAGCATCACGGAACCCCTCCCCTGATGAGAGTACAGGTGTGTTCATCACATAAATGAACGCAGAATTGTGCCCCTGAGGAGGGGTTCGTGCTGCTGGAGTCTGGTGGTGACCCAGTCAGAGAGGTCGGGGAATGCTTTTTGATGAGGCTGTGATTGAAGGGAGACTGAAGGACCGGGAGGCAGTCACTAGCCACCACGGGGTAGAAGAGATTTCCAGGCAGAGGGCGAAGTCAGTTGTAAAGAGCCAGCAGATAGAGGGGACAGAGGTGTGGGAGGAACTGGAAGGCCAGTGGGCTTGCTGGGTGGGGAGGATGGCTGCAGTGCTAAGGATTTGGGCTTCAGTCTCCCATGAGCCCTGAGATAGTTTAAAAAGGAGGGGATGGATGTTGGAAGAAAGAATGATTCTATCAGAACCTCATCCCCCTGTTCATTTCTCAGATCAACTTAATGATCCCTTAGAAAGAGCTCAAAAATCTGGGATAGGGCAGATGTTTTGATGGAAGATACTTTGACATATAAAAGGGGTTGGAAAATCTGGAATGTGGGGTGATGTCTGAGAGTGTAGGCCCAGATGCTGTGTCACATGGGGGTCCCTGGCCCCTTGTGAGGAGCTCAACACTGGGCACATGGCATTGGACGGGGGTGGAGACAGGGGTCCCAAGGAAGGAAGGGAGACGATTCCAGTGTCTTCTACACCAAAGACCAAAGATGTCTTGACCACTTCATAATCAGGATCATGGCGAACCATTCCTGAATCTATTGTGGATAAAAAAAGAGAAAAACCTAGTGATTCTTTGGGCCCTTTACTGAGCCAGGGATGCCCTCTAAACCAAAGGGAGGAGCCACCTGTTATCTGACAAGGAAACATGTGTTATGTGCGTAACTGAAACTCAATTCAAGTATGTGCGTCCTACCTAAAGACATTTTCTGTCTATGCAACCTTTCTACGACCTCAGGGAATTAAGTACAGATCTGCCTGCCTGCCTGATCACAGAGGTTAACTGCATGGGGTGGATACTTGTTGTTTGACCACAGGCTGATCGCTTAGGGATAGTGACCAGTTTCTGCATCATGAGTTGGGAATAATACTCCACTGGGTTAGATAAGAGAATGTACGTACCATGTGCAGCATGGCGTCTGGTCCTGTGGCCACAGATATTACAATGGCAGTTATTCTGCATGTGGAATGTAGCCGTGAAGCTTCCACAGAGATTGGGAAGGCAATGTAGTCAACAGCACGATGAGCAGTGAGGGACAATAGGGGATGGTGGGGACTGTGTTCGCAATGGGAACACTTACCTCTCCAAAGGGGGAAGCAGCAACTCAGCTTCAACCATTGGCTGTAACACAAGAACTCAGAACACAAAAACGTGGTCTGGCTTTTCCAGAATGGCTGGAAATCCTAGTTTATGATTTTGGTATTCAATTCAAATAAAAAACCACCAACGATAGCAACGAACAAAACAAACAATATCATGGGACACACAAAACGGGTCCTGGAGCAAAGCTGGACTAAAGGAAGCTAAAACAAAGCTTCACCAAGGCCAACTGTTCTCAGGAGTCATATGTGTCCCCCAGATAAGACTTGAAGTGCAGAAAGGGCCATCAAGGCAGCCCGAAAGAAGTGCTCCTAACACGTTTGGGGAAATGGCAGCTTTGTTAAACAGGCATACTGTTCTCATGTCCCACAGGGACGATTTCGAGGAGGACAACTCTCATTTATCTGTCTGTACTGGGGCAGTTGCTCAATGACATTATCAGTGATTTACACTCCTAGCCCAAGAAGTGAAGTGGGGGCCTTGGGGTGGGGGGCGCTGTTGGAGTTGCTCTTGGAGGCTGCAATACCACAAATGCCCACTGGAGGTCTCTCTCCTACAACTGATGGCATCACCATCCCTGACCAGGGGAGAAATGGCTGGCCAGGTCTCAATGGGTCCCAAGGCCAGCCCCAGACCGCTGTGGAAGGATGGCCAGCCCCTACACGGGGATGTGACTGCCTGTTAAATGTTCGCAGGAGCCAAACTTGGATTTTAAAGGACAGCTCTCCTGCCAGCTAGGCAGTCTGTCAAAGGAGCCTTTCCTGTGTGCAAAAGTCTTGGAGATACTCTCTGTACGCACGGGTCTCAGACAATCCTAAGAATTTCTGGATAGGTCAGCTAGGTGGCTTCCCCTGCCCAGTATCTCTCAGACGCTGACGCCAAGGGACCTGCTGCGTCCTTCCCCGATGGAGCCGAATAAGAAGCACAATCCCAGGCTTCAGAGGTTGCCCTGTTGGGAGTAGCTTTATCTGGTCAAAAATCCCCCGCTGAGAGGTCAGAGTTCTGGGTTTGGGTTCTGGTTCTGCCAAGGATTAGGCGTCTGTCCTGAGTGCCCTTGTCTGTAAAAGGGGCCTGATAGTCATCAAAAATTGTTTCCAGTATTAAAGAGGAGTGCACTTGAAACATTTTTAAAAACGGAAAGATATCTGAGTCATCTACATTGTTACCACAGGGTAGGGCTTGGCAAATGTTCCTTGGAAAAGGCCACAAAGTATTTCAGGCTTTGCTGGCTTTCTAGTCTCTGTTGTAGCTACTCAGTTCTGCCAGTGTAGCCAGAAAGCAGCCACACACAATTCATAAACTAGCACGGCTGAGTTTCAATAAAGCTTCGTCTTGCAAACACAGGCCGTGGGCGGGATTTGGCCCGTGGGCTGTACTTTGCCCACCCTGACAGGATGTTTTTGTAAGGCTTGTGAGCTAAGAATGGTTTTATATTTTGGAAGCGTCCTAAGAAACCAACAAAGGAGAGGCGACAGAGGCCAGACCGTTGGCGGCTCGCAGAGACTACAGTATTTGCCATCCAGCGGTTTACAGGAGTTGGCTGAAACCCCCCCAACCCCCACCCCCCAGCTCTTGAGCATCTCGGGCATGTCTTAGCCCAGGAGATGGCAACTGGTCCCTGGATGCGGGGTGAGCTGGCTGGTCATGATGGCACAGGCAGGAACCGGGTGGCCGCTAGGGCCGTCACGTCATGGGGCTGCAGGAGAGTGGGGCCATGTGGCCTCCCAGTTCTCTCTCTCTCTCTCTTTTTTTTTTTAAAGATTTTATTTATTTATTTGAGAGATTGACAGTGAGAGAGAGCATGAGTGAGGAGAAGGGCAGAGAGAGAAGCAGACTCCCCGTGGAGCTGGGAGCCTGATGTGGGACTCCATCCCGGGCCTCGGGGATCATGACCTGAGCCGAAGGCAGTCGTCCAACCAACTGAGCCACCCAGGCGTCCCCCAGTTCTCTTTTCAGATGCCTCTTATGGATGGGCCCTTGGAAAGGATTAGAAAGCCTTCCATCCGGAAAGGAACCCATTATCAAGTGCAAAGGGCTTTCATTTCCTGAACTGTTTCCAGGGTTCAAGGTGGCTCTGAACATGGCCCTGAGTCACTGGGGAGCCCAGGACTCCCGCCCACCAATGGAGCCAGAGACTGGAGGAGGGGAACTGTCAGGCCAGAGATGGGCCCTGGAACCAAGGCAATGCTTCTTCTTCCTTCTGGATTCAGACACACAGATGCACAGAGACAGCAGCTGCCCGGCCCAGAGAAACAGTGTGCTAAGAAAAGGGAGAGAAAACCTGGCCGAGGAAAGCACGTTGTGCCTGTGAAATCATCGCGCACAGCCATGACGCCCCCTGTGGGGGAAGGTCGGGAAGCCGGGACCCTTGGCAGGAGCTGTGCTGGTGTGTTGGGCGGGGAAGGCAGGGGATGTGGCACAGTTGTTATGGGTCTGTTTCACTCCTCTTCCGCGCCCCCCACTTTCCTCTCACTGACCCCAAGGCAAAATGCTGTTAGGGAAACGGGCTGCTTGGCCCCCACCGAATCCTGTTGTCTACCATCAGGAAACTGGTGGCTCTTCCCAGTATTGTTATAGCTCCGAGGAGCTCAGGACGGACCTGGTGCCACTCAGACCCCGGGGTGGGGAGGCACTTCAGTCATTTTGAATAAGGAAAAGGTTAAGGTATAGGCAGGGAAAGATAGGGGGCCCTGGCTGGGCTCTGAGGCTATTCCTGGCAGGCGGAAGTGCTAAGCCAGAGTGAACGAGAGACAAGGAAACAGACCACCTGGCCTGGGTTGTTTGGGAGTATTTTTCTTTGGTGGCTACAGTGTAATCATAGAAACTGGCCAAACCTCAACGAATTAAGTCATCAAGGGTGTTATCATTAGTCCGTGCTCAAACCAAGATGGTACCAGCACCTCAAGACCACAAGTTTCCCAGTCAGTTCAAGAAAAGATTGCCACTAGAAGCCCTCAGTGGCAACCACTCAGGACCCCTCTCACTCTAGAGAGCTTCTTCTTTGCTTTCTGCTCTCATCTTCCTTTACTTACTCAACTTTCACTTCTCTTCACACTTTGTGTCCACGAGATTCATTTTTTGACTCCATGACACAGGAACCGGGCCATGCTGTCACAGTTTCAGAGCCACTCTGGGCCTTCCCAAAGAATGGGCTTGGAAAAAAGACTTTTTTGTCTTTTTGTATCGCTTTTTTCCTGACTAAATATCATAATTACTGAAGAACATTTGGAAAATATAGACCTGTATAAAAACAAATGTACAGAATGATTTTAGACTGAAAAGCACTGATTTATTCAGGAAACAATCATTTAATTGAGCATCTGGTCCCTGCCAGTGCTGGTCTCAGTTTGGGGGATATTACAGGAACAAGCAGAGTCCTTGCCCTCCTGAAGCTTCTAGTCTAGTCAGTAGAGCAGGGGAGGGGCTAGAAGCTGATGACACAGGGCACCTGTCAGGGGCCAGGAGTCAGGAAAAGAGGGAACAGCTCGGGGGGGTCTCTGGGTAAGCGTGTTTCAGGCAGAAGGAGCAGAAGCGTGGTGGGAGCCTACCTGATGTGGTCAGGGGTATGAAGCAGGCCCCCATGGCTGGAGGTGGGTATAGAAGGAGAGGAGGAGGGGCAGCTGGCTGAGCGTCTGTGGGGATTTGTTGACCATGGGGAAAGCCTCAGATTGTTAGCAGATGAAACAGAAATTCCACATAGATGCTTAAGCCACAGAGCAACATGACCAGCCTTATGGATTGAAATACCCACTCTGGACGCTGGATGGAAAGTAGGGAGGGGCGGGGGCCCTGGGGTTCGCATGGGTGGAGCTGGGAAACCGGTTAGGCTTCCGTGGTCGTGCAGGGGAGAACTATTCCTTGAACCTCCTGGACTCCCCTGCCTGGGGCTGAAAACTAAACTCACAGAGGCAGATTGATGGGAGAAAATCACACGCATTTTACGTAATTTTTACAGGAGCATGAAAGCCTTCACGAAAGAACAAGGACCCGGCGCAGTGACCAGAGCAGGAAGCTTTGATACCCTTTACACAAAGAAACAATAAATTTTGAAGAATTGAGAAGATAAAGGGTTGGGGCCAACAGTAGCAAGTGGGGGGCTCCACATTCCCGGTCACTGGTGCTAAGGACGTCTTCGTTCCTTTGGGTGCCTTTTATACAGGAGATTTACTTCCTGCTTGAAGGAGCACAAAAAGCACCAAGGCATCTTTCTTGCATCAGCTGTTTCTTAGGCCCCTTTAATTAAAACAACGTGCTGAGGAGGCGTATCTGGGGGTGCCATGTTTGACGCCTCTTTGATAATAATCCAGCCCTGTGAGTGGCGGGAGCTGCCCCGGTGGAGGCCAGAAGCCCCACCCTCTCAGCAGCCTCCGAGGCTCCCCTCTGGAACCCCAGGGTGCCTCGGAGCCCAGTTTGAAAACCACTGAACTGGACGGTCTCTGAGGGCCCTTCCGGCTCTGGCGACCCTGTTTGCCAGGCTGTTTGAGGCCCGGACCTGGTTCTGTGAGAGCTGCCTGGTTTTCATTATCCAGGCCTCTGGAAAAGCCTTCTTGAAAACCAGACAGTTTTCAGGGTCCAGAAGTGGGGGAGATTTTAGAAAATGAACTCAAATCCCATGTCCAGACCACAGCCCTCTGGAGGGATGGTAAGGATGAGGAAAACAAAGTGACTGCCCCAAGGGATTCACCGACTGGAATGGGAGATAGGAAGTCACACAAATGACCAAAGGTCGGGGTCTGTGACTTGCCCTGAAACTCTCCCCTGTGTCCAGGGGCCGGCCCAAGGGCATCTGGAGAGCTTTAGAGCACACCAGCTCCCAGAGAGTTCCCCAGAGACTCTAAATCAGTGGGCCCCAGTCTCCCCAGCCACCCAGCCCATGCTTGGGTTATCTCCTTAGTGACCCTGAACCTCTCTGCTGGGCTGAACTCTGGTCTGCGACACCACTTAGAGCCCTGAAATGTTATCCCCAGAACACAGCCAACATGGAAGAAAGCGTTCTTACCGAGCCCCACAGAGCCCACAGAGGGAAAGTCCTTGCAGGAGAAACAAGTATGAGGTGAGGCTTGCCGATCTGGTGGGACCCTAAACTTCAGTCTAGGACCTGAAGACAATCAGACATTTCCAACCAGAGAGAGAGAGAGAAGCCCGGGGTAGGGGACCGGGGCGGGGGGGTTGCTGGGGGAGGGGAGGACAGAATGAAGCATCTGGGAGTGAATGGTATTTTTCTCACAATTACTGGGAAGAAAAAAAAAATAGCAACAAAACCAGACCGAGAGCCGCCAACTAAAAAGATTTCTCTGAGTCAGACTGCTTTCCTGGAAGCTGTGAACTTTATCCTTCGGCAGCCATTAATCTAATATTAAGGCCCTTAACCTTCTTAATTGTTCTCTTTCAGCATCGGCTGGTTTCATATTAACCTTCCAGGCTTTCCCATAATGCAGTTACCTCCACCTCCAGCCAGGCCCAGGAGCGCCCGCTGGCCCCACGCCTTCCCCTGCCAGGCCTCAAGGCCCCGTCCCCGCTCCCCTGCAGGCTGCCCCTCATTCTTCCTGGGCTGAGCAGCAGCCTACCAGACACAGTGTGCAACGCGGCCTGGGGCGGCTCCTGTGTTATTGCAGACGGAGCCTGGCCCGGGGAGAACACAGCCACTGCCTTTGGTGCTCAGCTGCCTCGAGGCATTTCTGTGGCTTGCTATTTGAGCTTTGTTTTCCTTCTCTCCTGTGAAGAACTCCTTGAAATTGTTTCTTGGGGAAGGACAAAGCCTCTCACCGAGAGGCTGAAGGCGCAATCGGGAGCTGCCTGTGGGCCTACCTCGGATTCCTGCCCTGTGCCCCGGGAGGGGTGAGGGACGAGGGCCGCTGGAGGGCTGCGTCCAGAACGGCCCACTCAGGAGAGCCCCTCCTGTGACTGGCCACCTGGCCTGCATTTGTGTTCTGACCTCTCCTCAGAGTGGTGTGTCCCTTTGGGAGTGGGCCCTTGAGTCCTTGGGTAACTGCTGAGGGCTGGGGGAAGGTGTTTGGCCCCCCAGGAGAGGCCACTGGGACACTTTCTCTTAACCTTAATATTCACTTTTCAAACCCTTATTTCAGGGGAAATGGAGCCCCAGCCTGGAGGTGGGGCTGCAGAGTTCAGTCAGAAGTGGGAGAGGTGAGACCCTCTGAGAGGCCTTCCACCAGCCTCACCGTACCCATTCTGGGCAGGATGTGGGGGGTTGGTGGTCAAGACTGTCTCCTCCACACGGCACTGGGGTGGCAAGGCTGGGGCAAAGGGGTGGTAGCAGCAGCTTCTTCGAGGCCGGTCCCCACCAGAGATGGGCCTAGTTAGCATGGACCAAAGCCAGCTCTGCCGGGCCTTCCTGTCTGGGGGCCTCCAGGTTTGATGACTGTTTGGGGCTTTGGCTCGGTGAGGACACCCCACCAGTACCTCCTCAGACCTCAGGGTGGGAAAAAGGCAAGCCCCTCACACACCCAGGTCTTCTCTCTGACTGAGCCCGTGCACCCAGAGAGCCCACACCCTGTCCCCACCCCAGGACCACTTCTTGGCTGTATCATGGTTTCCAGGCACAGCACCCCTGTCATGAGTGAATAGAGCCCTGGGCTCAGTTTTGGGGGAGCTGACCGCTCTGCCCCGGGGCCTCTGTTGTCCCCTCTGAGCAGCTCTGGCCTGCACACTGAGGGAGTTCTTTCAGACCTTCTCCAATGCCAATTCCCACCCAGAGGCACCTTGACTTGTGCCCCTTTCTTTCGAGTGGGATACCTCTATCAGTGTGCGCCCACCTCAGGGGACTAGAGGACAGATCCCACAAAAATGATGTTGGGGCCCCAACACCAACATGGCTTCCTCCACCACGTGCCTCAACACAGCTGTTTGCCTGGCACCACACACGGCAAGGGGGTGTCCCCCAGCTCTGCACTCCCAGGCTCCCAGTGTAGGGAAGGCCCCCAAACCACACCTCATGTTCATGAACTTAACCTTGGCCTGAAAGGCACTCTGGAAGAGATCCAGGTTCTCTCAGCCACGAGTAGATGCCATTAGGTTGGGCAGTCATGCACAGCCCTTCACGTGAAAATACAGAAGAGGGTCTCTGACCGTGTGAACCTTTGGGGGTCATGGCCCTGGAGGTGGACATTTCCCTGGAACTGTCCCAGGTAACAGGCAAATGGGACTAAATAATAAATAAATAAATAAACAAACATTTCTAAATAACAAAGCACTGTGTTTTTATTTTGTATTTTATACAATTGAAGCTTTAGAGGTTGTTTTTTTCCTTTTACTAGGTTGTCACATATTCAAAATGATATCCAGAGCTGTCCAATTCACCTGTCAGTCCAGCCTACTGATCTGAAGAAGTAAGACTGAGTAGGTTTAATTGGACCGGCTCAGGGGTGAGCTGGGTATCTCTCAGAGTCAGGCAGTAGCACTCACCAAGGACCTGTGGTCAGCAGAGCCCTGTCTGGGATCTGTGCGAGGCCACAACCAACCAACCCAGACGTGTACTCATGGGGCCTGGATACTGTTGGGAAGATAAAGGTCATGAGCCTGATGGGGGAAAAAAAAGTCACAAGATGAGGAACAAAGCATGTGATTCCACTCAAAGGAATTAAGGGCAAACTCACTAAGAGTGGGAGGGTTTGGTTGCCGAAGGGATTAGCCAGGTGTGGTTAACCACAGATGGAGGAGGCAAGCTCTACCCTGGGTTTGGAGGCAGAAGAGACAAAGTAGAGGAAGGTCTCCATATTTGGGTGGAGTGGTTAGTGGTGGGGGTTGGGGGCGAGGGTAAGTGAGGAGGAAGAGGAGCAGAGAGGCCAAGCTGGCCTGGAGAAATCAGCCAGTGGTCTAGAAAGTCACACTCAGGATATTGCAATGCCTCCTCTGGCCTCCACCCCAGACGTCCAGCACCCCTGCGTTTCTCAAGTGCGGGTTCGCGGCCTGGGGTGCCGCAGTCATTGCCATAGCAACCAATTATTCTGTCACAGAGACATGACTCTGACTCCAGGTGGGTTATGAGCAGAAGGCACACAGGAAATGGCTAAGTGACAGAGATCTAGTTTTCCAGCAAGTGCCCCAGCTAATAAAGAAGAGAAAATAGACCAGAAGATAAATGCAACAGGGATGAGCAAAGGCTACATTTTGCATGAGGCACCAGCTGTTTGCTGCAAACAACAATAGCAGTTTAATAGGTTCAATGGGAATGATGCCGGCAAGGGCAGCCTCCGTCAGCCTGCAGTCTAAGGGCAGGGCTGGGCTGGGCATGCGCAATGCGAGGCTTGTGAGACCAAAAGGGGGATGCCTGCAATGTGTCCTCTCAATCTTGCACATATTCCTGATGCTTTTCCTGGCAACAGCGGCTCTGCAGCCCCTTGCAGGACTCCAGCTTTCCTCTGTGCATGGGTGCGTCCTCCTTGAGAGGAGGACTTGTCGGTGCTACTTGGGAGTTAGTAGTCCAAATACAAACCTTACTAATTAGAAAGAACTGGGAGAAAAGGAAGTCTGAGTCCCCAGCGATCTTAGGAGCAAAGCATGTTACTGCTCTGAAGGCGTGAGTGCCGCCGTCCCTTTGTTAGAATGAGTCAGGTCAGTCTGAGTCTGCTCCTCGCACTTCAGGACTGAGGGTAAGCCACTTGCCTGTCCTGGTCCCCATCTTGCAAAGGGGGAGCTGGACTCCGGATGCAACTCTGGTGCTCACCCTTGTTTTCCAGCTCTGTCTAGTGCAGAGGCCGGCTCTGAGCGACGCAACTGTAAATGTCAGATTTATTTCAGGTATCTGGTGTCTTCGTAAAGCAGACTCAAGACACGTGTTCATCTGCTGTTCCATTCTGCCTTCAATTAACATTGATTATCGCCCTATTGTGTGGCAGTCTCAGGGCCAGGCATCCAGAATCGAGATGAGAAGGGATGGTGCCATGGGGAGACAAGCAGGTACCTGCTCAAGCCCATGGGGTATGGGCATCCCCACATGGACAAGCACATCCAGGCGTGGGGAAGGGTGGCTCTGGATGTCGCCTGCTGAGCTTTCTCCACACCCTGGGCATGGTGGGAGGCAGCTTTGGGGAGGAAAGCAAGCTGCTCAGAGGGGGCGGTGCTGGGAAGACCCCGAAATGTGACCAGGGAACCTCAGAGTGGCAGGAGGGGTGAAACAGAGAGCAAGCATGTCATGCCAGTGCTGGTGCTCTGGCATCTTTGTTCTCCTCAAAGAGCTACAGAGAGAACAACCAGTCTGAGAGGAAAGGCAGTAAGCTAAGGGAAAAGAAAACAGGCAGAGTCCCAGAAGGGAGGAAGATGACGTCTGGGGTTTGCGCATGGAGACGTGTCCCTAGAGGAGATTCAAGGTGTTGTTGATGGTTAGGCCATCATCAGTAAGGCCCTGGGGAGGTGCTGGGTGTGGGCACCCGGACTTGGGGAAAGATGGAAGGAACAGGTAAGGCTGGCAGAAAGCCTCCTGGACACAGCCGGCAGGCACGGTGTTCTATCCCTCCCCACCAGAGCTGGCAGATGGCTGGAGGTCTGAGTTTAGTCCAGGGCAATGGCGGTGACCCTGGAAACGCACAGAAAGATGGGGAGAACGTTCTAGACGGAGGCACAACAGTGAGTCTTGACCAGGGAGATGGAGATCGCAATCACCTGTCTGAGATTTCCATGCTTCTCCACTTAAAGGAATCAGAGACTCACATAGCCTCCCCCTAAAGATCCATCGATTAATCATTTATGCTATGCTAAACATTCCTGGGGTTCAAGGCCTTATCCATGCCTTCTGGTTCCAGAGCAACTGGAAGTTTGCAGGCGCACATTTGTGTGAATGGAGCTAAGCCAGGGGCGCAGGCCGAGAGTCGCAGGCGAGAGAGCGATCTCCCAGGATTGCCTACTTGGGAAATCTTCACAGGGAAGTGGATTTTGCGAGGGCGTTGCAGGGCCTAGAGGTGGGGAGGATGTGATGAGAACAGGAGACGAGTCTGGGAGGCAGAGGACCAAGCTTGCAGAGGCGTCCTGCCAGTAGCTGCCACCAGAGGGCTCCTGTCTCAGCAGGGGACTGGGCACCGGCCTGGGAAGGGGGAACATTTTGGGTCATGCACTTCAGGTTTGCATCCTGGGTCTGTCATTGAATAGCTAGCAGGGCCTGGCCCAACTCCTTAACTTCTGCATGCCTAAATTTCCTCACCAGTAAAGTGGGAAAAGGAATAATGCTGCTCTCCAAGCTGGGAGACCCGGACCCCTGTGGCAATGGGCAAAGCCCCCAGCACCAGCACCGAGCAGGCCTCCAGGAATGCTGGTCCCTTCCCTTCCTGGCCTGCCTAGAAGGCTGCGTTTGAGACTGAAGAGAGTAAATATTCCAGAAGTCCTCTGACTGCCCTTGTAGGGGTAAACACAGATTGGTCAATGGGGAAAAAATGTTCTCTTCCAGCCAGTGGGGTGAGTTGACCATGCACGCTTGTCTCCGGATGTTGGACTTCCTGAATCTTCCCCGAACAATGCCATCTCTGTCTTGGCACCACTGGCAAGCAGTCCCACGAGAGCCAGGTTCTTGTCACAAGGCCTTTTCCTGGAGTGAGTCACTAGAGAATTGGGCTGGAGTTATAACCTTCACCAGCCCCGGAGGTGAAAGTGGACTGGAATGAACACAAACAGTACAACTTGGTGCTTAATGTTCCTTTCCATCAGCATTTTGCCCCAGGCCTTAACCTTGCCACTGGAAAAAGTAGGGTCGCATAATGAATGAGATAAACCGAGTGACCCCTCGTAACCCACAAACAAAGGGCCTTTCAGCAGCCCGAGGTCCAAAGCCTTATCTATCGCATTGAAACCTAGCTGGTGACAAACCGGAGGCAGCGCGAGGGATCCTAGTGAGACTACTTAGCCCCCGCAGATAATCGGAAAAATGCATCTTGGTCCTTCCCCAAGGAAAAAGGGTGACTGTGAACAGAGAAGGGGAAAATCAGAGTAACTGATGGAATGACACACAGAATTTACACTTCGAAAATTGAATGCATGTCTTCCTTCTTTGGTTGTATAAACATAAAATCATTTTATGTTGGCAAGCAGAAAAGTAAACACACAAATCTGCGTAGACCTTGTACTTCCCAAAACTTGATGTAAGCTTGGGAGTGATGGTGTGTTGAACCTAGGCTGGGAATGGGGGCAGTCTACATGCCACCCTCTGCCCTGGCCACGTGACCTGGGGCAGGCCCCTTGTTTCTCTGGGACTGAGGTTCCTCAACTGAAAAATGAATGGTTTGTCTAGATAGTTGACAGTTTCCTTTAACACCCCTCCCCCAAACAAAAGGCTTTGATTTTCATAGCTACTCATATTTTGAGCTTTTAAAAGAAAAAAAGGGGAGTGGATGACATTAGTCCTTACCGGTCCCGTGTATCACCTAGTGAAGACCCTCAAACACACACCCAGAAGGGCAGAAGCGACTCCTCTTTTGTGGAAACCATAGACCTACATTGTGTATTCCAATGGAGCCCAAAGGTTTGCCCCCAGAGAGGTGTAAATGGTCACCCAGCTCTCTTGACTTGCCACCGCTCATAGGTCTTTCCATGAGTTGCTCAAATTCATACCCGGTTCCCATGGAACACTGGCTCAGCTCTGCAAGTCCGTCTACAACCCTCTGTGTCACGGCCATGGTAGGCGCTAACACCAGCTGCTGTCAGGAACAAGGGTGAGCAAGGGTAAGCACCGCCCCAGCCCTGTGGAAGCTGACATTCTAGCAGGGAATGCAGAAGTGCTTGTGGACCAAGTCTAACAGAAGCACAAAAGCACTGTGGCAACACTTGGGAGGGTGAGAGCAATCCCAGCTTGGCTAAGGCTTCCTGGAGGAGGAAGGCTTTGACTGGATCTACAAGATGGCTGAAGCCAGAGGAGCATGCCTGTGGAGGACATGCTGGAGTAAACACAGTGGCCAGGGGGCATGAGGCATACTCAGGAGTGGCAAGCTGTTCTTTCTTGCTGGAGCTTCAAGTATGTGAGGGAGGTGAGCTTAGACACGTAGACAAAGGTTTACTCATAGAAAGTCCTCACAACTCCAAGAAATTTGGACTTTAGGGCCGGACCTGGGATATCATGGCAGTCCTCCCCCCACCCCCCGCCTTTTTTTTTTTTTTTTTTTTTTTAAGATTTTGTTTGACAGAGTAAGAAAGCATAAGCAGGGGGAGCAACAGAAGGAGAGGGAGAAGCAGGCACCCACTGAGCAAGGATTCCGATCTGGGACTCGATCTCAGGAACCCAGAATCACAATCTGAGCTGCAGGCAGATGCTTAATCAACTAAGCCATGCAGGCACCCCATTATGGGCAATCTTAAATAGGCATGTGTCTTGGTAAGCCTTGTACCTACCAGTTTCCAGAAGAGGAAACTGCCAGTGGGACAGATTGAAGGGGAGCAAGATGGAGCAGAAGGAACAACAGGGATTATTTCAATAACCCAGACTGGTGGTTGTAGAGAGCTGAGCAGCAGTGGGGAGACCAGGATTGGAAACAAGGGAAATTTTGGAAAGGTGCTGTAGAGGCAACAGAGTGAGCTCTGTGCCTCGCGAGATGTGGAGTCTAAAGTCACTCCAGGGGTGCCTGGGTGGCTCAGTGGATTAAGCCTCTGCCTTCGGCTCAGGTCATGATCCCAGTGTCCTGGGATCGAGCCCCGCATCGGGCTCTCTGCTCAGCGGGGAGCCTGCTTCCCCTTCTCTCTCTGCCTAACTCTCTGCCTACTTGTGATCTCTCTCTGTCAAATAAATAAATAAAATCTTTAAAAAAAAAAAAATAATAAAGTCACTCCAAAGCACAGAGAATGCTACCGAGGAAATTCAGCAGCCCGCCTTCTCCTGGGGTGGGAACTGGGGAGAGCCATGGAGGACGGTCCAGACGACCCCTGAGGCCAAGAATTGACTAGGCTTAAGGAAACCCACTGCTGTAGTGCCTGTGGGTTCTCCCCTCAATATTTGACAAACAGAACCCCTCATTTCTAGCCTCCAATTCCCCACTCTGAATAAAGACGCTTTCTACCTTTCTTGCATCTAGTAATGGCAGTCAGTCACATGATCACATGACTTTAGCCTGCTAGTCGGTTTGCCCTTGGAAGTGTCAGACTTTTAGGAAACAGCGTTTTTCTGCTGGTTAGAAGGCAGAGCGACTTAGGAGGATTTAAGTCTTGTAGTTACAATCAGATCTGAGTCCCGCCTTTTCTGAACTTGTATATTGGATTCCATGTGCGTGTGTTTCTGTGTGCGTGACTTCTTTTATAACTGGAAGCTCATACCTCTTAATCCCTATACTCAGATGTGGGGGTAACCCACATGTCGGACATCTTAACTGGCCAGGAACTCATTTACAGGAAAATGTTTTGGGTCTCTTCTGCAGGTTCCTTAATGCTTTATGTTCAGGGAGTTACTGATCATGGCGTCTAGGAGATAATTTGTTCCGGGGACTGACTGCAGGGGGCAAGCACAAATGAGTAGCCAAAAGGAAGCAGATGTCAAAGTTTTGCTGCTGGGGAGGGCATCCCACCTCCCAACCCTGGGAAGGACACGAGAGATGAAACAGCCTTTAGGAGGAAGGCGGCGCGATCAGCTCCCTGCCTGCTGAAGTTGTGGTTCTCGTGGCTAACAGGTAGTAGTTAACATATACTGGGCACTTACTTTGTGTCTGGCAATCTTCTAAGATTTCAGTGCATCCCCTTCCAAGTCTGTTCAAGATAGCTGCTACTCTTACCCGCGCTTGCAGCCAGGGAACCCGGGAATGAGGAGGTGAGGCTCATGGTCATCTAGTCCACAGGGACAAGAGCTGTCACTCAAACCCATATGTCTCTGATGCAGGACCCCTAACCATGACATTAGCTCTTCTAGGGGAGTTTAAAAAAACACTTCTTCCCCACGAATTCCTTTTGCCCGAATGTCTCTCTTCTTGGTGATGCTGATTCCATACTTGGTGGTTTATCGGAGATGATGCCTGTGAATAGGCTCCTTTCTCTCTCCCGGGTTACAGGGTTTGGAGTTGGACAGGGGCTTCGCAGTGCTGTGGGGGAAGAATCCACTGGGCGGGGCAGGGGTCGGGAGAGACCTCTACTTTGTCACATTTGGCGATTTCCATGGTGGAAATGCCCTCACAATGACCAATTTGATGTTGCCATTGCAGCTTGTAAAAAATCCCCGAATATTTGATGATCGGCTCTGGTACAGCCAGCTCCAGCCAGCCACTGGGCCCATAGGATTGCGTGATCCCTAAAAGTGTGCTCTTGCCAACTGGGAATTTGAGAAACACATGGCGGGGCAGAGCGCAGGCACTGGAGGGCTTCTGGTGCTCTTCCAGATAGGCCTTTCAGGACTTCCCCAGGTGCTGTCCGCTGGAGGTCTGGCCCAGAGCACTCTGGGAGGCTCAGCAGCACCTGGGCTCACCTGTCGCAGGTCTGGCCGGAGGCCTCAGCTCACCACCTGAAAACAGCTCCCTCCGCCAGCAGGTGGCAGCACACTCGCATTCAATGCTCCTTGTCCCAGCAAAATGAGGCGCCTTTGTTCCCAGCGAGAGGCGGTGTCACGAAGAGAAAGGCCCAGAGGGGCAAGCTAATCAGCCTGTCCTTAGCTGACCTAGGCCTCCAGAGCCAGTGGACGAGCTCCCGCAGCTTGATATAATGAAAGCAACCTTAGCAAACAAGGGACAGCCGTCCCCCTCCCACCGCCTTCCTGCCCATCCTTTGGGCTTGGGCTCACACTGGGGTGACACCATGGAAGCAGGCTCTGGGTCCTTTCAGGAATGGAGCTAGGTGCCAAGAATGTGTTTCCAGCTCTAAGGAGGGAGACTTGTGACTCCTACCTGATGCTACTACCCACAAGACACCCCAGGCTTATTTGGTTGACTGTTGATTGTACCGGACGGTCAAATCCTACTAGGGTGGTGGCAATTCCAGGTAGCTCGCCTGGAATCATCCTGGTTTTGGCACTGAGAGTCCCATGTCCTGGGGACCCCGCCACCCCAGTCCTGGCCAATAGGACAATAAGCCACCACACTCCTAGTCACAGTGCCTGCCCGGCACACAGTAGGCGCTTTCTGGGATGGTGGTACTGAAGGAGGGGGCAGAGCAGAAGTCACATGGGATCACAGAGCTGTCAAACCCTTCCAACGGGAGCTGAGTTCATTCATTTTTACAACCCGCTCCTTTTGCGTTTCGTCAGAGGAGAGAGCCAGAACAGGTGAAGGTGAGACGTGGGAGCGGTCCTCTCCCACGCTCACGTTCCATCTTTGACCTCCGTCCCAGTCTCCTTCCCTCACGCCTGCCACCTGCCTGCACGGCCCTGCGTGTAGTCTGGGGCGCTCCCAGAGTCCGCAGCAGAGAACTCCATATTCGGAGGCGGGGTGGGGCAGAGGCCGCGGAGCAGGAGGCTGGAGAAGGGGTGGGGCGGGTGGGAGGCTCTTCAGCCACCAGCAGGATGAAGGCTGCCCAGAGGAGCCCTCTGCTTGATGCCCAACACCGAGCAGAAACATGCGTTCCTTTCTCCTCCTGTCGCTCAAGCCCCACTCTGATATGGCTTGTCTGTTTCCTCAAAATGGCTCCTCCTTGGTCAACGGCTCAGGAGCGTCAGGCTCAGCAAACACTAACCAGCTGGGTGGCTTGAATCAGAGCAGAAAGCTTTGCCTTAACGCAATGTAAGCACTTTACAGATTTCCCTCCCCACTCTGGACTTCGGGATCAAGAGGGAAACTCTGGTGACCCCTGAATTCTGTGTGGACAGGTTCTCATTGATTCCCTGACCTCATCGTGTGTTGCTGTTCCCAGCACTCCCTGTGGCAGTCACCCAGCCCCTACAGATGCCATGTTCTCCTTTGCCTTGGAGTCTCTGCTCGGCCATTTCCTCTGTGTGGGTGAGAATAGCGGCCGGACCTGGCTCAGACAGGCTGGCCCCAGAAGCCGCGTGTGAGGTCACATTGAGGCTTTGACCTGAAGGATAAGAAGGGATCATGTCATCCAATGGGGAGCAAGGATGGACATAAGAATACTTGCAATGTGGGCACCTGGGTGGCTCAGTGGGTTAAGCCGCTGCCTTCGGCTCAGGTCATGATCTCAGGGTCCTGGGATCGAGTCCCGCATCAGGCTCTCTGCTAAGCAGGGAGCCTGCTTCCTCCTCTCTCTCTCTCTGCCTGCCTCTGTGCCTACTTGTGATCTCTCTCTGTCAAATAAATAAATAAAATCTTCAAAAAAAAAAAAAGACATTTAAAAAAAAAAAAGAATACTTGCAATGTGGCAGGTGTCAGCTTTTCTCCTGTCATCCCGTTAGGAAGAAGTTACTGGTGCTTAGAAATATAGACTTCTCATGAGCTCTGTGTCTCAAACTTTACAAATAACCCCCCACTCTTCATGTCACAATCTATCATACTCAGTGGGCTCGTATTTATGTTCCACGAGTAACAGAGCAGGCACAGCCCTATTCTGGATAAAGATGGACCATGCAGGTGAAATCCTGCTAACTCCCATCTTCCAACCAATGTTTGGATGTGCGGGACCCTGCCTTAACCCTAGGATCTCAGGAGAGATTCTCAGGACTTGAGGATTCATGTTAGCAGGTGCAGTCCTTCACCCTAAAGACCAAAGACCAGGAGCTGGGGCTATTTGCAGGCACTGGATAACGATTGATGAACATGGACTTTATTGAAGAAATGCTGAGTTTGTGACATGGAGGTTTCCAGGTAAACCACGTCCTAGATCGAACGCACAGCAACTCCGGTTTGAAGTCATGGATGTCTCCAGACCTCCCAAGCTTTGAGTGGATGGTGAGAGTCATCACTGGTGTCAGAGAAGGACCTCTGCTCCATTTCCAGAACTAGAGGGACTCTTGATGCTTTTGGAGAGCCCACAGCTGACACCAATGGAAACTCTGTGAGGGACCCTGGGGGGAGGCACGCTCAGAGATGTGGCTTCCAGGTCCTTGCCGGCCCTTTATTGAGCTATGACATGACTCTCATGGGAGCTGGGGTGTTCTGCCCATCTATGAGCAGTCACCTCTGGGATCCTGAAGGTGGGCCAATCCCCTGCGTCTAAACCACCTTTGTATTTTGCAAAGAGCTTGTATCTATGACTGTGTCCTGTCCGTGTTAGTTCCAGCCATGCTCTTATTTTTCTCCGAGGAGGGAGCTGAGCAGCTGGGAACAGTCCCGGGTCCTGAGGCCTCGAGGCAGTTTTAGGGATGTTGGGACAGGACAGTTCTTTGCCTCCATCTGTTACCTAGAAACGCCAACTCTTCCGGTTGCCCATGGAAGGACTCAAAGCCTGGGAAGTGAAGGTATGGATGTAGGGAAGGGAAAATGGACAGAAAGGCTCCAAGTTTCCTGGGTCCTGGTTGTTTTTTTTTTTTTTTCCCCCTAGGCAACTTTAGTCCTGCTCCTTCACATCTGTGCCTGGAGAGTGCCCTGAACTGCCTCCCCTCCCCGCCACCCTACTCAGCGAGCCTATTTCACCTCTGCCACTTGCTTTGAGGTAAGCAGCCCCACCCCACCCAGAACACGGAGTTCTGTCCCAGAGTCTGGGAGGTGGGTGTGAACGGAGGAGGGGCAAGGGCAGCCCGAGCCAGAGCCGGAAGGGAGGAGGAAGAAGAAAGGGATTGTTCTGTTGTTTCTCCTTGACTCCCACCTTTTGTCAAAGAGCCTAGGTGGCAGGATTTTAAAACAAAATGAGAGGATGTCTTGCTCGCCAGATTTGGAGATCCTTTGTGATCCCCGCCCCGGACTGGGCCCATCTGCTTCAATACCCACCACCAGCTGCGGCACACTCACTGAATGCCCAAGGGTGCCAGGCACGGGGCTAGGCACGGGGGCTGGGTGCTTGTATCATCGAAGGGCAACAGTCAAGGAAATGGCCAAAGGCTGCAGCAGGTGGGAGAAATACAAAACTCCTTTTTGAGAATTGGAAATATCATGTGTGTTTGTTTGTTAAGATTTTAATTTATTTGAGAGAGAGAGAGCACAAGCAGGGTGGACAGCAAAGGTGCTGAGCAGGGAGCCCATTTCGGGGCTTGATCCCAGCGCCCTGGGGTCATGACCTAAGCAGAAGGCAGATGCTTACCTGACTGACCCACCCAGGGCCCCCAGAAACATAAAGTTTTTTGAACAACGGATTACCTTCCCTCTTAGAGGAGACCCAGCTGCCTGTCCCATGATGTCACCCAGACAGCCTCAGCACTTCAGGTAGGAAAGGAGAGGTCTGGCGACTGTGCCAGTTCTGGTGACTCTTGGTGTCCCCAGGATGTGTCATTCTGCCTGTCCACTTGGGTCCCCACAGGGGAAGGACAGCAAGCCAAAGAGCTTGCCCCACAAGACTTCTTTCTTTAAAGAAACACAGTCTGTGGCCCAAAGACCCCTGTATGGGCAGACACCTGGGACACACAAGTGAGCCCCGGGGATCACAAGTCCTGTAGTGGCCACACGGGAATCAACTCTACTTACCAGTGGTTTAGTGTGGACAAAGAATTGAGCAGTTAATTACTTAATATTATGAATAAAAATATCATCAGAACTTTGCATCCATGTCACGGAATACCATTCCATAATAAAAGCAGCTATCTGAGATTCAGACAGCAAGTTGGATGGGTCTCAAGGAAGTTATGCTGAGTGAAGAAAACAACCTCAAAAGGTCACATTCCATATGATTTCATTTCTGTAACCTTCTTGAAACGAGAAATTATGGCAATGAAGGGCAGTGTCCTGGTCACCAGGAGTTAGAGGGGGTAGAGGGAGCGCTGGTGCGGCTGGAGAGGAGTAGCAGGAAGGAGCCTTGTGCAGATAAAACGGTTATGGGCCTTGAATGCGGGGGTGGCGACACAGGAGAGAACATTGCACAGAATTGTGTGTGTGTGTGTGCATGCATGCGTGTGGGCACACTCACATGCATGGATGCACACACGAGTGGTTGTAACACTGGTAAAGTCTGGATTGACTCTGAGTTGCACCAGTGTCCGCGTCCTTGTTTGGTTAGTGTGATGTAGCTGTGCCCGGTGTTACCATTGGCAAGGCTGAGAGCACCGTACGCAAGCACACTTGGTGGCAGTGGGTGTCAACCACAGTCACACAATTTCTACTTCAAACTACTTTCCTGTAGTGTGCATGATGACACATAGTTCTGGGGCATTACCTACATTCACGTTTTGTCAGCCACCACCACCATCCCTTTCCAGAACTTCCCATACAGAGACACGGTGTCTGCTCAATGCCAACTCCCACTGTGGCCAACGCCACAGCCAGTGGCAACCACTTTGTGTCTCTAGGAGTTGCCTGTTCGAGGTACTTCATGTCGTAGAGACCTACAACATTTCTTTTTCTGTATCAGGCTTGAATCACTGAGCGTTATGTCTTCAAGCCTCCTCTACGCTATAGTATAAGGCAGAATTTCCTTCCTTCTTAAGGCTGAATAGTAGTTTATTGTACCTGTAAACTACATTTCCTTTATCCAATCATTTGTCAACAGACATTGGGTTGTTTCTACCTCTCGTGTATGGTGATCCTAGCGTATGTGTAGGTTTCACAACTTTCTTTGAATATATGGTTATCTCAAAAGGTTAAAAAATGTAATCAGAAATAGGGGAGCCTGGGTGGCTCAGTTGTTAAGTGTCTGCCTTTAGCTCAGGTCGTCATCCCAGGGTCCTGGGATAGAGTCCTGCATTGGGCTCCCTGCTCAGCGGGAAGCCTGCTTCTCCCTCTCCGACTCCCCCTGCTTGTGTTCCCTCTCTTGCTGTCCCTCTCTCTGTCAAATAATAGATTAAAAAATCTTTTAAAAAATATAGTCAGAAATAAAATCCTTGAATTAGCTAATTCTTTCCTTTGCTGAGCATGTAAAGCGGAGTGTGCTGTTGGGCTTCGCACTATTTTCCAGTCACAGAGATAATTTAACTTTTGCAGGGCCGCTAGAACCTGAAGTCACCCCTCTGCTTTTAAGGAGCCAATGACAGTATATGTTGGCCCACAGGATAGTGCATGGGGTTCTGTAAACGCCAACCACTCTGGCCCCAACATTGTTTACAGGTGTGGATCAAAAAACAGGAAAGAAAATCTCTAGCCCTGTTGGGAGTGACCCTTGATTTCAGCAAAGGCAATGACTTCCACAGAGAGCCAGGTTTTGACGATACAGAATATGAAATCATTATGCTACAATCTGATAAAAATAATCACTGGAAGAGGTGAAAATTTGACTCTGGAGGACTCATTCATGTCACCAATATTTTTTCCCATGGGTGGTTTGGCCACTGTCTCTTGGTCCATCTGTGTGCTGGTCTCAAGGACTCAGACACGTTCATGTGCAGGATGGACACCACTTCTTTTTGGGGCAAGTAGATGGCCCAGAGTGGACGAGGAGACCCTGCGGACGTGGGCTCCTGGAAGGCTGACCTAGTGTGGACCTAAGGGTGGCATTCTTTTTTTAAAAAAAATTTATTTATTTATTTATTTATTTGAGAAAGAGAGAAAATGAGAAGGGGGAGGGTCAGAGGGAAAAGCAGACTCCCGGCTGAGCAGGGAGCCCGACATGGGACTCGATCCTGGGACTCCAAGATCATGACCTGAGCTGAAGGCAATCACTTAACCTACTGAGCCACACAGGTGCCCTGAGGGTTGTGTTCTTATAGGGCAAGTCAGGCTTGGCATAGAGGACGCGTGTGATGATTCCGTTGTCATCTTCCCAAACCTGTTTCTGGAAGGCTTGGGTTGTAGAGGGGGGTCTGATGGAGGGGACATGGTCCCAGCTGCTGAAACACCATCATCTGGACAACAGGACTGTTTGTCTTTATTTTTTATGAGGGTCTAGGGGCTTGATGAACTCCCTAACACTGGGTACAAAATTTCTCTCTGTGCATGTTTTTCTTGGGAGAAAGCCCCTCTCTTTCCTCCAGTCCTCAAGGGTCTATAACCCCTGTAACATGAGGAGACCCTTCTGTTCATAACTGCTTCTGGAAGACTTTTCTTAGGAACTGACTCACCTGACTTCCCAGTAATGTGGCCCTGGGCAGGAGAGGACCCCTCAGTGTGCTCAAGCTTGTTGGATCCAAACAGTCCTTGGGAGAAGGGCCACTTGCCTGCTATCTCTCTGTCCTTCCTTTCTGTGTCTTCCCACTCCCTTCTCTGCTTTGGGTCCTCTCTTCCCTTCCTGCTTTTCCTCTTCCCCCTCCTGTGCTGGCTCTCATGTCACTTTCCTGTTTGCCTCTCCTGAGGTATGCATTAGTGTATTAATCATTACAATAACAGCTAAAAATTTCACTGTGTTTCATTCATCCAGAGGAAAATAACGTGACAGCCCGTGAGTGCTATAGGGCACACTCACGTATTCTTCCCGGGGCCCAGGATAGTGGAAATTTCTCAGTTTCCATTTGTAAATAAACAGAAGGCCATTATGGAAGGCCATGGTGAGTCTGGTGGGGGCAGGGCCGGGGGAGGCTGGGAATGTGGGTGGGCTGGCTCCAATCGTGATCACATTAGTCACCCATCACAGACCCTGACAGACCTTGGACTATTCAAGGACTCCAGCCGAAGAGGCTGAGTTGTAAAATCCTATTCAAGTTGCCAAGACCAGAAAAGTGTGACTTTAATAAGGTTAAAGTTTGGCATTTTTACGGCTTTTATAATGATAAGGTTCTTAGTCACCTGAGGGGGAAAGAACTAGAGAGGGTCTGCCCACACCTAGCTGGTCAGTGCTGGGGACAGGGTCAGGCATGGCCTCTTGCCAGGCCCCCAAGGGTGTCTTTGGTTGTGTCCAAGATTCCAGGCACAAGTTCTGTCCTGTTCCTCAGAAAGCCTGCTCACCCATGTCCGGACGCTGGAACTGTTAGGGGAAGTGATCCAGGAATCGATTTCTGAGCAGAGTCCTTGAAACCAGTGGAGGGTTTTTTTTTTTTTTTTAAATATTTTAAAAAATATTTCATTTATTTATTTGTCAGGGAGAAAGAGAGAGAGATAGTCAGAAGGAGAAGCAGACTCCCTGCTGAGCAGGGAGCCTGATGTGGGACTCCATCCCAGGACCCCGGGATCATGACCTGAGCGGGAGGCAGATGCTTAAACACCTGAGCCACTCAGTCACTCCAAACCAGTGGAGTTTATTAGAAGCAAATGCTCTGTTCCCCAGCCAAAGTTGTTCCCCATCATAGTTGCATCCCCAAAGCACTGTTATATTTCCATGCCTTTGTTAATAGCCTCTGGCCTCGAATATTCTACTGCACATCGGATCTGTCCGCCCTTAAAATGACCTTCCCAACCTTCGTCCTCCCTTGCTGCCCCTGGGAGGAATTCATTTACTCTCTTCTGAATCCCAGGGCCCTTAGACCATCTTTCCAAGCAGCGCATATCCCCATGTAATGAGTTCGTCGCGGACATGACCTCACCCCATCCCACCATGTGGGGTCATCCTGTTCTCCTGGAGTTCTCAATTGGCACACAATAGGGGCCCGTAAATGTTGAAGGAAGGAAGGACTAATTTAGCAGGAGGCCCATGCATTCCACTTAGAAGACAGCTGAAATCCTATGTCCTCCATGCCTGGATCATCTTTGCTCACAAAGAATAGTTAGAAGTATAATTTCTTTCTTTCTTTTTTTAAAGGTTTTATTTACTTATTCAACAGAGAGACAGAGATCACAAGTAGGCAGAAAGGGAGAGAGAGAGAGGAGGAAGCAGGCTCCCCGCTGTGCAGAGAGCCCAATGCGGGGCTCGGTCCGATGACCCTGAGATCATGACCTGAGCCAAAGGCAGAGGCTTAATCCACTGAGCCACCCAGGTGCCCCAGAAGTGTAATTTCTAAGTAGGTCACTAGTTTCTTGAAGGTGGGGTTTGCATCAGTCCACATGTCCATTAGTGTATATGTCAAATGCCTCAGTGGATCTTGTCTATGTCCGTTCTGTCATGACGTTGAATCCTTTACAAAGAGCTTCCCTCCGATGGGATGAGTGACATGAACAACACCGCTGACGGACCTCTCCTGTGTCCTAGCTGGCACCAGACTCTGCAGAAACACAGAGATGAGAAGTGCCTGCCTGTAAGGAGCCCAGCCTGGGTGCCGAAGGGACGTGGGGAGTGCCCGTCAAGTCCTGGGGTCCATGCCAGCTCTGAACCGCCGTGCGGGGGTATAAAGATCAGAGCCTGGTCCCGGAGAAGCTGGCAGTCCTGCTGGGGAGATGAGCCATTCATGGCTGGATGAGCTCTCAAAATGAACCTGAGTATTTGCTAGGAGACAGAGTCTCCCTGCCTACAGCCCCCAGGGCCCCACATGTTTGTGGGAGCAGAGAGGATAGGGAAGGGGAACCACCAGCGGGAAGGAAGACCTAGTGCCTTCCTGACACCTGTAGTCTGATGGGCTCCCATGCCACTTTGTTTTGGGGACAGAGCTGGAATCATTCCCTGGGGTCCGAGATGGATGGGAACTATCCTCTGGGGATAACTATCCTCTGGGGATAGGATAGGATAAGATAGGATAGGATAACTATCCTCTGGGGAACTATCCCCCTTTTAGGGATCCGTGGATGAGGGGTGACCAAGGCCGGGCTGGGCCTCTAGGGGTGACTTGGGACCAGCTTCCGCATGAGGACCAGGCCAAACTGTGCTTCACTGTACAGCGGGAAGGAGAGCCGACAGGTGGCGCATCCTAGGGAGAACAGGGTCAAGCATGGGGAATAATCACCACAGCCTCGGCCCTCCAGCCCCAGCACAGGAGCTTGGGACATGGTGTGGAGCTGGGGGAGCAAGGGGATATCCCGGAGCTGCCCTCCTGTGGTGCTCCAATCAGCTTTCTCACAAACCCAGCCTGTTCCAGAGCAGCCTAGGCCATCAGCCAACTGGCCTCCCGCATTGGCCCAGGAGCCTGGACTGAGGGGAAATTATGAAGGGTCCCAGGAGGCACCACTCCCATATGGAGAAGAATCGGGCTGATGTTACTAAGAATGAGCTCTCCCGATCAGAAGCCCATCCCGTTGCGGGGCAGGGGGTGGTGGAGAAGTGTCCTTGGAAATGCCAGTCCTGGCCCTGCATTTCCCTCGGCTAGTGAGGAGAAGTAACTCCCCTTTGACCCCCACTACCCCCCTGCTTGGGAACGAGGAGCGTGACTCACATCAGCGGGGAAGGCAGCACGGTTAGGTGAGGCTAATTCAAATGCCAGGCAGACACAAATAGCATGCTTTCCTCGGAATAGCTTCCCAGCTGTGGTGCGGGAGGCTGGCCGGTTCTCATCCAGAGTACATTCTCACTGATTTGCATCAGGCACCGCTGGCTGCCTACCTTTGGCCCCTCAAGGCCAGCTCCCCGTTCACTGTTCCCGAAAGTCTCACCGGAGTGAAACATTAACCGGTGGTGGGACAGAAGGGCCTGGGAGCCTCCGCAGGCAGGGCTGATGAAGAAGCGTACCTGGAGGGGCTGTTGCTCACTGACCTGGAATTTTCCATTCCTCTGCGGCTCACATGACTGGGGCCGTGTTTTTGTTAAGCTGCACAGAGGTGGGTGCCCGGGTGGCATGTGCTACATAACTGGATGGGGGGGGGGGGGGCGTGACCACAGCTGCTTCTGGGTGATACTAATCTTAGCGATACAGGGGTGGTGGAAATTACTAGACCTGAGAGCCAGGAGACCCAGGGCTGGGCTGGGACTCTGCTTCTAGAACATCCCGGGGCCCCGTGGGAAGCCACTGGATGTCTCAGGGCTTCCGCTTCCTCAGCTGTGCAGGAGGGGCTGGGGGAGAACACCCAAGGTCCTTTCTGCCTGGAACATTTTCTACTCTAGATGCTGACACTAATCAACCCCGTTTACAGCCGGTTGTAGGAACTGTCCCTCCTTATCACCCAGAAGTTACTAGGGCCCGCCCTCTGCTGCCGTTGCTTCTCTGCTTTCCCTTCTCTCCATTTGCCTCACTGCTTCTTAGCCACATTCCCTTTATCACACTTCCTTTATCTTTATCTTAGGGCTGAGGACTTCCCTGGCAAAGCCAGAATGCAAGTTAATCAGGGGTTGCTTGAGTCACGGGGACCCTCTACTTGCTACTCCCTACCTTGGCCACTTCCCAACTATGTGATGTTGGCCAAATGATTTGCTTTCTCTGGTTATCCATTTCCTCATCTATCAAAAAGCAATCATATTAGGGTTTCTGTATGAATTATGCAATATGCCATACACGAAGCCTTCATAAATATAAGCCATTATATAATTATAATCTAAAATTTAGCACACACATTCCTCTTCCCAAAGAACTTTCCCTTTAGTCTCTGTTTCTGCTCCCAGGGACTCTGGTCTTTGGGTTTAATGTCGCCTTGAGTTTTCTTCTTGCTGCTTCTGTGCAAAAGGTATCTCTGGGAGCCTTCCATTCAGCTTCCCTGGGGTATGACATTTTGGAGAGAAGGCCTGCAGGTCCAGGGCCAAGCCAGGGCTCAGACTTCTGCTGAGATGGGGGTACTATTTTGGGGAATTCTAGGAAATAGGACTCATTGAAGTACTTTTCTTGCGGGGGTGGGGGGATTAGTTTTGAATCATGGTTGATGGGCCAAGATTTCCTGAAAGTGGGTATGGACCTCATCAGTTGGGGTCAGATGGACCGAGCTACTCTTTCTTGATTTTGATTTCTTGACCAAATACTCTCGTTGACCTTCTGACCATGCAGAGTCTGCCCTGGGACAGATTCACATTTCCTGGCACTGCAGGTGGTCATGGGGGTCTCCCAGGGTGACATTGGCCCTTGTGACATTGCCCTTGACATTGGGGTCCCAAGGGAGGTGGGCCCTTCTACACATTCCATATAATGCTTTGGGACATTTTTTAAAAATTGCTTCTTCCGGAGGATGGGTCTCTCAGAATGTGAGCTAAATTTTACTTTTACTTGGCCAAGAGACTTTGTGCAGGACCCAAACAACCCAGCCTTAAGTGGCGACCCTGGCGCTCACACCAAGCTCCATGAAGACACATTTCCTGTCTCTCTCATCAGGGAAGACTTGGTGCCAAGAGAAAGGCCTGGCACAGTGTAGAGGCTCGCTGGGTGTTGTTGGGTGTTGAATGAATTAATGAAAGGTGACATCTTGCTTGGGATGCCTGCTGTCATTGGTGCCCAAGAGCTTGATGTCAACAGAACGGGATAGTAAAGAGGGTGTGCTACCGAGTCAGACAGATCTATTTGGATTATTAACCTCCCCCATGCCCCCATCAATAGATGCTTGATCTTGACTTCTCTGGGTCTCACTTTCTCCATCTTTAAAGTAGGGTTATAATTAGACCTGCCCCCATTCATGTTGGGGTGTGGGTGATCTGAAATGACTTCTGTCAAGCCCCTGTATCAGTATTTGACAAAAGCTTACATTGTAACCACTGAGCCCCAGAGCACACCAAGGACGGGCATTCCCTGCCTCCCTGATCTGAATTACTTTAGGGTTCCCCTATCATGGAGTCTTTCCAGTCATTCTCACTGGGGATCTCAGATATGGATTGAGGTGGCTTGTGGTCACAATGATTTCTTTGCTCCTGGTACTAACCCCCCCGCACTTACTTGGGCCTGCAAACCCATTAGGCCCTCAGGCATTCAGCACTTCAACTTCCCAGAAAAGGCACAACTTCTGTTGGGTAGATTGCAAATGTCTTCTACAATTTCCCACTTCCCAGTACTGTACTCCCAGTTGCTCTTTCGCTGGGTCTTGGAGGTCTGCCATCATTACGAGCTGATCTCATGCTATCGGCAAAGGCAAGGAAAACAATGGACTCTCTGAGGGCATTTGCCCTCCCACCAAGTCTGCATGCTAGGGTGGAAAACCAATGTCCCTAGCTCCTGAGGATGCTCAGCTGAGAAACACAACACGCACACATACTCACTGGTGTTGTGTCTGCGTTTTGAAAGCGCACAGCAGTCTGTCACAGAGACCTCATTGGTACGTTTATTTCCTCCTTCCGCAGCACTGCAAGTGGGAATTTATAAAAGGCTCTGCAGAGGGGCTGGAAAACAATTTGCTGAATAAACTCATGCACGAGGGAAAAAGTGGGAGAGTTTTCTCTCGTGGTTGCATGTGCCTACAGGGAACTACAGAGTATCTTGATCTTTTTTTTAAAAAGATTTTATTTATTTATTTGTGAGACAGAGAGGGCATGAGCAGGGGGTAGGGATAGAGGGAGAGGGAGAAGCAGGCTCCCCGCTGAGCAGGGATTCCATCCCAGGACTCTGGGATCATGACCTGAGCTGAAGGCAGATGCTTAACTGACTGAGCCACCCAGGTGCCCCATATCTTGACCTTTTTAAACCTAAAAGTTTGCTATTTAGAACATCAGTCTTGGCCTGTGTTAATTGCTCCAACCATCATGTGATCTCCTTGGGAAGGATGTGGGGATTCAGAGGTGGTAGAGGGGAGAGTTCATGGAGTATGGAATGAACACAAGACTGAGGGTCAAAAACCTTGGGTTTAAATGTCTGGTCTGCCCTTGATCGGTTGTGGGATTGATTGAGCTACCTTTGTGGGCCAGTGCCTCTGGTTCTCTGTATGAGAGCGGCGCAGGGATGTGTGGAAATCATGTGAAGTTGTGGACTGGTGCGTGTGCCCAGCACCTGGTAGGTAGGAAGCCAAGAGAGATGGGACAATATGGCCCCTCCACAGTCAGCCCATATTCTTGTTCTGCAACCATTTGTGGGGTCCAGGGGACACTCCAGAGGAAAGGAAACAGAAGAGAGATCTGTAGAGGATTTGGAGTCTTTCTCCGTGGGGGAGCTGTCTCAATTTCACAAATGAGCCTGTCCTTTCCTGCCCAAATGATGGATTCATAGCAGGCCAGCATTTAAAAACGTCTTCTGTTAAAAATAAGTCAGTCGTGAGTACAACAGAGGGGAGAGGTAGATAGAGCAGAGTACAGGGAACACAGCTTGGGTGTGGATGTAGAGGTGAGACGGTGTGAGGGGGAGAGAGCGAGTTTGGAGAGAAGCGACAGGAAGAGCATGTTGCGGAATGCTCACCCTGCCGGCGGGGAGGGGAGGCCAAGTGCGAAGGCAGGAGAGCCAGCGAAGCAGGAGGAGCCTTAAGGATTAGCAGCACATTCTAAGTGCTCCCTGACATCAGGCTCCTGCACGGGGGTCTGAGGAGCCCCTGCAACACGTGTCCTGGAAGACAGACCCTGTGAGGTCTCTGGCAAGGAGGGCAGGCACAAAATGTAAGGCAAGGTGCCAAAAGAAAAAAAAAAAAGAAAAAAGCCTCAGTAATACAAAATCAGTGCTATCCTGATGCAACCTTTTTATTGTAGCGATATTTTTAAATAGACTTTATTTTTTTTAGAGCAGTTTTAGGTTCTCAGAAAAAATGAACAGAAGGTACAGAGATTTCCCATATATCCCCAGCCCCACACATGCTGACTTCCCCAATGTCAACATCCTCACCAGGGGGGGACATTTGTTACAATTCCACCTGCTCTGATGGATCAATATCACCCTGGGTCTAGAGTTTCCATTGGGATTCACTCTTGGGGTTGCAAAATCTGTGGGTCTTGACGAGCGTATAATATAGGATCACACAGTGTAGCTTCTTTGTTGCCCTAAAAATCTTCTGTGTTCCCCTTATTCCTCCCTCCTGCCCCCCAGTTCCTGGCAACCACTGATCTTTTTACTGTCTCCAAAGCTTTGCTTTGCCAGGATGCCAGGTAACTGGAATCCTACAGTATGCAGCCTTTTTAGATCAGCTTCTTTCACTCACTAATGTGCCTTAATCTTTCCTCTAGGTCTCTTCAGGACTTGATGGCACATTCCTTTTTGGCGCCGACTGGCATTCCACTGTCTGGATGAACCACCGTTTATTTATCCACTCTCCCACTAAAGGACAGCTTGGTTGCTTCTAGGTTTTGCCAATTATCAGTGAAGCTGCTATAAACATCCGTGTGCAGGTTGTCATGTGACCCACATGTTCAACTCCTTTGGGTCAATACCAAGAATAGCAATTGCTGCATTAATGCAACATTTTTAAAAAATCAAAATTAATGAAAACCATATGAAGAACAAACTATCAGAAATTAAAAAAAAAAAAAAACAACACACCCAAAACAGACAGACTCTGATCTAGCACTTGTCTGACTTGGCCCCCTCCCAACCCTCGAATCCTGACCCTGTTGGGTTTTACGGCTGCCGCCGAGCAGCTATTTAATGGAAACTTTCTGACTCAATCCAAGTTTCTGATAGACTCCACCCATAGGAGATCCTAAATAATTCAGTCTTTACTGGGGTGGGGTAATCCCATTAGTGATTCCAAGTGATTTTCAGACAGTTTCCTTATTAAAGATTAAAAACAGCAGACGAGGGCTGAGTGCACCCCACAGGAATATGTGAGCTTGGGTGAGAGGTGCACCGTAAGGAAGCCGTGGTTATACACAACCTGCCGGGGGACACCTGTGAGGGATGATGAGGATGTGCACAGGATGCCTCCATGCCCAGTGCTGGACTGTCTCACGTGACTCTGTTAACTGCAAGGGCTGGAGACCTGCGGACACTGGAATTTAGCTCATGGGGTAGGGGAGGAAAAGGTTTCAGGCAGAATGAAGTAGAATTGTAAAACAGGGATGCCCTACTACTCTCAGTGTGCCAGAGGGAGTGAGGGCCACGTCTTCCCCATACTCCCTGCAGGCCACCCCAAATCAATCTACACTCCACTTAAGAGCCATGGGCCCGTGATGCAAATGCAGCTTCCTGGCAAGAACAGACAGCTGTCCTGGCTGTCCGGAAGCCCCTTGTGGGTGCAGGCATGTCACCCTGCCCTTCACCCTTCCTGCATTCACGCTCCCTGAATTGTGTGTACCCCTTATAACACGATTAGCTTTGTGGGCTGGGGTCTGTGCTGTCCACTGTGGTAGCCCCAGGAGCCAGTCACGTGTGTGGTTCACAGTAAGTGTTCCGTAAAATATTTATTCTGTGAATGAATGAATGATGGTAAAGAACAGCAAGTTCAAAGGCTCACAAGCTACTTGGCACCTAGATTCTCTTATATTGCTATTCTGTTGTTTTAGTATTATCTAATATATGGACTTTGGATACATAGTGTCCAATAAATATTTTATTTACTTATTTTAAAAGACTTTATTTATTCATTTGAGAGAAAGGGAGAGAGCACAAGCAGGGGGAGAAGCAGCGGGAGAAGCAGGGGGAGAGGCAGGGAGAGAGAGAAGCAGACTCCCCACTGAGCTGGCCTGGCATGGGGCTTGATCCCAGGACCCTGGGATCATGACCTGAGCTGAAGACAGATACTTAACTGAGCCATACAGGCGCCCCCAATAAAAACTTTTGTGTGTGTGTGAGCTCTATGCAAGCATTGCCTGCTCTACTGATCGAGCCAGTCTGGTGCCCTCCAATGCATACTTTAGATTAATTATGATCCACTGACTGCCAGTAGCCTGGGAAAACAACACTGATGGCCTAGGCCTCATCCAAGAACTGGGAGCCCCGCTTTCTTCCCTCTCCTGCCCGTGGGGTCCATCCAGCAAAGCATTTCTTGTGGGCTGAACCCTTGAGGCTAATGATGGTGTTCTTTGCAACATAATAAACTGCCACTGTCTTTTATTTTAGCTTTCAAAATAAAACTTAGAGGATTATGAGCTATTCTGTAATTATGGATAAACATCGATGCAGTGAGTAAGTGGTGGGTTAAAAATATGCTCCTTGGATATGTCCTGTTCACCCCAAACAGCTATGATGAGTAACAGATACCTAAATGAAGCAAACATATGACGTACTAATCAGCAACACTCAAAGAGTATAGGTTTAATAATAATATAATACAACAGCCTGGAGAAGTGTGATCATAAGGTAGAGGTGGCGAAAGAATCTGTCATTTTAAGTCCTGGGTCCTCTGTTCACTTTTTTTTAATCAACCCCTAGACCAGTTACTTATTCTCTCTGAGCATTGCCTCATCTGGAAAATGGAAACCAAGCTATTGTGAAGATCAAGTGAAATCATGGGGCTTAAGGTATTTTGTGAACACGATGTGCCATACAAACACAAAGAAATATTAATGGGAGTTATATTCTTATAAAAACAGAGACAGGAATAAAAAATTAAAACAAGGGGCGCCTGGTGGCTCAGTGGGTTAAGCCTCTGCCTTCGGCTCAGGTCATGATCTCAGGGTCCTGGGTTCGAGCCCCGCATCAGGCTCTCTGCTCAGCAGAGAGCCTGCTTCCCCCTCTCTCTATGCCTCTCTGCCAACATGTGATCTCTGTCTGTCAAAGAAATAAATAAAATCGTAAAAAAATTAAAACAAAAACAAAACAAAACAAAACAAAAAAACAGATAGGAAACAGTAACCCTATAGGATGCAAAATTGCTAGACGTCTAGGACAGCAGAGGTGGCCATTAAAACCCACCACCCACCACCCTCACCCCTCAACCCAGAACCTGGAGAGTGGGGAAACGGGAGAAACTTCTAGAAGTTAAACTGGCCTGATTTCTCTAATGGATACCTTTGGGCATCTGCAGTCAAAAACCAAGACTATGTGAGTATTTGACTGAAGGGCATGGGAACACTCAAACTCTGACCAACGTTAAATCTTGATGTAATTCAGGAAGCTAGGCCTGCATGTGATTGCAAATTGGAAAGCAGGAATCTCATGGCTTACTGTTCACTTTTCCATACCCACTGTGATATGACATTGTGCTTCCTGGCGTGGTCTACAGGGAACCCTCATGAGTTACCTGGGGACCATGCATGTGTGGGTGTGGGTTGCTGGGATCCATACCCCAGGATTATGAATGAGAATCAATGGGGATAAGGTCGGGGAATCTAGGCTTTTCATACATGCCTCAGATTCCAGAACAACTACTTTTTAAAGTTTGTTTGATAACAATCCACCCAGGGGCACCTCTTCATCTTAAGGCAAAAGCGGCTCTGGAAGGATTTCAGAAGAGGAAATAAATGATTTAAGAAGACTAGGACTTGTTTATAAAGGGAAATTAAATATGTATAGGATTGGCTATATGAAGTCATGACTATGGTTTATAAATATTTGAAAGGTACAAATCCAAGTGGTAGAATCTAGATGTTTTATTTCAGTTCCAGACAGCATAAGTAGGTATAATGGAATGACATAAGCAAAGAGAACCTGGGGCAGACATCAAGGAAGACATCCTGATGTTGTAAAAAAAAAAAAAAGTTATAGAATAATTTCACATGGTTCAATCAGCCAAAATACCAGCCCATTCTGTGGAAAAAACCAGTTGGGCAGCATTTGAAAAAACAACCATTTGAGTGGCTCAGTCTTCTCCCTCTTTCTTTAAAGAAGGTTGTTTTGATGTCCGAAGCTTTGTTATCCTAAGTCACAGGAATCAGGATCCTTCTTAATAAATGAAAATGTGGCTCCTGAAAAATGTTTAGGACAGGAAGTGCCCACTGGTTCTGGCTGAGGTCTAGAACAAGGAAGGAGGAGCAGAAAGTGAGCATAAAACTGCCTCGAGCATCGTGTTTTTGCCTTGGACCCCGTCCTGGAAGTGGGGTAAGCCCCATAGACGCTGACCTATATGGAGAACTGACTATGTGCTAAGCCCCGTCTCATAGAATCTGTGCAGTCTTGTGAGGTAGGTTGTGTTCCGTTTCAAGATAGAGGAAGTCAGGCTTAAGTATAAAGTCCTAGGAAATGAAAAGCCTGGGCTTTGAACTCTCATCCAGATGGCTCCAAAGTGCATGCTTTTTCTCAAGTAGCTACTGGGTACAAAGTACTGTAGTTCCCACTGGCATTTCTTTCTGTGTCTAAAGATCGCTAAGGTGAGCTAAGGACTGAGGACCCATACAAGCGATCAAACTCTTTCCCAGTGACCTTGAGACCAGGAAACTGTGAGAAATGACTACCTTCGGCTCATTTCTGGTCCTGCCGCTGTGCACAAAAACCCAGGATTTGCGAGTGCTGGTGAAATCAGAGTTCATGGAGCACCGAGGGAAGGGGATGCCATTTGAGCCAATTTTTAGGCCCAAGAAGAGGTCTCAGAACCAGGAGCAATAATGTTGGAAGGATGTCATTCTCTCTACCACACCTCCCTCCCCCTTCTTCCTCTTCTTCGTCTTCCTCTTCCTCCACCACCTCATCCCCATCATCCCAGCCACGACTGCCAACACCAGCACCACCGCCATCACGTGTCCGTGAAGAAAAATGTGATACCTTGTATTCAACAACCATCAACATCCCTTGCTACCACTTCCAATGTAAAGACCTAAAGCGACGTTCTGTGCTGGACAGCCCTCCCTTTCGTCCCAGCCATACTTGGGGAACGTGAAACAGACCAATTGTGCCAATACAAGAACAAAACCAGAACCACCACTCCTTCCTCCAACCTCCGCAGAAGGACGGCCGCATGCTCCGCCACGTACCACATTGCTAAGGCTTTGGAATCCCTTGAAAATGAAACCAGATAGAAAGCAGATAGAAAGGGAGCTCAGCGTTCTTCCTGTATCCCCTGTCAGTCTGGTAAGCCCAGACCTCGCAGTGCCCATTGGTGTGTCTTTTCACATCTGGACCTGACTGGCAGCTCAGGGAGAGTCTGAGAGTGTGCCCCAGAATCCGCCTCACACATAAACACATGACGAATACGGTTCTGCAGCGAAGGCTTTAGCTCCACAGGGAAATCTCAGACTTGAGAACCTGCTGACACAAACAAGCGGAAAGCCTGGGTCTCTAGTCGGAGGCTTGTTTTGGGAAGCTGAGAGCTGACTTGGGCAACAATGGCTCTCCACAGCGCCCTAATTGTGTCCTTGCTGGGAGGACTCGCCAGCCCTCCTGGGGCCCCTGGGGCTTGGAACCAGCTTTGCTTAGGTAAGAGCTCTGTGCAAATAAGCCCCCTTGGGCCTACAGAAGCTGTAAACAGCTCTCCACATCCAGACACAAAGTCTGCATTCAGAAGAGCAGCTTGCAGACCCATGAGAGCCCTCGGACCTGGAGAGTGGGGCCTGAGCAGGGATCCCGGGATGCTGGCTGAGGTCTCCTGTCCTGAGCAAGACAGGAGACCGGAACCAGCTCCGACAGGACTTCAGAGGGGATGCGAAGTCCCTGTAAGGGCTGGGGTGGCCCCCATCAAGACTGGTTTCGCTGACACAGTATAAGGAGAGGAAAAGGAAAGAGATCAGAGAGAGAGAAGAAAGAAGGGAAGAGCTGAGGGAATGAGTCAAATAGATTTCAAGGAAATTATTGTTGTAAGGGGTGAGGGATGAAGGTTCTTCCTTGTCCACTGGATCCAGAACTAGAGTACAAAATTAAATGGAATTAGGGTACAATCCCCCAATACTGAGACATTTTGATTAATTAAAAAAATAAAAGAAGTTGAAGATAAATTCTGATTGGGAACACATAAGCGGATAGATAACACTTGGCTATCACTGGGACCATGTCTCCACATTTTGACATTTAAGACAACTAAACAGAGATTTTCAGTGTGACTGAAGGGAAGGTCTTTCCCCTGTAGACTGGGTTGGCTTTGTGACTTGACTTCCCATTCTGGTTGGCATGGCACTTGCACCTATGTCTTGCGCCAAGTCTCCCGGATACCTTCACTCCTTGCAGGATCATGGCTGCCCTCAAAAGGAGGGACTCTTCCTGCCTGGGGGGGACCCCTAGTGGGATCCTTATATTGCTAAAAGCAATACTGACTTCTAAGTGTGGCCCTCCACAAGGTCTCTTTTTCTAGTATGGCTGCCTTCCTGCCCAGCATTTTATATTCTGGTCTTACCAGTCAAACCCTTAAAAGGGAAAGGAGCGACAGACCCTCCTGCGTCCAGGATAAAACGGAGAGGGCTATGTGTGAGGACAGAATGGAACATGAGAGAAGCATATAAAGGATTCACACTCACCATCCAGCTTCCTGCCAGCCGCCCAAAGGAATTTGGCATTTTCAGATTCTAAAATTTTACCATTATTGGTCCCTTAATGCAAAACAGGTATATCAGTGTGGTTGACAGTAAAGTGAGTTCAAAAATTCAAAATCCATCTTCCCACTGACTTCGTCATGAGACCACAGCCGTGTTCCCACAGGAAAATGAAAGCCCCTCCCCCCAATAATCGGAGATGAAAACTCTTCAGGTGAGGAGTCGAGCTGGGTTGCAGACAGGGTCATCTGTTACTCTAGCAGGATCAGCCCTGCCTGGAATCCAGGGAGGGGGGCAGGAAGATACAGGGAAAAGAGCAAAGGACTTGGGGTTAGGCGGGTTTCGACCCCAGCTCTGCCTCCTACAGGTAATAGAACATTAGGTAAACTCCTCAAATTCTCTGAGATTCCATTTCCATAGCCAGGAAAAGATGTTGCTATTTCCTATTTTGTAGTATTATTAGGAAGCTTATATAAAATAATGTTATGAAGTACTTGGTGTACAGTAGGTACACATAAATGGTGCTCCTTCTTATCTAAGGGTTCTCTTCCCTTCGGCGACAAGAACGGACTCATGCTGAGGGCCTACTGTGTGTTGCTCACTGGCCACAGGCCCTGGCCGTATTAGCAACAGCTACTGCGTCCCGACGACATAAAATGTGACATTTAGGTGCTTTATGACTTTACTCCTGACCCTTACTGCGGTAGCTCTGCCCAGTAAGAAATCATTCTCCCCATTCTCCAGATGAAGAAACAGAGGCCTGAGTTTGCACAGAACAACCTTGTGACACTCAAGCCACTCATCCACGGATCCCCCGGCTTACTCTCCAGACCATGAGGATCCCTTGTGCATCTTGGATTTAGGGTTGCCGGATTAGCAATTGAAAATACAGGCTGCCTCATTTAGTTGGGATTTCAGATAAACAACAAAAAAAATTTTAGTGTAGGTATGTCCCATGCAATATTTGGGACAAACTTATACTAAAAAGAGACTTTGGTATCCCTATGAGTTGCATATACAGCCTTCTCCTTGCTCTAGTAAGAATGACCACGATTAGGAACACTGGTCTGTGTTCTTCCACATCCTGACAAATGATGTCTCCTTGTGTTCTGGGCTCCCGGCACATTCTCTGACTTGGAGGCATCAAGCAACCACTAGGGTGAATCGAAAATGACCATATGTGCCTTTTCCCTAAAAAATGAGCCCTTATGCATTTATTTCTGCTGAGGCCTGCAAATATCTTGTTTGCTGCCGCTATGCAATTAAAACCCCCAATTTCTCGGTGCTTGCGTTGGCAAATGCTTGAAATACTCGATTTCAAGACAGTTCTAGTTCACTTTTAATTAGGTATTCAATTCATTGGCTGCTCGCCAGTAACTTTAGGATATTTGTTTTCAGCTTGATGAGAGCAGCGAAGGGACCGTATTTGCATAAAGTAGCTCACAGGTTGTATTTGTTTCCACTGAGGCCTTTGTTCTTACTGTACCTCCCCAATCCTAGGGATGTTAGCTCCCCGGCAAGTTCAACATCAATCCCACTGGAAGCAGTTCTCATGATCCCCTACTATACTGAAAATGCCCATAGGAATCCCAAAGATGAGAGTACAGAGAACAAAGCAGGTTGGGGAAATCAGGAAATCTGAGACCAAGTGTAGAACGACCACACTTGAAAACTTGGCAGTCTTGGAGCAGGTGCCTGGGCCGCCTTGGGGAAGTGGGAGGCCAGGGAGGATGGTCGGGCTGGCCTCTGTCTGTGCCTGGGGAGGGGTATGGAGAGTCTTGGCCCAGACTGCCCCATCGTGGGGCTCTCATGGGCCAGAGAGCCTCCCATTTGCTTTCTTTTCTGGAAAAAAAGAGAAAGGGGTTTCCTGCATCCAAGCTCCCACCAAGCATTGTAGTTAAGTAAAGTAGAGCCTTTGTATTCGTGAAACTTAGATCCCCCGATCTTGGTAAATTCCCAAGATTGCAAAGATACCCATGGACTATTATTTCTGTCATGTCCCCTGTTCTTTTTACATTTTCTCTCACCTCAAGGATGCACCTTTTCAGCCTTCGCCCAGTGTTCTAGACAGGTCTTTGTAGGGATCCACAAACTGCTTATTCTTAGGTTTGTGCAGAGCCTGTGGTGGCCTTGTTTACGGCAGCAATCTGAGCCACTGCATCCTCATGTCCTTCATGATTTGTGGATGGCTCTTTTCTGAAGAATGAATGATTTTTTTTCTAGGTCTCTTTGCTTCCATCATCGGCATCAGCGGTTGTTGCTCCTGTGATGTTCGTGTTTCATAGAGAAACATGAGCTTTTGTCATTCAAGCGAAGGTCTGTGTAAACAACAGCAAATAGAGGTAACAGAGCTGAAGTGTGCCGGCTCAACTCAACCACTGATCACGGGACCAGTGCTCTCAGACGAGTTTTCGGGGACCACACATGACTCAGATTTGTGCTTCAGGAAAATTAGAAATCATGATCTGTTCTAGATCTCCAGACAAACCATCTACTATGAAGTCCAGGAGAGCCAGAGCTCAGCGACTTGGAATTACTTCACGTAGTTCTGTATCTCTCCTTGGCCAGAACTGGCCATTGACCAAATGACGGCTCTATCACAGCCCAGTGCTGCGCAGTGAAAAGGCAGAAGAGGTGAGACTTTAACGAGGTGATAATACACTAACCCTAGCACC
Organism: Mustela erminea; assembly: GCF_009829155.1. Lineage (NCBI taxonomy): Eukaryota > Metazoa > Chordata > Mammalia > Carnivora > Mustelidae > Mustela > Mustela erminea. The sequence goes on from NC_045623.1 coordinate 10,017,995, forward strand.
ACCTGCCATGCACCTGTCACATGCCAGGTGCTGCCTCTTAGACTCTGTGTCTCGGTTACAGTGAAACTTCTGGGACTTGAACCCTGCTTCTGTTACTTACCAACTCAATGACCTTGGGAAATTTACTTAACGTCTCTGGGACTCAATGTCGTCCTCGATAAACTAAGCATAGGATCAGGACATACATCACAGGGTTGTCATGGGGATTAAATGAGCTCACATTTGACAAGTGCTTGAAAAGATCCTAGCCCACAGTGGCTACTAAGTGTCTGGTAATGAGGGTTCACAGCCAGTTCCATTATTCACATGGGGGCTGTGGGGTTGTTGCCTAGAGAGAAAAGGCCGAGTCTTCTTATGGGGTGTCCCTCTTCCAGGGAGTCTCAACAGCTCTGCCTTACTTTCTGCCCTTTCTTCAAGCAGATGGCAGGCACGGGCTTAATTAGGGACCGAGATGCCAAGTTGGCTCTTCAGGGGAGTAACTGATCTTTAGTAACTATAGAGAGCTTGGCTGAAGTCGATTTACTCATTGCGGACAATCAGCAGAACCCGGGCCAGGACAGAACCTCAGAGGCTAAGTGGTCAGGTTTCCTGGGTCTGTTTGGGGCCTAGATGTTCCTGAGTCCCTGAAATGCAGCCACACTACTGAGGAATGCGGGGAGACAGACAGAGCTGGAGGGTCACTTCTTCCTGAGAGGGACCTGGAAAGAAGACGTGAGGCAGGAAGAGGCACTGAGGGACGCCATTACTGGCTTTGTGAGTTTTCCCTGCAGACCTTAGAGTATAGATGAGCCCTGATCTCAGAAAGCTTGGGGTCCGAAGGTCCAGGGCTGCGCGGAGCCTGGGTCAGGAAGCCCATCTCTCCAGAGCTGGCCTCTGCAGGGTCGAGGGCTCCCATTCTACCAGGTGGTGGGGGGACCCAGGGTCCCAACACCTCAGTGCACAGGTCTCTTCTACAGTAGATGTGAAAGCAGACCATTGCTTGACTTTTGGGGATGGGTGGCGGGGGTGGGGAGCGAGGGGGAGCTGAACTGTAGGGGTGGAGATGCCGTCCTTCCTGGCTAGGGGCTGGAGCTGTAAATTTTTTTAAGACCAACAGGCTGGAATTTGGCAATTTTCCAAATCAAAGGAACCAGAAGCAGATAAAGATCCTGGGTACAAAACCAGGACTTGAGAACAGGAGATGAAAGCAAATGCCAAGTGGGCTGAGACTCAAGGGAGGGTTTGCTCTTCCAGGCCGGTGTGGTTCTCGGATGGGTCATCTGAGCTCTCGGCCAAGAGCCTCAGGCCGGCAATCTCCTGAGCTCAGCCCCTGCTCAGCATCTCTGTCCACGGGGCCTAGCCTGAGAGGAAGAGGGGTCACCTGGGCTTTCAGGCCCCACTGTAACTCCTCAAATCCTCAAGCCGGGTATCTCTATCCCCAGAGGCTCTCGTGCCTGAAGGAATGGGGGTTTTAAATGCCCCACTCCCTGCCTGGGCTGGTGCCACGATCACATTTGGCAAAGAACCTACCATTGTCAGTCAAGTTCCAGCTGCCGGGATGGCGTCTCCAAACACTTTCTTGTCAAGTGACATGCCAAAAGCCACCCTTCCTAATTGGTTCCCCTGGGCGATGGGCAAAGCACCCCCAGACAACCCTGCGATGGGCTGGAGTCAGCTGGAAGGATAGAACCTGCTGGAAGGTAGAGTCCATTGACTACCCTTTCTCCACAGCTCCCAGACTGATAGCAAACACCTGAGGGTAGGAAAAGGCTGCAGGCTGCCTGAGTTCACATGGGCACATCAGAGGAAGGGGCCTGATGGCTCAGTAGAGTTTACCTTTTTACAAAGGAGATTAAGCCTCGCAATTTACAAACAACAGCATTGTCCTGGAAATAGTAGAACCAGGGATACAACATGACATAAAATTGGTCTTCTGCGTTTTTCAAGTTAGAGATGTACTTTGAAGAGTACTCTCCCTGCTTCTGACACAGCGGGAATTTGCTGTTCCCTGAGGCACCGCTAGGCTCTGCAGCCCTTGAAAAGGAGCCTCACATTGTTATGGATTCTGGCAGAGATGGGGGTTCCTGCTAAGGGTGCCCCAGGACCATCCACACCCCCATGCACTGAGACTCTGGTCATGGAACTGTTCTTCATTCTCTCAGGAACACAGAGGGTGACCTCCAGGAGCTGTCCTGACATCAGGCTGTTCCTGGAAGGGATGAGGTGACGGAGTGTTGGGATTCCATTGGCCCTGCCCCAGCTGCACCCTGAATGCCATCAGCTCAAGTGCCCAAGTGGTGCTGACGGGAACCCAGCAGATGACACGCAGCTGTGAGGCATTTGTTGTGGAAACAGAGTCACAGATGGCCACACAGTCCATCCCACTGGGGTGTTCACACAATTTTTACAGAAGCGAGGGGAGAGTAGTTTGTGCTATAAATAAGCTAAGTCCTGAGCTGCGGCCGTCTGGTTCATTGGCGTTGTTTGTGAGCGTGGACACACTGGCTCAGAGGAATGGCAGGGTCTCCCTGAGGAGAAAGGCTGGTCCTGGGATCTGAAGGCCCTCTCCGTTCCTCCCTTGGGCATGTAGAGGGACATCTGGTATACCCCCCAGCCTTATACGTTCTTCTCAGCTCAAAATGTTTGTTTGTTTGTTTTTAAGATTTTATTTATTTATTTGAGATACACAGAGTGAGAGAGAGAGAGAAAGAGAGAGAGCACGAGCAGAGGGTAGAGGCAGAGGCAGAGGACAAGCAGACTCCCTGCCCAGCCAGGAGCCCAACATGGGACTCGATCCCAGGACCTTGGGATCATGACCCAAGCCGAAGGCAGATGTTTAACCGACTGAGCCACCCAGGCATTCCTATTGCGCAGTGTTTTTTTTTTTTTTTTTTTAAAGATTTTATTTATTTGAGAGAGAGAGAGCAGAAAAGAGCTGGGGGAAGGGTAGAGGGAGAGAGAGAATCTCAAGCAGATTATGCAGTGAATCAGACTTGGGGCTTGATCTCCCGACCCTAACATCATGACCTGAGCCAAAATCGAGAGTTGGCTACTCAACTGATGGGGCCACCTAGGTGCCCCTATTGTTCAAATTATTAATATCGTTATTAAACATCTCCCAACTTAGAGATAGGTCATAAAGTCCTTTGTCCTCCAGGCAGCCTTGGATGGGTGGGCGGGGTTCAAAAACGCATCTGCATTCTAGATGTTCTCAAGGCCCTTGGCATCCTGCCATCATGGGACTCTGTAATGCTTCTTCTTTTTCAGCTTATTCCTAGATACTAGCAATGCTGGGGCGGATCATTGGGCCATGCTTCCAGGTGGTGCTTGACAAAGCAGCAGGTGGGAGGAGATGCTGGTGTTGAGACTCCTGAGCAACCCTCCCTGTGGTAGAGAATTTGGTGATGTCTAAGGAAATTATAAATACACCAATCCTTTGACCCAACAATCTCACTTCTAAAATTCTATCCCAAAGATATATATTGGCAAGAATATAAAAAGATGATACTCAAGGCCATTCATTGGATCACTATGTAGAGAGCAAAAGACTGAAAAGTAATCAGAAGTCCATCAGTAGGGAAATGATCGCATGAATGAATGGTATACACACAATGGAGTATTATACAGCTGTAAAAAATCATGAGGGGCAATTCTGTTTACTGCGATGCAGTTTTCTCTGGGATCCAGTGTTAGCTTGAGTTAGAAAAAGATGTATTGCGTGTTATCTTTTATCTAAGAAAGGAGGGATCTGAATATTTCCACGTGTGCTTATTTTTTAAATGGCATACATCATGAAATAAATAAAAGATGACTGATGGAGGAGACAGTGGACAGGGAAGAGGGTATTTTGAATCTCAGGTGGATTGACTATGAAGGCTTTTTTTTTTTTTTTTAAAGATTTTATTTATTTATTTATTTATTTATTTGAGAGACAGAGATCACAAGTAGGCAGAGAGGCAGGCAGAGAGAGAGAGAGAGGAGGAAGCAGGCTCCCTGCTCTCCCCTGCTCCCCCCGATGTGGGGCTCAATCCCAGGACCCTGGGATCGTGACCTGAGCCAAAGGCAGAGGCTTTAACCCACTGAGCCACCCAGGCGGCCCTGATGATGAAGGCTTTTAAGGCGTAAGCTTCAGGACTCCTTGCATGTACAGATCTTTTTCAAGGCCCTAAAAGAATTCCTAGTCATTTCCTATTCTTTTTCTTGGGAAGCCATAAAAGTTTACATATGATTCTTTAGTTGGCTTCAATTGTGCTTCTTTCATAGGAGATGCCCAAAAAGTGCTTGTTGAGTGTATGCAAGAATAGAATTATGTCGATGAGAAATCGGCCCCACCATGGTTTTGCTCTCAATCCTAGTCTAACAGCCTGCAGAAACACAGAGCGAACCTTCTTTCTCTACCCAACTTTCAGTATTTGAGCGGATTAGAATATTCTCTTCTCTAGCAGTCCCCATACCTGTTCTTCACAAGAAGTCACTGAGACCTCCCCTCAATCCTGCTGTTTTCCTCTGAACAAGTTTCAGCTTTTCTAGAATTGCTAAGAAAGGCGCACACCAAAATGGGACTGTTGCATCAGAGCTGTTTCCAGAATACACATACATAAGGGTATTATCTGAGAAGACTAGCCCTTATTTAAGGTCATCAAAGGTCATTCCAACATACCCATTTCTCTTAGCCATCCATCCATCCATCTGTCCATCCGTCCGTCCGTCCATCCATTCATCCATCCTTCCATCCTCTTATTTATTCAACTGTATTTACTGGACACCTGTTCTCTGCCAGGAACTAGGCCAGGTCTTGGGCATAAAAAAGTAAATCAAACGCGGTCCATTTAACATAGTATGGTTGTTAGAAAAAGTTTAAAAATTGGGGAAGACAAGCAAAAAAAGTTTTAGGATATTGGCATTGGTACTTTTTTCTGTATAATCTTAGGCATGTTATTTAACAAAATATTATTTACAAAATGGTGGTACCAACAACTACTTATTGTTGTAAGGATTGATGATATAACATTTGTAAAGTGCTTTTTGTAGTGGCTGGACTAGTAGTTGCTCGGTTAGTTAATATCCGTTCCCTTCTGAAGAGCTCACAGTTTGGCTATAAGAATATGTGCTGTGGGGGTGCCTGGGTGGCTCAGTGGGTTAAGCTGCTGCCTTCTGCTCAGGTCATGATCTCAGGGTCCTGGGATCCAGCCCCACATCAGGCTCTCTGTTCGGCAGGGAGCCTGCTTCCTCCTCTCTCTCTGCTGCCTCTCTGCCTGCTTATGATCTCTGTCTGTCAGGTAAATAAATAAAATCTTAAAAAAAAAAAAAAAAAGAATATGTGCTGTCGAGGGACACCTGGGGGGCTCAATTGGTTAAGCATCTGCCTTTGGCTCAGGTCATGATCCAGGGATCTGGGATTGAGCCTCGCATTAGGCTCCCTGCTTGGATGGGAGTCTACTTCTCCCTCTCCCTCTGCATCCCACCTCCCCTGATTCTGCTCGCTCTCTCTCTCTCAAATTAAAAAAAAAAAAAAAAAAAGCACATGTATTGTGGGAGTGGGGCGTGGGGAAGCATGGATTAATTTTGGTGGGATTGGGTAGGGGTTTAGAACATGGAGGGCTGTGTAGGGTAGAGCATCTTGGGCAGCTGGAGCCATGTGTGGATTTTGGACACTAACCAGTGTGAATGTAGAAAGTGAAAGCTGCCAAGGGTGTGTTTGTGGGTTGAGGTTGGGTGGGAGGGAATGAGGCTGAAGACAACCTTTGCTGCTTAAGACCATGTTATGTTCTGTGAGTAGTAAACAAGGACTGTTTGTTTTGACTAGACTAACCAGCCACTGGTCCTCTGGGTCTCATTTTTATTTGCTTGTTTTCACATCACTTCAGGATTTATGTTATTTCTGTTTGATTGAGCATGGGTATGAGATAAAATATGAAGGGGCGCCTGAGTGGCTCAGTGGGTTAGGCCTCTGCCTTCGGCTCAAGTCATGATCTCAGGGTCCTGGGATCGAGTCCCGCATTGGGCTCTCTGCTCAGCGGGGAGCCTGCTTCCCTCCCTCTCTGCCTGCCTCTCTGCCTACTTGTGGTCCCTCTCTGTCAAATAAATAAATAAAATCTTGAAAAAAAGGAGATAAAATATGAGATCTAAAATACCATACTCCTATTAGTGAGTGGCCTGTGACCATGGCCCTAGATGTCCCTTTGGGGCAGGCCACAGTTTAGAGTCGCCTCACAAGCGGGCTCTGAGGACATGACAGTCCATGTGGGCCTGGGCCCTGAGAAGGAGCCTCTCTGTGACTTTGAGAAGGAGCCTCTCTGTGACATTCCTGCAGAATGGATGAAGAATGGAGGTTGCTCTTCCTCTGGTGCAGGGAGGAAGGAGCTGAGGCCCTTTGGCCTGGGTCTCAAGTGGACCCACTGACAGGAAGGAGCGGCAGGAGCAGGAGGAAGCCATGAAAGAACTTGCTGGCTCCCCATCAGGGCACAACACGGCCCAGCTCCATGTTCCGCAGGAAGAGTTTCTCGGGGAAGGGGCGCCTGGGTGGCTCAGTGGGTTAGGGCCTCTGCCTTCAGCTCAGGTCATAATCCCAGGGTCCTGGCATTGCGCCCCACGTCAGGCTCTCTGCTTAGCAGGAGGCCTGCTTCCTCCTCTCTCTCTCTGCCTGCCTCCCTGCCAACTTGTGATCTCTGTCTGTCAAATAAATAAATAAAATCTTAAAAAAAAAAAAAAAAGAGTTTCTCAGGGAAGGTCTGTACCTTGGCTTTGCCTCCTCACCACCCTCCAACCTCCCCACACCAGGGCTCTCAGCATCTGGGCCCTCCCAGCTTCGAATCTGGGCTTGAGCTTCTCAGCCTGCTCTGTCTGGGCCTAGGGTTTGGTCTAGGCCTGCCAGTTCCATTCTGACTTTATTAAAGACTCACCCCTCAGGAATGGCTTGGTGTGGTTATAGCCGTGGTGGCGGGAGGTGGGCGAGAATGGAAGAAAAGGAAAGGTAAGCAGTTCTTCCCACCAGGAGTTGGGGGAATCAAGCATGGCCGGCCTGGGCTTCAGAGATACATGGCAGGGGCCCAGACTCTGGCTCTGTCTGGGCACAGACCAGACATCTAGGTTCTAGCAAAACCATATCTTCTGGTTTTGCTTCCTGACCTCCCTTCCCTTCTTGTCCCCCTCCCCCACTTCAGTGTCTCCTGCCCTGTTTGCCCACACTGAGGGCCAAGCCCAACCAGCAGCCTAATAAAGCGAGTGTAGTGGCCCGGACTGAGGACTCTGCAGGGCGTGGTGAGGGATGCCCTGGGGCAGCCTGGCTGGAGAGGTCAGCCGGGTGGTACTCACAACAAGCCCCATGTGGAATCTCAAGAATCTGCCACTGAGTGAGTCTGTTGTGGTGGAAAGATGCTTCTCTGGCCTGCAAGCAAGTTCTGGGTCTACACAGCCGAGGTTGATTCCTGCCCACTCCAACACGGGAACGTCACTTTTCCTTCCTTCCATCCCTTTCCCCACACTGTTGTTCCCACACTAGGTGGCGGATATCTGAATTTGGCTCCTCTTAAAGCAATTTGAAAAGCCAGATGCAAGTTCAAAAATAATCTGCAGGCTGCCCTCGATGAGTTTCCAGAAACCAGCCCCCTTCCTCGGTTGTTAATATGGGCACTGGGTGAGCCTCGCAGGCAACGTTTATGTAATGCACGCGCTCAGGTCTCGAGCCAAGACAGGAAGGGTCATGTGGCTTCACAGTGTAGACCTTGGAAAGTGTTGTCTTTATCTCCATTGACTTGTTTACCCGTTTGCCAAGTTGGGCTACGTTTGACAGCGGGATAAACAGGTTAAATGAGATGAGGGTTAAGTACTGAGCATAGAGAGCACTTGCCCCATGAGTGTGGCAGCTGGAAGGGTGATTACTATGATGGCCCATGGTCAGCATCGCCCCATGGCATCAGTAAAAGGGCGGGACCCCAAACGCTTGAAGTTTGGTTTTCCTCCACTCCTCTCTGGCAAGGGTCCTTCAGGATTCTGTCCTTTAGGGTCTAGCACCGTCCCACTGGTTCAGAATCAGCCATCTTTCTGGCTGGTTGTTTTCAGAACCAACATCAGTCCTGAAGAAGAGTTAGCTCTGAGTTCGAATCCTGCCTCCCCCTCTCCCTGTGGGACCGATTCGTGCCAGTTACTCCCCTCTCTGACTCTACTTCTTTATCTATAAAACTCCTATTTTATAGGAATGTTGTGTTACACAAAATAATATCTATAAAGAGGCTAACAGAGCTAGTCTGGTACAGAGCCAGTGCTTGATAAGTAGCTATTAGATGAATTATCATTTTAGAGAGCTTAAGAAATGAGGAATATTCAACTCTCAAAAAAAAAAAAAAAAAAGAAAAGAAAAGAAAAGCAGATGGGTGATGACCCTATTTTCTTAGTCGTCTTTGACCTATGAATTCACTATAATCTAACTCCTCCTGGCCCTGATTTCTATGTTCTGGAAAAGAATTTCATGGGTGTTTAAATCTCTGGCCCATCTTGTCAGAGTAGATATTAATATTCCCATTTTTAAGATGAGGAAACTGAGATTCACAAAGATGGAGTGATTTGTCTGAGGCCCCAGTGCCGGTGACGGGGAGAGTCAGGAACTCAGTGCCCCCTCTGCCACAGACAATGTCACAAGGACTCCTGCACCCACACTGTCTCCTGGGCCACCCCCCGATCCAGGGCAGCTCCCTCCCCTCCACACCTGAGGCTGATGAGCTCACCTCTCCCAAAGGCCCCACCTTGCCATCACTCTTAACACTTAAGGGACTTCACAACTGACAAGTCCAAGACATTATGATTAGGAAAAACTGCAGGGTCTCACTGGGATTTTATTGTATTAAGTCATCAGGCTTCTCCAGTTTGTGTAACAGGGAACTTGTCCACTGCTGGGCACGTCTAGGTCTCTTGACAACATTCTGATGCCACTGTATATCTCATTCCTTCATCTTTTGGCCTCTGGTCTCTCTCTCTCTCTCTCTCTCTCTCTGTTTTATTTCCTAGGCAGAGCAAACGAAGCTTTCAAACTGACAAGATCCTCATCTAATAAACGGTGGAAGAGATTAGTCACTACAGGGCTCAGAAGCGCACAGCTGTTCCTGCAGGCTGACACTCCTGCCGGGGGTCCGCTGGGGGTTATTGGCGGAGCCTGTAAGAGGCCGGCTTTGCAGAATGGCGTGACGTGTTGGCGAGAACAGAATATCAGTGCTTGGCCCGAATTCACCAGAGAGAGGCAGAGCCGAGAAGGCTGGGGGACAGGGAGGGGCACCCTGTTCTCGCTCCTGGCTTGCCTGGGGGCAGAGCCCACTGCGCAGCCTCGTGTTCAGGCCCCGGGCGGGCAGAGGAGGCCCCGATGGGGAGTGGGCCAGCAGAGGATGCTTTGCAGGCCCTGTGTGGGGGACCAGCCGATCACCCAGGTCACTGTTCACCAGATCCGTCAGCCTTCACGCCACAACACTGAGGGTTTCCTCTGTGTGGGGTGGCGTCTCTCTCTGAATACCACAGCCCTTGGCTTGCCGCTTATCTCAAGAACTTGCTTCATTCTGCCTGGTAGGAGAGCCAGCTTCTCCTCATCTTCCCCTGGGTTTTAAGTTTCCTCAGGTCAGGGACTCTGCCTCACTCGTTCCTGGCCTTTGAGCCTTGCAGAAATAAGGACCCAGCCTGCATTTTCTGAATAAAGGAATTAATGAATCAATGAACCAGTCAATCAATGGCTTAGTAAATATTTATGGACTATGTTCTCTAATAGGGGTTCTGGCAGGATGACCCCTTTTCTGGGCTGGAAGCTCCTTAGCAGTGTCCACCTTATAAAAAACACTGTCCTTTTTTTTATTTGTCCCTTCAGGTGGCTGGAACTTGTAGACATAATACTAATGGGCTGATGCAAAGTGATTATAATTTGGTAGGTGGGATTAAGTGCTTAGGTTGTGATTAAGATGTAAACGCCCAATGTTCTCTCTCCTTTTTAAAAAACAAAAGATTTGTTTATTATTTATTTATCTTAGAGAGAGAGAGAGAGCAGGGGGAGGGGCAGAGGGAGAGAGAATCCCCAAGCAGACTCCCTGCTGAGTGTGGAGCCCCACGTGGGGCTCCATCCCACCACCCTAAGATCATGACTGAGCCGGGCACTTAAACGACTGAGCAACCCAGGTGCCCCCGAAAGCCCAATTTTCGTTTAGCTAAATGTTTTTGAAAGTTCAAGGAGTTGTGTGTGCGTGGGCAGTCCAGTGTCCGAATGACTAGTCATTCTCCGTTAAGAATCCAGACAAAGCCCAAGGAGAGATGAGCATTGGGACCATTTCATGGGACGGCTGAAGCTTCAGACACCTCTCTCTCTGGTGTGGGCGGCTTAGGCTGGGTCAATCTTTGGAAGCCTCTTCTTCCCCCTCCTTGGAAGGATCTGGTTTTCCTGGCTGAGACTCATTAGGCTAGCAGGATGAACCCTCATACACACTTTTCACCTTCAGCTTGTGCCCAACCTTGAATGGAATGATAAGAACCCACATCTCTTAATTCAGCTTAACCCCCTGCATATCCTCCTTCCCTTTCCTATTGGATCTTGGGAGGATGGAGATGGAATTTCATTATCCTTGTGTGATAGCAAGTCTGGTTCTTCATGTAAAGAACCATTTGCTGGAAAATTTGTTCTGAAGGAGAATTTTAGAATCACTACCATTTATCGAGTTTTTACCCATCAGCCACTGGGAAACATTTTGCATGCCTCATCTTCCTTTAATTCACAAAGTGCCACTATGAGGTAGGCATCTCAAGTCCTCTTTTGTATGTGAAACAGTATGTGAAAACTGACTCATTGACCTTCCCAGGGTCACGCGGTGAATAAGGGGTAGAACCAAGACTCCATCCTAAGCTGGTCAGACACTGAAGCCTCCCATTGTAGCTGCTGTGCTGTGGCCAGGTTCTGGGTCATTGGCTGTGAGCATCCAAGGGTCTCCTGCTTCCCTGGAGGCTTAAGGGACAAGCAGGCCCATGTCACAGGGATGAAACCCAGTCCTCCCATCATCTGACATTCTTGGGCAATTGCATTATGAGTTCACTTGGAATTTCCCTGGGCCCACCCCATATCTACTGGATAGTGGTTCACTCTGACAGAAGCTCAGAGCTAGGTTAAATTTAAAAATAAATTAAAAATTTTTTTTTTTAATTTTAAAAATTAGGTACCAGGATTCTTTGTTTTTTTTTTGTTTTGGTTTGGTTTTTTTGTTTTTTTTTTTTTCTCTTTAATGAGCGGAAGACCCTCAGCTATGAAGTTTCACCATTCGGCCCCAATGATGTCACATGTTGACAGAGCTGTGTGTGTTGGCCTGCCCACCTGGCATGTCCCCAGCACCTATGGTATAGATCCTCCCAGGGAATGGCACAATCTCCCAAAGGGACAGCCAACAGAGATGAGCCACCAGTGGTGTCCACTAAATGAGACGGGAGCTCAGTCAGCTTTGGGGAGTAGGCCTTCCTAAGGAGGGAAGGGGCCTGAGAGCCCTGTGCTTTCAGGGATGGGCATGTTGAGAACCAGTGAAGCAGGACGCTCAGGGGGTGGAAATCTAGCCTCTGGAGGAGGCGAGTGAGCTTCCGTATATAACTGTTCCTTCTGCCCTGACGCCCTCCTACCAGAAAGCCACCTGAGTCAGTGGTATTCGAAATTCTTTTAAGTCTAAGGTTTACAGTGCAATGGCTCCTGGAAAAGGTGGGCTTCTGTTCATACTACCTGAACAGAAGGTAATATGTTTGCGTGGAGCTTTTCAGTGTGTCATGAATGCCCCTGTTCATGTCTTGGCTCACATATGAAGAGACTCAGGGCAAGAGAGTTACAGTGACTTGTCGAAGGACAGGAGGTAACAGAAAGAGAATTGAAACCCGCATTTTATGGGTCCAAGTCCAGAACCCTTTCACTATGGCAAAATGAATTCTGCCAGATGTGTACACTGAGCTCAAAGTGGCCATTACCCCCAAAGTTAGTCCTGCTGGCATCAAGAGGGGCCTACAACCTTAGGACATGGGCACCTGTAGGGAGTGGTCTGCCGGAGGCATGCAGAGGGGTGAAGGTAGAGAGGCTGTAGGAGGGTGCAGCGGAGGCGGCGGGCATCCTAAGAGGACTCTGCCAGCTTTATATTCTTGCCAAAGTGTGAGTCTACTTGTAGCTTGTAAGTGGCCACAGGAACCCCTCCTAGTCCTAAAAGCTTTTAAAAATTTTGTCCTTGTTGTTTTATGACTTTCCCAGGGCAGCAAAATGTTTTCTCCAGCTAAGCAATAATGGAAGACAGTGAGCAAATGCCAACTCGGTGATCCCATGGGAACCCTTCTGGGCCATGGTGTTTACACAGGATGAGATCAGAAGGGCTGCTGCTGGCTCGGGAGCCCACAATGTCCAGAGATCACCACAGTCCTTCTGACAGAGGCCCTGAAGTGTGGCTAGAGATCGCTTCCCTTCCGTGGCCTGGTTGGGTAAACGCAGGCTGATAGCAGAGCATTGGATAATCTCAAGAGGAAGAAAGATGCAAGGAGTAAACACATCAGCCCTCCTTTTTCCTTCATCTGTTCATTCTTCCTGCCCATATCCCTTCACTGGGCCCTGGCTGAGAGCTGTGGGAAGGCACTGAGGACTCTTGGATCTTATCCTCAAGTAGCTCACAGGCCAGCTGGGGAGATAGATATGTCAATGGAGGACTGGTCTTTAAGCTGTTAAACACCAAAAAACCAGACAGAACTAGGCCCAGTGACCACAGAATTCATTCAAAGGGAGGGTATCCACGGAGACTTCCTGGAGGAAGCGTCGTGTGGGCTGAGCTGGTTTGATCTACAGATAACTGCACGTGTCATAACTGTACAGTTGGACTAATTTTCAGAAATTGGAATAAATCTGTGTAAATGGTGCCCAGTCAAGAAACAGGACCCGCTCCCCTCAGAATTCCTGCTCTTGTCTGCTCCTAGGCACTAGCCCCTCTCTCCCTGGCCTCAAGGGATTGCCACTCTCTCCGTTTCCTGACTCCTAAAGCATTGGCCTGTTTGAACTTTTTATAAATGGGACCATTCTGCCTTGGTGGCTGGGATAGAGCTGCTAGGATAGAATCCATCAGGGGCCAGGCAGGGAAGGACATGGTGGGAAGGAGGGGTAGTATATTTCAAGCTGAGAAATGGAATAACACCATGTGGGAAAACTATCAGCCTTCAGCACTGCTAGAGCCTAAAATTAAAGGGCAAGGAGGCATGGAGAGGAAGGCAGGGGGAGATAGATCAGGAAGGGCCTAGCATACCGTGCAGAGGAATTGAAATTTTAGCCCGAGAACCGTGATCCCCAAATCTGGCTGACCATCAAAGTCTCCTGGGCAACTTTTAAGGCATACAGATATCAGAACCCACCATCAGAGATTTGAGATTTTTAAAATTCCTCCCTAATGAGTCTCATAATTAGCTAAGTTTGGAGGCCATTTTATTGAGAGAACGGGGAGCGACTGAAGGGTTCTAAGCAAGACAGGGGGAGTTGAGTTTTGAAGGGTAATGTATGTTGTCTAATGAGTTGACTGTGGCAGATGGCAAGAGACGCCTTGGCCTGATAGGGGATATAGCAAAGGGGTTTAGAGTAGAAAGAACACTCTTAAGAGATAATTAGGAAGCAGAATGAACCAGATGGGTTCATCAATTGGCCGTGGAAGGTGAGTGGGAAGACTCAAGGAAGGTACCATGTTTCTGGTTTGCAGCCAGTCCATGGACATGAACACATTTGGGGGGCAGAAAAAAATAGCATCAATAATATCACATTTTTGTTTAATTCATTCATCTCTAACTTCATCCCAATTTCTCTACCTCCCTTCTTAAGCCATTTATTCATTCAGCCAATGTGTTTTAAATGCCAAATATATATCTGACATTGTTCCAAGCACTGAGTCACACATAGGAGACAGAATCAAAAAGATAGAAAAAATATTGAGAATGCACTGTTATTGTTTCAGAAAACATATTGCAACTCCCCCCCCCTTCAATTCACTAAATATATGCCAGGGAACAGTCCCATGTCAGGTTAGATCCCAGAAGAGTTCATGTGAGTTAGTGATGTGATGGGGAAGGGGGGAGGGACACAAGAATGATCCAGTGATAGGTAATAAGGATTACTTTAACCTTGCATTGAGAGCCTACAGTACTATTTTACTGCTCATAAGAACTCTGCATTTATTGCATTTATTATCTGTATTTGTATACATAAGGAAAGGTCTCCCCCCAGAAAGTGAATAATTCACTTTCAGGCACAGCTAGTAGTTCTAGTGCTAAGGGTCAAGTTGGATCATGTGACTCACTGGAACCCCCAGTTTGGAGAGACAGGTTCCCTCATTTTCATATGGAGAAACCGAGGCTTCAGGTGGTTCATTATTTGGCTCAAGGTTGAATAGCAAGCAAATGGCAAAGCTGACTGAGTAGAAATAAGTCTTTCTCTGCAGCCCTGGCCTGTGACCACAGGCAGCTCAGCCACTGAAGGAAGCCCTGCCTGTCCTGAGCATGACCCATGGTTCTATAAGCTGCCTCTGAATATTCTGTTGTTGGAATTGGGGTGGAGGTCAGGTTTAGGATCTGGCTGAGTTCGGGTGTTGCTTTGCTGAAGAGTCCTCTACAGCCAGGGAGAGACCACAATGACAGGAAAGCACTGACTTGTCTTTCTAGAACTTTTGTCCACATATATACCCCATGCTGTTAGGAGCAGATGTGTTGAGGCCATATGTTGTGTTCTCTTTCATGTGTCGAGTTAGACTGGAGCCAATCTAGCCATGGAGTCAAGAATTAGCACAGGGGCGCCTGGGTGGCTCAGTGGGTTAAAGCCTCTGCCTTCATCTCTGGTCATGATCTTTGGGTCCTGGGATTGAGCCCCGCGTTGGGCTCTCTAATCAGCGGGGAGCCCGCTTCCTCCTCTCTTTCTGCCTGCCTCTCTGCCTACTTGTGATCTCTTTCCGTCAAATAAATAAATAAAATCTTTTAAAAAATAATTATCACAGATTTCTTTTTTCCATATCTTAGCATTTTATTTTTTTAAATTATTTTTATTAACATATGATGTATTATTTGCCCCAGGGGTACAGTTCTGTGAATCATCAGGCTTACACATTTCACAGCACTCACCATAGCACATACCTTCCCCAATGTCCATAACCCAGCCACCCAATCCCTACCGCCTCTTCCCCCAGCAACCCTCAGTTTGTTTTGTGAGATTAAGAGTCTCTTTTGGTTTGTTTCCCTTCCAATCGCATCTTGTTTCATTTTTTTTCTTTCTCTACCCCCTAAACCCCCTCCCTGCCTCTCAAATTTCTCATATCAGAGAGATCATATGATAATTCTTTCTCTGATTGAGCTATTTCACTCAACATAATACCCTCTAGTTCCATCCACATCGTTGCAAATGGCAGGATTTCATTTCTTTTGATGGTTGTATAGTATTCCATTGTATATATATACACCACATCTTCTTTATCCATTCATCTGTTGATGGACATCTAGGTTCTTTCCACAGTTTGGCTATTGTGGACATTGATAGCACATATTTCCTTAGTCCCATGCCATCAGTAAAGTACAAGAGATCGCTTTGAGGTGGGAGGAAGGGGAAATCCAAGAAAATCTTCAACATCCACATTACAGGCAGGCACACAGAGCAATTTTTAATAATGAGTGCTGACATTCTGCTTTTAAAAGGGCCATGACTTTCCATCCAAACTTGTAGGCTGGGGGTCACCTTGCAGAGGAGCAGAAAGGCAGGATGGCCCCATATGCCTCCTCCCAGGGTGCCCTTTCCTGCCTCTGCCCACTTCCGGGCAAGATCTCCTGCTGGTCCCCGTCACAGCAGGCCAATAGAGACACACTGACAGCTCCTCCAGTCCCCACTGCCACTGGATTCTGGAAAAATGAGTTCTCTTGGCACCCTCAGAACAGTTACATTGCTTAAAGGGAATATACCCTAAAGAAAAGCTTAATGAAATGATCAGAAAACAAAACGATAGCAGTACAAATGTTTACATCATCTAAACTGGACAAATCCGACATCAAGCCACGGGGCTGGGGCAGTTGTAACTTCCACCTTGAAATAGCTTTTGTAAATGGTGACTCAGGAAAGCAATGGGGAATGGAGGGAGAAAGAGGTAAGCCAGCCAGGATCTGGCTCTGTTGGCATGTTGTCTCCTTTCTCTGCACAAATCTAATACCACGGTAACCTCAGTGGGGCTGAGCTGAGCCTACACTGGGCCTAGGACTGGGGCTGACTGCATTATCTCAATTTTATGTGAACTGAAGTATGAGTTTCCAGGTGGGTTGTGAGCACAATTTCCATCTCATCTTGGACTCCCACATCCTCTCCCACATGCCCCCAACTTCACCTTTACTTAGAGCTGTCACCTAGGGGTAGGTCCAGACGTCTAGAAATTATCTGGTACCCAGTAGGAACTCCACAAATGCATGTTGAATAAGTAGATGACCAGCAGACGTTAACATGGTCTTTTCCTTAAAGTCAATCACACTCAACATGAATAGAGAAATTTGGGGAAGGTGTGTCTTCAGAGCAGCAAGTTTCAATGATGTGATGTCAAAGGAGTTAATTTATTCACTTAACAAATAGATATTTAACACCTGCTATGTCCCTGTGCCAGATACTATGTTAGGAGTTAAGAATATATTAGTAGGTATGAAGTATATTTCCTATCCTATTAACTATGCATGCATCCTACCTATAGGATTATGAGAATTAAGGATAATAATATAGACCCTAAGCACAAGAAGTACTCAGTAAATGTTAACTATTGTTATCATTACTGGAAGAATTTAACAATGACTAAAAGTTGTAGTAATAGCTGTGAAGGAGAAGAGTAGCAAACTAGAGGGTACTAATACAGTTTGGGATGTCAGGGTAGGGAAATTACCCAGATATAGCGACATTCAAGAGTCCCAAAGGATGAGTGAGAGCAGGGAGCCAGAGAGACGGTGAGGTTTCCATTCAGAACCACCACAGAAGGTTTCTAAGCATACAAGAGTGTCAGGCTGCTGCTTGAGAAACTTGGGAGTGAATCTAGAGAATAGGAAAGTTAGACAATCCTGGACCATGGCCCTGGATGAAGCTCAGAGGAGGGTACAGAACATTTGGGAAGGATTTGCCAAGACGCCAAGTAAGTTTGCCTGCTAGGAATGAATGGCTGGTGGACAGGACAGACGATACAGTGGAGGTGGCCTTTGAAGCACAGAGGATGGCTTTGAGGCAGAGGGCAGACATGGTGGGCCTGACCCTGAATGGGTGAGGTAGAATGAGTGCTTGACTAAGAGGGTTGGCTCCTAGCTTCTAGGGCTATGTGATCTTGAGAATGTCAGGTCTATTCTCTGGGACCCAATTTTCTCAATTATAAAATAGAAATTGGAACGTCTGGGTGGCTCAGTTGGTTAAGCATCTGCCTTCAGCTCAGATCATGGTCCCAAGGTCCTGGGATGGAGTCCCATGTTGGGCTCCCTGCCCCGTGGGGAGCCTGCTTCTCCCTCTGCCTCTGCCTCTCCCCGTGCTTGTGCTCTTTCTCTGACAAATAAATAACTAAATCTTTTAAAAAAATTAAATAATAATAGTAATAAAAAGTGGAGATAGCAGTGATTTCCTTCTGTATCCTACAGAGCTGTTAAGATCGAATGAGATAATGTATGTTAAATGTCTCTATAAACTCCAGGGTGCTAGACAATGATGGGAAATTGGATTATCTTCTTCCTTACTATTCTCTTGCAAGAAAATTGAGTGGAAATGTGTAGCACTCTACAGATACCTGGGATGAATTAATTCATTCATTCACTTAACACACATTTGTTTGGTGCAGTGGGGTATACAGAGATGAGGAGGCAATGGCCAGAGCCTCTAGCTTGCAACCTCACTGGAAAAACAAACTTATAAAATGGTAAGATAGAATGTGTCTCTCTCTATATATATCTATATGATGTATAATTGGCAAATTAGAATGGGAGATTCCAGGAAGTCTTTCAGAAGAAGTAGTACTTGGTGGTATTTGAGCTGAGTCTTGAAAAATGAATGGTTTGGCCAGACTGACCAGGATGGAAGTCACTTTAGCCTAAGAAAAACTTTCAGAGACATGAAAGAAGCATTCTGCATTCAATAAACCAAAGTAGTGCTGTTTAACTGAAATACCAGGAAAGTCTGGGAATGGAAGAGATATCTGGGTTTGGATGGCCTTGAAAGCAAAACCAGGGATAAGACCTTGTGTGTGGGTAGTTTACTGGAGATGTGATCACAGGAAGCAAAAGTGAGAGAAGGGAGAAAGTGGGGTAGAGAACGGAGAAGTGCCAATGAAGTATGGTTAATGAGCTACTTATTCCTGTGGGTTCAGTCTTGCTGGGAACCATCTGAGCAACTGTGTAGAATGTCCCACCAGAGGACAGGGAGGCTGTGGCAGTTATCCAAGGATGTCTGTCCTCTGCTGTGGAGGGGTACTCAGAGGACATTAATTGCCTGAACTTTCAAGATGTTCCTATGTGCAATGAATAAGCTTCTAGATTACAGAAAGCAGAGATCACTATGTGTGAGATTTTGGCAACATACAAGAAACCATCCAGATTCCAGAAAGAGAAGAAAAAGAAAAGAAAGATAAGAAAAAGAAAATAAATAACTCAATGAAATAAGGGCACAGAATCATTCAGTACTGGTGGAAAAGATAAGTGAAGTGATTGAGATAAACAATGGTTGGACCAGAAACACAGAATGTGGAGGACAATCATGAGTGCTAAATGGCCCAGGACCTGCTGACTTGGAAAGATGAGAATGGGATGGTATGCCTGCCATGATGACTGTGAAATGTGGTCGGTGACAAGACATCCAGTTCCAGGGGTCTAATTAACAGACTTTCAGTTGGAACAGA
Organism: Mustela erminea; assembly: GCF_009829155.1. Classification (NCBI taxonomy): domain Eukaryota; kingdom Metazoa; phylum Chordata; class Mammalia; order Carnivora; family Mustelidae; genus Mustela; species Mustela erminea. Next base: position 10,036,861 of record NC_045623.1, read on the forward strand.
AATGCAGAAGCTCTTTGGGGACAAGAAAATATGGATGTCACTGAACATGGTTGAGTCCATGAACATGGATGACATAGCCTATGTCTTTGGGAGTCCAGGGGTAGGCTGGGGAGTCCCAGGGACTGCACTTGCTGAAGAACTAGCAGGAGATATTTAACTGAGGAGGAAGATGGAAACTATGTAAGTCTAGAAGCCAGGAGCCAAGAGGGCTGGCACTAATGGAATACAGCAAAACATGTGAATTTTCTTGGTGCACTTTCTCATTCTTTAGCTGCTTTCTCTCTTGGCCCTGTCTCCTAGCTGCTCCACATATTTTACCTGGATCAAAGTCATGTTGGACTTCACTCCTCTCTGTTACCTGTCAAGGTTGTGAATCAATCTAATAAACAAATATCCACAGGAATTACCTAATGATGGTCTTTGAGTATATTGTAATAGAGAACCCAATAGACAAAACAGGTTCTAAATCCAGCTCTACTATCTACCGTCTACATAGTCTTTGGGAAAGTGTTAACTTTTTTGATGTTTGGATTTTCAATCAATGTGCAATGACTCTTCCTCAGAGCTTAGAAGCAGTTGCAGCTTTCCAATCTATTAATGAGCTAAAGAAATGAATCTCTAATGTGGCATTTCAGCCATGAGTAGAGAATAATTTACATACTGTACTTCTACAAAGGTAAGGTTTATGGGCACAAATATGACTAATTTCATAATCTTTCCCCCTTTAACCAGGACTAGGTTAAGTGTTTATCTCTAGGAAACAATCTAGTCAACATTTATAGAAGCAACATAAGGAGGTAGTGCAGCTTGGATGTTTGGGTGGGTTTCTGGAAAACTGGATCACATTGTATATATTAACTATTTGCAAGTAATTTGTAGATATTATGCACTTTTAGTCATACCTTTCTGTGGGCTTTCTAAAAACAAGGACTTCTTTTTTTAATTTTATTTTTTATTTTATTTTTAAAGATTTTATTTATTTATTTTACAGAGAGAAATCACAAGTAGATGGAGAGGCAGGCAGAGAGAGAGAGAGAGAGGGAAGCAGGCTCCCTGCTGAGCAGAGATCCCGATGTGGGGCTCGATCCCAGGACCCTGAGATCATGACCTGAGCCGAAGGCAGCGGCTTAACCCACTGAGCCACCCAGGCGCCCCAAAACAAGGACTTCTTATCGCATAACGTTTTACTGTTATAAGCAATGGTGATGTATTACAAAATCTATAGCCGAGCCATTCAATCTTCATAATTATCCCAGTAATATCATTTAGAGTCATTTTTCCTGGTCTAGGTGCCAATCTCTGTCTTAGTGCCTCACTTGATAATATGAAAGGAAACTGAGAGATAACTAGACATTTGAGTAAATCCTAAAACATGAAGAAAAAGACTAAATCAAACAAATAAACAAAAGGGACTTGGAAGAAATGCCTACAATATAGACACCAGAATAAAACACTTAAAATAGTTAAGCAGAGTTCTTAGGGGAAACAGAGGCTTACAGCCATGAAACAAAAGAAGGATGGTAGAATGAAGGACTCTTACAAGTTAGAAATATGACATTAAAAAATTTGTTTGGAAGATTAGAAGATAAAAATCAAGGAAACCTCACAGAAACTCAAATGAACAAAAGAACAAAGAAATAGAAAACAGTAGGAAAAAAAATTACAAATTTAGAGACTTAGCCCCAAAAGTCCAAATCAGGCTAAGAGGAGTTTCTGAAATAGAAAAGAGTTAAACCAGAGAAGAGATTATAAAAAATGTCACAAGAATATTTCCCCAAACTCAAACGCATGTCTTTGGAATGGAACAGGGCATGGATCATGTCACAGAGAATGAACAAAATCCCATGCCAAGGCACTTCATGTTGTTAAGTTTCAGAACACTGTGGATAAAGAAGAGATCCTACATCCTTCTGGAGAGAAGGAGAGGTCCTACAAAAGATCAAGAACCAGAAAGTTGTCAGATTTCTCAACAACAACACTGCAGTCTACAATATAATGAAAAAATGCATTAAAATCGTGGATGGAAAATCTAAAATTCCACATCCAGCTAAACTATTCATCAAATACAGGAATGAAATAATTCACTTTAGGACATGCACGGATTTAAAAATAACTCCACACATCCTTTTTGAAGAAGATACTGGAAAATGCACTCCAAAAAAAAGAGAGAGAGAGAGAGAGTAAATTAAAAAGAAAAAACTTGATACCTAAGAACTTGGGCTATAACATTGGGGAGCATTGAAAGGAAGTTCTAGGGAAACTACCATGTCATAGTCCTGGAGAAGAACTAGTCCAGTTTGGAAAAACATACAGAGGACTTTCAGAAGGACTAGGAAATACCCAGGGGAATTCTCAGCACAGAGTGCAGTGCCTGGCACATATGAGGAACTAAATAAATATTCTTTGAGTGCGTAAAAGGTCTAGGTCTTGGGGGAGGGGAGACAAAAAGATGTAGACATAGTCTCTATGTCTACTACCTATCTAGGAGATCACAATTGAAAACCAAAACTCTTCAGTACCCAAGCAGCATTCTTCTTTACTGGATTGCTCAAGACATGGAAAGAATGGGGAGCGGAACAAGATGCTGCTTTTCAGAGCCCAAGTTTTGAGTGGTCTGTGACTTTTGTTGGCAGGAGACTGTAGTTCCAGTGTGGCCAGGGTGGCGTGTTTGAGCCTTTGGAGGAATGCTCAGCAAGCAGATTGCTATGGAGTGACAGCTGATTGTATTCGATTGCTTTAACCCTCTCTTCTTTTTCTCTCTCAAGTTTTATAATATGAAGACGTTGTTTATATATCTGGAGTAAATAAATAACACTCACTGTTCAACAGGAAAGAAAACCAGCCACTTTAAAAAATGGGCAAAAGATTTGAACAGACAGTTCACTGAAGAGGATATATAGATTGTAATTAAGCACATGAAAAGGTGTTAAGCATCATTAGCTATTAGGGAAATGAAAATTAAATTACAAGGAGATATCACTATACACCTATTAGAATGGATTTTAAAAAAAAACACTAAAAATACCAAGTGTGGGTGAGAATGTGGAATAACAGGAACTGTCATCACTACTGATGAGAATGCAAGATGACACAGCTATTCTGGAAAACAGTTAAGCCATTTCTTATAAAGTTTAAACACACACTTATCATATAATCCAGGAATCCTACCTCTGGGTGTTTGCTGTAGAGAACTGTAAACTTTATGTTTCTGCAAAAGACCTGTACATGAATGTTTATAGCAGCCCAGTTTATAATCCCCCAAACAAGAAAGATAAAACACGATTTCCTTCAACAGATGAAAATACAAACAAACTGGTATATATAATGGAACCTTCAGTAGGAAGAAGGAACAAGCTACTGATACACACTGTAACACAGATGAATCTTGAAGGCATTATGTGGAGTGAAAGAAGCCAGTCTTGAAGGCTACACAGTGACTTCCACTTCTAGGAACATAGAATAGATGTATTTTTCCCTCTTCCTCCAGAGAATTAGCCTGGACATTATAAAACAAACATAGGAAGACTGAGAGCTGAGAGAAGGAGGCAGACCAGCTATGGACCTTGAGACTTGAAGAACAAGAAATTGAAAAGCCTAGGATTTTTATTTTTTAATTAATTAATTTTTATTTTTTTTTACCTCAGATATCCAAGAATAAATGTTGGAGAAGTTGGAAACCTAGAAATGCCAATGGGTGCAGCCCTCCAAAATCCTAACAAAATCCTGTTCTCTCTAGCCAAATGGCCAGGTAAAAGGCAACCTCACAAGATAGAAAACTTTAAGAAATTAGCTGCTTCTACCTTAGACAAACACTATGGGGAAAACTATAGCTCCTACACCAGTGAAGGTCAGATGGCGAGCCTATGGTCTCATGCCCAACAGGTTATAACAAGGTTCCCCTCCTGCTTCCCATCAGGCTAATGTCAGAAATAGTGTAGAGTCAGGATTTCCATCACTATGCAATGGTAAAGAGGTCATGGTGGTGTGTCTGGCGGTCATGTTGGGAGAAATAATGAAGCAACCCCATCCCTCCCAGCCAGGAAAGTACCTAAAGAGACAGAGTGAGGAGCTGGAACCCTTACTTATGCTCTAGGGTATGGAAGAGCTTTCCACTTTAGCCAAGGCCAAGTGGGGAACTTGGATTTCTATCTCTACCTACCTGTAAAGAAATGGATCCTGTTCTCCCTTCTCTACCCCTTTCCATCCTGAAGCAGTGTCGGAGAAAGCCAGCTACAACAGAAGGCTTGAATAAGATCCTGAATTTCATAACTTAATACCCCAAGTATCCAGGTTTCAACAGAAAATCACTCATTATACCAAGAAGCATAAGGGTTTCAAACTGAAAGACAGAAGATGATCAAAAGATGCCAACACTAAGATGAAAGAAATTTTGAATTATCAAAAAAGATTTTAAAGCAGCCATCATAAAAAAGTAATTATGAACACTTATTAAAAGAAATGAAAATACAGAGTCTCAGGGAAAAAAAAGAGAAAGTCTCGGTGAAGAAATAGGAGGTATAAAGATGAACAAAATGGAAATTTTAGAACTAAGAAATACAGTAATTAAAATTAAATGCTCAATGAATGAACTCAGTGAGGAGATAGTACGGAAAGAGAAAAGAATCAGTGAGCTTGAAAATAGAATAGAAATTATCCAAATTACTTTCAGTCTAAACGATAGAGGGAAGATACATTCAAAAAACAAAAACAAAGGCAAAAAACAGAACCTCAGGACAAGTGAGACCATAACAATTGTGTCATTGGAGTCCCAGACCAAGAGAAAAAGGGCAAGGCTAAAACAGTACTCAAAGAAATAATGGGTAAAAATTTCCCAAATTTGGCAAAATACAAAAACCTACAGATTCAAGAAGCTGAGTGAGCCCCAGACAGGATAAAAAAAAAAGGTCAGGGCACCTGGGTGGCCATGTTGGTTCAGTGTCTGACTCTTGGTTTTGGCTCAGGTTGTGATCCCAGGGTTGCGAGACTGAGTCCCGTGTGGAATCTGTTTAAGACTCTCTCTCTCTCCCTCTCTCTCTTCCCCTCCCGCCTTTGTCAAATAAATAAATCTTAAAAAAATAAAATAAAATCTATGCCAAGGTGTATCTTAGTAAAATTTTAGAAAACTAACAGAAAGAAAAAAAAATCTAAAGCCAGAGTTAGAAGTAATACTTTTAAGGGGAAAACAGTCCAAGTGACAATGGATGTCTCATCAGAAGCAGTGGAGGTCAGAAGAAAGTGGCACATTTTCTATATGCGGAAAAATGTCAACCCAGAATCCTATATCTGAGAAAATGTCCTTTAGTAATGAAGGGAAAATAAAGACATTCTTACCTGAAGTAAAACGAAAGAGAATTGTCACAAGCAGACCAACGCTAAAAGAATGGGTAAAGGAAGTTCTTTAGCAGAAGAAAATGATAAAAGAAGGAATCTTGGAACATCAGGAAGAATAAAGAACATGGTAAGCAAAATTAATGACAAAGAACCCTCTTGAGCTTTCTAAATTAAGTTTGATAATTGAAGCAAAAATTATAACACTTCTAATGTGGTTCTAAGTATGTAGGAGGATTATTAAGAAAAACATAGAGGAGGTAAAGTTCTACACTTCACTTGAACTCTTAAAATGATGGCACCAGTAGTACCAGGAGCAACACTAAAAAAAATCTATAAAAGGAGATATACTCAGAAACAGCACAGGTGGGGGAACCTGGGTGGCTCAGTTAAGTGTCTGCCTGTGGCTCAGGTCATGATCTCAGTGTCCTGGGACCATGCCCTGTGTAGGGAGCTCAGCATGGAGCCTGCTTCTCCCTCTCCTTCTGTCCCTCTCTCCAGCTCTTGCTTTCTCTCTCATTCTGCTCTATCTCTCTCAAAGAAATAAATAAAATCTGGGGGGAAACCCCCCAAAACAAACAAACAAAAAAACAGTATAGGTAAATAAAGATGGAATTCTAAAAAAATGCTTAAGTAATGCACAGGAATGCAGAAAAAAAGAAAACAGAGAAATGAAAAACAAAAGAAACAGAAAACAAAAAATAAAAATGGAAGACTGAATTCCTTATATACCAATAATTTCATTAAACAGCTACATGCAAAAGAATGAAACTGTACCACTTTCTTATACCATACACAAAAATAACCTCAAAATGGATTAAAGACCTAAATGTGAGACCTGAAACTATAAAACACCTAAAAGAAAACATAGGCAGTAATCCCTTGAAAATCACCCTTAGCAACCTATGTTTGGATCTATTTCCTCAAGCAAGGGAAACAAAAGCAAAAATAAACTATTGGGATTACACCAAAATAAAAAGCTTTTGCACAGCAAAGGAAACCATCAACAAAATAAAAAGCAACCCAGTAAATACTACTTCAATTTTTGCAAGTGATATATCTGTTAAGGGGTTAATATCCAAAATATATAAAGAACTTGTATTATTCTACACCAAAAAACCCCTAATAATTCAGTTAAACATAGGCAGAGGTCCTGAATAGACATTTTTCCAAGGAAGACATCCAGATGGCCAACAGGTGCATGAAAAGATGCTCAACGTCACTCATCATCAGGGACATGCAAATCAAAACCCACAATGAGATCATCTCACACCAGTCAGAATGGCTAATATCAAACAGACAAGAAATCACAAATGTTGATAAGGATGTGGAGGAAAAGTAGCCCTTGTGTTAGTGGTGATGTAAATTGGTTCAAGCAATATGGAGGTTCCTCAAAAAATTAAAAATAGAAATACCATATGATCCAGTAATTCCACTCATGGGTATTTACCCAAAGAAAACGAAATCACTAATTTAAAAAGATACATGCATCCCTATGTTTATTGCAACATTATTTACAACAGCCAAGATGTGAAAGCAATCCAAGTCTTCACTGATGGATGAATGAGTAAAGAAGATGTGATACACACACACAGGAATATGACTCAGCTATTAAAAACAATGAGATCTTGCCATTTACAACAACATTTATGAAGCTAGAGGGTATTATGCCAAGTGAAAAATGTCAGGCAAAGAAAAATACTGTACGATTTTACCTAAATGTGGAATCTAAAAAGCAAGACAAACAACTTAAACTCCCCAAAGCCCAGACTCTGAAATACAGAGAACAAACTGGTGGTTGCTGGAATGGGGGATGGGTAAAATAGAGAAAGGGTATTAAGAGCTATTAACTTCTAGTTATAAAATAAATAAGGCATGGAGATGAAAAGTACAGCATAGGGAACATTGTCAACCATATTGTAATATTGTTGTATGGTAACAGATGGTGACTACACTTATTGTGGTATAGAGTGATGTATAAAATTGTTGAATCAGGATGTTGTATGTGTGAAACTAACATAACATTGTATGTTAATTATACTTCAATTTTAAAAATAGTAAAAAAATAATTACATTAAATGTAGATGGATTGAATGCATCCCTTAAAAGACTTGGACAGAGTGAAGTGAAGAAAAGAGTCAATTACATGCTCTCTACAAGAAACCCACTTCAAGTATGACAATATAAGCAGACTGAAAACCAAACGGAGAGAAAGTATTTGTCACGCAAGTATGCATAAAAAGAAAGCGGAAGCAAAGAGGCACATTGCATCATGAGAAGAGTCAATCCACTAACAAGACAAAGAAATCCTAAATGTATATACACTTAACAACCTAGCTATAAAGTATGTGAAGCAAAAATTGATAGAATCAAAAGAAGAAATGAACAAATCCACAAGTACAGTTGAGGATTTTAATACCCTTCTCTCAAGAATTGATAGAACAACTAGATACAAAATCAGCAGGGAGATAAAAGTCAACAATACCATCAAGAACAGAATCAAACAAAATTTAACAGAAGTTGTACTGGACAGGGCGCCTGGGTGGCTCAGTGGGTTAAAGTCTCTGCTTTCGTCTCTGGTCATGATCTTAGGGTCCTGGGATTGAGCCTTGCGTTGGGCTCTCTGATCAGCGGGGAGCCTGCTTCCTCCTCTCTCTCTGCCTGCCTCTCTGCCTATTTGTGATCTCTCTCTATCAAATAAATAAATAAAATCTTAAACAAAAAAAAAGGTGTACTGGACTTGTATTTGGAAAACCCCATGATGTTAGTGAGAGAAATCAAGCATGATCTAAATAAATGGAGAAACATACCATATCATAAATTGGAAAATTCAATACAGTAATGATGTCAGTTCTCCCTAAATTGATATAATTTATATATTTTATAAATGTATATAAACAAATAAAAATCCTATCAAAATCCCTATAAGATTTATTTTATATATAGAGACAGGATTACTTTAAAATCTATGTAGAGGGGCACTTGGGTGGTTCATTGGGTTAAGCCTCTGCCTTTGGCTTAGGTCATGATCTCAGGGTCCTGGGATCGAGCCCCACATTGGCTCTCTGCTCAGCGGAGAGCCTGCTTCCCTCTCTCTCTCTGTCTGTCTCTGCCCGCTTATGACCTGTCTCTCTATGTCAAATAAATAAATAAAATCTTTAAAAATAATACACATAAAAAAATAAAATCTATGTAGAAAGGCAAAGAAACTAGACTAGCTTAAACAATTTTGACAAAGAAGGATAAGGTGGGAGGAATACATTTACCCAACTTCAGGATATATTATATATTTACACTTCACAAGACTATGCGGTATTAATTAGGAAATATGCATATAGGTAAATGGAGAATAGAGAATCCAGAAATTGACCCAAACAAATATGTCCAGCTTATTTTGGGGTAAGAGCTTTATTGGGACATAGTTAATACACTATACAGCTTACTTAAAATGTAAAATTGAATGGTTTTTAGTATATACTCAGTGTTGTGCTATCATCACCACAATCAATTTTAGACCACTCATCATGTCCAAAAAAACTCCTATATCCTTTACCAGTCACTCCCATATTTCTCCCATTCTCCTTACCTCCCCCCCACTAGTACTACATCAATCACTAATCTATATTTTGTTTCAGTAAATTTGCCTAGTCTGGACATTTCATGGGTACCTGCAAGAACAGTTCAATGGAGGAAGTAAATCTTGTTTTTAACAAATGATTCTGGTACCAACAGACATCTGTAGGCAAAAAAAAAAAGAAAGAAAGAAAGAAAAGAAAAAATGATCCTCAATGTAAGTCTCACACCTTATGAGAAAATTAACTCAAAATGGATCATGGACTTAAATGTAAAACATAAAATTATAGAACTTTGACACACAAAAGATAGAAAATCCTTAAGGTCTACAAGTAGGCAAAGGGTTCTTAGACTTGACAGCAAAAGCATAACCCATGAATGGGGAAATTTGTTAAACAGAACTCAATAACAGTTTAAAATGTTTGCTTTGCCCCTGCTAAGAAGATAAAAAGACAAGCTATAGAATGGGGCGGGGGATATTTGCTAACTAAATATCCAACAAAGAAGTAGTATCTGGAATGTATAAAGAACTCTCAAAACTCAACAGTGAAAACAAAAGCAATCGAAAGAGACCATAAGCAGAAGACACAAATAAACATTTTACTGGAGAAGACATAGAGATGGCAAATAAGCATATGAAAGTTTGTTCAACACCACCCATCATTAGATTTCTTTAATATAACACCCTTCAAATGACAACACTGTAGAAACAGAGAACACATTAGTGGTTGTCACCGGTAGGATAGGGTAGGAGGGAAGTGGGTGTGGCTATAAGGGGCAAGATAGGGTGGGAAGGGCAATAGGAGAGATTGTTGTGGCTTTGGAAATGTCTACAGTTTGATTCTCTCATGTCAGTATTCTGGCTGTGGTATTGTACTATGGTTTTGCAAGCTCTTGCCACTAATGGAAAGTGGAAAAGGGGTACACAGGATCTCTATTATTCTTTATCACTGCATGAATCCACATTTATCTCAAGATTTAAAAATTTAATGTAAAACAACTTTACATACTGTCTCATTCCATTTATAGGACATTCTTGAAAAGGCAAAGGTGTGGAGATGGAGAACAGCTCCGTAACTCTCAGGGGTTAGGAGAAGGTGAGGGTATGACTATGAAGGCAAAGTACCAAGGAGATTTTTTGGATGATGGGACATTCAATACTCTGCTCGTAGCAGTGGTTACATGAATCTATATAGGTATCAACATTCATACACCTATCCACCAAAGAGAGGCCATCTTAAATGTATAATCAAAAAATATAATCAAGAAAAATTGTTAGTAACATATACAGCTCATTTGTTTTTTTCAGAGTTTGGATAAGTTTGGTTGGATACAACACTTTTCTATTTGCTTGAGTCTATTAGTTTGGAAGGTGTTCAGTGTAGCCCAATGGGAAGAACACAAAATGTGGAGTCAGACAGGCGGGTATTTTTTCTTGGCTCCACCATTTATTAGGTGTGTGATTATGCTGATCGTCATTATTTTATTTGTAAAGTGGGACTACTACCCACATCACAGAGTTATTTTGAGGCTGAAATGGAGAGAATCTAGACTTACTGTAGGAGGCCTAGTAATCTAGAAGGATGCCAAGCATTTTCTGTAGAAAATAAACTGTAGGCTTTGAACAGAGTTGTGCAGCTATTTAAAAATGTGTGTAAACACTGTGGTGATCCATTAAAATAAAAACATATAACTGAACATTAGCTTTATGCTTTTAGATATTTTCAAGTGTAAAGGACTTTGCTACTTGAAAGTGAATAGACTTGGATATACTTAAAGTCCTTGATATTTGCAGGTATTAGAAATAAGGCAGACAATGTCTGACATGTTAAGTAGCTGCTTGGTACTTAACAACTGTTAAATATTTAGTAATAGAAGTAGTTGTGGAAATAGAAGTAGTAGAGGCAGAAATAGTAATCATAGTAGAGGAAGAAGATGATGATGATGAAGAAGAAAGAGTAGTGGTAAAAGCAGCAATAGTAACCATGGTAGTAACAGGAGCCATAGTGTTAATGGTAGTAGTAATAATAGTAGTAATAACTGGCAGTAGTGATAGTAGTAGTAGTAGTAGTAACAGTAGCAATAGTGGTAATGGTGGTAGTAGTAATAGCAGGAGGAATAACAGGAGCAGTAGTAACCATAGTAACAATAGTCGCCACAGTGGCAATAGTGGTAGTAGTAGTAGTAGTAACAACAGCAGTAGTAATATAGTGGTGGGCAATGTATTTCACATACATTGTTTTATTTGGTCCTCCTAGTGGTCTGTGAGGGTGAAGGGCAGAGTTGGTAAGCCCCTTTTCTCAGTGGCAGCACCAAGGGTGAGGCACCTCCTTTTCCAGACCTTGCAGTTTGAACTTGCCACACCTGGGAGGAGAGCCCAGGTGTTCCACCTTGGAAAGCCTGGCCTAGAGGAACCAGGGGAGGTGGCTATCTTAGTCCACTTGGGATACTACAGTCAGAGATCCCAGGCTTGGGTTTAAACATCAGAAGTGTCTTTGTCTTGGTTCTGGAAGCTGAAGTCTGAGATCAAGATGCTCAGGGATTCAGGGTCTGGTGAGGTGTCTTCCTGCTTTCCTGCAAGATGGCTGCCTTCTAGCTCTAGTACGGTGGACAGAGAGAGCACTCCGGTCTCCTCTTCTTATAAGGGCACTGACCCCATCGTGGGAAGCCCACCTCATTACCTATTCTAAACCTAATCACCTCCCACAGTCCCTACCTCCCAAACCATGACATTGGGAATTAGGGTTTCAGCCTAAGAATGGGGAAGGGGCACAAACATTCAGTCCATAGCAACAATCCTACTAGTTTTTGAAGGATGTATTCTACATCCAGAGAGATTGGCTCCTCACTTGGCACTGATGTCTCAGTGGTCCCACCGTGTGGTTGGACAGGACAAGTGGCATCCCCGGGTGCTTCCTGTGTCCTGCCCTGGCAGGGCCAAGTGAATCCATTTGTTCTGGAAAGCAGTCAGGCAGGGCAGTGAGTCAACCTCATGGGAGCAAAGTCTATCTTCAGGAAGAACTCTGCCCTCTTAGGCTTCTCTGGGAGGTGGTCCAGGCCCTGGGACAGCCGGATCCCTGGGACAGCTTAGCTTACCTACCAGAAAGGTCATGGTCAAGGACCTGGGTCCTCCTGATGGCTCCATCCCTGATTCTAACCCCTGTCTGGGAAAACACGTGAGCTGAGCCTGCTCCACCCCCCTCCCACCCCCCACCACCCCGTCTACCTCCTCTGTTCTGAGACTTCTGCTCCCCTGCTTCCCCAGCCCCCAGGCAAGATTATGACACTTCCATCAGGGTGGGGGGCGGGGGGCACCGTGGGCAGCCCAAGGGCGGGGCTGGGGTCAGCCCCCGCTTCGTGCTCAGAGACAACAAATGGAAGGCACAGCTTGGGCAAAGAGGGGGCAACAGAGGGAATGCCGTGTCATCTGATCCGTAGCTGATTAATCCTTTGAAAATGTGCACTGGGGACATGTCCGTGAAGGACGTCACTGAGGTGGGGGGAAGAATGCGGCCTGTTGTCTGGGCCCGGGACACAAAGGCCTGTCTGTGCGCACGTGGGCCCCCCGATCCAGGCCCGATCAGCTGCTCTTGTTTCCTCCTTTGCCATCACAATACGACTACAGAGCTCCAGTCTGCGCTTCTACCCCCGCCCCAGGAGAGCTGGGCAATGGGATCTATGCCCACTGGGTGCCTGATGAGCCCCAGCCAGCAGCACCAGCCTCCCGGCCCACTTGGCTCCGGGCAAGTCTAGAATTTCCAGAGCCTGCGTCTCCCTGCCCTCATTTACTGCCCTCTTTCTCGGCGTCCCTTTCTCTCTCCCTCCCCGGCACATGTGTGAGTGGCAGATCCAGGGTGATCTGGACCCGGCTGAGCACCAGGGAGCCAAGCTCGAGAGATACCCAGCTGGGTGGTGGCCAGCCGTGGCGGAGGGTCACTCGAAAAACACTTTGCTCAGGCGGTCGGGTGGCAGCTGCTCTGGCCACACCGGCTGGATCCCTAGGAAACCGGGCAAGGGACGCTCTCTTCTGGATGGAGTCCCTGCCAGCGCCCAGCAGGGAGCCGGTGTGGCATCAGAGTCGGAGAGCCTGGGTGACAGTAGCACAGACGAGGTTCTTAACCTCTGTGAGTGACTTTGCTCATTTCTGTGAAATGAGGATGCTAGTTCTTATGCCAGGTGATGTGATGAGCACTCCGCGGGTGTCAGGCATTGCTTAGCATGGGGCGGACCTATTAGGAAGCCTGGAAACACACCCACCCACTGTGCATTAGCCGGTCAAGGTCATTTTATTTGTGTGTATATAATTATGGATGACTTCTCTGGACTGGGCACTGGGCCAGACACTTAGGGAGAATCGGGGAACAAAAGAGACAAAAAAATCCTTGCCCTCGTAGAATGCCCCTTCTCATGGAGGGGGACAGACAAGACAAGAAGCAACAAAGCTAGTAAGTAAGGAGAGCCTACAGTACGATAGAAGGTGGTAAAAGCTATGGGGGGAACACAGACCAGATTAAGAGGAATCAGAAGGGGTGAGCCAGGGGAAGCTTTTGGTCTTTAACAAGGTGTCCAGGAAAAGGCACATTGGGAGGGCAGGACGGCGACACTGCGGAGAGACTGGAAAGAGCTGAGAAAGGGAGCCCAGCAGATCCCCAGGGGAAGAGCATTCCAGGCAGAGGGAAGAGGTCAGCCTAGTCCTGGAGGGGGAAGGGTGGCTGGCGAATCTGTGGAAGGAAAGGGGTGGCTGGGGTGTGGCGGGAGAATGATACACGAGGTGAGGGGACAGGCCTGAGGGGTCTTCATCTTGGGTTGCTGGGGCAGCCTAAACAAAGGGCCAGGAGCCAGTGGCTTCAACAATAGGAACAGGTTGAGTCCTGGAGGCTAGAAGTTCAAGATCAAGGTGGTAGCGGTGTGGTGTTCCCTCTGAAGGCACTAGGGAAGCCCGTTCCAGGCCCCTCTCCTGGCTCCCGCAGGTCCTCAGCTTCTCTGTCTTTGCAGGCCATTCTCCTTGCTCATGTGTCTGTCCAAACTCCCCCTCTTTATTAGGGCCTAGCCTCATGACCTCATTTTAACTGAATGGCCTCTGTAGAGAGACCCGGTCTCCAAATAAAGCCATGTTCTGAGGTACTGGGTGGGGGTTAGGACTTCAATATATCTTTTTTGAGGGACGCCATTTAACCCAGCACAGCCTTGAGGGCCACTAAAAAGACCTCTGCTTTTCGTCTGAGTAATGTGGGAGCCCTCTGAGGGACTTGGGCCAAGAAAGTGGGACTCTCCGGGACTTACATTTTAAAAAAATGACCTGTCTCTTTGGAAGTGACTTTTCCTCTCACGTGGGTGTCCCTCCTGAGCTGTACTTCTGGAAGTTGCTTCCTGTCACAGAGCAGAAGCTGCTCTGTCACGGGCCAAAGCCCTCCCTGACTCTGCTCATGGTGTTGGCCCCGGACATAGTGCTGGGGAGGGAAGGGCTGTTTCCTGTGGGGCTGAGGGAGCCCAGAGCTGGCCGAGGGCCCCCCACCCCTCCTGGCCGCCTTGCCGTTCTTCACCATACTGTCACTCGTGCCAGAAACCCGAAGGGGGTTGCAGTGTGTGCCCGGGTGTGTGTGTGTAGGGGGAGGTGATTTCTAAACCATTCACCAAGTGTGATTTCTCCTTCAGAGCAGAGCACAATCCCCAAGAGTTAAAACCCAGCCCAAGAGTCCCATGTGTCCACCCCAACTCTTTGTTTTGTTCCCCTGGAGCCTACACCTCCTTCTCACCTCTCCTGAAGTCCCCTCTCCTTGAGGAAGCCCATGCTCTGGGGGGCGGCCATGTCTCTTCCCTCCCCTCTCCTCCCCCAAGCCCCTTGAGGTCTTCCCACTGCTGGGGCCTTGCTGGAAAGCTGTCAGGGCCAGGGGCTGGCATTGATGCCATAAACACACAGGATTGCCTGTCACGCGCAGAGGGAACAGCTTCCTAAAGTTGCTTTCATGTCGAGAGAGCGTCCATTGTCGTATTATTGTGGAGTGCTCAAGATGAAGCTTGTGGAGATAGTGGGCCTCCAGTGCCCAGCTGTCCCTGGGGCTCAGTTACCTGGCACGTAGAGGCTAGGGAGGGAAGTTGGCGGATGGGCCGAGCTCAGCCTTTATCTTCCCAGATCTCCTTCTGTGGATTGGGGAAGGCGTGTCTTTTTCTGAGGGTCTGAGGTTGTCCATCCAGGTGATATGAGCCCTCTCATTATTCAGGGCTTGTCCCAGGAATATGGAACCCCCAGGACACTGTCACCAGAGCTCTTCGACACCTCGTGGACCCTCCCAGCTCAAGGGCTCAGGGCCAGATGATAAAATGACACAGTCCGACATGCTGTGGGCCTCCTTCATACAGGTCAAGCCACGCAAACCTTCTGCAAACATGGCCTGTCTTCTGACCTGCTAGTATCCACAGAGCCGATATTTCAGGGGGAATACTGTGGGCCATTGTATTAGTACAAGATGTGTTAGAAGCAGATGGCAGGACAGGCTACACTGCCAGCATTGTACTAGGGGAAATACCTACATGACTAAAATGGACAGTGAGTCATATATGGTTGGAGAGCTAACAGACTCTTCTCATCCCTGACTCAGATGAAGATGAGGGAGAAGCATCCTAGACGTCTCAGAGTCTAAGGAGGGCTCAGTAAGGCTGCCAGGGGGTCCTCTGACCAGTCAGCTGTCAGAGAAGTCTATGTTTCCCAGGACTGGGGCTGCCTTAGTATTCCTGCTGTGTTTAGTCACTGTCTGGGAGCAGCCCAGAGAAGGGGGGCTTGGTGCACACACAGCCGTGGGGTTCAAACACAGTAGCTGGGATCCTTGGGTAATTGTGCTCCCTGTAGCTGGAGGTCTGCAAGCTACATTCTTAGGGCTAGCCAGAGACATGGCCTCTTTCAATCACCGTGGCTCTAAGTCTTTGGAAATGGCCATATCCCCAGCCCGGGAGCTCCGTGCCAGGATTGTCAAACCCAGGTTGTAGGCTCACTAGCCTATTCAGAGAACTCACAGAGACCAACCACCCAGCCGCAGAGCAGAGATGACTCTCAAAGTGTGGCCCATTGACAACTTGCAGCAGAAGCAGTCACCTCCTGATGAGGAACATTTGTTCAAACAACAGCTCTCCAGACTCTGTCTCAGACCTACCCAAACGCAACCTGTGAGGGATGGCCTAGGACTGGCATTTAACCCACCAACCCACCCCAACACACACACACACACACACACACACACACACACACACACACACACACACAGGATTCCTGGGTGCTCTAAATTTTGAACTTCAAATAGCTTGCACAATTCTTCCAGGAATGAACCTGCCTATGAATCTATGTCTCAGTGTTGGATTAGAAATGATGGGCGAGGCCCACAGACTTCCAAAAGGAGCTCTTCCAAATATCTGGATGGATATTTGTAGAAGCAGCCACTCTAAAAGTCAATTTAATTATTTTTTAAAAACCCAATAACCCCCAGCACTAGTAATGATACTGAAAATCTGGTTTCCTTGTGGCTGGTCATGGAGGTATTGTTACAATTCTTTAGGAACATCATTTGGCAATACGTATATGCTTTCTAGTCTGGCCAAGCACAGATGCTTACAGATCACCTTTCTCCCAAAGAGTGCACCAGGTATAGAATTTCTTGGGACCCACACACTTAGGAATTTCAGTGTCTTGCTTTCTGTCTCTGCACAGTGTACAACACCACATCTCTCCAGTCCTGAAAGAGTGCTTCCTTATAAGGAATCTCCCAACAGATTTCTTTTCTGTTTCTTTTCTTTACCCCATGGGAAGGTGTGCTTGGGGACCCTTCATCACTCTTACATGCACTGATTGCCAGTTTCCATGGGCTGGGCTGCCATGGACCTTTCCCACCTGTCATCTGTCCTTCCTCTGTTCCACTGGCACCAGATACTGAGGCCTTGGGGATTTCTTGTCTTATCTGTGCTTATCTGCAGCATTCCTGGAGGGTCAATGTACATCTTGCATCCCCATTCCTTTCAGCCATGAGCAACTGGAGACATTCACGCCTCTGTTGGTTTCCTTATCTCTGCCTTCCTTCACCTTAGAGGCCCTTTTCTGCCTTTGGGTTCATTCCAGTTCCATTGCTTACCCTGCCCTGTTCACAGCCAAACCCAGATCACTTGTTCTCTGGATGGATATTTGTAGAAGCAGCCACTCTAAAAGTCAATTTAATTATTTTTTAAAAACCCAATAACCCCCAGCACTAGTAATGATACTGAAAATCTGGTTTCCTTGTGGCTGGTCATGGAGGTATTGTTACAATTCTTTAGGAACGTCATTTGGCAATACGTATGAAGTATGAAGAGAACGAGATACAGAAGATCCAAGAGATCTTTGACTTGAGAACTTCACTTTTGTGAATCTAGCTGAAGAAAATAAACCTGAATAGGAAAATATGTCATATAAGTGAAAATGTACATCACTGAAATCTGTAATATGGAAAAATTGGAAGTACTCATAAATGGCTAATATTCACTATGTGCTTATTATGTACTGAGCATAATTAAATTCTTTATCATTTCATCTCATCCTCACAAACAACTACTATCAGCAGTAAGAACAGTAATTATCCCCATAGAACTTCTATAATTTCCTCTGGGCACCTAGTAGAGAGCTCTATGGTAGTTTGGACTGCTGGCCTAGGCTCTGCCCTAAGGCAAGGGTCATTCACTTTGAACATGGCCATTTCCTGCCCCTCCCCCTCCTCAGTAATTAGACTACAATAGAGCAAGTGTCATCACACAGCCAATTAACTACAGGAATCACTACTGAACAAGTTCTCTCCCTCCCTCCCTATGAAGGTAGCTTTAATCTGACAAGTCTTTAAATGAATTGACTCAATTTTTTTTTAATTGCATAAATTGGGAGGAGTACCTCATTTTAGGTCTAGCTTCTCATTTAAATCTTCAAGATCATCTGGATCCTGATCCTTTCATTTAGAAGAACGACCTCTCTGGAGTTCTCTTACTCCAGATCCCACGGCACATGCCCTAAGTCTTCACTGCAGATGCTGGTTGGCTTAGGGCCAAGCGGTCAGTGTCAGAGACCCTTTTTAGATCAGGATAATCCTGCTAAAACCCATCCACTGCCACTTTTTAAAGAAAATTATTTTAAATTACTTATGAACTCCTCGTATGTAAAGTCACAGACCGAGTTTTTAGGAGCCATCTGTTAGCTCTTCAGCGTAATTTGAGAACTGGGTTGGTTCTTTGGCAAACTTCCTCAGTGTCCTCACCTTGAACAAGAGTTCCGTCTCCACAGTGATGGAGGAGAAATAGGTGACCGTGCTTCCCACAGTACTTGGCACCTGGATGGCCCTCAGCACACATTCATTCACTCATTTAAGCCTGCTTCTCCTCCATGATGCATTCAACATGCGTCTCGGGGGATGTGTGTATTTCTTTTAGCTTCCAGTTGCTGTGGGAGACCCAGCCGGGTGGCAGAACCCAAACTGGTCTTGGCACCTGCAGCTCCCGACTTTTCTATTGGGAGAAGCTGGCTCCTCTGTGCTCATCCTGTCACAGCTGGCCGCCTTCTCCTGGAGGTATGGGTGAGGCTGGGGGCCCAGGTAGGAGAGGAAGGAAGGCATGTAGAAGGAAATCCTATCCTAGGAGGGAGAACGCCTCGTCCTGTACGAGCCACAATGTGATTTCTGGCTTTGAGTTAGTCGATAACCTTTCTTCTCGTCCCTTCTCTTTTTTTCTACCTTCCTTTCCCTCCCCTCCCCCTCTCTTCCCCTCCCGTTCCCGCCCCTTCCTTCCCACCTTTCCTTCCTTCCTTATTAGGGGTGAGAAAATTATTTTTATTGAGTATATGTACTTAGAAGGCAAGGAGTGTTTTCTAATCTAATTAATGGTCCCCTTTAGGAGCAATTACTGCCTATCGGGACATAGAACATGCTAGACTCACAGTCTCTTTGGCAGCTCCCCTTTCGAAAATACGCTGTGTGGAGGTCATTTCCTAAAGAAAGATGTTGTTATGTTCACGTAGGTGAATTCTTTTTCCGTGGGTGCCCCCTCCTTTCCCCTCCTCTTGCCACCGACACCCCTGATTTGTCACACTTGTTCCAGGAATTGAGCTGCCTCTGACGTGGTTCAAAGGACAGAGCAGAATCCGGAGACATAATGTCCCAAGGGAATGCGAGAATCACTCACTTTCATTCGTCAAAGACTTTTGGAGGCGCAAAGACTTTTGGAGGCGCTTCGTCCTTAGCAGTGAACAAGACTGAGGAGAGCTCTGTTCCCGCATTTATATTCTAGTAGAGAGAAGCTGACAACAAGTACATGATAAAGAGGACAATCTCCAAGAGTCAAGGTGCTGTGAGGAGGAGAAAATGAGGCTGGAAAGGATTCGATAATACGCTCAAGGTCACGCATTAGGAGGGGACAAAGCCAGGACTCAATACCATACTTAATTTGCACTGACGCTCAGCCTTCCTGGCTCTGATGAGATCACGGCCAAGTGAGGGTTAGACCTTCCCTTTGCATTGCACTTTATACCCTTCCAAGCTATTTCTGGCACGTCGCCTCATTTCACCTTGGGACATTATTATTTCCAGCTTCTCCTCCGAGGCCTGCCACGGATGCAAAGGAGAATGGCAGGAGCAGATCCTCTAGCAACGGAGCCAATTAAGCTAACTACGAATGTAGAGCAGTTAAATTCCCATGACGGGAAGGACCAAGAAAAGCCTTGAGGTGGCCCTGTCTAGAGCAAAACCCGAGGGGTCCAAATTTAAAAAGGAAAAGACCTTTCATTTCTCCTTCCACAACTCAAAGAAATCCGTTCTTAGGCAGTCTCCTCAGCGTTGAAAGAATGTACCAATGGGCAGCTCCTGTGTTCTTAGATCCTGTGGGAATGAAGGGAATGACTGCAGTGCTCTACTCTTCTGGAATCTCCAGGGAAAGACACCTTCCACTGAGGAGAACAGTACTTACTCCTTCAAGTGCTCGGTCTTCGCCACAAGGTCAGCACTTGACTGTTCACAAAGTACCGTGACATACTTGATCTTGTGTGATGCTCATGTGAACCCCATGGGGTAGGTCCTAAGATTCTTGTTGATTTCAAATAGGGAGACTGAGGTACAGAGAAGGCACCTGACTCAGTGTGTCTCTGTGGGGCTGGCAGGCCAGCTGGACTTTGAGATCTCTGACACCAAGGGCCCCCCTTGCTCCACTGTACCATGAAGGATAGCTGCTTTTGTGATGGCTTTGGAAGGAGCTCTTCCAAAACCCATATTTACTTCCCTGCCCTTTGAAGCAGAGGACACAGGGGATGGGAAATGGCAGAGTGGTATTTTCTTGATGAATAAAGGTACTTTTGTGAATGCATATGCCCCTGTTCTGCCCAGAAATCTATCAGTTTTATTAGTTTTCCATGCTTTCCTTTTTGATAAAGTCCTTGTGTTCCCTTCATACATTTTTAAAAGATTTTTAAATATATTTCTTTAAAGAGAGAGTGTGTATGTGCTTGCAAGAGTCGGGGGAGGGGCAGAAGGAGAGGGAGAGAGAATCCCAAGCAGACTCCAGCTGAATGTAGAGCTCTGTGATGGGCTCAATCCCAGGACCCTGTTGTCATGACCTGAGTCGAAATCAAGAGTCAGTTGTGTAACCAGCTGAGCCACCCAGGTGCCCCTTCTCTTTGTATTTTGAAATTTCCAGTGAGCAGTAAAGTTTATTACAAATTGTTGTTGGCAATTCCAGGAGGAGGTAAGTTGCTACAACCCTTTGGAGGGACAATAGGCACTAAGTTTAAGAGGCTTTAAAAATGTCCACCATTTTTGATCCTGCAATCTCATATCTAAAAATGTGCCCTAAGAAAATATTCAGAAGGCTTCAGAAATATTGCCATATATTATCATGACATGATTTATGAGTTTGAAAACTGAAAGCAATCAGTGGGAAGGAACAATCAGTGGGAAGGAACAATCAGTAAGTAAATACATTAAGTATTTAAGTAAAATACATTAAGTCCATGTGATAGAATATGATACAGTCACTGAACTGCAAAAAAATTAAGGTATATTTGTATGTTAAGTAGGTTGTAAAATAGCACAAGCATTATGATGACAATTTTGAAAAAAAGAAACATAAATAGAAAAATAACAGAGTCTGCACCAACATTTTCTGAGTTTCTTTAGGGCGGTGTGACTTATGGATGGTTTTTATTTCCTTATGTATGATTTTTAAAAATTTTTCCTACATTGAACATGTGCTATTTTAATAATAAAATGCTCAGATACTATCTAGGCATGAAATAGTGGCTAGCTGTGAAACAAGCCACAGAGGCTCTGAGTAAGGCTAGGCTTGTGGGTGTAGGTATCAGATGACCTAGACCTCATGGAGCAGTCTCTGCTGATTTCTAAATTGGAGACTGTGTTGTAGGGTTTCAGGAAAGCTGTTATGGTATGGACATACCATACCATGCTGGGTATGGACAGCATACTCACTGGAGTACTAAGGGCACATGATAAGGTATTTTTGTTTTTGTTTTTGTTTTAAAGGTTTTATTTATTTGAGAGAAAGAGAGCACATGAGAGAGAGAGAGAGATGGAGAGTGCAGGAGCAGGGGGGAGGGGCAGAGGGAGAAGCAGACTCCCCACTGAGCAGAGAGCCTGACTGCATCCCAGGACCCTGGGTTCATGACCCAAGCCGAAGGCAGATATTTAACTGAGTGAATCACCCAGGTGTCCTGTGACAAGGCTTAACTGCCAATAGTAGTTGTTAATGTCGGTCTGTTTTTTAGGAATCCAAAAAAATCTTCTAAGAAAATGAGATGCTTTTATTCATTCATCCAGCAAATATTCATTCATTCAATAGAGATTTATTCATGTTAGTTTCTAGAAGAAAGGGAGATGAGTATGAAACAACAATCTACTCCTTGGTATCTACCCAAGAGCACTGAAAACATATGTCCACACAAAAGCCAGTACCTGAGTGTCCTTAGCAGCATTATTTACAACCGCCAAAAAGTGCTAACAACCTAAATGTCCATGAGCTGATGAATGGATAAATAAAATGTGGTACATCTATAACAGAATATTATTTGGCCATAAAAAAATGGAATAGAGGGATACCTGACTGGCTCAGTTGGTACAGCATGGGACTCTTGATCTTGGGGTTGTGAGTTTAAGCCACACGTTGGGTGTTAGAGATTACCTTAAAAAAAAAAAGAAGTATAGAGAATTGATAACGCTACAGCATGGTTGAACTTTGAAAACATACTAAGTGAAAGAAACTAGACCCAGAAGTTCTCCTTGCATGATTCCACTTTTCACGAGACACTCAGAATAGGCAAATCTCTATAGATTTCCAGATAGAAAGCAGATTAGTGGTTGCCTAGGGTTGTTGAGATGGTTGAGGGAAGCGGGTAGATTGTTGAGATGTTGAGATGGCTAAGGGAAGCGGGATTTCCTTTAGGGGTGGTAAAAATGTTTTAAACTCAATTCTGGTGCAGGGGGAGAATGGGGTTCTACCTCTGAGACTGTAGACTTGCAATGGGTGTCACTCAGTTGGTGGGGCTCTGTCCTCATTGTTTGGCAGCCCAGGGTGCAGCCTGACTCCAAGCAGTCTCATTGTGGCGATTGGTAGATTACAACAAAGCCTTAATTTTTGCAGACCAAGGCTGAAACATGAGTTAGACCATGCACAGGGCAATGATTCTTTTAACTGCTAGGAAGCCACTTAAAGTATGCCC
Source organism: Mustela erminea (assembly GCF_009829155.1). NCBI lineage: Eukaryota > Metazoa > Chordata > Mammalia > Carnivora > Mustelidae > Mustela > Mustela erminea. Next base: position 10,059,482 of record NC_045623.1, read on the forward strand.
TTAAAGTATGAGACTAGGGGCAAAAACAGGTGTTATGACCTGATAAGATACCCCTTTGCTCTACTGCTACTCAGATTCCTCGGTCCTACAAGACAACACTGGACTGACTGCCCATTGCAATTCAGCCTCAGTCTCCCTTTTGCCAGCACTAGAATTTCAAGCAACTCACCCTTCTTCCAAAAACCCCATATTTTCTGGTCTTCATCCATCCGTTCGTACTGTTTCCTCTGCCCTGGTGCCCCCGCTCCATCCTTCCCTGTTACGTTCCTACTTCATCTTTAGTATCTTTAGGATCTAGACCAAATGCACTTCCCTCCACCTACGATGTGTTCCCACACCATCTGCTTTCCTCTCGCCGTCCGGCATGAGAACACATCAGCCCCTCCTCTGTGGTCCCCACACCACCCCATTATCCTTTGTGGCTGGGTAATAGTACCACCGAATCTGCCCATTTCTGTGGACATTTCTGGATGGTGATCTCCTTGGGGACCGGGAGTTTCTGCGATGCCAATTTTGATACTCCCTGCTGCCCAATGCAATGCCTCACACGTAGCATGCCCTCAGGATACATCTGCTGAATTATGGCATGGCATTTTTCTAACCGGGTGGGCTAAGTTCTGCAGAAACTCAGCATACAGGAATTCACCATTAACCAGTCTACAACTCAGGAAATTGATTTCACAGATGGAAACTGTTTACAGAATTTTCAGCTCCCTCCGCCCATTTGTGCACTTAGGGATACATTCACTGGTCACTTCTGGGACTGCATATCTCTCTGTACCTTCCCTCAGATCGGCTGGTACATTGCTAAATGCCAGCAGCTTCTGCCGAGCACATTGGGAACAGGTTTGCACACCACTGAGAGTCCTGGAAGGACTGGAGAGGGAGTTGCGGAAGCTAGGAGATTTTCAGTTCATTATGTTCTGTTCGGTTAAGCCATCAGTGATATTTCTTCTTTGGACCTTCATGCTTTTCTGCCAAACACAAAAATGTCTCAGTCATTGGCCTCCATGTTGGTGAATTACAGAGAGTAACACGATGACTCTTTTAGTAGAAAACTGTTGTTTTCTTCTGCGAGATTTTTAAAGGTCTCTTGCCCTTTTGCACAGAATTTTATTATGTGTTGGTGCCAGTTTGTTTTCCAGAGGAGCACATCTCCAAATTTATAATGAAAGCCAAGCAAAGTGGGACTTCACGGCCTTGGCCGGACACCAAGTGATAGCTAATTTTTGCAGCAGGGAAGACGAAATAACAACTCCCTGAACTGCAATTTTGGTTTCTCCCCTTCTGTTCCAAAACAAACTTGTTTAAATAACAAACTCCTGTCTTAATCATAATTATTGGGTAATGGAAGCATGTCTGTATTTCAAAGGATATTTTCATTTTTTACATCTTAAATGTCATCCTGGCATTGACAACTGTAGGGGGGCTTTTGCTTTTGATTAAGACAGAGGAGCCTGGTTGAATTAACAGTTCATTTAACCTAATGAACTGGAAGAGCAGACAGAAATCCAGTTGAGTGATTGTTACTTTTTATGGGTGACATTAGCTGTCATCTAGTCTTTAGTCAGTACCCAGAAATGATAAGTACATCCGTTTGTGTAATAAAGAAGTAACATTTATCCTTGAAACTATACATATTTATACTTACTTGATTAATTACAGGGTCGGAAACTGAGAATGTGATTGTAACATAAACTCTAGGAAACCTAGGATCTTAATGTACCTAATTTCTTATGACAGGATACAACCTTTATATAACCCCAGAGGACCCCTCCCATGTCCATTGTTCTTGGTTTCTCAGATCTCTCATCTTCTACTTGCGAGTAGAGACTCTTTGCACACACATGTGCACACATAATCCTGTTTAGAAACAGAGCCTTCCCTGTTTCTCTCTCTCTCTTAAGATTTTATTTACTTATTTGAGAAAGAGCAGGAGGAGGGGCAGAGGGAGAGAATCTTAGCAGACTCTGCACTGACCACAGAACCCAACGCAGGGCTTGATCTCACAACACTGAGATCATGATCAGAGCTGAAATTAGAAGTTGGATGCTTAACTGACTGAGCCATCCAGGTGCTCCCCTGCTTTCTTTCTCTTCCCTGAGATTCTCTGTGAGGTTATCCATTCTTTGTGGATTCAGACAAGGGTGCTAATGGGCTTCTTTCTTTCTTATCTTCCCAAATCATGTATCATGTTTCTTCAGATCTAGGATGTCATTGATTGCAAGACATTCCATTAGTTGGCATACCATTAAAAAAAAAAAAAACAAAACTATCATAACTGCAAGCATACAGATATTTAAAGTCATAATCTGAATTTAAAGATGTTTAAAGGGGTGCCTGGTTGGCTTAGTCGGTTAAGTATGCAACTCTTGATCTCAGCATTATAATTTCAAGCCCCATGTCGGCCATGGAGCCTACTTAAAAAGAACAAAAAAAGGGTGTTTAAATATGAGACTATGTGACCCCTGGAATCAATGAAATGTGGCATGAGTTTTAAAGGGAGCCTTCTGGAGGTGATGCCTTAGCGACTCCAATGATGGGGTGTCAGACATCCTGGCAGGTTGGTGAGGCAAGAGGTTAGAGTCAGGGAGGGGATGTCTGGGTGGCTCAGTCATTAAGCATCTGCCTTTGGCTCAGATCATGATTCCAGAGTCCCAGGATCGAGCCCCACATCGGGCTCCCTGCTCAGCTAGAAGCCTGCTTCTCCCTCTCTCACTCCCCCTACTTGTGTTCCCTCTCTCACTGTCTCTCTCTCTGTGTCTCTATGTAGAATAAATGAATAAACAAACAAACAAACAAATAAATAAATTCTTTTTAAAAACTGGGGGTTGGAGTCAGGGGGTGATTTTTTTTTGTTGCACAAATCTCACCATGTAGCAAGCTGCCTGTTCCATCTATAGAGCAACTCTGGATAGGAAGACCTAGTACCTAACAACAAAATAAGACATAGACATAAAAGCATGTAAATAAAGGAGTAGATCTGCCTCCTGTAGGAAATCCACAGATGTTCTATAATGCTGTACAAATGTCATTGATCAGAGAAAGCAGAGAAAGCCTGTCCCCATGGAGTGTTCTGAGAAGAGTCCGCAGCCCTTCTCTCTCCCAGCTTAGACATCTGGGTGAGGCTGGAGACCTGAGTTCTAGCTTTTGCCCTGCTGCTTGTCAGCTGAGGAGCTTAGTGATCTAGGCCCATGATTTTCAAACCTTATTTTTAGTGCTAGAGCCCCTCGGATGCGGGATACACAGGCCTTGGGCTTCAATCTGAGCAGCTCGACTTTAACCTGCCTTGACGATTAGAAACTTGTGATTTCCTATGAAAAAAAGAAAAACTTTCTCTGCTAAAAGAAAGCTTGAAAGTCCTTGCTAGAGACAAATCCTACACCCTCTTTTCCAGCTAAAATCCTCTGATTATTTCACTCCAAAAGTAGGTTATAGAGAAATACTAGAATATTTGTCCTTAGCAGCATTGAGCAAGAGAGTTGTCTCAGTCCATTCAGGCCGCTGTAACCAAATGACCATAGACGGAGTGGCTTACAAATAACAAAAATTCATTTCTGCAGTTGTCGAGAATGAATCCACCTAGATGGAGGGGTCGGCTTGGTTGGGATCTGGTGAGGATCTCCTTCAGGGTCGCAGACTGACTTCTATCCTCATATGGCAGAAAGAGGGTGAGAGAGCTCTCTGGAGTCCCTTTTTAAAGGACACTAATCCTCTTCATGAGGTCTCCACCCTGATAGCCTCATTACCTCCCAAAGACACCAACTCCTAATACCATCACATTGCGAGTTAGACTTTTAACGTAAGAGTTTTAGGAGGACACACTCAGTCTATAACTAGGACCAAGGGTAATTTGTGTGAGAAGTTGGACCACTGGCTTTCTCTTCATCATTCCTATGAGAGCTCCCTCCCTTGTAAGTGACCCTTCAGGATCATTAAGGAAGGGGAGTTGCCTAGTGTATGAGTTTCCTTAATGGCTGCTGTTGACAAATTACCATAAATTCAATGGCTTAGAACTATATAAATGTATTGTTTTATAGTTTTGTAGGCTAGAAATATGACATGGGTTCTTTCTGGGTTAAAATTAAGGTGTTGGCGGGGCTACAGCTCTTTCTGGAGGCTGTAGGACAGAATCTGTTTCCTTACCTTTTCCAGTTTCTGGGGGCCACCTGTATTCCTTGGCTTATAGCCCCATTTCCAAAGCCAACTGTGGGAAAAATGAGTAGCTTTCATATGACATTTCTCTGTTCCTCTTCAATAGTCACACTGCTCTGATTCTTTTCCTCTGCTTCCTCCTTCACTTTTGAGGATCCTTGTGATGACATGGACTCCATTAGGATAATTGAGTATAATCTACCTATTTTTAGATCATCTGAATAAAAACCTTAATTCCTCTTTGCCCTGTAATTATATAGTTACAGTGTCCAGGTTTTAGGATATAGACCTCCTTGGGGGCCATTATTCTGTCTATGACACCTGGACATAGGTGTCATAGTGGGACAGGTCTTGTGAGAATCAGAAAAGAGAACTGATACAAAAGTAACCACAGAGCCATAAGCCAGCCTATTTTGAGTTGTGACTTATCCCCATATTATTGCTTGATAATGTGTATTATGCAAGGGACCTAGAGAGTAGCAAGCCAGTATTTCATGAGTGATTGAGGTCACAGGTCGGATTCCCCCAGATGACAGAGAATTCTATGCAGGTCATTTATTCTGGAGTGCTTTTGGGATCAACACCTTTGGAAGGGAAGAGAAGTGAAAAAGATGTTTTGGGCAGAGAGAGAAGTTGGTTTGCAAAGCAGTCTCAACAAAGGCCTCAGATAATCTTTTGGGAGCTTTGAAGCTGGGGTCACCAGCTTTTTTGGGGGGGTCACCAGCTTTTAAACTTATGTTGACCAGTCATTGGATGTCCTGGAAAAGGGGGTGTGACCTTGATGAGGCCTCTCACTACCCAGAGGGACTGATAGCTTAGGGCTATCCACAGCAGTTGGGGAGTAAGTGCATTAGTTTTGGGGGGAATTGGGGTGATGCTTCACAAAGCTGCCCACAATTGGACTGAGGACTCTAGTGTGGGATGGTTACCGGTGAACTGGAAGAGACTCTCCAAGTCTTGGGTGTAGGGGAGTGTCCCAGAATGGGGAGAGTGTCACAGCCAGGCAGAGTCGATTCAGAAGGGATGTTTCTCAGTTGCCTTTCTGCACCCCTATCCCTGCAAGACCCGTAGGCTATCTCTGCGTGGAGGGATGGCTTGTCTGCTCATCACCTCCAGCTCTGCTGGAAATGATGGATAGAACAAGTGGTAGTAACATTGATCTGAACATTCTGGACAGTGAGTAGATTCATACAGTGTAAACAAGAAGCTGGTCTGGGTTTTGGTTTGATTTCTCACTCCAGAAACCCACAGGCTGACAGCATGGTCAGCTCAGTGGTATTTATATGCCTTGGCAGCTGGGGTACATGGTGGCTGTTTGGGAGCATTATCCCAGGATCCCAGATTATTACTCTCTGTTACCTTGTCATCTCTAAGAGGAAGGATATGGTTATTGGTAGTGCATGATTTGTGAATTATTTCACTTCTCCTAGAGTGAACTGTCTCCCATAGGCCTTGTGACTCTTGGCCTTCATCAGCACTCTCTGCAGTGGCTGTGGGTCAAGATTAGCCTTAGGCATATGAAGGACAGGTGGCTACCCACTTAAGGTCACCAGAAAAACTCTCCTACCCCCAACAAACTTGACTAACTTGCTTTTGGATGCCTGAAGGCCCACCATTAGGCTTTTTGACTTCAAGCTCTGGTGCTGGGTTAAGTGTAGATGCCCTCAGAAAAGGGTTAATGACATCTCAGTGGAAGTACATTTCAGAAGTTCTTCAGAAAGAAAATCCTGGGATGTAAGTGGTAGCATTCCAAGTGCCCAAAAGCTTCCATGTAAAGCCATTTGGCAATAATACTGAAAGCCTTTACAAACATTCACACCCTTTGACCTAGTAATTCTGCCCCTGTGCATTAAACCTCAAGAAACTGGTCTGAATAGCAAGAGGTCTTTGTACACAAGAATGTTTATCACAGGGGCACCTGGATGGCTCAGTGGGTTAAGGCCTCTGCCTTCAGCTCAGGTCATGATCCCAGGGTCCTGGGATTGAGTCCCCCATCCGGCTCTCTGCTCGGCAGGGGGCCTGCATCCTCCTCTCTCTCTGCCTGTCTCTCTGCCTACTTGTGATCTCTGTCAAATAAATAAATAAATAAAATCTTCAAAAAAAGAAGATGTTTATCACAGAATAATTCATAATGATGTAAATTGGGAATGTTAACCTTAAACATCATTTTACCAGCAAAAATGAACTTATTCAGGAATAAGAGAATTGCAATCCAGGACATGCATGCTATGATAGAACCATAGGCAAGTTGAACAAACAAAGGAAAGGAACAGTTATTTTATGGAGAAGAAGGAGGAAGTTGGGAGGGGTTGTTTTGAAGCAAAGTCCCCTGGAGGAAAGCCCAAGCCCAGGGTGATGACAGTTTCTCATTGGCTGGGTTTCAGGGTAGTCCAACTCCTACAGAGATGCAACCTACACCTTTCCCTGTTGGGACCTGTAATGGATGACTCTTACCTCAGAGGATTCTTCTGTGGGAGTTTGTAATTGACAGGCCTTCCTGTAATTGACCTGAATGGTACCAGCTCTCCCTGCTTGTGCTCTCTTTCGCATTGACAAATAAATAAACAAAATCTTGAAAAAAAGAAAAAAAAGATAAAGTGGATTTGGGGATGGGAAGGGGGGAAGCTAAAAGGGGGAGCAGCAGGCAGAGAGAGAAAATGTCTCTCCCTCTCCCTGCTCATCAGGGAGGCCAATCCCAGGATTTTGGGTTCATAACCTGAGCCAAAGGCAGCCGCTTAACCGACTGAGCCACCCAGGCGCCCCTCCCCACTCCGCTTTAATAAAAAGTTTCTTTTCATTCGATTCCATAGGAACCACGTGAATGCTAAAACATTTGAAAATGCTCTGGTCAATACTAGCATATGTGCCCAATGAAAAACTACCCTGTCATTAGAAATGATACGACGGAAAGTTTTGTGTTACAAAGGTGAAAATGACTGTGCATTCGCATTTTTATGTGCGTTTCATCGCAGCTCTGTCAAAATAAATCTGTATACATACAAAAGGAATGAAGCCAAATATAGGCAATTAACAAGAGTGATATGCTTGGTGGTAAAACTAGAGTAGTTCTTAAAATCATGGCATCGTCCTCAGGATTTTCAAAAAACCTTGCGCGGGCTCTGTAGGACCTCAGTAAGGCACTAGGTCAAGTTTTAAGCACGGTGCATGCAGGTCGCCTGAATCTCCGGACCCGCGCGTTCCCAGCAGGACTCTAGCTTTAGGACCAGAGACCGCTCCCTCCACCCAGAATATCCCCACCTTTCCCTGAAGCCTGGAGGCTGGGATGGCTCAGAAGGCCTAGAGAGACTTCCCGCCGACCCCGCGGGAGGACCCGCCGCGAAGTGCCCGGCTCTGCGGAAGGACCCTCGGCGGCCGCCGTAGCTCAGCGCGTACTCCGCGGGTCCCCCTGCGCGGCGCCTATTGCGCGGTGGCAACCGCCGGAGGCCGCCGGGAGCATCCTCAGAGCGCGAGAAGCGTGGCTTCCTCGCCTGTAAGATGGGCTCCGGGCCCACGGGGCGTGTGAGGACTGAGTGAGGCGTGCGTATGCGGTGATAAAGCACTTATCACGGTGCGCGTTCCCCTGGTGGGTGGGTCACCAGCCCGAGGAGGCGTTCTTAGCTGCGTCGTGAGAATTCAGTGAGAAAAGTAACCACAAAGAAACTGCTTCTGGTTAGGACGTGGGAAGCGGTAGCTGTTGCTCCTGAAGTACGGTGATCTACACGCTGCACCTGTGGAAGCACACGCCCGTAGCGTCTGCTGCTTGTAAGAGTGCAGGTGGGCTGGGAGAAGGCATTTGCCAGAGAGAGCCAGAGGGGAGCCGGCCCGCGGCGCCCAGGCAGGCAGCAGCACCGGCTGGGACACGACTGCCCACCCCCCTGCCCCCGACCCTGGGGCAACGTGTCTGCTCTAGGCCCTGCCTGGTGTTTGCACGTGCTGTGCCCTTCAGTTCCCACAGCCGGACTCCGAGGCCAGGAGCACAAGTACAGCTTGTCCCGACTGAGCCGAGCGGGTGCCGCACACACTCCTAGTAGTATCCCTAACAGCTAGCTGGGACTCCTAGTAGTATCCCTAACAGCTAGCTGGGACTCCTAGTAGTATCTCAGCTAGCAGGGGTTGGCGGTGCAGCCTCCAGGTGAGTGAGGCGCTGTGAGGCAGCTTCCTGCAAATAGCCAAGTCCGGGCCCGCCTGGCTCAGTCCACCCTCCGCTCCTCGGTAAGCCCGGCCTTCTCCAGTACTACAGAGAAGCAGGTTGACCTTTCTTCGTCGTTCAAGTGAAGGTGTTTCACTTGCATTGAAAGTGCATTGTACCAGCTATGTTTAGCCCTTTCTCTTTGCACCCATTGTACTGAGTGCTCTGTAATCTCACTTAATCCAGGCAGCCAACCTCACAGTGTTCTGTCCGCTTTACATGTTGCGAAGCTAAGACTCCGTTTAAGAGGCATGTTGAAGGTCATAGCAAGAGAGGAGCAGATCCAGAATGCGAATCTGGGCTGATTTGACTCTTAAACCGTATGCTCTTAACAGCTACACTACTCTAGAGATCTACCCATACTTTCTGCTTTAAACAAAATGCTTTCTGAACCTTAATTTTCAGGACCTGTAATGAAGCGTTTTTCAGAGCAGGTTTTCTAAGTTCTCCCCTCTTCCCCCCTCCCATCCAGGCTCCCTTCACTAACCTTTTATTCACTGCAAACATGTAATAAATGTGGGCTGAGTTTGTGAGCTCAGCACTGGGCTTAGCCGACTTTGCTTAGAAAATTCAGCTGCAAGCCACTTGTTGCCCAGCCAGACCCTCAGAATGAAATCCAGGCGTTCAGGGACCTTGGCTGTGCAGCAGCAGTCACATTATGATATGGCCTCCTTGGGTCCTGCCTCAGATGCTTTCCATCCACCTGTTCTAAGCAATGCACTTGCCCTTCCCCACAAATTCTTGGGACAAAACGTCCTATGCTTTCACCTTTATGTGGCTTCAGATGTTGGATTTAATTAACAAAAATTTTGCAGCAGTAATGTGGTTATGAGTCAGGGATGTGTACGTGTGTGCTCGCCTGTGTGTGAAGCCAGTCTCTCAGCACCAGCTAAAAATGTGAAGCTGCCTGTCAGTGCCGGGAATTGAGGACACCATATGCTTGCATTTCTAGGTCTTCCTAAGAGTTACATAACTGCCCCCAAAGCCAGGGGGCAGGAGCAGGGCCAGCCGTGGGAGATGTTTCCAAAGAGGAATGCTGAGGAAGGACTGACCTTGAGAAGACCGGGAGTTCGCCAGGCCATGGAATGTTCCCAGCCTCAGGGCTTAAACAAAAACTGTATTCAGAGAGCGAGTGCTCTGTTGAGAACAAGCCCTGTCTGTCTCCCTGCTTTGTCTTGGGGGTTTATCAAGGTGAGCCCTTACTCTTTGGGGCACTGGCTATTGAATTTAGAGCTGGGCACAGCTGCCAGAGCAGAGCCCTCGTAATCCTCCCGGCCATCTCTAATTAGCAGGCTTTGGGGCCCAAGCATCTTTAGGGCCAGGCAGAGGTGAGATAAGAGCTCTAGCCTCATCTAGTCACAGAATATGGCTCCAGAAAGGCATTGTTGAGAGAGGAGAGCTGTGGGAGGGGACAGCCGATCAGCAAGGGCTTATCAGAGGCTCGCTCTGGTCATCTTTGCGGGAGGGAGGTATCCGATTGGCCCCTTGCCTTGTAGAGAACTTTCCTCCCCACCCTCCCTGCCCTCTGTCGTGCTTGACTAGAGCTTATTTTTCTTTCAAGACTTCAGTTCTGAGGTCTGAGACCTCGAGCTGCATTTTTCAGACTCTGGGTCATGACTGTTAGTAGTGGCTCACACCCAGCATTAAAAAAAAGAAGAAGAAGATGAATAAAGTGGGCTATCCAAGCACGTCAGACATAATAAAGATCATGTTATTTCAGGTATATGTATAAAATTAATTCCTACTGGTGATGATAGTTAAAAAAAAAGGAAAGCCTCTGGTTAAGAAGCTATCTATGTTGATATCCTTCTTACTACAACATCAGAAACCCTTGCTCAACCTAGTTTAGGCAAGAAGGGTGTTTATTATATCACTAAAAAGGATGTTTAGAGATGGAGCAGGCCCTGGGGTTATTGATACAGGCTCTACCATGCAACCAAGGATGTCAAGCCTTCCTGCTGGGTTTTAGCCTCAGGCTGGTAGCAAGATTTGCAGAAGCGCTGTGTCTGGCTGTCCTTGTGTCTCTGCAGAGTGAGGACATCCTCCCTAGACGCCTTCTGGCTACTGTCTCTCTGTTGGTGGAGAATCAGTCACAGCTCTAGTCTTAGACCTGTCACTGGCAAGGAGGGCATGACTCCCATGAATAGAAGAGCCTGAGCAGGAGGCCTTCTGGATCTGGAACCAGGAGGGAAGGAGGCATATCTGATCAGAAAGAGGGTTCTGACCAGGTGCTAGAAGGCAGAATGGGAGAAGGTACTTTCAGTGTTTCAAACTGACAAGTGACTGAGGCCTAGAATACACGAGAAATTCCTGCAAGTTAGGAAAAAGAGAGCAACCCCAGCAGAAAAGGAGTCAAAAGATAGGCAATTTTCATATACGAATTAACCCTAAAAGCTAACAAACAAGACAAGATACCCAGTCCTCATTAATCACCAAAGAAGTATATATTTAAATGAGGTTGTACACCATTAGGTTAACAGTTAGAAAGCTGGGTAACTCCAGTTGTTGGCAACCCAAACACACTGCTGGTGGCAGTGTGGACGGATGCAGCCATCCTGGAAGGTAGTCTGGTCTTCTCGTCAAGTGATGTAAATGTGTATAGTATATGACCAGCAGTTCTGCTCCCAGGGAAATTCTGACAGAGGCCACTGGGGATGTGTGTGACGATGTTTCCTGATACCTTATCTGTGGTGGAGGGGATTTTTCCACAATTCTGCCATCCATCCCTGAGAAAGAAAAGGTCAGGTGGGCACACCAACAAGGTACTATGCATCACTTAGGGGGGATGGATTAGACATATCCATGGCAACATGGATGGATCTTAAAAATCAAGTTTGTTGTTGTTGTTGTTTAAAGAATCTGGTCATGAAATTTTTAAAGGTCATTTTTTTTTTTTTTTTTGAAGTGGGAGACATGTACTGGATTTTTCTGGGTGAAGTGACACGATGTCTGGAATTTGTGTTAAAATACTGAAAGAATAAAGTGAGAGCATGGGGAAGGGAGATCAGAGGGAACAAAACTGAGGAATGTGGGTAATTGTTCAGGCCTGGTGATGGCTACATGGAACGTTACTACATTGTCTCTACTTGTGTGTACCTTAGAGATTTTTCATGACAAAAGCTTGAAACAACACATTCAAACAAAAAGCTGCACATTAAAAGGGTACCCGTAGTGCAGAAGAACATGGTGAAAGGTGGTTCTGGCAAATGAAAGACAAAAGAAAATAGAGAAGATCTTTGGTGTTCCATCTGAGAGGCTGAGAAGACTTGCCTCCCTTGGAGCATGGGCCAGGGAATAGGGAAGGACACGCCTCCGAGATCTGCTCAGTGCCCACCTTTATTTTCTCCAGGAGCCTCCCTCTAACGCCCAAGGCTTGGTTAGGCTTCTCTTGTGGGTTTCTGCAGGACTGGGGGCTCTCCTATTCTGCCATTGACTCCGCGGCATCTTCGTGCACCCTCTTCCCCAGCAGATATGTGTAATAGGGCCTGGGAATGTGCATTGTGTTTTGCTCAGTGGTCTGTCCCCAAGATGTGGCACAGGCTCTACTGCATTGGCTGGTCTCTGTAAAATCAGTTGAATGGAAAATAATAGTCAAGGTTTGTTGGTCATGACCTCATTTTATTCTCACAACTCTGCGAGGTCGGAAATCCCACTTTCCCTATTCGATCAGCAAGGAAATGGAGGCTCTAAGAGGTTAAGAGATGTGCTCAGTGTCAACTAGCTGAAGCAGGGCAGAGCCCAGGATCCAGTCAGACCTTCTGCCCTGAGAACTAATATTCTCCATCACTGTACTATACCATCCTGGGGGAGGGATCACAGCCCCTGAGGTTGAGAGGAGAAGCTAACTTACCTGAAGCGCTTTGAGAGCCCCGGCAGGTACTCCCAAACCAGGAGCCGGAGGGTGGTGGTACAGGCTCTGGAGTTAAAGGCATGGCTGAGAGGGAAATGGTGTGATCAGGGAAATGGGAAGCAAAGGAAGAGAGCTTGCGATAATAGCTGCTAGAGGCCAGCAGGTGATTGAAGCCAAGAACACTTTTTCTAAATTGTGCAGGGCTTGAAACTGGAGGCCGAGATCCAGTGCTCCCAGATGGTGTGTCTTTCTTTCTAATAGTTTCTTAATCAGTGGTTCTCACTGGGGGGCGGGGAGGGGGATTGTTGGCCCCAGGGGTCCTTTGGCAGTGTCTGGAAAGAGAAGGGGTAATTAATGACATCTAATGGGTAGAGGCCAAGGGTGCTGCTAAACGTGCTATAATGGAAAGGACAGCCCTCCCTGCCCCCCAACAAAGAATTATCCAGCCTCAAATGTCAGCAGTGCCAAGAATGAGAAACTCGGCTTAAAACTATGGATTGCTCTTAACCTGTAAGATAGTTCTGACCATTCACCCCTTTTGCTTCTTCCCGTCCTCTCTCAGCCTCCAGAAACACTGAGTACAAGGACTTGGCAAAGACAAGGCATTGTCAGGAGAAACCTGCATGCTGGCAGGGCGTAGGGGGGTTCATGTGTTGGAGGCATCATCTCCTCTGATGGTTCACCGCAGTCCTGGCCCACTGCACCATGCCGCCTTCCCACTCTCTGATACTTAGTCCTGGTTAGTGGTTAACAACCAGCTCTGAGAAAACAAGCCCTGGTTTGATAATTTCCACACTGTACATATTCCAACCTTGGCCAATTTCAAGCTACCTGTGTGAAGTCAGCTAGCCTGCAAAGGACCTGAAAATTGAACTGTCAGATGAGCTGGAGGGAGTTAGCTCTCACACACCACGGGTTAGACCCAACTTTGGATCTCTCATATTCTCTCTTCAGTCACACAGACATGCACTGAGCCAATGGCTTATCAAAAGTTTCTCACCTTCCCAATATGGGTATTTCTCTCTCTCTCTCTCTCTCTCTCTCTCTCTCTTTTTTTTTATTTTATTGTTTATTTATTTGACGGAGAGAGACAGCAGGGGGAGTGGGAGAGGGAGAAGCAGGCTTCTTGCTGAGTAGGGAGCCTGATGCAGGACTCGATCTCAGGATCCTGGGATCATGACCTGAGCCAAAGGCAGGCGCTTCATGACTGAGCCACTCAGGCACCCCAGCTCGGGTATTTCTGATACAGCCCTCCTGTGTGGCCCTTCCATGCAGCTCAGGACCCAAGCTCTTTCTGTCCTACAGCTTACCTTCCTCTAGGGCAGTGGCTCTCAGCTAGAGATCTGGAGACACAGTTCCCTGGGGCCCTGATTCAGCAGCTGGCGGGGGCGGGGTTGGGGGGGAGTGCCGGGGAATGGGCATTTTCTTATCAGTCCGCAAGTGATGCTGCTGGATGGGGCACACCTGTTGAGAACCATGTTGGAATCACCTGGAGAGCTTTAGCAAATCCTGATGGCTGTGTTCCACGTCCTGACATCCTGATCTGATGGGTCTAGGAGGTAGCTCAGGTGTAGAGATAGATAGGAAAGTTCCTGGGTGATTTCAGTGTGCAGCCAAGGATGAGAACCCCTGTTTTAAGGGCCTTACTATGTCTTTTTTCATTCAGCAGATGGATGTAGAAAGAGAATGAGGACTTTATGGGCAAAGGCTTAGGGCCAGGCCTGGAGGTGATCTTTCTATTAGTCAGCTCATATCTCATTGCATGCCTGCATCTCACAGGGGAGGCCAGGAAATGTGGCCTTACTGGGCCCACGGGTGGAATGTGTGCATAGTCTTTGTTGAACAACTAACAAGTTGCTGCTGTACCTACCCATAACTGCTACATTGGAATGGTTATGAGTGGGCCCACAGGTGTCGGTGCCTCTATGTGAGCTGTAGTAGTTGCTGGCTTTAGGGTAAGTTGAGATGAAAAACTCCCAGTGGCAACATAGGGTGTGTTTGAGTCCCTAGAGGGAGGCAGCTTGATGTAGTGGAAAAACCAAGGCTTATGGATCTGTGCTCAAACCCTTCCTCCACCACCATCTACAAGTTACTAACCTCTCCGAGTCTGTTTCCCCTCTGTAAAGTGGGAATAATTCCTACTTCTGACTGCTTCATAGGATTAAGTGAAATGACCATTAAGCTGCAAAGACATAGTACAGGTCCCACAAATATCTGTTCCCCTTCCCTTAGAAGATACTGTTGTGTTGGCACCAGAGCTCAGGGCACGGGGGCAGATGACCTGCAAAGACTCTGGGCTTCCCTCCTGGCGCATGCGTGGAGAGCTGAGTGTGCTGTGGAAGGGCTAGCTGGCTTTCAGGGTTCTGCTCTGTTCTCCGGGAGAGGAGGAACCCACCCACAGGCGACTCTCATTGTAGCATATGTTTCTGGGACGACGTTCAGTTGGCACAAACATCCTGGGATGTCTCATTTTAGGAAGACTTTAAGACCTTGCAGCCAGTTTTAAATGGAGGAATGATTTGTATTAAAGAAAGGTTCTTGACGTTACCGAACTATTTCTTTATAAACCATAATGCTTTCCAATGCATAAATTACACCAAGGCAGCCCTGAATGTGGGAAGGGCGGGGATCCTTGATCCCTAGAGAAGCCAGGGCCAGGAAGGACAATGTTGGAACCACTGAAGAGCGGGCATAACACTGAGGTTGCAGGAGGTAAGGGACTTGCTACCCTCCAGCTCACAGCCCTGCCACCTCCTGGGAAACAGATCTGTGGCTGCATAGCTGGCCTGGGATGAGAGCCACCTGCCCTCACACTTCCCAGTTCCACAAGCTGTGGGGTTGGTCACCCAGCAGTGCCTGGGGGCAAATCCACTTGAATTCAACGGCCTATGCTTAATTTCCAAGAAACTTTGCATGATCTTATGTTTTAACACCGACTCTGACCTTCCCTGTTCTTTTTCATAAAGCCACTGCCTTTCTCTGGTCCTTGGCCCCAGCACCAGCCTTCTGCCTGCCTAGTGTTTGCTTATAAGGTACCAGCTGCGAAGTTTTAGGAGGCTGGACTCTGAGCTCAGCTGTCTGGGTCTGAGGCAGATTCCCCTACTTCTGCCACTTTTTAGCTGTGTGACTTCAGGCAAGTCACCCCACTTGTCCGAGGCTCACTTTTCTTGTTTTGTAAACACTGGCAGTTTAGGACATTGCCTGGCACAAGTCACTGTTTATGGGACTGGGGAACACCGGGTAGGCGCTCCTAGATTTTATCTTCAGGGGACACTTGGAGCACAGCTGCCGTTGAGATGTGTGGAAAGATCGGGGAGGTGGGGGCTTAGGAAGTAGGTCACCCGTTAATGAATCCTGATGAAGAGCCAGGCGCTGTGCCAAGCCCTTTCCACGAGTTACTTCGCCTTACTCTTCACAGCACCCCATTAGGGAGGAATGGCAGAGGCTCGGGGAATATAAATGCCTTGCCCAGATTGCCTACCTATTAAACTGAGGAAGCAGGCTTTTCTGACCACTGCCGAGGCCACTCCGTTCTAGGCACACGGGGTCAGGGGCAGGAGGAGCGGACATGGACCCTGTACATGAAATAAGCAAGCCTGAGCCCAGCCAGGAGGCTCTCTACCCTATAAACCTCTGAAACTGTACACAGCAGGTCGGCCTCCAGGAGGGCAGGAAACCAGAGCCCACCAGCTAGAGCCTTGCCTTCGGAAGCCACATGAGGTTGTGGACAAGTCCCTATGCCTCTTTTCCCTTCTGTTTATGTTTTTTATACAATGATTTTATTGTAATTTTTAAATTGAAGTATAATCGAAACCCATATTCATTTCAGATGTACAGTTTTTGTATATATTTCAAAATGATCACAAGAAGTCCTGTCAACCTCTGTCACCATGCATAGTTACACATTTTTTCCTGATGATAACTTTTAAGATGTATTCTCTGATCCTCTCAAATGTACAATACAGTATTATTAACTGTAGTCACCATGCTTGTATATTATATCCCTAGGGCTTATTTATTTTATAATGGGAAGCTTGTACCTTTTGAACTCCTTTAGCCATTTCGCCCACCCCTCCTCCACCCCTGCTTCAAGCAACCACCAAGATATTCTGTGTATCTGCGAGCTTGGGATTTTTATTTGATTTAGAATCAATGTAAGTGAGATCATATGGTATTTTTCTCTCTCTGATTTATCTCATGCAATAATGCCCTCAAATTCCATTTACTGAGTCTCAAATGGCAAGATCTCATTCCTTTTATGACTGAATAATATTCCAGAATATACCACATCATCTTTATTCATTCAACCGTTTGATGGACACAGGTTGCTTCCATATTTTGGCTATTAGAAATAATGCTGCAATGACATGGGGGCAGAGAACGCTTTTGGAGTTAGTGTTTTCATATCATGTAGGGAAATACCCAGAAGTGGGCCTGCTGGATCTCAGGGTAGTTCCAGCTTCTTTAGCTTTGTTCTTGTTTGTCAGGATTGCTTTGGCTATTTAGGGTCTTTTGTGGTTCCATAGAAATTTTAGGATTTTTGTTCTAATTCTGTGAGGAACGTTATTGATATTTTGATTGGGATTGTGTTGAATGTGTAGATTGCTTTGAGTAGTAGGAACATTTTAATGATATTCTTCCAATCTGTGAGCATGGAATCTCTTTCCAGTTGTTTGTGTCATTTTAAATTTCTTTCATCAGGGCTTTATAGTTTTCAGAGCACACGTCTTTTACCTCCTTGGTTAAGCTTATCCTCAGGTATTTTATTCTTTTTGGTGCAATTGTAAATGGGATTTTTGTCTTAATCTCTCTTTCTGCTACTTCATCATTAGTATGTAGAAGAAATGCAGCTGATTTCTGTATATTAATTTTACATCCTGAAACTTTACTGAATTCATTGATTCTGATAGTTTACTACAGGAGTCTTTAAGGTTTTCTATGTATAGTATTATGTCATTTTCAAACAGTGACAGTTTTACTTCTTCCTTAGCAGTTTGAAGGCCTTTCATTCCTTTTTATTGTCTGATTGCTGTGGCCAAGACTTTCAGTACCAATATAAATAAAAGTGGTAAAAATGGATACTCTTATTCCTGATCTTAGAGGAACAGCTTTCGGATTTTCTCCATTAAGGATGTTGTTAGATGTGAGTTTTTCATATATGGCCTTTATCATGTTGAGGTGTATGTTCCCTCTCAGCCCACTTTGTTGAGAGTTTTTTTTTTTTTTAATCATGAACAGATGTTGAGTTTTGTCAAATGCTTTTTTTTTTTTTTTTTGCATCTATCGAAATGATCATTTGTTTTTATCCTTCATTTTACTTATGTGGTGTATTGTATTGATTGATTTGTGGATATTGAACCATCCTTGCGTCCCCAGAATAAATCCCATTGGATCCTGGTGAATGGATCCTTTCAATGTATGTTTAAATGCAGTTTGCTAATATTTTGTTGAACAGTTTTGAATCTATGTTCATAAAGGATATTGGACTGTGTTTTTACTTCTTTGTAACGTCTTTGGTTTTGGTATCGGGTAATGCTGTCTACAGAAGGTATTTGGAAGCTTTCCATCCTCTTCTATTTTTTGGAATGGTTTGAGGAGATTAGGTATTAAATCTTCTTTAAATGTTTGGTAGAATTCATCTGTGAATCCTTCTCATCCTGACTTTTTTTTCTTGGGAGTCTTTTGATTACTGATTCAGTTTCATTGCCGGTAATTCGTCTGTTCAGATTTTCTGTTTCTTCCTGATTCAGTTTTGGGAGGTTATATATTTCTAATAATTATCCATTTCTTCTGTGTTGCCCAATTTGTTGGCATATAATCTATCATAGTAGTCTCTTCTAATCCTTGTGTTCCTATGATGTTGATTGTTCTCTTTAATTTCTGATTTTATTTATTTGAGTGCTCTTTTATTTTTTCTTGATAAGTCTGGCTAAATGTTTATCCATTTTCTTTATCTTTTCAAAGAACAACCTCTGGGGTTAATTTATGTTTTCTATTTTTTTTTAAGTCTCTATTTCATTTATTTCCACCATGATCTTGATTATTTCCTTTTTTCCTACTTTCTTTGGGCTTTGTTCTTCTTTTTCTAATTCCTTTAGTTGTATGATCAGACTGTTTATTTGAGATTTTTTCTCAGTTCTTGAGGTAGGCCTGAATCACTATAAATTTCCCTCATAGAACTGCCTTTGCTGTGTATATTTCCTGTTTGATTTCTTTGTTGACCCATTGGTTGTTTAGTGGTATGCTGTTTAGCTTCCATTTGTTTGTGTTTTTTCCAGCTTTTTCTTCTTGTAATTGATTTCTGGTTTTATATTGCTGTGCTTGGAAAAGATGCTTGATATGATTCCAGTCTTCTTAAATTTATTTTTTGTTTTGTGGCTTAATGTGTGATCTGACCTAAAGAATGTTTCTTTTGTGGTTTAACCTGTGATCTATCCTAAAGAATGTTCCATGTGTACTTAAAAAGAATATGTATGCTCCTGTTTTTGGATGATGGAGTATTCTGTATGTATCCGTGAAGTCCACCTGATCTAATGTATCATTCAAAGACACTGTTTCCTATAGACTTTGTACCTGGATGATTGATCTATTAATGTAAGTGGGGTAATAAAGTCACCTAATGTTGTACTACTGTCAGGTTCTCCCTTTATATCTGCTAATGTTTACTTTATGTGTTTAGGTGCTCCAGTATTGGGTCCATACATATTTACAGTTGCTATCTCCTTTAGTTGGATTGATCCTTTGATCATTCTGTATATATGGCAGCATAGAGGGCTCTTGGGCTTTTTTTCCCCCCATTCCATCACCCTGTGTCTTCTAATTGGAACATTTAGACCATTTACTTGTAAACTAATTAATAGGGTTTACTTACTGCCATTTTGTTAGGTGTTTTCTGGTTGTTTTGGTAGTTCTTCTCTGTTCCTTTCTTCTCTTATTCTCTTTCCTTTTGACTTTAAGGTTATGTTTGGCTGTGCTTGAATTTCTTTCTCTTTATTTTTTGGGTATCTATTATAGGTTTGTGATTGCCCTGAGATTCCTGTATAACAGCCTAAGTATATAGTAGTCTATATTAATTGTCACTTAAGTTAGAGCATATTCTAGAAGAACTTTATTTTTACTCCTTCCTCTACATTTTGTGTGCATAGTGTCCTATTTTACATCTTTCCTATTGCGTGAGTTTAAATTTTTAAATATAATTGATTTTTATTACTTTTAAAAATCTTTATACTAACCTTATAAGTGATTGCTCTGCTATCTTTACTGTATGTTTGCTTTTACTCATGAAATATTTTCCTTTCTAATGTACTTATTTTCTTTTTAAAGGTTTTTAATTTATTTCTTTGTCAGAGAGAGAGAGAGAGTGAGTGCGTGCACAGGCCAGCAGAGTGGCAGGCAGAGGCAGAGGGAGAAGCAGGCTCCCTGATGAGCAAGGAGCCCCACTCAATCCCAGGATGCTAGGATCATGACCTGAGCCGAAGGCAGCTGCTTAACCGACTGAGCCACCCAGGTGTCACTCTAATGTACTTCTAATTATGGCCTTTTCCACTTAAAAAAAGTACATTTAACATTTCTTACAAGGCCAGTTTAATGGTGATGAACTTTTTAGAGGTTTGTTTGGGATAATTCTTTGTCTCTCCTTCAATTCTGAATGATAACTTTGCCAGGTAGAGTATTCTTGTTTGTGGGATTTCCCCTCTCCCCTTTCAGTACTTCAAGTATATCATGCCATTCTCTTCTGGCTTGCAAAGTTTCTGATAGAAAATCAGCTGATAGCCTTATGGCATTTCCCTTGTATGTAACCACTTGCCTTTCTCTTGCTGCTTAAAAAAATTTTTTTTTTTTTTACATTTTAATTATTATGTGTTATGGTATGGATCTCTTTAAGTTCATCTTGCTTGGAACTCTCTGTACTTGCTGAACCTGGATATCTGTTTCCTTCTCCAGGTTAGGGAATTTTTCAACTATTATTTCTTCAAGTAAGTTTTCTGTACCTTTGTCTCTCTCTTCTTCTGGAGCTTCTATAATGTGAATGTTTGCTTGCTTGATGTTATCCAAGGGATCCCTTAAGCTATCCTCATTTTTTTAAAAATTCTTTTTTCTTTTTGGTGTTCAATTTGGTGCTTTCTGTTCCTGTTTTCCAGATAACTTACTCATTCTTCTGCATTCTATAATCTACGGTTGCTTCCTTCTAGTATATTTTTCATTTTGGTTGTTGTATTCTTCAACTCTGATTGGTTCTTTTTTATATTCTCTATCACTTTCTTGAAGTTCTGAGCTCATCCACTCTTTTCTCCAGTCTGGTGAGCATCTTTTTTTTCTTTTTTTAAAGATTTTATTCATTTATTTGACAGACAGAGATCACAAGTAGGCAGAGAGGCAGGCAGAGAGAGAGGAAGGGAAGCAGGCTCCCCGTTGAGAAGAGAGCCCGATGTGGGACTCAATCCCAGGACCCCAGGATCATGACCTGAGCTGAAGGCAGAGGCTTTAACCCACTGAGCCACCTAGGCACCCCTTTGGTGAGCATCTTTATGACTATTACTTTGAACTCTGTTAGAGTTCATTTCATTTAGTTCTTTTTCTGAGGTTTCATCTTGTTCTTTTATTTGGAGCACAGTCCTCTGTCTCCTCATTTTGGTTGACTTTCTGTGTTTGTTTCTATGAATTAGATGGAACAGCTACTTCTTTTTTTTTTTTTTTTTTGGAACAGCTACTTCTAAATTTGAGCTCCTATGTGTGGTCATTCCCTGTATGAACTGTGTGTCCATGGTGACTTTGGCTGGGTGGCTGCTTGGAGATGTGGCTGACATTGGTTGAGGGTCCTAGGGCACTCCATGTTGGAACTGCCCTGGTGGGATGGCTAGAGCTGAAGTGGGCCTGGGCCAGGGAAGTTTCAGGGCTCTTTGGGAAGAGGGTACCCTGGCAGAATAGCTGAAGCTGAAGTGAGTGCAAGCTAGAGGGCCCTGGGGCACTCCTCACAGGGGCACACTGATAGGGCAGTTGGATCTGAGGCAGGTGTGAACCAAGATTTGCTGAGGCACCCCATGCTGGGGGTGCTCTGGCAAGTCATCTGGAGCTGAAGTGGTGCAGGCCTAGAGTGTTTCAGGGTGCTTTCTGCCTGTGTCACCTTGAGGAGATAGCTGAAGGTGTAATGAGCTCTGACAGGGATATCCTCATGTGTACTACACTGGTACCACATTGGTGGGATACCTGGGGCTCCTGTGGGCTAGGGGCTGAGGCTCACTAAAGTGGCAGGCCTGGGGCGCCTGGGTGGCTCAGTTGTTAGACATCTGCCTTCAATTTAGGTCATGGTCTCAGGGTTTTGAGATTGAGCCCCAACTTGCGCTCCTTGCCCAGCGGGGAGCATGCTCCCTCTCCCTCTGCTGCTCCCCTGCTTGTGCTCTCTTGCTCTCTCTCCCTGTCAAATAAATAAAACCTTTTTTTAAAAAAAGATTTTTATTTATTTATTTGACAGAGATCACAAGTAGGCAGAGAGGCAGGCAGAGAGAGAGGAGGAAGCAGGCTCCCTGCTGAGCAGAGAGCCTGATGCGGGGCTCGATCCCAGGACCCTGGGATCATGACCTGAGCCGAAGGCAGAGGCTTATTAACCCACCGAGCTACCCAGGGGCCCCTCAAATAAATAAAATCTTTAAAAAAAAAAAATGAGCAGCAGGCCAGCTAAGGTGTTGGATTCTGCTCCTGTCCATGTTATCAAGGTAGAAGAGGATATATCCCTCTGACCCAGAGGGATTACCAGCAGCAGCCCTGTCATTTTTGGGCTGCTAGGCTAGTTTCTCTATATTCTGGTTGCACTTTTAAACCATGGCTTTTTTTGTGCCCCAGAGTAGACAGATCTGCTCATGGTCCCTCTGTGTTATCCCTCCCCCGCTATAATTCATGGTGGTAGGGCTAGAAGTTCCTTTTGTTACCATGTTTCCATCTCTCTTGTCATTCCCTATGTGGGCTTTCAGTTGTTGTGCAGAAGCTGTTCAGCCAGCCCTCAGTTCTTTTTCAGGGGGAATTGTTCTATAAGATGGTCTAGATTTGTTGTGTCTGTGGAGGAGGTGACTTCTGGACCTTATTTGTCACCATTTTGGACCAGAACCAATCTTGTTTCTTTTTCTTACCTAATTGCTCTGGCCAGGACTTCCAGTACTATGTTGAGTAAATGGTGAGCGTGGGAATCCTTGTCTTTCAGCTATTGGGTTTGTGATATATGGCCTTTATCATGCTCGGGTATGTTCTCTCTGTACCCACTTTGTCAAGAGGTTTTTTTAAAAATCATAAATGAGGGCGCCTGGGTGGCTCAGTGGATTAAGCCTCTGCCTTTGGCTCAGGTCATGATCTCAGGGTCCTGGGATTGAGTCCCGTATTGGGCTCTCTGCTATAGTGGGGACCCTGCTTCCCCCTTTCTCTTTGCCTGCCTCTCTGCCTTCTTGTGATCTGCCTCTGTAAAATAAATAAAATCTTAAAAATAGATAAATGCATAAAAATAAAATAATAACTGAATGTTGAATTTTGTCAAATGCCTTTCTGCATCTATTGAGATGGTCATATGGTTTTTATCTTTTATTTATTAATGTGGTATATCATGTTGACTGATCTGTAGGTGTTAAACCAGCTTTGTATCCATGGAATAAACCCCATTTGGTCATGGCATATGATCCTTTAATGTATTTAATGTAATACATCATAGTTAATGTACATAATGTATATTTATTTTTTTGCTAATATTTTATTGAGGATTTTTACTTCTGTATTCATCAGGAATATTGACTTGTAAATTGTTCTTGTGGCATCCCTGTCTGGTTTAGGTATCGGGGTACTGCTGGCCTCATAAAATAGATTTGGAAGTGTACTCTCGCTTTCTATTTTTTGGAAATGTTTGAGAAGGATTAGTGTTAATTCTTTAATGTTGGGTAGAGTTCATCAGTGAAGCCTTTGGGTCCTGGGCTTTGTTTTTTGGGAGGTTTTTGATTACTGATTCAATCTCCTTATTAGTAATTAGTCTGTTCAGATTTTATTTCTTTATGATTCAATCTTGGTAGTTTGTATGTTTCTAGGGAATTTATCCATTTCTCCTACATTGTCAAATTTATTGGCATATGATTGTTTATAGTAGTCTCTTATGATCTCATCTATTTCTGTGGTATCAGTTGTAATGTCCCTTCTTTCATTTCTGATTTTGAGACCTCTTTATCTCTTGTTTTTCTTGGTGAGTGTAGGTTAAGTTTTATCAATTTTGTTTATCATTTCAAAGAACCAGCTGTTGGTTTCATTGATCTTTTCTGTTGTCTTTTTAATTTCTGCTCTGATCTTTGTCATTTCCTTCCTTCTGCTAACTTTGAATTATGTCCCTCGAGGTAAAATTACATTGTTTGGGATATTTTTGTTTGTTTCTTGAGGTAGGTATTTATCGGTATGAACTTCCTTCTTGGAACTACTTATGCAACATTATAAGTTTTGGTATGTTGTATTTCCGTTCTCATTTGTCTCAAGGTAACTTTTTTTCATTTATTAAGTTTTTTATTTTAATTCCACTATAGTTGACATAAAGTGCTATATTAGTTTCAGATGTACAATATAGTGATTGAGCAATTCCATACATTACTCAGTGTTCTTTATGGTAAGTGCACAGTACTTTTTGATTTCTCCTGTTTTCTTTCTTGATGTTTTAAGTAGCATGTTGTTTATTCTCCACCTATTTGTGATTTTCCCAACCTTCATCTTTTTTTTTTCTTTTTTAAGATTTTATTTATTTATTTGACAGAGATCACAAGTAGGCAGAGAGGCAGGCAGAGAGAGAGGAGGAAGAAGGTTCCCCATGGAGCAGAGAGCCCACTGTGGGGCTTGATCTCAAGACCCTGGGATCATGACCTGAGCCGAAGGCAGAGGCTTTAACCCACTGAGCCACCCAGGTTCCCCCCCAAGCCTTCATCTTATACTCAATTTCTAGTTTTCTACCATTTTGGTCAGAAAAGATACTTGATGTGATTTCAGTCTTTCATTTTTTTTAAGACTTGTTTTTTGGCCTAACATATGATCTTTTCTGGAGAATGTTCCATGTGCACTTGAGAAGAATATGTATTCTGCTGCTTTGAGATCGTATATTCTCTAGATCAGATGAATTTTAACAGATACATAATATGCCATATGAGACTGATGTTTCCTTATTGATTTTCTGTCTGGATGATCTGTCCATTGATGAAAGTACAATATTGAATTTCCCTACTGTTACTATATTACTGTCTGTGTCTCTCTTTAGGTCTGTTAATATTTCCTTTATATATTTAGGTGCTCCTACACTGGATGCATAAATATTTACAACTGTTAAGTCATCTTGTTGGATTGACCCCTTACCATTATATAATGCCCTTCTTTGTCTCTTACTACAGTCTTTGTTTCAAAGTCAGCTGTGAGTATAGCTATACCAGCTTTCTTTGGGTTTCCATTTGCATGGAATATCAAATATCTTTTCCATCCTTTCACTTCGGTCTGTGTGTGTCCTGTTTAAAGTGAGTCTCTTATAAGCAGCAATAGATCGGTCTTTTTTTTTTTTTTTTTTTAATTGTTTCAGCCACTCTGTCTTCAATTGGAGAAGCTAGTCCATTTACATTTAAAGTAATTATAGAAAGGTATATACTTACTGCCATTTTGTTCATTGTTTTCTGGCTGTTTTGTTTTTGCTATTTTCATTTGTGATCTGATGAGTCTGTTTAGTGGTATGCTTAGATTTCTTTGTCAATGGTGGCTCTTCTGCAAGTTTTTGCTTTGTGGCTACCGTGAAGTTTACACATAACAACTGGTATTTATAACAGTTTAAGTTGATAACAACTTAAGTTTGAGAACGCATACTAAGGCTCTATAGTTTTACTCCCCTCCCCACCCCCACGTTTTAGGTTTTTAATGTCACATTTTAGGTTTTTAATGTCACATTCTATGTCTGTTTGTCTTATGTATCTGTTAAACATCGTAGTCTTTTAACCTCCATACTAGCTTTAAATTGATCCACCATCTTTACAGTAGATTATTCTAAATTGTACTATATAATTACCTTTACCAATGAGATTTATATTCTTATATTTTTGGTATTTTCTTATATTTTCTATCTCTTGTGACGTTCTCACTGTGTTCATTCATTCTTTTCCTGAGTTTGGCGAGGCTGTTTCTTGACCATTACTTTGAACTCTTTATTGAATAAATCATTTATTTCTGTTTCATTAAGTACTTTCTCAAGGCTTTATCTTGTTTTGTTTGATAAATGAAACACATTAGATAAAACAACCCTGTCTTCCCATCTTTAAGGAGTGGCCTCATGGAAGAAATGAACCTTAGAGTTCAACCCTGCCCGAGCCTTGGATTATCTCAGACCTTTGTGACTGTCTAAGCATTATTTTTGGTGGCTCCCAGTAATTGAGGGTGAGCCAAGGTCTGCCAGTATCCAAAGGGGAGGAGTTCAGTCAGCACCTAGGTTCAGGCTGATTGGAAGCTAGACCCTTAGGCAGCAGCTTTTAAAGAATGCAGATACATATGGTTCTGTGGAACTGCAAGCATAAGTCCTTCTGGGCACCAGGAGGGCACCAGGGCACCAGGTCCAGGCAATCTTGAGGTGTCCTCTGGGTAGTAGTCCCAGACATTAGTGTGCCAGACAAATGTATGAGTTCCTCTCTGGGAGATACTGACAGTTTGGAGCAAGGCAGGGGGACCGTGCTTAGATGATGTGTCCACTGGCCTCTATCCCCACAGTGCATCTTAGTAGACCCCTAGATATGTACCAAACTGGAGGTCTGCCCCTCAGGCTGAAGCTCCTGAACGAGCAAATGGTTCTGTCACAGAGAGACCTGGTGTGTCTTTCGGTTTGCTGTCTGTGCAGTGCCCTGGTGGTGACAGCCAGAAAGGAACCATCCCCCGAATTGTTAAGAGTCCCATGGGATGCAGGAACACATGCCCTGCGGGTCACCAAGTGCTCAGTGATTGAGGGGCTTCCCCTGGGTGACAGCCATAAAAGCTGGCGCACCAGACACATGGACAAGCTCCTTTCCAGGAGGTACTGGCACTCTGGAGTGTGGTGGGGGTGGAGGGAAGTGAGAAGTCAGCACTAGCTGCTGAGGGCTCTGGAAAGGATGACACTAGGGTGTTAACTGTGGCTTAATTAGAAGCTGGCCCCTCAGGCTGATGATTTAAGATCAGCAAACAAGCCTCTTTCCCTGAAAGCCTGGGTGCCTCTGAATCGGCTGTTCCATGCTGGTCCTGGGGCAACTAAGTCTGGGCACAGGCTTTTTTTTTTTTTAAAGATTTTATTTATTTATTTGACAGAGAGAGAGAGATCACAGTAGGAGAGAGGAAGGGAAGAGATCACGGAGAGAGAGGAAGGGAAGCAGGCCCCCTGCTGAGCAGGGAGCCCGATGCGGGACTCAATCCCAGGACCCTGAGATCATGACCTGAGCCGAAGGCAGCGGCTTAACCCACTGAGCCACCCAGGCACCCCTGGGCACAGGCTTTTGAAGAGCAGTTTTACAAGTTTGCTCTATAGCCCTAAGGGTCTCATGAACAGAAACCCATTATTTTCAGTGTTCAGTGTTTTGGGGGCTTGTGTCTTAGAAGCTGGAGTTGCCCAGTGTAGAGCACAAAACATTTGCTTCTCAGGAAAAGCTCTGGGTTTTGAGTATCTGCCTTTGTTGGTGCTCCTGCCAGGGGTGGGGTTAATGGCCAGATTGTGTTTCAGCCTCCCATAGCTGCATCAGTGTGGGGTTTTCTTGTTCGCCTGATATGTGTAGGCCTCACTTTAGCTTTTAGGGTTGTTTTTCCAGAGGAAACTGTTCAAATGCAGCTGTAGATTTCATGTGCCTGTGGAGGGAGGTGAGCTCAGGATCTTCCTGTGACGCCATCTTGAACTGAAACCTGCTTTTCTCCTTAAATAGGGAGTACTGGCCACCGTGCTAAATGCCAGCTTCTTTTAAAGGCACTGAGCCGAGCGTGCAGGATGAAACAGAAAAGGTAGGTGCCTGGACCTCACAGAACTTACAGGTTAGCAGGGGAAAGTGGATATGAAATTAATAATTACCCAATAGAACAGCACTGTGAGTTCTGTGAAGGAATAGAGTACTAATCAATTATCTAATAAGAGATAGTGACCTAGTTGGGGCGAGGGCTGGGGAGTTTTGGAGATCATTTGAGGCCCAGGACAGGGATTCACATGCTCTGGGACGCAGGCATGTCCAAGGACCTGTGTCCTTGGTGTCTCTTTGTCTGTAGATCTCTTTGCCTTCTACCATCACTGGCCATGGTCTCCCACCGCTTCTTGACATCTTGACTCTATGCATGTTCTCTTCTGAATCTTCTTAATTTCCAATTTTAAAGTTTTAGGAGAGGCAGAGGCCCTAACTCATAGATTGCTGGTAGACCTGGGCATGGATTTCTCTTGGGTGAAGTGTCAGCCCTGATTTAAGAAACTGAGATTCAAGGTCAGGGTGAAATATTAAAAATATGGGGGTGGGGTGAAGTCTGGTAATGAACATTCATTCACTCAACAAGTACTGAATGTGCCAGATGTTGGGGAGGGTATGGCCTGGACTGTACAATTATGAACTTGTAGTATACCAAGGAACACACTAATACATAGGCATAAGTGCCAGGTGTGCAAAAAACAAGGGCCCAGTGAGCCTTCCTGAAGAAAGAATTGGGCCTGAATGGCATCCAGAAAGTTGAGTTGATTAGCCAGCAGAATGCAGGGTGGGCCAACATGGGGATGGGAGTTGCTAAGGGGACTTGCAGGATGCTGGGGGCAGTGTTGTATAGCCGAGGGACTTCCCGGGAGCCTGAATGGGGGAGCAGAGATGTGCATATGTGCTAGAGTCGAGGGTGAAGACATGGACGGCCAGAGAGGCAGCCAAGTGGAGCTTGGAAGGTGGGACAGAGCCATGGTTCTCAGATTCTGGCATGCATCAGAGTCACCTGGAAGGCTTATTGAAACAGATTGCTGCATCCCACTTCCAGTTTCAGAGTCAGTCTGTAGGAGAAGATGCATTTCCACAAAGTTCCTGGGTGATACTTGTCCAGAGACAACATGCAGAGAAGCACTGGGTTAGAGGAAGGCCAAGAGTGAGGGGACTGGCTAGGAGTGAAGGGAGGCACCTGGAGAGAAAGGGTTTATTGGGATTTATTTAAAGGATTTATTTAAAGGATTTATTGGCAGCCTCTGTGCTCATCTTTTTACATATTATCACAGTCCTGAGATGTCATCCTTATTCTAGAGTAAAGGAAGCACAAAGGCAAAAATCTGTGCCCATGGCCAGTTAGTCAGTGACTGTGTCTAGATTAAGACACAAAGCCTGTTCCCAGCCACACTGGAATGGACAAGTGGTGACTGACAGCGTGGTGGCAGGGGCCACAAGGGAGACAGAAACTTCATGGGACTTCCAGCTTTCTGTTTGGGCAACAGGATGGTAGACATAATTGCCTAGAGCAGGTTCAATTTGGGAGACCTCAAACTCGGGCTTGCCTTTGGGGTTAGGACTGGCATGTTATGCTTTCTGAATAAGTTCAGATGTCCGATAGACAAGTGGATGCAAGAGTCTGGGGACTTGGGAGAAAGGACCAGACTGAGGGGCTGGAAAGCATCATGTGGGTGACATCGTGTTGGGAAGCCCCAGGAATATGAGGTAGGCAGAGGGAAAGTATGGGGCCCTCCCTGAGGAAATGAACAGCCAAGGAGCAGGCGAAAAGGGGGCTGAAAGCTAAGGGCTAGGCAGTGATGTTGATGGTAGTTTCGGGAAGTGTGTGATGGAAGCAGTGCTGCTGTAGAGGTCAGGCAAGGACTGGGATGTGCTGCTGGATGTAATAAGGAGGTCAGTGGTGACCTCAAGCAGGCCACTTTCAGGGGACAGGTTAATGGGAGGCAGGAGGTGGCGGAGGGATGATTAGGAGGTGAGCAAGTCACGGGAAGAGGCCAGTCAGGATGGTTCTATTGCGGATTTATAGGTCTGAACAGGAGTTGGGGTCAGTATTCAGGAGCAGTTTCTGTCACTGTTCTGGAGCCTTCCTTAGGGACTATTAACAGGGCTTAAGGGAGAAACCAAGTGCAACATAGAAATTGACAACACAGAAAAGACAACACGTCTTGCTTTTAGAAAGCTTAGAAAGATCTGGCTCCTTAGGAGGGCTGATTTGGGTCCTAGTTTTACCTATCCCTTAGCTGCTTCCTCCAAAGCAAACTTTGGGCTACAAAACTTTTTATTCAGAGGATTGTCCGAAGGTAGAAATATTCTGGTGGGAAGGGGACAGGAGGTTCAGAGCCTCCCCTTGTCCTGCTCTGTTCCACCCTCCCTCCGGGTGTCTCAAAGCCTAGGGCCGCTTAGAGCAGTGAGAAGCCCCAGCCTGGAGGCCACCTGGGGTCACCCCCAGCCTTGACTATGTCAGGTCACTGACCATCATCATAGTAGTGTGTGTGTTCCCTGCTCAGTTCTCGGGGATGCCAGAAAGCAGACACGTGGTGATTAGGGGCGGGGATAGCAAACCTGCCAGGGCTGTATGGGTTTAAGCACATGGCAGGGGTCTCCTGCCGCCATCATGGCAGTGAAGCCCAGCATGTCCTCCAGCAGCTATTTACTACCTGTCTCACGGTCCAGTAATCCTGACAACTCTCTCTGTAGCTTCCTCCTGGTTTCCTTATGTCGGGCTGAGCAGATGGCTCTCTTTAAAGATGGCTGGCTTACAGGTGCAGAGCTCATCCCAGGGGAAGGGGCCCCGAGAAAGGAAGAGCTGCTGGGTTAAGGGCAGACCACCCAGCCCTCCCAGTCCCTCCGACTGGAGGGGGTAGGGACAGTTGACAGCCAGTATGTGGGAATGGTCTATCTCCCTTCCCCACCCAACTGCGCAGCTTAGAAGTGAATCGCAGGCAAGAGGCATGAGCAATGGATTAAATTTTGGAGGAGAAAAAATACTTGAACAACTTCTCTGATCACGTGCAGAGCATGATCAATCTGGGTCCAGTGGTTAAGGACTCTGGACTATTACCTGCTTGAAGCAAGGACAGCCTCGGAGCAGGGCTAGTGAATAGCACTCGGGCTGGAGTACGGAGCCAGGAGACCGAGGAGGGCGTTTTTCTGCTCCCTCTTTGAAAGCAGGCCTTCTCAGACTTGACCCCGAAGTAAACAGATCTCTTACCTTTTTTCCTTAAGTGCCTTCTGGCACATAAGAGCTTTCTGAAATGGAGCCGTTTGCTGCCACACTGGGAACATGCTATGTGAAAAAGGAAGCACGTGTAGAGACACACATGCCGCTGAGACAGTGTGTACGGGGGCTTCTGCCGCTCAGACCCACCGGGCCTCACAATGCTTGAGGCGTTGTGGCGGGGACCCGAGAGATGGCAGGTGGGCTGAGGGCTGGGACCAGGCTGGCAGGAGTGTTATTACACCAAGTGACTTCATCTTTCACAGGGCATGTTTTTCCACCAAGAAGCAGAGGATCGGCTGCAGCTGGAGTTACACCACCCCCAGCCCCCCCCACCCCTGTCCTAACGTGGCCCCTACAGGAGAGAACAGGTTGGGTAAAGCCATTTCCTCACAATGAGAGGGAGCCTGGGCAAAAAGTTTCCCCTGAACAGTGGTTCTGCACGGTGACTGGGACTCCAAATTGCCTAGAGAGCTGAGGAAGCTGCTGGGACCGGGCTGTGTGCTCGGAGAGTGGCACTCAGATGCCCAGGTCCCAAAAGGGAGGAGGGCACGAGACAGATTCCGTTATAATAGCCATCTTTATTTGTAAAAATCCAGATATAAAATGTATTCTTTCAGTCTTTCCAAGTTTTCCTTTTTACAAAAACAAAAAGGCACATAAAAACCATCCCCGCTGTCATTCCCATAGACGAGGTTTTTCAGGCAGCCCTCCCCCCTCCCCCCCATAGAGCTACATGCTTCATTCCGGGACGTCTCGCTCCCCCACATGCTTCGGTGCTTTCCTACCAGGGTAGAGTTCCGAATTCCAAGACTGAAGTACACAAAGGGGGTGGGGGTGGGTGCGAAGTGTGTGGCGCGATGCTCCGCGGCGTGCAGGACACGGGGTCTAGTAGTAGGTCTCCTTCTCTACCCAGCCTGGGGGCAGCACAGACAGACAGACACATGGCAGTGAGAACTCCCAGCTCTACCACAGTGGGAATGACAGGGAGCGACCGGGGGTGGGGGTCACCCAAATTCAATACCGGGCTTCAACTGTTCTTATTGCAAATGCTTCTAGAAAGGACTTGTTGATTGGGAAGACGGCTCCAATTTTGGACCAGCTTTCCACTCTATCATATTGGGCTTGAGTTCCATTCAAAATAGGATTGCTTCTGAAAGCCCTTGGGGATGGTACTGTGGCTGTAGGCAGTCTGGGTTGCCTTAGCCCACCCGACTGACGCAACAGAAGCCACGGAACGACAGCCTCCCCCACACCCCTGCTGAAGCTAAAAGGTCTGGCATTACCTCCAGGGCGTCGCCTGATGATGAGTTTTCGGACTTCATCGTACACGAAGATGAGAAGAGAGTAGGGGAAGGCACAGAACCACCAGGTAGGTCTGGAAGGAGAAGCAGGTACCGGTTTAACTCATGAACACAATTCAAAGGCAAGAGAAGGTATATCACAGTGACAGTGGAATAGTCTGGAAGGAGCCAAGCACGGTCACAACTAACCACTAAGCCCTTAGTGTGGACCACACAGGAGGGTCTTAGGAACAGAACGGTGCTCTCTGTGCCCAGGGCCTAAAGAGAGGCAGGGCAAAGCCAACCACGGACTTTCTTCCTAAGTCCCCTTCCCACCTTCAAGTCTGGTTTTTGTAATTTGGTTTATAGGAGGAGTTGAGATTTTTTGTTTACCATCCCACAGCAAAGGCACATTTTCTTTCCTCCCTTTCCAAAGTTTAAGAAGCCTGAGAGTGACCTTTGTCTATGTCCTGGTCTATGTGCAGATCAAGACTGCCAATGTGGGTCAAACCAGTTTCTCTATCCCTTGTATTCAGTCAGCTGTGTGTTGAATCCCTGTGTTGGGGAACGAAAACAGCCGAGCTCTTAAGAGAGAGCAGAGGCCTTTGGGAGCCTGGCGGGCCGCAGCCACAGTCCCTAGCCTGGAGACAAGGCGGCTGGGGCAGCCTCATCATAAGGCTGTGCTTTCCTGATGACCAGCTCCTGCAGTCAGTGCGTGAGGGAGGCTGTCCCAAGACAGAGACCTGGCACTCTCCTTCTTCCTGGTGCTAGGCATCCTCCTCCCCAGCTAGGAGAGGACCTCCTGTGACTTAGCCACAGAGTAACTAACCCACCTTTCGAACTGAACAGAACCTGTTCGGGAACAAGCTCCCTAGTCAGAACAAAACATGGCCTGAGGCACTACTCCATTTCAGTGACTTTCCATCTCAGCCTTTTGGAGAACTGGGTTCTCCTACCCTCTTCTCAACAAACAATGGCTCAAGCTGATGGGGCAAGCCTTGTCTAAGCTGCATCCTCCTAGTGTACGCCAGCTCTTTGTAAGGTGCTGCAACAAAGATCCCATAACCCATGCCTTAAAAGATCACAACCTAGTGGGGAGCAGAAATAACAAGTAATAGCAAAGAAGGGTGCAGATGTACATGTCCAAGAGGGCAAGATCACACAGGGCTAGCTAGCTCCAGGAGCTAGGCCCTCAGGGACTCTCTGGTGTCAGAGGTGGGAGGGAGCATCCTTACCAAGAACCCATGCAGGGAGAAAGAATCCTGAATTCTAACAGAAGCTTGGATGGCTACAAGAGAAGGCTGAAAAGACAAGCTGGACAGTAGCAGACAGACCCCTGGACGTCAGGCCACCCTTGCACAGAAGGGATGTCTGTATAGGCCCAGCAAGATGCTGGTAAGGCCCATGGGGCTTGGCTCCTTCGGGGATGGGGTCAGGTTACTGCAATTCACGCTTCTGATAAACCATTGTTTTTCACCTACAGGGTTTACCACCAAGTCCCTCACTGCTCCGGGCTGGTGGGTTTCCTTTGGTCTACTCTACCCATGACCCACCTCCAGCCTGCTTCTCCCGCCTCCTTCCTTTGAGAACAGAGGATTCAGGGGCCCACAGAGGTGGGGGCCTGACAGCACACACAGGGGCTAGGTAAGTAAATCAAGATATGAACCCGTCCCCAAACCTCAGAATACCAATGACAAGTGGGACTGTTGCTATGAGGGACCCGAGCACTCACACAGTTAGCTGGTGAGCCATCCCAAGGTACCAGAGCCTGTCGGGCCTGATCTCAGCCAAATCCCAAGCACCCTGGTCAGTCCTTCCTAATTTCCAGTGCAGAGGAATTCTCGTACAGGCCACCCCAAACTCCTAAAAACACCAGCTACTAGTGCATGTCACGAGGGAAGTCCCACTTCTGTTTCACGCTTTGGGGAGCTGGGTGAGGAGCAACTTACTTGAGGGGGTACATCCTCAGGGCAACACCCATTCCAGGGCAGTAGGAGAGGAAAGCAGCAAGGGCCGTCTCTTCAAAGAGGCCAAATATTAAGATCTTGTTCCTAAAATCAAGAAGACAGAAAGCTTAAGAACACAAACAGAAGTTTATGTTCTAACACTGTTCAGCAGCAGATCAATGTCTTTATGTGTTCGTTGCACTTAGGAACTGGAGGGCAGATGAAAACAAAGGCTGGAAAATGACACTGGCTCCTAAATTTGTGCCAAAGGGGAGATTCCAGAAACTGCCACGTGCCTCGGACCTGGATCTTACAAAGCGCTGAGAGATCACCAGAGCCCGGGGGTCCGAGGGCCCCAACTGTCCTGTACTCACTTCATCCCCTGTTGGAAGACAGAGTTCCTCCTGGTCTTACAGATGACCAAATCAGCCCACTGCACCACGACGATACTGACAAAGAAGGCTGTGTGGCAAGTGAACTCCACGATCTTCCTCTGTTCGTAAGTCTGAAACACAGAAGGCAGACAGATGAGCCCGGCTCGTGGCCCTCACGGCCGGCGGCCTAGGAGCCCCCATGGGTTGGGCCCTCACTTACCCACTGCTGCCCGTAGCTGTCCTCCACGTCGTTGATCCAGCGGTCATCCCAGTCCACGCGGATGCCCAGCAGGTGGGTCGGGAGGAAGCCGT
Organism: Mustela erminea; assembly: GCF_009829155.1. Taxonomy (NCBI): domain Eukaryota; kingdom Metazoa; phylum Chordata; class Mammalia; order Carnivora; family Mustelidae; genus Mustela; species Mustela erminea. The sequence continues at coordinate 10,093,759 of NC_045623.1, forward strand.
TCTCAGCCAAAATCACAAAGTATGTGAAGAAGCCGCCCAGGGCCTGGATCATACCTGCACGTGTGGGAAACCATTCTAACCTGGTTCCAGGGCACCCGCACACTCGTCTGACCGCCACAGCCGGCCCGGGACGGAGCGCATTAGGGGCTGTCTTTCGTACTGGTTGGGGGAGGAGTGGGAAGACGGAGGGCCCCAGGGACACAGCCCTCACCCAGCGGCCGCTTCTTGTTTTTGAGTCACTGTTTAAAAACTTTAAAAGGGGAAGACACACAGGCCTTGCTCTGAAACACCCACTGCTGTCATATGATCATGTATCTACCAGGGCAGAGTCTCTTTAGGGGAAAAAGGCTTCCCTATTTTTAAAATTTCTGCTACAATGTGACTTTTCCCATCTCTGTTTTCACATTCCCGATAGTCAATGTGGCACCTTCTGACCAACCGCCCCCCCCCACCCCCTTCAGGACCCTTCTCCCCTGGCATCTGATCCCACCACACCACCCTGAGTTCCTCAGGGCCAGGTTTCATCCTATGCGCTGGCCCTCGTCCCCCTCTGAGTTAGGTCTTCCTGGCCATTAGCCAACTCCTTGTCAGCAGCTGTTAACCAGTCTCTGCCGTATTTCCACCAGAAACTCCTCTGTTCCGCTTCACATAAGTTCAGTGATGTAACCCATTGATCCAAAGGCCTGGGCTGCTCCTGGTGGCCTCACTGGTTTCTCCTGAAGGCCACTAGGCAGAACACGGTGGATCAAAGGGCATTTTCACCGCCCATTCCCTGAAGACCACCTGTTAGCTGGTCATGCTTCAGGTACCGTGGGAATCAAGTCTTGGGGTGGGGAGATGGGGGTGCAAGGCCCTTTGGTGGTGACCCGCCCGCCAAACCTTCAAGCTCGTGCAATTTCTTCAAAGCCTAACTCTCTACCCAAATTAGTGACCGACACTCTATCCCCAGGAAACGCGGCCTCTGAGTGGACTGCGCCTGGCATGAGAAACCAAGCCCATCTGAGGCCTCCCCTCCCCCCATGCTCCCCTCTCAGGACCGGGGGTGCGGCGGCTCACCGATCTGCCCGTAGGCCATGCTGATCAGCCGCTCATTCACAAGCTTGTCCGTTTTGGGGTTTCTGGGCTGTCTCTTCATGATGTCGCTCTCAGCTTGCTCGTAAGCCAGGGAGATGGCAGGAACCTGGGGGAGAAGTATCAAGGTTGTCAGTTACCAGGAAGCTGACAGCATGAACGTTTTATTATAAAGTCCTTGCCACCCTCCCCTTTAAAACTGGTTTTCATACCATGAGATGCTAGAACCAGTCCTATTATAAAACAAAACAAAACTTCCCTTTCATATAATGTTGCTATCTGATAGTCGGGTGTTGCCAGCTGCCTCGAGGACTGGGGAATGCTGCTTCCTGGGGGCTGAGGCCATGACACACGCCGGGTGCCCATACGCCCAGCCTGACTGGGTGTTGCAGCACCGGGTGAGCGAGGGCCTGAAGCTGCCACGCCAGGCACTTACCATGTCCGTGCCCAAGTCAATGCAGAGGATGGTGACGGTCCCCAGTGGTAGTGGAATGTTTGCAATAATAAATATCAGGAAGGGGGTGATCTCCGGAATGTTACTGGTCAGGGTGTAGGCAATAGATTTCTTCAAGTTATCAAAGATCAGACGACCTGGGAAAGCAAGAGTTTGGCTTTTTTATTTTTTACTATAGAGGATAAAGGAATGGGCAGGCTAGGAGTAGTCACAGAAGGGCAGTACTAGGATGAGGTTTTGGTGAACACTTTTAAACACAGTGCTCTCTCTCACCTTCTTCTACTCCAGTCACAATTGATGCAAAGTTGTCATCCAGAAGAATCATGTCGGCAGCTTGCTTAGACACATCGGAGCCAGCGATCCCCATAGCAACCCCAATGTCTGCCTTCTTCAGGGCTGGAGAGTCGTTCACGCCATCGCCAGTTACAGCCACGATAGCCCCCTGCCAGAAGAAGGGGGGTGGGTAAGAGCCCCGAGGTCCAGGGATGGAGGCACACCAGGCACACACCTCAACTTGCCTCTCCTTGCTACGACCCTGCCCCTTTCCTCGGAGACCCTCAGCAGGCTCAGAACCAGCTTAGCCAAGATGCCACCCAGCCACCAGCCAACCACAGAGTTAAGGAGTGCTAACGATCGGATGCCCTCCCCAGACCAACAAGGGCTTAAGGACTTCTCAGGGGATGGGACAGGAGTCTCCTGCTGTTCACATCCTCTAGAGAAACAGCGAGCCTGGACTGGTCTTCCAGGTCAAGTGTGGAGCCTGACTCTGGGCCACAGTGAAGACGTGTGTGGCCAAGTACAGGGCTCTGTTGGGTCGTTATCAGGTTCCCCTGCCCTGAAGGCGCCCGCAGCCTCTTTCCGGCACACAGGCAGCGAGTCTAAGAAAAGCTGGGCCATGTTTCTGGCCCTGGCACTGTGATCACGGAGGTCAGCAGGGCCTGAAAGAGCCTGGCCCTGGCTGCCTACTAACCTGTCTCTGGCAGCCTTCCACGATGATAAGCTTCTGCTGAGGAGAAGTCCTGGCAAACACGATCTCTGTGTGGTACTTCAGAATGTCATCCAGCTGCTCAGAGGTCATGTCCTTCAGGTCGCTTCCATGCACCACGCAGGCCTTGGCGTCTCTAGGATTGGGATGGGAAGAAAGGTCCCCCACTGCGTCACCCATGTGATGCTCCTCACCACCAAGGATGTTCTACTACACGGGAGACTTTGTGCGACAGCCCAGGGTTAGACGCGATCTTCCCCATCGCGTTAGAGCTACCATCTGGGCAGTAGTCTGCAGGTTACAAGCATGTTCCTACATACTAGATCTCGTTCAAGACTCACCACCACCTGTGGGGCAGCCTGCCCTCACCTTCCTTATAGAGGACATGTTGAAATGATAGGACCAAGTTCTAGACAGGAGACCAAACCCTCTCGTAGCCCAACGCTGGGGGAAGGGGACCCCACACTCCAACGAAACACCAGAACAATACCGCTTTGTCTCTGTTGCCTTCTGTACTATACTGTCCAAAATCCTTTTTGGCCTGAACTACCTGGACAAGTTGGCGTGGCCCGGAAAATGGACTTGGTGTGAGGTGCTGGGTCGCATGCTCTGTGGTTAACACATGAAACTGAAGGCTCGACTACAGAGTATACCGTATGACAAAGCTTCAGCTTCCCTGCTCTGCAGCGTGGGACTGATGCCCACCTTCATAGGTTACTGCGTCAGTGCTAAGAATATGGAAGCACCACCCAAGTGTTGGCTACAATGACATGCTCTCACCGAAACCTTCCCCTGGAAGGACAGGCTGCCTTCTGGAACTGCAGGGGCCTTTCCTATTCAGAGCAAGCCCAGAAGCACACCATCATGGAACCAAGCTGATGATCCCCAACCACCATCATCTGCACATTCAAGGCAGAGCAGACTCTGAGTTTCCTGCCTTACCTGGGGTTCACCTGGCTCACTGGGATGTTGAGGCGGGCAGCAATGTCTTCCACGGTCTCATTGCCTTCTGAGATGATGCCCACACCTTTGGCGATGGCTTTGGCTGTGATTGGATGGTCTCCAGTGACCATGATGACCTGGAACAAGAAACAGGGCAATTTATTTGAATGCAACTGCCTAAGCTGGCAAGAAGAAATATTAAGGATGCTTCATCTTAGAATATCAAGAAAGCAGGAATGCAAACCTAAAACGGGTAAACGTTAACCAAAAATACAAACATGCACCTATTTATGAAAACACAAAGCAACATCCAGATCCTATCTTGGTGTATGACAAGATGTGTAACGTCTATTTTTCCTTTTATTACAGTCACAAGAAAACTCAAATGTACTAAAACCAGCCCCCCCCACCCCAAAAATCTGATGCTGATGGGACCGTAGGGCAAAAGTGCCAGATACTGCCTGGGGAGCATACCCAAAGTGGCTCAGTTTGGGGAGAGAACATAAATACGTAGAAAGAATTCAAATCTTGTTACTGCTTTTCTGACCTGATGATTATATTCAGAAGACTACACTTACAAGTATAGTCGAAGTGGTGGGGGAGTTATTTTTACAAAGCTTTTCAGGGTGGTATTACCAACAAGAATGAGAGAGTGGAAACAAATCAGACAGCCAGCACCAAGGCAGGCTCAAAAAACCACCCGTTATCGGTGCACTTGAACAATGTTCCGTGACTTAGAGAGACAGATACAGAGGACACCAAACATTCATTAAAAAACCAGTTAACTGAAAACGGAGAAGATCTCCTATTTGCTACATGAAGTAGATCAATTTAGAAGGGGAGTATTTCAAATTTAAGACCTTATGCCAAATTTTTTTGCTCTTTTCAATGATTTTCAGGCTTCTGTTTGTTTCCCCCCAAATATATGTTTTTTTAATTTCGAATCCCTCATCTGCTGTCTACACCAACATTTTAATACCATTTGGCCTTTTCTAGTGGTAACCAAAGCTTTAGAGGTAAGAAACTCATCCTTCCAGTGAGAAAACGAGCTGGCCACATGGCTCCTGTGGGGCCACGTGACTAAGCAGGGAGCCCCGAGGCAAGACAGTGATGTCAAGGAAGCACACTACATACTTACCTTAATGCCAGCACTGCGACATTTGCCCACAGCGTCAGGGACAGCGGCCCGCGGAGGGTCAATCATGGAGATGAGGCCCACAAAGCAGAGGTTTTCAACAGGGAAGTTCACATCATCTGTGTCAAACTGGAACCCTTCAGGAAACTGTTCATCGGGCAGAAACAGGTGGCAGAAACCTACAAGGAGGGTGGGGGGGGGGGGCGGTATCTGTGAGGACCTCACTGCAGCCAACAGCCCAGGACAGTAGCCACCGGTCATTCGGATGGTCTACCTCTGGCTCCAAGCTGAGTTTAGAATATTGTTTCGAGTTTTAAAGCCGTGAGGTTTTATTTAACAGGTACAGATGCTATGGAGTCAGAAAAACCATGCAAATGACAGAGGCCATGACCAAACCTCAGCGGAAGCACCCTGTCCAGCGCAGAGAAGACGGACAAGGACAGGACTGCTGGGCACTGGGACTGCAGGGTTCTAGACCTGCCACTCAGGTGCCTGGATTGGGCAAATCATGTAATTATTGGTCTCTGCTTCTTTCTTTAGAAAAATTGAGCTCCCATCTCTGCTTGCTGTTTATCTAACCACAATACATCACTGCCCATCAGCAAGGTCCAGCCTGCCAGCCAAGCTGAGGATAAATACGCAGCAGACACATTCTGCCCGAGGTGCTTATCACACAGTATCACTGCTGCAAGATCAGGACATTCCAGAGGCTCCCGCAATGTGGTATGAAGGTTACAATGTTCCTTAAAGTGGTGAGAGGTGGCAAGTAGGTTCGAGGAAGAGAGAACGCTTCTACTCTGGGCCCGCAGACACGGGAATGGAGAAACAACACTGGACAGTGATTTTTCAGTGAAGAGAGACTTATAAGAGAGATACCTCAGATCGGATGAGGGAACAAGAGGACAGGCCCAGGCAATCAATTCTGAGTTACTAAGCTAAGCGGAACAGGAATACATCAATGATGGCTTTGTACCTGTCCACCCCCAAAAGAGTGCAAACGTCTCTTTCTCAATTACATTGTATAATGAGTATAACATACTTCTCATCTGCCCTTGCTGACCTACTCGGAAGGACAGGTAGCTCTCTAGATGAAAAGTTTGCTGCCAACATCATTTGTGAGCCGACACGTATGGTCCAGTGTAAATTCACAACTGTTGGGCCAGTCAGGAAATGATTTTACTCTAGGCATTAATTTTAATTTCATTAAGTTTGTAGGTCATAGTCCTAGCAACAAAGGTTTGATAATAAAGCTCTTCCCTTTTGATCTTTTCCCAGGCAAACAGAACTGACCAGCCTGAGACCAAAGGTCTAAGTACGAATCGGAAGCAAACCAACAGGGTTTTGTTGCTCCGAGGCCCCCAACACACCAAACATCTCTCCAGCCCTTCCTATTTTCAGAATAGCGGAACAGATCGAGGAGGAGGAGGAATCTTCTGGAAAGGCTCAGGGGAGGTCAGGACACTGCAGAGGCGGACCAGACCAACAGCCGTGCAGCTGGCCGTCCACGTCCGTACCTAGCACACGCTCTCCGAGGCCGCCGAGCTCCAGGTAGGCGTTCTGGAAGGCATCCTTCAGCTCCTCATCCAGGGGCTGCTCTTTGCCGTGCAGGAGGATGGAGCTGCAGCGGTCCAAGATCCTTTCCGGGGCACCCTTCATCACCAACAGGTGTCGGGGCTCAGACGTGTTGGGGTTCTTGTGGATGGACAGCTGTAAAGGATGGTGGGGACGTGAACACTGGTGGCTGCAGGGAGCTCAGCTCACCTACTGCTGGAGAGTGTCAGGACAACCTACCCAGGTCCCCTACTTCTTAACTTTGGTGTCCCACACCTTGTAGCACACTTTGAATGCTACCCGAAAAACCAGAACGGCGATGTCGCCCTAAATCCCTGGCCTGTGTTCCCACGGAAACCTTTCCTGAAGGGAAACTGGGGAAGGACAGCCCGTACGTAGATGCCTCGCCCCCTCCCCACAACCCCTCTCCAAACCTAAATACACCAGAGGGCCCCAACATGTTAGGAGAGGGTTTGTTTTTCCTACCGAAACACAAATTAGCATTTTCTATACCTAATTCAGGGTCAAATGTAAAAGCTCACAGAAAGCTGGGAGAATTCATTTTTTGAAGCCATTTAAGCTTGTAACATTTCAAATGGGCAAACAGCTCTCCTTCTGGCTTCCAGCCCTCCCTGCCTGCCCCCTGGGCTGCCTGTGCCACTGCTAGGCCACCTGGTACTTGTTGGTGGAGTTGAAGGGGATCTCCACGATCTTGGCATATCGCTCTCTCATCTCCTTCACAGAGCCACAGCACAGCTCGATGCATTTCAAGAGCGCGGACTCCGAGGCGTCGCCTGCCACTGCCCGCTGTGAACAGAGAAGTCACCTGTGAGTAAGTCTGCAGTGCACCACTGAACACCTCAGAGTTCTGCAGATGTACTCCGAGCTTGTTCGAGGTGGAGGACAGGACAGGCAAGGGGGAAGCAGTGGTGGCGGCAGGGACCAGCCTCCCTCTGCTCAGACACACCCCAGCCTTCTCCTATCTGCCCTCCTGCCCCACCCCAGTTCCAGCTTCCAGTAGAAGAGGGGTGTCTGAAGGGGTTACCCACCCTTGAGAGGAGCATAACACACTCTTCTAACCTACTTTAGCCTGTTTTTTGTTTGTTTTATTTTTTAAAAATCTTCCCCTGTTGCAAGGTCTCAAAGCCAACACTATTCCGAAGGATGTACTCCTGGTTGTGAACCTGAAAATACCAAGTGAGAGTCCAAATATTTAGAGCACCTACAACTTAGAAGAAAATCCCTTCAGTTCCCGGGACTGAGGGCATACTGTTTGTGTCAAGGGCAAAATAGAGGGCTTTAAACATTATTCAACTGTGCAAAATTATCTTGGCCTGAATGGTGTGAATGGAAAGCTATTATTAGCTCCAACAGTCATATAATCAGCTAACATTTGAAGTTAAAGCCCACACTCGAGGTAACACATACTTCTATTTTGTGTGATATACTGGGACCCACTAAGAACATTTTTAGGTGTAGTCAACTTTTATATAAACACTTGAGAACTCCAACTGCTTTAAGACTGCACAGGCAGATGAAAAGATTAATGCTCACAAACACAGTAGCCCCATTTAATAAGAAAGGTGGCTAGGTTTGTTAAGAAATGTGGAATCAGTGGGATCATTTTTAACAAAGGCCAGTTATTAAAGCACAATAGAGCGGCATGCCTTTTGTTGGGGGGGGGGTGGAGGAGGGACAATAATAATGCCACTGACTTGGCCCCGTCCCCTGAAATAGTCAAATACAGGCCATGCTCCCTCTCTGGCACTTTTAAGTGGGGAAAGATCTGAAACCTATTACATCCTATACTGAAAACCTAGAAGATTTCCACTTTGAGGTAAGGAAATACATGAAAGCAGGCATCTTGAGTTCTATCCCAGGATAAACAATATCTTCCTCTAATCAACATTAATTCAATGCCAAGAATGCCTCCTTCAAAGGATACAGGGGTCCTATCTTCCCAGGAGAAGCCCTCTCAGTTCCATCTAAGTGCGCCTGCCTGCTCTCGGACAGCCTGGTCTCTACCCAGAACCACCCCCAGCAGCCCTGCTGAGAACAGGAGCCCAGAGGGCCTCCTCACACGTCTTCCGCAGCCTCAACAACCCTGTGCAGCTATGACCTTTCCAAGATTGTCTCCACAGGCAGCACAGTGAAACCTCAGTCATTTCGCATTTCACATGAATTCCATGAGCCTGAGCTTATTTTTGCATCATTAGTAAGCAAGCGGAGAACAAATAAGATAAGAGAAATGGCTGGGCTATTTTAAGAAAATAAATGGCTTAAGGGATTTACTGGAATCTACTGTATCCTAATATGCAAATACGATTATCGAGTCACAAAAGCAGCCCTCACTGTCTCTAGGTTAGCAGATATCATACTCAGAGTGGCAAAACTGGGTTTTACTCATTCGGTTTCTCACAGTAAAGACTGCTTCCCACTTCTGATCAGTTCTTAGAGCAGAGTCCCTCTTCTTGAACCTCTGCAGACTGAAGGTAACCCTCAGGGCTTTGGGATCCCCAGACAATACTTCACAAGGAGGGTGTCCCATGAGGAACAATCCCCTTACAGAACCCAGAGGGCACATGCTTTCTGAAGGAAACACTCGGGTGGTGGTTCTTGTGGGGTACCTACACTCCCACACGGTGGCCTAACAGTAAACAGGAACTCCTGAGCATACCTTAAGGATAGGTAGATTTTCCTGGTTTGCCTGAAACACCGCCCTGTTACAGAGACCCGCAATTCTGGACAAAGCGAGCCAGGTGGCTGAACTCTTGTCAAATGAGACACCTGGCGGGGGCAGGAAAAAAAAACAAAAAGAAAAATAATGCATTATCTTTGTGTTAACATCCCATAAAAAGGTAAATGTTTCATCTCATTTCCCAACTAATGAAACTAGTCAGGTTTCAGGGCAAAGTCAAGAGAAATCTCAAACCCATTCCCTTAACTCCTTACCAAATGATAAAAAACAAAAACAAGAACTTAAAAAAAAAGAAAAAAAAAGCCACATAAGGTAAGGCTATGGTGTGGGGTGGGCCTGGGCCTTACCACTCTGATTCTCTGTCGTGTCGGCTTCATGGATTTGATTGTCGAACCACATGTGGGCCACGGTCATCCGGTTCTGAGTCAGAGTTCCAGTTTTATCCGAGCAGATGGTAGATGTGGACCCCAAGGTCTCCACGGCTTCTAAGTTCTTCACTAAGCAGTTTTTCCTTGCCATGCGTTTGGCAGTAAGGGTCAGACATACCTAAAAACCATTAGGAACCAATTATTTCAATCTCAACAAGAATGGAATTCTATAGAAACTGTGGGTACTTCCTAATATGGAAGATGCTGGTCTAAAATTAAACCTCTCTGGCCATCCTCTGAAGTCTGAATAATAATGGGAACATGTATAGAGGGCTCCCCTCTTCCCATAAAGCAACAGATTAAGAAAAGTGAAAATAGCCAGGATTTACTGAATTATAGTGCCCCTGCTCACCCCCTAATTGTCCTCCTTTGTTATATGCTGTGGATCATGTGATCAAGTAAGATCAAGATTTAGACCTATTTAGGCTTTGGGGTTACTATCTTCCATGTAAAAAACACGCCACGCCTCCCTGCTATCTAACCCTACCACGCACAAGCACGTGGTGATCAACCCCGAATCAGCGGCCGCTTGGGGGGAGGGGGCGGTTCTCAGGTGTCAGCGGATGGAAGAGTGTGCGCGGTTTTCCCTGAGCTGCTTACCGTGACAGTGGCCAGCAGACCTTCGGGCACGTTGGCTACGATGATGCCGATGAGAAAGATGACGGCCTCGAGCCAGGTGTACTCAAGGATAAGAGAAAGGATGAAGAAGGACACACCTAGGAACACGGCCACACCCGTGATGATGTGGATAAAATGCTCAATCTCAGCAGCAATGGGAGTCTGTCCTCCTTCCAGCCCGGAAGCAAGTGTGGCAATTCTTCCCATCACGGTGCGATCCCCGGTGTACACGACAATGCCACGCGCGGTACCTTAAAAAAGGAGGGAGGGGGAATTGTAACATGTTTCATCACAGAAGTCACAGCTTTTGGACGATTACCTGCCGCAGTTAAAAGAGACAAAACTACACGTTTCCAAGGGCCAGCTCTTTGGTGGGTTAATGCAGTTTCACACCACGGAGACTCTGGCGAAGGGCATTATTATCCAGGAGCAGGACAGCAGCTCCCAAGGCCACTGCCAGGTTAGCACGCCCAACGGTAGAGGCGTGTGGGAGGTGGGGGGTGAGGACAGCCGGCCAGCCAGCCCCCAGGCTTCCAGAGCCTTCCTGCCAATGACTGAACCGCATCTGCTGTGCTTGACCACAGCAGTCAGACAAGAGGCCAACAAAACCAGAACAGGAATTGCGTTTCTGGTTTTTGTTGTTGTTATTAATGCCCAAGATAAACAGCACGCTGTGAACACAACAGCGCCTTAAAATGGTCTGTCTACCTTCCACACAGTTGGTTGAAAAGAAGGCAATGTTCCTCGTTTCCAGGGGGTTTTCATTTGTGAAGTCTGGAGACCTAGTCTGGGGCTCTGATTCACCAGTGAGTGAGGAGTTGTCCACCTGTCCGTGAGACAAGAGGGCTGTGTGAACACACGCCGGGCTGCCCTGCGCACTCCGCCTGAGCCCTGGGGACCCCGCTGAACCCACCTTGCAGCCGTTGGCAGAGATGATTCTGAGGTCAGCAGGAATTCGGTCCCCTCCTTTCACTTCCACCAGATCCCCAACTACAACTTCCTCTGCGTTAATGCTCATTTTTTCACCATTTCGAATCACCAGGGCTTGCTTTGGGAGAGAACAGTTTACACTATTCAATCCGAGAAAAGAGGCTGCCAACAAGGACTGGACAGTGTTGAAACAAGAAAGCCAAACTCCAAAGGGATCTCTAATATGAATTATACAAGTACACGACAAGGAGATTATTGATCTATTTATACAAGTTACAAAAGCTTGTTGGGTTATCTGCAAGGTGGCCCTCCTGTTCCCATCAGCTCAGAAACCTTAGCTCCACACTAGCTCTCATCCCCAGGGGTCTCAATGGAGAGGGCAAAGCAATCGGTACCTGGGGGACCATGTTTTTGAAGGATTCCATGATCTTGGAACTTTTAGCTTCTTGATAGTAGGAGAAACAACCAGTTATGATGACAACAGCTGATAGTACCACACCAAGGTAAAGCTGGAAGGGAACAAACAAGTTAGAGCCACAGGCTTGTAGGAAGGAGCTGGGACCATTCACTTTTGGCCAAATAAAAACCAAATTTTTTAACAGGCCAAGGCTTCAGAAACAAATACAGAGCTCGTGTCTTCAGATTTATCTTCCTAGAGACTGAGTACAGGCAGGTCAGAAATGGGGGTCCCAGAGACACTTGGTTATGACACCTTGACCGACTTTTGAAATGTTCTACCTGTATCAATTTCTCCCACCTTATTAAAATAAAGATCTTTTGAGGTGCCTGGGTGGCTCAGTAGGTTAAGCCTCTGCCTTCGGCTCAGGTCATGATCTCAGGGTCCTGGATCAAGTCCGGTGTCAGGCTCTCTGCTCAGCAGGGAGCCTGCACCCGCCCTCACCTGCTTGCCTCTCTGCCTACTTGTGATCTCTGTCAAATAAATAAACAAGTAAAAAAAAGAAAAAAAAAAACTAATATAAATAAAATAAAATAAAGATCTTTTCAAAACAACTTGTGACATCCGAAGAGGGGCTACCAAACGCTTCAGGATGTGTGTTATGGGCCAACAATAAAAGCAGTGCTCTGCGGTGTGCATGGCAGCTGGCCCCGGGCCAGGACCTGCACAGCGCTGTCTGTTCACTGCAGCCACATGTGCAGTGATGTCCAGCGTGGAAGAGCATCTAGAAGTGGGAGATGGAGAGACAAACTGGAAACGAAGAAAGAATGGATGGGCCTTGAAGGCCATAGTTGCTAACACTGCTTTCCCTCGTGTTTGTTTGCTTCTAAAGACTTCTGTGAGAGAGGGAGAGAATCCTAAGCAGACTCCTTGCTGAACATGGAGCCCAGTACATGATCTCATGGCCCTGAGATCATGACTTAAGTGGAAATCAGGAGTCGGGTGGATGCTCAACCAACTGAGCCACCCAGGTGGCCCTCTCCCGCCTGTGTAAGATGATCAGCTAACCAGTGGTAACCAGTGGAAAACAAGGGAGTGGCAAGGAGGAGAAGGGTACCTCATGCACACTTAGTCATCTAAATGAGGAGCTACAGAACTCACGTTATCATTTTGAGGTTCCTCTTCCGTGGCAGCCTGGATGCCGTAAGCTAAGAAACAAAGAATTGCTCCGATCCACAGTAACATCGAGAAACCCCCAAAGAGCTGCCGACAGAACTTGACCCATTCGGGAGTGGTGGGAGGCGGGGTGAGAGCATTGGGGCCGTCTCGAGCCAGGATCTCTGCAGCTCGAGCAGTTGTCAAGCCCTGAGAAGCAGAGGAATGGAAGTTAGACACGCTGCCCCAGAACGTACAAGCGCATTTATCTACCTGGTAGCTTGAGAGCCCCAGTAATGGATTTGGGAAGAAACAAAATCCCCCAAGCTAGAGAACCTTAAAAGCCTGGCAAGTTCTGATAAGGACCCTCTCCTGGTCCGGGCACACAGCTGTCCAAACTTCCTGAAGATCCTACAATACCCAGACTCGTTTTACATTGATCCATGGATAGATCTGCATGCAGTCTGATCTAAGTTAGGTAAGGGACACAGGCCAAATGGTATTTTTACCAAAAAGATACAGCAGTGTTAACTCATTGATTCAGTTTTGCAAATTAAGAGCTTTGAGTTCTTTTGCATACTCAATCTGTCAGGGACCGGAAGAAAGAAACCCTCTGTAAGCATCAAAAAAAGAGAAAAACCTCTGTAGGAATCCAACCTGTGAATGGTTTAATAGCTAAGTTTTCAGTAAAGAAGTCTATCCTGTGAATGGCAACTAAAAGGACGGTCTGGCTGGGAGGGTTCACACAGGTGTACATTCCAGCCCACCCCCAGGAACCTGCCAGCTTCAAAGTATTCACTGAAAAAATCTCACTGTACTAAAGCCTCGTGCTGCTCTAAATGGGCCTTAAAACCAAGATACGTGGATGGCACACAGTAGATACAAGGCTCCTATGACAAGGGGAAGAAAATGCGATTACTTTCGTATTATCAAAATACCCAAGTGGGGTGGGGGGGGGGGGAGACAAAACCTGTATCTGCCCAAAGTATCTATTAATAAAGAATTCATACTCATGATATTTTAAATATTGGGAGTTACCTAGGGAGTATGAAGAACAGGGAGATGAAAGCCAGGCAGTTAAGAGAAAGTGAGACTTGGCTAGGACCCTCCCTCAAGTTCCTGGTGGAACCCCAGGGCAGAGTAACGGACACCCATCATCCGAGCGCTCCGTGTGTGCCGGGCACGGAGGTTGGGGCTACCCTCACTCTCCTGAGGCCCCCTTCCCAGGCGTCACTACAAGGGAGAACACGTGCTCAGCCGCCCAACAGTGAGCAGCAGCTCTGTCTGGGAGTCAGGCCTCCCCTCCGAGCGCAGGACACCCATGCCAGCAGCGCCGCTGACAACTTCTTGAGGATGTGTTGAAATAATGGGGGCACAGTGGCTGGCACCCATGTGAGTCCCCAGAGTTTTTACATTTTGCACAGAAATAACAAACTGCACCCTTCCCCGACTGTTTACTTTTATGTCATTCGTGCGGCAAATTTAATACCAGGTAACAAGGACCCCCAACACAGGCTTTGCGGAAAGATTACTTTAAATGGGGTAAAATGACAAGTTTTGGATGAATACTAGAATAACCAAGGTTCTGGAGCAATGGAGCTAGATGGCAAAAGTGCAAAAACTTAAGTGCTGAAGATTCATCTCACTCAAACATTCAACTTCATGTCACGAACGCGGAAGAACAGAGACAAAGATCTGTAATCGAAAGGTCAGGGAAGGAGCGCCGCTGTGGAGCCACTCCATTTCAAATCCAGATGCTTCCCCTGGTTAGATCTCACCTGTTATAAAACGGGGACAATAATGTCCACTTTCAAAGTGTCAGGAGCCAAGAAAATACTAAAGAAGAATCCAAAAGCCTGAGCTTCACCTGAGGCACAAGAGATACTCAGAGGGTGCCTGTCACCCTACTCCTCCCAGAGGCTCCAGGCTTAGGTCTGTGACATGGGAGAGAGGCCCCAGGGAATGATCCCATAAAAGCGAGACATGACAACATACTCGACTCAGGTCTGTTCCGTATTTGCGATGAAGTTCGTCAAGGCTAAGTTTATGGTCATCCTAAGGGGAAACAGAAAATGAAAGAATTAAACACTGTTCCACAAAAAAAAAAAGGTCAGAGGAAAGCATTAATGTCACTCCTGGCAGGTACTGACTCAGCTCAGCTAACAGGCTTTCCTTTCCTTCCCTTGCAATGTGGGAGACCTCTCACCGATCCCCAGTGGCTCGGCAGCCACACAGCCCTGTGCTGAGAGCCCACCCTGGAGGATGGTGGAAGCTGTGGGACAAGCCCCCTGCGACCCTCCTCGGCTTCAGGAAGGCCCAGGAGTCTCGGCACTGGACGGAAACCTTGCCGGCCTTCTCGGATGACCAGCACGTTCTAGACAGGCTGTGTCGGCGGAAGCCTCCACAAGCTGGAGGGGCTCGAGGTCTCCCCTCTATCTGCTATCATCCAGAAACAGAGAAAAGTGGAGGCCCCCCTGATATCAACCACAGTTCCTTCTGTGGACCTTTGGTTATGCCAGGGCGGTGGATAACCTTCCCAATGCTCCAACAGCCTGGAAAGTGAAAATTTTCCATATTGACCTCTACGGCTTGGTAAGGTCTGTAGAAACAACCACAGTAATGGCTTCACTTTTCAAATAAAGCCTCTGACTGAAGGATTCAGGGGGCGGTGGGGGGGGGTAGATATCGAACACCCAACAGATAGGATTCAATTAACTTACAAGGAAAACAGAAAGCAACCTGCCTCCTAATACTCACCATAGAAACTTCTTTCTTCAGTTCATCCATATCCCGCTCTTTCTTGGCCTTCTTCTTGTCGCCATGCTCTGAAACGGCTGCGGGTTCATATTTATCACGTCCGACCTACAGGAGATGTGGGAGAGGTGAGGCTGTGTATGATGAACACACGGGAGATTCTGGAGCAGGGGATTTCAACAGGTTTTAGGACGGCCAACAACAAGACAGTACTCGTGGAAACGCACGGGAATGTAGGTGCACAAACCACAAACTAAACAAGAGCGACTACGATTGTAAGTACTGCGCATGCACGACACGCCGTCTGCGCCCAAGGGCATTAAGACCAGGGGAGAAGTCACGGGAGCCACAGAAGGGTCCCGCCAGGTACTTCCATTTGTGGTGAACAGGGAGAGGGTGGTGCAGCCGAAATCTCTGCACCTCCCCCTTCCATCCACCCCACTGAGAGAATGTAACCATCTTGACATTAGTAACTGGGGTGCTGATGCCTCTGCGTTCTGAACCAGCCAAGTTCAAGGTAGACCCCTGCTCTCTATCCTCGGGTGAGTCCCTGACTCTCAGGCTCCTGCTTTTTCCTCCCTAGCATGGAGAGAATCACTGTGCCTACCTCCACGTAGCGTTTTCTGGGAGAACCAATTAAACAAAACCCTTAGATGCAAGTCACTTTTATCATGTTTAAATTCTCAGCTTTGCCAAGAAGCCATTAAAGACCCAATTTAACTTTTTTTAGGTCTTACATAAGAATAGTGACCTGTTCATCTTTTCTTATATATATAAAAAGAAGTTAGCCTAAGAATACTTAAAGTTATTTAAATAAAAAAGAGAGAGAGAGAGAGAAAAAAAAAAGTCCTCTCCCCAGTCTACATCCTGAAAATAAAGCCCCCAAAGGCAAAGCCCCTGGAAATGTTTTGACATAAGCAGGGTGGAGGAAAGCATGTGCATTATCACACAATTCACAGGACCCACCTACGCCCTCGTGAAAACTGGAACAATTTTTAGAGAAAACGGTGATTCTCTAGTTTAAATTTAGAGTGTTCCACATACCCCTCCCCCCCCCACTCCGTTTAAAATGCTGGAGCTTATCTAGACAAAGCCTGAACTTGGTGCTTCAGAGCTTGGTCAGCCCAGAAGAGGCCTTCTCTCCAGACACCCCCACTGCACAAACTGCCTCCCGTAACTGTCACCTTAGAGGGAGCAGGGGAAGGAGAGAGAGCAGCATTTTTCTTAAAATGGATGCTCCGTCGTGCTACTGCTCCATTACCTGGTACCTCTCCCTTGCTCACTTCCAACTAGCAGAAGTACACTGCTAGCTACGAAAGCAATTAATTGAGAACCTGTGTCCAGATCAAAATTTTACTGTGCTTATAAAAAAAAAAAAAAAGAAAAGAAAACAACAACAAAAAGGACACAGGTGTCTCTCAGTCACAGCCAAGACGGCTGCAAATAAAATACAACACTCACTTGACTTTGGGAAACATCCTCTCTTAAGACTCTAAAGAGAAATCCTGCCCCAAATGAGTTGGTGCGGCCCACAAGCAGAGACATTTTTATTATTCATGCTGTTCAACTCCCGTGGTTCCTTCTGCACTGTTCCTTGACTAACTTCTCCCACCAGAGTGGAGTTCTTTTTGTTTCTATCTTATCTGTTAAGAATGAAGCAGGTCTAAAGATAGTCAACATTCTTGAAATTCTCTCCACTGTGGAGCAACCACATTTGTAAGTGCCTCTTTGCAGAGAGCCCTCCGTGCCAGTGTTAAAATGGAAAATAATCACACACTGAAAGCAAACACACAAATAAAACAGAAAGAAAGGACAGGGCTTCCACCAGACAAGAACCACAGCCTGAAGTGGATTTCTTTCCCGTATTTAATGGGAAAGCACATCACTTAAAAGTCGTTTTAAAGGCATTGACTAGGGAATCTCTAAAAGACTATGTGGTCAGTTTGTATTGACTTTTAAAACAGAGTTCACAATTTCTCTTTTAAGCAAGATATCATTAATTCAAGTTCAATTTAAATATGTGAAAACCAGATTTAAAAAATCCCTCTGCCTCACCCCCTATATGCTTGATGCTCAGACTTTCAGTATTTTCCACTCCAAAAAAGGGGGAGAGAATGATTAAGAGCGAGAGGCCCTGGACAGGTTCCAAAGTTGTATCCCCATTTACAGAAAAGGATCCTGCCTGCAGACTCCGTTATCAGTGGTTAAGTTGGCTGGGAGTTTGACTTCCTAATAGCTCGCATCCTCCCTCATCAACTCATGCTATATAAGGCCGAGTTTTAAATGAGGACATCTGTGAGAGAGACATGGCAAGTATTAACATGTGGAATTTCGTCTCCTTTAAGATCTTAATTTTTTCAATGGGCAATGTTTGTCCAGAAGACCAGACATCATTTACAATTCAGTTCTTCCCTACAAGTAAAACAATGATTTAATATCCGCTTATTGTGACAGAAACGAATTATTTCTTAAGTCTCCATTAAGACTCAATTATCATAGGTTTGAAGCAGAAAAATATGTGTGTTTGTGTGTTTGGGGTAGAGGGAGTGTAGAGTAGGATGGGGAACAATGCTAAAAATTGGGTGAGACGGCATTTTCTTTATTATTTCCTTTAAAAACATTTGGGGAAAATGAGAGAAACATGGTTTCCCCAATTGACTACAAGAACCTTTCCTGCAGGTTCTGAGCAGTGGGCACACATTCTTACTTCTTCAATCAGAAAACTCAGATCACTTCTCCTACACCCACCATGCTCCCTGCAATGGCACCCCCCACACACACACACCCCAAGGTCTCTGAGGGAGGATACAATGGGAAGCTCAAGGTTCCCATGAGGCCCCACATCAATGGGACACTGACTAGTGAAAATGATGAAGTGAGTTAGGTTCTGGTTTGTGTGTGTGTGTTTTTCCATTGCTAATTTAGGAAGCGGGAGGTCACAAGGAGGGCAGGGGCGTGCCCAGTGTGACACGGCTGAAAATGGGTCCTTACTTCATCCTGTGCTTCCCAGGGATTCCATTCTCCCAAAGATGCCCTAAGGACTTCTGCTACTGTTGGATCTGGGCAGTGGGAAAAGGTACCCAGGACATGGGAAGAGAAAACTCCCGACAAGAGAAACCAAGGTGAACACAAGTAATGAGGTTCACTCATGTAAAAACACGGACCACCCCCTAGATGTGCTCCTTTGTCTCTGTCAGTAACGAAAAGCCTAAAGAGGGGACCCGTCCCACCACAGCAACAGATGGCCCTGGGGGCAGCCAGGAGTTCCATGAGCTTCAGACTTCTAGAACTGCTGAAGCTGCCTCCGGGCTACTGGGAAGCTCTGGACATCCATGCCCTTTCAGCTGGCATGGCTGTCATGGTTGAGGTAAGCCCCACCCCCACCCCACCCCGCCATCCTGGATGGCTGCGGGACCCTCAACAGTCAGCCTCAGCTGTCGTCCCTCCAGAGGGCAGTAACATTTGGTGTGATGACTGAAGAGTCTAGAAGGCATTCTGACTGTCTGATTCATCAAGGGGCTGCTGTCAAGCCTGAAAACAAAACACCTAAAACCCAAGCCTACACACAAACTAATAAAGCTTTGGACCAGCAAGAGGGGCCAGAAGGGGCGCTAGGCCTTCCTTCATGTGGGGGGGAAAGGGGGGGGGGGACATGGGCTCTTCCCATCTTCGCGGGATTGTGCATGATTAAATCATGCTCAAACACAACGGTGTACTTAGAGGTACTCTGCAAGCACAGGACCATGGTTATTGTAGAACTGGGTTTTAATTAACATATAAATTACTGCCATTCCTCACCTCCTATGAAAACCCCTTTCAAGCTTAAAAAAAACAACCCATTGGGGTATTTTTTTTAATCTCATCAGTTAAAACATAAAGTATCAGAAACGATCAAGCCCAGTTCATTACAACCCCCAGTTGTGCCTAAATGACTAAGTGGTTTAGTTTACATGCAAGGAATTTTCTAGCTGGGGACCCAGGGCTCCGAGGTGGCCGTGGCCAGGGTTGAGGGAGGACACACACTGCCTGAATACTGCAGCTGCTCTGTGCCTGGAGCAGCATTTAGGGCAGTTAAAGAATGAATTGGCTTCTTCTGCAGGAGGTGACCCAGGGGACCACCACACCAGGCCTTCATATTCCTCGTCACTCACCTGAACATGCAGCAGGCTGGAGAAGGTCATGAAGCAAAGTCAGAGCAATGGGTCCCTTCATGAGACCAGCTCAGGACCCCCATACTTGGACTGTAGCCCACCCAGCTGGGCGTGGGGAGAACCCAGCTCCAGCTCTAGCCAGCAGGCTCCCTCAGCCTCCCAAACAAACTAGGCATAACCTTCCTCCCCAGTTTCTTAAGGAAATTCTTAAGGAGCTTGCCGGCCCGCCTGCCCTGCAACTGTACACCCATAATCAAAAAAATATTGTAGAATGTCTAAACGATCTATATACTTTAGATTTACTCTTAGATTTACCTCTTTTAAAATTCTTAGTTCTAATATTCTTAGTTCCTTCAGTGATTGAAAAGAAAACAAAACAAAACCCAAGACTGTTTTTTCACTGGGGTTAATTAACTCAGTTAACCTCCATCATTAGGCACTGGGTTATGAAGAGTTAAAACTTTCTGCCTATTCCTTCTATCCGCTGCCCACCTCACCCCTTTTCTCATTTTTATAGAGCACTCTTTGGCTGGTGCTACTCAAAAGATGCTGTCAGTTTGAGAGACAAGGATTACTAGCTGGCACCAGCGTTCCAAGGGGACTGAATAAATTCCCAGTCATCATTCCTCAGTTGGTACACGAAGCGTAGGGTACGAAGTAAACCAGCTGGCAGGCTGAAGAGGACAAAGGCAGCACAAGGCTCCAGACACAGGTCACCCGAACTGAAACAATAAAACCAATATGGCCCCACGGAAGGATCATGTGAAAGATGTTAAGAAAAACAGAAAAGGGTATCGCCCCAAAGTGCCCAAGGGCCCTGGCCACGATGACAGCCTGGAAAGATAAATCCGACACCAAGACCCACTGATCCCCACAACTGGCACTCTCCACTTTCTCCCCAACAATACAAGCCCCAAAGACAAAGCACCAGCCACCACGAACCAACGCTTTGGGTCACTACTAGAAAACACCAAACAGTTGTTACTCAGTAGAGTTTGGATAAAACCAGATTCAGAGATAATTAATGTTTAGGTATAATTCATTGTACAGTCACAAAGGAAGTAAGGAATGAGGTGTACTGGCCCCAATTCCCAAGGCTCAGGATGCAAATGAAACCCGAGAGAAAAACTGCAGGGCGGGTGGATGGATGGGGGGCTCTCTTCTCGCTGATCGAATTTGCTACCCAAACATCAGTCAAATAAATGTGAAGAACTTCTTGTGGATTCCTGACAACAGATTTCAGCACAACTAATGAGGTGAGTCATATGCAAAGAACAGTCTCTCTGAGATTCCAGCCAAAGAATACACTTCCTCTCATACACTCAATTCATAGCAACGTGAGAAAAGTTCAAACCTGACTTGGTTACGTCTCCTCTTCCAAAAATACAGAAACGAAGGAGAGCGTAAAAAAAAAAAAAAAGAAAAAGAAAAAAAATAGCCAGTGGGTTTTCAAATTCTCTTTGCTTCGCATTATTATCGCTTACCGGCCATGTATTTTCAGAGTAACCCAGAACTGGACAGCTCTGGCAGGGATGGGGAAACATTCTGCCCAGCGTCATGCTGTCCAAACGCAGCCACTCTGATTACTGTGAGCCCATCTGATCTGACACTCGTGTTTCTTCTTCTGGCCTGCTAGCTGGCAGAGAGCCCTGGGCAGCTAGAAGGCACCGTAGCACAAATGTTCACACTCCCTTCCCATCACAGAGGGTTGAAAAAGCAAGCCCTCCCACCCCCCCCTTTTTTCTTTCAAGTCTTACAAAGACTTAAAAAAAAAAAAAAAAAAAAAAGAAAGTCAAGTTCCTTGCTTGAAAAGTGAAAGTAGACAAAAGCTCTAAGATGCTGTTAAATTAGGAGGTCAGCAATGTCGAGGGATACTTCCACTTGGCTTTCCTTTGGAGGGTAATTAATAGTAGTTCCTATTATCTTCCATCCTTAATATGTTTTTCAGGTGAAAGAAAAATTCTTGTCTGGCTTTGGAGGCCTTAAGACTAACCGATGAACAGGAAACCTATAGTTCATAAAGATCTGATCTTCTCTCCATGCCAAATCCTTGGTAAGCCTGACCATAGCTGTGATATGTGCCTGCACTGCACTCACTTTGGACAGAACAGAGATGACTGCATTCCGTCCTGGGGGCCAGGAGCCTACTTAAAGGGTCAGCTGAAAACCTGAAGCTTGAGAGCTTTAAAAAAAAGAAAAAAATTATATATATATATATAGTTTGTTTGTTTTGTTTTTACCTTTTCATTTTTAAATGAACAAACTGATTTTTCTTACTTTTGCCTACAAAATCCTTCAAACAGTTAAAGCCTTTATCTAATTGCTAAGTTTGGATTATCTTTAAGACAACACAGCCTGATTTTGAACAGAAAGTCACTTAACTGTTAATTTGTTGCTAAAATAATCAGGAAACAAGGACTTGGAAAAGTTCTGGAATGGAGCATGTTTGGGTACCAAGTCTATTGTGCTTTCTAATTCTGGGTTCACTTTTTACTTTTAAATGCAACTTAGTGGTTAACACTTCCAGAAGTTTACAAGAAGCTGGGTGGGGGTGGGGAGGAATGTCACCCTCTGTACCAAATTGTACACCTTTCTTCAGTTTTAGCTCTCATCTGAATGCGCATTTACTGAATTTTTTAACCCCCCTGCAGGGTGCGGGAGGGAGGTTACAGGGGTTAGCCTCCTCTCAGCCTCCTCATTGACAATGCAGACCTCCCCCTTCCTTACCCTCCCACCCAAAGGTGAGTCACTAGAGTGTTACAAACTTACTGGCAGAGAACACTACAAATTAACAAACAGTAAGTTACCAAAAGAGGATACACCCTCAGAACAGGGTACAGAAAGAACCCTGAGCCGTGAACTGTCACACTCACACACTGAACACTTCAGAGACAAAAAGAGTGTGATGCAACCTGGGCACTCTGGTCCCAGCCCTCTGGTCCAGCCCCCCCAGCTGGTCAACAGTTCCTCCTGTAACCGCTCTCCGCCTGCTCCAGGCCAGGCCTGGGCAACTTTCCACTCTGAGGACTCTGCCTTCCGAGGTTTCCAGTCTAAAGTACTCGCTTTATAGCGGCCAGAGGGGATTTAGTCACACTTTCAAGTTGAGCTCCCAAAGGGCAGCTGATAATGTCACCATAGGATTTCTGCTGACATGTGTATCCCTTGTGCAACCGTCACCTGAAATCTTTTTTCCCCCGGCTCCTCTTGAAATCACCACCCATAAGCTAGGATTTATTTTCCAGGTAACTAAGTTAATATTCAAACAATGGAGAACCACACGGAAGGACCTGGTGACATCCCTCCCACCCCCAGCTTCTGTAAACTTGAGAAAAGAGAAAGGTTTTTTTGTGTACCTTTTGGTGAGCTAGTTGTGGGTGGCAGGCCTGACTGTGGCATTAGGCCAAGTCACTGGCAACAACACCCAATATGAAAAAAAGGGATAAAATCCTATTTCATCCAGGAATGATTCAGCAGGAGCTGAATCTTTCATTTTCTTACCGAGAGCTTAGGAACTAGATTTTTAAGGAGAAATAAAATCACCTGAAATACCATCAAAACTTAGGCCTCCAAAGCAGTGGGAAGAGGAGGGGAAGAAATTAACAATGACCTTAAAAATTAGCTGCCAGCACAGGCTTCCTGGTTAACCAATTATCATGAGGGCTTTAGTCACCACTCCACCCACATTTTAATCCCCATGTGGAAAAATCCCAACATTTCAGCATAAAATATCCTTCTGAACACTGGACTATCTATCACGGTAAGTCACTGGGGACAGAAGGGGTGACTTATCTCAGGAGAATCACCAACAAACACACATCTCCCCCCTATTTAATATTCAATTTACCAGAGTCCCCCAAAACGCTTACTATGACCCAGCAGATAAGGAGCCTATCATCCTGGGAACCAGCTGTAATTCATTTTTGTGTTTGCAGCTACTTCCTTTTTATACTAAGATCCCTAAGACATCCTGAGTTCAGAACCTCCACAACCCAGGTGTGCGAATCACCACTGTTGTGCATGGGTTCGCTTATAAGAGACAGGTAACAGTGGCTAGAACTTAGTTACTCAAACAGCTCTTAGGGACATTAATTCAATTATCACAAATACCCCACTTTCATCTGAATGAAGAATAACACTGGAGTTCTGCATATAAGGCAACGTTAAGTGGGTGAGTGTTCAGGCTGGGGAGGCCACAGGCTGTTCAGGAATCAGGCAGGCTGGTGTGTCACTAACCAACCATTTGACCTTGAACAAGTCACTTCACCTTCCTAGGCCTTGAGTACATATCCCCAGTCACTACACCTCCCCCCGCCCCCAAGCAGGAATGTCCAGCTCAGGATATCAACTCTTCTCTTTTTTTGAGGGAAGGGAGATAAAGGGGTGAGCTTAAAAGGTCTTGTTTATGGGAATGACCTAGGGTTTGTCAGTGTGGCCTCGGACCACTAACCCACTTTTATATCGTGGGGAGTATGCTGGCTGGTTCTCAGCTCTTTGCCTCCAGCTTTGTAACCAGGGCCAGCCTTCCACATTCTGTGCTTTTAAAAGATACTGGTGGTACCTGCCACTTCTCCCTACCCTCCCTATCAGGTTCAAGGCTTTCTAATCACCTCCTTCAACACCCAAAATTAAGAATCCCCAAAGAACACACCGGGCCTCTTCCCCCACCACTCCCGCCACCCTGCGGAGCCCTGAAAATCTCCAAAGACCTACTAGATGCCCGCATCCTGCAAGCCCTGGAGATAACGGAGCGCCTGTCCTCCTGCCCGTGTTCTCACGACCTGGTCATTTTCTACCATTAATTGATACTTTGTGGGGGGCGGTTATCTTGTATAAACTTTTCTCAACTTGACTTTGGCTCCGTTAGGGTCTGATACTCGGTCTTTTGCCGTGGCTACAGGTTATCGCAGCTACGACGCACAGAGACACAAAAACGAGCTGTGGCTCTGGTCTCGCCAGAGCTTCGTGGATTCTCCGCCCCTGCCCCGGAGACCCCCTGGTTCCTTCGGGAGCCGCTCTCTCCCTCGGGTCTGCGCTCCTACCACCTCGTCCCGCCCGCCGCCGGCAGTCCTTTTTCGGGTTTATTGTACCCAAAGGCCCTGAAGAGCCAGCCAGTCCTCCTTCCAGGCTCATCCCTCAAAAAATAAAACAAAACTCTACACACCCCTCCCCACCAGGGAAATGACCACTCCAGCCGCCCCAGGGCGCATCCAGTGTTTATAGAAAGCGGCCCATTAAAGCTCTCAAAAGTATACCTTAAAGGCCATCTTAGGGCGGTGAAGACACACCCTTTCTGGCACCAGCCAGCACGACCAGCTCCGCAGTGAAGGGAAGCCAGTTTTTGTTGTTTTTTCCCCCCCTCTTTGGGGAGGGCGTCCGCCTCTCCGGGTAACTGGCTAAGCCCCAGCGCCACCGAGAGTGGGAGCCTCACCCCCTCAGGGCCGCCCCCGCGTCGGAAGCCCCAGCGGGCGCCCGGACCCGGGCCGCGGTGGGAAGGCAGCCCGGGAGGGGCCCCGGCGGCGCGCCCCAGGGGAAGGGGAGGAGCACGCCTTTCCTCCGGGCACTGAGGGCGGAAGGAAAAGGGAAGGCAAGAGATGGGAGGTGAGGGCGGGCGGGGGGAGGGGAGGGGAGCCGGCTCCGGGGATGCCGCGGCCGCCAGCTCCTTCCCGGGGCGGCCCCGCGCCGTCCGCCCTCCTCCTACTCCGGGCCCCGCGGCTCCCGAGCGCCGCCTCCAGGAGCCCCCGGCCCGCAGCGCGCTGGGACCCGGGGGTCCGCGGCCAGCCCCGCGCCGCCGCCCGCCCGCCGTCCCCCCGGCGCTCCTTCCCCCCGCCCGCCCTCCCGGCCCCCATTGCTGCGCTCCCTCCGTTTCCAGAGTGCGTCGTCTTTTAAGCCCGGCCGCCCTGCCTGCCCGTTCCACGCCGCGCCGCTTCCTCCTCCGCCGCCTCCTGCTGCGGCGGGCGCCCTCCTGACTTCTTCTTCCTCCTCCTCCCTCCCGGCGCCCCCTCGCCGGACTTGCCGCACACTCACCCCTTTCCCCATGGTGGCGGAGGTCTGTGCGCGCCGCCGGGTCCTGTCGCTGGAGAATCAGAGAGGAAAGAAGAGAGCAGCTCCCGGCCGAGCTAGCACGGCCGGGGGAGCGGAGAGGAGGGAGCTAGGGCTGCCGCGGGGCGGGAGGGAGGGAGACCGGCCGGCGGCTCGGGCCGATGCCGCCGCTGAGGCTGCTACCGCTGCTGCTGCCACGTGTCCGCCTCCTCCCGCCGCTGCTCCGCGCCCCAGACCCCGCCGCAGCTCAAGCCCGCGCCTCCTCCTCACTTCCTAAAATATGCAACCTGCGTGTTTGCCCCGCCCACGCCGCAGCACGTCACCGTTACCGGAGCAACCTGACACCGGCCGCCGGCCTGGCTCCGCCCCCGCCCCAGGCCCCGCCCCCGGGGCCGGGCTGGCCGGCTGCCGCCCTTCGGGGCTCCAGGCAGGAGGGCGCCGGGACCCGGGGCGCGCGTGCCCAAGTCCCGGGAGGCCGCGGTCGCGCCACTGCGGGGCGCGCTGGCTGGCTGGGCCGCAGGGATTCTGCGGCCGTGCGGCTGCCGCGCCCCTCCTCTGGCCGTCCTGCGTGACACCGGCCTGCTTTGCAGGACACGCGAGGTCCGCAGTGGGTGCGGGTACGCTTTCGGAACTGGCTCCCCGAATCCCCGCGGGCCGTGGAATGAAACCGCAGACGAGCCTTTGCAGTGTTTCAGGGAGCTCCTGTGGGATTAAGGATCGAGTCGGGGTGGGGGTGGGGGATAGGGTGTGATTGCACCCGGCGCCCGCCTGAGGGACTCCGCCTCCCTCGCTGTCCAAGCCCAGCGCCCACCTGCAGATGGCCTGCCCAGTTTCTCGCTGCCCTCCCAAATGCCTCCTTTGCTCTGGGACTCGCGTGATCCACTTCCCACTCGGCCCCAGGAAGAATGGGTCTGGGCTGGCCTTGCAAAAGGTCCCAAGTGCCCTCCCCCTGCTTCTCTTCGTGACCCCAGTGACCGCCCAAAGGGCTTCCAGTGAAGTTTTTCACTATATTGTGTGAAAGAAAGCTGTTTGCCGTTTTGGGGGATTCGGTTTTTCGGGAAGAAACAAGAAGCCCAAAGGAATGCTTGTCTTTAGCAAACGGGGCTGTCTTGATGGGGAGATGTTCCAGGACCTGTCTAGATCCTCTCTGTGCCTCCCACCTAGCAGGGCAGCGCCCTTGCCTGCGCGGCCTTGGGTGCTGTGAGGGACTCCGGGCCTGGTGTGTGATGATAAGCTCCAGAACCCCCAGAGAGGCAGGGCCTGGTTGTGCTGTGGGACTTCCCTCCCATTAGAGCTTCTTAGCAGAGGCTGCTGTGGTTGAAGGCCTCCAGCATTGAGAAAACAAAGTATTATTATTAATAATACTTTCAGGGAGTCAGATATACTCTGGGAAAGCACAAGATTTGCAGGAGAAAGTCTCTATGCGTCTCTGGGAATTCCTACAAGAAATAAGGAAAATATTAACTTCCTAAGCAAGTTAAAGCTGACCCTCTGAACTCTTAAGTATTAATTTAACATGGACAAATAAGGTGCAAAGCTTGAAAGAAATAAAGAAGGAAGGAAGGAAGGGAAAAAGGAAAAATTGGCAACTGTATTATCAGTACAAACATTAGGGTAATTTTTATTACTTCTTCAAAGATAACTGTTTCTTACAGGAGTCTCTTCCTCTTGCCCAAGAATGCATTGTTAAAGGCTAACATCTCTTCTAGGGACCATCAGGCTTGGTTACATCCTTCCAGACCATGAAAAGCAGCGGAATTGTGACCTGGATTCAGATTCAAGACTGTTGGGGAAAGAGCCCTCAAGTCCAGAACAGAGTTCCCTACCCTGCTAATTCGAAGACAGTTACAGTGTGTTACCAGTGCTCTGCTCCAGGGCTCTAGAAAGTGGTTCTTTCACAAACCCTGAGAGCCCCCATGACTGCTTACCCCTAGAAAGCATTTGCTGGCTAAACATCTCTTAGACTGTTCAAGATTTATCATCCCATGGACTCCCCAGTCTGAATGGGAAAAGTACAACAAGAACGGCAACAAAATGTAGAAAGGAGAAGCCCGAGAGATGTAGATTTTTCCTACCAGCTGATCTCCTTTTTCTCCCTTCCTAAGTAAAATTATCTTTTTTTTTTTTTTTTTTCCCCATTCAAGACTATAACCTCGACAGATCAACACATTTGCCTTTGTTTCTAGAGCTGTTTATCTGGCCACTGAAAGATTGCTGTAGGTCCTTCCAGGAGGACCTCAAAGTTCTAGCTGAATTCCAGCGTGGGGGAACAGGCATAAAAATATAGGAAATGTTAACTAAAATCTTAATGTCGCCTTGCCTTTGCAAAGCGCTTTTCCATATAAAAGCCCCTTATGGCACCATAAGTCAGGAGGGTAAAGGGTTTTAGTTGCATTTTACAGAGTGGGAAACTGGAGGCTCAGGGACTTTCTTCTTACCTGAAAGCCATTCAGTTAGTGGGAGCCATCTTCCTGCTTCTAAAGTTTGTTCTCAGCACAGCACCAAGGAAGTTCTGGTGGAGGAAGAGCAGATGCTTCCAGCCCTGCTGTCCTCACATTTTTCTACATGCTTCTCTTTTGTAATCAAGAATACCTCCACTAGAGCCTTTTACTCCCCTGACCTTGCTCTTCCAAGGTCTGCTGTGGGGCATCAAAGGCAGAGAGCCATTATTTTTGTAGAAACGCCTCATGTAGATGAACACACACTCCCTCCATCCCACTTCTGAACCACTGGATCCCCCCTGCCAGAGGCAAATCCCAATCCATTCTCAAGGTACTTGATAGTGTGTCACTTTTTATTGCAGTCTTGTTGAAAGAAACGTAATTCAATGAAAAATTTCAGCATATCAGAAAGGGCTTTACTATTACCCCAATAAATTTGATGCTTTCTCTCAACAGCACCTCCCCCAAGTGCTATGGTCTGGGCACTTCTGGGCAGTCTTCAGGGGTGTTTTTAGGAGTAAAGTTTATTGCCAGGAGTCAATGGCGAATTTTAAGAGGTGAAGGGGAAAACTGTGGTCAAGAAGCAAGTGACTAAAGAGGAAGGTCCTCTTCTTGGGAAAGCTTTCTTTCTTCCTCTTGGGAGAGGTTTTGAATGGAACCTTAGAGATCGAATACTCCCTCATTTTCTGATGAAGAACCCAACCAAGTGACACTGTTGTCAGCTGTCCCAGGAGATGGGCTGAGTTTTGTGTTCATTTTCAAACTCCCAGAGCAGTGCAAGGGATACACACTCCTTCCAGAAGAGAGGGCAGGGCAAGTTCTGCCTCTCAACTGTATCTGCCTCTTGTCCTATCAGCTATTTTAAGCTCTTCACTCAGGACACAATCAGCCCGGAGACTCGGGCATTCTCAGACCCAAGACTGCCAAGTGTGCGTAGCCTAGAGGAGAGGAGGATTTGACACAACCATGGAGGCTTGGCCCAGCCATTGTGAACCGTCAGCAGATGTATGAAAAATATGATGCAAGCCCGTATTTTGAGCCAAGAATGCTAGCGCTTTGAACAAGCACTTGCTGAACTGAATAAACACACCATTGCAATTAAGGGCTTTAGAACATGAGTTGGAGCATATACCAAATGAGCATTTTCCATAGGGAGCAAGAACTGGGGGAGATCAGTGGGCCAGGGATCTTCGGCCCAGCTTGCGCTGGAGCCGGTGTGGAAACAATTGTAAACATGCATCTTTATCTTTCACCATTTCCTAGTCCCCCAGAAAACCACCTAGCCACCACTGTCACTGTCACTGTCACTTCTCGCTGTCCCTAAGTTCCTCCTAGACCGTTTCTCTCCCACCATTACAAATCCACTTTTTCCTGCCCAGCAGCCGACGGCTCACCTCCTACTTTTAAAGCACAGTTCTGGGCACACCACCAACATAGGCAATCTGTCGGTGAAATAAGTCTGACCCCCACCCCCGCAACTTTTCCTCCCAGCCTCCATTTTCTGCTCATCTCTTCATTTCCTTTTAAGGCTCTTTAGGACTCTCTTGAACAGATCTTCTTCTGTTAATGATTTTTGAAGCCCTCAAGTTTTGCTTCTGGAAATTCAGAAGAGTCAGCATTTCCTTGGTGCTTGTCCTGGAAGCTGCTATCAGCTGCACAGCATTGGATCCTCAGTCTTCCCCTCGGCCTCCCTTTCCTCTGACTGGCCCTCAAATCAGTTGTTCTTCTGAAGCGGTCTGGGTAAGTTAGATGCTAGCTGGCTGCCATGGCTTTGACGCAGAATCCTGACATTCAGAGCCGGGATGTGTTCCTCTACTCCACCGTTCACCCCTCGCCGTGCATCCATCCCCCCGTTGCAATAAAAACTCTATTGAGTGTTACGATATCCCGACAAAATCAACATCCACAGGGGCATTGCAGACAAAAATGGCAACAGAGGAAAGATCTAGACGGGAAAATATTCTATTGCCCGAGTCCCATCTGCACTCTGATGGTGGAGACTTGGCGTCCGGCAGGCCTACAACCCAACCCAGCGTGGGGAAGCCTGCCCCAGAAGAGGCAGCAGGAGAGAACGCTGTGTAACCCTTCTTGTTCTCGGGGGAATATAGTCAGGACCTCTAAGGAAATGAGCGCTACAATTGGGGGTGGATCAATTTGCTCTTCCTGGCCTTTAAGTCTTCCATGGAAAAACAACTGAGGAAGTTCCATGGAAGATGGTTTTGTGGAGAGCATCACTCTTCCATAGATGCTTGGGCACAAGAGCTGGGTTGCAGGGACTGTGCCGATTTTCCTTGTGGTAGAGTGAAAAGGAAAGAAGACAAAACCATGGAAAAGGCGTTTGGTTCATTTACAAAAACTCCCAGAGCTTTTCTACAGCAGTAGAAAGTAACCAAAAAGTAGGTCAGGTACAAAAATAGTAACCAGCTCAATTCATTTTTAACAGCTTAGGTTTTCCTCTAGAGGCTACCATTTTGGCTGATGGGTGACCTCCCCATGTGGACTTCCACTGATAAGCCCACAGATAAGGAAGGTTTCCTCTCGTTCCTCCCATCTCACGGAGATGCCCCTAAGAAACCCCAGAACTGCACTTCTTGGGCATCTCCTTTGAGCCTAGCACTGTGCCTGGTGCTTGTGACTAAAGATGACCGAGACACATTCTCTGCCCTCAAATAGTTCACCAACTGGCATAGAAGAAAGACACGCAGAGATACTGGTACCACGCTGAGAGGGGCTGGCAAGGATCTCTGATGGAGGCATGAAGGGAGAAGTGGTCGGGTCTGTCCGCAGAGGTGGAAAGCCTTCTCTGGCTGGGTATTGAAGATGGGTAGGAGTTGATGAAGTGGAGCTGTACGTGTTGGGGTGCAGGGGGGTGGACATGGGCGGGCGATTGCAAGCAAAAGCAACAGCGTAGGCAAACCCTTTGGGACATGAACTTCGTGTGTTGGAGGGCAGTTGTTTCAAATGGCTAGAGCGTGGGTAGTGAGGGAGAGCACAGCAGGAGAGCAGCCTGGAGAGGTGAGCAGAGTCCAGATTGTGGAGCATCTGGATGCCAGTCTGAGGGCCCGGACTTTATCCTGTTGGCCCTGGGGAGACGCTGCCAGGTTTGGAGCAGGGAAGTGGCACGATCTGCTTTGTGCTTTGCAAAGATTTTTCTGACCATCTCCGAGCACTGGGGTAAGCCTTCACCATCAGTCCATTTATCAAAGCTCTTCGGACTGTATTATTGAATTCACCTTCCCAAGACATCTATGTCTCCCCATATATCTTTCAGATAGCACACTAATTTTATTTTCTTCCTTTTCTACGCACACCCATGCATGCTTCATTCCTATTATCCTTCCCATTGGCCATGACTTCCCCCAAACAGAGTCTTTAAAATTGCTGGATATGAAAAACTGGGATTTCAACCTGATTTTAACAATCTGTCAGCACATGACCACCTGACCCTGGAAGACAGCTCAATTAGCTGGGAGGGTGTGGGCATGTCACTCCGCTTTCCTAATAGTTTTTGTAAACCTGAATTCCACGTAGGCCAAGGACTCAGTTGGCTTCCCTTTCGATCACAGATCAGTTCTTGAGGCAATTCCCCAGACTAAGAAAAGTTAAGCCACTGGCTCCCAACTCCACAGGAAAAGACTGGGACCAGAGAGGAGAAAGAGAACAGTGTCAAAGGCCAAATTAGTGAAAACTTTAGCTTCAATTGTCCAGATAGTTCAAGGAAACGATGTTCACGTATAAACAAATCTCAGCTATTTGTATTTGGGGGGACAACACTGTCCATCTGACATTTAGCATCTGGAGTGGACGTGGCAGTAGAGGTGGGGGGAGCTGGGGCAGGAGGTGAGGAGGGACGGGGCAATGATGACAGAGAGTTGATCAACCAACAGGACCCCCGTCAGATACCTCTTTCAAGCAACAGCATTTCCCTTCTTCACATGAAACTTTTGAACCTTTCTATCTGTAACTAGATTACCAGGCTGCCAGGACCATCAAGTGACATGACACACTTGAATAATTAAAACATTGTCTGCCACAGAGTACCTGTTCAAAACGCCTAAGGAATTCTCCTGATTTCAACTTTGTCCTCAGTCTGGGAGAAACAAGATCTCAAGAAGGAGGAAGGCATCCACAAGAACGTCTAGAGGAGAAGGGAGGGAACACAGAACCTACTCGATGCTGGCTTTTCTCTTCCTCCACCAACCTCCTTTCCCCAAGGGCAGGCCTGCCTGCGGACACACAGCCAGCCCGTGGCCGTGGCGGTAAGCAGAGTGCTGAGTGCAGGAGTGGGGTGAGTGGGGATCGGCCAGCTCTCCACCTATCTGAACTGCTAGTCCCCCATCTGCAGGTGGGGACCAGGCAAATGAGCCCACTAACGCACCATGGCACCAGCCCAGCAAGGCCATTTGCAGGGTCAGAATAAGAAGCCCCAGTAACTGGTCTGAACTGCTGAGACCTATGATACAGCACAGCCTCCTTAGAAAAAAGAAGGCATTGTCTCCAAATGCAATTTCCTTTTCTGATTTTTCCTTTTCACTTAAAACAAAACAAAACAGAACAAAACACAAAAAGAAAGATACCATCTGCTAATGCAATCAGGAACGAGTGAGGGAGCATGCTCACAGCCTCCTAAGAGCAGACCTGGGAAGAGGTCAGGGCTTCAGAACCATCACTCCTGCTCCTGGAATAAAGCAGCCGGGGCCACTAGGCACTATGCTCCAGACCAGAGCTGCAGGGAGCTGGCAGAGGCCCGGGATCCACCGCCCTACCATACCTCTAATCTCATCAGCCAGAGTGCTTGGATATTTTCTTCCCCTCTCATTTTTCATAACAAGAAAAAAAAGAAAGGCCATGTTAAAGTTTTGAATTAAGAAACAGTTGCCATCTGGGTAATTGAATCCTGCTTGCAGCAGGCCACCTGGTTCACATCAGCAACTCCTGGCAGGTATGGATGTGTCAGCTAAAGTCCCGTGTGGACTTATTAAACACAGTCCACGCGCAGTGCGGCCACGTCGCTTCCTAAAAATCGCGTGTTGTTTTCCAGCGCGTTGCCTCAGTGCCTGGTGGATTTCTTAGACTGCAGATATTTGGAATGACCACGGTAATGCTGGTTTTGTCCATCCCCAGCCACCTGGTGCCTTAAAAAAACGAGATTTGAAAAACCAGTTCCCTTTGGTTTCCTGTTTGGACATCCGTGTCATAGAAATATGGGGGACTGAAATCACCTTGTTCTCCTAGAGGATTCAGGAGGCTGCTTCCACCTCCTCACACAGTGGAGAGAGGGGTGTGCGGTTTGGGAGGAATGCCCAGGGTCTGTCTATGGGCCGGATGCCACACCCTATCCTTCTCTGCAGCTTTCTCTTTGGCTAGCCACTCCTGTTCCCCAAAGTGGCGGGGGCCGGGGGGCACCATCAAGTTGCAGTCCTGTTCCCCAACCTCCAACACCCATCAAGAGAAAAGGAACCTGGAGCATTCCACATGCACCTCCCAGCCAGGGCCCAGGGCATCTTCCATTTTTTATATGCATAGACAGAGCTGGTGTCAAGGGGCAGGGCTGGCAAGGACAAGATGCAGAAGGAACAAGACCCAGCCTCTTGACTTGCCATTGGACTGTGCTGTTTCCTTAGCCTAAGGACCACTAGAAAAAATGTCAGCTCGAAGGACAGAAATGCTTTTCTTTCAAACAAATAAACAAACAAAAAAACTGAACAAAAAAAAGAGGGTTATCCAAAACATGTAATTTAAAGGGACAGCTCTTTTAAAATAGAGTTTTTTTACGATACCCTGGGTACTCAGATAGGTTGCTCTTAAAAGTCCCTCTCAAGAATTCATCCTTATTTCCAGGGAGCCGTATCTGAACACACACAGGCACACAGACACTCAAAGAGATAGACACATGTGCGTACATGTAGACAAACACACACACTTACACTACTGTTTGGAATTTCAGAGAATGTAAGGATGCTTCTCCAGCTCTTTGCAAAATGGCATCAAGGTAACATTAAATTAAAATCACATGCAGGGTTCTTAGCTCAGGAAGAGCCCCCTCTATTTCTCTCTCCGGGGACAGCACCGTGGGCCCTATGTCACACCTGTTTGGGGTCTCCTCAAGCTACTGGGTGATGTTACCCAGCAACGCCTCACAGCCATCTTGGCTCCGATGTTCTCGGACTTTTCCCCCTGCCAGCTGCTGGAGGAGGACAGTTCTGAAGAGAATATGGAGGACAGTAGATAGGGGCCAGGGCCCGAGTATGGAGCTGGGGTAAGGTTCAGCAGATACTGGAGGCAGAGTGGGTGGTTTGGGGTGCCCAGACAGCCTCCAGAAGCCCGTTCCAACTCCCTACAGGCTCACTTATGCGCCTTTGGCCTCAGATCTCTTTTCTTAATCCAATAAGGTGGCATTTGCCTACGTTTGAGAAAGTGCCATAAGATTATTTTATCCACAATATCCTGTCCCGAAGGAGTCAAGTTCTCCAATTTCCTCTTCAAAACTAGTTTTGGAGAGGGCTCCTTTGATATCGATCTAGAATCATAAATCATTTACAGCCCCTGAAGCATTATTGTCTTTTTACTCTCCCCTCTCTTGCCAGATGGACAATGTTTCCACTCTCCTTATCCCTTTACCGACTTCGTTTCTCTCTCTATTTATTGCTATGTCTCTGTCTTGACACAGAACAGCCTCTGCCCCCAGCTCCTCTGAAAACGAATCAGAATAGACTCTGTCTTCCCGCATCTGGATTCACGCATGATGGTCCGAAGATCGGGTCCCCACACTGGGGAAGAGGAGGGGGTTAGTGGAGAAGCACTATTCTAGACCCAGTTGCTGGGAGGCTGGATGGACCTGGGAGCCCCAGGGCTTTGGGGGTGAGGGCTGCTGGCTGGAGCAGCGGGATTCTTCCCTTTCAACATAGGATCAGAGATTTCTTGGGTAACTGCGTTTTTGTTTTTAAAGGCTGCTCTTCTTAACGTAAGTCGTATCCCACTGATAACAAAGAGTTGGATTTTTGTCAGAGAGCTGCATCACCATTTCCCCTTCGTGTGGTCTACAGGCTCTAAAAACATGAAGAAAACAGATCTGGTGAAATATTGAAAATGTTCCCTTGGAGCTTGGGAATGAGTGACTGATAGCCATTTCCACCACTTCTACC
The DNA here is from genome assembly GCF_009829155.1 of Mustela erminea. NCBI lineage: Eukaryota > Metazoa > Chordata > Mammalia > Carnivora > Mustelidae > Mustela > Mustela erminea. Next base: position 10,128,653 of record NC_045623.1, read on the forward strand.
CACGATCACAGAAGTCCCATCCTGCTAGGTTAGCCGCTCAGCCCATGCCCTCAGGTAACTTCTTCCTCCACACCCTGCTTGGCACTGCTGCAGGTCAGCTCCGCCCCCCCCCCAATTTCTCCATCCCTGGTGGATGGCGGCTTCCCATAGTGGCCGCGCCACCTCACCTCCTCCAGGGAGGGCTGAACCTCAGCCTTGGTGGTGGGGAAGGGGGTCCTTTTACATTTCCAAGTATCTTCACTTATTCACTCTCCCACCATCCTCCACGATCCAGAGGGAGTCCCTACTTTTGCTCTTTCTGTACCCCTTAGAGCCATCTTTGACCCTCTTAAATAGATGTCCACCTTTTTCCTGGTTGTACTGGGTAACACAATTTTTCTATTAAAATTTCCTTGTTCAAATGACTGGTCTGGTTTTGACTCCCCATTGGACCCTAACTGAGACAAGGGCCTAAATAAATTCATGAACAAAGAATATTTGTGGTTTGGAAGACACAATATTGCAAATAAGTCATTCTCCCTGGTTTGAGCTATAGATTTAAGGACATGGGTTTCTCCTAGGTGTTTCTTTTGAGGGTAATAGACAAACAATGTGTCCAACAGTACTTGATTGTTGCTGCAGTCCATTTCTGGGAACCACATGGGAAATCCTAAATCTGATCTTACCCATGGGATCTGTGTTATAATTGGATGTTGCATTCTTGACCAAAGACTTGCCATTCAATAAATCAGAGATACTAAATATGTTGTAGAGTCAAAAATTCAGAGTTCAAATTAATAGTTCTCAACCCTGGCTGAGCATTAGAATTATCAAAGGATATTAAACAAACAAACAAACAAAAAAACAATGCCTGGGCTCCACGGGGGATCAGCTGAAGCAAAATCTCTATAGGTGAGCCCAGGAAATCAATTTTTTTGTTTATCAAGAGCCATGACCAAAAGAAAGAAATAGTTACCATTTGCACTTCCAAAATTAAAAGAGCCACTTGAAAGTAAATCACAAGATTTATTGACTTTCCCAATGGATATTTAGAGCTCCCACGTTGAAGGATGAGTCATCCCACATGGTAATAAGATGTTGAACATTGCATACGCTGTCCACCAGGGCTGAATCTGAATCAGTGCCCTCAAGGTACAATGTTCTAAGGCCAATGGTTAATGAGTTAATGAGTATTTAGAAAGATTACACGACAAGTGTCATGTCTCTGTTTCGGGAATTTGGCTGGGAGCCTTTGGAAAAGAATAGACGCAGTCTCTGTTCTTCAGTGTTCAAGGAGAGAAGAGCACAATGTATCTGAAGTTAGGCTTCTGGTAATTTAGGAACATGGAACTGTTGTTCTTTGCTGACAACAGCATTTGTATCTGAAGTGATTTCAATCAGATAGAGCCAGTTATTTGGAAATCGTGATAATCCAGAGATATGTTTCAGGATTCTTCCTTTTCCTTGGCAGAATCCTTTCTTCCTTTCCTTTGGTCGGAGAGCTGACTGGGGAGGGGAGTCTCGCTCCCTCCTCGGGTCTCCTCCAGGTTCAGTCAGTACACGGAGGAAGGCTGCCTCTTGAAAGCTAGCCACCAAGAGGCTCAGAGAAGAGACCGCCCTCTGCATCTCTCACCAGGTTTCTGGAAGTGGGGCCAGGACCGAATCCACGAGGTTGGTTTCTCTTTCAGATTCCAGTTCTTAGTCATGAATTATGTGATCTCTGACAGGGCACTTCACGATGTCTTGGTAATCCACTATTAAAATAGAAAAATGGTGTCTATTTCCTATCAAAGAATACCTTCAAGACAAATTAAATTGTATCAAAAAAGACATCTGAGTACTTTTATCATTTTTTGTCCTGCTTGTAAGAGAGGGATTTATCAGAAGAGAATTTGGAAATTAGAGAGAATGGTTATGGAAGGAAGAAAATAAAACCAGCCTATATCCCATAATCATTATTTTAAACATTAAAAAATACAAAAAAAGAACATTGTCCAGATGTGGGTCTGTATCTTGTTTTTTAATATAAGATTATATAATAAACATTCCCAGCTATCTTAAAATGCTTTAAAATACTATTTAATAGCTGCATAATATTCCATTTTCTGGCAAAATGTGATTTGCTTATTCATGGTCAGATATGCAAGAGGAGTATTTTTTAAATATAAGGGAAAGTTAATAATCCAAGAAATTTTGATCACTATTATTTATAACTGTACATTTGGAGATCTTAAAAATAGACAGATAACAGTTGGAAACCATCTCAGGAGCACAGAAAATGAGATTTAAAAAACAATCAAAAGCAATTTTATTTTTAAAGGTCAATTCGCTTACAAGGGACACAGAGAACATACAATAATTGTCTATAACTGCATTTCCATTGACTTCTGAGTGGTAATTTTATCTTTAACACCCCCTACTGGTTTGCCTTATGGTTTTAGTGTTACCATTTTCCCTAAGAAAAAGGGGGGGGGAAAGAAAGAATTGTGATTTCATTTGAAATCTGCAACCTTTCCAGCCCTAAACTCTTCATTCCTGCCCTCCCACCAAATAAAGTGGGAGGAATAGGGGCCCCAGAAAAACAGAACAACTGGTTATTACTTTATATAAATTTACCCCCTCAAGTCTACCCACTAGATACAATGAATAGGGAGGCTGGGAAAGCTGAAGAGAATAAGGAGGCGCTATCTTTCAACCTTCCTGTAAGAACTTTGTAACTTGTTACATTACTCATTCATTCAAGACCATTGCCATAGGCTCTATATCTCAGGTTCCTTGGTTCATCAGAAAGATAAACTCAGGAATGTGTGGATTCACTGAAACTGAGAGGTTAAGTCAGGTCAGGGGCAGTGTGGATTCATCCTTCTAACTGTTGGAACTCCAGGCAGATCAATTCAAATCTCTCCTTGAGATGGCCGCCAACTGGGCAGTCCTTTGCACCATCAAAGCACTTTACAGTCAGTTTCATCCAGGGACTGGACTTCTGCCACAGAGGCTGGTGGATGTGTATGTGTGTTGTGAGTTTCTAATGGCATGTGTGTTTCTGATGATTCTGGCTTTCCCTTCATTCATTCGAAAAGCATTTATGGGTGTTCATTCTGTGCCTGGTACCAAGTTCAGCCCATGAACGAGACAGACAGTGTCCCCTGCACCTGTGGAGCTTCTAGCCTGGGACAAAGGTGAACAATCACAAAATGAAAAGAGGGAGTCCTATTTGTTTCAACTGTGCTTTTCTCTATGTACAGCGTTTTCATTTGAATACAGATAACTCTCAGTACTATTTGGGATTCTGCTCCCCAGATCGCTATATAATATAGTTCATCACAAGTCCAATCAAAATCACAGCAAGAATTTCTGGGCTTCTGATGAACTGATTTCAAATTTTATATGGGAAAACAATGGCTTTTGAGGAACCGAGCAACTTTGAAAAAGAAGAACCAAGGGATGGGACCATTCTACTTGAAATTAAGTCATTTGAGAAAGATGTAGCAATGACAAGTGGAAGGCTGACATGCAGAACCAGCAAATGGGCTAATGGAAAGAATGAAATAAAGCTATGCAGCCTTGAGAAGCAAGTAGATGATAAGGACAGACTCATGAGCATCATGAATAGTATAAGGATAGATTATTCAGAAAATTTTGAAGGAGATGGTCTTACTTAAATGGAGAAAAATAAAATGGAATTCCTATCTTGATGCTTCAAAGTACCTCTAAATGCAGTAATTTCAAAATGATCAAGTAAAACTATAAAGCTAATCGAAGAAAACATTGGGGAATATTTATTTGCCTTTGGGTGATAGAGAAACTATTAGGTAGAAACCTCATCAGCTCAAAATGCCGAGATAAATTGATGATTGACAATAATAAACAATGGAAGTCTTGGCGTCGATAAGGACATCACAAAGTTGATAGTGACAGGTGTCTGCTGACAGTCTAGAAGGTATTTGCAAAACCTAAAACTTCAGGATGTTATGAGTCGGAATGTATAGGGAAATTGTGCAAGCCAGCAATAATACGATGGAAACAGCAACAGAAAGAAAAGGACAATGGCTATGCACAGGCATTTCAATAGAAGGGGAATCCCGAGTGGCTGATAATCATGTCAGGAGACAGAAGTTCAGCCCAATCAGCAGTCAGAGAAGACCCCAAGGCAACCCCACTGAGATTGTATTTCACAACAGATTGACAAAAACAGTAAAGTCTGACAATACCAAGTGCTGGTGAGGATGAGTTGGAACAAAAAGTTGCACAACTGGTGGGGGAAGGTAAGTGACTACAGCTCTCCTAGGGGACAATCAGGCCATTTCTATTGAAATTATATATTCATGACCCAATGACTCAATGATCTCCCTTAGAGATCTACACACCTTAGAGAAACTGTAAGAAGAAACTGCACATGTCCTTCCATGGATGGTTCCTCTGACCAGCACGGAGAAGAGTTTAAGTACAGGAAATTTACATGGAAGTTCACAGAAATGTTTTGGCAGCAACTTGAGGGCTTGTCCTGAAATATATGGATATGTACAGTTGCTGTGTGCGTTTGATAGAACAGTATGCAGCAGGTAGAAGTATGGAAACTAGATTTACATGTAGCATATGGATATCTCTCAGAAACGTAAAGATGGGGGATTAAAGATTAAACAATTTATAGCACAATATTATTTATGTAATTTTAAACCATAGACCTATAAATGCTTTTTAATGAATGCACATTTCTCTGAATGAATGTACAGGATGGACTGGAAGAATATACATTAGACACACCAGAGAGGGTATTGGAGAAGGGATGGAAGTGGGGCGGGGGTGGGGGGAGGCTGTGAGCATGAGGGTGGTAGGGAGAAAAGAGAGCAAGGAGGAACCCTGTGCAAACTAAGAAGGACATACCGCGGACTGAGAAGAATGAGTAATTCTGTTCTGCTGAGAAACTTCGGAGCTGGGGAAAGATCCTCATGGTTTGAAAAGACCCAAAAGATTTTTCAAGGAATAGGTGGGATGTGAAGGGGTTCTGGGTACAGTAATTAGCACATAAAATGACAGTACATCACTTCCAACATCTCCAGAAAATATTCCCACTGAGAGTATAATTAGAAAGACTCAAAACATAATAGAATACCCTACATATGAAATGTTTGTGTTTCCATGACATTGTATATACTTTCCCTTCTCATCCATCTCATTTTTTAAAAGATTTTATTTATTTGAGAGAGAGACAGAGACAGAGAGAGCACAAGCAAGGGGGAGGTGCAGAGGGAGAGAGAGAAGCAGGCTCTCCACTGAGCAGGGAGCCTGACTCAGGGCTCAATCCCAGGACCCTGAGATAATGACCCGAGTTGAAGGCAGATGCTTAACCAACTGAGCCAACCAGATGCCCCTCATCCATCTCATTTTTAAAACATAAATTCATTAAAAGTAGCTGTTACTATGAAGCAGAGTTGAATACATACTAGAGATATGTCCCTGTATTGATTATGAAAAATAAAAATACGGAGTTTTGTAGGTCTCCTCCATTAATTTAACTTTTTATTATATATTATTAAATATATATTTAAACATATATATTTAAAGATTTCATTTATTCACTTGAGAAAGAGAGAGAAAGAGCACGGGCAGGGAGAGAGGTAGAAGGAGAGGGAGAAGCAGACTCCCCAAGGATCTGGGAGCCCAATGTGGGACTCAATCCCAAGACTTGAAGATCATGACCCGAGCTGAAGGCAGACACTTAACCATGTGCGCACCCCAGGTGCCATATTACTTTACTTTTGAGGGGCTTACTTTTTTTTTAAACAAATTTCACACATTGGCAAAAAGACAGCCTCTTCAATAAATGGTGCTGGGAAAATTGGACAGCCACATGCAGAAAAATGAAATTGGACCATTTCCTTACACCACACACAAAAATAGACTCAAAATGGATGAAGGACCTCAATGTGCGAAAGGAATCCATCAAAATCCTTGAGGAGAACACAGGCAGCAACCTCTTTGACCTCTGCCACAGCAACATCTTCCTAGGAACAACGCAAAAGGCAAGGGAAGCAAGGGCAAAAATGAACTATTGGGATTTCATCAAGATCAAAAGCTTTTGCACAGCAAAGGAAACAGTTAACAAAATCAAAAGACAACTGACAGAATGGGAGAAGATATTTGCAAATGACATATCAGATAAAGGACTAGTGTCCAGAATCTATAAAGAACTTAGCAAACTCAACACCCAAAGAACAAATAATCCAATCAAGAAATGGGCAGAGGACATGAACAGACATTTCTGCAAAGAAGACATCCAGATGGCCAACAGACACATGAAAAAGTGCTCCATATCACTCGGCATCAGGGAAATACAAATCAAAACCACAATGAGATATCACCTCACACCAGTCAGAATGGCTAAAATCAACAAGTCAGGAAATGACAGATGCTGGCGAGGATGCGGAGAAAGGGGAACCCTCCTACACTGTTGGTGGGAATGCAAGCTGGTGCAGCCACTCTGGAAAACAGCATGGAGGTTCCTCAAAATGTTGAAAATAGAACTGCCCTATGACCCAGCAATTGCACTATTGGGTATTTACCCTAAGGATACAAACGTAGTGATCCAAAGGGGCACATGCACCCGAATGTTTATAGCAGCAATGTCCACAATAGCCAAACTATGGAAAGAACCTAGATGTCCATCAACAGATGAATGGATCAAGAAGATGTGGTATATATACACAATGGAATACTATGCAGCCATCAAAAGAAATGAAATCTTGCCATTTGCGACAACATGGATGGAACTAGAGCGTATCATGCTTAGCGAAATAAGTCAAGCAGAGAAAGACAACTATCATATGATCTCCCTGATATGAGGAAGTGGTGATGCAACATGGGGGCTTAAGTGGGTAGGAGAAGAATCAATGAAACAAGATGGGATTGGGAGGGAGACAAACCATAAGTGACTTTTAATCTCACAAAACAAACTGAGGGTTGCTGGGGGGAGGGGTTTGGGAGAAAGGGGTGGGATTATGGACATTGGGGAGGGTATGTGCTTTGGTGAGTGCTGTGAAGTGTGTAAACCTGGTGATTCACAGACCTGTACCCCTGGGGATAGAGTATTATGCCTCCATCAGAAAGGATGAATACCCAACTTTTGTAGCAACATGGACGGGACTGGAAGAGATTATGCTGAGTGAAATAAGTCAAGCAGAGAGAGTCAATTATCATATGGTTTCACTTATTTGTGGAGCATAACAAATAGCATGGAGGACATGGGGACTTAGAGTGGAGAAGGGAGTTGGAGGAAATTGGAAGCGGAGGTGAACCATGAGAGACTATGGACTCTGAAAAACAATCTGAGGGTTTTGAAGGGATGGGGGGTGGGAGGTTGGGGTACCAGGTGGTGGGTATTATAGAGGGCACGGATTGCATGGAGCACGGGGTGTGGTGCAAAAATAATGAATACTGTTATGCTGGAAATAAAAAAAAAAAATTTCACACATTGTAATTGAGGCTCCGTATTGCCTATATAAATGTCTGAATTCATTTTGATTCCAAAAAAACAAAAATCATAACGGTTAAAAAAAAAAAAAACTACCTTCTTGGGTATTTTGACATCAAGATAGGGTTGCCAGGGAGGTGAAGTGAGGTGACAGACTTAAGATAAAGTATTATTTGTATAGGCGGCAATATTGCGTCTCAACTGACAAGTTAAAATTCAACATGGATAAACGGTAGCTCCAGCATTTAGGCTCAATAAAATCAATTGCCCAAAGAGAGAATGGGAAAAACTGAGCTCTATAATAATCAATGAGAACAGGATCTGGGACATTGCCATGGACCACAGGCTTAATTTGAGGCTACTGCGTAATGCGTCTGCGGAAAAAGTTAGCCCAACATTTTGCCTGTGTTAGTACAAGTATAGAGTACAAATTACAGGCAACTGTGCTTACTGTAGTCTGTGCTGGTCAGATGTCAAATGGATGATTATATCCAATGCTAGATATTGAAATTTTCTAAAAGATACCTTCATTTATTGTAAAAATGACACAGGTTGCCAAAAATATATATAAATGACCAATATGAGCACTCACTGAGAAGGTGTTAGATATCCTCAGTTATTGGGAGATGCAAATCAAAACCATAATGAAATACCACTCCACGCCTACTGGAATAGCTATAAAAAAGATGATGACAGTAACAAGTGTTGGCAAGAATGCGGACAAATGGGAACACTCATAAATTGCTGCTGGAAATGTAAAGTGGTACAATTACTCTAGGAAAAGAGTTTGGCAGCTCCTTAAAATGTTAAACATAACATAAACATAACATAACATAACATAAAAATAACATAACATAAACATCATAGGACCCAGCAATTCTACTCCTAGTATTTATCCAAGAGAAATGAAAATATATGTCCACCCAAAAACTGGCTTACAGATATATATAAAGATATTATCTGCAATATTCAAAAGATGGAAACGGCCCAGTGGCCATCAGGTGGTGAGTAAGGGTGAGAAAGGTTAAGTATGTGAGTTGACAGATGTACTAATTAACTTGATTGTGATAATCATTTGATAGAGTATATGTGTGTCAAATCGTCACATCGTTACACTTTAATTGCATACTATTTTATGTATTGGTTTTACCTCGATGATGCTGAAAAAATTAATTTAAAAAACCTGATGCAGGGGTAAAGACTATGCCATATGTCCATACTCTGGAATACGACTTGTCAATAAAAGGGACCAAAGTACCAGTTCATGGTACAACACGGATAAGGCTGAAGAATATCACGTTCAGTGAAAGAAACTAGATGCCATATACCATATATTGTATGATTTTAATTTATACAAATCATTCATAATATGAAAATATAAAGAAACAGAGTAGATTAGTGCTTGCATAGGGCTGAAGGTGGAAATGGGGAGTGACTAGAAATGGGCTCAGAGTTTCTTTTCAGGATGAAGGAAATGTCCTAAAGTTAGATTGTTGTGATGGTTGTCCAGTTCTGTCAATATCCTAAAATGCCCCAAGGTCTATGCTTGAAATGAGTGAACACTGTATATAAATGATCTCTCAATAGAGCCATTGAGAAAGACAAAAACAATAACACATGCTCATCATCAAAACTCAAGGAGCATATAAAGTTCAGAGAAGAAAACAAAAGCCAGTAACAAAAAATGTAAACCAACAAAAATCCTACAAATTCTATCACCTGAAAATAACCATGGTCAGCACTTGGGGAGCAGCATTCTAGTTGTCTCTTTATAAACATGGACAATCAGAAGAAGCTATAGACAAGTAAAGGGAGAGAAATAATTTAGCACGATAGTATCATACTGTATATGCTGTTTCTATCAGTTCAATCATTAAGTCAGATTTTGCTCGACGTTAGTGAAATAGGTATAATATTTTTAAGAGATGAGTAAGAAAGGAAGCTCTTGAATCAGACTACTTGGGCTCATATTCTGGCTCTGTCCCTTGCTGCCTACAAGACCCTGGCAAGTTCTTGAACCTCTCTACACCTCAGCCTTTCAATTACACCCAGTGCCGATAATAATATCAGTCTCGTAGTTTTGTTGTAAGGATCAATGAAACAATTCTGTAAAGAGGGTGGTGTAGCCATTGGCACAGAGCAAGCATGCAGTAAGTATTTACTACTGATTTACAGTGATTATTATCCCAATATCTTTAAGGCACACAGAGTGGGAAGCCCAGGATGACAAAAAAATCTAATACCATGTCATCCAAGAATGTTAATGGTCACTGGAACAGTTCATCTGGAGAGAAGGATAAGGGGAAATAGCACGCACTACTCTATATTTGAACATCAAAAGTAAACCCAAAAGATATATCATGCAAACAGCCATATACACGGCAAAATTAATTCTGCAGATGTGATTAAGTAAAAGATTTTGAGATGAGGAGATTATCCTGGATTATCCAGGTTGGCCAAATGTAATCATAAAGATCTTTATAACAGGGAGGCAGGAGAGTCAGGGACAGAAGAGACATGATGACAAGAAGAAGAGACAGTGTTTGGGGCATGGAAGGGGAGGGAGAGAGAAAGGTTTAAAGATGTTGAAATCCTCACCATGAGGATGGGGGAAGGGGTCAGAGAATAGGGACTGCTTTGAGACTTTGGAAAAAGCAAGGAAAATGATCCTCCCTAGAGCCTCTAATAGGAATGCAGTCCTGCCAACTCTGGTTTTAGAACTTCTTACCCTCACAAATGTAAGAGAATAAATTTGTGTTGCTTAAGCCACTAATTTGGGGTAATTTGTTTGGAGAGGCAATAGGAAACTAATACAAGAGATTATACTAGTATCAGACAAAAGAGACTTCAAAACAAAAACATGTTCCTAGGGATACAGAGGGACATTTTATAATGAAAAAGCTCAGTTCATCAGGAAGGTATAACAATCATTCATACAGATACATATGAATGATAGAGATATAGATGATATATATAGATAGATATAGATATATAATGATATATAGGTAGATATTATATAGATATATATGTCTATAGATATATAGATAGGTAGATATTTATATATATAAAACAACAGAGCCCCCAAATAAGTGAAGCAAGAACTGATGGAACTGAAAGGCGAAATTAATGAACAGTAATCAGAAACTTTAATATGCCACTTTTAACAATGAATAGAAGAACTAGGCAGTCAACGGGAAACAGAAGACATGAACAATATTATCAAACAACTAGACCTAACAGATCTCTAGAAAATGCTCTTCTCAACAAGTGCAGAATACATATTCTTCTCAAGATTCTGGAATAATCTACAGAATAGATACTATGCTAGACAATAAAACAAGCCATAAAGAATTTAAAAGAACTGAATCATATGAAGTATGTTCTCCAACCATGATGGAATAAAATTAGAAATCAGTAACAGAGAGAAATTTGGGGGATTCACAAATATGTGGAAAGTAAACAACTAACCCCTACATTGACAGTGGGTCAACAAAGTTACAAAGGAATTTAGAAAATACTTGGAGATGAATGAAAATGAAAACACAATATGCCCAAACTCATGGATGCAACTCACATAGTGTTTATGTTATTTTTTTTTAAAGATTTTGTTTATTAGAAAGAGAGAGAGAGAGAGAGAGAGAGGCAGCATGAACAGGGGGAGGGGTAGAGAGAGAGGGAGAAATAGACTCCTTACTGCACAGGGAGCTCCATGTGGGGCTCTATCCCAGGACCCTGGGATCATGACCTGAGTTGAGGGTAGATGCTTAACTGACAGCCACTCAGGTGCTCCTCACGCAGTGTCTAGAGGGAAATTTAGGAATGTAGGAAAGAAGAAAGACCTTAAATCAATAACCTATCCTTTCACCTTAGAAACTAGAAAGAGAAGAGCAAACTACCCCCAAAAAAGCAAATAATAAAGGCTAGAGTGGAAAATAATGAAATAAAGAATAGAAAAGGATTAGAGAAAATAAACAAAATCAAAATTATTTCTTTGAAAAAATCAACAAACTTAACAAACTTTTGGATAGAAGAACCAGGGTAGGGAAGGGAAGAAAAGACTCAATTACTAAAATGAGGAATGAAAGAGGGAATATCACTACCAACGTATTATAAATATAAAAGATTGTAAGGGAATACAATGAACAATTGTATGCCAAAAATTAGATAATGTAGGTGAAATTAACAAACTCCTATAAAGACACAAACCACCAAATTGATAAGGAAATAGAAAATCTGAATAGATTTATAACAAGTAAAGAGATTGAATCAGTTAAAAACAAAACAAATAGAAGAAAAAAAACAACAGAAAAACCCAAACAACTTCTTACAAAGAAAAACCTCCAGCCTAAATGGGTTCATTGGTGAATTATACCAAATGTTTAAAGAAGAATTAATGTGAATCATTCACATACTCTTCCAAAAAATAGGAGAGAATACTTCCTAATTCATTCCATAAGGTCAGTATTACATTAATACTGAAACCAGACAAAGACAATAAAAAAAATCTTGCAGATCAATGTATTTTAGAAATATAGGGGCAATAATCATCAACAAAGTACTAGCAAACCAAAACCAGCAAATTAAAAAAATATATCATTACCAGGGGGGATTTAATCCCAGGAATGCAAGTTTGATTAAACACACAAGAGCCAATTAATTTCATATACTATATTAATAGGATAGAGCATAAAAGCTACATGATCATCTCAGTAGAAGCTGAAAAAGCTCTTGACAAAATCCAACACATTTCATAAAAAAAGCACTCAACAAAAGCACTTACATAGACTAGGAATAGAAGGGAACTTCTTCAACCTGTTAAAAAAGTATCTATGAAACCAACAGCTAACATGGCAAAAGACTGAATGCTTTGCTTTAAGATAAGGAACAAGACAAGAACTTCTCTTGTCACCACTTCTATTCAACAGTGCTGGACTTTTAAGGTTTAAGCATGAACAGTTAGGCAAGAAAAGGAAGTAAAAGTTATCCAGATTGGAAGAAGAAGCAAAACTATCTCATTTGCAGAAGTTATGATCTTGTACATAAAAAACCCAAGAAATCTACAAAAATACTCTTGGAACTAATAAGTGATGTTGGAGCTGTAACATTGATAGACAAAAATGAATTGTATTTCTATATAGTAACAATGAATAATCAACAAATAAAATAAAATTAAGAAAACATTTCCATTTATAACCAAAAAGAACAAAAATAACAACCAAAGAGAACAAAATACTTAGGAATGAATGTAACAAAAGGAGCATAAGACAAATAAATGGAAAGGCATCCCAGGTTTCTGGATTGAAAGGCTTAATGCTGTTAAAATGACAATCCTCTTGAAGTTGATCTATGGATTCAGGATAATCCCACTCAAGATCCCAGATGTCTGAATAAATTGTTTTATTTTTTGTTTGTTTGTTTTTGTTTGTCTTTGCAGATATGGACAAACTAAACTTCATATGGAAATGGAAAAGCAAGAGACCAAGAAGTGCCAAAGTGATCTTTAAAAAGAAGAACAAAGTTATAGCTCTCATATTTCTGCATTTCAAAACTTACTACAAAACTATGGTAATCAACACAGGGTGACATAAGGACAGACAGATCAGTGGAATAGAATTGAAAGTCTAAAAAAAAAAAAAGAATTGAAAGTCTAAAGATAAACTTTCAAATTATGGTCAGTTGATTTTTACCATGGATGCCAGGAGAATTCAATGATAGAAGCAACAATTTTTTTCAGGAAATGGTACTGGGACAACTGGATATCCACAAGCAAAAAAAAAAAAAAAAGTTGGACTCCTACCTCACACCACATACAAACACTAACTCAAATGAGTTATAGACCTAAATGTGAGCACTAAACTTATAAAAATCTCAGAAGGGGGGGCAGCGCCTGGGTTGCTTGGTGGGTTAAGCCTCTGCCTTTGGCTCAGGTCATGATCTCAGGGTCCTGGGATGGAGCCCCGAATCAGGCTCTCTGCTCAGCAGGGAGCCTGCTTCCCCCCACCTCTCTCTGCCTACCTGTGAACTCTGTCAAATAAATAAATAAAATCTTTTTTAAAAAATCTTAGAAGAAATCACAGACATAAATCTTTATGGCTTTGAATCAGATGATGATTTCTTTGATATGACTCCAAAAAATAAACAGCGAATGAACAAATAGATAAACTGGACTTTCACCAAAATTTAAAACTTTGATGCTACAAAAGGAACAATCAAATGGTGAAAAGACAACTCTTGGAAAGGGAGAAAAAGCCTGCAAATCATTTATATGATAAGGGATATGTATCTAGAATACATAAGGAAGTCTTACAATTCAATAATATATAGACAAATATTTCAATTAAAATAGCAAAGGACTTGAATAGACAATTCTCCAAAGAAGATATACAAATGGCCAATGAGTACATGCAAAGATTCTAACCTCATTAGTCATTAGGGAAACACAAAACCACAAGATACTACTTTGCAGTCACCATGATTACTGTAATAAAAAGGACAGAAAATAACAACTGTTGGTGAGAATGGGGAGAAAGTAGAATCCTCACACACTACTGACTGGAATGTAAAATGGTGCTAATCACTTTGGGAAGCAGTCCACAGGTTCTCAAAAAGATAAACATAGAATTACCATATGATCTAGCAATTTCACTTCTAGATATACCCAAGACAAATCAAAACATAGCCACATAAGAACATGTACACAAATGTTTGTAGCAACCTTATTTAATAATACCCCAAAGTAGAAAAAACCCAAATGTTCATTAATTGATGCCCGAATAAATAAAATATAATCTATCCATAATGGAATATTATTTGGCACTAAAAAAGAAGGAAGTATTAATATATGCTACACTATGGACAAACTTTGAAAACATTATGCTAAGTGAAAGAAGCCATTCAAAGAAGACCGCATATGACATGAATTCATTTATTTGAAAAGTCCAGAACAGGCAGATCTATAGAGAGTGAAAATAGATTAGTGGTTACCTAGGGCGACGAGTGGGCTGGGAGGGTTAGGAGACACTGAGGATTGTCAGTGGGTATGGTGTTTCCTTCTGAGGGGATGAAAATGTTCGAAAATTGGAGGTGGCGATGGTTGCATAATTCTATGACTATACTAAAAACCACTGGATGATACACTTTTTCTTTTACTAAGATAAAATTTGGAGAAGAAAAAGAGCCAAAAGGTAGAAGTCATAATGTGTTATTGCATTTTAAGAAAGAACTTTCTAGTGACTAGATCCACTTGCAGACGGAACGGGCTGCTTTTGAGCTGGCAAGCTCTTGGTCTGTAAGCAGGGAGTAGTCAATTGGAAGTTGATGATTGTTAAGAATGTCAACCCTTCCTTTCCAAATGCACACAGTCATGGAGCTGATTATATAGCCCTTCACCCAGAGAAACCTCTTTCTCCAGTGTTTCCAGCCTCACCCAGGGCTCTAGAAACTCAGTTTTCGGGGGAATCCTGTATCGTCTGTGCCCCAAAGTTACCCCACCTGGAGGAAAATTGGCAAAGTGGGGTATAAATCTATCAACTTTATGCCTATCACTGGTCGAGGGCTACTTCTAGATCATTGACTTTCCAGCAATCCCATCTTATCCTATGTAAAAGCCACGTCTGTTCCCAAGGCTAGAATAAGTCAGGGAGTCGCAGATGCTCACGTAAGCCACCTGCAAGTAGAGAGTGAATGTCAAGTGCCAGCAACTGCTATGACATCCCAGTCTCTAGCTCTTGTCCAGGTGTCTGCTCTGGGTATCAGAACCGTATAGGCAAGTCACTAGACTTCTCTCATTGTGTCCACGTCCAGAAACATGGGACTCTAGCGGGGAGCAAAGCAGTGCTAGTCTCTGCCTTTTAGTCCCCAGTGTTATCTCAAACTCGACCTACCCGACACGACACTCATTATCTCCTCCTGCAATCTGTTCTTCTTCCTGTATTTCTCATCTGTGAAGTTGGCCACTCTGGTCTCAAACCAGAAATCTTCCCTGACTATTCTTTAACCCCAATATCCAACCCATCCCCATGCTTGTCGGAGCCACTTCCCACCTCTCTGGACTTTTTTCAGTCTGCTGTTCTTCAAATGTATTATTTATTCAAATGGGAATGCGATGCAACTAAAAAGAAGGGGACCTTGATGATTTTCTTGGTGGTGGTCAAGCTGAGTTTCCATGGTTCAGCGATCATGGTCGTTGCCTTTTCTTTTCTCTCCAGCCAGGATGGAAGCCTCTTGAGAGCAGGGACCACATCTTACCATTAGCCTAACCTCGTGACTCTGAGCCCAGGGCTGGGAGTCTCAGGAATGCTCGCCCGGTGCTGCTCTGCTCCCAGCAAGGGATCTTATCTGTTAGTCACAGCTGGTGCAGGGACTTGGACCCATACATTTTCAGGAGCCACGGAAATTTTCAGTTTCTTTTGCAATTAGACAAAAAGATGCACATATCCTAATAAAAATAATGACCATGTAGTAATGATTCTAGCCTGGATTCTATTTGTCTTTATACCAACATCACTGGAATATACAATTGTTCATTGTGTGTGTGTGTGTGTGTGTGTGTGTGTGTATGAAGGGACCCTAGATGGATCACAAAAGCGCCTAGAGCCTTCAGGAGTGGTAACACAGCCTGGCTCTCAGCCTGGCTCTCAGGTCACCTCACCCAGAAGCAGGAGACTGCTGGACTTGCCTGGGGCCGCATTACTCTTGTCCCTTTTCGTTTATGCTTGAAAGACGAGCTCAGAGAACTGTGTATTCTGTCTTGTCCTAACCTCCCTTTAAGACTCTAAGACAAAAATAGCCCCAAGGCCTTTTGGATTGGTTGAACTGAAGATAAGTTTAAATTTAAGAGGCTCTAACTTCAAACATGGGAGATAAGATGAAAAAAGAAATCCAGACAGTCTACTTTCGTTCTATCCCAATCAAACTTTTATTTCAAAGAACTATTTAAAGGACCTGACATATGTGAAACACAAAACTCTTTTTTTAAACCTTCAGGGATCTGACAAAGAGCCTGAAATGAGACCTTCTCCCTCCCACAGCATTAGGTACCCTGTAAGCACCAAGGTCTGGGCCGCACAGGGAGGGCGGCTCTGTTTGGCCTGCCCTGGGGCCATCTGCTGCGAGAATTGCGTGTTTCCTGGACTTCCTGCAAGTTGCAAGCTGCAAGCATTTGCCCTGCAAATCAGGTTAAAATGAACAAAGGCAGCCTCGTAGGGGGATGTCTCTAAGGGCACTGCTGGCGGCAGGGTGGGTTCCGATGGGGTGGAGCAGGTTGGGGAGGTAGAAAGTTGTTGCTAGGCAACCAGCCCTGGTGCCTTTGTAAATGTGGATCTATTTTGTTTGAAGCAGCAGCTGGCAGCCACCACCTTCTTTTATCTCCCTCTTCCTTCTCTCTATGCCCAGAGCACAGACCTGAGCTACAACTCGCCGGCAGATCCAGGGAAGACGGAATAGGGACTCTGCTTGGAGCTATAGGAACAAAACAAAACAAATGCCTGCAAAGACAAATAACTTTAGGCGACAGCAGAGACCCCAATGGGATCTGGATGTTCACATTTACTAACCAAGATCTTCGGCAAGTTATTTCGTCTCTCTGATGTACAGTTTTCTGGGTTATAAAACTGGGGACGTGGCTCTCTTGCAGGAACACTAAGGAGAGGAGAGGACATGTATACAGAGGACCCAGTCCAGCCCCGAGAACATGGTAGATACTCAGTGATCAGTAACAGAGTGGCGAGAGCATGGGCTCTGGCACCAGCCTGCCTGGGTCCTCACCCTAGCTCTGCCACTTGTTAGCTGTGTGATCTCGGGCATCATCATTAACCATCCAGGGCCTTTGCTTTGTTTGGCTTTTCTCCGATCAATGAAATAAGGAAGAGTAACCGGACTTCCCTACGCAGGGTCCTTTTGGAGGATTAAATCCATTCCTAGTGCATAGTGTTTAGAAGAGTCAGCAAGCGCTCAGTACAGATTAACAATGAGCTGTGATGCTACCTGTAGCACGCCTGAGTGTGTCCGCCGACCATGTGCTGGAGGAACAGCCTTGCGCGTGCTCATGTTCAAAGGGCCTTTGATTTGGGCTGGCGAAGACAGGAGGAGGCAGTTACTTAAGTACCTTGAGAGTAGCATCTGTGTAGACGGAGCAGGGAGCTTGTGGGCATCCAGACTCTTCGATCACCTGCACGACCCCTGTAAGCTCCTTCAGCTCTTGTAGCTGTAAGAGACCACTTCGGGAGGCATATAGGGTAGGTATCCTTATGATATATAAGGGTATATATAGGGTAGGTATCCCTATCTGGCCCCGGCAAAGGATTACACAAGATAACGTGTCAAGTGTCAAGTGCTTAGCATAATGGCTGGCCCAGAGCAAGCAGTCGAAACCTGGTGGCTGGGATCATTTCTAGAAATAGAGACAAAGACTAGAGGAGCTGCCTGGGGTCTGTGCCCACTTCGACAGAGCTGCGGTGGGAAAAGGGCTCCAGATGGAGGCCGAGGAAGCTGGTTGGGGCCAGGCTCTGTCTTTGGGGTGTGGGATGTAGGAGCCGAGGCCCAAGCAAAGCTGCTTTGAATTCCAGGCAACTAAGAGTGACAGTCCAGGAAGGGCGTCCTTCCTCGGCGAAAGTGCAAACTTTGGAGCTAAGGGTGCAAGGTTTTCCAGAGTCTCACTTCTGCTGTCACTCCAAAAATACGTAAGCTGCTCTTTCCGGCAAGACTCGAGCTGGGCCTTTCCTAAGGCTTCCCCCATTCTTACCTCCTGGCTGTTTCTCCTGTACTTCTTGAGTCCATTGTCATTATATTAAGTCCAAGTTTATTCCTGAACTTACACAAAATAGCCCTAGTTTTTGGTGATTTTTCTTCCTCTTCACTCAGAGCATTTACTAAGTGATCATCACCCACATGTCCTCGGGCTTCACCAGATGGGGCCCTGACAGTAGTCATTCTAAAGGAATGACTGCACACTGGGCCCCGCCTGCTGAACTAGTTGTGTGGTCATCACCGTACAACTGCGGTCTCTGAGTCCCCCCACGGAGGTCTTCCTCCCGGGAAGCTTCTTCCCCATGCCTGCAAAGACTCCACTGTCCAGACCAAACCCTCTCTTCACTGCTCATTTTCCTAAAGTGATCACATGCTTGTTTTTACACCAGTCATTAGCAAGATGGATGAGCGTCCCTTTAGATCAGTGGGCTCTCAACTGGAGGGGTGATTGTGCTGCCCCCCAAGCCCTTCCCACCCTCATCACTAGGCAGTATCTGGAGACATATTTTTTTTTTCCCCTAAAAATTTTATTTATTTGACAGAGAGATCACAAGTAGGCAGAGAGGCAGGCAGAAAGAGAGGGGGAAGCAGGCTCCCTGCTGAGCAGAGAGCCCAAGGCGGGGCTTGATCCCAGGACCCTGAGATCATGACCTGAGCCGAAGGCAGAGACTTAACCCACTGAGCCACCCAGGTGCCCCCTGGAGACATATTTGATTATCAGGAATGGGGGGGGGGGGCAGGGGGAGTGAGTAGAGGCCAGAGATGCTGCTAAGCACATTGCAATGCCCAGGACACCCCCGCCCCCCACAACACACACACAATAAAGAATGATCCAGGCCCAAAAGTCGAAAACGCCCAAGTTGACAATCCCTGCTGGAAACTGACCGGCCCCACCTTTGGGGCATGGACTACAGCCAATGGCCATATATGCATGAATAGGCAAGGACTGAACAGAACTGAGAGTCACTTAGGAAAGAGAAGGGAGAAACAGATCTGGAGTTGACGACCAACCTTGGATATCACAACTTGGCTTCGTCTGGACACTTCCCTCGTTGTGTGGCTATTGTTCATTCATCCCCTGTGTTAGCTTTCTATTGCTGTATAACAAATTGCCCTAAAGTATTATAAAACAACACAGGCTTATTTCCCACAGTTTCCGTAGGTCAGAAGTCTGAGCGTGGTGGGGATGGATTCCGTGCTCAGGGGCTCAATGGACTTTAGTTAAGGTGTTGGTTGAGGCTGTAGTTCTCTTCCGGGGCCCTGGGGCCTCTTCCAAGCTGATTCTTGTACCTGAATTGATTGCCTTACGATTGTAGGACTAAGGTCTCTGTTTCCATGCCGAGTTTTCAGCTGTGGGGGCTGGGGGTGGAACCCTCAGCAACTAGAGGCCACCTGTGTTCCTACCATGTGAACTGCTCTATCATCAAGCCAGCAATGATGCATGGAATCCTTCTTATGCTTTCAACCTCCGACTCACTCTTCTGCCACCAACTAGAGAAAACTCCCTGCTTTTAAGAGTGCTCTGTTGTTGGGTCAGGCCCAAGCAGATATCTCCCTATCTTAAGATCAACTGATCTGGAGCCGTAATGACATTGACCAAGTCTCTTCACAACAGTACTTTTTTATTAGTGTTTGAATGAACACACAGACGGTGTATGGGTCCCAGGCATCTTTGTGTTATTGACTTTCGCAGAGTACCTGGCACATACATTTTTTTTTTCTCAGTAAATATTCTTTGAACAAGTAAAGGATAAAACAAACTCATTTCCTTTTCTTTTCTTTTCTTTTTTTTTTTTTTTTTTGGATAGAATTACTAGACAGGTCACGCAGGGGAATGCTGTCAACAGAGAACTGTGCCATCTGGGAGTTAGCAGGTACACTGAGTCGTAGAGGAATCTGTCGATCATTCTAGGCATCCACATATTCAGTGTGGGATTCATCAGACCAAGATCCCTCTGGTTCTGACCTCTGCATTCATTAGGATTGTGGACCGAATTTTTTTTTTTTTTTTTTGCATCGCCTTTTTGGCAGAGCTGGCGAACCGCTGACTCACACGGAATCTATAGCTCACCTAAAGCTTTCCTGCTTTAGCTGGCGTCATGCCGGCCATGCCCATTTGGCACTTGGGCAGGATGTCAGGCCTCTTGCTTCTACTCATCTCATGTCATGAGTTCTGGCCTATCCTTTCAGCCTGCTGGAGACCTCTGGGAGTTCTGATTTTATTATGTCACTTCTTGCCTCTCCTGTCTAACTCTATAGCTCTTGAAAACATAATAAGCACACGTCCTTTGTCTTTTTCCAAATAGTTTACAAAAATGTTGAATGAGGCAAGGCCAAATTTAAAGCCCTGAGGCATGTTACTTCTCTCAAGTTGACAACAATGATTTAATCAACAATCTTTGCATAAGGGTTGCTCAACCTATGATGAATCAACTCCTTTCCTTTCTCTATCCTATCTACAAGCATATTATGAAAGACTTGAATGTTTGGCTGAACGTAAGCTATACAGAATAATACCATTCAGTTGTGCTCCCAGGACTATAACACACATCTTTTGCAATCAGATACATACACCTGTTGGGAAATTATCTTCCAAATCCTCAGATATGGCAAGTCGTGGTGTTCCTTGTATTGTTTTTGTACAGAGTCACAGATATCCTTGAACTCCCAGATTTTACTGAGTCCCTTCCAATATTTTCCCAGTAACAGACGATTCTGGTAGCCTTTATGTTGATCTGTGAGCTGACAGGCCCTTCCACTTCCTTGCCTCCTTGGTTTATGGGAATTTCCACTTGGGAGAAAAGATGATTGTCCTGACTTGTGAGTATTACGGGTCGGGCTACAGGGTGGGAACCTGTAGTCACATGACTCCCTGTTGAAGGGATTCTCGTTGAGAGGCCTGTGTATTCCCCATGATTTTCTCCTTGATCCATTATTTACATTTGCAGTTTCCCCAATGTTTCACAGGAAAAGACTGGGGCTCTGTGAACTGCCATTTCCTGCTGGTCCATGGGACTTTCTTCTGATGAAGGGTTGGATGCTCCTGCACCCCTAAAGGCACCAGAGATGCTGCAGGGGTAGAACTGCAGGGGTAGAAGTTCTTAGAAAGTCTGTGAACTTGGACAAACAGCAGAGAAGGAGAGTTGGGCAGGATTTAACGTGACAGCCAGTCTTCTAGAAAGTTCCCAGTGATCTCTGCCTTCTGGTATTCACATTCTTGTGTAATCTCCCCCTATGTCGCACCAAGGTCCGTCTGTGGGACCAAAAGACTACAGCGGAAGTGACAGTACGTCACCTCCAAGGTGAGGATTCAGAAGTCATTGCAGTTTTCCTCTTGGCCAGTCTGCCTCGTTCTTTGACCAATCACTCTAGGGAAAGCCAGCTGCCATGCTGTGAGCAGCCTACAAAGAGGCGTGTGTGAAGAGAAGCTGAGACCTCTCACCACCAGCTAGTGAGGAACTGAGTTCTCTTGCCAGGAGTTAGGTGAGAGACTAGTATGTGATCCTCCAAGCCTACTCCAGCCTTCAGGTGACCGCAGCCCCAGCCAATATCTTGACCGCAACCCATGGGTGATCCTGACCAGAGACGGGACACTCTGGGTTCATCGGGACATTCTGGACTCCTGATCCTCAGAAACGAAATGAGATCATATGTTTTGAGCGTTTTGAACTGGTAAACCTTGAGGTAATTCATCATGCAGCCGTAGGAAACTTACACATGAAGAGGTGCTCAATGAGATGACTGGGATTCCTTAAAAGAAATGAATAAAACATTAAATCTCTAGAAAACAGTGAAAGACTAGTTAGTGAATTTCTAGGGTCAGAACACTGAAAGGTATTGTTACCAAATTTTCATAGCTATGCCTTCTGCCACTTTTTAAAATGTCAAAATAATACTTGTTCTTTGTTAATACCCATACACACATGTAGTATGTAAATGTACATATATTACATACACATTATACATATACACATTATATACATACACATACATAAAGTGAAAAGTTTAAGTAACTTTTCCATCCTTCCTATCTTACTCCTCAGAAGCAACTGCTGGTGTCAGTTCAGTTTTTATCCTTCCAGATTTTCTGCTTCCCGTCAATTATGATCACATGCACACTAATAAAACCTGATTTGTGTGTGTGTTGGGGGGGGTGTTCTGTTTGACAAAGGTCTTCATCATGTGCCAATCCATTGTGGCTTCTTCCTACGCCAGCACACTTGGCTCCAATGTAATTGCTCTAAAAGGTACAATACATCCCATGGTATGGTGTTCTATAATTTATTTAAATATGATTCATCCGTTAATAATTGATAATGTTTTATGGCTTAATGCATTTATTTGCCATTCTACACAATGCCACAATAAATGTCTTGTAGCGCATGTAAAATATTGTTTCGGGATGAACTTCTAAAAGTGGAACAGAGGGTTAAAAGGGGTTTAGATTTAAAATTTTGACAGAGGATGCTTAATTTTGCCTTTCATAAACGTTCTTCTTTTCCCACTAACATGTTCTCTCATCCTAATACCAGATAGTAGTAATTTTAAAAATTTCTGCTTATCTGATGAGCAAATATCTGTCAGTTGTTTACATTGGCGTATTTCTGATTTCTGCCAAGAAATGCACAATCGTTTGACCTGTTTTATGTCATCTTTCTGGCTGCTTTCAAGAGCTCTCTTCATCTTGTTTTTTAGTGATTTGATTATGATGTGTCTGGGTATAGGTTTTTAAAAATATTTTTAATATTTATTTATTTTTTTAATATATTTAGCCATTATTTTTTCCATTATTTTTTTTCCTGCCTTGCATTCTTTATCCTCCTCTGGGACTCAATGGACACAAAGGTTAAGACATTTTGGTATAGTGTCCCTGGTTCCTGAGGCTCTGTTCATCTTTCTTTCAATTTTTCTTCTCTGTGGTTCAGACTGAGTAATTTCTATTGGCATATCCGATGGGCTTTAAAGTTCCAGTTATTGTAGGTTTTTAATTCTAAAATTTACATTTGGATATCCCTTATGCTTTCCCTTTCCCTGCTAAGACTCTCTAGCTTTCCATTCATTTCAAGTGGGTTCCTCCTTCGGTCTTGGAATATCTCATAATAACTGCTTTAAAGTCTTTGTCAGAAAATGCCAACCTCTGCATCATTTCAGTGTGGGTATCTGGTGATTGTCTGTTTTCCTGTGAGCCGAAATTTGATGGTTCTTTCGATGCTGAGGGTGGGAGGCAGACTAAAGTTTCCCTCAAAGATGCCTTGTTCTAATTCCCGGAAACCCTGAGTATGTTACATTTTGTGGCTGGAGGAATTAAGGTCACAGACACAATTAAAGTTGCTTATCAGCGGACCTTGAGATGGGAAGGTTTACTGGCAGGCCGAATAGAATCACAAGCACCTGTAAAAGCAGAGAACGTTTCCTGGCTCTGGTCAGAAAGGGATACGACAATGGAAGGAGGGTCCTAGGTCACTTGCTTTGAAGATGGAGCAAGGGGTCCATGAGTCAAGAGATGTGGGCAGCCTCTCAAAGCTGGAAAAGGCAAGGAAACAATTCTCCCACAGAGCCTCCAAAAGGAGCCAGCCCTGCCCACACCTGGACCTTAGCCCAGTGAGACTGATTTTGGACTTCTGATTTAACAGAACTTTAAAATTAAAAAAAAAAAA
The DNA here is from genome assembly GCF_009829155.1 of Mustela erminea. Classification (NCBI taxonomy): domain Eukaryota; kingdom Metazoa; phylum Chordata; class Mammalia; order Carnivora; family Mustelidae; genus Mustela; species Mustela erminea. Next base: position 10,152,506 of record NC_045623.1, read on the forward strand.
AAAGTATATTGTTTTCAGCCGCTAAGTTCATGGATATTTGTTTCAGCAGCAATCGAAAACTAATACCCTGAGTCATGTTGAATCGTATCTTGGATATTTTGAATAATATGCTAGGAGACCCTGGGTTTTGTTTCCACATTACGTAAAGGTTGGTATTTGTGTTTTCACAGGCAGTCAACCCAGATGGATTCAGGCTGAAGGATCTGCCAGCCTTCTGTGGGCTGTAGTTTCCATGTCAGTTTTGTTTTCAGAATCTTCGCCGCTACTCAGATTTCCCCAGGCGTGTGCGCCCCTGCAAGGGGGGTGGGGTTGGGAGGTGGTGTCACCCTGGGACCAGGGTGGTGATCTTCCCCTTGGGTCAGTTCGCAGACTTTGCTGTGCAGTTTAAGAGCAGATCTGCATATGTGCACACAGGGTAGAGCCCAGAAGTTTCCAGATAGCTTCATGGGGCCACTTACCCAAGTCCCTCCCTTTCTGTGATCTCTGATCACTTTTGAGCACTCTGGCTCCCCGTGGCACTCTGGACAGAGAGCTCGTGCTCTCTTTACCCTCCTGTGCTATGCGCTTGCTGTGAATGCATCCATGTTCAGGGCCGGGTGGTGGCAAACAGAAAGAGAAGCAAGGAATGGCAAAACAGCTCCTCCAAGCAGAGGAAGGGTTCCCTGGGGACCCCCTGGCCGCACCTCTCACTGCCACAACTCTGATCGCCTGGGAACCCGTGCACCCAAGAGAGAATGACGAAAAGAAGGAAAAAGAACAGTGTCTACCCACCTCCCACCCAGTGTGAACCCCACTTTGAGCCAGAACTAGAGGGAGCTCTTTTTAACTGCATAGGGCGTTCACTTCCAAATTTGGGGCTGCCCCAAATCCAGACAGGGGATACTGTCAAAAAATCGAGTGGGAAACTCACTGCTCTTTCCGTGGCTCTTGCATTTCTGGTCTTCCTCCCCAGCCCACCTGGGGCATTCACTCCCTGGAGCCTTCAACAGCGGCTCCATGCGTTCTGCTCCAGGTTCATAGCTGCACCGCATGGGAGAGAGACGCGGAATGTGCTAAACCCACTGCATCCAACCGGGCCCCACTGTGTCTCCCCTGAATTTCTGCTGACAATCACACTTTCCCCTGGGGTCCTGGTCACAGCTCCCTTCCCTTGTGGCCCCCAAAGGAGAACAGGCCACAGGCAGGCCAAAATCGATCATGGCAAAGCCACCTTCTTTACGAGCCCCGTTCACCTGTTCTTGCCTGCTCTGTGGGCGAAGACTTGTCCTGGAAGGCACACACGTAAGTCAAACTCAGCCTAGATATCTATAGAGAAAGCCAGACAGACGGCTTATGGCCGTGCATTATCAGTGACAGAAGGATCTGTTGAGAATGACTAAATCCTTCCTACGAAATACCTAACGTTTTAGCATGCTACCTACCTCGTACTCTTGCTCTTCTAGCATCAACTAGCTCCTGCTCAGGGAGGAACAGTGACAATCTTTAGACGGTGTGGCTAAGAGAAGGGGTGTGAATGTGTCTCCCTGCCCCTGGGGAGGCTGTCTTGTACAAGGGTTCCGTGTGGTCCCTTGAGAAAGTTCAAAGTTCATCTATGGTATGGTGAGGGGGAGCGGCTCATCTTTCCTCCGTGCTGAGACACGTAGCCACTCTACGTGCGACTTTACATACACGCTTTTCCCTTGTTTGCTCTATGGCAGCTCCGTCCTCCGCACCAGCCATGTGTTGTCGGGCCATCTGCCCTTTGGTTTGTGATTGGACTGTGGCAAAATAGTAGGTTTTTAGTGTCCTTTTAGTAGGAGAAATAACGTCAGAAGTTAAACCAGGTGGCTCCGATTAGGCAGAAGACAAGGGGGCTGGCAGTAAACATGCCTGCGCAATTAGTTCTCGCCCACTTAGCTTACGTGCACAGGAATCACCTGAGCACTTTGGCAAACCACAGGTTCTCATCGCATTGCGCTGGGATGGGGAGCGAGCGCCCGCATTGGTAATACTCTTATCTGGGATTTGGATGCAAATCACCAGTTCTGCCCTAGAGCATGTCCACTCGCCTTTGAGGAGCTTTATTGCCACAGGCAGTGGTAGCAAAAAGAAGCAGAGCTGGGAATGTTGCACAGATTAAGAAAGGTTACTACATTCTCTGGTCACGGTCATCCTGGGGAGAGGAGCTCCCCAGGTGGGGCTCCCTGGGGAGCAGGAGAGTTTTGGGAAGCACTCTTGAGAGGTGGGCTTTCCCTGCTGTTAGCCACCCCTGGGAGCTCTGAAGCAGGGGATGCTGCATTCCAGTGGGTTCTGAGATCCAGTGGAGGGGCTCAGCTTTTATAATGCAACCTTGATCGGTCCTTGGATGCCCACTGCCCCGGGACGGGGTGTCAGCTTGAGTGAGGGGACTCTTCAGCTGATCCCCTCCTGCCCGGGGCTGGCGACTGAGGGTCTTTGCAGGCAGCACAGGCAAGCGACTGAAGGGCCCTCTGGGCAGCGTGTCACGTCACATACCCAGGCCAGGCCCCTGCTATCGGGCTCCTCTCCTGCCAGCCAAGGAGCACGTTTAGACCCCGCCTCTTCATTTCCATGCTGAAATCAACATCCTCGGAAATCAACACCTTCAACCGCAGCCCCTTTTTTTCATGCCTTGGTCTGAAAATTCGACTGTGGTTGTCTGTGAGAATCAGGTTGAGTCTCTAGGAGGATAGCTTGTGTTTTTAAGAATTTCTAGGCTAGATTTTTCAACACTTGGAGGGTCTCACGTAACATTTCTTCATAGATTCCTGCTACATCAAGCTCCTGATGCCAGAAGAAAATCTCCCCGAGGCAGAGGGGGGTAGTAGAGGTCTAAAAAGAAAAGGACTTTCTTCCTCGCAGAAAATCAAGACCCCAAGGTCTTGGCAGGCCGAACTGAAAGAGGGCTCAGGACTGAAAGCCCTCTTGTAGAGAAGAAAAGCAGGAAGAGCCAAAAACAGGCTGTTTAATGATTTAATCCTGTGCCCCACTGATTGTGTAATGTGAACTTTAACCTCCCGTTAAATATAGTTTGTACTGAGAATCCTTCACACTCTAGTAAAAATAGCTGCATGCTTGAATGGCTCATGAGCTCGATGACTGCAGGGAAAAAGGCTGGGAAATCTGGGCGAGAGGCAAGGAGAAGGGCCCTGAATGCCTGGGCTGGGCTATCTGCAGCCAACTTGCCCATCTGAATGTTCAGAACAGCAATGGCAGAGAGCTGTCCTATCCAGTGGATAGCGGGGGTAGCTGGACGGTGGCCCGGCAGCTCCCTGAGCGAGGGGCTGCAGCAGCAAAGCCCACCATTAGCCCCCTCCCCCGCCCCCCCCCCCCCCAGCTCACTCCTTGCCTGTCTCTTCCACAAGAGCTGGGCTGTGATGCTGGGCGGGGAAAAGCTTCCTTCCTGGCATTCCTAAATCCGGAACATTGGGAAACCTGGCTCTTGGGTGGGAGAAATGGGGGCCCAAATCATGTGGGTAATGGAAAAGAATTTGAAAGCAGGGCCTGGGCAGGAGCCCCCAACAAAGGCAGACACAAGGATGCAAGGCCACACAAACCTCACAACAGAGCAGAGGAGGCCCCCTTGGCTGTGTGGGAGGTGCCCCCGCCTAGGCCACCCCTGGATGTTGGCTGATACCCAACAGTGGTCGGGGCAGGGGCCAGCAGAGGATTGAACGGCCAGGGGGAGAAAGCTCTGGTGTTCTGCCTTCTTTCTTTCTTTCTTTCTTTCTTGCACTTCCTTCAGCTTGTGAAATACAAGGGGAAGAAAGAAATCCCAAGCCTGGAGTACAATTTGTGCTTTTGTGACTAGGGTAGCTTCAAGAACCCACGGCAGCAATTACTGCGAGGTACGGACCCTAGCTCCATGCCTTGCCTCCCGTGGCTCTAGAATTTGCCATATGCTGTGTGTGCAGAGATGAGCGCGGAAATAGCACCTAATGCTTCCAGGAAGGATCGTGCTGAATTCTTTGTATATCCACCGATCATCTTATAAGGGTTGGGTTGGCAGAGAATCAGCTCACACAGGCAGCAGTGGTACAAGGTGTGTCTGACAGGGCAGAGAAATGTGTCTTCCCTGAGCCAGTTCCTCCTGCCTCCCCGAATTACCCTCGCGCCTGTGTCCTTTCACGGGGTGACTTCAGACTTCTTCGCACTTGCCATTTCTAAAGGTAGAAAGAAAGAAGAGTCCAATATCTTGGGGAACTACTATGCTTTATATGCTTATCTAATTGAATGCTTACAGCCACCCAATGGGATAGGATTTTTTTTTTTTCTGTTTTCTGGAATACGTGAGGAAAACTCAAAGAGAACAGATAGTCTATGTCTCAGTGTTGGGGATTTTTAGCCCAGGTTGGACACCAAAACCTTGGTCTGCGGCGCTTCTCAACCCTACCTACACACACACACACACACACACACACACACACGTATCACCAAAGGAATCTCGGCACAAGCCAGTGCATGGGCCCCATTCAGGGTCCAGCCCCTTCGCACCTCTGGAGGTGCAGCCCAACCCTGGAACTTTAAAACATCAGGGTAACTCTAAAGCATGTGGGGTTGAGAACCCCTGGGCTACACCATATTCTGTCCCATTATGGTACCACCCCTTGGTTCCCGCCCTCCACCTGCTTTCTCTGGCCTTTCAGAAATGCCCCAATCCTGCCAGCTTGTCCACAGAAGGTCCAACTAACGAGAGCAACGTTTGAAAGTCTACGGATCACTCCTTTCATAACGAAAGTGTGCGGGACATAGCTGACGCGGGTGGTCCTCGTGTCTGATGGACACTACCTGAATCTCACTGTAAGTGACGTGGCCATGCAAAAAGTTGTTTGCTAATGGCCTTGCTGTGATTAGAGAAGGTGGGAGGGAAAGCACCAGGTGTGGAGCCACAGATATGGGGATGTCCATTTCTTCTGCCTGCTGGCTCACTTCATGAGATGAAGAATGTTCCTTTGACCACCTGGACCTCAATTCCTTACTTGTAGAAAGGACGCGGGTGTAGGGTTTGATAATATTGGAACATCCTCCCATTATCTACCACGTGGATTGGCACGTGGTTACTCCCTCAAAACTCGCAATGTCCAGCCGTAAAGTGGCTGCGTCTTTTCACCAGTGAGTTTACCTTAAATACGATTGTGTCTTCATAAAAGAAAATGCTCTGAAAACATGAAAGGCTTGTTTTCCTAGATAAAAATTAGGTCAAGCTCTCTGTCCTCTCCCCCTCTTAAGAACGAATTTGGAGTCTGCTGCTTATACCTGGATGTTAAGTACAGGTTCTTCCAATGACCTGGATGACCTTGACGTTTAATTATTTAGGAGTGGCCAGTACAGAAGAACCCAAAGTGGGTTGTTGACACGAGAAGCTTGGAAAGAAGGTAACCCTCCTCTCTTTCCCAAATCAGAAGGCAGCACTTCCTTCATTTTGTGTGTGAGTAGGAAGGGCACATTCATTTCAGAGAAGATGAATTTAGTCCAATGGTGCACTTTTATTCTTTAGGCATTATTCGGACCAGCTGACAAAGAATAATAGAGGGAATCCCAGGGAGGCTCTTTCTGGTCTGGGGCTTGTACAGTGTAGACCCCGAGAGGTTCCCTCGCTGGTGAAGAAGCTGCCGGTTTACTAAAGGCCTTACTTCCGGCCCAAGAGCAGAGGGGTCTGAAGGGGCAGGGAGCAGCAGGTGCACCCGGACAAAGCAGCTGGGCTGTGCTGGGTCTGCTGCAAAGCCAGCCACTGTGCATGCTGTGCCTAGTCCTGCCGCGGGAATCCAAAGCAGGAGCCCTAACTTGGGAATATAGATGTGCATCTCAGCTGAGGTCCCAGAAGTCTGGGATCTGGGCACGGGGGCGGGGTTGGGGATGTCCTAGAAGGGCAGGAGGAGCCGAGCAGGCCAGGGAACCAGCCCACTTCTGATGCAGCGGGAGAGGCTGGACTTCTGAACCGTGTGCTGGTGTGGGTTTTCTGTGGGAGAATGTCCTGTGGCAAACTAACAAACAAAACAAGTCTTTCAACCTCACTGAAACGGATTCTTACCTAATTCCACCAAGAGGGAGTGAATCAGCATCTCTCCTGGGGAGAGCAGGTTCTTTTCCCCCTCCCATAGCATGTGGCAGAGAGACTTGTAAGAGCCATTCTTCTCTGTGAAGATGTATTTACTTTGTAAAATAGCACAGTGGAGAAGTCTTTCTTACCATTTGGCTGGGGCCTTGATGGGTGGTTAAGACCAGTGGTCAATGTCCACCCACAAAACTCTGGAGGAAGCTCAGACATGAAGCCGGGAGGGATGAGACTCCCATCCCCCGCCCCCATCCCCTTGGGAGCCCGGCTAGTTATGGCTTTTCTCTCCTTTCTCTTTTGTTATGGGACACTGCTGGGGAGATGGTCTCCATAGCCCCAGGGCCAAAGCCTTAACATTCCAAGGAGTCATCACAACTGGAACAAATTCCTCCAGAAAGTTGACAGGTACAGCCTGTGAGAACAGTATGTTCCAGTCCAAGATACTTACCGGCCTGAATCTCCCAGCTCCTGGCCAGGCACAGGTGTTTACTGAGTGCCATTTCTGTCTCAGGGAAGATTTTGTCCCATTGCATTTCCGTCTCAATAGTCTGGCAGTTTCAGATTTTTTTCCCCCAGCCCCACCTCAGAGATATAATAAGGACAGGTCCAGGGAGATCAGATTTCCATCTGTAGACTGTGTTCGTTCCTTCTGACTAAACATGCCCCGTATTTTCCTAGCCTGTGACAATCCCATTAAAGCCTCCGACCCCTTCCTGAACTTCCGCATCTCAGCCCCCGGCTCCAGCTCCGTGAAATCAGGATGGGGCTTTTCGTTCTGTCAGGAGTGAGGCCATAGGTTTTCTGCGTCAGAAAAATGGCTTTGAGGTTAACTGGGGCTTTTTAATTATTTGGGGTTAGCTCAGCCTCGAGGCGGGTGTGTCTCATTTTTTGCATAATGTATTCCTGGGAATGAGAGCCGGTGACCTCAAAGTTCAACCCACTCTCTCAGTGGAGAAAGAAAAGCAGAAAATACATTGGAAATTGCCCCAATGTATCTGATGGCGTGGCACGGTGTAAGCGCTGCACTTCCTTCATGGGTGATGGGATCACAGGTGGCCCTTCTTGGACTGTGCTCCAATCACAGACCTCCTGCATGAGGTTTCTTTTTGCCCATGAACTTTTCCAGTTGCTCCTCTGTTGTTCTGTCCCATGTAGGAAGAGCCAGACTCCCCTCTAGTTCTCTGTGCTCATTTACGTTCCCCTCACCAGGGCTCATGGAGCAGCTTTTGCATTTGTCCCCGTGGGTCACACTGTCTAGAACCTGGGACAGGAAGGGCTAGTGCTCAGAGCTGGGCTGACACGGAATCCTGCTGGTCTGGGTGCTTAGGCCAAGCCCAGCGGGACGGCTCCGGCAGGAGGAAATAGGGTTCGTGTGGGTGTCTTGTTTATCTTTAGGAAGCAGGGGACCGGGATTTATTTTTGTCACGACTCATGGTTCCTCACAGCTTTCTCTCAGCAGATGATTTCTGAGCTTTGACAATTTTCAGGGATCTCAGTTATGTAAACTTTCTTGGAGAAGAGACCCATCTTTAGAGGATGACCGATGGGGGCGGGCGCTCCTGGACCCACTTCTCTGGGGACGGTGGCAACTGCACGATGATCACATTCACCTCCCATTTATTATCAGCCGTGCCTTCCCTTCCAATGCGCTCCCTGCATGTTCCCTGTGGCCCGTGGGTGAGGGCTCCTTGCATCGTTCCCACCATCTCAGTGTTGTGCTGGACGTTTTGGGTACCACTGACCACAGCTGACCTCGATGTCCATTTAAGCCGGAGTTTGATTGTATTTGGCTATTAGGAGAATAGGAAGCAGGTCCTGCCCATTGTCATTAACCCTGACCTGAGCTCCATTAGAGATTGCTTGTAAGTTATTGTTCTCCAGAATGAGGTCCTCTAAATTTCTCTCATGCTATATGCTCCTTGGGCTATTTCATCAGTTCTGGTGGATCTAACTTTCACCTAAGTGTGGAAGGTCTTCTAAATCTGCGTTTCAAGATTTCTTCCAGACATCAAGAGTCCCCTATCTACCTACCTCTTCTCATTTCCACGCGGGGACCTTCCATTGGCCTTGACTTGGACATATCTGACTTTTAACTCATTCTCTTCCCCCCCACCCCCAGCTGGTGTTGTCTTCTGTTGTGCTTCTCCTGGTGGGCTGTGTCATCATCAGTGGCACAGAAACCCAAGAGAGAAGTGTGGGTGTCAGCCCGAACCCCACCCCCTCCCCTGCACCATTCCTCCTTCACATCCCTACACATTCCAAGCAACCTCAGCGGCTTTCCATCTCCTGCAGAATGGAGTTGAAACTTCTCATCTATTACTATAGGCCCTTGTCCTTGGGTCCCTGCATCTGTGCATGTGATCCTTGAACTTGGTTCAGCCCAGTGTCACGTCTGGCAGCTTTCTGAATAAGCTGCTGATTCCTTCTTTCTTTCTTCCTTTTTTTTTTTTTTTTTTTTTTTTGGTGCGCTGAGACTGTATATACTGTTTTGTCAGGCTTTGTAAAGGCTGGGATCACCCTTCATTCCTTTCTTCCCCAGCTAATTCTTATTGCTTCTTTAAGTCTGCTCTGCTGTCATCTCCAGAATTCCTTTTCTCCACAACAGTACCCCACCACGGGAATTAGATACTCAATTCTGGTAGGGGCTTAGCACTCCAATAGCTTTACATATGTCAACTTCTTTCTAATTTTTTCAATGGCCCTGTAAAGAAGGTATTATTGCCTTGGTGTCATAAAAGAAAAACTGGGCTCACGGAGGTAAAGAAATCAGGGAGCTGGTATGAAATGCAAATTCTTGGTCTCCACCCCTGGCCAAGAGAGTCAGAACCTCCAGGCGCGAGACCCAGCCCTCCGTATTGTAGGAGTCTTTGGGTGATTCTTTTTTTTTTTTTTTTTAATTTAATTTAAATTCAATTAATGAACATATAGTGTATCATTAGTTTCAGAAGTAGAGGTCAGTGATTTTTCAGTTGCCGATAATACCCAGTGCTCATTCCATCGCGTGCTCTCCTTCATGCCCATCACCCTAAACCAAAAGACAACCTACAGGATGGGAGGAGATATTTGCAAGAGTCCTTGGGTGATGCTGAGGCACACGCAGTTTCAGAAGCACAACAAAACAGAGTTGAAGCGATCACGTGGCTGATGAGAAGAGCAATTCTGGAGAGGCTGGCCCAGGGGACAGCACCTTTCTCTCAAGTGCTTGAAAGCCAACTCAACGCCACTTGAAGATAGTAAAGATACAATCTGAAGAGGGAAATTAACTGGTGAATGAATTAGAGCACCAGGATAAGGTGGACCCATGCAAGTCATCATGAAACATATTGCTGGGTTTTTGGAAAATTCTCTTTGAGACCACGACCGCAGACAAATGTGATTTTGTTTGGCAAGCAGTTTAGTCTTTTTTTTTTTTTTTTTTTTTTTAAGATTATTTATTTATTTATTTGACAGAGGGAGATAGAGATTACAAGTAGGCAGAGAGGCAGGCAGAGTGGGGGTGGGGAAGCAGGCTCCCTGTTGAGCAGAGAGCCTGATGCAGGGCTTGATCCCAGGACCTGGAGATCATCATCTGAGCTGAAGGCAGAGGATTAACACACTGAGCCACCCAGGCACCCCAACAGTTTAGTCTTAAAGGATCCCCTGGAAAGGAGCAAATTGGGGGCAGATTGTCCTAAGCAGACAACACCTTTCTTTCAGCCACCCAAGATTCCCGCTGGACCAGCAAATGCTCCACTCCTTAGTAGGACTAGGGCAGGGTCCAGCTGGACTTTGAGGGACAGTTCAGAAGTACTGACTCTTTGTTAGGAGTCTCTTGAAAGTCTCTCAGCCCCAAAGGCAGGCACACACGCATCTCTTAATGGTGAAGTTTCAGGTCAAACAAGGGCTGTTTGGGGAACAGGAATTCCCATCTGAAAAAGACAGCCAAATGGCTCAACTTGGAGATCGGACTCTGGTTGTGGCTGAAGCAGTGGCCCCGAGTCTCTTGCAGACTACATACAGGGAGTTGTCATCTGTTATCTCTGCTCTAAAAGGCCAAATAAATACCTGGCACCCGTTAAGCATCGTTTTGCAGGTATAGATACTGATATTTAAGAGGTAAAGCAATTTATCCCAACCTACATTCTGGGACAATGAAGGGGTGTTTGCATAGTGTGCATGGGTAAAATGGGAGCGGGAAAACAAAATCTATCTCTCCCCACTAAGCTCTCACAGATTCAGAGTCGACCCCAAATTTGGCACTTCCTTCCATCATGAATGTGAGCCATGAAGCACCATAATCATGGCGGTACCCGTCTCTGTTGTGAGTATCCAGAAATATCCTCTCTGCTTGCCATTACGTCAAAATTTGGCCACTTACTACACTCGCCCCCCGATCTTGTTACTTAAGGAACTAACAAAGAGACAAAGATATTACCGTAACTGATCTGCTTTTAAATATTCTGAAAACTTGGAATATCCTTTCCATTACAGTTCAGTAAAATTTGTTTCTTCTGTCATCTTCTGGATTGCTTGCACAAAAAAGACCTCATAGGAGGAAACAGCCCTTGGGCTTTACCAGATTAATGATGGTTAAAAAAAAGAAAGAAAGAAAGAGAAAAAAAAGGGCAGGGGGTGGGGAGAGCCTCACGAGAGGAGAAGCTGGAAGTGACCCCCGGCTGCACTGATTCTGACAATCACCTTTTCATACTACCTCCTTAGTCCGTGTTGGCCCAAGCTGGAAGTAAACTGGTAATACTCTCCAGTGATACTCAGAGCCATAGCCAACCCAGAAGTACACTGGCCATTAGGCACAAGGGAGAATGGCTGGGGATATGGGGTGATTGTGCTGGTTTAAGTCACAAGCGGGGTGCGCCCTGCAGATGCATCCAAAATGCTTTGGTGGTTTGAGAATAAATCTATAAGCTCCTTCTCTTATTACCTCTGATGGGGGAATTGCAAAATCATTGCTGACATTTGTAATATTTATGGAGTGCCAATAATGTGCTGGTTTCCATCCTGATGCCTTAAGGGAAATTCAGTAAATATTTATGTGGCATTGCAATGCAGAGACATTGTGATAGGCATGGATGGGATTAAAGAGAAAAAGGATGGAGTTTATGATTCAGGTGGACACAATCCAATCAGAGTATAGGCAAAACCTGTATTTAGGCAATGGCGCAGTATATCTTGGGATTCAATGTCGTTATAGAGGTTAGGGATGGGAGAGGCTCATTCTGACAGCATGGGATAGGGAAGTCTAAGGAAGGGAAGGGTTTGGTTAGAAACACGAAGGGTAAGCAGAGCAAGTGTATTTAGAAGATAGGGGAGGGCTCTAGCCTAATAGGAAAAGGTAAAGTGTTTTAGTAAAAGTCATGGTTCACTACATAAAGGTAAAACTCTTTGCAACGGCTTACAAATCCCAATGCGATTTGGAGCCCATGAACTCTCCCACCTTTTCTGCTTCTCCCCTTTGTCCACCCGAATCCAGTTGCACTGGCCTACCCTGCTGTTCTTTGCACACTCCAGGCCTGCTCCTGCCCCAGTGCCTTTGCATTTGCCATTCCTTTAGCCTAAAACACTCTTCCCCTAGATATCCTGGATGCCCACTCCCTCATCTTTTTTATGTCTCTGAGCAGATGTCACTCTCAGAACAAGGCTTTTAACGGCCCTACTTAAAACTGTCCCACCCTGGCACACCGCCCCGTTCCCTGCTTTAATGAACTACATACTATATCAGTGGTTCTTACACCCGGGTAGTTGCCAGAATCACCTCGAAGCCTTGTGGAAACTGCTGGGTCCCCTCCCCAGGTCTCTGATTCAGTAGGTCTGGGGTGGGGGTGGGGGTGTGATAATGTGTTTTTCCTGGCAAGTTCCCATATGCTGCTGCTGCTGCTGTTGGTCTAGAGACTCTGGGAACCAGGGCACTCTAAATCTTACTTACTTATTTATTGCCCATCTCGTCTAGAATGTAAGTTGCTGACGGCAGCAATTCTTGTCTGTTTTGTTCACTGCTGCATCTTGGTGTCAGAACAGTGGCTAGGACACTCAGACATGTTTGTTGAGTAGACAAGGGAATATGGCTTTGGTATAGGGCACAGGTCAAGATGCTGGGATGTGTGCAGTGGAAGTCAGTTTGAAAAGGAAAGTTCGGGCCATATCCTTAAAATATCATTATAACAATAACACTTTATTATTATGAATATGATACTTATTGTAACACAACCATCATTTATGGAGTGTTTGTGCTAGGCCGGACCATTCAGAGAGACTCTGATGACTCCAGTTTGCCTGAGATCACGTAGGATATATAGTAAGTCAGTTGAAATTTGGATTTTAACTCGGGTCTGACTCCAGAAGGGTGGCCTTAAAGACTATGCTACAAAGTCATCTAATGATTGATTTTTGAAACTTTTCATTTTGAAATGATTCTAGATTTACAGCAGAGTGGCAAAGATGTTGTAGACGGCTCACCTATAAACTTTACCTGGCTTCCTCTAATGCTCTCTTCCATAACCATGGTATGCTTATCAAAACTAGGAAGTTAAAGTTGGTACAATGCTATTAACCTACCTATAGACTTTACACAGCTTCCAACCATTTTTCCACTATAATGTCCTCATCTGTTCTAGGATCCAATCTAAGGCCCCGTTGTCCAGCAATTTTTAAGGACTCGCTGTGGACAAGTTGGAATGTGGGGAATATGAAGTGCTGAAGATGCCAAGATGGCCGACACACCAAGATGGCCGTGCAGCCTTTGAGGCGCGTACAGGAGGGACACAGGTTTCTCTAGATGAGGTCCTGCCAGGACAGAGGGAAGTGCAGGGTGCTCTAACAGCCAACACAAGGCAGACAGGCAACGTACTCTTTTTTTTTTTTTTTTTTTAATTCAATTTAGTTAGCATACAATGTATTATTAGCTTCAGAGGTAGAATTTAGTGATTTCAGTCGCATACAACATCCAGTGCTCATTCCATCCCTTGCCTTCCTTAATGCTCATCACCCACTGTGTGGCAAGCAACCTACTCTTTTGGTGTCTGAGAAAGCTTCTTGGGAGAGTAGGCAGGAGGAGCAACGTGAGTAGATCTGCAAGGTGCGGAGAATCAGCAGAGGGAAAGGCCAGAGGGTGGTGGTGGTGGAGGGGAAGAAACAGGAAGAGCCAGGTTAAGAACCTCTGAGAACTGAGACATTACTCATTGGTCCCAGGGACTAACAAGCCCAGGGGTGAACGTGGTTGGGTGTATGTTTGAGCTGGGATCTTCTAGCAGGAACGTGTAGGTCAAAGTTTATCTTTTGATGATTAACCTAATTGTCCAACACCTCGAGTGTCATGTTGCTATGCTTACAGATGGAAGGCAGTATAGCGCAGTGGTTAGTAGCCTGGGCTCTGGAAGGAAACCATAGCGTTTGGAATCTCACGTGACTCCACCACTTTCTTGGAAGGTTTATTACGCTTCTGTGCCTTGTTTTTCCCACCTGTAAAATGGGGAAATACTGGTACTCATAGTGTGGGGGGGATTCAGTAAAATGATGTCTGTAAGGCACTTAGTACCGCGCCCACACGCAGTGAGAAGTCAATGAACATAGGCTGTATATCAGCCGTGCCTCTAGTTCACATATTGCTTATACTTCTTAGATAAAATCTGAGATACCCGAAGAAGAGTTTCAAAGAAAGCTTTCATGTGTATATATAGTCTCATTATACCTTTAGTGCAATTGATTATGCCCATTTTGTAGCTAAAGAAAGGAGGACAGAGCAGAGCTGAATGATAAAACTAAACTCACCTTACAATCAAGTGTAAGAGCAAGTGTTTGGTTTAAATTCCCAGATTCTTTATGCTGCTACTGGGCCATTGACCAAAGTCCATGAATGGTAAGGAACATTAGAAAAATAACAAACTGTCTGTTCTTCAGAACTTGTCCAGAAGGTTAGCCCTTATCAGCAGTTTTGCCACATAAGATGTTTTATGAGTTTGCTTTCCTGTGGTGACACATCAGACTTGTGAACATTTAAGCAGCCCACAAATGCAGATGGGTTTCTTTTGCTCAGGGAGAGTCCCCAGAGCTGACGAACTGTTAGCTGTCATAAACACGGCTCACAAAGTTGGGCACTGGACATGGGTCTTAGGGGTTGAGCAGGCCAGTATCCATTCTCTACATTACCTTGTGTCACTTCCATGGTGTTTAGGAGCCTCAGTATACGCTTCTGTAAAATGGGGATTCTGATGTTGCCCTCCTAAGGTTGTAGGGAGGTATTGAAGACAAAAACATTGTACACACCTTGCCATTCAGATGGTGTTCTTTAAGTGTGGGTTACCTTTTCCTACACCACCCCGTTCCTCCTTTTTGATGGCTACAGCTAGTCTGTCACAAAGGCCAGGAAATGGTATAGATGTGCAGAAGACATGAAAAAATAAAATTTTACCGGTGATATTAAATGTCACACAGGCAGAGACCTTCCAAATCGGTGTCTGGGTAGATAACAAAACCAAGATGTGTTTTTGTCTCTTAAAAACTCCTGAGAAGCTAGAATCGCCCATTGGATCCTGCGATTCTCATTTTAACTACATTTGGATTTTATTTGTGTTCGTGGGACTGAAAGTGTGATTGCAGGGGTGACTTCAAGTGTCACTGGCGGCCTGCTGTAGCCATGGAGGGCAGTGAGTGTGACTGTTCAGCTGGGCAGGATGGGCTCCATCAAAGCACGAGTCCTGGTGCCCCGCAGAACTGAGTCCTATATGACCCACAGGTCAAATGTGTGTTCGATGTGATTTCAAACACATATAGCTATCCAAAGAAACAGCCGGCAACTACTGCGAGGCAACCAATCACCAAATGCATCTCAAAGGCTCTTATGCACACACAGCTGTGAGCTGTCCTACCTTCCAAACTGAGCTCTCGGAAGGGCCCTCTTTAGTGGCCTGTGATTCCATGGGGGCTCCCGTTTCACCGAAAGCAGGGAGCACTGGCTGTGCCCCATTGTGATGAAGCTCCTGGTCATCAGTATTTGGATACAGGCCTCTGAGCAGGTGCATGCGCTGAGAGGCACAGTCGTAGGAAGTGTCCAAGTGCTCATCTTCATGGGACCTCACCAGTGCTAGAATACGCTGCCTAATCTCAAACATGCAGAGGAGAACGGGTCAGTGAGGAGGAGCCCACGCCAGCCAGCCAGCCCCTGCCCAGATGCGCTATCTTGTTCTACAGACTGGGAGCTATCTGCTGGTTCCCATAGCCTGGCCAGCATGTTCAGCTACGCACTGGGGTCCGCGGGGTGTTCAGGGAGATCTCTCACTTACCTCCAGGGACTGGCTAGTCTTACTGGCCTTTCCTCTAATATTTAAAATGAATTCCCCATCTGCCCCCCAAAGATGGATGAACACCGTTCCCGCATTTCATGGGCTTTGTGCTGCCACCTAAGTTCCGATTGTCAAGAAAACCCACAAGTTTTGGCTTGTACATGCCAGTCACTGATAACCAGAGGGTCCTCCTCTCTGTCCCAGACTTCCATTTCTCTATAGTGACCTTGATAGCAGGAGTGAGGGTCGGAGGACCTGTATTCTCGTTGTTTCTGTCTCTAGTCAACTAAAACCAATAGTCAAGTGATTTTGCCTCCTTCTGTCTGTCTCAGTTTCCAAATCCATTAAAAATGTTGATAATTACCCCTGTTCCATGTACCTATTAAGAATTTAGAGATAAGGTAGGATCACATAGAAGGATCACTTACAAATTAAAATAAAATAAATAATATTTATAAATGAAATATTTATGTAAGAATTTTATATAATGTATTATACAATTATATATAAATATACTATTTATACATAATAAATGAAATACACTATTTATACATAAAAATGAAGGTGGTGGTACAGTTTTGTTTTGTTTTTTAAGATTTTGTTTATTTATTTGGCAGACAGAGAGAGATCACAAGTAGGCAGAGAGGCAGGCAGAGAGAGAGGAGGAAGCAAGCTCCCTGCTGAGCAGAGAGCCTGATGCGGGGCTCGATCCCAGGAACCTGAGACTATGATCTGAGCAAAGGCAGAGGCTTACCCCTCTGAGCCACCCAGGCACCCTGGTAGTACAGTTTTAATAGTAAAGCATGATTGCTTTGGACTCCACTGAAGCAGAATTTGTGCCTACCTGAAAGGACAAATTTTACCTTTGCCCTGTTATAAAAAAAGGATTCATTCAATAATTGAACAATGCAAATAATACATGAGGGATATGTTTAACCTACATATGAGAACAATCGGGTTTCACAAAGTTAGCAGCAATCATCTGCAAATAAAAAATTCATGCCATCCTTCTGTGCTCTCCAGAGCGGGTCATGGAATACCTTCCCTTGCCAGTACTTAGCTGTTAAAATCAGAAACACGGAAAGGAACTTTTAGCTCACCTGACCCAAAGTTCTCATTTGAAAAAGACCAGAAGGCTAACTTCCAAGGATACGTGCCATAACCTCTGAGCTCTCTCAGTCCACTGGAAAGCTAAACGTTGAACCTAAGTCTCGCATTTGCTGCCATTCCCTCCTGCCTCCTTTGCTGGCCTTGTTAAAGACTAATTTTCCAGTTCCTGAGGAAAACAATTTTATCTTTTTTAAAAAAATGTAAACTTACACAAAAACACAGACTTACCAGCTTGGGTGACACAAAAGTTCGTTTTAATATTCCTCATTTTCTCCTTGACCAGCCGTGGATCCAGGTTGTGGGGAGGGCCTGAAGATCTTTAGATTGGGCACATAAAAAAAATATCAAAATTATAAGTAAAAAATTGTGACAAATGAAAATGTTGATTTAGCTTGAGAGAAGAATCATGAATTTTAAAAATTAAACTGACAGATACCACACATATCCAAAAAATAGCATTTTTATTAACGGCCTTATTATTCATCTTACTACTGCCTCTTCTTAATTGCATACCTTTAAAATCTTTTTCTTTTAAAAACATCTTTTGGCTTGAAATTCTTTCATTACCTCTTTGCTTGATTATAGTTTTGTGACATCATAACCTCAAGAGAGAACAGTAATATTCCCTTCCTTCCTAAAGCTTCCAAATGATTAATCAGAAATATTTTTTGTTATTTATACTTTACAAACTTTTCTTTTAGCTTCCCAACTTGTTATTGGTAATGTTATGTATACTTTAGGATTGGATTCAAATCTGAGAAAACTGCTCTCACTGCTGTCATATGTGAGCCGTTATAAAGATCCCTGCTTTGTTATTCTGCTTGGAGTACATGCCCTAGGAATTCTCATAACATAAGCATAGGAACTCCTGCTTCATACAATTGCTATTAAAAATAACAGCAACAAAAGGGGATTAATTTTTTTTTGTAATTGTAGACACTGCAGTATCAGACATCTTCCTGATGAGAGAGGACTTGAGTCTGCCAAGGTGGTGTAAAAATGAACCATCCACTTAATAATTTTCCTTATCTGATGTTGGGAAGAATTTTCCATATATTATTGCTGACTCTATACATTTCAAACTTGGCTGTTCCTCCACGTCTCATTTACACCTGGTGGTGGGGCCCCAGCATGCTCCTATTTCCATATGACCCCAGGCCCTGGATCCAAACACAAAGATGCCAGACAACTCAGTACAATGGGCGACTGGAGTTCTGGAAAACCATTCCTTCTCTGGGATGGCTGGCAGGAACAGAAACCATACACGGATGTAATTGTGACCTACATGAATACGCACTCATAAACCCAAACTAAACTTAACCTTCACCGACTTTCCCCTTAACTGGATTCCGAAAATCCCTCCAATGTCACCCTATTTGAAGGGTTATGTGCTGGAGTGGGAATCTGAGTAAAAGCAGCAGCATTATTAATCAGTTTCAACTAAAATGTATTGCTTTTGCAAATTTTGCAACATACGATCATGTAAACACATTGGCAAGTCCCTCTAAGGGCCTGAAAGGGGCCAATGCAAATGAGAGTCCCTGAAGATTAAGCAGCACTGACATTTGGTGAAGGCGAGGTCTCTGCCACACAGAAGAGAGAGTGTTATAGCTCTGAACACAGTAGACAGGGTGTGGCACAGCCTCCCAGGATGGAGGTGGGGGTGTTGTCTGGGCAAGCTGACAAGCAAGTAATCCACCATGTCTGGTCAAGGGAGGGCTAACAGTTTCCTCTGCGAGGTCCGGCAGAGGTAAATGTCATAGCCCACCCTGGAGGGGGTGTCCTGCTGTCCTGGGCTCCTCAGAAGAGACCATAAGGTGTTGCTAATGGGCTGGGATCATGTCGTCTGTCCACGGCAGCCCATCCATGAGCCCCGCCATCCATTGAAAAACAACCCAGTGATCCCTTGAAATGACATCATTAAAAACCAGTCACTCTGTTACAATTTAAGCATAACATTTGAATCTAAAGACTGCATCCTAACAAAGATGTGTGTTCTGTGGACATCACCTCATACAGGAGACAGTCTGGTGACCACAGGAAAAAAGTCTCATTAAAGGTAAAATTCTCAAGAGGGTTCAGATCTCACACAAAGGGCTGTTGGCCTGGGGTCCCTTTACAATTTATCCCAATAATTGTTTCACTATGAACTGGAAGAGAACTAAAAAAATGAAAATATTCTGATATTTCACCAATTCAGTCTGTTTTTAACTCTGAGTTGGACTCAGGTTCTTTAAGACAACGTGGCCCACCTTGGTCTCCTATTTTCCAGACTTGCTTAACCTTCATTCTTGCTTGTCTGGACTACTGCAACCACTTCTAGTCTACCCTGTATGCCATGGCTGCATATGTGCTCTAGAGATGGCCTTCCCTGCTCTCCCCCAGAAACAATCTGTCCTTGAGTAGAACACTCAGCCCTTTGGTTGGTTCTGGTTTTCCAGCATTAAAGAAAGTCACCCTTCACTGTAGTTGTCCATACCTGGCTATCACCCTTGCTAGGAGATATATTTTTGAGGATAAGGACCAAGTCCTAACCTTGCATTCCCAGCCCCCTGCAAGGTCGAGGCACAAAACTGGAGCCTGGTAAATATCAATGATGGTACCACTATTGATGGTCTTCTTAACAGTCCTAGTAATTGTATTCTCCTTGCTGGCAATTCATTTGGGGAGGTATCCAATAGAAGTGTCTCTGATAATGGGAATGTGACTAGTATGACTGAGGAACTTTTGATTTTCTTGAGTTCTGACGAATTAAAGTGCAGACGGCACTGGGCTCATCCATGGGACAGCGGAGGTGAGGGGAAGTTAGGTGACTCAAGCTTGCCAGGGGAAATACCAGGGAGCCGCTGGGGTTTTGTCTTCTGCAGGATGCTGTCACGTCTGGGTGTCGTGCCCGGGACTTAGTAGCCATCCCACAGCCCTGAGAGGAGCACGCTGAGGACAAAACTGCCACCCTGGGGATGGCGGAGGGGATGGAGGGAGTGTGAGCCATGGACTCAGGCAACTCTGGAACTGCCCATGGGACTTCCTGATATGTGGGAAAGGACATTTTCCTCATTGTTGAAGCTATTTTGGGTAGAGCTTTTGGTAACTGCAGCTAAAAGCAGCACAAGTGACAATGCTATATTATGCTAATTAGGTGGGAAGTGGGGGAGGGGGCAGGATACATCACGTCCAGTGGGATTTGTAGATGTCAAATAATAAATATGTTAACAAGAGAAGCCATTATGGAATCTTTAGGTGTCTAAAGTATGAGTTTTTCTCAGGCGAAAAACAGGGTTTGTGAGTTGTTGAGGGGAAAATGGAAAGAATTCTGCAGAGGATATCAATGGCTTTGGTCAAGTGACGGCTTCTATTGCCCTTCCTTTCTTTATAGGATCCTGTGTTCTAGGTGGAATCATTCCTTGTGACAGGTCAGGTAAGGCTGACCCCCAAATCCTTAGTCATCAAGGTGGGTCTGAAAGGGGAATCTGACCAACAGGATATGCCACACCTCATGTCACAGTGATTGATTAAGGAATGGGCATGTGAATTTTCACTAAGACTTGATATGCAGATAATACAGACACTGAGAGAGAGAAAGGGTGTTCTTTTTTTTCCCCTGGCCTTGTGGGCTATACGGTTTCTGGCCCTTCTGGCCTCTCAAAAGAGAGCCCTTTGAGAATAAAGCCAGTCCCAGAACCCACAGGGACAGGAAAGAGAGACAGAATCTACTGACACTATCTGAGCCCCTGGGTGCAACCATGCCTGAAGCCCAAGTCCACCTTTAAACTGTCCATGCAGGAGCCAATTTTGTTCCTGATGAACTACTTGCCTTTCTTTGACTTGCAGCTGAGAGAGTCCTGAATGCTTATACTAAAGAATCAAATAGGACAAGAGAGGAACCCTGGATCTGCCGCCACGACCAGAGTGGGGGCAGGGAAGAAGGATGTGCAGAAGACAGGAAACTGCCAAGGCTTCATGAGGTGGTCTGGTGCTGTGGATAGCTGTCTGGAACCTGGACAAGCATAGATTTGGGACCAAATGACTAGAGGTTTTCTTTGTTTTTTTTTTTTTTAAATATTTTATTTATTTATTTGACAGAGATAACAAGAAGACAGAGAGGCAGGCGGAAAGAAGAGGGAGAGGAGGAAGCAGGCTTCCTGCTGAGCAGAGAGCCTGATGTGGGGCTCCATCGATCCCAGGACCCTGGGACCATGACCCGAGCTGAAGGCAGAGGCTTTAACCCACTGAGCCACCCAGGTGCCCCCAAATGACCAGGGTTTTATTACCAGCTTATCCATTTGCTCATTTGATAAATCTGAGAAAACCACTTAAACATTAAACGTGGGTCTCAGTTTTCCAATCTATAAAATGGGAAAAGATAACTTTCCATTTAAATCTGTCATAAGAATTAAGTAGAGCAATGTAGGTGAAATCATTTGCATAGAGTTTGGCAGACGGTACTCCCTTGATTGATATTAGCCAATAGAAATACCCAAAGTGACTACTTAACATTTCTTGGATTCTACCTTTATCTCCTTTGCTTGCTGTTAAATCCTACCAATTGCAATGAAAACTAAGGCTAGCTGCCATTATTTGAACAAGTACCTTGTTCCTGTGCTTTACATAAATTGTCATTAGTCCTGAAAATAATGATTCAAGGTGGGCGGTACCATGTCACAGGTTGGGGGAGATGAGTGACTTGTCTACACTGCAGAGCCAGGAAGGGATCTATAGCAACTGGTGGGGGGGGGGGGGGGAGACCGTAGTGGCATTGTTTGCTGTTGGGATTTTTCTTTCTCAGGAGAATTATGAAAGACACACTGTTGTTTTGAATTTCAAACCACAGTTACCTGTGTAATTAAAGAACCTGTAAGTCCTTCAATAGGAAAAAGTGGAAACTGACCCAGTGAATGCCAGACCAAAGGATGTATCCAATTACTGTTCTTACTGGGATATAGGTAAGGTAATGTTCTTGAACTTCACATAGTCCAATTCAAAACTGAGCTTTTAGATTAGATTAAAAAGCAGTCTTTTTTTTTTTTTTTTTTGGAATTATAGAGCTAGAAGATGAGATTGGTGCTAAATGGACTTTTGTGTTCATTATTACAAAAATCCCTAAACCAAGCCCAAACATCCACTGTTACCATCACCATCCCCTGCACACACTCCCCACCCCAATCCGTTTTTTTAAAAAACATACGGGTAGTCCTGTTCTGATTAGCTGTACCATCTTCATTAGGACACGAATGAAACTATTTTTGTTCCTATGGAAACACGAAAGTTGCAAAGACGTGCCTGAGGATGTTTGTTGCAGCCTGTTTCCAAGAGCAAAAACCTATCTAGCCTTACTGCTGATGTCCAGAAATAAGGGAGTTATTTAAGCAAGTGGAACATTCTGCTACAGCTAAAAGGGAAGGGAATAAATGTACATACTGATATGAAGAAATGTCAACAATATACCTAAACATTTAAAAGTAAGGTGCACAATATTTAGAATATAATCTCATCTATGTTTAAAAAAAAAAAAAGGCAAAAAGAAAGAATCTGTATGATGGGAAAGCCTAGAAGTAAGAGCAACATTTGATTAGTGGTTATTGGGTTACTGTTTGGAATGGCATCACAGAGGAATTTGACTATGCCCTTTTTGTGGTTTGGGGGTTTGTTTTTTTTTTTACAATGAGCCAGTTTTATCTCTATATTTAGAAATATATATATTTACATATATATGTATACATACATACATATGTATATATGTATATGTATATGTGTATATATATGTATATGTATACATATATATGTATATATATAGAGAGAGAGAGAGAGAGAAGTTGAGATTCACAGTATATTGGTCAAAACCTAAGGGGATAGGCTGAGCTGTGAGCTGACACTGATGTGAATGTTAGTTTCTATTTTCTGTGTCCTCTATCCTGTATTTATTTGCATAGCCCAGAACAGTTCTCTAATTGCTGACTTGTTAACAAGTCTGCTCCTCATTTTAGAGACTGCTAAGCTGGTCCCGGGAACACAGCTACTAACCCTCTTGCTGGACCAGCTCCTCCTCTGCTGCTCCCTCTGTCTTAACTTGGGAAGGTCCATCTGGGTCGCTGTAGCTACTCCGCTCTTATCCCACCTTAAATATTTCCATACGATCTGTGGTCCCCAAATAGAATTAAAGCAAGATTAAATTGTTCAAAATGCTCTACCCAATACATTTAGATAGGGTCCTTCCTCTACCTTCATTCTTAAACATTTCTTCTGCACCTGCCTCTTGCAGAGGGCTGTGACAGGTCCTTGTGCTCAGGGCACACAAAGGGTCCTGGCAGAGACAGGCAGGCAGTGACAGTGACCATATGAGGTGACACCTATATTACTACACAGACTTTCTCAGCACCCAACATGTGCCTGCGTTAGGTGCTGGGGGCCAAAGACGAGTAAGATGTGGGCCCTGACCTGTTGAGGCTTACAGTCTAAGCAGAGCAGCCCAAGAGAAATCCAGTGCAAGCCACATACAGAATTTACATTTTTCTAGTGACTACAAAAAATATATATATATAAAGAGAGAGGTGAAATTAATTTTAATCAGATATTTAACTTAATCCAGTGTCCCGAATATTATCATTTCAGCACGTAATCAATATAAAAATGATCAATGAGATATTTTACATTATTTTTTCATACTAAGTGTTTCACATCTTATATTACAACCCATCTCTATTCAACTAGACACAGTTCAAGTACTCAGTAGCCACATGTGGTCAGTGCCTAAAATAATGGACAGGGCAGATCTAAGGGGAACATGGATTTGTAAATCATTTCACAAGGTGTTGAAAGATCCCACAGGGTGTGCCTAGGTTAGGGGTGATGGACCTCACACCCTGGGGTGGGATGTTTTGGGGAGAAAGTAACGGTCAGGGAAGGCTTCCTCGAAGAAGTGGCACATGCACAGAGGTTGCCAGATGAATCATGGGAAGAGACTAGGTCCAGAAGGTGGGACAGTCTGTCTTCAGGCTTTGAACTGTGCAGTGTAGGGAGGGGTCATCACCAGGGTGGTGGTCCTGGCTTTAAAGTAAAACTGAATATGTAAATTAAAAAGACAAAACAACAAAACAAGGGTGGGTTTTAGTGAATAGGAATGAGGTAGGTGGGAAGTACAGAGGAAGGGCCAGCAGAGAGGAAAGGTTTTCTACTTAAGGATAACCTTAAGGATGAGGAGCACTTTGCCAGGGCTGAGCCCTGGTGAGCAGAAGATAGGCTGGATTTTGGCCACTGCGTGGCCCCTCATCCAGGCCCTTTGGGCAGTGCGTGGGCTGCACAACCATCCATGGTGGCTCGTTGCTGTCCTGTCTCCCTGCACCCTCTCCAGCTAGACTTCTCCCACATTTCCACAAGAAGATGTGCAGAGGAGCTGATTGGAGGATGTGACATTGATTTTTTTTTTTTTTCAGGGTTTGTCCGGAAGAAGAAGTTCCTAACTATGCCTGAGACTTGCAGTGTGCCACATAAAAAGAAAAAGACAGTCCATGCCTTGTGGGGGGCTTACCTGCCCCACACCAGCATTAGCCTGGCACTGCTTCTTAAAGGGCTCTGGTGACTGTGGATGGGCGGGGGAGCAACCGCTCACCCATGCTCAGCGCGCTTCCAGGTGATGGGTATCTCAGGGGGACTCCAGTTTACTGGAGTGACCTTGGATGAGTCACCCTGCCTCTCTGGGCTTCCTCTCCTCCTCTCTGAAATGGGGGTTGGGACAGATGACAAAGCTCACAGGTGTTATGACTAGGACACTGCGACAAGCCAGAGCAAACCTGTGTGCGAACCTCCACTGGACAAACTGTGCCCCAGGCAGTCCCCACCCCAACCCTCAGTTCTCAGCCACCAGCCACACACAGAATCCCAAACACTTGGTCCTCCCAGCCTCCCCTGAGCAAGCTGCTGCCTGAAACCCGGGGAAATCTGGTTTTAGAAATGTCCTTATGCAACCGCTTTCCCCCCTACTTTACAGGGCTAGCGCCTTAGGAAATACAATATTGGCAAAAGGGATCACGCTCAGAATGATTCCTGGGAACTGGACAGACCAGTTTGGTGAGAAGCCCAGGGCACCTTCTCGAAGAGCCTGGCCTCTCCCTCCCGCTCCCCCTTCCTGGGGCTGCGATGAACCAGGAGTCAGGCTGGGTCACAGGATGAAAGTCTGAGCGAGACGAAGCTGCCTGGAACAGCTCTAGCGTATCCGAGCCTTGGCCCTGCTCGCGGGGCCTTTAATAATGCAACAATAACGAGCTTCTACCGCACACAAAGGCTTTCGCAAAGCTGGAGATAAAAGTCACTTTGTTCTGCTCTTCCCCAATACAGTAGACATCCATAGGTGTTCCCACAGAAACTAGCCACTCGGCCTGTCGCTGTTAGTGGGTTTTCTCCCCTCCCTGCTTATTGAGAAGCTATGGAGGACCTAAGAATGAAAACGGCTTCCAGAAAATGAGCTTTAAGGAGAGGACAGACGAGAGGAGAGCGTATTGCCAAGCTGGGTGTGCTTTCTTGCTGAGCCCTTCCCTTCCGGGAGGCTGTTGGCCCCTGCAGGAGGCTGCATCCACTTCATCAAAAAGTCATTGTGGTCCCAGTGTGAGCCTTAATGCAGTTGGAGCGTGGGTGGCTGCGGAGACAAAGCCATTTCTCCTCCTCGCTCTGCATTCGGGCTGCATCACGCCCGCTGCTGGGGGGTGGGGTGGGGTGGCGCAGCCAGCGCTGCGGGCGGCCCCGCACCTGGGAACCTGCCTGCGGACCCCAACCCTCTTGCCCTTTTCCTCCCCATCCATGTCCACCCCTCCGCTATGTGCCTCAAAGCTGGAGTGTAAATAGCTAGCTCTCTGTCCTCCACTGTCCATCCACTTTACTCTTATGCTGAGTCCAGAGCCGGGCGGTAGATGGGATTCATCCAGACTGACCCACCCAGAGCCTGAACTGTATGCTTGTAGCTATGTGGGTGCGACAACATAAACGCTTTCTTTATAACCTCAATTGTCACCTTAAGGAGGGTGGGCCCTAGAACCTGTAGGGAGCAAGGCTTACTGACCCAAGCTGTATTTTGGGTTTGGGTATGCAAATTTAGGGACAGCAGCTAGGGCACAACAGAATGACTTTGCATAACAGAGCACCAGGAAATCTGGGAAGGAGCGAGAGGATCTGGAGACAGGATCAGGGGGATGGGTTGAAAGAGACAGTCCTGGCAGGCTGTCAGTGCAGGAAAGCTTTACAGGACACACTTGTCTGGTTGGTTGGTTGGTTGTGTGTTTGAAAGTGTTTGCTGTGGGTTGTGCAACTTTAACTCCCTCAAGAAACCGTCAGGAGAGTCTCCACGGTTCGTGAATGTCATGTGAGTGGATCGGAGGGGTCGCTGAGAGCGGTGTCTGCGTTCTTGTGGCGTGAAACAGACAGACAGCTGCTGTAACCACCGGGTTCGAAAGACAGGGGAGACAGCGGGCATCTGGGCTCTACAGGGACGTCCATAGGGAACCCGACAGCCCTTGTACGCATGGGCCTTGAACTGATCCAGCACGTCTCTTTGCACACGGAGGTGACCTTCACTGAACTCATGGCTAGCGCCAGTCGCCTAGAGCAGCAGCCTTTCCCACGACTGCCTGCCAGGCTGGAGGTCTCCGGCTGTCTCTCCCAGCTTCCAGGCTGTCTGAGTGGAAGCCTCCCTCGGGCGACCCTAATCAGTAGTTGTGCCTTGACCCAACCACAAGCTGCTTTCCGGTGCTTCCCTTAGCCACACATTACCCATCCTCCATCTGCGCAGGGCTGGGACCAGCGTGCCTCAAGGTTGGGAAACGGAATGTCTTCCAAGACCATGATTTTTCAGATTCCTTGCCGATGGTATCTTCATCCTGTTCCCAGCTGCCATCATTTCCTATTGCCCATGGGATCGAGACTGCAGTCGTGATCCTAACTTGAATACTTGTCCGCCTTCACCTACACGCATGCATGCCTTCAGACACTTGCAAAACCCCAATCTGGCTTCTTTTATTTTTTATTTTTTAAAGATTTTATTTATTTATTTGAGAGAGAGAGAGAGTGAGCGAGAGAGAGGACACAAGCTGGGAAAGAAGCAGAGGGAGGGAGAAGCAGACTCTTCGCCGAGCAGGGAGCCCAAAGCGGGGCTCAATCTCAGGATGCTGGGACCATGACCTAAGCCGAAGGCTGACGCTCAACCGACTGAGCCACCCAGGTGCCCGTGGCTTCTTTTAAAATGTAAGATGTTCCCATCACTTTTACTTTCATTAAAAAAAAAAATCCCTTTCTACCCCTTCCTCCCTGAGTGGTCCACGAGAAATTTAATCTCTGAGCCACCGTCCATGCTGGCTTGGGCTCCTGGAGTTCTCTTCCCCTCTGCTCCATGTGATCAAATCTGTTTCCGTTGAGCTCTTAGGTTGCAAGGAACAGCATTCAAGCCATCACCAGGAAAAGAAGGCTGAGGAGTGAAAGCCTGCAAAGAGCCTGAAAGACATCAAGGTCCAAGATGGATCCTGGGACTGGCTGCTTCTAGTCTTTTCAATTGCATGGTCTTTCTCCTATGCTGTTGTCACTTATATTAGAGTGTTTGGCTCCTTTACAGACCGACTTGTTCTATATATTCATGGTTTTTATTTCTTCATGACTCTGACTTACACTCGGCTTTGGCTGGGCCTGGACTCTCCAGCCCCACCTTGGCCTCAAGGTAACACCTGAAGCAAGTCTTTTCATGCCAGCCTATACTGCCAGATCACCCATTTGGTTTCCCAATTTTAGATTCCAGCTCATCCTTTTATGTAGGTCCAAGTCACAGATCTCAGACTGCCCAAAGATGGAACACCCTTGAATCAACTTTCTCTGGTCAGTCAACGTTGACTGGTAGACAAGGATCCATTTCCATCAGTGGGGACTGGAGTTGGGGTGTTTCCATAGGGACAGTTTCAGGTGTGAGTTGGCATACCTCTGCTACAAGGACCTTAAAGCCCAGCTCAGGTCATAGCTCTTCAGTATTTCTTTCCTCAATTACTTCCTCATTTATTTGGTACTTACAATATTTTATTTTTAGTTACTCTTGTCTGTGCATTTGTCCTTTGTTACCTGAATGATAAATACCTTAAGGTCCGAAACTCTTAAAACAGAGGCCTGAGAACCTTGCAACCAAGGCCAAATGACCACCCAACCTGAATTTCTTAGTGACATCATGATCTCAACCATTCTTTATGGCCATCCCTAGAAATCACTGAAAACATTTAGAGAATTTCAACCTTTTAGATATTAGTTCTGTTATCAGAATGCCTCCCATCTGGAGATGATACAGATATTTTATACCTCACTTTTTGAAGCTGAAAATATGGCTGCAGCGTTCTTAAGGGTTGGAGGACTTCCCTAAGGGTGGTGATGGAGGGCACCTGACATATTGGAGAGAGATCACAGAAATGGAATAAGCTGAACTGATCATTCATTAGTGATAGGGAATAGAGAAGAGCATGGAATCTGCTAATAGAGTTACCTGTGTTTTGGCTTGGGTGATTGGATGAAAAATGGGAAGGGAATTCTAAATTTGGAAAATGGGAAGAAGTCTGAGTGTGATCCAGATTTGATAGACCTTCAACATTAAGTCATTAAATACTTATTTAGTAGCCACTCTGTGCCAGGTACTGGGCTAGGACTGGTGCTAAAAGATGAATAATTCCTGCCATCGAGGCATTCTTTTTTCAAAAAGGTATTTATCTATCTATTTATCTATCTATCTATTTATTTATTTATTTGAGAGAGAGGGAGAGTGCACATGTGTGAGAGAGCATGAGCCGGGGGGAGAGGTAGAGGGAGGAGGGAGAAGAAGACTTCCTGCTAAGCAGGGAGCCTGATGCAGGGCTTGATCTCAGGATCCTGGGATCATGACCTGAGCCGAAGGCAGATATCTAACTGATTGAGCTACCCAGAAACCCCCTTACTGAGGCCTTCTGTCCAGAGAGAGATACAGCTGTGGAAAGAAAAAATTATAATACACAATTATAAGAACTGTAATGAAGAGAGATCTGTGCCAGCTCTAGTGGTATACCAAAAGGGAGAATGATTAAGGTTTCTTGGGAGGACTGAAAAAACCCTTATACTTTAGAAGGATCATAAAGAATGACCGGGTGATTAAGGAGGGCATTCTTGCTATCAGCAACACCATTTGGAATATCGTGGATACATTCAGAGAGTGATACAAAGTGAAGCAATAGTCAGTTCCTGGAGAACCTTGGAAGGCCTGCTAACAAAGCAGACTTTATTTTACAGAGAAGAAGGAGTCACTGAAGAGTTTTAGCACGGAAGTAAGGAAAGCAGATGTGAGATTATAAAATGACCGCTCATGCAACAATGGGAAGTATGAATTAGATGGAAATGAGACAGGAGGCCAAAAGACTGATTAGGAGATTAGTGAAATCATTCACAAATGATATAAGATCTCTCTATCTGAGGGAGGTGCAGTAGTGACGCAGAGAGATGAAGGCTGGGGAGACATTACAGAAATAAAATACATGTGACTTAGTGGCTCGTGTACCGAAGGGATGGTGAAGAACAGGAAGTCTTGGGAGATTGGGCCAATGGTGGTTATACAAAACCAGACCCCAAAATACAGAAGCTGGTTGGGACAAACTGGTTATCTCTACTAGACCGCTTTTTCCTTAAGAAGAGGAATTATGTGTTGTTCACTGTCACACTACCTGTGTCTACTACAATATATCCAGGGCCTAGTGATTAGAGAATTTTGAGCATGTGGCTTTAAAACATCCGAGGGATTTCTGGAGAGATAAATCCAGTACTTAGCTTTTAAATTCAAGAGACAGATCGGAGCTGGAGAGGTGCGTTTGGGAATCATCATGTATAATGGTAGTGACCTCATCCAGGGGGACTCTAGAGGGAGGCCAGAAGAGTAGGTTAAGGATAGGATGTGGGGTAATAGCAATATTAAATGGGCAGGTGGAAAAAGGGCCGCCATTTGTAAAACTAAGAACATTGTCATGGAAGCCAGTGTGGAAAGAGTATCCAGAACATGGGAGAGGCCAACAGTGTCAATGGCTATGAAGAGTTTATAGCTCCCAGAAAGTTTCACTCCAGTTAATTGGTTTGGATCCACTCTCAGAATCTTACAAATCCAGCCCTATCAGGTATAGTCCTAGGCCCACAGCCTCAGTTTCTCCATCCAAGGAGCCATAGCAGCAAGTGAGTGAACTTATCCTCCTTTCCCTATGGTGCTGTTGTGAGGGTTAAGGGAGATAACAAATGTCAGCAGCTTTCAAAATTCTTAGTTTCAGGACCCCTTTATGCTCTTAAAATTTATTAAGAACCCAAACAAGCTTTTGTTTAAATGTGTTATATCAATATTTACAACATTATAAATTAAAACTGGGAAATTTAAAAAAACTCATCTAAAATTAATAATAATAAACCACTCATGTTAATATAAATAACATATTTCATGAAATCTCACTATATTTTGGAAAACAACTTAGAGAAAAGAGTGTCATTGTTTTACAGCTTTGCCAATCTCTTTAATGCCTGGCTTAATAGAGACATTAATTTCTCATATCTGCTTCTGCATTCAATCTGTTGTGATATCACATGCTGTGTAAAGTCTAGAAAATTTTGCTGTACTCTTGTGAGAGAATGAGAGCTAAAAATGGCAAATAACATCTTGGTACTATTGTGAAAATAGTTTTGTCCTTGAGGATTTCTTGAAAGCATCTCATGGACGTTCAGAGATCTAGACCACACTTGGAGAATCACTGATGTATTTGAATGCACTTTGGAAGCTGGAGAGTCCATACAAAGTTGTTATCATAACCCTGAAAATCTATACCCTGGGAATCAGAAAAGGATCTCTCTCACATGGCTCTAATTTGCCCCCAGAGGAGCATTATGCCTGAGTAACATTGCTCCCAACAGGTCCTAGAGGCTGAGTAGAGCAAAGGATTTCTAGCCCAGATTTCTTACTTTTCCTTCCTTAGAATTACATGAAAAATGTAAATAAGAATGTACTACAAAAATGCAGGGTGTTAATCCAAATTAGATTGTTTTAAGATCTTATTATCTTCTGGCCCACCACTAAGGAAAAAAAAAACACATATATAATACATATATACATATATATATATATTTTTTTTTTCTTTTTTTAAGAAAGAGCAAGGGAATGCTCTATGCTAGAAAATACTATTTAACATAAAAAAGGCAGTAATGAAGGCATGGAGGGACAAAGAAAAAAAAAATCCACATGGCACACAGAAGAAAAATAGCAAAATGAAAAATTAAATCTTACCTTATCAGTAACTGCTTAAATGTAAATGGACTAAAACTACAATAGAAAAACAAGGATTGAAAAAAAATGGATAAAAACGCTCCATCTATCTATATGCCATCTCTAAGAGGCTTTACATTCAAAGATAAAAATAGCTTGAAAGTTAAAGGTTAGAAAAAGATAGATCATACTAATAGTACCCCAAAGAGAACTGATATACTAATATCAGACAAAACAGATTTGAAACAAAAATTATTACTAGAGGCAATAAGTACATTTTATAATAGTAAAAGCGTCAATCCATCAGGAAAACAATAATTATAAACACATATTTACTTAACAACAGAGGCTCAAAATACATATAGCAAAAACTGACAGAATTGAAGGGAGAAATATACAATTTAAGGGTTAGAAAGTTTAATATACCACTTTTAATAATGTATAAGTAGCTGGGCAGAAAATCAACAATGAAATGAAAGAGTTGAACAAAGTATAAACCAATGAGACCTAACACACACTTATAAAACATTCTACCCAATAACAGAATGAACATGCTTCTCAAGTGGCAATGTAACATTCTCCAGAACAGACCAGGTATTAGGTCATAGAACAAGCCACTATATATTTTAAAGGACTGAAATCTCATAAAAAAATATTTCTCCTGACAACAATGGAATAAAAGTAGAAATCAATTATAAAAGGAAATTTAGGGAATTCATATGTGTACAAAAACTAAACAATGAACTCCTAAATACCCAATGACCAAAGATGAAATCACAAAGAAATTAGAAAATACTTTGAGGTAAATGAAAACACAACAGGACACCTGGGTGTCTCAGTCTGTTAAATGTCTGACTGTTGGTTTTAACTCAATGTGTGATCTCAGCATCCTGAGATCGAGCCCTACATTGGACTTTGTGCTCAATGCAGTGTGTACTTGAGATTCTCTCTCCCTCGCTCTTTGCTCCTCCCACTCATTCTCTCTCTCAAAGAAACAAATCTTAAAAAAAAAAAAAGAAGAACAAAATGAAAACACAACATACCAAAACTTATGGATGCAACTAAAGCAGTACTTAGAGGGAAATTTATAGCTCTTAGTATCATTCTTTTTTTTTAAAGGAAACATTTCAAATCAATAACCTAAACCTCCATCTTAACAAACTAAGAAAAGAACATACTAACTCAAAATAAACAAAAGGAAGGAAATAAAGACTTGAGAAGAAAATAACGAAAAAGAGAATGGAAAAGCATTAGAAATCAATCAAACCAAAATTTGGTTCTTTGAGCAGATCAAGAAAATTGAAAAACCTATAGCTAGCCTAGGCAAAAAGAAGAGAAAGACTCAAATTACTAAAATAAGGAATGAAAGAATGAGCATTACTACCAATCTTACAGAAATGCAAAGGATTATTGAATATGATGAACAACTATATGCCAAAAATGAGATAATATAGACAAAATTTAACAACTTCCTAAAAAGTTGTAAACTACTAAAACTCACAATAACTCCCCCCAAAAACCTAGATGATATAAATAGATCTGTAAGCAAAGAGATTAAATTATTAATTTAAGACTTCCTCCATACAAAAAAGCCATGGCCCTTGAAATTATTAAAATTTAACAAACTTCACTGTTAAATTTTAATAAACCTTTAATGAAGAATTAACATAAATCATTCACAAACTCTTCTAAACAGAAAAGAAAGAAAGAAAAGAAAGCAATACTTTGTATCTCATTCTATGAGGCTAGTATTCTACTGACAACAAAACCAAAGACATCACAGGAAAAGAAAATCACAGACCAATATCTTTTATCAATATAGATGCAAAAATTCTCAACAGAGTATTAACAAATTGAACCAGCAATGCACAAAGCAACATCCACATGATCAAGGGGGAGTTATCCCAAGAATATAAAAAGGGTTTAACATACAAAAATTAATATACTATATCAATAGAATAAAAGACAAAAACGAATTAATTATCTCAATAGATGCAGAAGTATCATTTGACAAAATCCACCAGGCTTTCTTGATAATAGTACTTAATAAACTAGGAACAGACGGGAACATCTTCAAAATATTAAAGGGTATCTAGGAAAAACCCTCAGCAAACATCATACTTGATACTGAAATACTGAAACTTTTTTCCCCAAGATCAGGAACAAGTAAAGAACACTTGCCTACTTCTATTCAACATTGCACTAGAGGTTCTAGCCAGAGCAATTAAGAAAAAGAAACAGAAGGCATCCAGATAGAAAAGAAAGAAGTAAAACTATTTTTATTTGTAGCTGGCATAGTCTCAGACATAAAAAACCCTAAAGAAGGCACTAGAGATTATTAGAACGAGGAAAATTCGGCAAGTTTGCAGGATACAAGAGTAATATACAAAAATCAATTGCATATCTAAACGCTATCAATGAATGATCCAAAAATAAAATTAAGGAAGTATTAAGGGAAATCATACTCCTTCTGTGTGTCTCCTTTACTCTAACACTACCACCTTCTGACCCTTCTGACACTTTACTCTAACACTACTACATTTCTGACACTTCTGGTCATCAAGTAAGTATGTGGGGGGTTTTCTGTGCTCCAAATGACTCTGTGATACCATCTAGATGTCCTGTAATTTAACTCAATTCTAACACCATCTACCTCGAAGTAGCATCAGATCCTACAAGTTAAGCATTCTGTCCTACAAAACTATATCCTCCTCCCTCCACCCCCAACTTTGGATGTCAATGGCAAGTCTACATTGTTATCTAACATTGCTTCTGACGAACTGGCTATAGATTGCAGGTTTCCATGACCTCTTCCTCAGGTTTGATTAATTTGCTAGAGTGGCTCACAGTACTCAGGAAAACATTTTACTTACAAGATCATCAGTTTATTATGAAAAGATACAACTCAGGACTAGCCAGGTGGAAGAGATGCATAAGGCTAGGTGTAAGGAAAGGGCACAGAGCTTCCATGCCCTCCTGAGCTCAGCCCTCTCCAAGCACTTCCATGTGTTCACCAACTTGGAAGCTCTCTGAACATCATTTTAGGGGGTTTTATGGAGGCGTCATACATAGTCATGATTCTTGGTCATTGGTGATTGATTTAACCTTCTGTTCCTCTCTTCTCCCCAGAGGGTGGAAGGTGGAACTGAAAAATCCAACCTTCTAATTGAGGTTGATTCCCTTGGAAATCAGCCCCCATCCTAAGGGGATTTCCCAAAGTCCCCTCATTCACATAAAACCAAGTATGGTTGAAAGGGTCTTGTTATAAACAGCAAGGTACCCATTTCTCATCTTTATTTCTCTGAAGTCATTTCAGGAACTGAGGAGGAAATCCGAATGTTATAACAAAAGATGACCCTATTGCTCTAAAAACTTGGGAAATTACAAGGGTTTAGGAACTGTATGCTAAGAACAGGGGTGAAGATCTAATACATATTCATATTTTCATATTCATTTTCATGTTCTAAATCATAATACCACAGGAAACAATTCCATTATGTTAGCATAAAAAAGAATAAAATACTTAGGACTAAATTTAATGAAAGTATATCAAGACCGTATATACTGAAAACTACAGAAGTCATGGAAAGAAATTAGAGAAGTCTTAGATAAATGGAAGGGCACCCAAAGTTCATGGATTGGAACAATTAATATTGTTAAGATGGCAGTATTTCCAAGACTGATCGATCTACAGATACACTGCAATTTCACTCAAAATCCTTGTTTCTTTTTTGTGGCCAATGTGGATAAGCTCGTCCTAAATTTCATATTGAAATGTAAGAGACAGAGAAGAGCCAAAGTGATCTTGAAAAACAAGAACACAGCTAGTTGACTTACACTTCCAGATTTCAAGACTCAATACAAAGCTATAGTAATCAAGACAGTGCAGTCCTGGAATAAGAATAAACATCTAGATCAATGAAATAGGACTGAGAGCCCAGGAAGAATCCCTTACATTTATGGTCAATTGATTTTTGACTGGCAAGTCAATACAATGGGGAAAGACTAGTCTTTAACAAAGAGTGCTGGCTCAACGAGATATCTACATGCAAAAGAACAAATTTGGATACTGACCTTGCATTGTATACAAAAAATAGCTCAAAATGGATCACGGAATTACAAGTAAACGCCAAAAGTATGAAACTCTGAAAAGAAAACATAGTCATTGTGATCTTGGGTTAGGCAATATAGATAAATTGCACTTACACAAAGTTTTAAGTTTATTTCTTAAGAGGATGTTATCAAGGAAATGAAAAGATGACCCACTGCATGAGCGAAAATATTTGCAAATCATATCCAGTCAAGGGCTTATACCTCGAATGTATAAGGAACTCTTACACTTCAATGATAAACAATCCAATTAGGTTGGCAAAGAATGTGAATGGACATTTCTCCAAAGAAGGTATACAAATAGTCAATGAGCCCATAAAAAGATGCTCAATACCATTAGCCAACAGGGAAATGCCAGTCAAAACCACGATGAGATACCATTTCACACCCTCGAGGATGGTTATATATACTACTAATACTAATGAAAACAGGTAACAATAAGTACTGAGAGAAAATGGAACCCTTCATACACCACTGGTCAGAGGGTAAAATGGTACAGTCACTTTGGAAATAGTATAAATAGAAGAGTAGTGTGAAGAATAAAGGAACAAATAGAATATAGAACTGTCTTATTCTGGCAGTTCCTTAAAAAGCTAAACATAGGGTTACCTATGTAATTCCACTCCTCAGTATATACCCAAATGAAAGTACATATCCAGGCAAGAGTTTATACCCAAATGTTCATAGCAGCTTTCATTCTTTATTTATAAGAGCCATAAGGGGGAAATAGCTCAAATGTCCCTTAATTATTAATGGACAAATAAAATGTGGTATATCCACATGATGGAATATTACTTGGCCATGAAAAGGATGAAGTACTGATCCATACTATAATGTGAGTGGGCTGTGAAAAAAAAAATCCAGACACAAAAGCCCACATACTGAGCGACTGTGTTCATAGGACATGGCCAGCAGGATAAATTCATAGAAACAGTATGGGTAGTGGTTGCAGTGGCTATGGGTTTCTTTTTATGGTGAAAAAAAAATTCTGGAATTAGTGGTTATGGAAACAAAGCTTTGTGAATGTACTAAAAACCACTGAATTATACCTTTTAAAAACATGAATTTTATGGTATGTGATACATAGCTCAATAAAGTTATTTCAAGAAATGCTAGATTTTTACTTTTATTGTGAATACTATCATCTGTTTGCTTTGAACCCATCATCCAACACAGTTCCCAGGAATCTAGAAGTATGCTTCCAAAGAGCCTCAGTCTCTTAACTAATTTGGACTGGGACAAAGATGCCAGTGGAGGTGGAAATCATCCTGGAGAAGAGGTCAGAGGATGGGGTTTAAATCATGATTCTGTCTACGCTCATTGGCCTTGGTTGGGGAAGTCACCTTGCTTCTTTGAGTCTCAGGTTCCTATTCTGAAAATACAAATGACCCTGGCTCTATGTATCTCCTTGGGTCCTGTCAGCAGATAACCCTGTAAATAAGAATGTTTACTAAACCATAAGCACTATGCAAATAGCAGTCTTTGTGATTGGGATCTCCCTAGCTTAATGTTAAAGTGAATAGATTGAAAGTGGAGATACTGCCACCATTCCAGGTGACTTTAATCACAAAACCCTAAAGAAGACCTTCAGGATCACAAATTGTACAGTTGTTGCCTTCCAATGTCTGGGAAAAAAGGCGACATTCTCCAGTACCCAAGAAATTGCTGTTAATATTGTAAGTATTTAATTATTTTCCTTATAAGGATTCCCCCTTGTCCAACCTACTTCTTTGCTTCTGTTGATTTTGGTGTTTTTAGGCATTGTCTGTTAAAGCATAGCTTTCTAGGGCTTTGGTCAATTGTTGATAGGCGAATTAAAGGTCTACCCAACAGAGTGATCTCCAAATGCTTCTCTGGAAGCACTACAGTGTGGAGCATAGACTTTAATGTCAGCCATATCTGGGTTTAAATTCCAGTTCTACTACTTCCTAGCTGTGGGACCTTGGGCAAATTATGTTGTTTGATTTCTCTGAGCCTCAGTTTCCTCATCTGTAAAATAGAGGTTTTCACCTTTGTGGGACGTTGTGAGGATGAAAAGAGACAATGTTCAGTACAAGTTCAAGCACATAGTAAGAAGTTAATAAATCTAGTTATTACTGGGCCTAGAGAATGAGTAATCAAGGTCAAATGAACATCGGAGGGACAAGGATAGCAAAGGCTGGCTTTGGGCAAAACTGGAAGGAAGAGGCTCTGACAGTTACTGATTGCCTCCTCTGTGCCAAGTACTTTTCCGTATGCTCTATCACTTGGTCCCCACAACCCTGAAATATAGGTATTAATTCATATTTACATATGACAGAACAGAGACTCAAAGAGATTAAATAACTTGTTTAAGGTCATGCAGGTTATTAGCTGTCCATTTTAGAGTGGACCCAGGTTTGACTGATTCCTAAGGCCAAGGTCTTTTTTTTTTTTTTTTTTTTCCTTTGTGTGACCCCAGTCCATAGGCCCTGGTGGTCTTACTTCTTCCTGCTCATCTGGCCTCCTTCTGGCTCTACAAATACAGGCCTGTCCTTTGTCACATGACTACACCTGTCAAATTCCTGTCCTGCTCTCCCCTCTTCCTCCAACTCTAGCCAGCCTCTGGATGCATGCCTCCAGGTTCAAGTGTTTTGGGCAGACACTGGATTCACATGATGGAATGCCACAGAGGTGACTCAAGGACTGAAGACAGGGTTGGACCTGAGGCATGAGGGTCTCTTCAACTTTATTCCCATCTTTCGAGAGTCAGTTCAAATGTTACCTATTGCCTTCTTTGAAAGCTCTAGAAAGAATCAATCCTACTTCTTTCCAAAGTACCTTATCCAGACCTCTGTCATACATTTTCTATTATACTGAAATTATCTGCTTATTTGTCTGTCTCTGTTCTGGCTCAGTGCAATCTCCAGCCTCAATGAAGAATTATTTAATGTAGGCTTTCTTGACATTTTTGTGCCATCTATCTTCCGGCAGTTGATTAAGCTCAGAAGCCCTTCTCAGTTTACAAATACATAAAAGGAAACATACAGGATTACAAAGGAAACCAATTGTATTGAAATAGAGTAATCAAAATTTTAAGAAGTCAAATCTGACTATAACATACTACTTATTTATTAACACATTAAATAACAAGATCTACTGGTGGGTCTAATAACTACTGTGATTTTGAAGTAGTGATGAGCATAAAAATTACCTCAAGATCCACAACAATTTAACAGAATATATAAAATCCATGCTTTTTTTTTTTAATGACCAAGTCACTAGTGCTTCAAATACTACTATGGTTTGCTCTTTATATTCCTCAGTGGAGAGAATGTCAAACACAAATTTTGGGTATTAAAAATAAAGATGTATTTTTTTAAATTTTTATTTATTTTTTAAATTTCTTTTCAGTGTTCCAGGTGTTTATGCACCACACGCAGTGCTCCATGCAATATGTACCCTCCATAATACCCACCACCAGTCTCACCCAAACTCCCACCCTCCCCCCTCCAAAACCCTCAGTTTGTTTCTCAGAGTCCACAGTTTCTCATGGTTTATCTCCCCCTCCGATTTCCCCCAACTCCCTTCTCTCCATCTCCCCATGTCCTCTGTGTTATTCCTTATGCTCCACAAATAAGCAAAACCATATGATAATTGACTCTCTCTGCTTGACTTATTTCACTCAGCATACTCTCCTCCAGTCCCGTCCATGTTGCTACAAAAGTTGGATATTCATCCTTTCCGATGGAGGCATAGTACTCCATTCTCATCTTACTTAACAGTCCCATGAATTCTATTCAAAGGCCTCAAAGCCTCCCTGATTTAATGAATCATCTGAACGTCCAAAGTGGTCCAAGACATCCTCCCTTCTCTGTACTTCTGTAATGCTTGTACTTGTACTTAGCACATTGAATTGCAAATCCTGATGTTTGTTTATATGTCTTTATCACCCACTTGGGCTGTAAATTCCTTGAAGGAGAGGAACCTTCTTACTTCTTCTGGAAGAGTGCTTGGCAGAGGGTGGGTCTTCAGTAAATACCGTGGATCTGATGGGAATGGATGATAATTCTGACCTACTGTTGAATGAAATGGGCCTTAGCATTGCCGCCGCGGATCCTCCACCCTCCAGTTTGCCCATCCTTCAAGGTGCATCTCAAAAATGCCTTTTCTTCCAGATGTCCCTGAGTACCCTGGCCTCACTGCTTTCTCTTCTAAGTGTGCCCTACTAAGTTGAAACTCACCTTGGCATTCAATTAAAAACCATAGTAATCCTCTCCCAACGTTTCTATTTTATATAAATCTTTTTAAGTCATATCTCTGATAAAGGGCTTTTATCTAGACTACATAAAGAGCTCTTTCAAGTCAATACGAAAAAACTCAATTAAAAAATTAGCAAAATGGGTGCCTGCCTTTGGCTCGGTCATGATTCTGGAGTCCCAGGATTGAGCCCCGTGTCAGGCTCCCTCCTCACTGGGGACCCTGCTTCCCACTTTGACTCTCACCTCACTCGTGCTCTCTCTTTCTCTCTTGCTCTTGCTCACTCTCTCTCAAAAAAATAAATAAAATCTTTTTAAAAAATGGGCAAAGTATCTGAATAGATATTTCTCCAAAGAAGATCTATAATAGCCAATAAAACACATGAGAAGCTGCCTAGTACCATTATATTAGTCACTAGGGAAATGTGAAGCAAAATCATGATGAGATATCACTTTTCACAATAGGCTGGCTATAATAAAGAAGGCTGGTAATAACAAGTATTTTAGAGGATAGGATATACCGCAGGTCATGATGGAGCCAAGGACTCCAAAGACAGTCTGGCAGTTCCTCCATACAGCAGTGACAGTATGAACCAGCAATTCCACCCCTAGGTGTATAACCAAGAGAAAGGAAGACATATATCTGCACAAAAACTTAGATGTG
This sequence comes from Mustela erminea, assembly GCF_009829155.1. Taxonomy (NCBI): domain Eukaryota; kingdom Metazoa; phylum Chordata; class Mammalia; order Carnivora; family Mustelidae; genus Mustela; species Mustela erminea. The sequence goes on from NC_045623.1 coordinate 10,192,200, forward strand.
AACAGTCAAAGCAGCTTGATTCATAACAGCTAAGAAGTGGAAACATTAAAATGCCAATCAACTGATGAATGGATAAATCAAAATAGAGCATTTTGCTCCGATGGTATATTATTTGTAAGAAAAAGGAATGAAGTCCTGATAGATGGTACACCATGGATAAGCCTTGAAAATGTCATGCTAAGTGAAAGAAGCCAGCCCCAAAAGAGGAGGCATAATGGTATGGTTCCATTTTCATGACATGTCCGAAACAGATATATCGATAGAGGCAGAACATCGATTATGAGGGAGGAGGGTTTGAGAAGAAAAGAGGAATGGATGCTAATTGGCTCTGGGTTTCTTTCTGAGGTAATGAGAATGTGCTAAAATTGAGAATGGTGATGGTTACAACTCTATGAACATCCAAAAAAACCACTGAATTATACACTTTAAGTTGGTGAATTACACAGTATAGGAATTATATCCCAATGGTGCGCTCATACATAGTTTTGAAAAGACAAAGGGGAGAGAGAGCACATGGTTTATTCAGCAAAAGGAAGGAAGTTTGGCACTGCTGGATCGTTAAAGCACAGAGACAGGTGCAGGAGTTTTGACTGATTTGAATCAAAGAGCATCGAAACACGTGTGAAGCGTTTAAATCGAGGGATGACATGATCAGATTCACAGTATAGAAAGATCTCTGAGGTACTGAAGGAAGGCAAGAGGTAGTTACTGGAGGCCGGAATGAAGAGGCTTCTGGAGTACCTGCAATGTTCTGTTCATTGATTCGGGTTCTGGCTCCATGAGTGCACTCTACAGAGAATTCAGCAAGCTGAATGATATGTGTCCTTTTCTTTATATGCTACTTCAGTAAAAATTTTTTAGAATAGGAAAAGCCCATGAACTTTTTTTTTCATTTTCTAAAGATTTTATTTATTTATTTGACAGACAGAGATCACAAGTAGGCAGAGAGGCAGGCCGAGAGAGAGAGAGAGAGAGAGAGAGAGAGAGAGAAGGAAGCAGGCTCCCTGTGGAGCAGAGAGCCCGATGCAGGACTCGATCCCAGGACCCTGAGATCATGACCTGAGCCGAAGGCAGAGGCTTACCCCACTGAGTCATCCAGGCGTCCAAACCCATGGACTTTAAAAAAAAATTATTTGCTTATTTGAGAGAGAGAGCACAAGAGCGTGAGCAGACGGAGGGGCAGAAGGAGGAGGAGGAGCAGACCCCCTGCGGAGCAGGGAGCCTGAGATAGGGCTGAGTCCCAGGATCCTGGGATCCTGACCTGAGCCGAAGGCAGAGGCTTAACCCACTGAGCCACCAGGCACCCCCATGGAATTTTTGATTGGATTAACTAAGAGGTTTGCTACTTTGTAACAAAGTCTATTGATTCCATGCACAGAATCTCAAGGAGTTACTATAAATGTGCTTTATAACTGCCAATTAATTCTGATTACCACCTGAATACTTGGGCACAAAGATATAATTCATTTGCTTACCAATGGCTGGCCGTGGGAGTGGTCTGTTCTATGTGTAATCAGTAAGGAGTGCATTGCCTGGAGGGAATTTAAAACAATAATAAGATGGATTAAGAGTTGGTGTACTTTTTTATTATTAGCTTGCACTGGAAATTCTAAGTATCAGTGGTGAAATATTTCTTCTCTTCTCCAATAAATAATACAGTAATCCTGAGGTTGAAATCAGTGTTACTACGGCTGTTGAGCCAACTGGGCCGTCCGCACCCCCCACACCCCCACCGCCAGCTGGGCAATGACGGGAATAGTAGCTGGTCCCTTTTGGAGTATAAAGCTCATTTAAACCTCACAGCTGTGTAGGTTGGGTATTCTCATTCCCATTTTATAGTTCAGAAAACTGAGGGCTAAGCAGGTTAAGTGACTTGTGCAAATTCCCTCAGCCAGTAGAGATATGAGTGAGCCTGTCAGGCTAAGCCTTCTGAGTTGAAGCTCACTTTCCTACTAGGCTTTCCTGTCCTTCGGTACCAAGGGGCACATGGAAGGCCCTTGCAATATATTTGCCAAAGGGCAAGTAGATGAAGTACTGATGGTGATTTTAGTTACTTCAAGGAGGAGGTGTTACCTGAATATGACTTCTTTTCTAAGTTGGTTTAGATCAGAAAACTGTCCATCTGCTACTTTCTTTCAGATTTTAAGGGTAAGTCCCTTGGAAAGCATAGCTGCCATCTCCCTGCTTCTTGTTGCATTTATATCATCTGAATCTCACAACTGTTCTAAGTAGGTTTTATTATCTCTACAGGTGAGGAAGCTTTCGTCGGAACACTCCAGTGATGACGTCAGAGTCCCACAGAGAGTGAATGTGTAGGGATTCGTAACCCTGTCCGTGGTTACGAATAGGGATTCTGGGTCCTGGAAGACCAGTGTTGGTTCTGACTCAGATAGCATCTGCAAATTAAAAATTTCAGTTTTATCACCCATAAAATTGGAGTTATAGTAGTGTTCACTGGAGAGGTTGCAAACTCAAATGCCCACGGGAGCCAGGGGTAGGGAGTTCTGCATTGTTCATTAGTCAGAGGCTTGGCACCTACCTGGGATGCCCCGGGATGAAAGGGGTTGCTGGGCCGGGTGGGGGTGGGGAGGTGAGGTTGGACCACTCTTTTTTTTTTTTTTTTTTTTGTAGCACTCTTCAGGCTCACCCTCACTCATTCTCTCAATCTGTATTTCTGGAGGACCCATGATATTCTAGCACAGTTCTAAGTTCTGGAAATACAAAAATGAGTAAGGCCCAGGCCCTTTCTGCTCTTGGGGGAGAAAATAGGAAAAAAACAAAACAAAACAATGAAAACACAGTGTCATATTGTGGCACCTTCAAGGTCTGCGAATCGAGTCATTTAGCCAATCAACAAACCCATGAACAGAGAGTTGCCTTCTCTAAATCGTTGCCAGCAACAGGCTCTTTGAGCCTGAGGAAGCACAGGGTGGTGCTAGGTAGGAATGGAGCCCTGTCCTCCAGAGGTTTGGAGCCTAAGACAGACAAATCCATCTGGACGGGCATGTGCATTACAGGCTCCTGTAATGAGTCTCCTACAATAGTTTGCACAAAGCTGATGAAAACATTAGCAGAACCTTTCTGGTTATAACGCTATGCTCTGAACCTGAGGGCTGGCCTCTTTAGTTTCCAAGGAATACCCACACCCATGAAGCTGAAGGCTCGTTCTGCTTAACCTGACCCAAACCTGACCAGCCTCACCCCGTCACCACCTCAGGCATTGGCCCCATTTTTGGGGGAGGAGAGCTCTTTCTCCCTGGATAACCCACAGTGCTCCCTCCCCTCTCTTCTGTCCTTACCTGCATCCAGATTGCGCTTCTCCACCGGCACCTGGGTCATGTCCTAGAGCTCTTCTCTGCTCCCAAGCTGTCATCTTTTCCCCATTGGCTTGATCCTTTCTGTCCTGGGCTCACTTCCAGTCGTTCTCCCAAATCACCTGGCCAATTCTCTGAGCCCTGCCCTCAGCCAAGTATCTATTTTCCGTTCCCCAATTGCCTCTAGAAGCACCTCCTGGGCCAGTGAGAAGGCTAGGTTTTCCCTAGCCCACTCTGGCTAATCTGTTAGATTCCACTCCCAAAATGTACTTACCCAAGGAAGAAGCCAAACTAGCATAAAGGAATGGGGTTGGAGTGGGGAAGGAGTGAACAAGATCGCTAAGTAGGGAGCAGGTGCCTCTCTGCCCCTTCGTCTCCCACCAGAGTCAGGCTGCAGGGAGACTGGGCCTGAGAACTTAACAGACGGGCCCATACCCAGAATAACCCTCGCTTGAAATCCACTCGTTCATGTTCACGTGCATTTGCTCACCTAGGGAGAGGTCACTATGGAATGCAGGTTTCCTTTTTCCTTCATTCCTATTCCACTTACCCCCACTTCCATTTTCTTATTTCTTTCTCCCTGCTTTTAACGCATACTACTCCATTTTTTTTTTTTTTTTTGTAATCACCCAAAGAAAACCACCAGAGTTCTTTTTGGAACAAGACGATCTTAATTACATCTACTGATGTTTTCTCTTTAGTATGCTTCCATCTATGCACAGAAACACAAATAAATGACCCCCGGACAGGTGAGAACACGCACAAACCAGCAGCTGGGGACACATGTGAGTGACACACAGAGATAAGCACAACATGAGGTGTATGTCCACAAACAGCCTGAAGTATTCATTCAGGAGAGCCCCGAGGATAAGCATATTGACAACTACAGGCCCCTTCAGAACACTGGGTGAGAAGGCTCCTAGCTGGTGCTCTCTGGGGACAAGGGTGACTGTGAGCAGAGGTGAGAGCTGAGCAGTAAAGAGGGAGACAGGCAGATGAGAGGGACCTAGTAGGTATGAGAAGCATTAATAGTGAACAGACTTCAGGAGTGCACTGCTTGGTTGGTATTATTTTGGTAAAAGCTTGCAACTCCATATGCAATCATTAACTAAGCCCTCCAGACTTGTGTAGGGACCTCCCACTTTATGAAGATGAACCTCCTTCTTATTGAGGGTTACTGATGCTTTTGATCTTGGTCTGCATCAAGATGGTTCGGTGGGTGACTGAGAGCAAGTAGAGTCCGAGGGAAGGAAGCGGTCCTTGCCAGCCCTCTGTCTAGACTCTCTTCATCTGGACAAATATCATCGAGTATGTTATTGCACTGTAAGGAAGTTGAGGATTTGTTTATTTTTTTGTTAACAATGGGAATTCCTGGATTGGGGGTCATCTATGTTTCTGGCTAAGTCACTGTAATATTAAGTGTAAGATACGTCAAAGTTTAATTGCTTGGGAGAAGGGAGTGTGGCCCACGTGAGGATGGAAAGAATCCCAGAGGGAAGTTGCGGACCAGGAGTTCACACATGAGTGTGGAACCCGAGACTGTGTCTGACTCTCTCACTCAAAACTCCTACCACTACCTATCAGCCACCAAGCTCTCCTACTCTAAGGTCTCTTCCTCAACATGATTTGAAATTGGTCTATGGATATTTATAGGAGCATTGGGGGGCTTGTGTTATGCTTTCTGGAAGGATATAGAAACATGCTTGAGTTCCCAGTGAGACACACAAAATGTGTGGCTATTTTGGAATGCGCTTGGCAGCAGATGGTGGTCTAGTTATCAGCTGCTAAGATGTTTATCATTGAAGGTCAGAGGGAGGTGGCCTAGGAGACAACTATGAAGACAGAAAACTCTTCACAGATTACAGTGTCCTAGGTCCTGATACAAAAGAAGATAAAAACAAAGAAATGTGATTCTGGATAATATCTCTTCAGTTTTCCTTGTTATTAAACGTGTATTCCTTAGAACAAACACAGCCGATTCTCAGACCCTACGGACACCCATAGTCGAATTCTACCTGGTGTAGATGAGCCGTGTTTAATAAGAGCTGGGGATCGGGACTTCATGCCTGAGAAAAAGAAAGAGGGCTAAGTTCTCACACAGGAACATGCACTTTACAGCTAGTCCCAAAGGGTTCTAGATATTGCCATGCCTGTCTCAATGTGAGTGAGGAAAGCCCAGGCACTGATATATCACTGAATTTGCAAAATCTCAGAAGCAGGGGCAACTATGGACGTGGCCATTCTCAGTCCTAAGTTACTGCATGTTTCCGACTCCGCCTCCTGCTCATGTAGATTTGCACTTGCCCATGATTATTTTGTTTCTGGGTTAGCCTGGGGAATCAGAGAGCTTAGCGATTGCCAGAACACCTAGAGTACATTACGGGTTCCTGCTAGAGAAAAATTACCTTTGTGAGATAACACCATCTACCACACAAAGGGGCCACACCTGCCTTGTATGAGAAAATACGTCCCTCCTTGAGAATTCAATTGTCAGCCGATGCAGAGGGCCACGGTCAGTCCCTCTACGACTGGGTAATTCCCATGGGTTCCCGTGACCTCAGGCAGCTCAGCCCTGACTCCAGCCAATTGTATGCAATTGGTCACCAGGGGAATGGATGAGAGAACACGGATGGATCATTATTTTTCACTGGTGGAAAAACATCTGACATCTATAGCCAGTTAAATCTTGCCTATTCATTCACTATCTTAAATACCATCATATTGTAAATGGGCTGATGGGTCACTTTCCACAAGTTTCCATGGTGAACTGCCTGACAGTCATCCCTGAACTTGCCCTTGCCCCTTGTTCTGTGGAGAGCTCAGGCCTTCTGATGGCTGATTCTGTTCCACAGTGTCCGATGGGTCCCATGTCAACCTCTCACACAGAAGACCCCTTGAAGTTATTAATAACGAGGTAATGTCTTCTGTAGTTTATACGAGGCAGGCTCTGTGCCTTCTATGCTGTGATTTGGTCTTTCATCGCAAATGGCTACTATTATTGCTGTTTTACAAACGAGGCTCATGAAAAGCAGAAAGTAGAAATAATTTGCCTAAGGTCACACGACTCTTAGGTGGTAGAACCAGGGTTCAAGTCCAGATCTGTCAGCTCTGAATTCCATGCCCTGATTTTTTTTTTTTTTTTTTTTTTTTTTTTTTTATGCTTACATATTCTAAGCTAAGATCTCTGGACCTCTATGACACCAACAGAGAAAACGGACCACTCATTCATCAGATGTATTATCAGCGTCTGCTGGGATAATAGGCCACAGTCCAGATCAGGGATGGTCAAACTTTTCTAGAAAAGACCAGACAGGAAAGATTTCCACCTTCGTGGGTTATGTGGTCAGTGATGATGACTCAACTCGGCCATTGCTGTGTGAAGGCAGTTGTAGACAATACATGGCTAAATTCCAGTAAAACCTTATTTACAAAAGCAGGCTGTGGGCTGGATCTAGCCCTAGAGCTGTGCCCCAGCTCTACGTACTGGGCTGATAGTAGTGAAAAAGGAAACTGGCAAAAACACCTGCCTGTGTGGCCCTTACATTCAAGAAAGGGGACACACTTGTGTTTCCCGAGCTGTTTATTGTGTAGAAACGGTCGTAAAGTCTCCGCAGTGCTGATACCTTAGGGGGAATGTCCTCTGGAGCTGTCCTCTCGGGCAGGCCCCCTTGTACCTCTCCCAGCAGGTGGTCCCTCATTCTGTGTGAGTGTCTCCTGTGTCAGGGAGCTCCCCCCTCCCCTCTCCCTGTCCCTCCCAGACTCCCTCTTTATCTGTCTTCTGTCAGTCTGACCACTCTAACCCCTTGGGTGAAACCCTCATGGGCCCTTTAAGGGCTTGCATATGACAAGCTCTGTCCCACCACCAGGCTGAATGGCTAGGACGTCATGCTGGGAGCTACCAAGATGGTCACTAAAGGTGCTTTATTATTATTTTTTAGAGATTTTACTTATTTGAAACAGAGAGAATGCACACATAAGCAGGGGGGAAGGGTAGAGGGAGAGGGAGGAGAAGACTCCCCGCTGAGCAGGGAGCTTGACGCGGGGCTCGATCCCAGGACCCGGAGATCAGGACTTGAGCCAAAGGCAGACGCTTAACCGACTGAGCCACGCAGGAGTCCCCACGATGGTCGCTATAGTTATACACAGACAATGAGAAGAAATGGAACCATTTCTCAAGACCAAAGAGAGCGAGCCAGTCAGATGCTGAGACAGTCAGAGGCAGAAGACCTGGGCGCTGGGACAGAAGTCAGGAAGGCTGGTTCCACTGTCTTGTCTATGATATGACCTTAGGCAAGTCATTGACCCTGTGTCTCAGCTTCTTCACCTGTAGCACGGAACCTGCCTGAGAAAAGTCTGAGCAGTGGTAACGCTAGAATTCTTTAACAGGTGGCTCCCTATAGACAGCCTCCCCATCTCACTCCTGGGGCCTATCCTAAGAGGCCACTAATCCAGATGGCCCTTCTCTTCCAGCCGTCTATAAGATCTGTCCCTTTATCTACTGATGTTCAACTTTATTATTCTCTCTCAAGAGTTGCTTTGCATTCACTGAGTCTGTGTCTGAGTCTGATATGTTATCTATGACCACCAGTAGCTTACGTCAGTTAAGCTTTTTTCCTTTTGCTCCACCTCTGTGAGCAGAATGTTGTTTTGGAGCCTTGGATCAGTAGTTTGTAAACTCACAACGCTAAGCCAAACCTCTCTCCTTCTGTCCTTGCCACTTGGCTCACAAGAGCTAACTAACTCCACTGGCTTCCAGGCCTTCTGCAGGAACCAGTGGGCCTCCAGGGCTGCCCAAGGTGCCCTGAGCCTCTTTTTCTATCCTGGGCCCAGAGCTCAGCCACCCAGCAAGAACTCCCTTGTTCGTGGTACCCAGACTTTTGGAAGTTGAATTGTCAACTGTCTCTTGGTCTGATCAAGCAGCTCCATGGCCCCTGAGTTTAAACAGCAACCAAAACTGAGGGCTCCAAGTCAGTTTTTGTGAGCTCAGCAGGTGATACCCAAATTCTGGGAAATATTGTGAAATAGGTCCATTTCCCTTTTTGTGAAAAGCTGCTTATGACAATCTACATAAAGAAAACAAAGATGGAGTAAAGCATTTGGGTAACTGAACCTGCCAGATGGGCGGGCCATCCACCCATCGTCATGAGTTGTGTGACAGGAATCAAGCAAGCGGCTGAGTTAGGGGCTGCCGGTGGGAAGTTCCAGTTTGGCTGGAAAATAAACCTGGTGAGGGAAGAGAGAACTGTGCTTAGACCAGCAACATACTTGTTGGTCCATGCATGGAACAATTATTTATTTTTCCTAAGCCTCTCATAATTATTTCCAGAAGACTCTGTAAATTCTAGTGAAGTGCTCGGGTTCTGGAGTCGGAGCACTGTGGGTTTCTGTCTTGGCCCTGCTGTTTACTCACTGTGTGCCCTGTGCCAGGATTCTTAATCTCTTAAAGCTTCTGGTTTCTTCTATCGAGTTGGGGATGGTAATACCTACCTCCCCAGAACTGATGGGTAAGAGGTATAACATCCGTGATAGTATTCAACATATTGCTGTTAATATTATTATTTTCTCTGGTTGCTCCAAAATATTCACCCAGCTCCTTAACATATAATAAACCTTCAATACATGTCCTATGATTAAGTTAGAAACTATGGGTGGGACAGTCCAATTATTGCTTGCAAGATCCCTGGTGAGAGATGAAAGATATACTTACTGAATTTCCATCACTCAAATCTTTATTCTCTCTGGGCTATCTCCAGTGCTTCTGGAAGTTCAGAGTCTCAGATAACATGTCAAGTTTAGAATTTGCAAGAGAACGTTCATGCAAAAGGGTGCTCAGAGACTGAATACCAAGTTAGCCCACAGAGAGAGCAGCCGCCTATGAGAGGTCACAGGGCGGGTGAATGGCAGAGCTGGGATTAGGAACCATTCCTGAACCCCTTTTGTGCTCATGCCTTCACTGTTCTGCACACCGCCTCGCTGAGTGCCCAGGCCCCGTAACTGAGTCCACTCAGGGTGTTGCTGCCAAAGCCACAGTGACCTTTGTGCGTTCAGAGTCGGGGCCAGAACAGAGATAAGAGGGAGCTGGGGCAGGCTGACAAGTAGCTCAAGAAAATGGAGAGGTAGGTCTGCAGGCCTTTCTCAACTTGACCTTCCCACCCCATTGCCCACAGCCTACCCTTGGCCCTCCCTCGTCCCGTGTACCTGCTTCTACGTACAGATGTCGAGGGACCTCAGAATCCTGACTTATCCAAACCATATGTCGCAGACTTTCCCTTTGTGGAAGGACAAAGTCCCATGAAATGAGCAGGAAAATTGCTTTGAAGGCAGCTTTGAAACTTTGATTGACTCTATTATTTTTGCATTTTTGGCCTTAAAAACTTTCAACTATCCTAATCAGCTGTTCCTTCTCCCTCTCTCAAGTGCTTATCTTCCCAAGAAATCCGTTTGTCCCTAGAGATTCTTTGGCAGAAACTTCTAGGTCTCACGGCCCCTTCTAACTTTCCCCACCCCCCCCCGGGACGGTCCCACTGGGTAGGGGGTTTATCACTAGGTAACTGCTGTAGAGCAAATAACCACAGACCCCCACTGTTGTCCCCCAAGACTCTGTGACCTCGCTAGCACTGCCAACAGAAGCCAGAACAGTCAGAGGAGCAAGGAGACCCAGAAGGAGGCTGCTCAGTCTGGGGGGTGAGATTTTTGGCATCGGAATCAATTATTCCTGATAAGCGGCTACTGGAGACTTGGGTTCTTTGGTTCAATATCCAGTTTTGCAAGCAGTACTGTCGTCTTCTTATGTATGCATTCCAGCCTTTGTCATTACAAGGCTTCAGAGATTTTTCCACAATTTTCCAGACAAGACTTTTCCCCTCAATATGCATCTTTCCAACATGTGTCGAGAACATTTCATGTAAGCAGCACGGAACTGAGAGTTCACAGAGACCAGGAAGTACAGCTCTGTCCTGAAGATCTCACACAACTGCTCCCTCCCAAACAAACAGATCAATTTCAAGACAGTGGAAAAGTTCAGGGACAGATGTGGGTACGGGGCACTGTGGGGGAGGCGGCAAGGACACCAGCCTGAGCTGGGAAGAGGGTATGGGTGTAATGCTTTAAAGAACATGGTGTGTGGAGGAAGGGATATGCAGAAGCAGAGGGGCCAGCCGGGCCACGGAGGATGTGCGGGGAATGGCCTGGGCTCGGCAGAGTGGGAGCAGGAGGCCAGAGTGGGAGACGGGGAGGAGGCTGAGAGACAGCACAGGTGTAAGAGAGCCCTGTCAGTTGCTCCAGGACAAAAGGCACACTGGTTTATTTATCCCACAATTTGTTATAATTTAAATATTTATATTTAAAAATATTTATTTTAATATATTTATTGAAAATTTTTATTTTAAAATAAAGCCAACACATGCATGCACTGAAAGACAGAATGCATTTCTTTCTCTTTTTTTTAGAGTGAGAGCATGTGTGTGCACATACATGCACGCGTAAGTTGAGGGGTGGGCAGAAGGAGAGGAAGAGAATCTTAAACCGACCCCAGACTCCGTACTGAGTGGGGAGCCCAGTGTGGGGCTCAATCTCCCAGCCATGAGATCATGACTTGAGCCAAAACAAGAGTCAGATTTTAACCGACTGAGCCACCCAGGTGCCCTATAACATAATACATTTCATCTATAAAAGTACAAAATGAATCTAAAATTCTCTCTCCTTGTCTACCTCCCTGTCCCATCCTTCCCCACAAAGGAATTATAAACGACTTACAAGGTATCTTTCTAAGGAAAAAAATGCATACACTGTAATATTTGGATATGTATATATGCATATTCTTTCTTACCTCAATGATTTTGTACAGTGTTTATTGTTCTATACTTTGCTGGGCTCTTTTTAAAGATTTTATTTATCTGAGAGAGAGAGAGAAAGCATGAGTGGGGGGTGCATAGGGAGAGGGAGAAACAGACTTCCCGCTAAGCAGGGAGCCCAACAGGGGGATCGATCCCAAGACCCTGGGATCATGACCTGAGCCAAAGGCAGACGCTTTACTGACTGAGTCACCCAGGCGCCCCTGCATTTTGATGTTTTTAGGTGTTTTGTTTTTTTTTTTCCACCTTATTTATTACTAACCTTCCTGAATCCAAATACACAGAGGCAAGACACTGGTTTTGACAAGTGTAGATTTCTCCAATCATTTACTTAGAGTCTACCCTGCTGGGGGACAGGTTACTTTCAGGTTTTATCTATTACAAACATCGCTACAATGAACATTTTGGTTGTGTCCATTCCCCAAATATTTATTGAGCATCTCTGTATGCTAGGCACAGTCCTAGAAACCTAGAATAGGCTAATGCCATACATGGGTATTCTTTTGTGAGGATATAATAGCGGGAAAACTGCGGGACTAAAGGAAACGTGCAGTTTTAGTTTTGATAAATATTTTAAGAATATGCAGCTAAAATGGCTGCAGGGGTGCCTCGGGGGCTCAGTCAGTTCAGCATCTGACTCTTGGTTTTGGCTCAGGTCATGATCTTAGGGTCATGGAATCAAGCTCCGTGTTGAGCTCCGTACCCAGTGGGGAATCTGCTTGAGGTTCTCTCTCTCTGCCCATCCCCCCACTCAAGCTCTCTAAAATGAATCAACTCTTATAATAAAAAAACAATCAATCAATAACAGCTGCAGAAATCAATATGAGCATCTAAGAGCATATGCAAATTATCAGTTTTCCCATCCTGGCTGACACTAAGGGAACATTATCAAACTTTAAAAATGTTGCCAATCTGAGAGGTGAAAAGGGCCTTGCCACTTTGACTTGCACGGTTAAGAGTAAAACGGAGCATCTTTTCTTGCTTATTGACTAGTTGTATTTTTTTTTCTGTGACCCACATGTTCCTGTTTATTGGGACTTTTTTCTATTGAACTACTGTCTTCCTACCGATTTGTACTTGTTCCTTGTAAACTAAGGGACTTAGTCCCTTGTCGTAGGTTGCAAATACCTTTTCCAGGCAATCTTTTGTCTTTAGGGTATTTTTTTGCAATGCTTCCTGGTGGAGTTCAAGTCGAGTCTTGAAGGATGAGTAATGATAATTACTGACTCTCGTCTAGTGCTTAAGTGCCGAACATGCTTCTTAGCGCTTAATATGTATTAACTCATTTAATTTTTACAGGTAAGACTATTATTATCCCCTTTTTTCAGATGAGGAAACAGAAGCATAGAGTTAAACTTGCTCGGGGCCTCCTAGCTGCTGAGGGGTACAGGCAGGATTCAAAGGTTTGCCAGGTAGCCTAGGAGAGTTAGCAAAGGCATGGAGTTGTGAGGCAACCCAAAATATCAGGGGAACTCCGAGAAAATACATTTTGCATCAAGATAGGCTGCTTGTGAAGGAGGGGAGGGCGGCGAAACTGGAGAGGCCTGGGGCATCCCACATGACTTCATGAGGGCTCTGTGGGCCTTGGTTCCCTACCTGGGCCGGAGTTTCCTTGAACTCAGGGTCTGCTCCAGACCCCATCGTATTCAGCACCTTGCAGAACATGTCCAGGCAGGTGGGAGCCAATGGAGATGCCCGTCAATGTGTCTGTATGAGGTGAGGTAGCTTATAGGCCTAAGCTCAGGACTCAATAAACCTTTGTGGGGTCACTGAGCTAACTCCTGGCAGTCCTGCCTTGCATGGCCAGGCCTTCTCTCCATAGCCCATGCTCCGTTCTATGCAGATGGGCTCTGCCTTGTAGTCATTGGCCACCAGTGCTTCTCTAGTCCTGCCATCACCTAGTGTGTGTCAGGGAGGTTCCCTGTCCTCAGCAGACTCTGAGGAAAACAGGACCCCATGTAAGTCTGTGCCAAAAGGTCACAGAATCCCTCTAAAAGTAGAGATAAATGATTTTGGATTCTCTGTCTTTCCGTCGTTAGTGTACTTGAGCCCTTCCAACATGGAGGCAACCCTGCCCTGTGTGATGGACAAGAGATTCTGGAATAACCAAATGTGCATTCAGTTCCTTTCCAGCTGTGCTCTTCTCACTTCCAACTTGGCAGGGTTTGGCAGCCTTCCTGCAGGCTTCTGGTTGTTGGGACAGGAACTGAAGAAATATTGGCTTCAGAAGCAGTACGGTAAGAGAGAAAGTCCTGGATTAAGGAGCTAATGCAACATCTTCCAGTCCTAAGGACGGCAGATTCTGCCACTCCTCCCCTCCTGCCCATGGCAGACATGGTTAATCGATTGTGCACTCTCAGCTTCTGAACCTGGATGTCGCCTCAGATGCCTTTTCAAAATGGTGGCCCCCAGGAAAACGCCCAGTTAATTGTATTTGGCTCTTGAAATGAAACATATTCATCATCCCCAACCCAAAGGTTTAAAGGAGCAGAATGGAGTAGACAAACCTGGGTTTAAATTCTAGCTGTATGACCCTGAGCAACTAATTCCACCATTCTATCCTTATAGCACTCCCCACAGAGTGTGTGAAAAGTAAACTGGGGTAGTGCGCCTTGAAAGCTCCTTGAAAAAGGCAAAATCCAGTTCTAGTGTCAAATCTGAGAAGTCACTTAAAATCTCTGGATTGCTCCCAATTTCCTTCCATGAAAAATTAGAGGAAACGATTAGACCATCTCTGAAGTCCTTTCCAGCTCACTCCATGGGTCACTACCTCCTTCAAAGACTTTCCCAAGTGCTACTTTGATTTGGGCAGGCACTGTTCTAGGCTCTGCGGCAAAGGCCCTGTTTTCTAGAAGCTTCCATTCTAGCAGTGCCACAGAGAAAATTCAGAGTGGGTGGCTGGGAAGGCAGTATCCGGAGCAGACCCCTGAGCCCTGATTCTGAGTTGAGAAAGGAACCAAGTAGGCTGGTAAGAGAGAACCGAGGCTGGGGGTCAGCCCTTTGCCTAATCAAAACACTTGGGAATTATAAGATTGCATGGCTGCCAGCCCTTCTCCTACCCAATCCATTAGGGAGTCAGAACTTCTCTGGAGAGAACCCTGGGTGGCCCTATTAATTCAGAACCGGACAGATACCACACATTAGAGCATACCACACCCATTTACCCAGCATCCTTTCCCCTTGTAGCTGCTTCTTTGAAATGGGGCAGCCTACCTGGCCTCCAACTGTGAAGTCAGGAGCTTCTGCTCACTCATGCAGCCAAAGAGACTATGACTTCTGGGCTGGGAAGGGACAGAGATTCCTTAGGCTCATTCCATGGTCCTTCTGCTTAGTTGGCCAAGCATTACATTGAGCCCCGGGCATTCCAAATGTTGTCTTCTTCAGACACTGTCTCTGTGTCGGCAAGGTGGTTTTCTACCTCTCCCTATCTACCTGTGTCGGTAACTTAGTGCCCAGTTCTAAGCTAGCAACATATTCTGCTACCAAGAATTAGGAGTCATAAGTGGAGATGGGACGGAGGATGGGAGGACCCAGTTACAGAGAGAGTTGGGTAATGTTGCTGTGTAACACAATTCAAGGGTGTCACGATTTATCACGTATTCTATTTAAATGGTTTCCCCAGGAGCTGGGTATCATGGTGGCCCTGGGGTGGCCTTAAGAATGTAAAAGAATGAGAAGATGGGGGTGGAGAGAAAACTTCTTCCTTTGATAGTAATCCCAGTTTTTATAAGGGGTGTGTGTGTGTGTGTGTGTGTGTGGTGGGGAGTAGGGAATTGGGGTGGGGAATCCTCAGACCCTCAGTCCATTTATATGAAAAAAATTTGCCAGGAAAGAACCTACTGGATCCTAATACCAAGGCTTGCAGAAAACAAGGGAAGGGAGAGTTATGGTTTCCAATTTAGGAGTCTGGATGGTGGGAGGCAGTCGCCTGAGGGCCCTGCTGAGAATGCAAAGCATTTCTCTGGCTGTGGGCAGCTGTCATAAAGCCTTGAGTGGGGGCCACCGCAGGCACCTGCAAGGAAGGACTTCTAGCCCTGCCAGGAGGCATGGCAAGAGGGCCTTAAAAATGCCACCAAGATGATCAAACCACAAGTAAGCAAAATGAAGGAGAAAAGAGAAGGCACTAGATTTTCATGGGAACTGGTGAGTGTCTTGAGGGAACCCCAGACTGCTGGAGGGGAGGGCATTTGCAAGCAGTGTGCAGGCAAGCAAGCCCAAGGGACAAAATTCAAACCTGAAAGGGAGTCTGGTCCAGGAACCAAGAGGGAGCAAGCACCAAAGTGTTCATAGCAGGACTCGGTGTTTTCGATTTGTTGGGAATTTATCATATCCCAGGGACCATTGTGAGCAACACAGCATGGCTATCTCCTTACATTTCTACATCAGTTCTGTGATGCTATTATCCCCATTTTAACAGATTAGAAAAAGAAGGCACAGGTGGGTTAAGCAACTTGCCCAGAGCTTCTCAGCTAACAAAGTGGGAGCTCTTGCTCAGTAAATATGAGATAATTAAATGGATAAAAGAATGAAAGACAGGGATGCCTGGGTGGCTCAGTGAGTTAAGTGTTTGCCTTTGGCTCAGGTTATGATCTCGGGGTTCTGGGATCGAGCCCCACATCAGGCTCCCTGCTCAGCAGGGAGCCTTTTTCTCCCTCTCCCTCAGCCCTCCCCAGCCCCCACTCATGCTCACTCTCTCTCAAATAAATAAATAAAATCTTTAAAAAAAGAAAAAAAACCAAAAACCCATTCATTCAGAATGACCCAAGCTGGGAGAGTTGACAGAGGTGTAGAAGGACAGAATGAGAATTTCCAGAAGTGGCTGAGACAAAAGCCCAAATGAACTGGGTGAAAATGAACAAGGGTAAAAGCAAAGCTCTACCCCCGAGGGGTTTCAAAATGTTAACTGCCCTGTTAGAGCTGGGACTAGCCTCCCAGAAGCTTTGATGAGGTCCTGAGGATGGCAGAGGACTCCACCTACAATCTGAGTTGTCGTCAGTGGGGGCTCCATAAGACCCGAAGTTCATCTGCGGTTGCGCTAACAGAGGTACAGTAGCTGAGAAGGAGCTCCCATACTATTTCATGCCTGGTTGGGCCCCATTTGGAGCAGGTTGGTTTAAAGCACATTTTAAGAGGACTGAGCATGCCCAGAGAAGGGCATTTAGGGAAACCTCTGCAGACCATTTTACATTCCAAATTTACAAGGCTGCAGGGGATGCTTGCCAGAGAAGACGGAAGTCTGGGGCCATATGTAATAGCTGTCTATAGCTACTTGAAGAACTTATCCAATTAACTCCAAAGGCCAAAGAAAGGTCAATGGGTAAAAATCATAGTGGGGCAGACCTTTATAGTGTGGAGGTTTACCATGAAGATCTTGTCCTTGACATATCTGAGTTACTTAATGGCTTTTTTTCTTTTCTTTTTTAAATTTAAATTCAATTAGCCAACATATAGTAAGTACATCATTAATTTCAGAGGTAGTGTTCAATAATTCATCAGTTGTGTCTAACACCCAGTGCTTAATGGCTTTTAGTCTCAATTTCTTCCTTTGTAAAGCGGGCTCAATAATAATAACTCTTTTAACAGGATATTATGAAAAGAAATTAAAATGTGCATGTAAAGTACATAGCCCAGTGCCTGACACACAGGGACTGTTAGAGTGTTGTTATTTATCTTGCTTTATAGTGACTTATATTCAGAGCTGCCCCAGAGTGGAAGAGATTTCTTTCAGAGGCTGTGAGCATACTTCCTCCCACTGATCATCTCTAAGGGTTCACACAGGTGGTATGTGAAGGATTCTATCACTGGGCTGGTGACTGAAGTCCACGGTCTCCAATGTCACCCTTCTCCTACCTTCATTCAAGGAACCAGTCTCACCTCCTCCTTGACTGAGTCTTAGTCCTGTGATTTGGGTAAGTTGGACACCATCTCCCAGACCCAGAGTTCGGTACAAGACCAAGGCTTGGCCAGAGTGCTCCTTCCCTGGTCATGGTGATCTGTCCAGGGACATGCCCGTGACCCAAGTCAGCCAATGGACAGCTTCAGGACGGGGCTGAAGCTGCAGTGAGAAAGGGGGTTTCTTGCTAATCTTAAGCCTGGAGAGCTTGGTGGCATTATTTGAGAAGGAGGTCAAGAGAGAGAAAAGGGAATCTAAGAGATGGGGAGGAACAAATTCCTACAACATTCTTTTAACAGCCAGACCCAGCTGTTCCTGAAACCCTCCTAGACAGTTAAGGTACTCAAATCAGTAAATCCCCCTTTTCCTCCAAGGCAGTGTGAGTTGGGGATGGGCCTCTTGGGAACCAAAGAGGAATGGCCAAACCTCGGTTCTCCTCATTCGAGAATAGTAATCTACAGGAAGCTGGGAAAGATCATAAATTTCTCTGGGTAATTCCAGTGGAAACATCAGTCCAGTTCTGAGGGCACCCTCATGGGATACTGCAAAGCAAGAGGCACCCAGCTGAACCCAGTCAATCCATAGGCCCAAGAGAGACAACAATGAATTGTTAACAGATAGCCACACCGGGTCACTGAATCACGCAACCCACAGGGGAGCCTCTGGGAAAACCCCAGCAAATGCTGCAAAGCCTCCAGCCCAGGGTGACCTCCTGCTTTGTTTCTGGGCTACTCGGCAACTAGGGTACAATGATCTCACCACTGGCCTTCATAACCCCTTTGCCTACTCTTTTCCTTATCAGTGGTTAGATGCCAGCCCTCCTGAAATTCTGAAGGATTTCTTTTATTCTTGCCCCTCAACCAATTTATCTCCCTCTTCTTCACACAGTCTGTGTCACACACCTTCAGTGGTGCTCGAGGTAAAAGGGGTCCCATTCCAATATCAGGTTGTCCTTTTCACCTTATTTCAGGGAGGAATTCAAACAGGGAAACTCTTTTGTTCCTTGGAATAGCTGTTCTTTATAGAAGTTACTGATTAGATCAAATCTGTAAAGTTGAAATGTTTGTACCTGGGGCGGGGTTGGGGGGGGGGGGGCTTGGGAATCCTGCTGATAAGCATTTATTCTGTGGACATTCCCCAAAGTTCTCTAAGCTATCTACACAAAGATGTTAATTGGAGCATTTTTGCAATGGGGTGAACAAAAAGAACAAATTGTCCATCCCTAGGGGACTGGTTGAGTAAATTATGGTACCTCTAAATGTGGGATCTGTGAAGTCAGATTTTTTTTTTTTTAAGACATAAATCTCTGTGTTGATCTAGAAAGAGCTCTGGGGAATGTTATGAAGTGGAAACAACACTCCTACCACATTGCATAACTCTGGTGGGTACGGCTCACGTTGTGTGCTACGGGAATGCAGTCCTTGCTCGGGGTACCCAAAAACATAGTGGGGTTGGTGCAATCTTGAGGCTATTTTGGTGTCAAAAATATTTAAGCACAAACGGGTATGTAGTTTCGTGCATAAACGTTTTTCCCCGAGAGAGAAGCCGAAGAAAGTTCTTAAAGTGGTTGCCTTTGGGAGAGAAATGAGCAAGTGGTACACCTTTTTGGACACGCATATTATCTAGTCAGGTACTTGTACCCGTAGCCATCTCTGGGTACTCTCTGGGGATGGCAGAGAGGGGATGACGGGCCACGTCTGGTCTAGTCTTTAAACTCTCTCTGCTAATTTTTCAAACCCTAATATGTGGCCCTTTTCCCTAAAGAAGCCACTAAGCCTCACCAAACAGCAAGCCTAATTTTTAGAGATTATCCAAGACAAGGTATCCATTTTTCTCATGCAAAGCAAAACGTTGCCTCTAGTACAACATTCCCTCCTGGGCTTTGCTTGTTTCTGCTTGAGAAAAAAAGCCCTGAAACCCTCAGGTGAGCATACATTTTTGCCCCCCATGGCAGTTAGTGGAACATGGGATTGGGGTGGCAGGTGGATGATGGCTCCTGCCGAGAGCCACTGCTCCCCCCACCCTCTGTTGGTCCCTGCCAGGTGGCCCACGCCATCAGCCATCAGACTCCTCAGGGCTGCTTCCTGCATGCCAGCTCCCGGGGCTTGTTTGGAAGAGGGAGATGAGTCAGCAGATTTGCCTGATTTCGAGGCTGGCCTGGTGCCAGCTCGATGCCCTGCCCGGATTCAACTGTCCCACTCCAGCAATAACTGGCAAGATGGGGTCAGAGCCCGCCTCTCGGGTTCTAGAAATGAGCTCATCTCCTTTGGCTGCCCTGGGGAGACAGACGCCCAGGGAAGGGGAGCCAAGGGGAGCTGGTCTGGGGGAAGGGCTGCCTCCTCACTGGCACCTCAGGGAGAGGAAAGGGACTAGGAACAGTCTGCAGAGTCCCGACCCCCTGCCTGACACCACCTTCCAGGCAAGGGCAGCTCTGGATGTGGCCCCTCTGTAGTCTGGGGGACAAGGACCTCTTCCCACATATTTCTCAGCAACACCCTCTGTTCTCTCTCCTCTGCCTCTTCTTGGAGGAGGTCCACAACTATCTACAGCCGAATGTCTGGAAGAATCAAACAATCATTCAGGTAAATCAGTGAAGTGGGAGCCATCCTTGCTACATGCCCTGAATCACTGTCTCTTGCAAGCTTCCTCTCCAAAAGGTCTGTCAGGCTGAAGGACTTTCCCTCTCAAACCCTGTGCCCTGCCTCATGCCCCTAGCACCTCCCTCGCCAGATTTACTCTGTGTACTAGGCTCTTTACAAATCCACCAAAGAAATGACTGGAAGGAATGTTCTTCCTTCTGGGTGTCCCTTGAGTTCTGTTCGGCGCGGTGTTCCAGCTGCCTGAAGAAAATGGCAGTCTTATCCCAATTTTCATGGTTTGGCCTTCAGAGTAGAGGAGGGTCCCCATAATATTTTGTCGCTTTCCATGGTTTCCCTTGCTTTGAATTTGGGCTGTTCTCTTTCAGAGGCAGAGAAGGGTTCTTGTCCTTTAGGGCAGAAGCCCCAAAGACTTCATATATTGGGGGGTCTCCTCCATTCACAGAACAATACAGAAGAGCATAATTTAACAGATGACCCTGTGACAGCAGCAGCACCTGTCTGGGAACCACACTTCAGAAGGGATCGGGCCACTTGTCAAGAGACCACAAACACTGGTACTGGCAGCAGGCCTGTGAGCAGGACAAACGCTTTCACTGACAGACACCTGTCAGGGGCTATGCTAGACGCCATAAGAATTTTGATCTTCCATATTCCTCTCGACAATTCTGAGTGGAATCGTTTTTGAAATTTTTTTTCACAGAAGAGGGAACAGAAGCTGAGGTATTTAGTGAAGTGTTAGGGTCAAACAGCTTAAAGAGAACCCCAGCCTGCACCCCCTGCAAACCTCTGACTGCCTCTTTCTGGGTGAGTGAGGTGACACCACAGACCGAAAAAGCAAACAGCTCCTTGGCTGGAGAACCAGCAGATTGAGTGTTCAGATAGACCGGGCTTGCCACCACGCCCACAGATGCAACATGACCCAGCCTTCTGGTTCCCTCACAATGGCGGCTTGGTGCCAACATGGCAGTGAGGTGGCGAGTCTCTACCTGCGGCACATACCATTCCTGCCCTGAGCCTAATTCCCATGAAAGTCTGTCAGAGAGGATTGAAAGGAAAACCGAGGGAAGCTGCAAACACTCTCCCGAGGCTCCAAGATTCAGGGCCTTTAAGCCAAAACACCAGCTCACTTGTTCCTTCCCATGTTGGCGGGCCTCACCGCTGGAAGACTGCTGTCCTTGAGGGCTGCATGGGTCCTAGACTCAGAGCTTTTCCCCACCCCAAGCATATGGCTGAAGGGGCACTTAGGGGCTCCTAACCCCCTGAAACACCTTCTGGGTGTTGCAGGCAATAGCTGTTGTCATTTAGGAAAGTACCCTGCATGACTGGCTCTTGGTCCTGTGGTCACCATGATGAGGCTGGAATGGAGTCTCCTGTGGGGCCCCCACTTTGGCCAAACCATTATCAAAGCCAATTATCAAATAGAGTCAACTCTCAATTATTCATAGACTAATGGTCCAGTCTTGCATCCCTTTCTTCCTCCTCCTCCTTCTTCTTTCTCTCCCTTCTCTTCACCCGCTGCCCTTTGGCTCTCCTCACTGATATACCCACCAGCGTGGGAAGGGGTGGAAGACTCCAGAGCCCTAGGTGTCAGGGCCTCTTAGCGATCCCGGGAAAGAGTTTGTTTAAGGAGCACATTGGGCAGAACATGGGTTCTGAGTAACCTTGCTTAGCTCGTTCCCACTTACCCTGGATGAGAGACAACGGCCTTGAGTTCTTTGAGCCCCTCTGCTAAGTCTCACCAGGAAAAGAGTCGGGTCCAGGCCAAGACGGGCCAGGTTGAGAAGGCAGGCATGCCCCATGCTGCCCAGTCTTGCAGACCCAGGACGCATGTGTGTATTTCCCCAGAATCTGGTGGAAGCAGGAAAATGGGTTTTGAGATAAATGAAAACTCAAGAGTTCTCCTCTCTTGAGTGGCTTGGGTTTTACAGCCCCAAATCGAATAAATAGACAAATAAAATAGGAAAAGTGGTTTTAAAAAGCTGAAGTCACATACAATGGCCGTGGTCAGGTCTTTCCTAGCGAACAAGAAGGCTTGTTTCAAGATACCACAGTTTCTCTTTATATTAGAACTAATAACAAACATTAACATATTGATAATGGAAGTGGCCAATGCTATGTCAAGTGATGTATATGAAAATATCTTATTTACTCTTTCGAACTGCACGAGGTAGAAACTATTATCACTCTTGTTTGCAGAAAAAGAGAGAGAGAAGTTGAGTCTCTTGTTCCAGCTTGCTCAGCAGTGAAGGGACAAGGGAAGTTAATTGTCTTATTCAAGTTTCAGATCCCCCCCACCTTTGACCTACGGTGCGGTCCACGCCACACTGCAACTACAACCACCACAACAACTAAAACCCCAGTTATGGAACTTGGGATCCCAACTCCACTCCCTCCTCTCCATCGGCTCCTGAGCCCCACGTGTCTGGCCTGAGTGCCCTTCCCTTCTAGAACACTCCTCTACTTAGCAGTGAGCTGTGCACATTGCCTGGTTTTTGGATTTGTTCTCTCAAGCACTGTTAGGTCTTTATATTATAATTTAACTTTTCGCGTGATATATTATCTGCCCAGAGTAAGAGTCTCTTGGGATGGGACAGTGTCGCGCTCATGCATGTTGTCATTTGTCACTGTTCCTAGATGATTCCAGGCACTGCGCAAGCCTATAATACCTATTTTCTGATCCCTGAGTTGACTGAGGAGTAGAAACCATGTGCCGTATGCCTCTAGTGTGTATCTCACAGTGCTTAACACAACCCTACGCAGAGAGTAGATACTCATAATCTTTGTTGGCTGAGTGTCAAACTACGGGAAGAGAGAGAGAACGAGTCCCACAGTTACCAAGCGTCTACTGTATGGCTTATGTATAATATCTAATTTAAACTTCACAGTAATTCTATGATGTAGGTGTTGCTCCTACTTGTCACATTGCCTTGGACCTGTAGCAGGTGAGTCGGGGAAAGGAGGGCTCCTGAACAGCAGCACCAGGGTGAGACAAGCACATGCACCTGACCACCAGGTATCATTCTTGGGGATACCGGGGAGGTGATTTTGTGGTGGGTAAGCAAGGCCCCGGGCCCCCACAGGCCAGGTCCTAGGAACAACTGAGAGCTGGGATGGAGTGTCTCAGCGAGCAGTCCCCAGGAACAGCCTGTGGGGAGTTGCTGTCCCAGACCTTGAACTTCACCCCCACACCAGGCTCCGCACACGACAGCAACCCCTTCAGCCCATTACTTTCCAATTGTTCCTGGACCTGAGCTGGTTCCAGTCGAATAAATTCTGCATCAGAACAGAGAGGGGGCTCAGTAGGAATCTGTGGGAATGTGGGGGAGTGGGCAAGACAAGAGACAGCAGGATTAAAAGATTTAACAAAGAAAGCACTCCTTTACCCTGGACAATGCCCGGCCGGCTGCTTGTAGAGCACTGATGGAGTGGGATTTCTACTGCCTAGGAAGGAGAACATTTATATTTACGTAAACTTCTACAAACTATGGAGGCTCTAGTCTGCCTGTCTTGTGGGAGCCTGGGACCGTGCCAGGGACCCCACACATCCTGCCAGGTTTCTGCTCACGGACTCCCGTGAGTGTCCGCTTCCACTGCAAGTTGCGAAACTCTTTTCACAGGAAGGCTGATAGGGGAGACAGACTGCCCTAAGAGGAAGGGTGGGAGGGAGTCTTACCCCAACCCCACCCCACCCCACCCACCCCGAGGCATATGCTCCTGCACACGGCATCACTCCTTCTGCTCAAAAGAGATGGCTGCTCTCTTGGCCCGGGTTGTGAGGCCACCAGACTGAGCTCCGCAGGTCCCTTCCTGTCCCGTTTTTAGGAGCCTGGGCTTGGCACTTACAACCACCACTGCCTGCATCTAGCAGGTGCCCAGGAACTGCGTGTCAAGAAAACAATTTAACAAAGTGTCTATTAACCTGTCCTCCTCTGCAGCATCACGGCTGGCCTAGCAGCTGTATAAATCTGATGGGCAAGGTGGATGGTGGGCCAGCAGAGCGGGAAGGGGATCCTCGCGCTCGATGCTCATCATTTCTCAGAGTGGAGTGGGGGTTGGCTCTCCCAGGGAGACCCAGGGAGGCAAGGACACTGTGTACTCCGATCCAGCCTCTATCAGCCTCCCCAGCCCCTTCTTAAGCCCCGTAATTACTTCCTCTGGGACCCAAGGTCCTCCAGACCCTGGTGCACCTGATTCTCCAGTTCACGTTCTCATGCCACACAGCCTCTACGCTACGTTTGGTACTTCTCGTGCTCGGCCACTCTCCCTTCCTCTCTTCATTTGAGATATTTCTCACTTTGGAGTCCACAGTCATTACCTCTCTGGGAAGTCTTCCTGGGATGCCCCTAGGCAGGCTTAGTGACCATCCCTGAGTCTCACAGATACCCTGTGCTCTCCTCTGTCATGTACCTAGCGCTTGCATTTGTGCTGTATTTGGGCTACCAGGCTTTCTCCTCCCACACTGCCTGCGCACGGACCAGGAGCTCCAGGAATGCTGTTGACTGGTGACTGCTATTATTTATTTAAACCTGGCACTTTAACAAAGCTCCTTCCAGGGTGCCTGGGCGGCTGGGTCGCTTAAGCATATGACTCTTGATTTCAAAGGCTCAAGTCCTGATCTCAGGGCTGTGAAATCAAATCCCACATCGGTCTACACGCTACGCCTGGAGCCTGCTTGGGATTCTCTCTCTTCCTCTCCCTTACCTGTGCCTGTGCGCATTCTCTCTCTCTCTAAAAACAAAACTAAGCAAAACAACAACAACAACAACTACAAAACCCACCTCCTTCCATATATTAACTCATTTTTTTTTTTTAAAGATTTTATTTATTTATTTGACAGAGAGATATCACAAGCAGATGGAGAGGCAGGCAGAAAGAGAGAGAGGGAAGCAGGCTCCCTGATGAGCAGAGAGCCCGATGTGGGACTCGATCCCAGGACCCTGAGATCATGACCTGAGCCGAAGGCAGCGGCTTAACCCACTGAGCCACCCAGGCACCCTATATTAACTCATTTAATCCTTACAACAATCCCACAAAGTGGATGACTGAAGATGTATTACTTGAAAGCATCTATTATTCTACTTATAAGCCTCCCATTTGAAAAGAGAGATGTATGCACAAGCTAGCGAGGGACAGAGCCCATTGTAGAAGGAATATGTAGACAACCATCTCCCTGGCCTCTTCCTGCTGGCCAGAACCTCTGTAGCCTCATTCTTGCCTTCTCAGGAATGTTCCCCTTGTCCACAGCCTTTCAAAATTACAACTGTCTCCAGACTCGGTCCCATTTTCCATGACATTTCCTCTGCCCTCTGGCCCAAGCGGCTTGCTCCTGACCTCCCACGGCATTAAAAGCACCACGTCCCACATGCTTTGATTTCTCTTCTTGTGCCATAACCTCGCATTCTTCCCAACATGAAGGACCCTGTGTGCTCCTCCAGGCAAGCGTTTGAGTTCTCCATTCTCATTTTCCCTCCCCTGTGCCCAGCACACTGCTAGGAGCGCGAGAGGGGCGAGGCGAATACTTGGTGGCACCCTGAACGACAGAACAGCTCAGGGCTCCAACCATCCTCACACACGGTGGGTGCTCCTTGCTGTCATCACAATGGCGGCCAGGGCTGTCCCTCCGCTGCTAACAGGGGCATGGTTCCCATCTGGGGTGCCCAGACAGCAGACTGGGCCTGGGGATATTTGGGTGTAATGGGAGGCTCTTTGTTGTCTGCCGGTCGGACCTCTTTACAGGTCTCTGAACAACCGGACTCTTCTTCCTCGTACTCCCTTTTTTTTTGCGCAGAGAGGAGTCTGCATTTTACATAGCTGAAGAGGTTGAGCTGAATGAGGGAGAGATCAGTAAAGTCAAAGAAGTGCTCAGGAAAGAGGCCTGGGGATCAGCTGGGGATTGGGATGGCACATGCCACCTCTGCCTTTCTGGGGACGTTCTTACGGTGACCTGCCAACTCTGTGGACCCTGGACGGCCCTGTGTGCATGAGCCCCTTGGAAGACCCCCGGATGAGCGCTGAGGGACCATTTACTCCGTACGTGACTTGAACAAGTCCTTTTCTCCCTTTAACCGAAAAATGAAATCATAATGTCTACACTACCTCGCCCACCGGGGATTGTTGTGTGGATGAAATGAGCAAAGCCTGGCGGAGCGCTCCGTGGAGGATAAGTCATTGTAGCCGTTCCTTCATTCCCTTACTCATCCGTTCCGTAAATACTTCTTGGGCGCTCGCCGTGCATAAGACACTGAGTTCAGCTCAGTGGGGATATGATGGAGGGCTCTGGACCAACAGACATAGTTCCTGCTCTCATGAAGCCCACAGTCCGGTGGGGGAAAGGGCTCCAGTTAATCACACTGTTGTGTAACTACTCAGTGAGGTCGCAGGGAAGGAGCACGGTCTCCCTGGGACAGTGTGACACGGGAACAGATCACATGACACACTTTGTTGCTCTTGTCACCTAGTCACTGGTTCACAAATTCTGAATTGCGAGAGTCACCTGGGCCCCAACCCCAGGGAGTCTGATTTCCTAGGTCAAGAATTTTCCTTCCAGAAATCTACATTTTTAACATGCTCCTCCTCCTTCTCCAGGCGACTCTCGTGCAACTGACCTTTGGCCACATTTTAAGCAAGAATGACCTAAGGCTGGTGTGGGGCCTACAGGAGGGACTGGTGCCTCATGAAGTCTCTGCGACAGTTTCTTGTTTCTGTGTTTCTTCACTGATTCCGCTCCAGGCCATTCCTGAAGCTTGGCGGATGAGCCAACAGATTTTCTTCTTCGCTCAAGCTACTTTGAACTGGGTTTCTGTCACTTGAAAACACCCCCTCCTGCCTAATTTAGGTCCCTCTGATCTCTGTGAGCTCCCCTCAAAATGTCTGTGGTCTCTACGGTGAATATAAGATGTGCAGGGGGTTAAGTCAGGATTTATTGTTCGAAACAACAGTTAGCAAGCGTCATTCCTATTCTAAGCTTTGGCCCTGCAACACCCCCCCACCCCCGCCCCTTACAGAGCCTCACTTTTCATCTGCTGGCCTTTTGTGACATCTCAACGCGTACAATGCACAAAATAGGAATATCAGCAGCCCATCTTGAAATATGAATTTCTGACCAAACAACACTGGTACTTATATGTCCATGCCTAAATCAAATAATTCTGGCTGGCTGATTACTCCACATCACCAAACCATACGGTGTGGGAACTGGGGATTAGCATTCTGGAGTCACACCATCTGGATCCAGATCCTGGCTCTGCTGTCTCTGAGATGGGGGACACTAGTCACCTCAATTCTCTGGGTCTTTGTTTTCCCATACACAAAATGAGTACAGGGGACAGGGCTCGCCTCATCGACAGTTGCAAGGGCTAAAATGCACCATGGTACATAAAGACCTTAGAACAGGGCCTGGCACACAATCAGGGTTCAGTAAATATTAGCTATTATTATGTGGGTTTAATGTGCTTACGGTAGCACTCCCTCCAGAGGGTTTTCCCAGCTTGATAACCTTTTATCCACAGTAGGAAATCTTGTTTGTAACTGTGCTTCCCTTCCCCCCCCCCCCCCCCCCCCCCCCCCCCCCCCCCCCGTGAATACTGTTTTTCCATTGCGATCTACTCTTTCCCTCCCATCTCCTAGGGTTTTTGGCCTCCTTTATTTCTCTCTTTCCTGCCAATTCAGTGCTCTCCTCTTTCTATGAACGCCCAAGTCCCTGGGATGCCCCCTCCGTAACCTCAAGGCTCTGCTCTGAGTCTCTGCCACTGTATATGTCCCCAAGAACCCCAGGGCAGCTCCAGGCACACCTCTGCCCCCAGCGCCTAGCGCGTACTGCCATGATGACTGAAGCTATGTGCCTAGCATGAGTCAATTAATTACACAACTCATACTGCTCTGCCCTGGACTTCTGCATTGCTTACTTATAAATTGAGGCTAAGAACACCTACTTAGATTGTTGGAAAAACTGAAGGCAATGATACACACAAAGCCCAGGTTAATGCTTAATAGCATTTAATATTGTAATTGCTGTTATCATCTGCAACTGTAGAGAAAATAAAACAAAGGAAAGGTCTGTATTTGCACACACACATGCACCCTGTTTCATGTGCAGACTCTCGAAGATGAGGCCAAAACGTGGCCAACAACACTGACCAGAGACCAGCAGCAACAGTTTGGAATGATAAGGGCCTCACCTTTGTGCCTATCCTGTCTGGAAGAGCCTGTTACTGGTCACTACCATCATTGTTATTTCGCTCTATCGCTTTTGTTTTGTTTTTTTACTTTCTAAAACATTTATTTCTGCTTTTTTTTTTTTTTAGGAGTTTTTTTTTTTAAAGATTTTATTGATTTACTTGTCAGAGAGAGAGAGAGCGTGCGCACAAGCAGGAGGAGCAGGAGGTTGAGGGAGAAGCAGGCTCCCCACTGAGCAGGGAGCCGATGTGGGACTCCAGCCCAAGACCCTGGGATCATGAGCAGAGCCAAAGGTAGACACTGAACTGACTGAGCCACCCAGATGCCCCTCTGCTCTAATCTTTATTAGTTTGCTCCATAACTTTAACTCTGTCTGTTGGTCTGTCTCTCTGGTAAAATACACACAACATTGAAATTACCCTTGGCCATTTTTAAGCATGTGGTTCAATTGTGTTAACTGCATTCACATTCTTGTGCCACCCATCTCCAGAATTCTCTTCTGTTTTCTTTTTTAAAGATTTCATTTTATTTTAGAGAGAGAGAAAAAGCATGCACAAGCAGGGGGAACTGCGGAGGGAGAGGGAGAGGCACGCTCCCTGCTGAGCAGGGAGTCCATCATGGGGCTCCATCCCAGCACCCTGAGATCATGACCTGAGCTGAATATGAATACTTAACTGACTGAGCCACCCAGGCGCCCCTGCAGAACTCTTTCCATCTTGTCAAGCTCAGCCTGTATCAATTAAGCCACTCGCCATTCTTTCCTGCCCCAGCCCCTGCTGACCACCATTCTACTTGACTGCTCTAGGTACCTCTTACACGGGGAATCGTACAATACTTGTCTTTTTGTAACTGACTTGTCGCTTAACACAATGACTTCAGCTTTCATCTGTGTTGTAGCAGGTGTCAGAATTTCTTTCCTTTTTAAGGCTGAATAATATTCCATCATATGCATCTACCACATTTTGTTCATCTGTTCATTGTCAACAGACAATTAGATTCCTTCCACCAGGATTGTTGCTGCTAGGAATATGGGTGCATAAACCCTTCTTCAAGACCCTGATCTCAATTTTTTTGGTATACAGATATGCCCCACTTTTTGAAGCTTTGCATCCGGGCACTTTGCTTTTACAAAAGACCTACAATGAGTACCTGTTTTTGCTAGCCCAAAGAAATCCAACGAGGAGTTTTGCTTTTAGGAAAAAAAGGTGAAAAGCAAGAAGAGCATTCAGCGAATGTTCTGCAAGGAGCCTTTAGAGAGGCAGCTCACCTGCCGGCAGCAAGGGTGGCCCCTTGGAGCGCATCCCCCCCCCCCCCCCCGCCGGGAGCTACACTCAGCATCTCAGCCTCAAGCTGAACTGTGTCTGTGAGCATCTGTGATGTGTCTTGATTTATTCTGTGTGTTCGCTAGCCAGATGCATCCTAAGTCATCAGAAAAGCCAAAGAGGGGTTACTCTTTGGATATGGCAATTGCTAAAAAATTTTCCGCATAAATTAATGGCAATGACCTCTTTCCTTTCTGCCATTTCAGCTTATGAAAATTTTCACAGAAACACTTCTCTCAGGTAGCGGGGAAACCTGTGTGCCCAGAAGCAGACTTGCTGGACCACACAGTAATTCTATTTGGAATGTTTGGATGAACTGCCGTGCTGTTTTCCATGGTGGCTGCTCATCTTACATTCTCTCCTACACTGCCAGCAGGTTCCCATTACTCCGCATCCTCATCAACACATCTTTTCTGTCTTTCTGACAGAAGCCCCCTTGAGGTGATCCATAACTCTGTTTTATCACTGGCCTCAGGGGTTCTCTGACCTCAGAGGCAGATTTTTCCACCACAACCCAAGGGCAGTGGGCAGCATTCCGACAGAGAGCACAGCCCCCCTTTATTCAGTCCCTCATCAGGATGTGTATATCCATACCAGAGCGGTACTCTCCCAAGTCCAAGGTGAGAATATGCCCTCTCTGATGCTCTTAAAGCCATACAACCCTTGGCTTCTGCTCAGCTGCCCCTCCCCCAGCCACTCAGGGGCTGCCTGGCTTGGGGAAGAGGAAATAAAGCAGACCACATTTATTATTTAACCAGAGGCCCAGGTGCACCTGTTGTGGCATTGGGTGCTGTTTATGATTGCAGTAAAACGTATAGTTCCAAGTGTTAGATGACTTACAAGAGTTTTCTTCAATTCCAAACCTCAGAGAGGGAGGGGCAAAGGTCAGACAGCTGGGGTCCCTTTAAGTAAGATCTGCTTGCAGAGAGAGCCTTTAAAAAATGAATCACGGGTCTTGGCTTTGCCTTACCTATGTGCAACAGCAGCAGATCTCTCCCCCTGCAGCGGTTGGGCCAAGCCCCTGTTTGGTCCAGAGGGACCAAGCGGGAGGTAAGGCAGGGTAAGGCTGCCGGGATCGCAGCCGGAGAGGACTGGTCTGGCCTGACCCAGGCTTGCACCCAAGCTTGCAGAGGCAGCCGGACTGTTCTACTTGAAGTCCTTGTCCCAGACACAGGTATCTTAACTGCCCCCTGAGGGATAACTAGTCAATGGAGGCACCGCCCTCCACGCATGCGCTCTGGTGTTCGCCTCACAGTCCCAGGTCAGCCATGCTTGACTGCCCCACGCCTGTTAGACGCTCAGCTCATTTCAGAAGCGCCTTTTGTACCTTGATCTGGTCATGGAGAAGCCAGAAGTCCAGGGAGAGCTCTGCCCTGGGGGAAGACTGGGAGAGGGGCTGAGAGGTGCTTGCAAGCCCAGCTCTCAACAGCAACCTGGAACAGGGTGGGGGCGGGGGGGGGGTCGGGGATTGGGGAGTCGGGGTAGGGTGGGCAGTGAAGGAGCACCGGACAGAGGAAGAAAGGGGGAAGGGCATCCCAGGGGAGGGCGGGCCTTGCCACTGCACCAGAGCAAAGTGAACAGCTGGATAAAGGGCCATGGGCGCATCCCTCTGATGGGGCTTAGCACCGGTATTCGCTTGAGGAAGTACAGGAAGTACGGGAGAGGCGCACTTTACAGCATTCATCCCTTCTAGGCTGGTGAAACGGGGTGGGAGTGGCCTGCTTTCTGGAGCCCAGTGGCTTCCGCCATCTTGCTCACACAGCTTCTCTGAGGGGCGCACATCTCCCCAGGCGTCCTTTCTGCTGCATCTAAGGCGGAGGCTCCTGGACTAGGAGTTCTCTGGGAGGCAACAAACGCCAGGCCTTAATGTGGAGGGGAAGGAGGCTGAGGAGGGGTCAAGGAGTGTGTGCAACCCTTCATTTAAGAGTTAGTTCTCAAAAAGGGAAGTCAGATGGACTAAAGGAAGAAAGAAAAGGGCACATGCATCTCACTTTCAAGATGTTTTCACACAGGCTGGGGCTTCTTCATATTCAGCTACATGTTTTAGACCTGCTGAATCAATGTACCTCAGTCCTGGAAAGGACAGGTGGGCTGATGGGTCCAGTCACATGATCTTACTGGTGGCAGGTAAGTTGCTGGGTGTTATCCAGCCAGCTGGTGACAAAGTCCGGATTCAACTTTAGGTTCCTCATTCCGGGTGCAGGGCTGTTTCCATCTCCTCCTCTGGCTCCCACATTCCTCATTTTCCAGATCCCTCCTATAAGACTTTGTCCCTGGACCCAGAGCAGCAGGCCCTTTGGATAGAAGCCAAGGGCTGGTTCAGGGAGCAGCAGGAGAGGGTGCTCCCTGGGAGGCTGGGGGATGGGCCACCCTGCAAGTTCATTTTATTCACTTCAATGAGACCAAATGGAATGGGAGCATTAACATGTTGAGTGTGCCTCCATGCTGTCTAAACCAGCCCTGAATACTAACCAGGAAGCTTAGCGGGAGCTAAAAATAACTGGCTAATCACCACCACGAAGAATTAACAAGGACTCGGAAGAAAGGGAAATGTCTTAATATTCCATCTCCCTACAGCTGGGCTCCAGCTGCGGTTAGTCCCCTCCTGGCTTCCACAGGGCAGGTAATTAGGCAGTACGGAAGCTCCAACACTAATGGCGGGAGGGGGCCTGCCCCAGCCTGCAGGAGGGTACATGGACTAGGGTTATTTGGGGTGAGGTGTTGGGAAGCAGTGAACACGGAAGAAATGCAAAGCGACAGGAGGCAGGTTTTGAAGAACGAAACAGATGTCCTAATTTATACCCCTTCTTTTCTGAGGAAGCAGCATCCTTAATTAAAGGGAAACATCTTTATATTCTGCTTTGCAGACCCTCAGGAAGTCTTCAGGAAGCACAGGTGCCTCGTTCAGCACTGAAGTCCAAGCCCGGGGTATACCCCATCGAACTGAGGTCTTCCTGGCAAAATTACCCTCTTTGGATAAGGACCAATGGGGAGCCACAATAAACCAAATGCTGTGAAGGGGCAGAGCATGTGAATAAAACCATGAAGGCATGACTGGAATGATTTATTCATAGAACTTGAAAGTAGGAATAGGAAACAATTATTGCAATTTGGAAAAGGCCAGTTCAAGAGAAATTTTTAAAAAAAGAAATATTTTGTAGAGGACAGGGTAATATTCAAAGAGCTCACTTCCTCCAAAAGATGTAATAGGTTTCAATAGAGAAATATAAACTGGTTTAAAGGATTCATGAATACATATTCTTTTCAATTGCACATGGAACATTCTCTAGGACAGATCACATATGAGGCCAGAAAACAGTCTCAGGAGATTTAAGAAAATTGAAATCGGGGCACCTGGGTGGCTCAGTCGTTTAAGTGTCTGCCTTGGCCTCAGGACATGAAGCCAGGGTCCTGGGACAGAGCCTTATGTCAGCTCTCTGCTCAGCGGGAGCCTGCTTCTCCCTCCCCCCATGCCTGCTACAGAATTAAATCTTGTAAAAAACTGAAATCATATTAAGCATCTTCTCCGAAGACAATGGTATGATACCAGAAATCGATTACAAGGAAGCACTGGAATAAACACATACACATGGAAGCTAAACAACACATTACTAAACAACTGATGGGTCAACCAAGCAATCAAAGAGGAAATAAAAAAATACATGGAGAGAAATGAAAATGAAAACACAATGGTCCAAAATCTTTGGGACACAACAAAAGCAGATCTAAGAGGAAAGTTTATAGTGATAAAGACCTAACTCAAGAAAAAATAAAAATTTCAAACCCAACATTACACCTAACAGAGCTAGATAAAGAACAGCAAAACTCAATGCTAGTAGAAGGAAGGAAATAATAAAGACCAGAGCAGAAATCAATAGAGAAAAACAATAGAAAAAAAATCAATGAAACTAAGAGCTGGTTCCTTGAAAAGATAAACAAAGTTGATAAACCTTTAGCCAGACACAAAGAGAGAGAGAGAGAGAAAGACAGAGAGAGAGGACTCAAATCAATAAAATCAGAAATAAAAAAAAGGAAAAACCACCGACACCACAGAAGTATAAAGAATTGTAACAGGGGGGCACCTGGGTGGTTTAGTTGGTTAATTATCTGCCTTTGGCTCAGGTCATGATCCCAGGGTCCTGGGATTAAACCCGGCATCCATTGGGTTCCCTGTTCAGCCGGAAACCTGCCTCTCCCTGCCTCTACCCCTGATTGTGCGCTCTCTGTAATAAATAAATAAAATCTTTTTAAAAAAAGAATACAACAGAATACTGTGAGAAATTATACGCCAACAAATTGAAATAGATAAATTTCTAGAAACATGCAATCATCCAGAGCTGAATTAGAAGAAACAGAAATTGGAATTAGTGTCAATTACTAGTAACAAAATTGAACTGGTAGCCAAAAAGCTTCCAACAAACAAAAGTCGCCAGGACCAAACAGCTTCACAGGGGAATTCAACAAAACATTTAAAGAAGAATTAATACCTAGTCTCAAACTATTCCAAAAAATAAAAGAGGAGAGCTTCCAAATTCATACTGCGAGGGCAGCATTACCTTGATACCAAAACCAGAAAAAGACACAAGGAAAGAAAGACTTCAGGCCAATATCCCTGACGAGAATGGATGCTAAAATCCTCAAGAAAATGTTAGCAAATTGAATTTGATAATACATTAAAAGAATCATTCACCATAATCGAGTAGGATTTACTCCAGGCTGCAAGGGTGATTCAATATTCCCAAATCAAGCAGTGTGATACATCATATTTAAATGAAAAAGAATAAAACCATATGATCACCTTGATGCAGGAAAAGCATTTGACAAAATACAACATCCATTTATGGTAAAAACTCAACAAAATGGTTTAGATGGACCATACTTTGACATAATAAGGACATATATGACAAACTCACCATTAACATCATTCTCAATGGGGAAAAACTGAAAGCTCTTCCTCTAAAGTCAGGAACACGACAAGAATGTCCACTCTTACCACTTTTATTCAATATGATACCAGAAGTCCTAGCCACAGCAATTACACAAGAACAAGAAAAGACATCCAAATTGGTAAGGAATAGTAAAACTTTGATTATTTGCAGATGGCGTGATATTACACACAGAAAGCCCTAAAGACTGCATCAAAAAACTATTAGAACAAATAAATGACTTCAGTAGAGTTGCGGGATGCAAAATTAATATTTAAAAATCTGTTGTGCTTCTATAAACTAATTATGAAATGGCAGAAGGATAAATTCAGGAAACAATCCTATTTACAACTGCACCAAAAAAAAAAAAAAAAAAAATCCCGCAATAAATTTAAGTAAGGAGATGAAAGACATACACTCTGGAAACTATAAGACACAGATGAAAGAAACTGAAGATGACATAAACAAATGGAAAGATATATTGTGCTCATGGACTGGAAGAATTAATACTGTTAAAATGTCCATACTACTCAAAGCAATCTATAGATTCAGGGCAACCTGTATCAAAATATCAATAGTATTTTTCACAGAACTAGAATAAGTAATCTTAAAATTTGTATCAAACCACAAAAGATGCCAAATAGCCAAAGCAGTTTTGAGAAAGAAGAATAAAGTTGCACAGATTACAATCCGAGATTTTAAGATAAGCCACAAAGTTGTAGTAATCAAAACAGCATGGTGTTAGCACAAAAATGGACAAACAGATCAACGGGACAGGATAAAGAGCTCAGAAATAAACCCACCTTTATTTGGCCAATTAATCTGTGAGAAAGAAGGCAAGATTATACAGTGGGGGAAGGACATTCTTAACAAACAGTATCATGAAAACTGGATCACTTTCTTACACCATACACAAAAATAAACTCAAAATGGACTAAAGACCTAAATGTGAGACCAGAAACCATACAACTAAGAGAAAACATGAGCAGTAATTTCTTGGACATCACCATTAGCGACATATTTAGGGCTATGTCTCCTCAGGCAAGGAAAACAAAAGCAAAATTAAGCTATCGGAACGCACCAACATAAAATGCTTTTGCATAGCAAAAGAAACAATTAACAAAACAAAGGCAACCAACTGAATAGGAGAACATATTTGTACATTACATATCCAAAAGAAGTTAATATCCAAAATAAAGAACTTATACAACTCAACACCAAAAAATAATCAGATTAAAAATGACCAACAGACACATGAAAAGGTGCTCAACAGCACTCATCATCAGAGAAATGCAACTCAAAACCACAATGCGCTATCACTTTACATCTGTCAGAATGCCTAGTATCAAAAACACAAGGAATAACAAGTGCTGGCAAGGATGTGGACAAGCGGGACCCCGCACGCGTTGTGGATGAGAATGGAAACTGGTGCAGCTACTGTGGAAAGCAGTTTGGAGGCTCCACAAAATATTAAAAGTAGAAATACCATATAAACCGGTAATTCCACTACTGGGTATTTAGCCAAAGAAAATGAAAACACTATGGGGCACCTGGGTGGTTCAGTGGGTTAAAGCCTCTGCCTTCGGCTCAGGTCATGATCCCAGGGTCCTGGGATCGGAGCCCCTCGTTGGGCTCTCTGCTCAGTGGGGAGCCTGCTTCCTCCTCTCTCTCTCCCTGCCTGCCTGCCTCCTTGTGATCTCTGTCTGTCAAATAAATAAATGAAATATTAAAAAAAAAAAATGAAAACACTAGTTTGAAAAGATATACGCACTCCTGTGTTTATTACAGAATTATTTATAATAGCCAAGATATGGAAGCAGCCCAAGTGTCCATTGAGAGATGAATGGATAAAGAGGATGTGGTGTATATATATATACAATGGAATATATCCGACCATAAAAAACAATGAAACCTTGCCACTTGCAACAACATGGATGGACCTAGAGGGTACTGTGCCTAGTGAAACAAGTCAGACAGAGAAGGACAAATATGATGTGGTTTTACTCCTATGTGGAATCTAAAAAATAAAATGAGTGAACAAACAGACTCTCAAATTCAGAAAACAAACTGGTGGTTGCCAGGGGGAGGGGGATGGGAAAAATAAGTAGAGAGAACTAAAAAAAAAAATCCATGAATGATGAGTACATTATTAAAAACAGCTGCCAGGGGCACCTGGGTGGCTCAGTGGGTTAAGCCTCTGTCTTTGGCTCAGGTCATGATCTCAGGGTCCTGAGATCGAGCCCCCACCAGGCTCCCTGCTTAGCAGGAAGCCTGCTCTCCCAACCACCCCTCACCCACCAGCCTGCCTTGCCTGCCTCTCTGCCTACTTGTGATCACTCTCTGTCAAATAAATAAATAAAATCTTAAAACAAAAACAAAACAAAACAAAAACAAAAACAGCTGCCAGTGAGGAGCTGACTGGTGGCATATCCTGGACCGCTGGATTCACTACCACCTGCAAAATGTTCATGATGCTTCCCCAGCCCATGAGCTTGGTGCAGGCAGGCAGTCTGCCTGCTGGGAGTAAATGTAAGAGGCAGAGTAATGTGAAAAGAGGAATGTGGACTTTGGATATGGAAGATGGGTTCAAGTCTCACTCCACCAATTTTTAGCTGGATCTGAGCTTGATTGGACAGCTACATTCAGCGTGGCTCTCTGGGTCTTTATTTTCTCACCTGCAGATGAGGATGACAGAATTCCATTTTCTCTGTAAGGGGAATCAGACCACCTCGTGCATGTGAAAACACTTCATTCTGAAGTACAATACAGATATTAATAACTGTGAAGCTCTGGAAGGAGACAGACATTAATCAGCCCGATCTTTCCGATGCCCAGATTAAGACAAAGAAGTGTTTAACTGCTCAGCACCTGCACCTGTTTCCCAACACAGACTTCCTTGATTAGGTGTCTTGTCATCCTACTGCTGTTTATCTTGGCCTGGGGCTCTAGTGGCTAGGTCCACCATTGCCGTGGCCTTGGGGGAAGGGCACTATTGGTAAGTTGCAAGGGGGGCAATTTCTGGAATTCGTGAAGTCCCCGTGTTCTCTTCCCACAGCCAGAGAGGCCTCATCCTGCCACCTGAGTCACACTGCGGCCCCCAGGTAGGGGACAGCAGCCTCCACTGAGCTGGGAGTGCTAGGGAAAGGCAAATCAGGAATTTCCCCCAAATCCACTGGTCTGATGTTCTTGCTCCAAACCAGTAGACCTTTATTTTTTTTTATTTTGGGGGCTCTTTATCAGACAGTACTTAAAACTTCTAACCATCATGATGGCCTTGAAAGAGCAAAGAACAAAGTTTAGGAAACTAAGTTCAAATGGCAGTTGGTTACATGACATTATCAAATAAATGAACAGCTCTGAGCTTCCTCTGGTGCTTCAATCACCCCCCAGCAATCACTGATCTCTTTTTTCTACCCCTACGTTTTCC
Organism: Mustela erminea; assembly: GCF_009829155.1. NCBI lineage: Eukaryota > Metazoa > Chordata > Mammalia > Carnivora > Mustelidae > Mustela > Mustela erminea. Next base: position 10,229,709 of record NC_045623.1, read on the forward strand.
TTTTTCCAGAATGTCCTATAAATTGAATAATACAGCATGAAGCCTTTTGAGTCTGGCTTCTTTCTCTTACTATACTACATTGCGATTCATCTACCTTATTTCATATATTCAGTAACTCATTCCTTTTAATTGCTCAGTAAGTAGTATTTCATTCTGTGGGTGTACCCCATAGTTTCTTTATCTATTTGGATTGTTTCTATAAATAAACCACTATTAACATTTGTATACAGGTTTTTGTGTATAAAACATGTTTTTGTATAAAACATAACTTTTTATTTGTCTTGGGCAAATACCTAGGAGTGGGATAGCTACATCATATGGTAGGTGTTTGTCTAACTTTATGACATTAAGAGCCTTTTTTTTTTTTTAAGAGCCCAGCACAGAGCCTGATATGAGGCTTGATCTCACAGTCTTGAGATCATGACCTGAGGGGGAATCAAGAATTAGACTCTTAACTGACTGAGCCCCCCCAGGTGCCCCCGACAGACTGTTTTTTTTAAAGTGGCTATAAGAATTTTGCATTCTAGCACAGCACTTAAAAAAAAAATCTTGAAAAAACATTCCTAAGCCCTCATGTGTCCAATTTTATTTTATCCTCCAGATAGCTCTGTGTGATAGGGAGGGTACAATCACTACCCTGTGTAACAGGTGAGGATGTGAGGGCTGAAGGGGAGAAATTACTGTGGCAGAGGCTGCTATGGTCCCCAGTAGATCTCTCCCCTTCTTCCTTTAGTGAAGACTCCTGTTCCCTGCTAAGTTCTGGCTGAGCAGGTGGTACCCATCAAGAAACTACATTCCCCAGCTTCCCTTGCGTCTAAGAGGCCATGTGACTAGACTCTGGCTAGTGGGATATGAGCAGGAGTCATATGAGCAAACTCCAGTTCAATTCCGGAAGGGCTAAGTTTGCTCCCTCTTCGCATTCTCTTTTCCCTCTCCTGCTGGCTGGACTGTGGGTGTGGACTTGTGGATGAAAATGGCACAAAAATGGAAGAAACATGGGTGGCTGATTGATGGCATGCCAGGGCCACCCCAACTGTTATGTGACCCTTCCTTCTCCCATTGTAATTCTGGGTTTTCTTTGCCATCACAGCTTGGCATTTATCCTAGCTACAATAGTCCCATGCCAGGGAGGCAGGCGCATGTCCACGTCCAGTGGTCTGTCCAGCCTCTTCCATCTTGTATAGGAAAGTTTTAAGAAGAAAATCAACGCTGGGGGGGCCTGGGTGGCTCAGTAGGTTAAAGCCTCTGCCTTTGGGTCAGGTCATGATCCCAGCGTCCTGGGATCGAGCCCCGCATTGGGCTCTCTGCTTGGTAGGGAGCCTGCTTCCCCCTCTCTCTCTGCCTGCCTCTCTGCCTACTTGTGATCTCTGTCCGACTTGTGATCTCTGTGAAATAAATAAAATCTTAAAAGAAGGAGGAGGAGGAGGAGGAGGAGGAGAAAATCAATGTTGCTGAAAACAAGATATTTCCTGGAGATCACCTCTTCCAATCTCCTACACCCCAGAGGAGATGGGCCCGCTGCTCTACAGGAGAGGCATTTATTTTGTTCATAGACCATTTTGTGTGAAGGAATGGCAAGAAATGAGCTTGCTCAGTATAGGGTGGGAAGTGAGAGACTCTGGAGGTCAAACTGAGGCAGCTAGACTTCATGGGTTAAGCAGGAGGCAAAGACACTTGCAGAGGGAACTGAGAAGATGCCGTTGGGTCTGGCAGTTGTGTAGTGAGAAGATGGGAGGGGAAGAGGCCAGGGGTGGGAGGCTCCTAGCAGGAGGAGACATGAGGACTTTAGGAATGCACAGGCAGAGATTGGGGGGCGGGTGGGGGATGCTGCTTACACATCCTGTGAGGAGAAAAGGAGCCAACCACGAAGGGAAAGAGCACAGCACAGGGAAAACTGAAATGGATTGCTAAGACCCCCTCCCAGGGCCATGCACAGTACTCAGCCCTGTCTGCTCCCTTTCCTGCCTCCCTAGCAAGGACTTCTGCTCTTGCTGGCAACACCCTACTTGTTTAGTCTTTAAATCCTGTGTCAAGGGCCAAATAGAGCCTGATCTACCCTCTACAGTAACACAATATTCCCAGCCCAGATCCCAGAGCAGCGAGTGAAGGAGGTGGTGAAGATTTTGATGTCATAGGTAATGGGGAGCCAGGGTAGGTTTTGAAGGGAGGGGGTGTCTTATTGAAAATGTCATTTGAGCTAATAGTGAAAGTCCCACCACCAGCAAATAATCCTACTCAAAAAGTGATCGGATTAATTCAGGCTATTAATTAATTCAATTTGTCCAGGGCCTAATTGCAGATTTGAAGACAGGACGTAAAGCTGCTTGGGGGGGGGGGGTCTATGGACAAAGGATAATGACAAAGAAGAACGGATTCAAGAAGACAAAGTATGTTGAAGAGAGCCCAGGGATTGACTTCTATGCTCTTATTCTGAATTATATCATTTTGGAATGCAACGGGATCTTGCAAACCATCAGAGTGAAGATATGGAAGAATGGAAGGTTTCTGATTCAAAGAACACCGGGGACAAGTCCCAACTCTACCACCAACTGGCCCTGTGGCCTTAAGCCAGTCATTTACCCTCTCTGACCTCCAGATGGGCCAACCATATGACAGTCCCTACAGTTGCTAACTTTTCCACCACGTAGTGCAATTCAGTAACAGCTAAATCAAATGTGAACATGTCACCTATATTGTTGATGGTGAATGGGCTTGCAAATAAGAAAGAAACACGCAGGAACTTACAGATCTATGTTTCTCAAACAAGGTACGGGTGCCCCTGGGAGTGCTCAGTGGTGCCCCAAGGGGTATAAGGAGCCACGGGGCGAACAAGGAATGTCTTCTTGAAATGTCAATTATATTTGCTAGTCAGTGGTTTCAAATATATTTATATGATAGCAAAAATAAATATATTATGGAGAGGAATACTATCTTCTAATACGTTTAAAAAAAAAAAAAAAAAACAGAACATAGGATGCCTGGGTGGCTCAACCGTTGGGCAACTACTTTCAGCTCAGGTTATGATCACAGGGTTCCTGGATGGAGCCCCACGTCAGGCTCTCTGATCAGCAGGGAGTCTGCTTCTCTCTCTCCCTCTCCTCCTGGCTTACGTGTTCTCCCTCTCTCCCTCTCTCTCTGTGTCAAATAAATAAAAATCTTTTTTAAAAAATAGGATATAAAACTTCAAAAGTTTTTGAGCAGAGGGAGGGGAGAGCCGTTTGGAACCATGTGTCTATGCATGCTTAAGGGAGGTGGGTAAGATTATAAATAAAAGCAAGGCGAAAAGGAGAGAGAACGGCAAAAACCAGAGGCAGGAGCAAGCCTGAAAGAAGGGAGAGAAAGAGAACTCGCACGGCCTGGCCCTTCTGTAGTCCCAGAAAGCATACAGCCACGGCCGAGAGCAGCCATGGGTACAATTTCCACATCTGCCATTGCTGGGATTGGAGCTGGCTTGGGAGATCCCCAGGAACTATAAACTCCAGGGATTTTATTTTTCTTTCTCAAGTTCAAGGTTACTTCTTCCTCTGCTCTTTTGGATACAGAGGCTTTTATTACCTTGGTAGAACAAAACAGGAGCTGTTCTTCAAAGTGTCTTTCAGCTCATTGAGCCCAGCCCTGCCTTTTTACCCTGTAAGGTGCTTTTCCCAGAGAAATCAGCCTCAGCTGTGAGTCCACGGGCCTCAAGGAGCTGTAATTTGCTCAAGGAGTTCAAATAAACACACCACCCAGAGCAGAGCCGTGCCCAAGGTTGGAAAGCATCCACCTGCTGAAAGGCCCTGCTCCTCCCAAGTGTTAGCTTCAGGGGCTGACACAGGAAAGCCCCAACAACAGGAGGAGCACAGAGCTTTGCCCCAGCATCTACAGACTTGTGGGAAGAGAGACTCTCTTTTTATGTTGTTATTCAGCAGCTGATGGGGAGGGAATGGCCGAGCCTGGGCCCTCTGAACCTGCTTCCGGTTTGTCACCGGTCTGTCCTGGCTGTGGCCCCAGGCCGGCAGGAGCGGCGGGTGGGCAGGGAGGGGGCACTGGGGCGGTTCTGGCCCCGGACTCAGCATCCCCCCGCCCCATCCCCGCTAGTGCCCGGTGCTCTCTAGAGCACATTTCCCAGGGCCAGTTCGGCGCAGACATCAGGACGGGGTCTGGAACACAAACCCATGTAAGAATCCGCAGTTGCCCTTGATAAGGTTGCAGGGTAGAGAAGACACTTAACCAGTCATTTCGGCACAGAGTGAGGTGTTTCACATGAAGGGAAGTCAGGACGCTGTGCGGACTATCTGTGCCCACTTTCACACTAAGGTCACTAGAATGTTGTGGGCTTGAGGGGTACCTAGAGGGGAGACATGGCCTGCCATGTGGGAGCTGCCAGAAGAAATGTGTCACCCGGGTTGGGATTTAAGGGCATGGTTATGACACTTCAGCTACAGCTGACTTTCTTCTCACCTTCCTTTTCTATTCTGACCTTTTGGGCAAAAAACTCATATTTGAAGTGGGAGGGAAGGGTAGGAGGGAAGAGTTCTTCTCCAGGCCTTGGATCCACGTGTTCCTGGTCACCAACATGGCAAGGCCTTTTTTCCAGAGGACAGCACCCTCAGGAGCTCAGAGGGCAGGTGACTGTGTGGCAGAATGCGAGGGACCACGTGGGGCTCCACAGCGGAGGTGGGAACAGAGGGCTGGCAGAAACCCACAGTTCCACGGAAGGCCTAGAGGGCATTCTCACTTCCTTCTCAACTTCCAGCCAACCAACAAAGTGGAAAATTATTTACTTTCCCTCCCTTCATTGCTCCTTTTCTCAAACATATTGGTGGTTTTATATCTTCTGGGTGTAGCAGAGTTGGAACATTCTGTCTTGGCAAGACGTCCCTTCTCGGGGAGTATTCAGAAAGAGCTGCCCTTTCGTGCTTAGAACAAACTGAGCCTCAGGTAGATACTGTCACTGCCCAGGTGCTTTCTGGTGGCTGCTGCCTTTGCAGGGAAGCTAGACCAGAGAAAATCAGTGAGGAATCTGCAGTTGCTGACCCTGGGAGAGGCAGGCAAAGGACTTGACAAGACTAAGATAGAGTTATCTGCAGGTTCTTACTGAAAACCAGTTGCACACGTCAGATTTCTACATGCAGCTGTCTGAAAGCACAGACATATTGCCTTATCTAAATGAAAAAAAAAAAATGCACTGCAGGGCATGTCACTTGTCGTCATTTCTCTTCCTTCTGGGTGTTATTGTAGGACTTCCAGGCCCAGTAGAAAGGGACTAGATCCCAGAGAATGAGCCTTACAACCCAGCAGTGGTTCCCTCCAACTTCCAGAATAAATTTCCACACCCCCTCTCCCACCGCTGCCAGCATTACCTAGGCCCTGTTATTCATTCCCAGTGGGGAAAAATGCTATCCCAAACTAAGCAGCAGGCAAACTGTATTTTGCATCTTTGTGGCCCAAATGTAACAAATCATCAGGGATGACTGTTTAAAATGAGAACTTAATCCCACTTTGACCTTCCCCTCACACTCATGCTTCTGCTCATCCTCCTAGTTGACTGTATTTCCTGAATACCTGTCAGTTGGCTGGGGATACAATTTGGCTACCCCAAATCAGAGAGAAATGAACCCTTATCATTTGCTTCTTAAATGTGCTAGGTCCTTTTCTTTTTTTTCCTCCCCCTTTTTTGATTGACATTCAGCACACCCAGCATCTTAGATAATCCTGCTACAGTTGTCCTTTGGTATAACTGTTAACCTGAAAAATAAAACTGTCAGTAATTTTACCAGCAAAATAGGTTTATTCAGGAATAGCAGAGAATTGCAATCTGGGACATGCAAACTACGTCCAAACCATAGGCAACTCCAGAGAACAAAGGAGAGGAATGCTTTTTTATAGAGGAAAGGGAGGAGTTGGGAAAGGCTCTTATAAGTAAAAAGTTCATTGGCGTAAACCAGGAGTTTGAAGTATAGTGGCTTCTGGGGCGCCTGGGTGGCTCAGTGGGTTAAAGCCTCTGCCTTCTGCTCCGGTCATGATCCCAGGGTCCTGGGATCAAGCCCCATATCAGGCTCTCTGCTCAGCGGGGAGCCTGCTTCCTCCTCTCTCTCTGCTTGTCTCTCTGCCTACTTGTGATCTCTCTGTCAAAAATAAATAAATAAATAAAATCTTGAAGTGTAGTGGCTTCTCATTGGCTGAGTTGTGACAGTCACTTATTGGCTGACCTGTTGCCAGGCAAGGAGAAAATCTTCCTTTGGCTAGGTTAATAAAGTAGGCTTCATTCTGTTAGGAACGCAAATCACTTTCTTCCTCTTGGGATCTGCAATTGATGATGAGTGGTAGAGAATGATATTTCCCCCTCCTGGCTTCCTGACTCCATTTTAAAAGAGATTTCCTTTATTAACTTTCACACAGCCAGGATGAACTTGATAATGTTATGACCTTGGGAAATGATTTTTTTAAAAAAGTGCAATCTTTCTCACTTTAAAATCTGGCTAGTTATATAAGATTCTTTTTCCTGACTGTATAACATTTTCTGAACCAGCACACTCTTTTGTCACTTTGCTGGTTTCTTTGCTACCAAGATAATAAACTTTGACAAATGCTCAACATCAATTTGTCTAAGACATTTAATATTTTGACATCACCCTGGCCTCAGGGCACACCTACCTATAAAGGTTTTTTCAGCCTCCTCCTTTCCAGGCATTTTCAGGTGAATAGAGGACAGATAAGTCTCTAGTCCATACCCCTATGCCCCATGCCCACTCCATCCTTTTTTTTTTTTTTTTTTTTAATCTGCTTACATCTATTTGTCTTTCAGGACTCAGTTCAAGGCCATCTCTTTCTGAGAAGCCCTTCTTGACAGAGTCCCTCCTGCCACCTCACATGCACATACACACATCCTACAATGCCTCTCTCTACACCAGGCTAAGGGCTCTTCTGTGCTATTGTGATCACTTTGTTTACACTATCCATCCAGTACTATAAGAAAAATACAATTTTTAAAACATGCCATAGTTCGGGGCACGTGGGTGGCTCAGGTTTAAAGCCTCTCCCTTCGGCTCAGGTCATGATCCCAGGGCCCTGAGATCAAGCCCCATATCGGGCTCTCTGCTCCACGGGGAGCCTGCTTCCTCCTCTCTCTCTGCCTGCCTCTCTACCTACTTATAATCTCTGTCTGTCAAATAAATAAATAAAATCTTTTTTAAAAAGAGTGCCATATTTCTAACCTAATCATAAAGTCCATGAGAAATATTTCCAGCTAACATTCATTTGAGAGCTTACTGTGTACCAGGTACCATTCTGAGAGCTTTCTACAGCTGATCTCATTACAGTTTTGGGACAGCCCTGTAGTAGACAGTTTTGTCTACCAAACAACCAGTTCCTTTGTTCATGGCAGGCAGAGCCCTAACTTTGTTCAGATATCTACTACTTTTCCTAGCAACTCAAGGAAAATTATATCCCAATTGGTCAAAAACAATTATTACTGTGATCCCATTTATCTTAGGGTGATTAGTTTCAGTATGAACATGTGAAAAAAACTTCAGCCAATGGGATATGAAGAGAAGCTGAATGAGTGGGGGACAAGGGGAGGTGCCTCTCAATAATTTCTGGATGCCCGAAAGTTCAGCAATCATTTTGCATTTAGCAGAGGAATTAGCCTGAGAATAGGGAGATGAAGAAAATGTCAGAACCAAGAAATGGAAAATAATTGTGTCTTTGATGGTGTGATTGATTACTGAGGTAACTGCCCCAGAAGTATCAGGAGTTCTTTTTGTGTGAGAAGATATGGTTTCTTTATTGTTTAAATTGAATTACTTGTAGTCAAAAGCATATTAATCATGATAAAATCCTTTGGAATGTTCTGTTATTATTTCCATTTTACAAATGAGATAATTGCAGCTCAAAGATGTTAAGTAAGTACTTTGCCCAAGATTAACTGCTTATAAAAAGGAACCTGCCTCTAGGACTTTTTCTTTTTTCTTAAAAGGCCTAAGTGGGGTCAGATTTGCTATCTAACTTGCTTACAACAAGCCCCACTCTCATCCCATGCTTCGGTGGAACTGCCCCTCCCAGTCACTTGCCTCAGTCCCAGGGCAGTAGGCCCCTCCCTCAGAAGACTGGCTCAACCCCCTACCAACCCCACATCTCCCAACTTGGGAGTTCTGCAGAGCCTTCCTTCTGGAGGTGGTGGTAACAGGTCTCATTTCACAAACAGACCAAATCACACCTAGTTAAAAGGCACTGCATTCAGGCTAGGGACTGAACACTGCCCACAACAGGCAAGGAGAGCTTCTGCAGACAACTGGCCTGAAGGATAAAGTGGCCAGGATGTAAGAGTAGAACATACACAGCACACATTGGAGCATTCCCTGAAGTGCCAGGTCTGGGAACAGGAGATACTACATGACATGGCACTGAAGGACCTCATCTTCATAAGACCATTATCTACAAGAACAAGAGACAAAGCTGACTTTCCTAACACAGAGAGGCACAGAGACTTAAATAAAATGTAAAGACAGAGAAATTGATCCCAAATGAAATAACAGGACAAGACCATGGCCAGAGATCTAAGTGAAACAGATACAAGTAACATGCCTGACGGAGAACTTAAAGTAATGATTATAAGGATACTCATGGGATTTCAGAAAAGAGTGGAAGACATGGATGAGACCCTTAAAATAGAGAATAACATAGCAGAGATAAAGAGCTCAATGAATTAAATGAGAAACACACTTGATAGAATGAAAAGGACGCTAGAAGCAGAGAAATGAATTAATGACCTAGAAGACAGAGTAATGAAAAGTAATCATGCTGAACAAAAAAGAACAAAAGAATTATGTAAAACGAGACTAGATGTAAGGAACTCAGTGACTCCATCAAATGTTATAACATTCGTTATTATAAGAGTCCCAGAAGAAGAATAAGAGAGAAAAGGGGAGAGAAAATTTATTTGAAAAAATAATAGTGGAAAATTTCCCTAATCTGGGGAAGAAACAGATATCAAGATCCAGGAGACACAAAGAACTCCCATCAAAATCAACAAAAGCAAATCCACACCAAGACATATTGTAACTAAATTGGCAATATATAGTGATAAAGAAAAATATTTTAAAAGCAGCAAGACAAAATCTGACAGTAACTTACAATAGAAAAGGAAGAAAAATTTGCCATCCATCCTATGAGGCCAGCATTATTCTGATACCAAGACCAGATAAAGACATCACAAAAAGAGAACTACAGGCCAGTTTCCCTGATGAACATGGATAAAAAAATTCTCAACAAAATGTTAGCAAACCAAATCCAACAGTACATTTAAAAAAAAAATAATTCACCATGAGCAAGTGGGATTTATTCCTGGGTACCAAGGGTGGTTCAATATTCATGAATCAATCAATATGACACATCATATCAATAAGAGGATAAGAACCATATGATCATTTCTGTAGACACAGAAAAATCATTTGACAAAGTACAACACCCCATTCATGATAAAAATTCTCAACAACGTAGGGACAGATGGAATATTCCTCAATATCACAGAGACCATACATGAAGAACCCACAGCTAACATCATCCTCAAGGGGGAAAACTGAGAGCTTTTCCTTTCTGGTTAGGAACAAGATAGGGATGTTCACTCTCACCACTGTTACTCAACACAGTACTGGAAGTCCTAACCTCAACAATCAGACGATTAAAAAAATAAATAAATAAAAGCCATCAGCATGGAAGAAGTAAAACCATCACTGTTTGCAGATGACATGGTACTATTTAGAGAAAACTCTAAAGCCTCTACCAAACAAATGCTAAAACTGATAAACCAATTCAGTAAAGTTGCAGGATACAACATCAATGTATAGCAATCTGATGCATTTCTATATACAACAATGAAGCAGCAGAAAAAGAAATTAAGACAACAACCCCATTTACAACTGCACCAAAAATAATAAGATACCTAGGAACAAACCTAACCAAAGAGGTGCAAGACCTGTATTCTGAAAACCATAAAATACTGATGTAAGAAATTGAAGATGACACAAAGAAGTGGAAAGATACCCCCTGCTCATGAATTGGAAGAACAAATATTGTTAAAATATCTATACTACCCAAAGAAATATAGAAATTTAATGCAATCCCTATCAAAATACCAAACAGCATTTTTCACAGAATTTAAAACAAGCAATACTAAAATTTGTATGGAACCACAAAAGACTGAATAGCCAGAGCAATCTTGAAAAAGAAAAACAAAGCTGGAAGCATCACAATTCTGGACTTGAAGTTATATCCCAAAACTGTAGTGATCAAAACAGTATGGAGATGACACAGAAACAGACACACAGATAAATAGAACAGATATAAAACCCAGAAATAAGCTCACAACTATGTGGTCAATTAATCTTTTACAAAGCAGCAAAAGATATTCAACAAATGGTGTTGGGAAAACTGGACAGCAACATGCAAAAGAAAGAAACTGGACCTCTTTCTTACATCATACACAAAAATAAATTCAAAATGGATTAAAGACCTAAATAGGAGACCTGGAACCATAAAAATCCTAGATAAGAACACAGGCAGTAACCTCTTAGACATTGGCCATAGCAACTTTTTCTAGATATGTCTCCTGAGGCAAGGGAAACAAAAGCAAAAATAAGCTATTGGGACTACAACAAAATAAAAACCTTCTGCATAACAAAAGAAACAATCAACAAAACTGAAAAGCAACCTACAGAATGGGAGAAGATATTTGCAAATGCCATATCTAATGAATGGTTAGTATCCAGGGGCACCTGAGTGGCTTAGTTGGTTAAACACCTGCCTTTGGCTCAGATCATGATCCCAGTGCTCTTCACTTGAGCCCCCTATCAGGTTCCCTGCTCAGCAGAAAGCCTGCTTCTCCCTCCCTGCTGCTCTACCTGCTTGTGCTCTGTCAAATAAAAAAAATTAAATCTTAAGAAAAAAAATAGCATTAGGATCCAAAATATATAAAGAACTTATAAAACTGAACACAAAAAAAACCTCAAATAATCCAATTAAAAATGGACAGAAGACATGAACAGGCATTTCTCCAAAAGAAAACATACAGATACCAAGAGACATATAAAAAGATGCTCTTAGTCTGTTACCATCAGGGAAATACATATCGAAACTACAATAAGAGGGGCGCCTGGGTGGCTCAGTGGGTTAAGGCTCTGCCTTGGGCTCAGGTCATGATCTCAGGGTCCTGGGATCGAGTCCCACATCGGGCTCTCTGCTCAGCAGGGGGCCTGCTTCCCTTCCTCTCTCTCTGCCTGCCTCTCTGCCTACTTGTGATCTCTCTCTGTCAAATAAATAAATAAAATCTTTAAAAAAAAAAAAAAAACAATAAGATAAAATGTCACACCCGTCAGAATGGCTAAAATCAACAACACACACACACAAAACCCAAAAACTGCGCTGTGATCCCGGACTTTGAATGGGGCTTCACCCCTTATCATCAACAAAGAGCTTGGTCCAGGGTGGCCTGCAGAAAGTAGATTCAAGGTATCCCCAGAGCCCAGGAACTGCTAGAGCATGGATCTGGCAAGCGGAGCGGTCTTAAGGACTTTTGGATCCTGCTTCAGCTTCTGCTCCACCATGGGTACCACGTCAGTATGGACATCAAAAACCTTCAGCCAGCCTGCAAACTGACCAGAACTCGCAAATTCCTTGTATAAATACTGGATCCACTCCTATCCTTCCCATATCACGGTCCCCGGGGAGGGGCGCCTGGCTCCTCCACTTGCCTCCAAATTTCCTGGAACTGAGTGGCTTTTTCCCCCCGTTGCTTCAGGGTGCTGGCGTTGGGGTGAAGGGGGCGTCGAGAAACAATGCCAGAAGACATACCGAGATGCAAGATGGGTGGCTGAAGAACCCAAGCCCTCTTCTCTCTGTTGGCAAGAGCAACCAGGACAGTCTGCTCAGACCTGCTCTGTACACAGCCCTAGAAATCTGCCTAGAACAGCCCATGATCATGCGGAACTTTCTAAACGGGTGATGGAGTACTTACCTCACTGGTGAGGCAGCCCATGGTCCTAAGAGAGCTGAACACCTGCCCCTGCACCGCATGCCCCGACAACCAGAAAAAACGAAGGGCCGCCACGCATGCGCCTCACTTCCCGCAGGTCCCTCTCGGCGCACGCCCAGTGGGGATCAGTCCGCCGGGGACAGGTGAGTACAGCCTTGCAGATACTCTAGGGTTTTGAACCAACACTGAGTGACTGCCTCAAGGACATACCCTGCCCAATGAGAGGGCCTGAGTAACGCTCGTGTGAACAAAAACTTGACTCTGGGGCTTAAAAATGATATGCAAAACCTCTATGGAGAAAATTACTAGAGTTTACTGAAAGACAGAAAATAAGCCCCAACTAAATTAAACATGGTAAGTCTATGAATTTCAATTGTTATAAAACCTCAAATCCTCCCCAAACTATTAATTGAACATGATGAAGAGCAAAAAAAAGGAAACTTGAGTAACCAGATATCAGTGCTTGAAATGAAGTAACTAAGATTTCAAAAGCACTGGGTAGACTAGTGCTTCTTAAACTTTTCTGCTCATAGGAATCTCCTGGGTATCTTGTTAGTCACAGGTCCTAATTGAGAAAATTTGGGATGCAGATTGAGCTTCTGCATTCCAAATAGGCTACCAGGTGATGCTGATGCTGCTGGTCTGCAGACTACACTTTGAGAAGCAAGGGAGTAAATAACCGAAAGAGAGCCCAGAAACAAACCCACGCATTTATGAAACTTGCTATACAGTACAGAGGGCATAGCAGGTTAGTAGAGAAAGTGAACTGTTTAATAAACTGGGCTGACCCATGGTCCTTACCAAAGGGACACAAGAATGTCAAAATAAAGGAGAGAATCGAAGATTCTGTGTGGTTGCTCTGAAGATGGAGGAGGGGACCACAAGCCAAGAAATGGGTTCTAGAAGCCAGAAAAGGCAAGGAAATAGATTTCTCCCCTAGAGCCCAAAGAAGGAATGCAGCCCTACCTACACGTTGATTTTAGACAAGTGAAAGCCATTTCTGACCTTCTGACCTCGTAAGGTATTAGATTTGTTGTGTTAAGTCACTAAGATTGTGGTAATTGGCTACAGGAGCATTAGGAGACAAATGCATCCTATAATAAAGGGCACCATAAAACAAAGTGAAAAGATAAGCCACAGGTTGGGAGATTTTTCTAAAGCATATAGCATACAGGATTAGTGCAAGAATATAAGGTGAATGATAAGTTGATAAAATAGGACAAGTGACCACTAGGAAAAACAAGCAAAAGGTATGTATAGAATTCACAGAGGCCAAGAGCTAGAAGATGTACAACCTCACTATTAATTCCAGAACTGCAAATTGGAAAAAATTTTAAAATTTTGATAATGCCAAGTGTTGATGAGAATGTGGAACAATGGGAACTTTCATTAAAAAAAATACCGACAGGAGTGAATATTTTTGCCATGACTTTGGAGACAGTGATTTGGCAATACTTAGTGAACTTGAAAGCACTTGTACTCTGACTCAATAATTGTACCTGTAGGTATTTCATTAGAAACATTATCACGTGTGAGTACTTGGAGAAACTTACAATACTATTCATTAAGGCATTTTGGTAATAATAAACACTGGAAACAATCTAAATATGCTTCAATGGGCAAATGGATAGATTGTGGTATATTTCCGCAATGGAATACACACTACAATTACATTGAATGAATCAGCATTTCCTCTTTTACCTAACTATATATATAAAATTATGCCTTAGGTTATTTTTCTGTGTCTAGTTTCTATATAGACTGAAAAACCTTTGAAAATTTGGCCATGTCTTTACCTTAATTAAAAATTCTGCAGTGAGGTGTATTTTTTTTTTAAAGATTTTATCTATTTATTTGACAGAGAGAGACACAGCAAGAGAGGGAATACATGCAGGGGGAGTGGGAGAGGGAGAAAAAGGCTTCCTGCTGATCAGAGAGCCTGATGAGGGGTTCGCTTGATCCCAGGATCCTGGGATGGTGACCTGAGCTGATAGCAGATACTTAATGAATGAGCCATCCAGGCACCCCCTACAGTGATTTTTTTTAAGTTTTATTGGGGTATGATTGATAAACCATAAACTGCAGATATTTAAATTGTACAACGTGTTAAGTTTTGACACATATATAAACATCGCCATGATCAACGTAGTGAACATAGCCATCACCCCCAAATGTTTCCTTGTGTCCTTTTGTAGTCTCTCTGCCCCCTCCCTCCAATCTCTCCCATCCCCAAGCACCCACTGATCTACTTTCTGTCACTATAGATCCGTTTGCATTTTCTAGAGTTTTATTAAACAGAATCACCTGATATGTATTCTTTTTTTGTCTTGTTTCTTTCGCTCAGCATAATCATTTGAAGATTCATCCATGTGGCTGTGTAGTTCATTCCTTTCGATTACTGAGTAGGATTCCATTGTATGGATACACTACAATATGTTTATCCATTTGCCTCTTGGACATCTGGGTTGTTCCCAGTTTGGGACTATTACAAATAAAGCTGCTATGAACCTTGTGTACAAGTCTGTATGTGGGCATCTGGTTTCTTTTCTCTTAGGTAAATTCATAGAAGTGGAATGGCTGCATTAAATGGTAGACATATGTTTAACTTTTTAAGAAACTGCCATAGTGGTTGAACCATTTTCCATTCCCATAGCAGGCTTCAGTGAGTTTTAAGAGTAAGATCTGGCACTCTCATTAGGCATGGGAAAAGGGCCTTTGCATATGTAATTAACTTACGGATCTCGAGATGAGATCATCCCAGCTTTAGAGTGGGGCCCAGGTCTCATGATGATGTACTTACAAGAGAAATGCAGACGGAGCTAGTGGCGAGACGGAGAGGACGGAGGCAGAGTGGAGTTACGCCGCCCAGGATAAGGAAAGCCTGGAGCTCCCAGCGCCTGGAGCCTACACACTGGGCTGTAGACTCATGCCTTGCCTTCCCCGTTGTTCTCCCACCGGCGTGCCTCACCGGCCCTCTTCCCCGTCCTTTCTCTTCTCACCTGTGCTCTGTCCTTTTCCCACCTCCCCAACGTGTGTAGCTCTTTTGCAGGGTTCAGGAAGGGTAAGACGGTTGGAGTGTAGTTAACCTCTACTCAGTTCGCGGGAATGACATTATGGCCCCAGCTGGAATGTAAGCTCTCTGAGAGGGCAGGGAACCAACATGTTAAGGATTTAAACTCCTAACACTTGCCAGGCACGTCTAGCTACTCTAGCCTATCGCATCCTCACGAGAACCTTGTGAGTAGATATTTTTATCTCTATTTCACAGCACACTAAACTCAAAGAGCTTGTCATTTGCCCAGCATCTCACAGGAGGGACTCACGCAGAGCTCCAGCTGGCCCCCAACTCCAAGCTTTCTGTGCCACGGCCCTGGGGAAGCAATGGCACCAGACCTCCCATGCACTTGCTAGCTCATTTCCTCCAAGATGATCAGTGCTGGAGAAATGTTTGCATGATGCCGAAAGTAGTTTATCCTCAGCCAGCATGTCCATTAAATAGTCTATGTATTCTTTTTCCATTAGAGCTTCATCTCCCTGAAGCTTAAAATAGGGTTGGAAATTTGCTGTGTTTGACCTATTTTCACCCATTAGCATAATTTATCAGACTAGAGAACTGAGAAGCTCCTGGATAAAGAAGGAGCCCAGGAATCTCAGCACAGGAGGGCAGAGGGAACCACGAAGGCCCTGGGGTCTTAAGAGCATGGAGGGGAGAAAGGAGAAGGCTGACATGGCCCAGAATTTGAGGCAGGAGGAAACAAAGACAAACTCTCATGGCAGAGTGAAGCAAGTCCCCGGACTCCGATCCCAGCCCTGCTGCCCACCGTCTGGGAACCTGCGGCACCCACCTGCACCTCTGTTTCTTCCTCTGAAAACTCTCCGAGGCTATCAACCTCACCAGGGTGATGACACTAATTCTAACAGGATGATGTTTGTAAACAGAGCTCATAAAGAACCCAAAGAGTGAGGTATTTACAGTGTTCCACGTGACATGACTTCTTCCTTGCTTTGGATTCGAGCTCTCAGTCTGAGAGATGGGATGTGCTTTGAGGCAGGGACCATCTTTATGTTCCTCCATCCTCTGGGACCTAGAATGGTGCCTTGCAGAGAGCAGGTACTCAGAGACATCTGCTTGAATGAATGATGAATGAATGAGTTCAGCTTCTAACTGCTCAGGCCATGGCCCTACAAAGCTATTACTATCATGTTCCCCGACCTCCTCTCAGGGGTCCTCAAGCGCTAGCCTTTCCAGAAGCACTGGAGGATTATGGTAACAGGTGAGAGCAGCTAGTAGGAATGGGGCAAGCATGGTAAGCCAAGTTTAGTTCAGGCACAGGAGGAAGAGGCCCACGAATCATCTGTTTGCTGGCCACCAAAGACCCGGGGTTGGTGTCGGAACAGCCAAGTGCAAGAGTGCGACTAGGGAAGGAGGCAGTGATCTAAGGATAAACAAGAGGCAGGCATCATACAATGAGATAAAAGCAAAAGCAACAAAGGGAAATGATAATAATAAAATGATAAATAATAATAAAGATCAAATGACCTTTTAAAAATACATAATACATGCACACACACCTAAATTGTACTGACGTTTACTCTAGTTGGTGATTTACACAGATTGTGTTTGGTGTTGGGGGTTTCAGATAAAATGTTTCCTGGGTGCGTGTTCCTTCTCCAGATCCCAGCCAACACTGTGTTATGTTTCCGTCCATGGGTGGTAGTACACGTGCTTCTCATTTCCAATTGCCACTCCTGATGACTTTTGGCAGGAAAAACACTGCTCCTGGTCAAGATGAGACAGTGATTTGGTACCATCAAAAGAAAAATTGAGATGGATTCTTTTTTTTTTTTTAAAGATTTTTTTATTTATTTATCTGACAGACAGAGATCACAAGTAGGCAGAGAGGCAGGCAGAGAGAGAGGAGGAAGCAGACTCCCTGCTGAGCAGAGAGCCCGATGTGAGGCTTGATCCCAGGACCCTGAGATCATGACCTGAGCCGAAGGCAGAGGCTTTAACCCACTGAGCCACCCAGGTGCCCCTGAGATGGATTCTTACAATGGACTGAATAACGGTCCCCTGCCCCAAAATATGTCTATGTACTAATCCCTAGATCTTCGGAGTGTTACCTGATTTGGAAAAAGAAAGTTTGCAGGTTTAATTACCTTAAAAATCTTGGCATGAGATCATCGTGGATCATTCAGTGGGCCCTAAATCAGATGTCCTTGTAATGGAAAGGCAGAGAGAAATTTGAGACAGAAAAGGAGACGAGACCATCAGGAGAAGGTGAGATGAAGGTAGAGGCAGAGACAGGTTCAATGAGATTGTACGCCAGGGGATGCCAAGGATTGTCCACGGGCACTAGGAGCTAGGAGAGAGACACAGAAGGGATTCTATCCCAGGGCCTCGGAAGGAAGTGTGGCCCCGCTGTCACTGTGTTCCCAGACGTCTGCCTCCAGACTGTCAGAGAAGAAATTTCTACTGTTCTAAGCCATCCTGTTTGGGGTAATTTGCACAGCAGGCCTATGAAATGAATAGAATTCTGAGCTGCTATCTTGTCACAAATGTTCTCTGTGAAAGTTATAAACACCCAAACCATCAATCCAAATTCCAATCATGGGAAGTCCCCATGGAAGCCCTAGCCAGCTTCTCTGGGCTCAGACAGCAGTCTCATGAAGCACTTCCCAGGAGGTCCCAAGGCTCCTTGACTCCTTCTTCAGAGCTTTGCACCTTTCGCTGCCTTATGGGTCCCATACAACCATCCCTAGAAATGTACTCAGCTGAGCCCTACACCCTGGCTTTTAAGGATGTTTAGCACCATTTCTCATCTACCCAAGTTCAAAGGCTTAGAAGAGTCTTAAGATGCACCTGAAATCCTCCCAGGGAGGGTATGTTGATTCTGATTCTGGCAGTTAGGGGCATCTTGGTAGCACCAGGCTTGTACCAAGGAGTGTCATCACATGAAGGACTAGGGAACTGTGTGCTGAGGGGTTAGACGTAGTTTGTATTTCTGATAAGACCTGCCTGGGCAAACAGTGGAGGGGATGCCCTTGTGTTCTAATTTCCTCCAGTCTCCCTTCAAAAGCTCCCCTGCCCTGAAGCATTCAGGACCTCTCTGCGGGTCTGCTCATCCCTCTGCAGAGCCCATTCTGCTGCCCCCCCCCCCCCCACAGCTTCCAAAAAATGAAACTGTCCCCTGTCTGTTGGCCTAGGCCTTTCTCCAATGCTAAGGGACAGTATCATTAATGTGTTAATTAGGTCAGTTCAGGAGTTTGACAAATTTCTCATGATGGAGACCAGATGGAGAAAGGTGGGTTGGATAGTGTACCCGTGGGCGGATTAGTAGTTGGCTAAAGCCTCTTACCCAGGGGGAAAAATCCTTGGCCATCTGAAGGGAGATTTATTTGCCTTTGGCCCAATCCTATCAACATTTTAACCAAGAATTTGAATAAAATCAAACAGACAAGATTATCTAATTTGCAAATGACCCAACCCTAAGCAATGTGGAACACGTTTGTTCACCTATTCGTTGTTTTCTTTTTTTTAATATGAAATGATGGATCACAAGGAATAAATCAGAATCCATGAAACTTTTGTTGGTTTCAAAAAATAATCCACAAAAGTAAAAGATAGGTTAAAGCGCTTCTTTAGAGAGAAGATTTAGTGGTTCTAGTTTATTTTAAGCTCAATATGAGTCAACAGTCTGAGAAGAAGTTTTTAAAAGGACATAAATTTAGGTTGGATTTCTAGAATGTGCAGGTCCAGATCTAGGGTGGTAATCGTTCTGGTACGTTCTGCACTGTCAGAACCTAGCTACATTTATGACTGTGGTTCTGGATATCATGGTCAAAGAGAGACATGGCTTATTGGTAGGCACCGAGCGAGACAAGTCAGGGTGGTGATGAGTTTAATAGGCTTGTCACCTGAGCAAAGCTGCTTTTTAGTCCAGAGAAGAACACATTCAAGGACATATGTTGCTTGTTTTCACTTTTCTGAAAAGCCATCCCCTTGGGGGGTGGGAGTATAGGTTGTTGGAGGCAGGTTGCCATCTTGTGCAGCTTCAGAGAGTGAAAAAGAAACAGGAAAGTCTGAAAGGATCAGGATTCATTTTATTTATAAAAATCAGAAGTGTTACAGGGGCACCTGGGTGGCTCAGTTGGTTAAGCATCTGATTCTTGGTTTCGGTTCAGGTCATGATCTCGTGGTTATGGGATTGAGCCCCACATCAGGCTCTGTGCTCAATGTGGAGTCCGCTTCAGATTCTCTCTTCCTCTCTGTCTCACACACACTCTCTCTCAGGTAAATAAATAAATCTAAAAAAAAAAAAAAAAGAATCAGAGGAGTACAGTAAATGGTTAGCCCCCCTATGAGGAGGTGATACTCCCATCCTTGGAAGTATTCAAGCAAAACTATCACTGCAGTGATCACCAGTGTGGGCCAGACTGGGATCACTGGCTGGTTGGGGTCCTCTTCCACCTTCAGCAGTAAGGGTATGTCCTCTTAGAAGCCACATGGTTGGTCGTAAAGGATGGTTCTTCCACAGGCAAGGCGGCCATTCTCGGTTAAAGTCTTGAGTGGAGTTATCGCTGGTTACAGTCTCTAAATAAGCCCTCAAAGTTCCCTTTGAACGTATCCCTTGAATAATGTATTACTTGTATGCAGTATTTTGTTAGGATTATTTTGATTTCAAGTGGAAAACAGCTAACCTAAATAAGCCTAGAGAAAAAGGAATTTTTTTTTTCATATAACAAACAATTTGTTCATTTGATTTGGAGGACAGACGTGGGGCTGGTTTCATAAACAATGGTTTGGAGGCTCCCTCTGTTCAGAACCCAGGGCTGTGACCAACTCCACGCAGCCTTCATTCCAGCTGGTAACCCAGTAAAACCAAGAGGTACGTGTTCTTCCTAGGGAAGAGCTCTGATTGGCTTGGCCTGGGTCTTGTGTTCACCTCTTGAACCAATCACTTTGGCCAAAACAAAAACAAAACAAAACAAAACAAAAAACCAAAAAACCACCTGGGGCCTATGATTGGCCAGACCTGCGTCACTTCCTCACTCTTTTGGCCCCGGCGAAAGCGCAGTGATCCGCGGTCAGGCTAGATAATAGGAGGAGCCAGGAAGATGGAACAATAGCTCTCCATTACTGGGCGTAAGAGTTTACCAGCACTTCTTTTTTTTTAAGATTTATTTATTTATTTTAGGGAGCGGGAGTGCGAGTGAGTGCACAAGCGGGAGGGCAGGCGGAGGAGAGAGACTCGCAGGCAGAATCCGCACAGAGCGAGAGCCTGACTGGGAGCTCGATCCCACCACCCAAGCAGAAACCACGAGTCCCACGCTCTACCAACTGGGCCATCCGCCCCCCCCCCCCCCACAGAGCACGTTCACACACAGCATTTCGTTTGATTCTCACTATAGCCCTGCGACGTATGTGGAACACACACATCATTGTTCTTCACCATACGATGCCATTTCACCTTACAGAGGCTGTTGGTCACGTGATGCACAAAAATACTCTGACTCACTTAAAAGAACACTGTCACAGGAAGGATAGATAGGTTCACTGAACGGCCCTTCTTATCGTCTGATACCGTCCTTGCACACCGAAGCTATTTCAAGAGCTCTGGATAGAAGAAAACTCCCTTTTGCGTTTTCTGATAGCAGTCCCCGGGGAGTGGCTTAATACTATACAAAACGTGGATCAGTAGCAAGGCTGTCACTAGACTCCCTGGGGACCCACCATCAAAAGCATGGGTTCTCCCTCTCTTCTCCCAAACTCTTTCCCCGTTCTTTCTCTATCGGCAAAATCAGACGCCATTAAGAAAGTCAGACAGGGGGCGCCTGGGTGGCTCAGTGGGTTGGGCCGCTGCCTTCGGCTCAGGTCATGATCTCAGGTCCTGGGATCGAGTCCCACATCGGGCTCTCTGCTCTGCAGGGAGCCTGCTTCCTCCTCTCTCTCTGCCTGCCTCTCTGCCTACTTGTGATCTCTCTCTCTGTCAAATAAATAAATAAAATCTTTAAAAAAAAAAAAAAAAAAAAAAAAAAAGAAAGTCAGACAGGTGTGATTTCCAGCAGTATTGCCATTGGCATCAGGCCATTTACTTTTTCATGCTTGCATTTTTATTTATTCTTTTGTTTATCCATGCATCCATTCATTCACACACACACACACAAGTTGTATAGAGCACCTGTACCCTGATTAGTGGTTAGGCAAAGCAAGTTTAACAAAGAGATCCCAAAATAGAATAGCTTAAGAAAAATAGTGGATTATTTGTCTTTCATGTAAGTGCCTCGAATGAGCTGTCGCAGGTCATGGGGGGCTTTGCTATGGACTCAGGTTCCTTCCGTCCTGTGGCTCTGCCATCCTGAGGGTATAGTTCTTGTTCTATATCGTGGGAAGGGAAAAGCACAAAAGGGACAAGCTACTCCGCAGTTAGGAATGTGAAGTGGAAACTCACCTCGCTTCTGCTCTTAACCCATTTGACAGAAACCTTGTCAAGGCCATGCCTTGCTCAAAAAGAATCAGGGAACGTAGTTCTAGCTAGGCAGCCACATACCCAGTCAAGAATGGGTAGTTGGGAATGGCATGAGCCTCACTCTCAGGGTGCTTGTAAACCAATGGGAAAGAAATGCCTCGTTCCCTAGTAGTAACACAAGGCAGTGTGGAGGAAAGGTCAGGGGAGTGGGGTCAAGAGTGTAGAATGTTCACAGGAGGAGGCATGACTTGAACTTGAGATGCTTAGAACGGGCTCCTGAAGGAGGTGACATTTGAGCTGGTTGGCCTGGGCTTGAAAGACGGATATGAACCTGAACAGGAAAATGGGTTAGGACAGCAGACAGCACAAAGAGCAGTTTACAACTGTCAAGTGAAGGGCAGATTCTCCCGTGAATGAGGGATTCTTCAGCTAACCCTTCTGGACAGCTCTATGCACATACGCCCCCATTCGCCACTTCTGTACCCACCTGCATTAGCATTTGCTAGTTCTTGGTGTCCTCCTTGGTCCTGGAAGACACAACACCATCCAGAGGTCCAGGATATTTTTCCAGGTGTGGCTAGGCAGCACTCCCTGGAGTCATATTGCTTCCCTTCGGAGCAAGAGAGACCAGAAGGCCGGAGGAGACAGGCTGTGAGTCAGAGCCGGGAGACCTGCAGTCTAATAACTTAGTAATTGCAACATTTTCAGAGCCTTGCAGTTTACTGAGCATGCCAAATATAGAATTTTCTTTCATTCTCATCTCAACTCTGAGGGGTGGCTAAGTTAAGACATCAGTGATGAACATGCTTTCAAAAATCGGCAGTGCTACAGAATGGAAAACATCATTAGGGAAACACTGAAATTTTATTATTTCAAACTCCACTGATGCAGAATTTGTGATAATTTGCACAAGGGTCCAAGCTGAAAACCCTCTTTATGCTCACTCTAGCTAAAAGGATTTGCCAAGCCAATTCAGAGCATGGCCAAGATGGCTGGGAGACGTTTATGACCTACAGAGGACAGCCGTTTTGGGGATGATTGTGGCACTATTGTGAGAACACTGCACTTCAATTACGTTTGCACAGTGCTCTTTTCATTAAAGTAGGTCTGGCGGGACTTCTACAAGGCAATAAAACTTCGTTAGTCATTTGTTTGAATTTCTGAATATTCTAAAGAGGGCGAACATTGCGAAGTAAATTAGTTTGGGGCCTCACAGAGAGAATGTAAGTGTTTAAGAAAAGGCAAGGCCATCATTTGGCCAGGATGTGGAAGACCAGATTCTGGCCCTCATCTGCAGTGTGGATGAATTTTGGCAGCAAAAGGTCTTCCTTTCCCTTTTCCTTAAAATCTCCATAAAAGTTCAATCAAGCAGAGGCAGGCAGAGCAATTCTGGCCGAAGTGAGGGTGTGTCCTCTCCATTTCTCCCTGCTTCCCCGACTAATTCTCAAAGCACCTTTGACCAGGTGCCGAAGAGCTCAAAATCTTAGCGATGTGTAAAGTCTCGTTGAGGCCCGTGCCTGTACACTGTTGGAAAGTCACATTCACGGTCACGGTCAATAACAGCATGCTGTGGTAGGTCTATGCTGAGTGCCTGCTGGCACAGAGGAAGCCAATGCAGCTTTAGAGAATTTGAGATACTGGTCCATGGCCAGACTAACAGGACGTGGTAGAGCCAAGACTCACGCCGGTGTCACAGGTACAAAGAACATGCTCTTATAATCATCATCCTCACAGGCCACATCTTGGTAGCAACATTCCTGTCTCTGGTTGATTGGACATGACTTAGTGGCCTTAGGGTCTACATCTGTAAAAAATTTATGTCCTAAAAACCTCCGAAGATGAGGATCCCCTTCCAACCATATCCTTTGAAACCTTAATAGGAGAGCAGTGTGGTCACGTCCCCAGGGACCTGGAGCTGGGTGTTAAAGTGGCCAAGAGCCGAGGAACTCAGTAAGTGGAAAATGAAGCGTTTAAACAAATATACACAGTGTTTCAAAGGGGGTACATATCTGCTTGGGGGGAGGGAAAGTCCAGAAATAGACACTTGGGATGGATGGAGGGCAGATCCAACCGTTTATGGAGCTTAAGTCTGGTAATTCTATCTGACGGTCATTTGTTCATCAGACACTGATAGAGCCTCACTCCATGCCGGGCACAGGGCTAAGTGTTGGGGATACAGAAAAAAAGCCCCTGCCCCTCAAGGGAAATGACCTGGGGAAAAAATAACTCTCAAAAAATAAGAGTCCCAAGAGCATGGGCAATGAGCAGTCAGAATGGAGGGGTCCAGGGGTGACCAGCATGCACCGCAGGGCTCTGTAGGGACCATCTGTCAAGCATGTCACCATGGTGACAAAGGAGGAGCGATCTCTCTTGCTTGAAGGGTAGGAGTCCAAACAGGCTTCATCAATAAGATGTTAATGAATCTTCATGAGGATGTCGCAGTCGTCTTACAGACAGACTTGGCCGAGGCACTGGGGCCCTTGGGAGAGGTTACCAGGCGCGCTCCGCAGCCTCAGGCTCCCTGGGCTGTTGGCTCCCACAAGAAGTGTTTAGAGAACAGGTCATGATTGATTAGAGGATTCGGAGGCTGTTTTCTCACCTCAGATACCCTCTCACTGTTGCAGAGGGAGGCTGCATTCAATTCGTGCTCAAACTGGTTCTGGCTGAAACATCTAGTCTTCTGTCTACCCGGCAGTACCCTCTCCCCTGCCCCCCATCCCAACCCACCTGGGGCACTGCACTCTCATTCCACTGTTCCCTGGGCTGGGAGAGAAGCGGATGCACAGGGAAAAAGGAACTGCTGGGCTCTCAGAGGGTGGGATGTAGGGGGTGGGTGATGGGTCTGAGGGGAGAAGACGGGCTAGCCCTACGGGGATCTGCACTCCCCAGGTTCGGTACTGAGCAAAAGCCTCGCACCAGCTCCACCACGGTTTTCAAAACCAAAGAGGTTACTGTCTTGCCTCCTTAGAACTTCTTTTAGATGCCCTGAGTTTCAAGAAACTGATTGCTTCAAGTATAAGCCCTATTTCCATGGCGGGGGCTTGGGTAGACGGACAAGTGGGCTCTGGTGGGAACTCAGGGACTGTGGTTCCCTGGGCTCCTCCAAGGCCACGAGAAGCGCAAGAGCCAGAACCAGAGGACCCAGGAAAAGAAGAGCCAACTTTCTGCCAATGTCTTGGCCACAGGGGCTTCTCCCTTCCGGGCCCTTATGGAGACTGGGCTCCCCACTCCTGTGCTGCTGCTGGGACACCTATTACCGTGTACAGCCCCGCAGTGTCTACTGCGTCAGGACCCCAGCCGCCGCACGGCTCTGCTTACCAGCCTACTCTCTGCCTTTGTTTTAGTTTTTTCTTTCTGTCCCCCAAGCCCACCCCTCTCCTTATAACCTCCAAGTTCCAATTCCTGCTTTTCGAGAGCTTTCATGCAACAGTACTTGCCCACGGCTGGTTCAGGTAGTCACAGACGGATGGCCACAGTCACATGGTATTATAGAGGCTTCTGATGAAGGAATGTCCCTTAGTGTAGGGCTTTGGGCTGATGGTATGACCCCCACGTCCCCCTACTCTGCCGTTCCTCACCTCCCTGAGAAGGGAGATGTAGGCAGTGATGGCATTAGGAGGCCTGTCCTACCCAGTTAGGGCTGTTTTCAGGACGCAGACTCTAAACCGGGAGCTTAAAGGTTATCTAGCCTGAAGTCCCTGTAGGCTGAGATTCCTGGTACCACAGCCTGGCCAAGGCCATGTCCAGCCTCTCTTTTGTTTTGTTTTGTTTTAATCAAGGGGTGGGGAGGGGTAAAGGGAGAAACTCTTAAGCAGGCTCCACACCCTGTACAGAGCCTGACGTGAGGCTCGATCTCACAACCCTGAGATCATGACCTGAGCCGAAACCAAGAGTCAACCGCTTAACTGACTGAACCACCCAGGCGCCCCAATGCCTAGCTTTTTAAAAAATAACCCTTGTGACAAGGTGCACACAGAGCCTAAAGTGGCCCACTGCAGTTATGAATGAGATCCCCCGTCTCGAATGTGCCTTGGCCTGTACTCTGCCAGGGACAGAATCTCGGGCCCTGCTCTATCCTTCCAGGCCTTTGAGGTTCATCCCTGTTACGTATTATGGTCTCTTACATAACAGAAGACCGTTTTCTTAACATTTTCCCTTCAAGGATAAGTTCCCTCCAGTGCTGACAAGCATTCCTCATGTGACTGACTTTGAGTTATCTGAGCACACAATCACTCTCCCTGGAATGTGACCCTGTTTGCCGGTGTCCCTTTGGAAGTGTGGCCCAGAAGACAAGCAGTTCTCTGAATGTAGGCGGACAAGCGCCGCCACATGTGGCCAGGCCTGCTCCTGCTCCCGACTTTGGATTCAAGTCATTCCCCTTCCGCTTTATGCCAACCAGGTTTACCATGATCCCCACAGCTCCTGCTGGGGAGCCCACTGTAAGCCACGCTGCTGGTTTAGGATGGGATTACTGTTCAACCAGCATCGGCCCGAGACTGCCAGGGACCAGCTGCGTCAGAGGCGCTCACAGTCCGCTCATCGCTTTGTTCCACTCTAGAGGAGCAGTGGCCGAGAGGGAGGAGGGGAGAGGTTCCTGCAGAAGGTTAGTGTGCCCGCAGGATTCCTAGAGGACCACGGGGGAAACAGGGATCGGTGGCGGCTGGGTCCGCTTTCTGAGGTGAGCTCCGGGGGAAGTGGTGGGATGGGGATGCTGTCACGAGGCGAGGGCAGCCTGGCCGCTGCGGACCCTCGGTACCGGGTGGGTTAGCCAGGTGGCTCTGGGGCGCTCCTGGGGAAAAAGCAGTGGTCACTCACGGTTATGACCACTGTGGGGCCTTGGGAGAAACAAGGTCTCCTGTTGACTTAGCAGCTGCGTTTAGCTGTGTCTCTCCAGCCTGATTAGGGGTAGGAATCCCCTTTTGTGTTTCAGGCTGAACTGACTTCACCCTTTCAATGCCAGATGCTTGCTTATTCTTGCAGTGTCTCTGTGGACTCGAGGGGCCTTAGGCAGCAGTGTGTTCCCTCATTCCATCATGAGTTTGCAAGATGGCTACAGACGAGTTGCCCGTGTGAATCACGCAGTGATGGTTCCTGCACTGACCCCGTCTACTCTTCCCACTGTCATTCTGATTCAGACCCCGCCTGGACTGTGCCACGATCTCCAAGTGCCTCCATACCGTTCCGGGGCCTCAGGTCTGTCCGTCCAACTGTCTGCCAAAATGGCCCACTGGGGCTCCCAACAGGCTCCTGAGATACAACATGCCCCCGCTCAACGGTCTTGTCTCCGCCACTGCCCTTGGTCCCTTGGCCCTGCCTTCTAGTTGTTACTGGATACATCGTACATCCAACTGCCAACACATTCGGACCAAACAACCAGGCATCCCCTCTGCCCCAAGAGGACCCCCTCACCTATAGGCCCACCTGGTTTCCATCAACTGTCAGTTCTTCCTCCTAAATATCTTTTAAATCTGCTTCTCTCTCCCTTTTGTGGGTCCTCTGATCCTTTGCTTGGATGAGTGCAAAACCTCCTTATCCCTCTGCGCACTCCAGTCCCTTCTCCCGCTACCCGTGGAATGCCCTGCTGCTGCCAGAGGGAGACTTGTAAATGCAAATGTGATCCTCTCCCTCCCTCCATAACATCCTTTAATAGCATCTCCTAACCTAGGGTGAAATCTGAAATATCTTACACAGCACAGAAGGCTTTGCCTCCAGCAGGCCCCGTTTTCTAGCATGGCTTCCCTTGTCCGGGGACTCCAGCCATGATACCCACCAGCAGGTCCCCGGACTGGCTGCCCTGTGTCCTGGCTGATCTGTGGACAGGCCATTTCCACCAGCTGGGATGTCAGAAATGTTAACGGCAAAACTATGGCTACGTGGCCACTTACGGATCGCGTCCCCTAGCTCAGGCCCCCTGCTAATGAGTTCACATGCATCATCATAGCAGTCCTGTAAATCAGATGCTACCATGATGTCCATGTCACAGAAGAAGAACATGCAGCATAAGAGAGCTGGAGGGTCTAAGCCGAGGCCCCTTGGCAGATAAGTGACAGGGCCGGGAGAGGAAGCTGGGTTACTGATGGGATAGATTCTCCTGCATCTCCTCCCGTGTATATGACGAATGCTAGTCGTGTTCTAAAACCCAGTGGCTGTATCCGTTTATCCTAGTTAATTCCGTCTTCCCTGCCACTGTGTCTCGTCTATAACTGTGTTCTAGCAACCACTTCCCTGCTGTAGGGGCCTGGGTGACGTGCCAACCAGCACATACGACCCTCCCTCTCTAAGCAGCCACAGGCCATCTGGGGGACCTATCCACAGCCCAGGCTGCGGCCCACTGAACCTGGAATGAACACCTGACCCCCAAGGCTGGTCCACAGGCTTGGACCAGAGCTGTGATGTCTATGTTTAGATGTCTACATCCAGAGCTTCTGGAAGACCGTGTCGGCCATGGACATGCTCCACTTAGCTCTTTCTGAAGAACCTGCTGCAGGAACAGTACTTGACCGACAGCCTCTAGCTGCTGCCTCTTGAATCCCACCATAGCGTTCACATGTCTCCCACCCCACCTTCGCCCAACAAGCACACCAACGGTGCTGGAGCTGGTCCCTTCCTATCTGGTGTGGGACTCCTCCAATGGGCAGCCTTGGCTCAGGACACTATCTGTTGGCCTGGTCGAGACTTTGCTCCGGCTGACCTGCAGTCTGTCACTCTTCCTCCTGCTCTTTCCTCACAGGTGTCAGATTTGTGTCCCTGGCCCCTGCTTCTCCCTCCTTTATCTCCATAGGCATGTCCCCCAGTACATTTCTCGCACATCATATTCTGTCTTGGTGTCTGCATCTCGGAGGACCTAAAATGACATGGAAGGAAGGAAGAAACCATCTTTAAGCACGTGACATACAACAAGTGCCTAATCAGTGTTCACTGAATACAGGAAGAAATGAGCCACCTCCCTGACTGTTGCTATTCTTGCCCCCCGCCCCCGCCTCCAGTTCATTTCTCTCCCACTTCCAGATCAGTCTTCCTAGAACATGGAATTGTGTGCGTCACTTCCTTTCCCCCCCACAGGCAAAGTGAGAGCAGGTACAAGAAAAGATACAAAACTTTCATTTTCATAAATGTGGTAATGCATCATAGGGTTATTAATGATATGGGATGCACGTTCTCTAATTATATTATGTGTTTTTAAAACAAGCAGAAGTTCAAAATGGCGGGATGACTTTTGATCATTGGGTAATCCAAACAGGTTGGTGGGTACTTTCAGAAAATGAGGATCTGGGCGCCTGGGTGGCTCAGTGGGTTAAGTCTCTGCCTTCGGCTCAGGTCATGATCTCGGGGTCCTGGGATCGAGTCCCGCATCAGGCTCTCTACTCAGCAGGAGCCTGCTTCCTCCTCTCTCTCTCTGCCTGCCTCTCTGCCTACTCGTGATCTCTCTCTGTCAAATAAATAAATAAAATCTTTAAAAAAAAAAAAAAAGAAAAAAGAAAATGAGGATCTGACTGGAGAGAAAGTTCCTCCCACCCCAACACGATTCCTTGGTGAGTTCAATGTGCCAGGCTTGGAGGTCTGCTTTCTCCCCTGGAAGAACTCTGAACCCTCGCTTACCCCTTGAGGCACCGGTTTTCCCCATCATTAATCTTTAAATCCGGATGCAATGTCTTCCATAGATGCCCACTTCCTGTTTCAGGGAAGGGTTGCCATCATGCTCAGCTCCAAGGGCACACTGTTGCCATCATGATTTCTGTGGACGGCAGCCCCTCCAGGCCGCCTGCACAATGGACAACCCTGTGAGGATCCTCTCTCGCCAGGTCAGTCTTCAGGAACACTTCCTTCTCCCCCAAACTCTACAGCTTGAAACCAAACCCATACTGTTCCTATGTGATCAGATGCTTGCTGCCTTCCCTGGCAAATTTCCTTGAAAAAGACTATTCACGTAGTGTTTTGGCATGATAGTCCCAAGAAAGGGTTATAATAAGCATCATCTTGAAGACTTAAGTACAGTCTTTCGTTCTGCAAATACCATAATGACAGACTTGCGTTCTCAGCCCTAGGATATTTTGTGGGCACCAGAGCTCCGAAATGTCCTAGGCATGTAAGCAAGCCTTATTCTTATTTGTGTCTGGGATCCAAGGAGAAAATAAGTGGTTCCCAGAACCCGTTCAAACGACACTCTCACGGAGGCAGAGGGAGGATCTCTACCACTGCATGGCTGTGATGAAAAGGCGAGCAGAATGCCTCTGTGTGGGGCACTCGGCGCCCCTGGGCTATGGAACCATGGGAGTGCGGCACTGGGGGCGTGTTTTGGATGGGGAGTCGAAAGCAGAGGCAGGGGGAGGCCCAGATCGATGGAAATGGCACACGCTGCTTGTGGTCAGTGAAACTCCTGGAGAACTGACTCCAGCCCCTCCTCATCCCACCCAGGACAATATTAGTGCCAGCACTAGAGCCTGGACCATTCCCCCAACAGCCAGAGTTGCAGACCACCACTTTGCACCCTCTCTGCAATGATCCTGAAAGGTAAAACAGCTCACAAGGATCCTGGTTACTGCTGGAAAAGGAGACATAATGACTCAAAGGACGTCATAGGATTGCCAAGGGGTGAGTGCACTAGTACTCCCAAGCAGTGGTCACCAGGCTTCCCTCCCTGCTCACTACCCTTGCCTATCTTCTCCTGTCCCTCCTCTTCCCTCAGTAGCTCCCATGGGCTTTATCTCACCATTCCTGAGGCCTGAGGCTGACTTGTTCTTGCAAGATGAGCTCCACTACCTCTTTCAAATCCGCATGGACTGTTATTTCACAGAGTATAGGTTTGATTGAGGAATTCAAGCAAAAAACACAAGTTATTTTAAAGCCTTGTGTTTCTGATTGAAAAGAAGGGCCTAGTTAAAGGATTTCTGTTCAGTCTTCTTGTAAATCACGCCCGGTTTGTAAAGCTAGCCTTTTCATGCACTGAGCTCCTAAGACCTAGATGAAATGATGTGTTCCTAAGGAAGCTCTGGGATCCTTGTGAGCTGTTTTACCTTTCAGGATCATTGCAGAGAGGGTGCAAAGTGAGTGGTCTGCAACTCTGGCTGTTGGGGGAATGGTCCAGGCTCTAGTGCTGGCACTAATATTGTCCTGGGTGGGATGAGGAGGGGCTGGAGTCAGTTCTCCAGGAGTTTCACTGTCAAGGGTGGAATGTCCTCAGTTCTCCCAGAGTACCCATTTCCCTGCAGGGCAGCCAGGCTGTGGCCTGACCTGGGCTTCTAGGCTTCACCAGAGGTGTGGCTTGGGAGGGAAGAGGCAGAGAAATCCCTCCACTGAGCAAATTCTCCACGAGTGGCAGCTTTGCAATCATTTTTGCAAGGTGATAGGATGGCACAACGGTTGCTCAGACCAGGAAGGAAATTCCTTACTGGAAGTAGGAGGAAACTGAAGGTCATTTTGATCTGTTAGCCATTGACATCTTAGTGATTGTATTAGTCTAGCTGCTATAATAGAAAACCACAGACTGGGTATTCTCACTGTTCTAGAGTCTAGAAGTCCAACATCAAGGGGTTGGCCAATTCAGTTCCTGGTAAGATCTCTCTTCCTATTTTGTAGATGGGGCTAACTTCTTGCTCTGTCCTCACAAGGCCAGGGTTGGAGGGTGGGAATCAAGCTATCTTTTCTTATAAGGACACTAATCCCACTGAATATTAGTTTCTTCCTTATTGTATTACATTGGGTACTAGGGCTTCAATGTAAGAATTTTGAGAAACACAATTCAGGCCATAGCAATGGTCGAACCATGTGATCCTCAGGGAATATGGTGCCATTTAAGGTGTTGGCTGCCCTCATCCTCTGGCCTACCCATGCTTCAGGCTTCTTTCTGCATCTTTGAATCTGACTGTGTTTCTGCCACACCCCCCAGGCGGCAGGGTGCGGAGCCTCTGAGGCACAGTGCAGGACCACAGGCTGGCAGAGCCGCCTGGGTAGCCGTCTGTCTGGTAAGCCCACCAGCACCTTGCCAACACCTGCTTGTCCCTGTTCCCCCTCCCCGCCATCGGTCAGGCCCTGGGGGAGCCTGGGGGAAGGGTAAAAGGTAGCAGAGTGGGGACAAGCTGTTACTTAGCAGAAGCAGGAATCCACCTGGGGACAGAACACAGACGCCTCCCAGAGTCCACTGGGGCAGGCTTCCTCACACACTTCAGAGGCTAAGCCATTGACACTTGGGGTCCTTTGCATGCCTGGCCTGTGATGTGGAGAAAGCTCGTCCTCTGTGGAGTCCAGGTTAATCTGTTAAATAAAGACAGGAGTGAATAAAAAACACTCGCAATTTGCCCAACACGGCCAAGAGCCCAGATGGTAGCCTCAGAAAAGTCTCCGGTCCCTGTCGTGCTTCCCTTTCTACTCTGAAAAGTGCTTGTGGTTCTCAGTCTGCACTCCCACCCCTGGCTGCTACCCTCTCTCTGCCTTTGTTTCCTAGCGGTGAAGAGCAACACCCTTCCAAAGCTCAGGGGACATTCTTCCATTGTCACAGCATCCAGCCGTGCCACCCAAGCTGCCCCCACTCAAAAGTTTATTCTTCTAGGGATGAGTCACTGGTACCGTCTTGTCCCTGTGCTTCCTGCAAGCAGATAAGGCAAGGAAAAGGAAAGGAGGGGCCCCCGGCTAGCTCACTGGCACCTTGTGGGGTTGGGTGGGCTCCAGCCAGAGGAGTCTATGGGGAATGGAAGAGACCATGAGGGAATCAGTCCAGCTGCCCTGGACAGGGGCAAAAACCTTGTCTCCATAGCATGGGAGGGTCACATGCGGCTGTCTCCCAGGTAGGGGCCAAGGGCAATCTCACCAACAGAGCATGGGATTTGGGCTCTGATAGGTATGATTTGGAAGTCCAGATCCACGGCCTCCAGGATCCTAGGCCCACTACCCACCCTCTTTGCACCTTAATTTCCTCATCTGTAGGACAGGGCCCCCAATGTCCTTCATGGGATCTGCATGAAGGCTAAAGGGCATGACCCCTGCAAAGCACCCAGAGCAGTTCCCCCTGGATACAACAGGAGCTGGGCCTGTATTAGGGTTCCCCTTGCACAATCATCCAACTGTAGAACGCTGTCCTCGGAAAGGTTCAGCCCAGAGTCAGGCCATTTTACAAAGGCCGGCTGCCATGTGCACAGAGAGAACACTTCTTGCTGGGAAACAGAAACAGCTGGTGACTGGGGAACCAATGAGCCCGTGCTCCCTGGACCAAGGGGGCCCTATGCACGCTCCTTCGTTTTATCTCAACACTGGGTTTGGCAATGATTTATTAGCTCATTCTCACATCTCAGGCTTGTGTCAAGAATTTGAATCCCCCGTTAAAGGCAGTTCTTGTCATCCTTCAGATCCATAGTCATCATTCATATTTATTATGTTCGGAGCCGTCTTCCAGACACTATATATATTTACTTCAGTCTGGAAAGCTGAAGGCGGGGAGGGGCTGCTGTAGGTGTCCATCATGTCCCAAAGGGCAAGCAGGGTTCAGGGAGTAAGTCCTTATCCACACGAGCCTGGCATTGGAGTTGAAGAAGGGATCAATGACCCTGGAGCAAGGGGACTTTTAGGTTAAGTGAAAGGTAATGCTATTCTCTTTCCAGCAGGTAATAAACCCACAGAATTCACTATCCAACAGGGAGTTCAGTGTGAGCATGAAAGTATATCGAAAGGAGTTTTAGGTAAATTCATAGTTGGCTTACCTCTGCATAGTGTGCCTTGACCCTCTGAACTTGTTGCCAGGAAGGGCGGCCAGCATTTTGCAAGGTCTAAAGAGAAGGAGATCTGTGCCCTTGGGCCTTGAGTTCTGGCCCATGCAGCAATGACTGTGTTCATGGGTTTGCCCTCGATCTCTCAGATTTGTGATTTTTCAATGCCATTTTTCTGAATTTGGGAGACAAAGGAGGGAGCATTCCTGGGAAAATGGGGTAAGAATCTTCCAGGCAGATACTGGAGAGCAAATTTTTTTTTTCCCTGCTTAAAATTCCAACGGCCTCCACCCTTTTAAGACTGCAGCAATTTCACAAGAGCATAGAACATTTGCATTGGAAGGGAGTTGCTGGACCATTTCACTCACTGCAGTTTCTGCCCTGAACGGTTTTGTGCAATAGCAATTAGAGTCAGAAATAGAAACAGTGACAGTGCTAGAAATGCAGTTGCTGAGCTGTGTATCTTTGATGCAAAAAAAAAAAGTCTATGTCCCTAACGACTGAACGTTTGCTCATTTATACAACAAATTTTCTGAGCACTGATTCTGAGCCATGAGCTTTGGATACAAGGATGAATAAGACAAAACAGCAGCCTCCTGAGAGTTTAGCAGCGGTGAACACAAACAGCTCTGATATTGTGGGTGTGGTGGGAGCAGGGAGAAGGCGGGGTCCATCCGCACCTGCAGGAGTCAGGATGGAAAGGACAGCCAGGAATTCCCCGGTGGAAATGAGAAGGGGCAGAGAGGGTTTTCTGCAGACCAGGGAGTGTAGAACAGCTGGAGAAGTGCTGAAATTCACTTGGGCTGCCTGAGACAAAGGGGCAGGAGGCGAGTCTGGAGAGAAGACAAGACAAGGTTGACATTGAGGGTGGTGGTCCAAGCTAAGGCATGGGGTGTCAGTGGTGGAAGGGAAGCTGGAAAGGGATATAATCTGTTCCTAACTGTAGAGAGATGACCGGGGTAGGGGGTGACGTGGGTGAGGACAAGACTCTAAACACACAGGAGTCAGATGGCCATTGCAATATCCAGGAGAACATGGCCGGGGACTATAGCGAAGACCTGGGGTTACTGGAAAGGCAGAACCAATAGCCCTTGGCTGCCAGAGGCACAAGGCAAAGGGAGAAAAGAGGGGAGGTCAAGAATGACCTTCTGGGTTCTTTGAATGGATAGAGGTACCATTCCCTGAATGGTAACTGGCTGGTAATAGGAAGAACGTCATGTTGAACATAACGAAGTTTTGCTAGGTTGCCCTTGATTTCTGTATGAGGCAGCTCGAGACAGCCATCAGGCTGTGTGTGTCAAGATCCAAGTTCTGGAGAAGGGTGGGGTTTGCAGACTCTAGGCCTTAGAGACATCAGCAGAGGGAGGTGAAAGCTTGCCGAGGGAGAAAGCAAACAGGACCGGGGAGGCACGCCGAGGGTGCCGCACCACAGAATGGCGCGCGGGGAGGAAATGAAGCCCACCAAGGAGAGCAAGTGAAGAGACGGAGGAGACAGGCTTACGGAAACACAAAGGAGGCTGATTTTTGAGGAAAAGGACAGTGTTGCATATGCAAAGGCCAAGGAAAAAAGAAGGCAGTAATGGGGTGCCTGGGTGGCTCAGTCAGTGAAGCAAGTGCCCGATTCTCGATTTCAGCTCTGGTCATGATCTCAGGGTCATGGGGTTGAGCCCCGCGTCGCGCTCCCTGCTCAGCGGGGTTCTCCCTCTTCCCCTCCCTCATCGGCTCCCCATGCTCACTCTCTAAAACAAATAAATAATCTCAAGAAGGAGGAGGAGGAGAAGCTGCCAGTAACTCTGGCTTCCAGGTAATTTTGCTGTCCAGGTGAAAGACTCTGGGGGGGGAGATGTAGGGAAAAGCCAGAAGGGCAGGCAGTGGATGAAAG
Source organism: Mustela erminea (assembly GCF_009829155.1). Taxonomy (NCBI): domain Eukaryota; kingdom Metazoa; phylum Chordata; class Mammalia; order Carnivora; family Mustelidae; genus Mustela; species Mustela erminea. The sequence goes on from NC_045623.1 coordinate 10,264,767, forward strand.
CAGGGAGCTGCGACAGCAGGTAGACTGTTTCCATCCAGAAATGCAGCCAGGAAGGGAAGAAGAGAGCTTGGAGGGGGCGCTGAGAAGCCAGTTCAACAGAATAGCCTTGAACATCGTGACCTGCATGGGGGACATGGATCATCCAGGACATCTAAGAGAGCACATCTGCTGGGGCCGCCGGTGGAGGGTGCTGGGAGCTCAGCTCCCGCGTCACAGGTGCCATTTCCCCTCCCAGGTCTGTCCGTTCTCTGCAGCCCGACTGCGTTCCCCCAAGCCTCTCACGCCGAGATTTCACGTTCTGCTCTACAGTATGGTCACTTCTGTGGACATCTTCTAGGGCAGGAACTCTATCTGAAACACTCCCATTGCAATTCAGAGTTTTGTTTTGTTTTGTTTTGTTTTAAGGGAAACTGAGTTTTAGGAACTTTAAACTGAATTTGAAGGGAACTTTGGTTATAGCATTTTTTTTAAAAGATTTTATTTATTTATTTGACAGACAGCTCACAAGTAGGCAGAGAAAGAGAGGAGGAAGCAGGCTCCCTGCTAAGCAGAGAGCCTGACGTGGGGCTTGGTCCCAGGACCCTGGGATCATGACCTGAGCCAAAGGCAGAGGCCCAACCCACCCAAGTGCCCCGGTTATAGCATTTTTTAAAAGCTGAAGGACAACTTGCATACAGTAAAGAACACAAGAATGGTACAGTTTGACAAATGCTTACATCTGTATACATCTGTATACCTGCCACTCCAACTACATAAACTATTTCCAGCTCGCTGGGGGCTCTGTCATGGCCCACCCCAGTGGGGTCTCACCTCTAAGTAACCTCCATTCTGATCTCTATGCTTGTATACCTTTGCCTGATCTTGGTCTCATAAATAGGACCAGATGGTATATGTTCTTCTGCACTGAGTTTCTTTCTCTCAACTGTATGTCTTTTTTTTTGTCTTTTTTTTTTTAAGATTTTATTTATTTATTTGACAGAGAGAGATCACAAGCAGGCAGAGAGGCAGGCAGAGAGAGAGGAGGAAGCAGGCTCCCTGCTGAGCAGAGAGCCCAATGCGGGCCTTGATCCCAGGACTCTGAGATCATGACCTGAGCCGAAGGCAGAGACTTAACCCACTGAGCCACCCAGGTGCCACCAACTGTATGTCTTTTGTTGTGGGCAATGGTTAGCAAGTTCTTGTTTAGTCCATTGCGTAAATATAGTCTGTCCACCACAGTGTTCCTATCTGCTCATAGATGCCGGTGGGGATACCAGTTTACTATAGTCTGGGGTGACTGGAGGTAGTGCCAGTAGCCATGAATAGTCCTGCCTGAGCAGTGGGGGGTCACAGCACTCCTTCTGCTTAGTGTTTGCCCCAGAGCAGTATGTCAGGGCCCCCGGGGAGACACTTGTTCACCCCAGTGGGCACTGCCAAAGTGTTCCTGCCGACTTAGACCCCCCTTGCAAGGTGAGTGAGGGCTCTAGCTCCGCAGTACTTTTAAATAAAATGATTCTATGAGGAATGCATAAAACACTGCAAAAAGCAATTGCTTTCAACAACCTTCAACACTTCAAAAGTATCTCTTGATATGATAATAATTACTATGTAAGTAACACGTCTCCACTGAGACTGCCCTTATAGGACCCCTGGTTGGCCCGGTTTGGGTTAAGGTAAATTTGGGGATATAAAATAAGTGAGCTCCTTTGTAATTTTTATCATATGCAAAATCATCACTCATTTAAAAAGGACTTCTCGGGGCGCCTGGGTGGCTCAGTGGGTTAAGCCGCTGCCTTCGGCTCAGGTCATGATCTCAGGGTCCTGGGATCGAGTCCCGCATCGGGTTCTCTGCTCCGCGGGGAGCCTGCTTCCTCCTCTCTCTCTCTCTGCCTGCCTCTCTGCCTACTTGTGATCTCTCTGTGTCAAGTGAATAAATAAAATCTTTAAAAAAAAAAAAAAAAAAAAAAAAGGACTTCTCGCCTTACAGTCAGAGTCATGAGATGTTACTCTAATACTCAATTGTGGATCCGATTTTTCCCTGGGAGCTGGCAGAACCATCTTATCCCAACCACATGATGTATGAATCTTGGATGACACAGGAATCTGTATTAATTCTATTAGGTATTCATGTGCACCCAATAAATACACACCGAGCAGCTACTCTGTGTCAGGCACTGGACTAGGCACTGGGGGATCCCACCCCACCTCCCACCCCCCGCCCGCCACTGGATACAAAGAGCCAGAATGCCAAGGAGAAAGTGACCAAGTCTCAGACTTCACTCAAGGTGTTTCTACAGGGCGGGCCAGGTGCCAGCTTGGGTGGAACTTAAGCGAAAGAAACTGCCATTTTGGTCGCCTGGGTGGCTCAGTTGTTAAGCGTCTGCCTTGGGCTCAGGTCATGATCCCAGGGTCCTGGGATTGAGCCCCACATCTGGCTCCCTGCTCAGTGGGAAGCCGACTTCTCCCTCTCCTACTTCCCCCTGCTTGTGTTCCCTCTCTCACTGTCTCTCTCTCAAATACATAAAATCTTAAAAAAAAAAAAAAAAGAAAGAAAGAAACTGTCATATCATCCAACTGCTTGTTTTCTGTCTGGATAGAGAAGACATATCACTTGAGGGCAGATTTTGTTCTCAAATCACTTGAGTATCCCCTCAATGTAAGCCTCTCAGATACCCACTATCTAAAGGGACAGAAGGGGCAAAAACCTCTGGTTTGGACAAAGCCTGCCCTTTTATGAACACCCCCAGGAAGAAATTGGGCCAAACTGCTTAAAGCCAAGGAACCTCTTGGAACCTAGAAATCCTAGACCCTGACATGGTTCTAATCTTCCCAATTGTTGAGATGGTTCCAGGTGGTGTTACCTGGCAGGAAAGGGTCCCCAGAGAAATTTGTTAAATCCAATGCTAGGGTCTAGATGGTTGACCCAAGAGTGCTGATTCTGGCACAGTAAGCAACTGAGGAGATAAGCTTCTCCCTCTCGACCCACCAGGCTTGCACAAAGAACCTACTTTGGGAACAGGGGCTGAATATGTGCATGTGACCTTGGAATCCAAGCATAGAGCATCTTTAGCTGAATATAACTCAGGAGAGAGTGGGATGTGAACATCTAAAAGCTGAGTTCCTATTCACACTTCGAGCTGCTGAAGACTTTCATACCAATTGCAGGCTTAGCAGATATCGTTGGTTATTATAGCACTCTCTGCATCCCATATTCCCTGCAGATCCCTTTACTATTCTTGGGCATATGGGCTTCTGGGGCCTTCCTGCAGGAAGGGAAACTGTCAGGGAAAATGGTCTGCTCTGTGGATCCCGCTTCTAAGTTCATCTCAACCAACCTTAGCCCTTAGGAGTGGGTCACCGCAGAGGGCTCCTGTGGGGGGTGACAAGCTCACCTAGCTAGAGAGCAGAGAGCAGAGAACAGCACATGGTAAGGAATACGGGCCAAGCTTACCAGAGCATTCTGTCCTGGGTTGAAAAGACAATAGAGTGAATCTGGGCATCTCCCAACATGCCTGTATCTTGACTGGTGTTATAGCCATCGAGGCTGCTGGCCTCCATGTTTTCCACATCCTCCTGGAAATCCCCTCTACCTCCCTCCAGTGTTGAAACTTCTGTTCCTGTTACATCTTTCCCTTTCTCGGGGAAAGTCTGCATGGAAAATACATTCTTGAGACTTTGGTGTCTGAAAATGTCTTGATTCTATCTTTGTGCCTTTTTTTTTTTTTTTTTTTTTGTAATTTGGCTGGGTATGGAACTATAGGTTAGGGAACATTTCCTTTCAGAATTTGGAATATGTTGCCCCATTTTCTTTTTGTTTCCAGGGATGCTATGGAGAAGTCCACAACCATTCTAATTTCTGATACTTGTATGTGACTTTTTCTTTCTCTAGAATCTAGTGGGCTCCTTATTTTCTCCAATTTTTGGAAAATTTCCAATCATGTACCTCAGTGTGGATTTATTTTCATTCACCGTGACCCAAAATTTGATGTATTCTTTGAAGCTGGAACCATTTGTCTTTTTTTAATCTCTGGGAAATTTGGAGAAATACTTTCATTTGTGATTAACCCTGTTTTGTCCTGTTTTCACTTCTCTCCCCACCTCCCACCCGCCCTCTCTATCCCACAGGCTGGATTTCTTGGACTAGTCTTTTATTTTTGCTTTCTTTTCTAATTTTTTTAATCTCTTCCACTTTTTGCTCTACTTCCTGAGATATTATATTGAGTTTTTCATTTCTGCTGTTTTTTTTTTAAGGTTTTATTTATTTATTTGACAGAGAGAAATCACAAGTAGATGGAGAGGCAGGCAGAGAGAGAGAGAGGGAAGCAGGCTCCCTGCTGAGCAGAGAGCCCGATGCGGGACCCGATCCCAGGACCCTGAGATCATGACCTGAGCCGAAGGCAGCGGCTTAACCCACTAAGCCACCCAGGCGCCCCCATTTCTGCTGTTTTTAATTTCCAAGAATTTCATTTTGGCCTCAGAATGCTCCTTTTTTGTTTCTCCCGGTTCTTTCTTCTTGGATGCGGTATCTTCTCCCTGTAAAGATATAATAAATAGACACTTTAATTCTTCTCTCCTCCCATGTTCTCAGTTCTCTCCACTTGCTACTTTGTTTGTTTGTTGTTTTGGTGTTTATCTTCCACATAATTGGCTCTCCTCAGATGTTTGGTAGCATTGGGATATCCCATCATGATTAAGAGTGTGGATCTTGGGTGCCTGGGTGGCTCAGTGGGTTAAGCTGCTGCCTTCGGCTCAGGTCATGATCTCAGGGTCCTGGGATCGAGTCCCGCATCGGGTTCTCTGCTCAGCAGGGAGCCTGCTTCTCTCTCTCTCTCTCTGCCTACCTCTCTGTCTACTTGTGATCTCTCTCTGTCAAATAAATAAATAAAATCTTAAAAAAAAAAAAAAGAGTGTGGATCTGTTAATCTGATGGGAACCCTTAACCTGATTTAAAACTCTAGGCAAGTGGGTGGAGCTTCAGACTTCGTGCCAGGATGCAGGATTGTAGGAGAACCTCCTATGTCAAGTATTGCTAGGTCTGTCACTCTTGAATTACACAGAGTCCCCAAGTACTCTTAATGTTTAAAAGAGTGTTGACATATAAAAAGTGCTCAATATGTGTTACTCTTATTATTGTAGAAATATGTACCCCAAGAAGCAAATATATTCATAACTCAAGTAATCGAAAGCTCAGAGAAGCTTATAAAGGTACAATCATTCTCTAAAATTTGGGCACAAACTTTAAATGGTGGCTTCGGTGCTTCCTGATGGGTGGACGGAGGATGGAGAGAACAAACAGAATGAGGATGCTGGGGGCCAACACCGGAGAAGACGGGAGGCAGCTGGACGAGAAGGAGAAGGGGGCTAGAAGACGCGCCAAGTTGCCAGGGTAGCTTCCAGAGAATGCTAGTGGTTTCCTCATTAAGCTTGTGTCTAAACAGTCTTCATTTTTACAGTTCTACTGGATTGGGTTCTGGCACGCTTGGGGACAAATTTGTTAATTAGCTCCATGGCTCCTTGGGTGGCTGTCCATTTTATGGGTGATGGCACCAGAGGCCCAGCTCTGCCAGGGGAAAGAAGGAATATTCCATTCACTGGGCTATGGGTTATTAAGCCAGTCTTTCTTCCTGTCACAGATTGTGAATAACACTGAGTTCTCTTCCAACCCCTTCGCTGCCTCCTCTTCTGTCCACAGCCAGAGGAGGACAGTGAGTCTAGCAAAGCCTCGTTGTTCTCAGTCTGGTGGGTGCTGGCCTGTGTGGCCCTCAGTAATTGGAGAAGGACCTTTTTCCTTCTTCCCACACCTGTCGATCCCCAACCACCTGGGAGTCCCCTCAAGAAAGCTGACCTGCAGCTTCCGCAGTGCTGGGCCACTGGCCAGAGTGGCGGATTCCTCCCGGGAGCTGGTGCAGCCCTTGGCAGGAGATCAGCCCTGCAAGTCATTGATTTCAACTACTCAGCATCTTGTCTCGGCAATGCTTGTGCGTCTGCCTCTCTCGATTCAATTGTAATAACTTTATTGGCACAAAGAGATGGAGAAAGGATTGCCAAAGTCAATAATCAAGTTTCTGCGACTGGGATGATATGTGCGTGTTTATTTATTTATTATTTAGAGGCTATTTCATCAAGATAAGAAGCATGGGCTCCCATTGTGTATTCTCTTTGGATTGCTCTCCAATAAGACAGTTCCTGCTGGGAGGCCGGAGTCAGATCTTTCCTCCCAGTGATGCAGCCTCATTATTTTCTCTTCTTGTTTTATTCTTGTTTGTTTCCATGTCTTTTTCATGCAACTTCTTGAATGAAAAAAAAAAAAAAGCGAGGTAAGCAAATACTGAACACCTACTATGTCCTAGGCGGGACCAGAGTATTCAAAAACAGACCTATTTATTTGTTCTAAAGTGGGAAAAAAAAACTGAGGCAAGCCATAATGAAGTGATTACATGATGTTACCCATCCATCCAAGAGGACATGCTTTCTATACATTAGAGAGGAAAGAAAGCTGAAGGGTTATATGTGCAGGTGTCCAGCTCTGCCTGACTAGATGTGATTTGGGGCAAACTACTCTGTGCCTGTTTCCTCACTTACAAAAAAAGGGAATGGTAACAGTAGCACCTGCCTCTTAGGGTTGTTATAAAAATCATGCAAGATTGAACATAGCACTTAGAAAAAGCCTGGCACTTAGTAAGCACTACTAAATATTAGCTGCTGCTGTTGTTGTTGTCATTATTATTATTCTTATTATTATGACTTACAGAGATCTTAACAGTTTTCTCATCCAAGCTCTTCCTCTTCCTAATGAGGACGTAGAAGGCCAGAGAGACTGACATGCCCAAAGTCATAATTTGGTCTCTCTCTCTCTTTTTTTTAAGATTTTGTTTATTTACTTGAGAGAGAGAGAGAGAGCATGAGAGGGGAGAAGGTCAGAGGGAAAAGCAGACTGCCTGCTGAGCAGGGAGCCCGATGTGGGACTCAATCCCAGGACTCCAGGATCATGACTCCAGGATCATGACCTGAGCTGAAGGCAGTCGCTTAACCAATTGAGCCACCCAGGCACCCATAATTTGGTCTCTTTAACTGCAGACAAGGATGTTAATTACCTCTACACCATGCTGCCCCCTTGGTCAAGGTGTGAGTTTTGATTCTGGAAACTCAAGCAAAATTTTGACAAGGGATTCCTCTCTAGCCCACCTGATTCATTGGATAGCCTGGCTGATCTGCCCTCCGACCAAAACCTCCAGACATCAGCTACCATGTGGATGGGTGGGAAACCAGAAAACTCTCTTGGCATCAGTTCCCCCAACAACTGTTGTTAATACACGTGGCAGGGCCCTGGGAGTTTGCGGGGCAAGAAGCAAGCAGGAATCAGGAGGCCCTGTCTGCTCAGGGTCTTGTTTTGAGGAGTGTGGGGCTGGGTTGCTGATAGCCATGGAAGAGACTAGGAACGGGACCCTCTCTCTTTCCCTGCTCCACAACCGTAAAGTTCAAACATGGAGGTGGCAGGGGAGAGGGGTATGTTGCGCTGTAATGTAGCTGTGAAGTCACGGAAACACAGAGAACCTGCTCTTCTGATAGTCCTAGAGCCCCTCAGGTAGAGCCTGTCACCCAACCAATTTGAGCAGGTGGAGCTAAGAGGCAGGTGGCATGGGCCCAGGGCAGATCAGAGGAATACGGGCCCAGGCCCCCAGGGGGCAGCTCTACTGGCAGCAGCAAACTTACAGCTTTGGCACAGCTGATTTTTTTCTCTCTTTATTGTTTTATCACAGATACGTGTGGGTGCAGTCCTGATGCTCTTTGTCACCCAGCAAAATCTCCTAATTCCCGCAGTCAACTGTCTGCACGTCCTGGGAGAGGCAAGAAGGGCTCTGTGCATCTGTCTGCATGCCCTCCGGGGGCAGGAGCCAGCTCTGTTTGCCTCCAACGGTCTGCCACTCTCTGTAACTCTTCGTTCATCGATCCCTGGGAAAACTCTGATGGGCATTTTGCCATTCAGCGGTACAGGAGCAGCTGCCAAGGCAGTTGGGCATGGAAAGGAAGAATGTTATAAAAACAAGAGAGGAAGTTTGGCCTCTCACACTGAGAGAAAGGAAGGATGGGGAATTTACGGTGAAGAATGGGAGAGGGGTGCCATGGTGAGAAAACCGGACTTGGCATTCCTGCCTGGAAGAGTGGGAGGGGCTTGGAGTGGGTCCATAGCAGGGGACCAAGGAAGGGCAGGGATGGTGCCAGTGGTGATGGGTAATGAGGAGTCCGGGGTGGCTGCTAGCGTAGGACAGGTGGAGGAGGGGCATCTAGAAGACTGTTCCATTATCCCTTTTTCAGGATTGGTATGTCCTGACTTCACCAGCAGGGAGTAGTGCTTGGCAGTGCCTTAGGGATGTTTCAGCTGATGCCTCTTTTCAAACCAGCTGCTGGAAAATGGTACTGGGCTCAATCTGTGAGTTTGAAAATGACCGTTGCCTCTGGAGGAGAAAACGTCTGCTCCTTAAACCTCATGGAATGCACTATTTTGAATTCAGTAACTCCAATCGGGAAGCAAGAGCCACCATGCTGTTTGGACTTATCAGCAATTAAGTTTTTAAGCCAACGTTTGTAAAACGTTAATGTAAAACAATCTTACACATAATCCACTTGGTTTTGAAAATAACTCCAGTAGTTCCATTTTGTAGAGGTCAAATTGAGGTTTTAAAAAAGATACAAATAAGGCCACATAGCTAACAAAAGTCCATCAGACTTCCCAATTTTACTCTTCTGTTTTGCTTATTTCCTCACACTAAATGTCCCCCCCCCCATACCAATCAGTGATATCATAAGGCTATAATTTGGAGCCCATGAATGAGTGACAGGGTATCAGTGAATCTATCCTAAAATTATTTGTAAAATTTGCATGAAAGTGACTTGTGTGCACTTTTTTCTGTGGAGGGGGTCCATAATTGGAGCAGATTTATAAATGTTTCCATGACAGCAAAACATGAAACAAAACATCATAAAAGGAAAAGCTGTTTGGCTCACACTTCTTATGCTCCTAACACCTGTCTCCCGCGTACAACAGTATCACAACAAACCAAAATGAAATTGTTAACACAAGTGTAACAACTTCTAAAAGCCGTGTGAAACAGATCAATTGAATCTTCAATTCTATTGGAATTTGGGGCTCTGTGTAGGCAGAATGTAGCTCTCTTGTCCTAACTGCTTCCTGGGTCTTTGCTCCCATTCCCACCCAGCCTGGGGAGGGGAGACAGCACACAGGCAGGAGACAGTGTTTCTGGTTCTCCTCAGGATGCCATCCTTCACAGACTTCTACAGACACTCTTGATTTCCCACTCAGAGTCCCACTTTGTTGTTTGCTTTCCAACACGCACATTCCTCAGTGTGGCCATGGGCTCTCCTGACTTTGGCCCTATTCCCAGACCCAGCACATCAGTCTTGATAAACTGACGAATCATGGTAATTTTATTCCCCTTGCTAGGAACTGGCCTAAGAAAGAACATGTAACTTCATTCTGACTGATGAGATTGGAGGCTCACTCTTCTGGGGATGCTTCTGGGAAAGGTTTTTTAGCTTTTGAGAGAACTGAAAAGAATACAGCCATCTCCTTTCTACCTCTGAACATGGCTGTGGACAAATATGGTCACTGGAGCTCTGGCAGCCATCTTGAGGCCACAAGGAAAAATGGCCAACATGGCAAAGGCAGCTGAGCAGAAAGTACAGAAAAACCCCTGGTCCTTGACGAGGCTGTTGAGATACTGAAGTGACCAACCAAGGAGCTGCCGTCCGATGTTTGATGATATGTGAGATAGCAATTGACCTAATAGGTTAAGCCATTTTGAATTGAGTTTATGATCACTTGTCGGCAAAGCCATCCTAATTAATTTACATTAGTCCCATGCTATGTGACTACCTTCTATGAAATGTCTTAAAGTAAGATAATTCTCTAAGTTTTAAGGTTAGACTCACCTTGTAGAAAATAAAGAGCCAGCGTCCCCAGATGAATGACCAAAACAGGAAGTGCTGGGTAAAGTCTCATGCTTTAATCTCTGTAACGCAAAATTCCAAATTTCAGAAGGGACCTTAGGGATAATTTAGATGACTGTTAAACTGACCAAGGGACAACTACAATCATGTAGGGATACATTAGAAGCCTACAGATATCTAACTGAAATTCAGTTAGAATTTTGTTTTACAATTAAAAATTCCTTGATTAAAAAAAATCACAGTTAAATATTTCACACACCAAATGTTTATATACTGGAAACAACTGGCATCTTTAAATTGGGCTTCTAGCTGTACATGCTTCTGTGTATATAGTTCCTGCCATAAATATTTTGTAAATGTTGGTTGATTCAGAATGTCATGGCTCTGTGCAGGTCCTTTCTGTATTATTATAGTTTGGGTTTTGTTTTTTTTTTTTTAAATGCAGGCCTTCCCGTGTCTATTGACATAAAACCATACACATGAGTATCAACTATAGCATGCATGCGCCTAAGAAATTAAATGCCAGCTGAAATATAGATTTGCCCAGCACCTTGTAAGATCACAGTACAGTAATTAGTCTTAAAATAGCAACTGGACAAAGGTTGCTGGGCGATGATCGTTGCACATTACAGTTTCAGCATCTATAGTAAGATCGAATGCTTCTCTTCCTTCCTTTTAAAGGCTGAATGAGTTTACCTTGGCAAGATGAAGAGTCTGGGTTAATCCTAGGGAACTGATCAGCAAAGACACTGAACCTGAGAGGAGTATTCAATGTTTCAAGCAAAGTAGGCGTGTCTATTTTACATTTTTTAGTAAATATCTAACAGAGAGAGGCGATGGAGCAGCTGGGACATCATTGGACATCTCACCGTTGCTAACAATTGTTGTCATCATGTGTCTAGCATTATTCTGGAGCCTCACCTGTATGGACAGGTGTAAGCCACCCACAACCTTCCAAGGTAGGTACCATTAAATGTGCCCATTTTTGCAAGCAGAAGACACCAAAACAGAGGCACTCAGCCAGCGAGGGGTAGTCTCAGGATTTGAACTAACAAAGTGTGCCTCCAGAATCTGGACTGTTTCTCACCACATTAGATGTTTCCTTGAGCAATGAAGATTTCCTTGGTTGAAGAAACTGTTCACCGACTCCCTCCCTCCACACTGGACATTCTCCACTTGAGGAAGGAGAGTAGGTCTCACAGGCTGGTATTGAATCAATGCTGAGGGAAACTGTCATGCTCTTCTTTCAAACTTTCTGACCTGAAATTGCAGGGTGAACACCCTTGTACATTCGCAACATCTCATGTGTGTGAATTAGGAATCTCTCAATGGTATGCAGCTAAAACAATACTATGTTGACTGACGAGGCCAAGGTAAGACTAGTAACTGCTTTGGGTTTCCCTTGTTTTCAAATTTTAGATATTCCTTGAAACAACCTTTCTTTTGTGACATGGCAACTTCGTAAAATGAACTTACAAAGTACACGAAGGGTAATGGTCACATCCGTCAGACCTGTCCCTCCTGTTTCACCAGACTCTGCAGCTGGTTTAGGGCAAATATCAGAAAAGCACTTAGAAGCAAGGAGTAGAAACTCAGTAGTTTAAACAAAGAAGGGTTTGTGGCTCTTGCAGAAGGAGACGCCAGGAGGTAGATGGTGCTGGTGGTGGTCTGGCTTCTCCACACGTTGGCCAACATCTCTGACATTCTCTTGGCCTTTCCCCACAGACCCAAGCAGGCTGATGTCAGTGCAGCCAACACCATCACCCTCCAGACAGAAAAGAAGCAAGGAAGGTACGTACCTCCTTTGCCCCTTCCATCAGGAAAGCAAAATGTTCACAGAAAACTCCTACAGGATTCTGTTGACATCTCACTTACTTCAAAACTGTCACCTGGTCACTTCCAAGGGAGGGTGGCCAAGAAAGTACTTCACTTCCCTGGGCTTTAGAAGCAAAGTGGATGAGAGAAATGAGGTTAGAAATGGATGCTGAGTCAACCAGTCTACTGTGTCTGCTACAAAGGAAAACAAAGACTTTCTGGGTCACCTGGGGTACATGTCCTTTAGGGAACCAAGCAATATCGGCTTTGAGGGATTTAAAAAACAGGACACCCATGCACGCATTTAAGAACATTTGGTTAATTGCTTATTTTGCATGTAACACTGTACTGGGTCCTGGGAAGTCTCAGAGGTCTCGCGTTAGAGGTTCCCCCACCTGAAGAAGGAAGAGATGAGCTCGCTAACCAATTTTTCATCGTGCTAAGGAATCACGGGAAATTCTCAATCTCCATTTCTGTGTTACAAAAGGACCGGCTCTCTAAGGACACAGGAAACCTTAGAGCTCTCTGATTTTGTTAAGATTTTTATTTTTATTAAGATATTCTCTGTCCCTGCTGCAATGTCACTGTGAGGGTTTGCTGTCAGCAACATGTAATGGCCCACATTTCCCCAGCAGCTTAAGTCATCATTACATTAATTTGATGTGATGGAGCAACCAGAATGTGGCATGGGAATTTTATTTTAATGGGAAACAGCACTCCAACCTTCAGAAGCAAGGACAGATGGAAAAAGCTTGGAAAAGACCCGGAAAAGTCAACATTAATAGGAAATAAGAATTTAGAACTTAGGGGAACTTGGGTGGCTCAGTCAGTTAAGCATCTGTCTTCAGCTCAGGTCATGATCCCAGGGTCCTCGGTCAAGCCCCGTGGCAGGCTCCCCACTCCAAGGGGAGTCGGCTTCTCCCCCTCCACCCTCCCCTACCCACTCCCGCTCGCTCTCTCTCTCTCTCTCTCAAATAAATAAATAAAATAAAAAGAATTTATTTGGAGCTAGCATTAATAAACAATTTATAATCACTTTTCATCCTTCCAAGATTCTAACACTGTTTAGACACCTTTTCAGGAGTGAGTGGCCTGCCTGTTTCTGAAGGTGGCTGCTCTTCACTTAACTTCAGGTGCATATCCTGAGTGACCTGGTAGAAACAGTCCTTCATACATTTCATAAATCTTTAATGAGCACCCTTTACGTTCCAAGCACTGTGGTGGGTCCTTGGTCTCTTATCTTGGGATGCTTATGTCTACTGGAAGAGATGGGTACCTTGACTAAACACTGAAATTCACTGGGACAAGTTGCCCTAATAGAACGGCGAACCAGGTACAGAGAAAGTACTGCGAGATCCAGGTCAATCCTGCCTGTTGCAGGTATGGGACACGGAGAGCATTAAGTGGCAGAGGAATGGGAAGAATCTTCACAAGCAGAGGAAAAGCAACCTTTGAGTAGCAGGACAAGTGCAAAGGCATGGAAATATGTTTGGAAAATATCTTCTGGATTACAGCGTATATAGGGGAGAAGGCTGGGTAAAGGACTCAAGGGAGTCCAGCTTGTTTTGAAAGTGTTTTGGGTTGCCTTACATACAGAAGCATAGGCTAGCCAATTAAGGCAAAACTGTGCTGGCTATTGGTTTTCCTTGGCTTTTCTTTGCAACCAGCTTTCATTTCTACCATCTGGGTCCTTTATTACAGGGACCAGAAGCCTGAGAACTAGCCATCTCATGCTCCTCTCTGTCCAGGGCTCTGGACACAATTCGTCAGCCAGTGAGACACTCTTGCTTAAGATTTGGAGATGGAAGGGCCTGGGAAGCACACAGTGTTGGTCTGCTTCTGGCAGCGGCTTATGGGTGCTTGGGCTTTGGCTGAAACAAGGATTTAACAAAGTCCTCAAGGCACCCTGCAGCTATCCTATTCACTGCTATCCTACAGATCATCAGTGATCATCAGTGGAGGTTTTCTGCAGTTTCCTGATCCTGCTGGAAACAACTTCTTAACTGTAGGAACACAGCCGCAGTGGTGAACCCAAAAGCTAACAGCTTCTTCTGACTTCCACTAAAATCCCATTTTCCTAATAGTCTTGGAGGCACCTAATCCCCTCTATGAAATCTCTCTGAACTTCCCCTGCTACAGTATCAATATACAGGAAGGTTAAGGACCAAATGACCCCTAACTGCAGCCTGTGTTAACTGTCTCCATGGAAAATCTAGAGTTACATTTTAGAACTAGAAAGAAAGTTCATCACAGTTGCTGGATGCTAAGACTGTGCTATTAAAAAACAAAAACAAAAACTATTGCACAAGTCACAAACCCGGATGTGATCCTTGATTGCCCGTCACCTCTCACACCCAATCACCAAGTCCTGCTGATTAGACCTACTTGACCTTGCACAAAAGCGTCCACCCCGGCTCCCACCCTAATCAGACCACTAACACGTCTCCCCTACATTACTAACTTAACCCATCTGGGCTGCTATCGAGAAAATACCACAGACTGGGGGGTTGATAAACGACCCAAATGTTTCCTCACAGTTCTGGAGGCCGGGGAGTCATGGATCAAGGTGCTGACAGATTGAGTGTCTGGTGAGAGCCTGCTTCATGGTTCAGAGGTAGATGCCTTTTCACAGTGTCCTGACTCGGTAGAAGGGACCAGGGAGCTCTCTGGCCTATTTTATAAGGGCACTAATCTTACTCACGAGGCCTCCGCCCTCATGACGTAATCACTTCCCACAGGTCCCACCTCCAAACCCCATCACACTGGGGGTTGGGTTTCAACATACGAAGTTGGCTAGGGAAGGCACGGAAACGACACAAACATTCAGTCCACAGGAGCTGCCTTAACATCCTAACAGGTCTTCTGGATGTCGTTTTACCTTCCTGCATCCTTCACTACACAGCTGGAATGGTCTTCCTGAAACATGAACTCAACCCACGCATTCTCCCGCTTCGAAGGCTCCTCATCACTCTGAGGGTTAATCCCAAACTCTTCAATGTGGTTTACAATGTCCTTCACAACCTGCCCTCTGTCTCCCTCTCTAGTTTTTCTCTCTCTACACCACACTCCTCTTTTGAGAGCTCTAGCTTGACTGTCATTCTGTCATAGTCTCAAATAGCCCTTTGCATAAAGTTATCTCTCAGAGCCTTATCTTTCTCCTTAGCCCCTCCCCCTCCTCAGCTCCTAATTGAGCTTCAGGCTGAGGATGGGACCTCACCGTCTCTGACTTAGCAACCTGGGCTCTCCTAATGCCCCTGGCGCCCCTGTCCCACCACAGCCCCTTCTATCCTTCATTGTTACTGCTTGTTGAATTGTTCCCCATCAACCAACTGCAAGCTCCACGAGGCTGGGAATGTGTAAATCATTGGACTTCTAGTGCTGACACATGGAAGGTGCCCATTAAATATTTGTTAAAAAGAAACCCATACTCTAGGCCCTCTTCAGATGTTAGATTGAGGGGTGACGGGTGAGCAGGAGAAGGGAGGTCATGTCAAAGACAACCAAGCTCTACTGATGGGTTACTGTGCTACACGAACCCCCACAGGGGACCACAGGGAAGCTCATTTCCATATCAGCAAACCCCAGGATGAGGTGAAGCACTTGTCTTGGGCATAAAATTTGGGGAGGAATCAGAAAGTTCAGTAATCAAGACAACACTTTAATGAATATTAAAGTGCCATATTAGAGGCAAAAAGAAAAAAAACTGGGAAAAAATACGGATCCTGACTATATTTAATATTTGTAAATTTTAGATATTTTGTTCTTCAAGGTGTTTTTACATTAATTTTAATTTTTTATCACTTTGTATTAAGATATTCTGTTTACTTGATTACCGTGTGTGTTGGCATGCTCTGAATGTTTGCACTTCAGTCAAGTTCATCACTCACCTAACTAGAGTCCCAGCTCATCATCTGTAGACTGTTTTACCAAACTCTGATGCGAGGGCCTGTTGTTTCCTTGTTCAGTATTATGTGCAATGTGTTTTTTAAAAATATGCCCTTTCTGGGCGCCTGGGTGGCTCAGTGGGTTAAAGCCTCTGCCTTCGGCCCAGGTCATGATCCCAGGGTCCTGGGATTGAGCCCCGCATCCGGCTCTCTGCTCAGCAGGGAGCCTGCTTCCTCTGCTCAGCAGGGAGCCTGCTTCCTCCTCTCTCTCCGCCTGCCTCTCTGCCTACTTGCGATCTCTATCTGTCAAATAAATAAATAAATAAATATTAAATGAATCAATAAAAATACACCCTTTATAAATGAGGGACCTTCCTTTTACTCCTGGCTTACTAAAAATATTTATTAGGAACAGTCACTGAATTTGAAAGCAAGTGCTTTTTCAGCATCTCTTGAGATGATCATGTAGTATTTCTCCTCTAATGTAAGAAGGTAGTGAATTACATGGGTAACAGTAAGAAAAGTTGTTCTCATTTTTTTGTTATCATAAACAAACAATAAGCACATCTAGGAGACCATTTTTTTCAGTCATTCGAATTACAGCAATTAGGCCAAACCCCGGGCATTCTCACAAATGGAATTAATGGGTTGCCATTTTATTTGAAGCTTTGTCATTTTGAGCTTTTCCCAAATAAACTACACTTTCAAAAAATGTCAGTATCAATAGCAGCAGCCTTCCCTCACGAGTGGTCTGGGGGGACTTTGACACATTTTCACTTCCTACTTCCTCTCTCACCGTTTTCTGGGCCAGGTCGTGAGTGAGTGAGGGTCAGGCAGGAGTAACAGTGCAGGAACTGTTAAACCTGATGGGAAATTTCAGTACCTTTGCTAGGAAATAAAAGAAAATGCCCCACTCAACCGTACTTCAAGCAAAAATTTAAAAAGAGAAATAAGAAATTTTTAAAAAGAAGAAAAGAGAGAATCCCCACATATGGCAGGATTCTGTCAGGGGAATTTGCTACTTTAGAACCTCCCAACATGTGTGAGTGTTGCAGAAAAAAGAAAGTTGGAGCTTAGGTAGGAGAAAAGGTAGCCAGCTCTTTCATGTCTTCTCTTCATATCTTGGCTGGGAGTGTGGAGTAGAGACAACTTCATGACTGACTCACCAAGCGGCAGGCAGGTCAGCCTCTTCTCTCCTTTCTGGGGGCATCTGTGGACTGTGGCTTAATTAGATAAGTCAGTGTGAAGTCCTGCATGGGAATGAGACAGTGGCACGTGCAGATGCCGAGGAGGTGAGCGAGGTTGCCCAGGAGGCGTGTGGACAGTGGCTGGGGCAGTGCCCAGGACCCCAGTGTAAGCTGCTTGAGAGCAGGGGCGTCATTGTCTGTCTGCAGGGCTGAACCTGCCAAGCTTCATATAAAGCCTGACACACAACAGTGCCCAGTAAATACCTCACAACGAATAAAAGAATGAACCACCAAGTCCTGTTAGACTCCACCATCAAGGACTGACCCGAGGAGAGGAATATGAGAAATGAGAAGAAAATCCGGGGACACGGTACCATGACTGCCAAAGGAAGAATGTGTTAAGTGGAGAGAACAGACAACATTGTGTCAAATTATGCAGAGTAGTGGAAGTCAGCGCAGGTACAAAACAGCCAATTTGATGTAGAAAAGAAAAACATCACAGCAATGACTTAGAAGATAAGGGTTTTGATGTTATTGTTTTGTCTGTTTGGTGCATGGTTGGAAGTTCAGAGGGGCAGTGCCTCAACAATGGCCCAGTGCTTTTCTTTCTCTCTGCTATTGACAGCATGCTGGATTTCCTTCTCCTGTCACAAGATGGCTGCTGCACCTCCAGGGATTGCATCCATACCCCCACCAGAAGGAGGGAGGATGGGCAAAAGAATAAAGTGAGCCAGCTGAGTCTGTCCTTTTTTCTTAGGGACACTAAAGCTTTCCCAGAACAAGCTTTTACTTACCCCTCCCCTTTCCTCTCTAGGTCATGGAGTCACCTCAAAGTCTTAAGATTCCATCACTGCCTTAGTCAATCACATTCATTCACTGTAGCTGAAGAATGGCCTCTCCCTGAAATCAAGGGGTCTCCAAAGGTGGCTGAAAAGAATGGAAATCTGTTGGAGGAACAGAGGGAGAATGCACGTTGGGTAGACCACGGATGATGTCTGATACAGAAGTTACATTTCTAAAAGACCCAGCGGGATCAGCGGTGCAATTTGTGGGGCCTGGTACAAAATGGGAATCTAGAATCCCTGTTCAAAAAATACATGAAGAATTTCAAGGCAGCAACGGTGGAGCACTAAACCAAGTGTGGGGACCTTCTGAGAATTGGTCCCCCTGCCTGCCACTGTCTTCCTCCGGTGCCAGGGAAGTCAGCCCCAGGCCCAAAGCTGTCCATTAAGCTGGGAGCTCACTGGTCAATTCAGGTGAAGCGGGGAGGGGGAGGAGAGATGAGTGCAGTAGGTTGAGGAGTGAATGGGGGGGTGAGCAAGTGGCAAAGGCACCAACACTCGCTGGAGAAAATAGACACAGTGTGGTAGGAGAAGGCTGGCTAACTAGGGAAAGAGAGAAGAGAGGGGGCGAACTGCTGCTCAGGCATTTTCTGTCTCTCTTCCAGGCCAGCTTGCTTTGGAGCCTGGGGTGGGGGGTGCTTTCATGTAGGGCAGGTGGGGGAGGGGCTGGGGCCCGACAGCTGCCCTCACCCCTCACCAAGCACATGCCATCAAACCAGGGGATCATGGAAACAGAACCCTGGGTCAGAAAAATCAGAAAAGCTAGGTTGGAATCCCAGTTCGGACTAGCAAGACTCTGAGTCTCCATCCCTTAGCTCACCTGTCAACAGAGGGTCACACGCTTATGTAGGGGTGACTTGCTACAAAGGGAAGGTGCGGTTATTGCCCTTTGAGCGCACACCCTCCACACAAAAGCTGGGCAACCCTTCCCTGCCTACGCCTCCACCACTGTGGACCCCAGCCCCTCGATACAAATTTTTAGAGGTGGTGTCAATTTTAATAGATTTTATAACTATGCAATGATACTGTCAATACAAGCAGTGGGTCGGAAGGTGCAGGGAAGGAAGGGCAAGGAAGAGGTACGTATGTTTGTTTGCGTAAACCCACTCTGTTCCTCCCCACTCCCACCTCTGCCATCCATTAGAGACCCGCTCAGGGCTATGCCACCTGGTGATGTAAACAGTGCCTCAATGACGTCACCCCCATCAGTGCCAGGAGACATAAATTTCATTTCCCAGAAGATGCCGCAGACAGTAGCTTCTGGGCAAACAGTGACTCTAGCAATAAATATTGGCAGAGGAGAGAGACCTTTAATGGAAAAGCTTTGTGAACCTAGAGCAGCGAGGCTGTAAATCCCAAAACAGAGAGGGATTTAATATCTTAGATCAGAAGACAGATTCATCAGAGCAAATAAATAATTCTATAGCCCATTTGGGGCAATCAACTATTAAAATTTAAGTATTAAAATAAAAACCACATCTGAGGTAAGAAACCATGGAAACGAGACAGAAGCCCCCCAACTAGAAAGAAAACGGCCTAGCCAGGGCTGGCTGTGGAGGGGTGGGGTAGAGGGATGAGCAAGCAGAGCCAATCAGGAGATGGTGGGCGGAGCCTCCGCTGGGTCCCGGGTAGGAAGAGGAGGCGGACCCACAGAGCCCCAAAGGTAGATCCCACCGGGTGGAACTTACCCGATGGCAAACACAAATTGTGCAGGGAGGCCAGCAAGAATTTACCTGGAAAAGAAAAAAGGACACATGACAAGCTAACCTAAAGGCCAGAAAGTGGCCCCCAAATATCACTTATCAACAGAATGCGCTGGGAACGGGGGTGCCATGACATTATGAGTAATGTAACGTGAATTTCCTTTCATGTGTGCTCCTCTGCAGGGAGTTTGCATCAAACACACTGCCTGGCTGCAGGAAGAAAACCGAGGCTTGTCTTCATCTTGCCTGATGTCTGGGCATCCCGTGCTTTGGAACACATTGGTTCTTCTCAAAAGGTGATGCCGACATCCAGGGACAAAATCCCGCTATACTTGACCTAGGACGTTGCACACTAGGCCATGACTGGTCAAGGCCAAAGGCAGACCTAGAGTGGGAAGGATGCATGCCGGCGAGGGTGCTCCCACGCCTCCCCCAGCCCGTTCTTTGGAATGTTTGCACCCAGTGGGGTAAACAGGTCAGGTCTTTCTTGTCTCCTAAGATGCAGAAATGGAAATTCAGAGAGGTTAGGTGACTTGCTCAGGGTCACCTAATCTGGGTCTTCTCAGGAAAAATCGGGAGCTTTACTACAGTGCTAGTGTACTACAAAGCGGTGCCAAATTCCAACTCAGCTTGAGAAACTTTCCCGGCAATTCTACCTCCAGAATGAGAGATTCAAATGTGCACAGGTGGACCTGGCGATTCTCTGGGGCTCCCCAACAGGCCCTGCCACTAGATCCTATTCTGGAATTGACCCCCATGAGGGCACATCCTCTGGACAGAAGGAGCATCCTCAGAGGCCTGGAGTCCATCTTTTCTAGACCTGGCGCTATTGTGAGCAGGCAGAGGTGAGGCAGGGCGCTCAGCCGATGGCGTGTGTCCCATGGGGTGTTAGCCCTGACTGTAGATCAGGATATAATCCACGAAAGCTGGCTCTGAAACTCATCCTTACGGAGAGCGCCAGGGGAGTCAGGGATCAGGCGGCTTGAGAACCAGGATGGGTATACCCTGAGGACAAGAGCCAAGTCTTATTCACCTTTAAATTCCTCCTGCCCAGCACATCGTGTGACATTTACTACCCTCAAAACTAGCTTATGGAATAAATGGAAAGATAAAGCGAGTCTCGGCTCTGTTGCACAGACAGCGCGTGACAGTAAGTGAATTCCCTAAGCTCTCTGCACTCTAGCTTCCTTGGGGAGGTGAGTTACACCTTATGAGTTTGTAAGAAATAAATGAACTAACGCACCGGAAAGAGCCTGACCAATTACAATGCTGCCCCAAATGTAAAGCTTCCAGAGGAATTACTTTCTTTTTTAAATTTTTAAAAATGTTTCGAAAGATTGTATTTACTCATCTGAGAGAGAGAGGACACGCAGAGGGAGGAGCAGAGGGAGAAAGAGACTCCCCACTGCCTGGGAGCCTGGCACAGGGCTGGATCCCAGGACCTGGAGATCATGACCTGAGCCAAAGGCAGATGTTTAACCATCCGAGCCACCCAGGTATCCCAGAAATTGCTTTCTTGACCACCGTTATCTTTCTTTGCTACCAAGACTCTCTCTTGGTGTCCCTGTAATTATGGTCTCCCACCCTGACCTCAAGGCACTGATGATGGGTGGGAGTGCAGAAAGAGAAATCAGGTTCAAGTCATGGAGAGTCTGGCCACACATCTAATTCTCACTGAGAATCGGCAGTCCCCAGAGTGTATCTGTAATTAACACGGCAGCCTGGAGACTGCCCACCCCTCGCGTTGGTATTCGGAGCAATGGACAGGCTAGATAGATCCATGGGAGGGGGGACGGGGTATGGAGTGTGTGGGTGATCCAACTCCTGAGCCACACCCATCCCAATGGCTGTTCAGAGACTCCCACTGGAATGAGGAAGTGGGCCTTTTTTGCTATGTTAGACCAGCGGTCAGTAAACGACAACCCACGGGCCACATCTGACCTGCTACCTGTTTTTGTGCAGCTAACAAGTGAAGGATGGCTTTTATATTTTTAAATGGTGGGGGGAAAAAAATCAAAATAATATTTTATGACATGAGACAATTACATGAAACTCAAGTGTCAACACCCCTACCATAAAGTTTTATCAGAACATCCCCTCACTCCTTTGTGCACATAATTCTCTGTGGCCGCTTTCACAGTTGCAATAGATCTGCAGGGGAGACCCTGGGCAGGTCCCTGGTCTAAGTTTTTAATTCAACAAACTTTCAATGAAAACAGACTCTTGCCAAGCTCGGGGCTCGTCTCTGAGGGTACACCAATGAATAACAGTACAGCTCCGTTCTTGTGAAGCCCAAGGTCTAGAAGAAGGGCACACAAGTAAAACGCCTGTTTCTCTGTGTTCCCAGAGACGCCAGATCCATTCTGGGACCCTGGGTTTGTAGACAGATTCCAGTCTGAGGTCACGTGGCCGCTACCAGGGGTCCTAGCCATTCGTGATTTCAGTGAGGGCACAATTTTGCAGGAGAAGGAGCTGGTCCCTTGAGGCATACCAAGGGGTCCCTGAGAGTGCTTTGGGGTAGGGGCTGGCTCTCACACCCAGGTGCTGGCCTGCATCAGCCTGTTCTGACTGGCTCTTTGCAAACAGGTGTGGGGAGATCTAGTCACAAGAGTCCGAAGTCCCTGGTGCCAACTCTCCAACAGTCCATGGGTCACCCACCCTCTGTGGATGGCTGCGTCCCCTGTTCCTTTAGTGGATTGTTTTATTGTTTCATTATTAAGATTTTATTGTGGGTCCTGCCTGCAATCTGGTCTCTCCCTCTTACCGCTCTCCCTGCCGCACACAGATGTAAAGTGTGTCTTTCCTCAGGGAAACTCGCCAAGTCTCTCTCGATGCCACCTTTGGTCATAGGCTCTTCACAGCGGGCAGAGCCAGAGCCAGCAACAGTCAGCACCAAGCACGGAGCAGTAACAAAGCAGTAAATAATAAAATAACTTTCAATATGCCAGCAACTTCAGGGTTGACCGGTCTGGCGCAGAACTAGTGCAGCCCCCAGCCTAGTGTGAGGGAGAAAGTCTACCCTTGAAAGTCAGACAGGCTGAGGGGCTCTGCTCCTTGCCATGCTCCGCACATACAGAGGCGCTTGTCCAGTGGGATCTGTGAGCTGAGCCCAAAGGTAATGGGTAGGGCTAACTTGAGCATTGAAAGTGAGCCTCAAGGATAACCGAAGAAGTAAAAGAGGCTCCTCTGGGGCGCCTGGGTGGCTCAGTGGTTAAGGTCTGTCTTTGACTCAGGTCATGATCCCAGGGTCCTGGGATGGAGCCCTGCATCGGGCTCCCTGCTCAGTGGGGAGTCTGCTTCTCCCTCTCCCACTCCCCACAGGTGGGAAATGGCAAAGGGGTGAGGAGCTGCAGTGTTCTGGGCTGTGGAATTCGCTCTTCTGTCCCTGCTTTCTGGGCCTGTTTTGTCCAGCTGAGATGCAGGGAACCCTGGTGAGCGGCGGCACAGTAAGGGAGGCCGGCTGGTATGCTGAGACAGAGCACTCCCACTAAGACAGACGACTTGAGGTGGGAGCACTCTGAGGAGGCCCCTAGAGTACCGTGGCCTTCACTGTCACTGTCGCTTAGTTTTTAAAAAAGTGTGTACAAAGGGCGCCTGGGTGGCTCAGTGGGTTAAAGCCTCTGCCTTCGGCTCAGGTCATGATCCCAGAGTCCTGGAATCAAGCCCTGCATCGGGCTCTCTGCTTGGCACGGAGCCTGCTTCCTCCTCTCTCTCTCTGCCTGCCTCTCTGCCTACTTGTGATCTCTGTCTGTCAAATGAATAAATAAAATCTTTAAAAAAAAAAAAGTGTATACGAACCCAATGTGTCTAATTCCAACCAAATACTAATGAAAATTACATTTGTAATTCACATTTGTGTAGTGTCTTATAATTTTCAAGCTATTTTCAAAAGTATGGTCTTCCCTTACTCTCTAGAACTGTCATGGGAGATGGTGGTTATGACCAGTTTTCTCACTTTACAGATAAGGGTGGGGAAACAGGGCCCGAGTCTGGTACCTTCCACAGCAGCCAGTCAGTCCAGAGATGGGGAAGCTCTGTACAGCATCGTCAGCAAGCTGGCTCCTTCCCTTCCACTCTGCCCTCCTAGCCTCTTGGACTGGTCCTCAGGCCCTTTTCCTGGGTCAGAACACAGCTGCCACATACTCGCACCATGAAACCCTGAAGCAAAAAGAGATTGTGTCTTCCTTGAGTTATTTTTTAAGACTGAGGGAGTCTCTGCCAGAAGCCCTTCCCTGCAGACTTTTCCACCTGCAGCATTAGCAAGAACAGGCACCATGTCCAATCCTAGTGGAGTCGCTGGAAGGAGGAAGGCATTACCAGCCTGGGCTCAGAGGCATTGCGCTGACCGGCTTCACTCTAAATCCATGACCGCTAACCTCAAGAAGGATCTTACCGCTGCCTGGCAACACACGACTTTATTTATTCCTGCCCCAGTGCTTCTCGGATGCAAGTGTGCATCTGAGTCCCCCGGGGGCTTCTCAGAGCACAGACTGCCCAACTTGGCGCCAGAGTTCCTGACCCAGGAGGCCTGGGTGGGGCGGGGCTGAGAAGGTGCATCTCTGAAGAGCTCCCGGTGACCCTGGTGATGCTGTGTGTCCTGCCGGGGATCACACTCTGCGAACCCCTGCTCCAGATTGGGGACCAGCTTACTGCCCTATACACACCCCGGGCTCTTCTTTCTCCTCAGACATCGTGCACGTCGCCCTACCTGCTCCTCCGTCTCAGCTGACACCCTGCTGACTACTTCAGTGAGAATGGAAGATAACCAGCTACCTCCATCACAACCAACATTACAGCCATTGGCTTCCCTTCTGCTGCTATGGATGAACTGCCCTGCTCTGATTTCAGGCCGAGTCTACATCTGTGCCTTGGACCTTAGCTCCTCTCACACAGCCAGGGACATCACTCCAAAACACGTACCCCTCATCAGCTAACTTCCTCTAATATTTTCTTTTCTTTCAAAAAGATTTTATTTATTTATTTGACAGAGAGAGCGCAAGCAAGCGCACAAGAGGGGGGCGGGGGGGCGGCAGCAGGCAGAGAGAGAGGGAGAAGCCGACTCCCCACGGAGCAGGGAGCCTGATGAGGGACTCGATCCCAGGACCCTAAGATCATGACCCAAGCTGAAGACAGACACTTAACCCACTCAGCCACCCAGGCGGCCTCTGATATTTTCCATCCTAAAGCAAAACAAAACAAACACAAAAACTCCCTTGACCCCAATCCCTCCTCAGTCGCGAACTCAATTCTATTTCCCTTTATAGGAGAACTCTTGGCATCTCTCTACCTGCCCCCCTCACTTCCTGTCTTTCCTTCTTCCTTGAACCCCCTCCAACCCCACTCTGGTTGCCCCCTCTCCACTGAAGCTGTTCCTGTCAAGGTTAGCCATGACTTCCTGGTCCTGATTCTGGGAGTCATGTCTGTTTTCACACTACTCAGCTCGTTAGCAGCATCTGACACGGCTTCTCACTCCGCCCTCAGAGCCCCCTCCCTTGGCTTCCGGCCACTGATGTCACTTGGATCCCCTCCCTCCTCTCTGGCTGTTCCTTCTCAGTCTCTTCTGCAGAGTGCTCTTCCTTTCCTGACCTCCGAGGGCTGGAGAGTCCTAGAGCTCAGGCCCGTATGCACACTCTCGCTTGCGGAGTATCAGCTGGTGTTGGGATTTGAAATGCCACCTCCATGCTGTGACTCCCAAATTTCTATCTCCAGCCTGGATCTCTCCACTGAATCCCAGACACAAGCATCCGTGGCAAGCAAGCAGCTCCAGATATATAACGGGTGCGTCAAATTAACATCTCCCAAACTGGGCTGCTCCTTCTTCCCCAGCATGACGGCATGCACGTGCACTAGGCTTTTCTTCCTGCCCACAGCAAATGGAGATTTTGCTCCCCAGTTCCTCAGGCCAAAAGCTTGGAATCATCCTTGCTTCTGCTCTCTGCTCTCACACACCAGCGTGAAACCATCAGCAAATACCAGCCGGTCTCTTTCAAAATGTATCCAGATACATTTCAAAATGTATCCATCTGACCCCTGATGACAGCCTCTGCTGTAATGGACTCTGGTCCAAGCCATTCTCATTTCCTGCCTCCACTGTTACAGAAACATCTTAACTAGTCTCCTTACTTCTTCACTTGCCTCCTGCGCCCCCCCCCCCCACCAATTTTCACCAGAGTCAGCCAGAGCTATGCCATTAAAATGTAAATCAGATTATGTCATCCTTCAGCTCCAAATCCCACTTAGAGCAAAGTAAAATCCTTACAAAGGCTTGCAGGGGATCTGGGCCTGGACACTTCTCTGATGTCACCCCCTGTCCCCTACTTCTCTGCAGGCCTCCAGCCTCCTGGCAGTTCCCTGAACACAACAAGTACGTGCTCACCTTTACGCTTGCTGTGACTCTGCCAGGGGTACCCCCTCTTGCAGAAATCTCTGGGTCTAGTTGCTTCAGCTTTCTGCTCAAAGGTCTCCTATTCAGAAAAGGCTTTCCCTGACATCCCTAAATGAAACAGGAACAAACCCCTACACTCACTTCCATCCCAACACTTTCTCTTCCACTTAAAGCTACTTTAATTTTCTTGCAGCACATATTACCACCTGACATACTATATACGTGTTTGTGTATGATATATCTCTCCCCCTAGAATGTATGCAGCATGAGAGTAGGGAATTTGAACCTACCTGTAACAAGCACTCAGTAAAATTTGATGAATTAATGGAAAGGGGAGATCCCACAGTAAGCCGACAAATAGGCAACTAAGTTATACTTTGGGCATTTATGAGTTAGATTAGTCGTAGTCAGTCCCACAGCCCTGTCAACTCTGTATTTCCAGACTGAGATTCCGATCTGCAAGGCCAAGAAACAGATTCTGTACAGTATACTGGGAATCTCTGTATTGTCATCCTGAGAGACCCAGCCAGCCAGCTTCCTTCAAAGGAGCTCCATCTCTTAGATTCCCCAAGTCCTAGGCCCTTTATATTCCTTGTGGCAAATTCTTTTTACGAGGCAGATAATTCCGTCCTCATGGATCAAGTTCACAACCGCTCATTTTGTACGCTGTTTTTCTCAAAGCTGGCCACACCTATAGGCACCACAAAGAAACCTACCTAGCATAATTCACCCTCTCCTTTCCTGCCACAAGATAATATACACAGTTAAAAGAACTGTAGAATCATTTTGGTAACTGTGTCTAACCATAGTATAACCACCTGTACCTTGACAAGAAAACTGATTATTGTATCAGGCATTAATGTAATTTTCTTCTTTCATATGAGCCCAAATTTCTCATCCCAAGACAATAGTGGGTTTTTGTTGTGGTTGTTATTAAAAATAGAAAAATACAAATAACAACAAAATAAATACATTAAAAAATGAGTATATAGAATATAAAAGAGAAAAATACAGCATCTGGTGCAAATAGCAAGAATTTCCACAAGGAGCTATCTGTTTGGAGATTTGCCAGTGTGGCATTTAGTACATGCCTGCCCTAATAAGTAGACCTGAGGTGACCTCCCCAGGTGATTTTCTTTTCTATGAAGGACCACACTTCAGGTTCTGGAACAATCCAACAAATCAAGAGATTGGCAAAAGGAGATGGAAGGACCCAACTGGAAATGAGGCAGGGTGGTAGCCTAAACTCTGCTTCATCCAACCCTCCACTGAGTAGGATTAAATTGATCTAATTGGGTAAAAAGATAAGGCAAGAGTTCTGCAAACTGGGATGGATTAGGAAGACTTTCATTATCTTGCTAATGGCAATGCGTAAATGTAGCTGGTTTAGAGCAAGTCACTTGATAATAAGACGGAATTCCAAACCCAGTGGGAGAAATGGGTTTTGCTGAATGGATCCTTAGTCTCTAAGTGGTGAAGAGGAAGAAAACCCCGAGGCAGTAAACTGAGAGGCAGTTGGAACCACTCAGTTTTGAGTGGGCATCAAAGCAGTGTGACAGAGGTAAACAATACCTGATTTCAAAACAGCTGCTTCATCCTGTCTGGAACTAGGCCAAATGCCATGCCAATGGCCTGGGGCTACCCACTGGAAGGAGGGGTCCTCCTGATAGTTAAGTAGCTAGAGTTTCCATTGTGCTTGAGTTGGCTGTTTCAGCATTTTTAAATAGATGTAGAACCAACCACGTGATAAAAATGCTTAGTAAATGGCAAAAGTCTACCGAACAGAACAAAACATGTACACAAGGCCTGTTGAATTTTGTTACCTAGTTGCTATTTTCCAATTCATCGTTTCTATGTTAGAAAGTTCTGCAATTTTAGTGCTATCCATGTGCCACTGCCCCCTCGTAGGTAAGTCATTATATCTGCCGTGCCTGAACATCTCTTCTCCTCTTGTGACAGTATCAAGGTTTAAGTGTCCATGAGGAATCAATGTTCAGAACTTAGCTCAAGAGCAGAGCTTGTCAAGCTACTGCGCCTCCAAATCAGCTGGGCAATCTCGTTAAGAGATTCTAATCGTGGAGTCTGGGCTGCGGCTTGAGAGTCTATGTTTTCTAACAAGCTCCCAGGTGCTGCCAGTGCCAGCCCAGGGATGGACCACGCTTGGCTCAGCAGGGCTTTCTATACAGTCTGCAACCTGAGTTCTCTTTTTTCTTTTCTTTTTAAGATTACTTATTTGTTTTTTTATCTAGTAGGTGTTAGAGAGAGAATGGGAAGGAGAGACAGAGAGAGAGAGCTCATGAGCACAGGGGAGGAAGAGGGAGAAGCAGACTCCCCACTGAGCAGGGAGCCTGACTCCAGGCTTGATCCCAGAACACTGTTATCATGATCTGAGCTAAAGGCAGACACTCAACCGACTGAGCCACCCAGGTGCCCCCTGAGTTCTGTCTCCAATGATAGCATTTCTGAAGGGGTGGATTCAGTGTGTAACTGGGTAGATCAGTTGTCTGGACCAGTGGTCCTCAGAGTGTGCTCCAGGGACTAGCGACATGGCCGGCACATGGGAATGCATTAGAGATGCTAATCCTTGAGCCCCCTTCCCAGAATTTTTGGTTTTCTGGATTCTAAACCAGAAACACTGGGGGCGGGAGCCAGTAATCTGTGTTTTGATAAGCCCTCCATGTGACCCTGATGTGCACTACTGTTTGGGGAATATGGCTCCAGGACATTAAAATCACCTGGTGTGGGACTCCTGAGTGGCTCAGTCGGTTAAGCCTTTGGCTCAGGTCATCATCCCAGGGTCCTGGGATGGAGTCCCACGTCCGGCTTCCTGCTCAGGGGACAAACTGCCACTCCACCTCCTTGTGTTTGCGCTGACAAATCAATACAATCTTAAAAATAAAATAAAATCACCTAGAAAGTGATTAAAAAAAAAATCAATTCCTGGGTCTCCTCCCAGAGAATCTAACTTTTTCATTCTGAGGTAGGATCCAGGCATCTGGATATTCTAAAGACACCTGCAGAGATGTTCATATGCAGTCAGCATTGAGAACAGCTGGCCAAGAACAGAAAGCAAACCCTGCTTACAGTTTGCTGTAAAACACCTGAGCTAACTGCTATAGGCTGGTTGCAGGGCTAGACGTCCACGTGAACCGTGTGCGCTCTGGCTCTCCAGGGTGGTTGGGTCGGAGCCGGGGACGATGCAACACTCACCCTCATCCATGGCTGTTCTGGCTCCTTTCACTCATGATGTGCTCTGGCGGGAAGACCCTGGGGCTATCCTATCACAGCAGTCCAAAGTTTCACCCATCCTTAAAGGCTCGTATCAATCCAGGTCTTCAGAAATCCCTTCCCAAACCCCCTTGCCAAATGAGATTTATTCTGTAGATGTTCATGGTACGTTCTTTACAAATCTTATTTTCTTATGCTACCTACCTTTCTGGGCTCCTCCCCTCTGCTGAATTACAAACTCTTGGACACCCACAACTGTGTAACCCCGCACTTCCGCCCCTCTCCCACCAGTGGAAGGGCTGCTCTGTGAACCTAGTAGGCACGCAGTACATCTCTTCTTGAATCTGGGATTGGAACACCTGCGGTTGAGGCTTGCCTTTGCAATCAGGGCTTGTGACCCAGGTTGTTGGATATTTCCTAGCCTCACTTCTCTGTAAAATTAGAAGGTTGAATGAGAGGATCTTTAAGATGCCTTCCAAATTTCAGATTTGATGTTTCCATGTAGTCTACCATTATTCCTAGAAAGTTGAGTCTGCTGGTACTGTCATTGGCCACTGGGGCAGAGATGGACACAAGCTCTTTGGTCCTCTTCCCATGGAGAGGTGAGGTCTGTTTCCTCTCCCTGTGTTTCTGGGCCACGTGGTGACTTCACTGCAGCAGCAGTGACACTGTGGCAGTTCTGGGCACAGTAAATGGGTGTCTGAGGCAGACCGGGGTAATGTAAGGGGAAAGAGGGTGAGGAAGAAATTCAGAAGGTTGGGGGTCCAAAGGAAGGCCTTCACTAGGTCCTGTCCATCTTGGCTTTATGCACACTTGGGGCTGGACACTTGAGCTGTTATGTAAGATGTCCTGCCATCTTGCTGGAGAGACGACGTGGAGGGGCCTTCTGTCTACATGCCCCGATAGCCATCCCTGCCAAGGTACCATGTGAATAAAATTGTCTTGGACCCTCTAGATCAGCCTCATCACTAGCTGATCACCACCTGTGATCCCAGCTGATGCCACCTGGAGGAGAATCACCCAACTGAGCCCTGCCTCATTCCTGTTCTACAAAATCACAATACATAATCAGATGGTTGCTTAGGGGAGTTTGCTATGTAGCAGTAGGTGATCAGAACACTGTGTACACAGCATTACTCTTGTATGTGAAATTCTACTCAGTTTAGCAAGCAAATATCTGGTAGGTGTTGGAGAGAATATATACACATATACACATACATACATAACATGGGCTTGTGAAAGTGCATGACATTTTGCACTACTCCCACTGACTTTGATTTCCTAAGTCAACTAAATAGCCTGTGGATGCATTTCCAGAGCAAAATACACAGCCACTAACAAGGGCCTCCTTGAGAGCTATGCTGGGGCCCATGATGACCAAGGGCAATGTCGGCAATGTCAGGACTTGTTAAACGGATCTGGGAGGAGCCAGGGAATTTCACCCAGGGCTCGAGAAGGTGGAGCCCTTACACAAAGAGGGCTTTGTCTGCTCCTGAACACAGTGTGGCCATCTCTTCCGGGAAAATTTTCGGTTTGGGGAGAGATCTGCCAATTGAAAAGGGGGGATATGATTTTCTCCTCTCCCGGACTAATTTAAACCTCCTCCGATCCCAAGGGAGATTTTTAGTGCAGTATAATAAGGACACCTTCAGAATCACAGCCTCTTTTTCTGAACGTGTTTCTTATGTAAATGCCGCATCAGAGAAATTTCCCTCTGCTTGACACTTTAATTCTGCTTTTAAAACCTGCAAAACAGAAACACAGAGAAAGACACCTTGGAAATACTTTAGGTTTCATCTATTTTCCATTTTTACCTCCAGCTCCCACATTTTTTTTTTTTCCAAATCCTTGTTCTCCAAGTCAAGCATATTTTAAAATCATCCTCTGTTGAACTGGAAAAGCAAAAAAAAAAAGATGATTCCTGTACATTTAGGCTGCCCAAATCCACCAGAAGTATAAGGCACTTCCTAGTTATCTAATAATCCTCGGAGCACTGCAGTGAAGTCAGGTGGCCCAAAGCAGGGGAGTCAAGGGACATTTAAAGAGGAGCCCTTTGAGGACTAGGTGCGCCCCTCCCCCAGGCCACAGAGGTTCTGAAGGCAACACCAGTTCCAGGAAGGAAAAAGGCCTGGCTCCCTACCTCTCTTTCAAGAAGATTTTCTTTTTTTCCCTGGCTTCCTTGCCCTTCCCCACCACGTGCCCCTAGGTAGGAACGACCTCCTAGTTAGCGTTTATGACCCATCCACAGCGCCCCATAGAGTGACTATCAGACTATCATACGCCACCTTATTGTACTAATCACTTCATATCTAGTCGCCTGCTTGGGGAGCAGAAGTAGGTGAGAGAAGGATTATATCTCTTCTCCATATGCTCACACGCAGCAAAATAACACAAATAGACCTAATGAATGAATGGGGTTGAATTCCAACTCAGCTCACTTGCAGCACTTTCTCAGGCACTTTCCTCTTGGAGACCCAGGTTTTCTCGTCTGTGAGAAGGGTGAGTAGGAACCATCTCTCGGGCAGCTTGGAGAAATCACGGGCTAACATTGGTGATGTGCGTGGCAGAACATGCTAGGCATGCAGCAGGTTCTCAGCTAAGGTTCAAGTCACTCATCTTTCCCAGACCCACGTCCTAAAGCTGTGGCCACAGATGGAATGAGGCTTGCCTATGTCTTGCATGGGCACCTGCAGGGCTAGCTGCCCCTACAGTACTGCCCCACATTCCTGGCTGTCACTTAGATCAATTTTTCCTTAACCTGTCTTCGAACTTGAGGACTGGATTCTACTTAAAAGTCAAATCTTTTTTTTCCCCCCTCTAAGATTTTATGTTATTTATTTATTTTACAGAGAGAGAGGGAACACAAGCAGGGGGAGAGGGAGAGAGAGAAGCAGGCCTTCCATAAGCAGGGGGCCCAATGCAGGGCTCCATCCCAGCACCCTGGGATCATGACCTGAGCCGGAGGCAGATACTTCATGACTGAGCCACCCAGGCAAAACTTGAGGAGGGAGGAGAAGGAAAACACTTCAGGCTGTTATCAGTCACTGAAACTTCAGTGTGAACAAGTCTCAGACCCTTCTCATAGGACACATTATAATGGAGAAGTCAGGTAGAAAAGGCAGTAAGGCAGGGCTGGGGATGGGATAGAGAGGAGAGGGTGAGGAGGAAACGAATTGTTGGAACACAAAAGAATCAGGAGGGACTGCCTGGTACACAGGAAAACATTGCAGAGTCGGTGAGAGATCAGGTTTCAAATGTGAGCTTTTCCTGCTGCTGGTTGTGTGACTGGAGGCAAGTTACCTAACTTCCTTGAATTGCAGTTTTTTGATCTGTAAAATGGGGCTAATACTAGCTGATTTGGGAGTGCCTCTGGAGGCTAAGTGGAGCAACATAACAAGTGCTTAGTAGGGGCACCTGGGTGGCTCAGTCCTTAAGCATCTGCCTTCAGCTCATGTCATGATCTCAAGGTCCTGGTATCCAACCTTTCATCAGGCTGCCTGCTCATCAAGAAGCCTGTTTCTTGGGGCTCCTAGGTGGCTCAGTGGGTTAAGCCTCTGCCTTCGGCTCAGGGTCCTGGGATAGAGTCCCGCATCCCGCTCTCCGCTTGGCAGAGAGTCAGCTTCCTCCCCTCTCCGCCTGCCTCTCTGCCTACTTGTGATCTCTCTCTGTCAAATAAATAAAATCTTAAAAAAAAAAAAAAAGCCTGCTTCTCCCTCTCCCTCTGCCTGTGTTCCCTCTCTCGCTGTCTCTCTGTCAAATAAATAAAGTCTTTTAGATTTTTTTTTTTTAATTTGACAGAGAGAAATCATAGGTAGGCAGAGAGGCAGGCAAAGAGAGAAAGGGAAGCAGGTTCCCTGCTGAGCAGAGAGCCCAATAAATAAAATCTTTAAAAAAAAAAAAAAAAAAGGCAAAAAAACCCCGAGTGCTAAGTAGGTGGTTGGTGGCACCGTGGGGGCCTAAGAGAGGACTGACCACTGGGGGCTGGGTCCATCACTTAGTCGTTTGAGTAGGAGGCGGCCCATCTAGGTTGTGGTTATTATTTCCCTTCCCTCGGGCCAGATTTCCCCGTCTCTGCTCTGCCTGGGGCCAGTTGTGACCACAGTGACAGACACCTACATTAATTAATTATGAGAGAATGCATCTTCTCCATCCTCAAATCCCAAACCCAGGCAGAGGCGAGAGAACAATAGCATTTCATTCTCGCGGAGACAGTCGGCCTTAGGCCCAGCTCCAGGAAGGAAAGGGTGAAAACATTCCACCATTCCACTGAACGCAGGGAGAAAATACCAGTAAGTGGGAGGCAACTCCGAGGCGGGGCGGACGCGCGGGAGGCTGGAGGCTGCGGCGCAGGTGGGAGCGGTGCGCGTCCTCCGCCCCGCCCTCGCCCCGCCCCCTCTGCCCCCAGGGCGTCGCTCCAACCAGGCGCCGTCTCCTCCCCCCCGCCCTCCCGTATTCCCCATTTCTGTGCTCCGGCCACGCCCGCTTTCTCCTGCCCCAGCCCTTCCCGCCGCCCCTGCACTTCTCCCGGTGCCGAGGACAGCGGGCCCTACCGGCCATCGCGTGGTGGGGGACAGGGAGTGAGGGGTGCGTCGGTGCGGGAGCGGCCTTTGTAGTCCCTCTCCTCGACACACCCCTGACTCCTCCTCCTCTTTCTCTCTCTACTCCCTAACTCCTCCTCCCTTTTCTCCCCGCCCGCTACCTTCTGCTCTCCCCACCTCCTATAGCCACCCGGTCTAGACCACCCCAGGGGAAGGCGGGAGCCATTCACGGCGATCCCAGCACCCCGCTGACCTAGTCTCGCTTTGCAGTAAGAAGCCACTCAAAGAACAAGTCTGCACCATGCCCCTGCTGGCAGGTCCCAGTCAGCCTGCAGATGCTGCTCATACCCGTAGCCTGGGCCCGGCTTCTGGGCCTTCCACGCCTCCGGTACCGCCCTGTGTGTCCAGTCTGGGCTGCCCCTCCCCCCCCCCCCACCGAGTCCTGGTAAACTGGACAGACTCGCAGTCCCCAAACACCACCTCTGAGAGCCACATGTTGGGGGAAAAGAGAACTGTAGCAAAGCAAAGACAGGGTCCCCGCCTGCCTCTGGGTATAGAAACACCACAAAGGGCTCAGGTTGTTTACTGGGCCCCGCAGGGGTAGCGGGGGCCGGGTAGGAGTGTGGGATACTGTGACGGATGGACTGGAGGGGGCCTCTCACACAAGACTGCAGGTCCTCCTGGCAAGGCTGGGTCCCCTAGAACAGAGTGGAGGAGACTTATCCAAATTCAGCCTGGCACTCTGGAAGCCTTTGACATTTCCTCTGCAGGAATAGGCTCCATTATAGGTCACTTTGCTCTAGGAATGAAAAAAGAATCGTGATCTGAATTATTGTGGAAAGTGTTTACCTAAAATCTTATTAAGGTTTATTTTTAGAGCCTATGTTGGCTGGCCTTATCACCAGAGACAAATTCTAGAGGGGTCTCTCTGTTCTACTGACCTTTAAGAAAAGACTTCAAAGACGAAAGGCAAGCAGGGAGAGGCCAGTTCTGTCCCTGGAGAGCAGGTTTTGCTGGCAGCCCTCACCTGCCTTTACAGGGAGGCAGCCCTGGTCTGGGTCCACCAGGCATCCTGGATGCACTCAGTAATGCCAGGACTCTGGGAATCCTTTCCAGGGGTGAAAGGCACTGCCCCTCCCTTCTTCCAAGAGCCTAGTCACCATAAAAGACAAGTCTCCCCCGACCCACTCCCACCCCACCCCAGTGTCACCCCATCCCCAGCAGACCTTAGGAAAAGGCCAGACTGACCTTTGGGATAGTCTCCTAATAACAATTGCTAAGTGCTTCTGACATGCCAGTACTCTTCCAAATGCTTCACGTACGGTAACTCATTTAATTCTTACATAAACCTATCATTATCCCCATTTTACAGATTAAGTAACAAAGTCACACTGGTGCTGAAGCAATTAAACTCTGAGGTCACAGAGCTTTCTGATTGCTCTCTTCATCACCGCAGAGTCCTCGCTGGGAGGCACACTGCCTAAGCCTAGGGGCCAGAGAGTAGTCCACTGCCTGGCACAGCTGGCCACAGATGCCGAGGCATACACCAGACAGTGTGAGAGCAGGGACTTGGTGTCACACCCTTGCAACCGAGCCAAGAGCTGCTCTCCCTGCCAGGCTGCAGACCCCATCTCCAGCCTCTCCCCCAGGAGCCCACCAGCAGCCCAGTAGCTCCCTCTCCATCAGACCCCAAAGTAGTCCAGGTTTTAACAGTCCTGGGTTCCCAGTTCCCCCAGCTTTGCAAGGTGATGTGGAGGCTAGGAGTGAAATCTCCAGAGACCCAGAGCAGTGGCTGGAGGCAGACTCAGAGAGTGATGCTATGCCCCACTGTGAACCAATCAGAGAGACTGGGGAGGGGCAAGCCCTCACTCTGGAGTTGCACCCATGGGGAGGTGGGAGGAGAGGGTCGGGTCCATAGGAGATGGGGGATGAAATGCCGAAATTCATGCCCATGGTCTTGCCATGACTCAGAGGACCCTTTCGGCACCATCCTTCTTTGGCTCCCAAACTGCCCCGAAACCCCCATGTTTGCCAGCTCCCTTTGATGTGTGTGGGTAGAGGGGTGGGGGATAGGGGACAGTCCCCATGGCTGGAGCTCAAATCAATGGAGTTTCAGGAAAGCTGAAGGGGCTGCTTCCTGCGAGAACAAAACCAAGCCCACAAAGAACTAAGCTGCCTCCTTGTGCAAGGCCAGAGCCCAGATCACCTTGGAACATTGCCTTAGAGCAGCAAGGGAGGAGTGCCACGGTGGTTAGGAGCGACAGTTGTGTGGAAAGCCACCACGAGCGTGTGTGCACACATAAACACACACACACACACACACATGTGGATACACAGCTATACACCTCCAGCCTCTCTTGCACACAAACTTTAACACACTTTATGCTCATTTTGGTACCCTTCCATATTTAGACATGAGCCTTGACACATGCACACGCTACCGGGCAAAATAAAGACACCAACATAGCAACCAGTGAGGCTCCCCTCTGTGAGAGGAGATACACATCTTTCCGCGAACCCCGAGATGGGCCCAGACCCGGAGATATCAACAGGGCATTCCTGGGGAGGGTGGCCATGGCCCACTGCCGGCCGTGCCCAGACAGCAGGCCCCAGAGCCCAGGCCCTGGCACCGGGATGCCCACAGCTCCAGCCGCTCCAACCACGGCAGCTCTGAGAATCCCAGGAATGGGTCTGGAGGCGCTGGGCTTCCGGGAGAGATTTCAGACACTCAAACTGTGGGGTGACCTGAAGAGCTCTGGGAACATCCTTGAAAGAAAGGAGAGTTTTGTCTACCTTGGATTAAAGCTTCCACAAGGTCAGTGCTGATCCACGGCGCTGCCAGGCCCCACACTCTCCATTGGCTCAGATGCTAAGCATGACGGTGCCCCCAGTTTGTTCTCTACGGAGACTCACACAGGAACAGCACCAGAGCTGGAGGCTGAATAGTGCAGGTTAAGAGCCCAAATTATGGCACCAGATGGCTGGGTTTGAATCTGTGCTCTGCCACTTACTGTGTGACCCTGGGCAAGTTACAGAACCTCTCTAGGCTGTCCCCTCAACAGCAAAGCGACAACAGTGGTAATCTGTACCTCCTAGGGCTATTGTGAGAGTTAAATGGACACATCAGAGCAAAATGCTTAGACAGTACACAACCAGCTAAGAACCTGGGGAATCAGTTTTGAGAGCCTGAGGCCCCAGGGGCAGGCAACACGGTGGCTGAGGAGCAGAGGGTGGGGCAGGGAGAGGCCAACGGTCTGGAAATGACCACAGACCTAAGTCTCTGTGCTGTCAACTTTAATATTCTGGAGGGAAAATAAATAAGAGCCTATTTCCTCACGGGGCACAAAGTACTCAGCCAGAAAGCCGCAGAACACAAGAACACTTTCTCATTACTGTATAATAATATCGAATATAATGTTCTCCCTTTCAAAGGAGCCCAGAGCACTTAGAGATTGCAGAGTCAGAGTCTGACTTGCGTGGGCCCTGGGCTGGGTGACCAAGGTGGCCAGCTGCCGGTGCCGGCCTGCTCTGACAGTGGGAATGACAGGACCTGGACCACAGGCATCTTGAGTAGCCCCCAACCACACTCAGGAGGAGGACTGAGTCCTCAGTGCTCCCACAGCAGGCCAGTGCCATGCGGCCAACCTGTCCAGAGAGGCTGCTGACCCTGGAGGTCACCACCAGCTTAGAAGCACAGAAGCCTCAGAAGCAGGGGCTCTCTCTGCTTCTGGGGAGCAGCCAGAGGTACTCCCCACAAGGAAGGGCAGGAAGGGTCTGCTTTTCTGTCCAGGGGAAGCCCTCCCCATGGTGTGGACTCTGTTTTGTTCTAGGCAAAGAAACCCAGGCGGGTACAACTCATGCGTGATGGGCTTCCCGCTTCTAGAGGTTCTGCTCCAGACTGGACCACACCTGTAGGAAGACGTGTTATTTGTGGGAGGAGTCGGGGAGCCTCTGAAGAATTGCAATGAGCCCGAATACATTCCAGAGAACTGATGACTTGAGAGGGTCACTGAAGCCAAGAGAAGTTGTCCATGATCGAGTGCGAATCAGGTCTGGTGAAGGCTCACTATTTTTCTCTGCTCTTAAATCAGATTTGATTATTTTCTTTTTAAGAGAAAGAAGGAAGCATGCAGTTTCTGAACTGAGGAGCCCTTCATGCTCCTGCCCCAGACCTCCTGTCTTCCTGGGCCCTCAGATGCAAACACATATGCTCAGACCCCTGGGTGTCTTCAGTGCAAGGGGAAGAATGCTGACCACTTCTTGAGCGCCAGCAACTGGCACCAGGGAACCTCACTGTCCTAGCACTTCTTGCCTGGATTTCTGCAAGGTCCAGGTCTCAGACGGACATCACGAGACCAGTAAGACCCCTTGTACTTCTAGAGCTTAAGGTAGAGACAGGCACACAGCAGGTGCTCACAGCTTCTTACTGCCTTCCTGTGGCTGAGAGCAAATGAGCGGTGGCCCCCAGAGCTACATCTACCACGTCTGCTGAGTCTGAATCCTGAGCCAGCATGGTCCTGCATGCTTGGTATGGACTGTGCCATTCAGTGTTCTCGGCCACCTTCTAACACAGGTCCTCCTCTTAAGCACGTGTTACAGGTGAGGAAGTTGAGGCACAGAAAGGTTTGCTTCAGGTCACACAGAGACCGAGTGATGGGGCCAGCATTTGAACCTGGGTAACGTCCAAGCATCTAGCTGGGAGGCCCAAAGTTCTTGAGCATGGCCCACAGCCCCCCTCCAGCTTCAGCTCTTAACACTCTCTACCTTGTGTCCTGCTAACAGCCTTTGTGTTCTCTTCCCCTCTCTGTCTCTGTCTCCCTGCCTGGGCTGTGTTTTCTACCCACCCTGCACCCTGCCCTTTCCCCATTTCAGCACACCCTTCTCCTGGCTCACACCTACTTCTTTTTCCAGGTTAATTTCACCTGCCACCTCTTCTTGGAAGGCTCCCCTTATCTGCACTCCTAAAGTCCCCAAGGTTGAGCCGGGTGCCCCTCTTTTGTGCTTCCATACATGGGGGCCCCATCACTGTACATGCAGCACTTACCATGGGTGCATTCATTCTCCCCCACACAGGACTGTTGTCCCCTTGGGGCAACAGTGAGCGCTTCTCCGGCATGGTATCACCAGCACCTGGCAGTCCTTGGTCGTTGCCTGACGGACTGGGACCTTTACCTGGACCACAGAAGAAATGTGGACTCTTTCACTTCCGCTCCTCCTCTTCCTCCCAACCCTCTAGAAATATGAAAATAATAATAATACTAAAAATAAAATAAAATAATACGAAAACCATCTTTAGCCACACCAAAAAAGGTCGTGTGCCAAACTGTACCTCTGGTTCACAGTCTGCCGGCTCCACTTGTCATTGCGTAAGAGATTTTGAAACAAAAATGTCATCAAACGAATTCGGTGATTTTCATGTGAGAGCCTTACTGCCATTTCAAAATGGAGGGACGGGGGCGGCGGATGTTTTTGGTTGTCAAGGTGACTGGGAGTAGCAGGTGAGCAGCACTCAGTGCCCAGAAGCTGGGGATGCTAAGCCTCTGGGGCAATGCTCCAGGCAGTCCCCCAGAGCAACTCCCCGAGGAGCACAGGCCGGCCATGTGATGCTTTTCTCTCGCTGCTTTCCGGCAGCCATGGAGCTACCTTGGGAATTCACTGAAAGAAAAGACGGCAGAGAACCAAATCCTTTTCAGAGCCAATTATTTGGGAGTAAAGACAGGAGAAACGAGACTATAAGCCTTGAGGCAAGGACTCTCTTCGGTTCTTCATGGGATTTCTGGAACAGTGCGCAACACACACAGGCCTCCATGTCTGTTCATCTTGCCCATCGGTGCTGCTGAGGGCTGCAGTGCCTGAGACTTGCTGTGGCTGACTGGGTCTTCTGCAACCTATCCCAGAGCAGGGTTGGCCCTGAAGAGCTGGAAGCTTACTTGAGGAGCCTGAATGGAAGCAGGGATCCCTTAAAATAGGTCATAATCTGTCCTGAGTGGGCCAGATCCATCTGCAAGCCAGGCCCTGGTTGAGTTCACTGGGGCATGAAGCTGTGTGCTGGCAGGCTTCATCACAAGCCACAGGCAATGTGCAATGGGGAAGTTTAGTTCGCAATCAAGCCAGTAAGCCCAGAGCAGCCTTCAGAGCTGTCCACTTGACTCCCCCTTTCTCCCTCACTTCACCCCATTATACATCTGGAGTTCCTGCATATACCGCTATTTAACTTCAGTGAAACCTCACATTTTCTCCTCATGAAAAGGAATCAAATAGCAGTTTGAAACCATTACTCAGATGTTTGTAGGCACTTTAGAGGAATGTACTAATAAGTATGTAAAGGTTCACTCTTCCTTTGGAGTAGCTTTGACCATAGTCTCCCAGGCCATAGTAGACCTTAGTTAGAACTGGACACACAAGGTTGAAACTGCCTCTAGTCCCTATAAGCCATGGACTTCTTCACTCTCTAGGAGTTGTCATTTCTCCACTTGGAAGGGCAGAGTGACTGATGCCTGCTCAGCCTTTTCTTCTGGGAGTGAGTCTGGTAAATCTGAAAGAGATGTGGCCCGTTGAAGTCCTTTATGAACTATAAAGCACCATGGAAAATATAAAATCTCTTAGGAGGTCTTGTTTTTTGCATAAAATCAGAATCTGGTTCTTCCTAAAAATTTCTTCTGCCTTAAAATTATTCCTCTTTAGAATAAACTAGTTATTTGCATGAGAAAACAGGTCATATAGACCTTTCATTTTGGGGCCAGATGGTAGGTGCCAAGATTAGCTACAATTTCATGGCATCATTTGGAAATTCCATGGTGGGATTTTGTAGTGTCTTTTATTTTTTCATGCAGTCGAGCTCCATACCAAGGTGTCTACATCTGCCCAGCTGTGCTAGGTGCTAAGATTGCTGTCTTATCTTCCCCATGTTGTGGCCACCCCAAGAGAGTTTATGTAACTTGCTCCCCAAAATTCAATGAGAAGTCAACCATTTTCTTAAAATTTTTTCCTATAAAATTAAATCTAGTTATTTTAATCTTTGCTAGGAGACTTAAAGCATATTTCCTTCTTGTTAAATCACCAACATATGCACAATCAGTCTTCAGTAAAAACCAAAATATGCAAGTGAAAAGTAAATTGACGGGAAAAATGCAAATTCAAAAATCTCAGAAGCATTGCTTTTAGTCTGTTTTCTTGCAGGCTAAAAGCAGACCCTGCAAACCAGGTTGTGCAGAAAAATGGGAAAGAAGGTGAAATATGACTGACAACCCCAGAAAGAATGAAGAAGATGTGATTATGGATCCCCTGAAATTCTTTCTCTGTGGTTGAGCTGTCCTGTGTCTCAAGAGGATGGAAGCTATTTTATTCTCACATGAACCCCTCTCTTCCTTGATGCTGTGAGCCCAAGCCCTTAGGACAGGAGCAAATACTTTTCTCCAACCACTTGCTATTCCACTCTGCTTTGGCTTCAGTGACTCTAGCATTCCCCTGACTTCTGTAGGCCCAAGAGGCCCAAATCCTAGGGCTAATTCCACTCATGTCCACAACCCGGCAGCATGCTCCAGGGTTGGCCAACGAGTAGCTCTAGTGTTTTGAGTCCTTAACTTCCAAGTTCAGCTCAATTTCTGACAAGGCAGAAGGACAGATCATATCTGTGAGGTGGCAAGATATGAAGGAAGTAGAATACTTTTTTGCTATTAGCTTTATCTTTGTCACCCACCTTCCCTTCTCCTGGCCCAGAAAATGCTACTTATTTCTCTACAGGCTTTAGGAGCTACTTTCAGTTTCTGGAAAACATGTGTGAATTAAGTAGGCCAAGTGCACCAACTGGTAGCAGGCTCAGTGGGGCATCATGGGAAAGTGCCCAAGGGCAGGGTATACTGCCACTGCCAGGCAAAGTTCCCTCTAACCAACATGGTTCTACCCTAAGATCTTCACTATGGAACTGCTACCTATTCTCAAAGCCCAGTTCACACCCTTGACCTTGATCTACTGGGCTGGACGAGACTGACCGCCCCTCTTTGCCCCCTGCCGGCAGCCCTTCTCTTCACCAGTAGAAACTTCTTATCATTGAACACCATGTATCCCATTTGTTTACATAAGTGTCTTCGTTTTCCTCCTGAACAATCAGTTCCTTGAAGGAAGCTGGATCTAAGTCTCATGCAGCTTTACATGAGGGGCTCAATAAATTAATTCATTTCTAAAATAATGGCTTTAGATTTTTACAGCTTTCCCAAGTTTAATGATTTTAAAAACATATGTGGAGAAATGTCTAAACACTTGAAAATTAAAGCATTTACAAACAATCCATTAGAAAGTCTTGAAGAGGGCGCCTGGGTGGCTCAGTGGGTTAAGCCTCTGCCTTCAGCTCAGGTCATGATCTCAGGGTCCTGGGATCGGGTCTCACATTGGGCTCCCCATTTAGCAGGGAGCCTGCTTCTCCCTCTCCCACTCCCCCTGCTTGTGTTCCCTCTCTCACTGTGTCTCTCTCTGTCAAATAAATAAATAAAATCTTTTTTTTTTTAAAAAAGAGAGAGAAGAAAAAAAAAGAGACTAGAACAGGAAGAGCAAATTAGGACAAAGCAAGAAAAAAAGGGGGGAGTACAAAAGAAGAGCTGATACCAATGAAATGATAAATAGAACAACAGAGAAAAATCAATGAATCCAAAAGGTGGTTCTTTGA
Organism: Mustela erminea; assembly: GCF_009829155.1. Taxonomy (NCBI): domain Eukaryota; kingdom Metazoa; phylum Chordata; class Mammalia; order Carnivora; family Mustelidae; genus Mustela; species Mustela erminea. Next base: position 10,306,959 of record NC_045623.1, read on the forward strand.
AAAGATCAAAAAAATTGATAAACGGCTAATAAAAAAGGAGAAAAAGCACAAATCACTGATATTAGGTATGAAAGCCTACAGGTGCTGTAGACATTAAGAGGTAATAAGAGAATTACTGAGAACGACTCTACAGACACAAATCTGACAATTTAGATGGAATGGACTAATGGACTAATTTCTTGAAAACCACAAACTACCAATTCAGTCATGATGACAAGGGTTATCTGAATAGTCTTATAATGATTAAAGACTTTGAATTCACAGTTTAAAAACCTTTTAAAAGAGAAATCTCCAGGCCTGCATGGTCTCACGAGTGAATACTCACAAACATTTCAAGAAGTAAGAGCAAGGGGTGCCTGGGTGGCTCAGTCGATTAAGCATTTGCCTTCGGCTCAGGTCATGATCCTAGCGTCCTGGGATGGAGTCCCAGAATGGGGCCTTGCATTGGGCTCTCTGCTTGGCAGGGAGCTTGCTTCTCCCTCTCCCTCTGCCTGCAGTTCCCCCTGCTTGTTCTCTCTGTCAAATAAATAAATAAAGTCTTTAAAAAATTAAAAAAAAAAAGTAGAAGTAAGGGCAAATAAGGAAGAGCACTCCCCAACTTGTTTTAGCAGCCAGCATTATCCTAAGACCAAAGCCACATAGTGACAACAGAAAACTTCATATCCATATCCCTCGTGAACATAGATGCAAAAATCCTCAACAAAATATTAGCAGATTGAGCCAGCAAAATATGAAAATAGTAATGCGTCATGACTAAACATCCTTCAGTGACTGAATGGGGCAATGATACTCCATATTCTCACTCTGGTGATGGTTACACAAATCTGTACATGTGTTAAAATGCACAGAACTGTACACACACACACACATACCAGGTGATTTTACTGTACGTCAATTTCTAAAAGTGTAAAAAAATAGGTGTGTTCTGTGTGTGTGTTAGCTCTCTGGTGATGGGCACTAGCTTTGTACTATACCTTCACCAAAGTGCTTTCAGATACGTTTCACATAATTTTCTCACCAGCAATCACACGAGATGTGTGTTACTGGTCTCATTTTACAGATGGGGAAACTGAGTCTTAGAGGGGGGAATGTCTTCACACATACTAAGGAGCAAGTCAAGCCACAGGTCGAGGTCCTCAGTGGAAAGTCCCTGTCAGCAGGGTTCCTGCGAGCTCCCTTTGGCTCTCTGTTTTCACCCCAAATGGTGGTGGCAGGGAAATCCTGTGTCCCCCCTACCATGCTGTACCCCCTCATGGAAAGCGAATACAGAAGCAATTGTGCCCAAGGCCAGGGGCCGCCAGAACCTCACTGCAAAAGGTTTTCACGCGCGGGAACTCACAGCACAGGGAAGCTATGGCAAGCAAGCTCCTGGCTATGGCAGCTAACCTGCAGAAAGCATGGTGTTCTGTCTGCTGCAGCAGCAGAGACTCCCCCCACTCTCTAAGCGCCTGCTCTCCAGAGGCTTTCTTTTCCTTCTGTAATCCCATAAGGGCCAGGTATCCCACCGGGCTCCACATAAATGGGAAGTGGGGGGAAGGGCAAGAATGGAGACCGCTAGAGGATTCTGTTCCATTTTCTCCAGTTCCTGAAATTCTAAGACACTTATCTGAGATGCCCTCTACTCCCCATCCCTGCTCTACCCTAAAAAGCACACGTATGTTAAGAGAGAAGGAGAGAGCAGAAACTGGGGGAGATGCCCACTGGGGCCCTAATTGATTGAGGTGGTCAGGAGGAGTGAGGGAGGAACCAAGAACACACTAATGAAAAATGTGCTAAGGACAGACTGTTACATACTTGTATATGACTCCCCTGCTTTCAGTTCAGTTAACATGTATCAAAGATCTGAAGGGGTGTATGTGTCCATGTAATTTCTTATATCCTCTCTTCCTCAGAGTAGGGCTCGATGGTCAAGAGCCTTTCTGAGAGGACTCAATTTAGGATGCTGCGGCAACTTCTGCCAAAACTCTGGAACCCCTCAGGAGATTTGGACAGGCAAGGGGCGAGTGTATCTCCCGCTGGTGGCGCTGGCCACCAGCGCAGACCCTCCCCTACTGGAATTCCATCTTTTTGGAGTGACAGTCTGCTTCCAAAGCTTGGTTCTGGCGGCAACACCCTGAGGCTGAGCCGTTCTCTCCCATTCCAACCCCACTGGAGTGAGTCTGGCCTGGGGGCTGCAGGGATGAGTGAGTTCTGGAAGGCACTGAAGGTGTAGAACAGACTCTGAGACCCTTCTGCGAAGGAACAGTGGGCTATGGGAGAAGTTGCAATGCCTCTGCAGTCTAGGTTCGGTGAGTAGAGACTGTAGGCAAGGCACATTTCACGTGCGGGCAGGGACAAATCATGGCAAAGGGCACGCGATGACTTCATTCTATGTCTGGAGCATGAGGCATCAGGGTGTGCTTGTCCTTGAAGGCAACTGTATCTCTCCTGTGTTTGCAGCAACAAATCCCAACGGTGGGAAGAGGGACAATCCTAGGAGAATATATTTTAGGGAAGAGTAAGAAAGACCCACCTGCTTTCCAGGCAGCCTAAGGTTACCCTGGGAGACTAGGATTCTTTCCTCTTTAAGGACCCAGAATGGTAGATTTTGACATAATATTTTTAAATATCCCTGTCTCCAGCAGCTTTCCTCTTTAGGGAGCAGACAGCCTGTTCTAGTGTCTCCCAAACAAAGCAGGGAAAGGACCTCAAGTAATCTGAAATCCATCTTATGGTTACAGGGTGCTTTATTTCAGTCTAAGAAGCAAATTTGCACACACGGTCCCATCTGGTTTTCCAATTCCATGAGGCAGGTTTTCTGATCCCCGTTCTACAGATGAGGAAGTCAAGGCCCAGAGAGATTAAAGAACATGCTCCAATTCTCTCAATGATCATATGGCAGAGCAGGGACTAACTCCTAGGTCTGTGTGCGCAGTGCCCTTCTGTGTCCTCTGTCGCCTCTCCTGTCTGGAGCCAGTCTCTCAAACCGAACAGCATCTCTAGGGATTGTGAAAATGGCACCTGCCAAGATGAGAATTTCCTTTTACTTCGATTCTGAATTTACAAGTGAAGACCTTAGTAGGTGTTCCACTGGTGGCCCGGAGTGTGTGTTGAATGCTTTAGAAATCCAGCCCTGCCCCCCTCCCTCCCTTCGTTCCCTCCCCTCACAAACACATACCGAGGCACCGCCAGGGACAAGTCATGGTGTCAGGCATCACAGAAGTTACAAAGATAAATGCGAGTTAGCTTCTTCCTCCAGATGCTTTACAATTAATCGCAAATAGGCATGTTACTGCAGACCGTAGGGAAGTCAGTGGAGCCAAGGGCTCCTGCGCTGTACTTACAGGAATCTGTAATATCCTTGTCTGTTTGCTATATTCTGTTGCCATCAGTGGCAAGCTCCCTGTGAGCAGGAACACATCTCTATCCTCTACTGAATTCTCAGTGTCTGGAATAGCACGTAGGACACAGCTGGTGCTCAGGATCTGTTGACTGAATGAATCCATGGGAAATTGATCCTTAATGGGGGTCTCCTAGAAAGTTTCAAGGAGAAGCCAGCATGTGTACCAGGTCTTGATGAAGAGGGAGGTGTTTTAGCAGGCAAGGTAGCTGTGTGTGTTCCAGACAGAGTGTGAAGAGTGTGGGGCCAGACAAGAACAGTTGCGACGATGCAAGAAACACTGAGTTGGGCTCAGTGTGCTTAAGGGACAAGTGGGGGAGAAGTGAGGTTGGGCCTACATCACACAGGGCCCAGATGGCAGCTGTTTGCTGGGTTGGCTATGGGAGACCATTCAAGTGGCGACAGTGTGGAGAGGCTGGCCGGACCCGTGGGTTGGCGTGACGGACCTGGTATCGATCAGAGCGGGAGTGACAGGAGAGAGGCTGTTGGGGTATTGAAGGTGGTGGCAAGAGTCCAGGTGAGAGGTGACTTGAATTCAGCAGAAGTTGGGGGAGTAGGAACAGAGGGCACTTCACAATTAGAATGTTCCAGTCTCAGGAAGCAGATGAATGTGGAGGTTGAAGACAGAGGGAAATCGAAGAGGATACTGAGCGGGGCACCTGGGTACCAGGAAGAGGAGTTAGGTGAGACGAGGGGACAACTGTTTGCTCGGGGCATCTCCTGCTTGAGTGCCCATGGGATCACTGGTGAGACTGTCCAGCCAGCTGTCAGAATGTTGGAGAGATGGGTGTGGCCTGACCAGCCCTTCTAAACCTTGGGTCAAAAATAGCCAGTGGAGCTGGGCTGCAGGATTACAGGCTGTAGAACATGGGCCTTGGAAGGAGTCTTGTAACTTACTCCTCTTCTGAGGCCCAGAGAGGTTGGGTGACTTGCCCAAGTCACACAGCCAGTTGGCCCTCCCTAATTCTTATAGGAGGTCAATTAACTTTTAAATGATTCAAAAACTAAAACTGAAAAGTTCCTAAGTTGCATCTCTCTATGTGCAAAGCTAATTAGGGTACTACAGTAATGAAATAAAACAAATGATCTCTGTTGGTGAACTTAGCTGCCACCCAGGTAAGAGAATGACCCTAAAGGAATCAGGTGCAGTATGGGTGGTGGCTTAGATTTTTGTTGTTGTTGTTTTGTTTTGTTTTTTTGTTTTTGGTATGTTTTTGTCTCCTTGGGTCTCCGGCATTCAGTACCCATAAGAGCCACAGTCACAGGTGATCAACTTGCTTGAGTTCTGAATCCAAAACCTCTCAAACTTCCGGACTCCCAGGAGGTGGAGGAAAGAAAACCAAGCCTTATACTGCGCCTCAAATTCCTTTCTTCCATCTAAATGACACTGTTCCAGCTACAAACTCCAGGACTTTCAAGAAAAGCAAACAAAATCCCAACTGCATGCCAAAGGTCATCCCGCCTGCGGTGAGAATGAATGATTAACTCCTGTGAAAGTGAGTTTTGAGGATTTTTTTTTTTTTTTTTTTTTTTTTAAACAGCGTTCAAAGGTACAACTTGAAAATGTCAGCCCAGGGCAAATTCTAAGACAGCTCCTTCTCCCATCCCATGTGCTCCACCCATTCCCTTTCCCTCAAAGACCGTGACCTGTGTCCACGTGAGGAATGAACCCTGCCAAGGGCAGAAGGTGTGGGGCATTCCCTCTCCCTTGGCCCCTGAGGCCTCATCCGACTGCAGGGCGGACAGGAAGGGGGAAGCTTCTACCCAAAAGCCCCGGCGGCTTGTCTCCATGCATCTCTCCCGGTCGTTGTACTGCAAAAAATTCACTAGGACAAAGGCACAAAACATGGCTTCCCGGCATCCAGCGGGGTTATCTTGAGGGAACTCGTTTTTCTCTCTGAGCCTCCAGATGCCCATCAACAAAATGGGCTTATGATGCCTATCGACCAAGGGGTTGTTGAGGGGAGGACATAAGATAAAGCAGAAAGCACACAAAAATGCGCTCGTTGAGTGGGAAGTATCCGTACACCTTGGAGTCCTTTCCTTTTCTGGAGCATCGCCCTCCCCCTTAGCCCTCCTTCCTAGATGCCTCGGGGCTTCTCCTTTTGCCTGTTCTTGTCGTTCAAGACTGTAAGGGTCTGCGAGGTCTGTAAGGAATTATAGGAGCATGGCGGCCCTTTCTCTTGAGAAGCCCCTCCACTCTCGCGGGGGGGGGCGCTGAGACCCTGCGGCGCAGGGCTGTACCACCCTGCGCTGGGTGGCCTGGTCTCCCGTGGTGCGGTAAGAAAAGAGGAGCCCCCGGGAGCACGCGGTCAGCTCGGTGGGCCAGAAAGGCCTCTCCAGGCGCCAGGTGAAGCGACGGAGAACCCCCAAAGGCGCAGGGCTCTGCGGAGGAGGCGGAGGCGGGTTGGCGGCCGGCGGGCGGGCTCAAGGCCGGCGGCATTGCGGGTGCGCGGGGTCCGCAGGAGAGAAGCCGCGGGCGCCCCCTGCCGCTTTGCAGTCATACAGCACCGAGCGCTGCCGCGGACCTCTCTCCCCAACGCAGGGCCGGGACCTTCCGCCCTCCACCGCCCGCAGGGTGAGGGGTGCAGCCGAGCCCCGCCCCCACTGCTCCTCCTCCTCACTCCTGCAAGAAACCGTGTCCTGCTCACCAAGGCCACAAGTCACGAATGGAAGCCCCTGGACAGAGAGGGTCAAGGGCGGAGAGCTTTCCTGATGTCCCTTGATCCACCGTGGGCACAAAGAACCCACCTTTGGGAGGGAGGCAGGAGAGGGGAGGGAAAGGCAAGCGGAGAAGGCGGGTCCCAGAGCTGTCAGGATCCCAGCAGCGCAGGAGCGCAGAACCCGGCTGTCTTTCATCCCTGGCCACCAAATGGCTCACACCGTGGATTTCCTGAGAGAGGGGCTGGCGGCTTGCTCACCTGGTCTCTCAGGTGTGAAACTACACTGTCACCTGGGCTGGGTGCTCTGCCTATTATTCTAATATCCCTCCACGCCCCGAAGAGGGCACATTTTATGTGGAATGCAAGAGTCTGCATTCCAGAACAAAACAAGTGTTTTGTTCCTTCACAACGCCACTCTCGCAGGAGCAAAGCTCCCTCCGTCTTTTGTATTTGGTCCTGACAGAAGACGCACAGGTTACAACGCCTGTGGACAGAAGATGGAAGCTCACAAAAGTCACATGACCAATGAGAGGACATGAATGGTTCTAGACCCAGAGACAAAGAGAATGGGACAGAGACCTGCCAAGAGCCCTACTGTTTATCCCCATACTTGGCAGGAAGGGAGGGTGAAGACTTGAACCCCTCTCAGATGTGTTTTGTTTAAATGCAAAGTGTGTGTGTGTGTTACTCACACAGTCCACAGAACACCTGTGTTGGATCCTGGCTGAGCTGGCTGCAGCAAGAACACATCAGCGTTTCCCTAGGTAGGGTGGGGAGGCTGAGATGCGGAACAGGCCCCCCTGACGGATAAGTGTACTCTCCCTCACCACACTGGGCTCCGCACTATGAGAGGGGTCTGGCCCCTCCTGAAGAAAGGCATCCACAGCTCGGAAGCAGCTCTTCCTTCTCTAAAGCCAAGGATGTGATTCCTCAACCCTCTGAAGTGTTACTTCATGGCAGGGAAGAGCCTGGCCTGAGCATCCAAAGACCTGGGTTCGAGTCCAACCCTGCCAGGAAGTGAGGTCTACGGCAGGGCAAAGTCATTCGTTCATCCCTTCCCCTAACTATCCATTTAACAAATGTTCACTGAGCACATGCCAAGCACCAGGCACGGTGCAAGAGAGGCAGCAGTGATCAAGACGACTGTGCCCATGAGAAGCTTACATTCTGGTAAGGAACAGGCAACCCACTATGGGGAGAGTAAAGCAGGGTGAGGGCGCAGAGACAAGGGGTGTTATCTGTTTGGTTAGGAAGGAGGGGGCTATGTCTGTGTGCGGGCCAAGGGATTTCTGAACACAGGAACAAACAGGTACGAAGGCCTGGGGCGGGAATGAGCTTGTGTTTGCAACAAGGCAAGGGAGGTAGTGTCCTGTGGCCCAAATGGCATGGAAGTGAGAGGTGGGGGGGAGGGGGGCGAAGGCAGAGAGAGGGGCAGTGGGCAGATCACATGGGCAGAGAGGAGTTTCAGGGTTTGTTTTTTAAGATTTTATTTATTATTTATTTGACAGACAGAGATCACAGGTAGGCAGAGAGGCAGCGGTGGGGGGGGGGGTGGAGGGGTGGGGAGCGGTGTGTGGAAAGCAGGCTCCCCGCTGAGCAGAGAGCCCGATTTGGGGCTCGATCCCAAAAGCCTGGGATCATGACCTGAGCCGAAGGCAGAGACTTTAACCCAATGAGCCACCCAGGCGCCCCTCAGGGTTTTTTTTCTAAGAGGGATGAGAAGCTTGGAGCAGGGAAATAGGAATTGATTTGCATGTCAAAGAGATGACCCTGGGTCTTGTGGGGGAGACTGGGGTGGGGTGGGGTGGGTGGCAAAAGTGAGAATGAGGACTTCCCTGTAGCAATCTAGAGAGGAGGGGGGTGCTTGGCCTGCACCGGGAGCAGTGTGGGGGGTGTGGGGATGCACACTCAGCCAAGAGGATCCACCAGGGGGGCCGAAGGTGCGGGTGATGGAAGGACAGGCTCCAGGACAAACACGTGGGCTGTGGTCAAAGGAAATGGTTGCACAGTGACTCTATTTACTGAGTGGGGGCAGGCTGGAGAAGAGACATCAAGAGTTCAGTTGGGGACGTTGTAAATTTGAGCAGGTCGTTTTCTTGCCTCTCTTCTGGCCTCTCCCTTCTCACCTCTACCACAAAAAGTGGTACAGGTCACCAGTGGGTCACCAGGAACTCCTCCGTGGTAATTAGGGCTACTTTCCCTAATTCTCCCACATTCCCACACCTTTTATTTTTATTTTTTTCTATGAAAATTGTGTTTATTCTTAAAACTACATCATAATGACAATCAATACACAATGCACAAAAATGTCAGGATCAGTCAGCACAATGCAGAGTATTCCATTTTTATTTTATAAACTAATTTTTAAATTTTTTTTATTTTTTATTTTTTCAGCGTAACAGTATTAATTATTTTTGCACCATTCCCACGCCTTTTAAACCCACGAACAGATTCTGAATTCAGAGAAAAGAAGCAACAGTGCCCTTTTAATTCTCTTTTGGGGAGAGTGAGAGGGAGAAAGGCCCCACAAAAGCAGGTCCCCATGTCCCACAAGGGTCCTGCCCATGCTGATGTCCTAACAACCATGAGAGTGGAATCAAGGTGCAGGATGAGGGGGGCGAGTCAGCCCACAGGGCTCAGATGAGGAAGAGTCACAAATGTCTGACTGGCCAGAGACTGATCTGGATCAATTCCTACGTTGCTTAGGTTGGCACTTGAGAAGTTTCAGGGGCTTCTGAGAGGATGGGGAGCATTTTAGACTTTCAGTTACCAACCAGTGCCAAGTTTATGATCTGAGCCCCACAGTTCAACCTGTCTGAACCCCCAGGTAGCTCCACTCTAAATGTAAAGACCTCTACCATCTCTTCAAGTGAGAACATTCTATGATTCCATCGTTTTGAAGGAGAGGAAAAAAAAAAACAAACAAACAAATGCACGTAGAAGTCCAAGAAGCTTGAGACCGAATGGACAGCTTCTGAAGGGGTTCTGCAAACATTTTCACTCAACATATTTATTGGGCATTTGGTATGTGCCCAGGGTCATAAAGACATAATCCTGAAAATACACATGAAGTTCCTTTCTCACAGAGGTTTCATTCTAGTGGGAGATGATAGATAAATAGATCACTAGATTGACTGGCAGACAGACAGAAAGAAGAAAGGAAGAAAGGAAAGACTGTTCAGGTGGTGCTGAGTGCCATGGAGAGAAATAAAGCCAAGCAGGAGGGGGAATGTATCAAGACTGGGGTGATAGTAGTTTGTATAAGGAGGTTAGGGAAGGTCTTCAGAGGGAACAACAAGTGAAGAGTCCCAAGGTGGAGTCATGCTTGGAATGTTCTAGAAGAGCAAGGTGTGACTGGAGGTGGGTGTGAGAAAGGAGAGGAGGAGGAGATAGGTTCAGGTAGCTCGGAGGCTGCAGAACATCTGGGCCTTTGAGTTTTGGGATGAGTGGAATGAGAAGGGATTGGAGGACTGGGAGCAGAGGAGTAACATGATTTGAAAACTGGAGAGGACCCAGATTGTGAATGCTGGGCAGAGAACAGGGAATTCCTGGGGTATCAGATACCACATCAGGATACTTGAAGCTCTAAATGTTCAAACAAAATGTTCCACCAAATGCTCAAACCGAAATCCTCATGAGAAGCCTGTCCCATCGCTGCTGGAAGCTCCAGTCAGTTGTGCCCTGCAGGGTTACTGGTTGCCTGCTGTGTGCCGCGCACTGGGCATACTGTGGGACAAAAGACAAGCTGTGTGTGTGTGTGTGGTGGGGAGTGGCAAGCGCGCTAGAATCCAAATCTGGGGTCATAATAGCAGATAACATGGGGAGGGGAGTGGCAGGAGCCAAACCCCTGCATGTAGTCTTTGTTGAGAGGAAAAAGGGTATTGGTTAACTTTTGACTTCAGCCTACAGAATGAGTCTATGTGTACAAATAGCCTTGGTAACCATTAAAAGGACAGAGTTAGCATATGGACCTTACACACTAGTAAGAAGGAAAAAGAAGTAGCAAAAGAAAAAAAAAACCCTTAAATATACATTTAAAAAGACAAGATGGTGGGGTGAAAGACAGAAGAATCTGGTTTAGAAAATGGGTCACATAGAAAATACAAGAGTAGCAATAATTCCAAATGCATTCGTCATCAGAATATATGTAAATGGATGAAACAGAGTCAGAAGACCCCAGTTGTCAGATGGGATTTTTTTTTTTTTTAAGAAAATCAGCCATTTATAAGAGACACAAAGAGGTTGAAAGCGAACGGATGGAAATGATATTCTACGGCAAATAAAAGTGGTGGTATCCTGATATTAGTATCAGACAAAACCAATGTTTACACAAAATGTTTACCATAGTTAAGGAAAAGTGACCTTACAATGATGAACTCTTCAGGTTAGAGGGAAGATACAAACATTCTAACCCTGTGTGTCCCTAATAATACAGTCTGAAAGTGTATAAGCACACGTTGTCAGCCCTCTAAGGAGAAATACAAAAATCCACACTTGTAATGGGAAATTTTAAAACAACTCTCCTGGTAAATGTTGGAAAATGCAGCCCGAAAGAAACCTGAAATACACACAAACTTTGAGCAGCGCATGGTCTAACGTTCCTCGCACCTTGCATCTAAGCTCGTTCCCCCTTGTATGCACGGACCAATGCAACAGCACTGGGCGAGAAGCCAGCCTCCATGGGCATCCCAGGATTGGGGCCTTCAAACCACTGTCCTTTTCTTTTAAGATTTTATTTATTTATTTGTTTGAGAGAGACAGAGAGAGAGCGAGCGAGCAAGTGAGCGTGAGCACATGTGAGAGTAGGGAGGGGGAGGGGCAGAGGGAGAGAGAGCAGACTCCCTGAGTGCAGAGCCTGACTCCCCTGGGCTCTATCTCACAACCCTGAGATCATGGCCAAAATTGAGTCTGACTTATTTTTTTAAATTATTTTTATTAACATATAATGGAGAGTCTGACTTTTAACCCAATCGGCCACCTAGGGGGCCCAAGACATTGCCTTTGACTATAATGTAATCTGTTTATAAATCAGTAATGAAAACATACTAGGAAACCCGGTATGTTTGAAAATAATACTTTTTTAAAAACTTCTAAATACCCCACAGGTTAACAAGGAAATCATGGTAGAAATCTGAAAATAAATACAACTAAATGAGATGAAAATGCCATTTACCAAAATCCGTGGAATGCCACTAAAATTGTATTAAAAGAGAATTCATATACTTAGAAAAGAAGAAATACTAAGGAGTTCTGAGCTAAGCATTTAAGAAATGATTTTAAAAAAAGAATACCAGAATAAAGCTGAAGAAGTAGAGGGAAAGATAGGAGCAGAAATTAATGAAAAACATATGAAGATGAAAAAGCAAACAAGAATTATTTGATAAGCCTCATTGAGAGAGGAGTACAAACACACCAAAATTTAAACACAGTATTATGAACAAATTTTTTGCCAGTAAATTTGAACACTTAGATGAAACAGATGAAATCCTGGTAAAATACAAATTAACAAGAAGCTCAAGAAGTAGTCCAAAATCTGAATATCACATATCCCTAAAAGGAAATAAATAGCTTAAATTCTTCCAACAAAGAAAACACAAGGCCCAGTCAGCTTTTTAGGGGAGTTTACCAAACTTCCAAGCAAAGAGATTACTCTAATTTTATTAGAATTGAATAGAAAAAAAAAAAAAAGAGAGAGTATTTCCTAACTCTGGTGAAAGGCAGAGCAATAAAATTATAGAAAACCACATAGCAGCATACCTCCATGACCTTAAAGAATGGAATTTTTTTACCCAAGATACAAAATGCATTCCATTATAATGGAGAAAGTCACTGAAAATTCACTGACATTAAAAGGGAGAATTTAGACTGGTGCTACTACGTCAGAAAATATGTTGACATTACCTCACTAATTTAAATATATATATCATTATATATATTATATATAATATTTTGTATTTAGAAATATGAAATATATTCAAATACAAATATAAATCTATAATGCATAATATAAATGTTTATATTTATAATATAATACATATTTATAAATATTATTTATAATAAATATTAATAATATATTTATATTTTACATGTATTTATTATATAAAATATGTGTAATTTATGTCATATATTATATATTACATGTTATATGGGGCATATGTGATATATATATTTAAATATATATATACATCTTTGTACTTGAACATATATATGTATATACACATCTTTGAACTTGAGAGTTCACTCTTATGTATATACCCTTATAAGACCAGAGTGCATCAGTCAGATACACACAAGAATGTGCAAAAAAAGGTTCAAAACACTAAAACTGGAAACCACCCAGATGCCCAGTTACAGTAATGTAAATATGTACAGTGGCATAAGCTCGCTGTGGGACATTCCACAGCAGTGAAAAGAAACACACCACTGCCACCTGCACCCACATGGGACAATCTCAGAAGCACATCGTGTCCAAAAGCCGGTCACCAGTCACGAAGACTTTGTACAACAGGATTCCATTTACATAAAGCTCAAAAAATGGGCGCAACTAAAAAGACATTCGGATGCACGCAGGTCCTGTTCTGCTGATTCCAAAATACGCTTTTCACATTCCTAGCTACCTAAAAGGGGGGAGGATGCATCTTACAAGCAGTGGTGTCTTGTGATGACATTTAGCAGCACTTTTTCTTTCTTAGACACGAAACAAAGATGTGCCTCACAATTGTGGGGAGGCTTAGGTTCAATGAAATACAATAGGTAGTTGAACTATAAAGCAAAGCAGCAGAATGACGAACATAAAATCTGGGAGGGAGGGGGCTAGGGGACGGAACAGCACCTGGAATTCTAAAGTACTGGCCAAATGCTATTTTTCAGCTAGATGGTGAATATATTGGTGTCTGTTTTATTGTTCTTCAAATATTTTCAACTCTCACATGTGTATCTTTCACTAAAAAAAGGTGTGTGGGGACAAGGAAGCGGGGTCATGTGGCCAACAGCTCAGCAAGCTGGACAGTGAAGGGGGGAGAGAAGGGGCGACACTTGCAAGAGGAAATGGAGGACACGACAGGCACCGAATGGAAAGCCCGAGACACTGGGCGATATGGCTCCAACACATGAGAAGCTGAGAGATACTTCTTCTGGTAAGCAAGAGGGACAAAGGACAAGATCGGTTTGTGGAATTCATGGTGGAATTCTGCCCATGTTTTCCTTTGATGGTTTCTAATCTGTTCATGAAGAATTTACACATGGGATGGGGGTTGTCACCAGGACTGGCTGAGAGGCAATGGCCATGACGAGTTGGGTGTCTAAAATGAGAAGCATGTACGCCAGGTTACGAAGTGAGGAGCTTCTGGCATCCATTCTTCTGCTTATTCCCCTCCCCAGAGCCCTGAGGTAGCTCCTCTCTCCTCAGGCCCAGATTTGTTGCCCAGGGTCACCATCCCAAAATACCACAGACCGCATGGCTTACACAACAGAACATTATTTCCTCATGGTTCTGGAGAATGGAAACCCAAGATGAGGGTGTTGGCAGTACTGGCTTCTCCTGAGGCCTCACTCCTCAGCTGGCCGGAGGGCCCTTCCTCCTTGCACCCCTGCCCCCAGGAGCCTCGACCCCTTCTGCACAAGAATGTCAGTCCTGGTGCATTGGGGCCCACCCTAACGGCCTCATTCTAATCTAGTCACCTCTTTAAAGGCCCCATCTCCAAACAGAGTCAGATTCTGAGGTGCTGGCAGTAAGGGCCTCCATGTACAAATTTTGGCGGGAGGAGGGGGAACACAATTCAGCCTCTAACCATACGCATGAAGAAATGGAGACGTAGAGAGGGGTGAACAACTTGCCAAGGGCACACAGTTGTGCCAGAGCTGAGATGCAAAGGCAAGCAGGTCAACGATAGGGGCTGATTCCCAACCCGTCCACCTGTGCACAGACGGGACATGAAAACAAAAGGTCTTTTGGAGAATTTAAAAAATAAGTAAATAAGCAAACACTGCCTAGAACGGAGGAGTTAATATCAGACTTTTCAGAGCCAGACACTCTGTCCCTACAAACAGAGTGGAAGGACTCCTCTCTCGTGGGCTCCATTTTAAAGTCTGAGCTTTAAGCACCAAGCCTGTAATTGCTAGCCAATGTGGCCGGAAAGGTCAGTCATTGAGCATCAACTGAAACCCTTCTCCGAAAAGCCAAATTTAAGTTTATGGGCTGAGGAGGGCGCCACCTACTGGGCCCTGAGGGGTATGGGTGGGAAAGTCGCTCTTTCTGTAGGCAGTCCTCTATTGCCCTCTGCTGCCCAGCGGAGGAACACCCAGGAATCCACAGATTCCAGGAATCCTGCTTCCTTCAAAGACCACTGGTGGATAGGGAAAGGTAGGGGCAAGAATCTACCAGAATCTGGTCTGTGGAGGATGCCAGTTCCATCCCTCTCCATAGACATACACATATTTCCAACCAATGGTCCAGCCAACTTTCACTTCTTGGCATTTGTGACTATACAGCTCTTTTCTAAACTTGCATAGGGCGCCTAGGGAGCTCCCTCCGTTAATAGTATTATTCATTTCAGCTCGGGTCAAGATCTCAGGGTGATGAGACCAAGCCCCATGTTGGGCTCTGGGCTGGGAATGGAGTCTGCTTAAGAATCTCTCCCCCTCTCCTTCTGTCCCATTTCCCCTAAAAACAACAGTAACAAAAGAACCTTGCTTCCGTTGTTTTCATCATTAAAAAAATTAACTGCTACCTTCTCAAAAATGACGTTTCCCAAGGCCCCAGAATATGAGACTTTGAATGCATATACTGATAACATTGGTTTGCTCATTGTTTGATGTTTTCAAAAATTATAAACTTATTGTACATTTGAAAGGATTTTTTTTTCAACATTTAAAAACCATGATTTCCTATGTCCCCAGCATATGGTTACAGCACTTTTGTTAAAAAAAAATAATAATTTCAAAAGGTCAGTAGTTCATACTTTTTAGAAACTTCAGCGTTCCATACTTGCGAAACATTGTTCTAAGGGATAAAGGATTCCCTTGAGCTGAGAAGCATAAATAAGTGTGGGGAGAAAGCAATGACCTGCTCAAGCCCCCAGAGTTCCTGCCCATGTGCTGCACTGGAAGCATGGCCCAGTGGACGACAGTGAAATTCAAAATGGGGGGGCTTACTGTCCTTTGGTGCTTCGACTCTCATGTGGGTCCCTCGGGCCCCCTTTATGCAGTCCCCAGAATGGGCATTTCAAATTCAAGTCAAAAACAAATAAACAAAATGCAAATCAGATTAGGATACTCGACTGCTCTGGGAGAGGCCAAACATCAGGACTTGAATAACAGATTCCAGACCAGCTTTGCAATGTCACGTGGTCTTATCCAGCCCCGTCCAGCCTGCCCCTGCCCCTGCCGAGCTTCCGCTTCCCTTCCCCTTTAGCTGTTTGCATTTTCATCCTTCCAGGAGCTTTCTGCGGCTCTATATCCATATTCTGTTTGTTTCCTTCAGGGCAACTTGCTACAATGTGTAATAACTGTGTCTGTGTATCTGTCCTTCACTTCTTGTCTCCCGTAGGCGCTGAGCTCCGACAGGTCCGACCTTCGACGGTTTCATTCTTGGTGATACTCCCGGTGCCTGATGAGCACGTATTTATCGCGCAGTGAAGGAAATGAGCAAAGGCAGGTGCGGAGAGGTGACACGAAATCCTTCCACGTAGGTCATTGTCCTGAGTGCATTCCCAAAACACCTGGCTTGGGGCGCAAGACAACGGGAGCCCCTGGCAAACAGAGCTGCACTTTCATCTTTGACCCACACTACTCGTCAAAACCACCTTCTCCCTACTTGCAGGACAGCCCGGAGGCAGACAGAACCACAGGCGCGGAAACACCGTTCAGGAGAACAGGAGGGCAGCGGGCGCACCAAGCCATCAGACGCAGTCATTCCATGAGCGGTGTTGGGACCCACCCAGCCGGAGGCAAACCCGGGCGTTGCTCCAGTGTCTTTCTCCTAAGGGGACCCCAGCACGGTCTCCCAGGCTCGCAGCCCTGCTCTGACAAAGGCATTTTCACAGCTGCATTTTACAAATGGAACAGGAAGAACCATGGCCAGTGGGCTGGAGACCCACTCCTGGGCCACAGGCTGAGGCCTGGCCTTCCAACCGGTCCTGTCACCGTTCTCTTCCGTAGACAACCGGAGCCCAAGCAGGGCAGAATCCATTCAGCGCAGTCTGTCATCAGCTCAGAATCAGCGGCTCCGGGAAGCCCGCGGACAGCTGTCCCCAAGGGAGGTAGCTAGTGAGGGCCAAAATCCTGGCTCCACGGAGGCCTGGGTCAGCCATCTTGGGGTACAGTGCTCCCCTCTTTGGTGCTCCTGGGTCCTTGTACTCTCCTATGCTGTAGGGTGCCTCTGTCCACGGAGAACGAGGTCAAGCCAGGATCAAGTGTCCAAGGGCCTCCCAGGCAGGGGCAGCTTCAGGGTGGGCTGATCTGGGGGTTCTTCAGAAAGAGGGCCAGCCTCTGGGCGACAGCGTCCAGGTCGCCTGAGTTGGCAGACCGGAGGAGGTTGCTCTTTCGCACGAAATAGTGCTTCAGAAAGTGCTGGCTTACACACTTGTGCAGCTTCCTCACCAGGCGCAGAAAGGCTTTGCTGAAGACCCGCCAGTCCTTCTGGCGTGGGTACTTCTCACAAGTCCAAAAGAGCACTGTCTGGGGAAGGAAGAGGTGCTGTCAGACATGGGTCCGGGCCACAGAGGAGAGTATCCTCAGGAATGTTACCCTGCTCACATGGCCTTGGAAGAAGGGAGAAGGGGGTCTCACCCAGGGCAAGGAGGCTCCGCCGGGATTTCACAGCCCCCCACCTCAGGTGTGCTCTCGGCCTCATCTGGCCAGTCTCCTGCGCCTGTCATTGTTTCTCTCACCACTGACATTTCCGGTGACCAGCACTCTCCTTAAACCTGCGATCCCCCCCACCCTGGGCAGATGGCTTTGCCTCCTACTTTACAGGGAAAATGGAAACCCTCACGCTAGCAAACCAGACAGTTCTAGCCATCTCTGCCTTCAGCACCCTCTTCCTCTCTTCTCCGCTTGACTGTCCCACCTAGCTGGGTAAACCCCAGGCAGGGCTTGGGGCTCCTCCTTCCAGAAGCTGTGACCGACTTCCCTCTTTCTCATGGGCTCTCAAAACTATCAATTGCACTCCTGGGTATTTACCCCAAGATACAGATGTCGTGAAAAGAAGGGCCATCTGTACTCCAATGTTTATAGCAGCAATGGCCACGGTTGCCAAACTGTGGAAAGAACCAAGATGCCCTTCAATGGATGAATGGATAAGGAAGATGTGGTCCATATACACTATGGAGTATTATGCCTCCATCAGAAAGGACGAATACCCAACTTTTGTAGCAACATGGACGAGACTGGAAGAGATTATGCTGAGTGAAATAAGTCAAACAGAGAGAGTCAATTATCATATGGTTTCACTTATTTGTGGAGCATAACAAATAGCATGGTGGACATGGGGAGTTAGAGAGGAGAAGGGGGTTGGGGGAAATTGGAAGGGGAGGTGAACCATGAGAGACTATGGACTCTGAAAAACAATCTGAGGGGTCTGAAGTGGTGGGGGGGGGGTGGGAGGTTGGGGTACCAGGTGGTGGGTATTATAGAGTGCACGGATTGCATGGAGCACTGGGTGTGGTGAAAAAATAATGAATACTGTTTTTCTGAAAATAAATAAATTAATTTAATTAAAAAAAAAAACAAGGGGCGCCTGGGTGGCTCAGTGGGTTAAGCCTCTGCTTTCAGCTCAGGTCATGATCCCAGGGTCCTGGGATCGAGCCCCGCATCCAGCTTCCTGCCCAGCGGGAAGCCTGCTTCTCCCTCTCCCACTCTCCCTCCTTGTGTTCCCTCTCTTGCTGTGTCTCTCTCTGTCAAATACATAAATAAAATCTTTAAAAAAAAAAAAAAACTATTCTCAGCTCTCCTGCCCCACCCCCTGTCCCAGGGTCCCAGCTCCCTCCTAACCTCTCATTCCTCTGCTCAAGTGCAGGCTTCTCGAAACAATCCGCTCAATTATCAGTCGTCATTTCCCCTCCTCTTATTCCCATCTCAATCCACTGCCATACGGACTCTTCTGCCATCTGGCCTGAGAAGCTGCTGTCTGTGAGGTCCAATGATCTCCATGCTGCTAAGTCCAACAGGTCTTGCCCCGCCCTGGCCCTACCTGACCTTTCAGCGGAATCGGATTCTCCCACTCACAGCCTCCCTCGAATCCTTCTTCACTGGCTTCCGAGCCACGCACTCCCTGGATTTCTCCAGGCGCTACAGCTATGCCTTGGCATGTTAGCCCCTTGACTGCCTCAGTCTGGAGTTTTGGAGGCTTGGTTCCACACCCTCTTTCTCTTGTTCTCTCTTGCTTCCTTCCTCAGTGGCCTGAATCCCCACCAAACACACGGAAGTCACTCATAGTTCTCTTTCTCCAAGCCCTACTTCTCCTCTGACCTCTTCCTCCCCCGTTATCTCTTGGAAATCTGAAGGTTATCTCCATCAGCCTGTCCCAACTGAACTCATGGCTTTCCCACGTCTCCAGGGCTGCTGTCTAGCCAGTCACGCAAAACACAAGCCGGGGGTCACCCTCCCTCACCAGCATCCCCAAGCCCCCCAGTCCTCCGAAGGGGTTCTTCCATCTCCCCCCGTTATGCTCGTCTCCACGGCCGTCCTCCTCTTCCGCCTCCCCCGAGCCTCTGTCCCCATTCTTGCCCCCATCCTGTCACCACCCATGCTGCAGCCAGCATGATCTTTTTGAAATAGAAATCCATGGTTCTTCTGGTCTGAAAGACTTGCAAGCCTTCTCCTGGCTGGTTAATGAAAAACCACAATTCTTCGGAGGGTTTTGGCTCACAAGGGTGGGGCCCTGCCCTCCTTGCCAGCCTCGGCCGGCCCTCGGCCCCCCTCATGCTCTCCTTCCAGCCCCACTGGCCTCACATTGCTCTCTGCTACCCCGGAGGGACTTCCTGCACATCCGACTTCTTCTGCTTGGAACACACTTCCTTCCCCAATTTGTCCAGGACACTCGTCCATCAGATCAAATGCCCCTACGAGACCATTCGACACTTTCTTCACCACGTACTTCTCAGAATGCAGAATGCCCGTGACGGCGGTTGCCATCATCTCTGTTATTTATGTATGCGATCCCCTAGGAGGCTGTAAGCTCTGTGCACAAAGAGGCCAATCAATACCTGTTTCATGGCTCTGATGTCACACAGCCCCCAGCAGAGGAGCTAGCCCACGGGAGGCAGTCAAAAATGTTTACTGACTAAGGGAAATAATTCATTAATATTATGATCTGGATATTGAGCATTTTTTAAAAAGAGCCTCTATGAGAAAGGAAAACAACAGTTGCAACTTCACAGCAAGATCCTGAGTATGTGTGTATTTTTAAAGATTTTATTTATTGGACAGAGAGAGAGATCACAAGTAGACAGAGAGAGAGGAGGAAGCAGGCTCACCACTGAGCAGAGAGCCCGAGGTGGGGCTTGATCTCAGGACCCTGGGATCATGACCTGAGCCGAAGACAGAGGCTTTAACCCACTGAGCCACCCAGGCGCCCCGAGTGTGTTTTGATTTAGATCACATTGTGCAATGTGAATGAGCTGGTGATAGAGTCATGCTATCAAGATAACCTAGACACCCCTGCTTTAATCCCTCTCGTGGTTAAGCTTTTATCTGCCTAAGCAAACCTGAAGTGGTTAAGCTTCTTAGCATCAAACCCCTGTGCCTTTGAGTGGGGTTTTAGGAAGAAGCAAGCCAATGAAGGATGAGCTCTTCTTCACTCAAAGTTGCTTTGGGGGAGAGCTGCTTTGGGGAGGAGGCAAGAACCTCCTCAGACCATGTCAGACTGAGGGTGATGCCGACTCGTACTCCCTTCCTGAGGCTGTTTTGCAACCCAGCTCTTCTACTTTTCCCAGACTGAAGTCTTGGCAAGGATCCTGCCCACCCAAGCCATCATCCGGGATGGTGTCTAACAGCACACGGTCACCAGCCACATCCATCCTTATGTCTAAAGGTGAGGACATCCTGGACCGAGGATAGAATACTAGAAGAACAGGCAGCTAGTACTACTTCTGTCTGTCCTGCCGTTCTCCATGAGTATCCCCGCCTTCAACTGCCCCTTCTTGAGAATGCACAATTCTGCACTCTGTCACTGAGTTAGGGAGAACTGAAACAAAGCACATTTAAGGAGTTGCCCTAAAACCCTCTAGTGATGGAGAAGCCACTGGAATAAAAGTATATCCTTGTGTGTAGTGCAGTGTTGACAGCAGTCAAGGGATGGGAGGCCCCCTGTGGCCCTATTCAATCTTGTCTAAAATGTTCATGTCACTTAATATGTTTCCATCCATCTTAACTGTGAGGCAGTGAAGTCAATGGTTAAGATCTTGAGGTTCCAGATAAGATAGAATGTGGCTTGCTTCTCAGCTCTGACCCTTCCTAGTGTGGCTTGTAGGAAGGCAAGCAAGCAAGAAGCCAAACCTGCCGAATGAACTTGACCATCCTCCGCAAGCACATGCCCTCAAGAACAGGTGGGTGTTTTTAGGGGAATGTGTGTGGGCACATACCGAGAATGTTGAAACTCCAGAGAAAGGCCCCGGGGTGTGCAAATGATATTTTAACTAATTCTTGGGGAGGCCAAAGAGGACAGGATATTAGGAAAGAGGAGAAAGAAAAGCAGAGACTACTGCTTTCATGGGGGAAAAAAGCTGAATATGATGTGAAAGCACTCATTCATTTGCTCAACAAATATTTATTGAGCAACTACTACGTACAAAGCATTGGGAGAGATACTAAAGGTGCAGTAGTAGTTGCTCTTCAAGAGCTTACACTGGAGCTGGAGGAGTTATCCAGGGTCAGAAGATGGTGGTCCCCTGAACAAGAGGGGGCACGAGCGGGAAGGCACCGCACAGACAGGCAGCCTGTGCTCGCCTTTGCAAAAGGTCAGGGAGAAGCTCCCGGACACACACTAGCTAGGCTTAGGCTGTGCTGTCTCTAAGTCCACCTGCCACCTCCCAACCTCAGAGTGCCACACAGCATGGTCCATGAATAGCCTGTTCACCATGTACCGTTGGGAATTTGCAAAAGAGGAGTTCAGGGTGTGATGGAGTGCCCCCCTCCCCAGGGATACCCTGTGATGTCCCAACCCGGGCCAGGGGTCTGCTGCTCTGGGTCTGTTTTCCTCGGTGCTCCCCATGTTGTGTGATGCCACGTGCACCTGGGGGACCACCTGACGGCCCGTCTCCCCCACTGGACTGTCGACTCCAAGGAAGCAGGAACCACTTTCTGTGTTTGCTCACCTGGGACCTCCATGGGTAGCGCACACAACAGGTGTCCGGCCCACAGTAACCTCAATAAACATTTGCTGAACGAGCGATTAAAGGCAGTCATGAATGTATATGACTGGGTGTGGGGAAGGAGGCAAGTGCTGCAGAGGAAGGGGAAATCCCTGCCTGAGGATCTGGAACCCGGAAGTTCAGGTCCGCAGCCATGACCCCATGGCAATCACCACTTCCTGCTGTCCCCCAACCCCCATGTGGCCGTGGCCTCACGAGGCTGAAGTGGA
Source organism: Mustela erminea (assembly GCF_009829155.1). Lineage (NCBI taxonomy): Eukaryota > Metazoa > Chordata > Mammalia > Carnivora > Mustelidae > Mustela > Mustela erminea. The sequence continues at coordinate 10,328,581 of NC_045623.1, forward strand.
GACCCAGGGAGTCTTAAAGCCCCGAGTCCAGCCATTTGCAAGCTGTCCCCAGACTGTTGGCTTCTCAGGGGCAGGGGCCATACCATGTAAACAGCGCTGAACCTCAGCATGGTTTCTGGCACACAGTGGGCACTCGTGTTGGTTTGGTGACTGAAGTAAGTGGAGGGGAGAGACAGAGAGAGAAGAAAAAGAGGAACCGACCAAAAGGAAGAAAAGAGAGCAAGAGGGCCAAGGAAAAGAGGAGGCCATTCAGCTTGGGCAAGGCTGTGGTGGGCACACAGATGGCCCGGGGGTCGCAATCTCACCAGGCAACAACAGTACATGGGATGGCCAATCGGGACACCAGCGCCCCCTCTCGAATCTGACAGGTACACCCCCCCCCAACGGGAGTGGCTCTGGCCAGCGCGTGGGGCCCCCGGAGAGGATGCACCCACACCTGGGGTGTGCCCACTCACCTGCAAATGGTGGGACGTGATGACCGGCCTCCTTCCTGGACACCAGACGTCCTCCTTCATCTGCCTCAGGGCCCGGAGACACTTCCTGCGGCAGCCCCCGTCCTCGTCCAGCTGCTCCAGCAGCACCTGCTCGGCCTGCAGGAAACTCAGCTGCCAGTGATAATGGGAACAGGCCAACAGGGCAAACCCAAAGGACTGGGAAAAGAGAAAAACACCAGGAAAATGAGGAGGGGGAGGAGGCTTGCCATCTCTGAAGCTATCCGCTACTCTGGGGCGGGGTGGCGGGGGGAACCTGCCACTAAGCAGGCAGAACCTCCCACATGGGGACGTGGAGGCAGGCTCAGGGCGAACCACTTCCTTGTGCACAGGGAATGGGAGAGGCTGTGTCCACGTTCCCACAGGCACTGGTTCTCCAAGCCGAGCCTGCACCTGGAGAGCTTGTTAAGGCCCAAACTGCCCGGCCCTGCCCATGGATAGGAGCAGGGCTCAGGAATCTGCTTTGCTAACAGGCTCTCAGGGGCCGCTGTGGACTGTGGGGCCCCCACCTGGAGCACCACTGCTCGAGGGAAAGCTCATTTTTCCCTTCCAGCGCGGGCTGGCAGTCAGTGATGCTGCAGATGGGTAAGCTGTGAGTGCCTCTGCTTTGGGGAGCTGCGCCCTCCGCTCCCCGATACCTTGATGCACTCCACTCTCTGTCGGGAAGGCCAGCGCCTCAGACAGGGAGGCCACCGAGCTTTCGCAGACCAGGCAGTAGGGATCTCCACAGCGGGGACCAGCTCTAGCTCCACCTGCCCTGTGGCTGTTTCCACGGCAACCCAAACTGCAGAGTGGTGTGTTAGCATGCTGACCTTACCTGTTGGGAAATGACAAAGAGGCAATGAGAAGAGAAAGCCTGGCTCCCTGTGAATGTTCAAAGGAGGAACTGGGGAGCAGGGGCAGCGAGCAGCAACCTGTGCCTGGTGGGGCAGCTGGGCACAGGTTGGTAGCACTCCAAAGCTGGGGTATTTATGGCTAAACTAGACAATTAAGTGAATCTGGATAGAAACGTTGCTAGCAAATCTCGTGGTGGGTGACTGTTGCTTTTTCCTTTCTCCCCGCCCCCAAGGCTTTTACGGCTCCTTTTCTTCGAAAGTAATAAGATTCTTTTCAGAAGGCTCAACTGAAGAAAAGAGACACAGAAGACGAAGGAAAGAGGGACTATTTGCTAGTAAAAATGAAATCCAACCATTCTTGTATGCCCCCTCCATTGTGCCCAGATGTCCTGACCTTGCTGGGGACAGCATTCCACCCGACTCATCCATCTGCCCCTGGTGGGGTTCTGCTTAACCCGTTCGTTCCCTACCTGACTCCCAGTCTCTCAGACGGCATCGTTTCCACCATTCAGCATTGTTTCCACCATCCATCAAGCTAGTCTGGCCTCCGATACATTGGTCACCCCAAGCCCTTATAATTATAAAATGCTTCAAAGTGTGTCATCGCCATTGGTTGAAAGGGTCGAAGGAGTGGGAAGAAGCTCCCACTACCTCTTCAAACCAGGCAATGAGAGGAAGAGAAAAACCAATGCATCTGGGAGCATTTTCCAGCGCCTGTACTAGAATTCATTGCTGATCTGTCCCCCCTTCTTTCAAAAGATGCACAGTAGTTTTTTCGTTTGTCTTCACTCAAGATGAGGATAAGCTGTCTCGATCAGGATCTATTATTTTTCTCCTGTTTGCTCAGAGAAGAAAATGGAAGCTCACTCATTAATCGTGCTAAGCTATTCAAAAGGAAAACACTCTTCTCCTTGGGCTGGCGCGTGATAAAGAGGTTATTGTCTGCATCTCATCAGAGCTGCCCAGACAGGAACAGGACGACGTCTGGCACCCTGGCATTATTTACTGAAAGCATCTCATCAACCTGGCCCATTTGCAAGGTCTCATTTGCACTTTCACTATTACCACTGTTTCAAAGTGAAGAGGTCAGCACATGCTGGAACCAGCCTGCCCCGTCCACACCTCACTTCTGCCCTGGCTCTGCTTGCGTGGTGCGTGACCTCCCGCATGTCAGCTCATCTCTCTAAACCTCAGTGTTCTCGTCTGTAAAACAGGCAGAAAAATAACTCTGACTCTCCAGGGTTGCTATGCCATGACCAAAGCATCCTATACATGGTAAGAATCCATTCAACATGGGTTAACTCCATCACGGAAACTTTCAGATCAGTTCCATCCAGACAAGTAAAAGCACATTCAAATCCCTTTCTTTCTACACATGTGGAATTGCGTCCTGTTCAGCACTTTGGTGTTCCCTTCATTATCCAGCATATGGATCTTTCACAACTCAGTGTGTACAACATGTACCCCATTCTTAAAGGCTGGACAGTGGACGAAAGGCAGAGATAGTACAATTTATTTTGTCCATCTCCCTTTGTTACTGACATTATTTCTAGTTCCTTTCTATTACAGAGCCTATGGAAGTAGACACCCTTATGTCTGTTTCCTTCTCATCTGTAGGAATCTATTTCTAGAACTGGAATTGTTGAACTGTCAAGTCAAGCACATTATAAAAATGAAAACCGACTCATCACCCTTAAGAAGTAAGCACCGATTTACACTTCCAAGAACAATGCATGGAAAGGCCTTTTGTACCACAGTCACCCTTGGCCTGAGCATGATCTCACATTTCACCTCTGTCCATTTAATGCACACTGCTTGAAATATACATTAGGTGGAGCCTTTTTCCCTGTTTTGTTTGTTTCTTTGTTTAAGATTTTATTGTGAGAGCGAGAGAGAGAGAGAGAAGTATGAGTTGGGGACAGAGGTGGAGGCAGAGGGAGAAACAGAGTCCCCGCGGAGCAGAGAGCCCGATGCAGGGCTTGATCCCAGGACCCCGAGATCATGACCTGAGCCAATAGCAGATGCTTAACTGACTGAGCCCCCCAGGTGCCCCTTTTTCCCACTTTTTTTTTTAACTACTACTTGTTTATATTCTTTTTCTGTGAGTCTTTTTTTTTGGGGGGGGGTCATGATTTCTATTGCTCTACTTGTATGTTTTCTTATTGGTTTACAAATACTCTTTTATAACTAAGGAAATTCACCACTTTTCCCAGTGCGAAATACACTTTTTTTATTCTGTGGGAACAAAATGTGTGTGCGTGCATGTGTGCACACATGCCCACATGGTAGCATACAGTTTAAGATTTGCGGACTGTCAAATTTAATCAGTTCTTCACGGCCTCTCATTTTTGTGTTTTGACACAAGTCAGTGGTTTCTGAATGTGGCATCTTAAGACACTGGGGGACTGCAGTCAGTTGTAGGGTGAGATAGAAGTGTGCTAGAAACAATGATCTGTGGCTTGCAATTTTCTTTTTATAAAGCATACCCAAGGTTTTAAATTCACATCCAGGGAAGGGTGTGCAAGCCAAAGGTCATCGTATGTCTGCCAGGGCAGTGATCCACGGAAATCCCAGCATCCCACTCTTGGGTGTCAAAGCAGAAAAAAGAGTTAATTCACATTTCGGGGAGTGAACAGATGTAAAGAGCACATGGTTATTGTCTCAGTTTAGGGCACGAGTTTCAGGTAACACTTAAGCACAGGTTTTTTGTTTTTTACTTTTTTAAAGATTTTATTTATTTTATAGTGAGAGCGATAGCGTGAGACAGCATGAGTGTGAGGGGCAGAGAGAGATGGAGAGAGAGAGACTCCCAAGCAGACTCCATGTTGAGTGTGGAGCCTGATGCAGGGCTCAATTCCAGGACTCCGGGACTGTGACCCAAGCTAAAACCAAGAGTCAGACGCTCAACGGACTGTGTCACCCAGGCGTCCCTAAGCAGAGGTTTTATAAAGCTAAAAGGAAATGCCAGAAACTGCCCTTTGTCCTGTTCTTGATCAGCTCACCTGAAAGATGACAGGTTCCAATCGCATTTTCTACCAGCTTCCGGAACACCTGGAGGACCTTGGCGGGCACAATATCGCCCTCAATGTTCACATCCGCCTCATGCCACTGCCACAGGCTCTTCATAAACTGCTCCACCTCCAGCCACTGCTGCAGGCCCTCTGGGTCCTGCAAGGGGCAGGACAGCCTCTCGCCCTGCAGCGTGTAGTAACGCCAGCGTTGCTCCCTGGCCTCCCTGTACCCGGCCAGGCCCTTCACTGGGATGGTGACCAGGAACTGGCTGGGGGCCAAAACCTGGGGTCAAGAAAAGAGACAAGAGTGTGAGTTCACTGACTCCAGAGGTAAAAGCAATCTCCGGGGCACCAACCTGTCGAACTGGGGAGCTCAACGAACCACTCAACGCTTGGCAATGTGCTAAGATGGACAGAGGGCTGCACCTCTTTCCATCTTTGTCCTGCCACTAACCACGGTATCAGGCAGATGAGTTAATTCACCGAGTCCTTGGTGTAAGGAATCTGCAAGGAAAAGAGTGCCCCTGACCTGGAACTCTAAGAGGTACCCAAGGGGGAGAAGAGAAAGCAGGGAAAGGAAACAGTATACACTGAGTTCTGCACATACTAAGCACTGCAAGCCCAGGCATTAGACGAGGTGATCTTCCCAGTTCCACGATGAGGTGGGCTTCGTTAACATTTCCCAGATGAGGAATCTAAGGCTCAGAGAGGCTCTGACATCTCCCTGGGGACACACAGCCCATTGAGTGGGAGAGCCAGAATGTAAGCCTAAGCCCTCTGACGGCTTGTTCAGGGCTTGTCATCTATGTTGGGCTGGCTCTCAGTCAGGGAGGAATGACCTGGGCTGGGTTAAAGGTCTGGTAATGGGAAGGGTTGGAAGGAAGCAAAAGGATTCTGCAAAATGTCTCCCTATCTTTTTGCCCGTACTGATGGCCCATGACCAGTATTAATGATCGGTCCTTACAAAACCACAGGTGAATGCAAGGCAATTGCTGAGACCATGTGAGCTATTGAGATGATTCTAAGTTTCATAAAACTTAGAATAAAGGAAACATTCAGAATCTACCTATTCCATTTCTACAGGTACCAGTGAAGCAGAGGTCAGGGTCAAAGTGGTCAGGCCCAATAGTCCAAAGGGTCAAATAGATTGCCCAGCAGTGTGGTATCCCCAGAAGGAGCCTGACCTCTGGCCACAACACATGGCAGCCTACTCCACACCGCACCTCTTCCCATCAGTCAGCTGTGCACTTCATGGGCCTCCTCCTTCTCGTAGAAAGTCCTGACCATAGTATTTGGTTAATCTTTGCTCAGGGCCCTGTCGTCGGCCAGTTCATGGGTGAACACCAAACTCTGCCTCGTTCTCAGACAACAACAGTGTGATGCTTTAGATAACGGATCCATGTGACTTCTGGTGCCCACAGAAAGGCGGTGGGATTTCAAAAGGGAACACATCAAAACTCTGGCACACTTTGAACCCCCCTTCACGGGAATTCGAGAACACCACTATTGTGTTAATAGTCACATAAATGATGCTTAATTAATACTCGCCACATTTGTTCCAAGATAAAATAAAATCAATTTCACATGCTCCACTCCAACTATTTTTGAAATTTAATATGCAGGACACGATGCATTTATATAAATGCAAGATCCATTTTAACCTATGAATTCTAAGTGAGACCACAGAAGGAAATTTCCTCCGATATAATTCTAGGGAAAGTGTTGTTGTGGGGTGCCTGGGTGGCTCGGTTGGTTGAGCATCTGCCTTCAGCTCAGGTGATGATCCCCGGGGTCCTGGGGTCAAGTCCTGCATCGGGCTCCTGCTCAGCAGGGAGTTTGCTTCTCAATCCATCTCTGCAGATCCCCCTGTTCATACTCTCTCTCAAATAAATAAAATAAAATCTTAAAAAAAAAAAAAGTGGTGTTGTGTTTCTACTCCTAGTCACTGGTCTCGAATGATCTACTGCAGGTTGGAAGGGCGACAGAAGTGGGCAAATGATGTTATCCTGGGGTAAATTTCCCAAAATCTGTACTCTGTCCCCAAATACACAGGTCCCAGATCCTTGTGCCTGACAACCTTGGAATGTTCTGTACACCCAAGGGTCTTCAGTTCAGGCTCTATTTCTTTTACTCATTCATTCATTCATTCATTCACTGAAGCTGAGTGTCTGCATGGGCCACACACCATGTTGGGTGCTAGTAATGGAGCTATCAATAAACATGATCTTTACGATCAAGGAGCTTATCGTCTTGTGTGAGAGATAGGGCATGAATACACATATATTTAATACACGCAAAAGGGGTTCTTAGGAGCCATAAAGAAAAATCAAGATAAAGCAGCACAGGGACTGAAAAGGACTCAGAAGCCCACTTCCCTCATCTCTGAAAGGCAATGAGCCATGTCTGTTCCTCGAGGCTGTTTGCAAGTGTGAGGGAGGCCATTTCTGAGAGAATGGTTCGGTGCTGCCGGAAGGCTGCCGTCACACATGGGCCCTGGTGGCTTAGAGTCCTGTCTGCAGCGGGGACAGAAGTTGCGAGGCCACCCCTGCAGTTTCTAAGGTCTGCCTCCTCCCCCACCTCTGCAACCCAGACTCTTAACTTTCAACCCTTTTCTCACAGGTGTCTCCAGTTCCTCTCCCCAGGCACCCTCTATTAGGCAGGCACTGCCTACATGGATGTTCGCTTAACTAAATTTCAGCTGTTACAGCACAGTGTGTTTGGAGTCCGAAGCCCCGGGCTGAGTTCTGGCTGTAGCGCCTAACAGGACATCAAGTCATCTGACTTCTCAGAGCCTCAGAAGGGGGGCTCACAGGACACAGCAACTCTGGAGTCTGTGTGTAAGTGGCAGATACTAAAAGGACCTGCAGAACACAAAGGATCACTGGTACCCTCGGCTGGGGGACACCTGCTGCACCGAGACCTGCCCACCCGTGCACCTGACTCCCTGGGTGGTGCTTAGAGAGTAAGTGAGACCGGCTTACCTTGATGTTCCCATTATACGTGTCAGAGTAAGGGACAGCCTGGAATCGAATGTCTTGGTGGCTGATTTCGGCGGTCAGGTGGTGGACGATCCTCTGCACCTCCTCCACAATCGGGGAGACCTGCTGGCGCCTCTCATCCACCTGGATGGGAAGGGATGAGCACAGCAGTCGTTCCGGGGGCGGGGCCCGGACACTGGCATGAGGATGCGACATACAGGCCCAGCGGTGGGCGACCATAGCAGCACAGGCAAGCAAGCACACCCTCCCAAGAACCCCAGGGGACATGCACCGAGGCGCGGTGGCACTTGCTGATGGCTCAGTGCTCCCCTCTGAAATAGAAGCAGTCATCAGCATTGACCCAGTGCCTGTGTGCAGTGGGTGCTGGGGCACAGCAGTGAACGAGAGAAGAGCAAAGAAGACAGACAAGTCCTCATATATACAGGATATATGTACATATGTGTATATATACACGCATACACACACACATACGTAGTATCTAATATTGGGAATGATAAATCCCATGAGGCACATAAAATAGGATAAGGGACTAGAGAGTAAAAGGGCTGCTCATTTAGATCAGGTGGCCACAGAAGGCTTCTCTGAGGAGGCGCCAGCAGATCCCCTAAGCAGGAGCATGCCTGGAAGGCTCAAGGGCCGGCAAGGGGGCCCCTGTGGTTGGAGCCTGGCAAAGGGAAAGGAGGGTGACAGGAGATGAATGTGAAAAGGCTGGCATGGCCAGCCCATCCTGTGGGGCTTTGTGTGCCGTGGTGAGGCTCTAAAATGGGATTAAGAGTGGTTGCTGTCCAGGCTGGTGAAATGAAAGGTTCAATGTGTGTAATCACAGCGCAGACGCTTTCTAGCCTTCTGTTGTCCATAAATGGTGACTCTCTTGGCCCTGGTACTCTTGCTACCAGACCTGCCAGAAAAGGCACACATTTATGTTCCCTCAGATTCACACTGCAAGTTCCCAAGAACAGGAATTACCATCAGAAAGTTGAGCACTAATGCTACAAACCCTCACAGGTACTCAAGGTCTAGGGAAATAGGTGCTTGTGGGGAATACACGGCACTTTTAGTAAACTCCAGGGAGCTAGGAAGATCCAAATGAAGAAGAAATGGGAAGAGCCCCTTTGTGTTTTCTGGAATGGAGGGGGTGTTCCATTCTGTTGCTCGTGCTGGTGCCCTGACGAGGGTCCCCCTTGTGGTGGTGGGGCGGGGGAAGAGGCGGCTGACCGGGGCCAGGAACTGACAGGAAGCAGTATCTGATATATCTAAATGCAATGTCATGGCTGTTTCTATGTATTCTCCAGTCATTTAAGACACCCATAAATTAGTCAAGGAAAATGTCTAAGTCTAGGAGATTTCTAGCTATTTTTCTAAATGAACTCATCAGCTGGTCCAGTCATCTGAGACCTCATACCTCTCACCAATAAACCCTACAACCATATATGGACCCAGTACACAAAAGTGCTCATGTACACATGCTCTATGTCACGTGTATAAAGTGTGTCACATATATAAATTAGTTCATTAATAAACATTTATTTAGCACCTCTGTGTGCCAGGCACTCTGTGACATGCAGGGGCACAACAATGAGTGATACAGAAATTGCCACGGTCTGCAGTAGTGGGTAAGACAGGTATCAGGTCTGAATAAGCATGGGGCCCACGATAGGGAATTACCAGAAGGGTACCCCTGGGTTCAACGGGGCAAGTGGCCTCATCTGAAGCCCAAGACCTGCTTTAAAGATTCCTATCCCCACACAGGGGACCATCTTTGAAAAACTAGTACTTTCCAGATGCCTAGGAGTAACAAGAAACATAAGACAAGGCTCCTGATCTTAAGGAGCTTAAATCTCCCTGGAAATACATGATATACATAAAATAGTCTTTTCAAAACCCCATATTTTGACCTAAGGGTCAAAGGTCTTGACCTTGCCTGACCTTAGGGATGATGATCATATCTATGTGTTTGTTTTTTTTTTAAAGATCTTATTTATTTATTCGACAGACAGAGATCACAAGTAGGCTGAGAGGCAGGCAGAGAGAGAGGAGGAAACAGGCTCCCCTCTGAGCGAAGAGTCTGATGTGGGACTCGATCCCAGGACCCTGAGACCATGACCCGAGCCAGAGGCAGAGGCTTTAACCCACTGAGCCACCCAGGTGCCCCCATGCAGATTTTTAATACCATCTTCTTGCCATCGGCACCCACCACTGCTCTTATATGTCTACCCACTACATTCATCACGGGGTGGGGGGCACCTTTCTTAAGCATTTGTAAACTATCAAGATCCTGCATCTTCTAGAGTGTCCAATGGAAGAGGAAAGGCAGTCAGGGAGGGGGCAGACCCTTTGCCATGCCAAACATAAAGGGGAATGCTTTTAGTAGCCCATTTTAAAGGGTCCCCTGCAGGGCCAGACTCTTCTGTGTATTGTGATTCAACTCCATTTGATATAAAATGCCAGATGCTGTGTGTATGTGCCTGTATGACAGAACAAGACAAGGAAACTGGAAATTAAAGTCACAGCCATCTTGTGCTGGGCAGAGGTTTGTATAGGATGCTATGGGTATACAGAAAAGGGAAATTTCATCTAGTCTGGAAGCTAGGGGTCCTTCCTGGAGGCACAGCATAGGGGAGTCCTATCTTGAAAGATTAGTAAGAGTTAGCGAGAAAGAGAAGAGTGTGAGGGTTGTTCTAGAAAGAGCAAATGGCAGGTATCTAGTACAAGGAGCATAGGGGAGATGGCAATGGTTTCCATTTTGCCAGAGAAAAGAGTGCCTTGGAGGAGGATGGTGAAATGGGAGAATAAGCAGCAAGAGGTCTTGAAAATCAAGGAAGAAGTTGTTCAAGAACAAAGTCAATAGTAAGTGGCCCAATGAATAGGGCCCCCCAAAATGTCCACAGTGTTTGGGAACTAGAACAGGATTGATGTGCTCAGGGAAGGGGTGGGCACTGAAGCCAGACTGCAGTGGCTAAAGGGTAAGTGGGAGGCGAGCAAGGGAATACAGAGGTCAGCAACTCCTCCAGGAAGTGGGGCCAGGGAAGGGGAAAAACAAAATAGGGACACCAACAGGTTTTTTCAAAATGACACACAGGTTTGAACATGTTTAAATGCTGAGAGAAAGGGGCCAGCAAGGAAGGAAGACTCAGCAGGGAGAAAACCACTGAGTCAGGGTTTCCCAGCCAGAGCATCTTGCAAATCCAGAAACCTGGTAAGCAATTCACCTTGGCACGTCACAAGGAAAGAGACAGGTATAAACACACATAAAAGGGTAGGCGTGCAGGAATCTGAGAGATTTCCTGTCTGAGGACTGTTTTCTTTACAGAGCAGGAGCCAAGGCAATGTGCTATGTGTGAGGTGGAGAGGGGAACACAGGGGACTGCAGACTGACAGACTTTGATGTGGAAATCACATCTCTGAGGGATGGGCGCTGTTCAGGCACCTATGTGAAGACTGCCAGGCACTCCCGACTCAGTTATGGGGGGGTCCATGGGGCCATGGCATATCGGGGATTCAGCTGTGAGATGGTCTCCATGGCTCAGCCCTCCAAAGGTAACAATGGAGGTGCTAAGGCGAGGGCTTCATGGGCAAGATCTGAAAAAGGATAAAGGACCGAGGAAAGGTTTCCATGGTGGGCCATGTCTTCTAGCTGGGGAAAGAGAATGGACAAAGCCATTTAGTAGATGATGGAACACTGGACAAGTTCAGGGGCTCCAAGTCTGATCAGGAATAGCAGGAGAAAGTCATACAAGGCTAACTAGATAGAACCCCATAGTCAGAGTGGTTGGGAAATAGTCTTCCCAAATACCTAATTCCTTACATTGTGTTGAGGACTAAGGCTCAGCCACAAATCCTCCAAGTCCACTGATGGGAGTTCATAGAACTCAGATGTCAGCAACACAGTGGTTAACTCTGTATGGGCAAGTATATTTTATTTCCCGAGTTGATAAACTAATGAAAGATTCATCACCATATCGACACTGTCAAATAATTTTTTTTTTTTTTTTTTTTTTTTAGAGAGAGAGATTAAGCAGGAGAAGAGAGGCGGAGGGAGAGAACCTGAAGCAGGCTCCACACTCAGCACAGGACCCAATGCAGGGCTTGATCTCAGGACCCTGAGATCATGACCTGAGCCAAAATCAAGACTTAGATGCTTACCCCTCCGAGCCACCCAGGCACCCTGACACTGTCAAATAATTTTTAACTGATTTAAGCTTGAGAGACGAAGTGTGTCTGTGTGCGTGCACATACACACACACAATGAGTGGTCTACTGGACAAAGTTCTCCACTGTGAATCTCTTCCTACAAATTCTGCCCTCACTGGACGGTAGAATTTTCTTACTGGGCAGAATGAGGCAGTTCACACACTCCCTGGAAGACACCTATATTCTCTCATTCATTATACATCTTTATGACCTGTTTCGATTTCTGAAAGTAAAAATCAGAGTAGGTTCTAGAGCCTAGAGCCACAAACTCTGGTTTTGATTTCCTTCTTCCATTACTGCTGCCGCCATTTTGACTTGGGATCTTAGAACTGGAAGAGACCTCAGAAATCACCTTGTCTGGTGTCAACATATAGGAGTCCACAGTGATGGGTGGCTCTCCTAATGGCACATTGGCAGTTGGCAGCAGGACTGACCCTAAGCCCAGGGTCCCTCACTGCTCTTTCTGTCCCTTACCTCCGAGTGGACGCTCCCACAGTCATACCTACCTTTAGCCTCTTCCTGAACCTAACCACGCCCTCCATTTAAACTGAAGTCAAGGCTCATGAAGGAACAGATCCAAAGTCTCCATTTCTTTGGGCATCACTGACTGTTCTGACACCCACAAGCACCCCAGGGCAGCACAGTAGGGTCCTGAGTGTGGGGCTCCACCAGGACTGAGGGGAAGAGCCCTGCTTCTGACAGGCCTCCCTCCCCTACTCTCCCACCCAGTGCTCAAGCCCCCCAAGTCAGGTAGCAGCCTGTTCCCTGCAGGTGGTGATGGGTCGCGGACCAACCCTCCCCCCCACCACCGCCCCGCTCCACCTCCTACCCTAGGTTCTTCCGTCTGCACCTCTACGGACCACACCCTTCAGCAGCCCCAGAGGGACTTAGGCTGAAGGCTGCCCAGGCTCCATCCCACAGACCATTTGTCACTCTTTTGGTGTCACTCACAACCCAGACACCCCAGGCAGTTTTCCCTCGCTCCTCCGGAGCACAGCCTCATAGGTGGAGCAAGAAGATTCCATTTCAGGGTGTGGAAAAGCAAGGAATGGGGCCCGAGGCGGCTCTACGGGGACTGATCTTGAGGGAAGAAGGAGGTGCCACCACAGAGACCTGTCACCGGCCAGAGCCCAGAAGCCCTTTCAAGTGGGTCCAACTTCAGGCAGATACCAGGTGCAGCCTGGTATATATACCCATCACCAGACCCATTCCACAGGGCAGCTGGGAAACCCACGGTCATTTCAGAAGAAGGAATCAAGGCACGTGCAGTTCAAACATGACCTCAGTGCAGGCCTGAGTTTCACTCGCCTCCCCCAGGGATTAGTTCAGTGAAAAAAGGTGTGCTTTTCTTTTTAAAAGTCTGCATTTCTGGGTGGGACGGAGCATGAGCAGAAATGAAGTGGGTGAGATTAGCCGGGCCCATGACGCAGACGCGGTTACCCTCTCTCAGCCTCCCCTCCATCCCAATGACCCTAGAAAGTTACACCACACCTGTTAGCCAGCAGATTCGGGAACTCGAATGAAGCAGAGTTTCCATAAGAAGAGTCATGAGAGGCCCCCTTGAAGGATGCCCTGCGGTTTCTGTGTACCTGCCCCCACACACGTACACACCCCCAGCCCGGTGTCTGGCTCACTGTTGCCCCACACATGGTCTGCTACTATTAATAGCTCGAGTGCGGAACAATTTACTGTTTCAAATATAAATGAGTGAGAATTCAAGGTTATTGCCTATCATAACAGCATTCTGACTCATTGCATTCCAACACGCTTTCTTGAGACAGGCAGAGGGGCAACACTAAGCAGCATGCCAGGAATGTCACACAGGTCTGGCCACGTGAGCATGTGGCCTGTGTCACTGTCACCCACTGTGAGTGCCCCTGGGGATAAAAGGCTGAGAACTTCCTGCCAGACATTTTAATTCTGGAGCTGCATTAAATCCAATAAACAGGATCTTTAAAAACAAAAACAAAAAAGCAGGATGAGCACCATCTCTGTCATCCTGGGTTAATGACGGAAAAGTCTAGCACATATACTAAAACTGGAAGAAAAGTCTGAAATGATGAAGATGGAAGGTGCTAATGAGGCCCTGAACCATCATATCCCCGTTTTCTCAGACCCATTCTTCCCCAAGCGACATGTAGGGGCCCTACAGGTTCCATACATTGTGCAAAAACCAGACCAACACCAGCACCACAGAGCAGGGACGGGAGGCCCTCCCGTGTATGAGACCCTCCCTGAGAGCTAGCTCCCTGGAGCTGCCCCATAATACTGGAAGGTGGCGGCTAGGATTATCCCCATTTTACAGAGGACGAAATGCCAAGTTCAGAGTGTCTAAGGAATTTGCGCTGGGTCCCGCCTGAGACAGTTTAATTCTCGGAACGGTGATCCACGCTGTGCACTGTCACACCTGGCAGACCACATTCGTAACCACTGCACTGCTCAGCCTCCCCAGGGACAAGCTGCAGGGCCTGAAACCCACACTGACTGCTTGAATGGAGCTCCCTCAGCCAGAAAGGCCTCTCCGTTACTCCTCCACTTAAAACCCAGTGCGTGCTCTCAGGCTTAGTCTCCACTCCTCTCGCTGGGCCACGCCTCCCCGCTGAGAGCCAACACTCCTCGGTTCTCCTCCAGCACCCTGTAGAAATCTCGGTGTAGCCCTGTGGTCAGCCATGTACTGTACCAAGCATTTCCCTGTCTGCACAAGAACAGCCTCCTTTTACCCTTGGAGTTCTGTGCGAAATCTGCAGGCAGGAGAGGGCCATCCTTAAAGATATTCCAGACACACTTTACCTCTCAGTTCACATACCACATCCTGGACCTGGGTTTAGGGCACGGTGTTTTGCACACAGCAGGTGCTCAGTGTGTGTTTGTGGAGATACAGAGGGATTTAACAGAGCAAATATGGCTTTGGAGTAAAACAGAATTTTCTTACTGATACCTCAACACTCTCACTATCTAGCTGTGTCACCTTGGACAAGTTTTTGGAGGTATGTGCACATGTCACCTAGTGGATGATGGGTCCAATGAGATACTGCCTGGGCCTCAACCTGCCGGCACCTTTTACACTATTCTTGTATTATCTTCACTGAATCCTAAAGCTATTCTGACCACATCTGTGCGAAGATACTGTGTGAACATCAAGGGGAATGAAGATACCCGAGACACTACCGCCCCCTCCAGAAACTCATAAACAGTAAAAGGAGATAATATTTAAGTGTCCACCCAAGAGAGTAACAGGAAAGGTGTCAAGAGTCAATATACAACCGATTGCCAAATAAATATTGTCAGTAATAATTACGACGAGTTCACAGGGAAATCAAAACATTCTGTGCTAGGGTGTCAAGGAAATCTTTCAAGATAAGGTTGGCTCTGAGTGGAGTCTGAAGGATGAATATGAGCCAGAGAAATGGAAATGGAGGGGAGAGAGGATGTCTCCCCTGGCAAAGGAGAGAGGGGAAGCTCAGGCTTAGACCTTCTCAGGGCACAGTATCTGTGGACAGGATTAACAGACTGACCACCTTCGGGGACAGAAGGGGGATACACCTGAGAAGGAGCGCTGAGGGGGGCGCAGGAATGCCACAGCCCCCCCCCCCCCAAGAAGCCTCGAGCACATGCTCTGTTGAACTGACACTCAGCCCCAGCCCACAGTTACCAGGCAAGAAACTGGGACCTGTGGTTGCCAGATAGCCTGATGTTTTCCTTTTTCTGGAGAAGATGGAAATCTCAGTTTCTATGCAAAATCCTGCTATTATGAAATGTTTGTAACAAATATGAAAAAAATTTAACAACACTCTGCGGGCGGGCCAAAAAAATCCTGTGCGCAGGCTGGAATCAATGTATAGAGCACTGTTGAGAATTTCTGCTATTGGAGATGGTGGGAAACAGCGTGGAAAGATACAGTGTTACTACTTGGATGCCAGGCTAAAAACACTTGGACTTTTTCCAGAAAACAGAGGACCATGGGAAAATGCCAGCACCCCTTCCACTTAAAAGAGTCCCCAAAGGGAAAACAATGGGAAGTTACTTTGTTGGGTGTAATTTTTATCATCCCACGTTTCTCCTATTCATCTAAGTGGTTTGCCTAAGAAATCAACTTTACTTATCACTGTGATAATGAACTCTGCTTTGTTTACTTGTGAAGGCATGTCCGTAATTTTAGACCAGTCCCTAATCTTAGTTTAAATGCTTTAGCTTTACTGGTGGCTCTGTGCCTTAAAAACTTCATCAGTAAATGGAAAGGCTGAATTAAGTCAGATAATATTTAAGGTGCCTTCCAGTTCTAACAGTCTAAGAGTCTAGAAGAATGTCAATTAACTCTTAAAGGGTCTGTACTAAAAATATGCTATACATTTTAAAATACAGCAGTTTTATAGTTTCCAAAAGGTGTTCTTAATTTCATTTACTCTTTTTTAAACACCCTATTATTTCAATGACCCCTCAGAGAACAAAGCTGAGGCTCAGGCTGGTTCGGGGCCTTGCTCATGACTCTGCCCAGTTCAGCTACAGAGCTGGAGTCCAACCCACGTTCTAACTTTCTGTTCCACACTCTGCACCCAATGGCCTCTGGCACTAGAACCTCAGAGAGAGGACGGAAATGATGTAAGCCCTAAACACTCTTATGGGTGATGGTCTTGGGTTCCTGAGGACCACTTCATGGATCTTTGAAAGCAGCCTGACTTCCCTTCTTAATTCAGGTTGGTGGGACAGAAGGGGTGGGGGCGGGGGGCATGGGAGAAACCCGCACCTGTCCTTACCTTAGCCAGGAGGCAGTCTTCCAAGTCTCCTGCAGTCGGGGATTTCATGGCTTCTTGTTCAGTCCTCAGTGGAGCAGCAACATCTTGGTTTTTCCGTCAGTGGAGGACAACACTTGCAGGTTGGTTTCCCAAGAATGTTAGTCTCAGTGCTAAGTTTCTTTGAGAAGGTGTACATGGACCAGAGGCTGGCCTTCCCAGGTCTTCCCTCCAGCTCTCACTTCCACACTGGGAGCATCTCTCTGTCATCTTTTGGGAATATATATATATATTTTTTTTAAAGAAAAGGAATTTAAAAAGAAGAGCTGATGAAATTGAAACTGAATTTGAGTCCAACCTAATTTGACTCGATTTAGCTCTACTGATGGATGCTTTGACCGAAGGGCAATTTCCCAAGTTGTATTTCCCACTCAAATACTTAAAAGCTTCATTCAAGATAAAAAAGCTCTGTAGTTGGCTTCTTCCCCGCCTTTTAAGGTTCTTGTCCCAACACGAGATGCACCTTGAAGCCCAGTATCTTATAACTCCTTGTTCTTACGCTGTTGACAGTAAATATTCCTTGCTCTCCAATCCAGAAAATCCCCCAGACTGATTTACCTTCTTTACAATAAACAAATAGGGAACTGCCAAACTACCAGCCAGGCACTCGCCATTTGCCTACAAACAAGTGATTAGGTCTCATCAATCAGATCCAGGCACAATAATTTGCAGGAGGAAAACACACACACACACACACACACAGACACACACAGACACACACGCATACACACGCACACACGCACACACGCACACAGGCACACAGGCACAGATAGAGAAAGGCACGCACACCCAGGAACAGCAGGACAGGAATCCTTCAGCTCACCTGCTGACCTTTAAATATAATCTCCCTCTTCCCACTTGAAAGCTGGCAGTAAAAATAAAGTCAGTGTAAACAGGCCCCTCGAGAGTCAAGGAAACACTCTTGTCTGCTTTTGCCAGCAAAACCATGTTGGAAAACAGCTCAGGCAGTAAGTTCCCAGTCTGACTGGCTGGGGCCAGTTTTATTAAAGAAAAAAAAAAAAAAATTTCACAATGGCCTGATCTCCCTGAAGCTGGTAAACATCGGAGAATGCTGTCGGATGATCTAAAGAAATTGCGGCACTTCCGGGAGCCCTGCTCACTTCTAAGCACTGTTCCGAGCAAAGGTCTTTTCCAAACCCACCTCTGAGAGCTCAGCCTAGGTGCCTCAGACACTTCGCTGTCGGTAGCCACTATATTTGCATATCTCCGTGCTGTGCCCCGGGTTGAAAGCCACACGGGAGCTCCCTGCTCCGCCCACCTCATGAATCCCAGCCTTCACGCCTGCTGCTATAGATCCCTTCTGTGACACACTGCAGTCAGCTGAAATAGTCTATGTAAATATTGCGAAGCTCCCCTCCTCAAAACTGCCTTGATTTTCCATCTCCTTCTCTTTGTAACCCAGTCTCCTTCATTTGATAGCAGATGCTCCCGAATATTTCAGAATCTTCTTCTCTAGGCTTATCACTGGTCAGTCATTCCAAACTCCGGTTTTTCACAAACGGAGCACAGAGCCTGCCTCTTGGAATTTCCTGCAATCCAGAATCCTCTCTCCACCTCATTTTCAGTTTCACCAAAGTCCTGCTGGTCGTCCCCTCCACCCCCACCCCACGCTCTGGGGTTTTGTCCTTTACTGCCGCTTCACTGTAATCATTAACTTGGGATTCCCGGTCCTCTGGGGGGGACCTTTCCTACAGCTCTCAGCTTCCCCCCAGACACCTGTCATCAGATACACAAACTTGCATCATTCTGTGCCTGGGGCCCTCCTTCCTCCATGGCCCCAGCCCTGCCACTGATGGGAATGCTGAAACTGCGATTCTTCTCTCGCTAGGGCTCAGTGATGCTTCCGGGGTGTGAACAGGGAGACCAACCGGCAGGCCACCTGTAGATCCTGGGAGAAGGAAGAAGTCTGTGCTCAGGCTGGCTCACGACATTCTAATTTTACCTGGATGCCATACCTGGCAATCAGAAGGTTATATAAACCCAATCAGTTCTCTACTCCCTGATTGAGTTCCTCATGGGCAAAGTTTCCAACAGGAGGACAGTCCCACAGTGGGGCCCTCTGACAGATTGGCGAAGAAGACCTTTCTTTGTAGATAGAGATCTCTGGCTAAATGGCTTTTGGATTAGCAAATATTTATTGAGCAACAGGCTGCCGAAGGCACTATGTTGGGCCACAGAGCGGGATTCAAAGTCAACTCAGATTCTCCTCCTTTCTGGGGAAATAAATATTCTCATTTCTCATGACTCATACCAAATGCCAGTACGAACCTGTAAACCAGCTTTGGCTCCATTTCTGTTGTGAGGGCTGAGAAATTATTTTTTAAAGTCAGTTTAGTGAGGTATTCAAAACCCTAAACGAACAATATGAAAGTCCTAGGAAGATAATGTCAGCCCTGATTCACCAACAGAAGTGTTTGCTCTTGACTTACAATGGCTACAGTTTTCATTCCAAGGTGAAGGGTTGGCTTGATCCAAATCAACCTTAAATACACAAATATGTTAAAGTTCACCAAATATGTTAAATACACAAATATGTTAAAGTTCACAAATATGTTAAAGTTAACACAAATATGTTAAAGTTTACAAACTCTGACATATTTTTCAAAAATTTCCTTTAATCCTAGGGTGACTCAAAGCTAACAGATCCAAGAACCCAACAGAGAAAACTGTCCATGCCACGAGGAAGCCCCCAGCAGTGAAGGCAGTGATCCCGTCTGTTCTGGATCCGCACCGCGGTCCAGTGCCTAACACATGATTGATCCTCAGTAGTGATGAAAATATGATTGCATTATACATGAAAGTGACCTCATATATAAGATATTTGGAGATGCATGAGATCACTTTATAAATTATACGTTTAATTTCATACATGCACCTGTGACCTTTTAAATTACTATCATCTTTTATAGAGGCCTATTATAAAAGAACTTAGCATAGTATCTTGCACATGATAGGATCTCAATAAATATCTGTTTCCATACTCCATTTTCCTCCCGGGAAGGGGATGTGAGTAACCATCCTGGTCTTATCTCAGGGGTAAGATCTTTCACTGTATTGGTCTTCAGATTCCCATCGAAAAGCTAGTCTCCTTTCCGGCATACCAGAAATGGCAACTGAGATAGTTTGAGCTTGATCTTTGTCTAATCTAAGTTCAGAGGCCGATGGTCCCAACTCAAATGCCTACGTGGGTGGGGAAGGTAATAAAATAATCAGGATAGAGTAGAACAATGGAAAGGGGTGGGGCGGATGGAGGACTCAAGAATATATTCCCTATCTAGGGAGGTAGGGAGGATAGTCTAGGGGGTGTGTGTGTCTGTGTGTACTGAAACAACACTGTACTAACAAATACTGGACAATACAAAACCCACCTCTGCACTCTGTACTCCTGAAATACTAATATCATTGCAGTCCTCTGGAAAATCATGGACATCTTCCCTGGCCCTTTCATAGGCAAAGCTCTCTGCTTGGGTACTCTCCTACTCTCCCCTACCTCCTCCCCCCCTTCACTAGGCCAACTCAGATACAGACCTTCTCTGATTCTCCAGGCTGAGTAGGGGACTCTATGTCAGTGCTCCTAGACCACTTGCTGGTTTACTTGTATCTATCACCAGTTGTACTGTGTACCCTTTCCTCATTCTTCAGTCTCATCCTACCTAGAGGCAGAAGATAAAGTGAGAAAAGTAAAAGGTAAATAATGAGTAAATGCTCATTCATTCAATTTGGGAGGACCATTAATCATAGTAGAAAGGGAATCAGATAAGGTCACTTAAAAAAAAAAGAAAAAAGAGTTTAGGGATGCCTGGGTGGCTCAGTGGGTTAAGCCGCTGCCTTCCGCTCAGATCATGATCTTAGGATCCTGGGATGGAGCCCCCACCCCCGCATTGGGCTCTCTGTTCAGCAGGGAGCCTGAATCCTCCCCCATCCCCACCGCCTGCCTCTCTGCCTACTTATGATCTCTGTCAAATAAATAAATAAAATCTTTTTTTAAAAAAAAAAGATTTTATTATTTGTCCAAGAGAGGGACAGAGACAAAGATAGAGCACAAGCAGGGGTTGCAGCAGGCAGAAGGAGAAGCAGGCTCCCTGCTGAGCAAGGAGGCTGAAATGGGACTCGATGCTGGGATTCTGACCTGAGCTGCAGGAAGCCACTTAACTGACTGTGCCACCCATACCTCCCCAGATAATGTCCCTTTTAAATGCTGACTTCGACTCAGAAAGAGCAGGGCAAAAGGATAAGATATGAAAGAAGCCACTATTCGTACTCCCTTTGGCAGCACACATACTAAAGAAGCCACTATTCATAACCTAAAACTGTCCGGACGGCTGAAAAAGTGTTCAATAATTAGAAGATGCCATGTGGATCTTGGAATCCAAACACCCATGTGTCTTCGGACAAGTAATGAGTCCATCTGGCCATGTCAATAAAAAGTACATTATTTCTTAGCTGCAAGTGTTATCCTAATACATCCAGAAAGAGAAGTCCTCCAACTTCAGCTTGAAGGGAGAAAACATGTTTACTTAACACCCATGACTCTACCACTTGTATCAAAAGAAATATGATCAAAAAGAAATGTGATCAAAAGAAATCATTAGTGCTACCAACCCCAGCTTTCTGTGCAGCAAAGACAACCTATTTTAGTTACAGAATGGCATATATATTAAACGATCCCCGCTTGGGCCAGGGGAGAGGAAAGGAGGCTATCTAGAAATGTTTCCATCTCTCTGTGTGTCCATCCATCTATATTTCTGTGCACTGGAATGTCATTCTAGATTTTCCTCATTCAAAGGAATGATTTTCCTCATTCAAAGGGCCCATGCTGAAAGGCAACCCAGAAATGTATTTTTAACAGATACCAGTTGTTGATGTAATAAAACTCCTGCTATGCCTTATATGACAATTTATTTTCAAATAAAATCGTAAAACATGTTTCCATTTTCCTATTATCCTGCCTGGGAAGCAGAGTGGTATTTTCATCTGAAACTTTTCCTTAAGTCAGGGTATAGCTTCCTTCCCTCTGCGCTGAGTTATGGGAGTCTGGCCCATTTTTCTGTTGACAGCACAATGGACACACTGCGAGGAAGAGTCTCTAAGGAAGAAGACATTTAGTTTTGTTAACCGGTTACACCGTGAACTTAACTGGTAACTTTACCGATCCGCCCAGCTCAGTTTCCATCATGTCTGAGCCAGGAGGTGGCAGGACAAAGGTAGGACAGGAGGGCTCAGTCACTGCTAGCTCTCGGGCACACAGGGGACTGCCTTGTCCCTCATCCACCCTCTACTGCTCATGACACATGACAAATATTTCTGGCTTGGGTTTTTAAAATTGTTTTAGTTAAAAGATACAGATAGAAGATACAGACATGGAGATCAATGGAACAAAATAGAAACTCCAGAAATAGACTTACACAAATACAACATTTGATCTTTGACAAAGTGTAAAAACACAGTTCAGTGGAGGAAAGATGTTCTTTTCAACGAATGGGTATTGGAGCAATAAGTTATCTTTAAGGAAAGAAAGAAACCTTAGTATAAAATTCACACCTTGCGTAAAGATTAACTCACAATAGATCATAGGTCTAAATGAAAAACATAAAACAATAAAAGTTTTAGAAGAAACACAGGATAAATCCTTGTGACTGGGGTTAGGCAAAGAGGTCTTAGGAATAACACCAAACAGATGATCCATTAAAAAAAAAAAAAAAAAAAGAACAACAACAACAATAAAAAAAAAAACAACAACAACTGATAAACTGGACTTCATCAAACTTAAAAACTTTTGTTCTTCCAAAGATACTGTTATGAGAATGAAAAGACAAGCTAAGGACTAGGAGAGAAATATCTGAAAACTGCATACTCCATAATGGACTTGTATCCAGAATATACAAAGGATTCTCAAACTCAAGAGCAAGAAACAAATAGCACAATTAAAATATGGGGGCGGGGGGTGCGTGCCTGGGTGGCTCAGTGGGTTAAGCCTCTGCCTTCAGCTCAGGTCATGATCTCGGGGTCCTGGGATCAAGTCCCGCATCCGGCTCTCTGCTGGGCAGGGAGCCTGCTTCCTCCTTTCTCTCTCTCTCTCTCTCTGCCTGCCTCTCTGCCTACTTGTGATCTCTCTCTGTCAAAAAAATAAAATCTTTTAAAAAAAATATGGGGAAAGAACTGAAATAAACACTTTACCAAAGAGGATATAAGAATGGCAAATAAGCACATGAAAAGATAATCAAAATCATTGACCATTAGAAGAATACAAATTAAAAACACAATAAGATACCATTTCTTACATACTTTTGAATGGCTAAAATCTCACAATATCAAGTGCTGACACATATACAGGGCAACTAGAACACAATACAGTTCTGCTCAGAATGTGAAATTGTACAGCTACTCTGGAAAATGGCATGGTGACTTCTCAAAAAGCTAAATATAAATTTGGCCCCAGCAATCCCACAGTGATGTTTATAGCTGGGGGAAATGAAAACTTGGATTATATGAAAACCTATATGCAAACATTTGCAGCAGCTTTATTTGTGATAGTCAAAAGCTGGATATCCCCCCAAAGTTCCTCAACAGGTAAATAGATAAAGAAACTGGAACTTGCCCACCAAACTACTGTGCAACAACAAAAAGCAACAAACTACTGATAAACAGAACATGAGTGACTGAAATATACCATGCTGAGTGAAAGAGCCCAATGTCAAAATGTTACATACTGTATGATTCCATTTATTTGACATTCTGGAAAATTCTCAAAAAAAAATCAAGCTATAATGATGGAGGACAGATCAGTGGTTGTCAGGGTGTTTGGGGTGAGGTGAGGATGTGACTACAAGCAGATAGCTGAGGCAACTTTTGGGCTGGTGGAACTGTTCTGTATCCCAATTTGGGTGGGGTTTTCTTGAATCTCTATATATGTTAAAATTCACAGAAATTTTCACCAAAAAAAGTGTTACCATAGGTAATTTTTAAAATACAGAAACCCAACCATATTGATCATAATGGAAATAAAATCAAGTTACCAGATTCCTCATAATATATTCTGTTATTTTATTGAAAATAGATAAATATTCTGTAAAGTAACCAAATAGTGCCTTTCTTTAAAAAGACTTTTTTTTTTTAGAGCAGTTTTAGGTTCACAGAAAAATTGAGAGAAGGTGCAGAAATTTCCTATAGATCCCTCCCCACTCCCCTCACATTCACAGCCTCCCCCATTACCAACATCTGCCACCAGAGTAGAGATTTGGGCAGCTGATGAACGTCATTATCACCCAGTCCATAGTTTATATTGTGTTTCACTCTTGGTATTGTATCTTCAGTGTTGTTAGATTTAATTTGCTCATTTAAAAAAATTTTTAATTGTTGACCTAGGGTTTGCAATATAACTTACAACTAATTCAAGTCTACCTTCAAATAACACTATACCACTTTATGGGTGGTATGAATACCTTATAACAACAAAGTTATCCTAATTCCTTCCTCCCATCCCATCTCTCCCTGGTATCATTGCTATCATTCATTTTACTTGCATATAAGGACACATAAATAATACATACACATAGAATATACATAAGCATACATAATTGAATACATTGTTTTTTGTTTTTAAAGATTTTTTTTTTTTATTTATTAAAAAGAAACAGATAGTATGAGCGGGAGAAAGGAGAGAGAAGGAAGAAGCAGACTCCTGGTTGAGCAGGGAGCCTGACATGAGGCTCATTCCCAGGACCCTGGGATCATGACCTGAGCCTAAGGCAGACACTTAACGGACTGGGTCACCCAGATGCCCCAATTGAATACATTGTTGCTATTATTTTGAACAAACTGTTTTCTGTTAGCTCAGTTAAGAATAAAAAAATAAAAATTTTAACTAATGCTATTAAAATATCTCTACTACCCAAAGCAATTTACACATTTAATGCTATCCCTATCAAAATAGCAACAGCATCTTTCACAGAACTAGAACAAACAATTTTAAAATTTGTATGCAACCACAAAAGACCCTCAATTGCCAAAACAATCTTAAAAAGCAAAGCAAAGCAAAGCTGAAAACATCATAATTCTGGACTTTAAATTACATCACAAAGCTGTAGTAATCAAAACAGTAGGGTGGTGGCACAAAGATAGACACATAGATCAAAAGAACGGAATAGGAAACCCAGAAATGAACCCACAATTATATAGTCAATTGATCTTTGACAAAGCAGGAAAGAATATCTAATGGATAAAAGACACTCTCTTCAATAAATGGTGTTGGTAAAAATGGACAGAAATATGTAAAAGAATGAAAATGGACCATTCTCTTCCACCATACATAAAGACAAACTCAAAATGAATTAAAGACCTAAATGTAAGACCCAAAACCATTAAAGTTCTTGAAGAAAGCACAGGCAGTAATTTCTCTGACATCAGCCATAGCAACTTTTTTCTAGATAGGTCTCCTGAGGAAAAGGAAACAAAAACAAAAACAAACTACTGGGACTACATCAAAATAAAAAGCTTCTTCAAAGTGAAGGAAACAATCAATATCACTAAAAGGCAACCCTTGGAATGGGAGGAGATACTTACAAGTGACATATCTGGAAAGGATTGGTATCCAAAATATATAAAGAACTTGTAAAATCCAACACCCTAAAACAAATAATTCACTTACAATAAGGGCAGAGGACATAAACAGACATGTCTCTAAAGAAGATAGACTGATGGCCAACAGACACACAAAAAGATGTTCACCATCACTTACCACAGGGAAATGCTCATTACAATGAGATATCACTTCACGCCTGTCAGAATAGATAAAACCACAACACAAGGAACAACAGGTGTTAGTGAGGGTGTGGAGAAAGGGGAGCCCTCTGAGACTGTTGGTGGGAATGCAAACTGGTGTAGCCACTCTGGAAAACAGTATGGAGGATCCTCAAAACGTTAAAAATAGAACTACCCTACAACCCAACAAATACACTACTAGGTATTTACCCGAAGAATACAAAAATACTGATTCAGAGGGATATATGTACCCCCCCATGTATATAACAGCATTATTTACAATAGCTAAATTATGGAAATAGCCCCAGTATCCATCAATTGACATATGGATAAAGATATGTGCTATATCTATCTGTATCTATATCTGTCTGTCTATATCACAATGGAATATTATTCAGCCATTAAAAAGAATCAAATCTTGTCATTTGCAACAAGATGGATGGAGCTAGAGAGTATTATGTTAGTAAAATAAGTCAGTCAGAGAAAAACAAATACCATATGATTTTACTCATATGTGGAATTTAAGAAACAAAACAACTGATCATAGGGAGGAAAAAAAGAGACAAACCGAGAAACATACTCTTAACTATAGAGAATACACTGATGGTTCCCAGAGGAGAAGGGAGGGGCATTGTTGAAATAGGTGATGGGGATTAAGTAGTGCACTTGTGATGAGCACTGGGTAAAGTATGAAAGTGCTGAATCACTAAATTGTACACCTAAAACTAATATTACACTGTATGTTAGGTAACTGAAATTTAAATAAAAATTTAGGGAAAAAAAGTTGTTCATTTTACAATCTTCAGTGCTCTTCTTTTTCTGTATGTAAATCCAAGCTTCTGACCTATGTTATTTTCCTTCTCTGAAGAACTTCTTTTAATGTTTCTTTCCAGGCAAGTCTACCTGGCAACATAATCTCTCAATTTTTGTCTGAGAAAGTCTTCCTTTCTCCCTCACCTTTGTTTTTTGGGTTTGTGTGTGTGTGTGTTTCTTCTTTCTTTCTTTCTTTTTTATGTTGTTAGTTATGATACAGTACTTCATTAGTTTTTGATGTAGTGTTCCATCATCCATTGTTTGCATATAACACACGGTATTCCATGAAATACATGCCCTACTTAATACCCATCACCAGGCTCACCCATCCTCTCACCCCCCTTCCTCCTAAAACCCTCAGTTTGTTTCCTGGAGTCCATAGTTTCTCATGGTTCCTCTCCCACTCTGATTTCTCCCTCTTCATTTTTCCCTTCCTTCTCCTAATGTCCTCCATGCTATTCCTTATGTTCTACAAATAAGTGAAACAATATGATAATTGATTTTCTCTGTTTGACTTATGTCACTCAGCATAATTTCCGCCACTCCCATCCATGTTGATGCAGAAGTTGGGTATTCCTCCTTTCTGATGGGTGAATAATATTCCACTGTGTATATGGACAACATCTTCTTTATCCATTGATCTGGTTGAAGGGTATTTGGGCTCTTTCCACAGTTTGGTGACTGTGGCCATTACTGCTATGAATACTGGGGTACAGATGGCCCTTCTTTTTGCTACATCTGTATCTTTGGGGTAAATACCCACTAGTGCAATTGATGGGTTATAGGGTAGCTCTATTTTTAATTTTGGGGGGAATCTCTGCACTGTTTTCCAAAGTGACTGTATTAGCTTGCATTCCCACCAACAGTGTAAGAGGGTTTCCCTTTTTCTACAACTTCTCCAATGGTGGCTGTTTCTTGCCTTGTCAATTTTTGCCATTCTAACTGGTGTAAGGTGGTATCTCAATGTGGTTTTTTTTTTAGAGATTTTATTTATTTATTTGATAGAGACAGCAAGAGAAGGAACGCAAGCAGGGTAAGCTGGAGAGGGAGAAGCAGGCTCCCCACTGAGCAGGGAGCCAGATGTGGAGCTTGATCCCAGGATGCCGGGATTGTGAGCCAAGTCAAAGGCAGATGCATAACAACTGAACCACTCAGGTGCCCTTCAATGTAGTTTTGACTTGAATTTCCCTGATGGATAATGATGATGGACATTTTTTATGTGTCTGTTAGCCATTTGTATGTCTTCTTTGGAGAAGTGTCTGTTCATGTCTTCTTCCCATTTTTTGGCTTGATTATTTGTTTTTTGGGTGTTGAGTTTAAGAAGCTCTTTATAGATCTTGGATATCAGCCATTTGTCTATAGCGTCATTTACAAATATCTTCTCCCATTCCTTGAGTTACCTCTTTGATTCATTGACTGTTTCCTTTGCTATGCAGAAGATTTTTATCTTGATGAAGTCCCAAAACTTCATTTTTTATTTTCTTTCCCTTATCTTTGGAGATGTGTCTTGAAAGAAGTTGCTGTGGCTGATGTTGAAGAGGTTACTGCCTATGTTCGTTCTCCTCTAGGATTTTGATAGATTCCTGTCATATGTTGAGGTCTTTCATCCATTTTGAGTTTATCTTTGTGTGTGGTGTAAGAAAATGGTCTAGTTTCATTCTTTTGTATATAGCTGTCCAATTTTCCCAGCACCATTTATTGAAGAGACTGTCTTTTTTCCTGCTTCGTCGAAGATTAGTTGGCCAGAGTTGAGAGCCCATACCTGCGCTTTCTATTCTGTTCCATTGTTCTATGTGTCTGTTTTTGTGCCAGTACCACACTGTCTGGTGATCACAGCTTTGTAGTAAAGCTTGAAATCAGGCAAAGCAATGCCCTCAGCTTCTTCTTTTTCAACATCCCCTTGCAATTAGGGGTCTTTTCTGGTTCCATACAAATTTTAGGATTGTTTGTTCCAGCCCTTTAAAAAATGCCATTCATATTTTCATCCAGATGGCATAGAAAGTATAGGTTGCTCTGGGCAGCACAGACATTTTAACAATGTTTATTCTTCTGATCCATGAGCATGGAATGTTTTTCCATCTTTTTACATCTTTTTCAACTTCTTTCATGAGTGTTTTATAGTTCCTAGAGTACAGATCCTTACCTTTTTGATTAGATTTATTTCAAGGTATCTTATGATTTTTGTGGGTTTTGGTGCTATTGTAAATGGAACTGATTCTCTAATTTCTCTTTCTATTCTCTAATTTCTCTTTCTCTACATTGCTAGTAAATAAAAAAGCAACTGATTTCTGTGCATTGATTTTGTATCCTGCCGTATTACTAAATTGCTGTATGAATTCTAGTAATTTGGGGGTGGAGTCTTTTGGGTTTTCCACAGAGTATCATGTCATCGGTGAAAAGAGAGAGCTTGACTACTTTTCCAATTTGAATACCTTTTATTTCTTTTTGTTGTCTGATTGCTGTTCTCCTTCACTTCTGAAGGACAATTTCACAGGGTACAGAATACTATATTGGTGGTTTTTATGCTTTCAACACTTTCAATATTTCACTCCACCTGCTTTTTGTTTGCATCATTTTGGAAAAGTGAGAGATAATTCTTACCTTTATTCTTTATAGATAGGTATTTTCTCCCTTCTTCCAAAAAATTTCCAAAGATTTTTTCATTTTTTAAATTTTCTGTAATTTGAATATGACATGGCTAGATTTAGTTTTTGTTTTGTTTTATTGTTGTTGTTTTGTTTGACTCATTTGGCACTAAGTGGACTCAGTGTTCTCTGAGCTTCTTGGATCTGTGGTGTGGTATGTGCCATTTGATTGGGGAAATTCTCAGTCATTATTGTTTCAAATATTTCTTCTTCTTATTTCATTGTTTCTTCCTGTGTTCTCATTACATGTATGTTACACTCTTCGTGGTTGTCCCACAGTCCTTAGATGTTTTATTCTGCTCTTTACAATCTTTGTCCTCTTTGATTTTCAGTTTTGGAGATTTCTATTGAGATAGTCTGCAGTTCACCGATTCTTTCCTCAGTGCATCCGGTCATGAGCACATCAAAAGCATTCTTCATTTCTCTTCCAGTGGTTTTTATCTCCAGCATTTCCTTTTGGTTCTTTCTTAGGATTTCCATCTCTCTGCCTACAATGCTTATCTGTTCTTATATGTGGTCTACTTTACCCATGAGAGCCCTTCACATATTAAGCATTATTGTTTTAAATTTCCTATCTGATACTTTCAATATTCCTGTAATGTCTGATTCTGATTGTGACTTTTGTCTTTTCATGTGCTTGTAATTTTTTGTGAAAGCTGGACATTCTGGATCAAAGGAACTGCTGTAAATAGGCCTTTAGTAAGGTGGTGCTGAGGTCCAGGGGGAGGGGAAGCCTTCTCCAGTTCTATGATTACGTTGCAGACTTTCAGTGAGCCTATGCCTCTAGACTGTGACCTTCATTAGTTTCTTAGTTTTTTCTTCCCCTCCTGAAGTGGGACAGGATGGTTAGAGTGGGCAGGAGTTGGCTATTTTGTTTTTTCCTACAGAGGGCTAAAGCTTATTGGAGTTGGGTCTTTCCCTTCTTCCAGGTTAATTCTTGGTAATACCCCAGCAGTTTAGGCTTTGGTTAATGAGTTTCTGCTAAAGGCAGGCCTTGATAAAAAGAACAGATTGTTCTGGTGTATTTAAAAATGGTTCCTTTTCCCTTCCCTGCAGGAAGCATGAGGACTTTTTTCCTGGTAATTACTGTAAGGATCTGGTAGTGATCCTAAAGGTAAATCTCACAAAATTGTGGGGGCCCCTCATGACTGGGTCACTGGAGTTTTTATCTCAGAGTTGTCTGCACTGAGCCTCCAACAGTGTGTCAACCATAGTTCAGATTTTCCTGTCCTGCTGCTGGTTCCCAGGGAGGTTTCTTTCTCCACATTTCTGCTCTGGGAAGCTGGGACTCTCTGTATTCACCTGTCTGTCTCTTCAGTTTGGAGGGAAGTGGTCTGCCTTGTGGCATCTTCTTTCCTATAAATCCAAGAAAAGTTGTTGATGTTTTTGGTCTGTTCAGCATTTTACTTGTAGTAAATGACTAACATTTACTAACATTTAGTAAGGACTCTCAAGCTACTTACATGTGGAATCAGAGATCAGACATCCAGTAGTGTCTGTTTTGAACTCTTGTTAGTTGAGCTCATGTACTGCTATTTATTAAAATGCTAGTCATGGTTTTAAACTTCAAAATCAGAAGGCTAATAAGTCAGATTGAAATAATTAAGTCTAATATTATGAGAGAAAGATCAGGAGGGTCATTTTGGACATGTAAATGTCCTATTACTGCCTTGGACAGTAACCTTTCTGAATGATACATTTTAATAACCAGGTATTCTGGAAATTTTTAAGAGGATGTAGGAAAAAGGAGGGGGAAGAAAAATATAAAATGAAGTTAATCGTTGTTATTTTGCAATGGTAGAATAATTATAGGCTTTTTGGGGTGCATTTTTAATACATTTTCTATAATGAATATATGCTATTTATAATCAGCAAAAGGTATAAATGCTACAAATTGTCATTAAAATTTTAAAAAGCTCATTTCTTGATGATTCCCTTATATTTGCTTTCTAGTTTTGCCAATATTATTCTGCATAATTAGAGAACAGTTTCAATACAAACGTTTGAAAGTAGGAAAATATTATTAGCACAGCTGTAAAGTATTTATGTCTGTGCTGGTTTTCTTTATTAAGATGTATCATGCTGATGCAGGAAAGACATAAACAGAAGAAAACAAAAATATAGGTCAGAGACAGTAAGAGAACATTCATAAATCATTTTGCAGTACATGTCTATCTTTTCAAGATAGCTATATAACTTCAGGGGCAAGCATTTGACAGAAATATTTGCAAGTACTTTGGGAAATTTTAAAAGAATCTTCAGACTACACAACCAAACTCACCACCCTCTTGCTTGGTACAAGTTCTGTGCTGGGTACCAACAACGCAAAGATCCTACCAATTCCACAGCTTCCTTCTTTTGGTAAAATTAGAGAGTCAAGGCCAAAATATAAAGAATGGTACCATCAGTCCTGTACTGATGGGTGCTCTCCAGCTGGCCCAGACAAATTGCTGCAGGGAATCATGGAGGGGAAGGCTGATAGTACACTGAGAGCACACTTAGGTGAATGCTATGAGATATGGGTGGGAGGGAGTATCTGAAGCCAGGGATATCATCTGGACAGGCATATAGGCACTGTCAGGGACTGTGGTACCAGCAGACCACCTAGAGGATGCCTGACTAGTTCAGAGAAATCACAAGACACTGAATTCAAGGCTAAGATATTTTTATTTTTCCTTGTAGGCAGTGGAGAAGTCTTTGAAGAATTTTGAACAATACACTGATATGTTAGAAACTGTTCTTTAAAGTAACTTACTTTATGGAGTGCCTGGGTGGCTCAGTGGGTTAAACGTCTGCCTTCAGCTCAGGTCATGATCCCAGGGTCCTGGGATCGAGTCCCACATCAGGTTCCCTGCTCAGCAGGAGCCTGCCACTTTCCCTGCTTGTATTTGCTTTCTGTCAAATAAATAAATAAAATCTTTTAAACAATATTAAAAAATCAAGTAACTTATTTTGCAGCTACTTGTGTATGGGATTATCCATCTCAAATGGCCTGTCAGCCTTGCAGGCAGAGAATGTGTCTGGTTCATTGTTGTCATGGGACTCAGAACTGATACTAGACACTTCAACACCAGTGTGCAAACCAGAGAAGGGTGGCCCTTTTCCCAATACTACAAGGCTAATGTTTGCTGAGCTGACCACACCAGTGTGAGCAAGACCTTCCAGAATGAAGCAGTCCACACAGAGTCTCATGGGTTGGTAAGTAGAGCACATTAGATGTTAGTCCCGCTCAGCCCTAACATAGGGATCCTTGTGCAGTGCACAACCTACCATTAGGTGGAGAACCATTACGTGGAAAACCTGAGAAGCCACACACAGGAGACTGGTTCAGAGGTGATCCCACTAAGCAGTGAACCAAGGTAAGATTAGTAGGGTTAGAAAGAAGAAGAGAGATCTGAGCAATACATAAAGTCTCTAGAACTTTGACCGGAGTGGCTGCTCTGAGAGGTCCTTGGGTAGGGTCTACCACAGTCACAGGCCTTTCCTACAAATTTGGTCCCTTCAGCTCCTCATGGATGCCTCTAGTAGAAAATTTTGTTTTCAAAGCCTTGTCTGAAGGCATTGGTTTCTCCATAGATCAACCCAGTTTCCTCTAACCCCATTTGATGGTGTTCAAGCATGAGAGCTTACTCAAGGAAGCTTTGTATCTTTGTAAAAACATCTTTGTATCTTTGTATACTTGTAAAAACCTGTCCTTGTGCTATTTAGAAAGAAACTGTGAAGGATGTGAAACAATTGGTTGTCAATAATATTCTCGTGGTGAAAAGGAAATGGTAGGGGTGGCGAGAGAGATTATTTCTCATGGGTTTCTGGGTTATCTGTGAAGACCACTTCTATCAAAGTGAGGTCCCTCTGAACCCCACACCACTCAATGTCTACTGTCCCAGAAACACTTGTTTGCCTGGTGGCATTTCTGTGTGCTCCATCTTGGTCTCTTTCATTGGTCCTTCCTCTTTCACTGGACATTTCTTTGCCAGAGTTCCTTCTAGTGTGGCCTTCTGTTTTATGTTTCACTTACTTTACATACCCATTTAGCAGTCCTACTCACACCCATGATTTCAAATGTCCCACTGCCATGCCTCTCTCGCTGATGATCTCCAGTTCACACCTCTATTCCAAACACCAGATCTTATGGTATCTTGACCATTTGGCATTTCCTTCTAGATATTCTGATTTCTCAAAATCAATATATCTAAAATCTAATTGATTAGTTTTCATCTTTTATCATGAAAGTAATATATTCTCATGGTAACAAGTGAAGCCATTTGAAATATACAAAGAAAAAGTAAGAACTCTACATTGCCTCTACATTTGTATACACATACCATTTAGGTTTTGCTTTGCTGTTTCTTTTCAGAAAAATAGGATAGTATTATACACATTTTCTCTGCATCTTGCCCCTTAACAATGTAGTATATACAGCCTCCTGAACCATGTTTGCTGCTCTACCATGTTTGCTGCTATAGACAGAATTCACTCTTTAAATAGCTATATAGTAGTCCATGTTTGCTGCTATAGACAGAATTCACTCTTTAAATAGCTATATAGTAGTCCATGGTATAAGTGTCACAACTTACTCCACTTCTGATGGGCATTCCCTTTGTTTCAAGGTTTCTGCCTGGAAACAATGCTGCAACTCATCTATATCTTCAGTAGTCTAGAGTGGCTTAAGTAATATAAGAAATTTTTTTTTTTTTTTTTTTTTTTCAAAGCTTTAGATACAGTTTAGCTGCCAAAGCATTCTGGCCTGGTCTGTTTCTTTGAAAAGTGAAAAATCTCCCTTTTTAAATATCTCCCAGCGCTACTGATATGTTTAATTTTTCTACCCCTTCTTGGGTCAGTGTTGGCAGTTTACATTTGACTCAGAAACCATCTATTTCCTCGAAATTCTCAAGTTGACTGCCATAGACTTTACATAATAATGTTCTTTTATGATTGTTTTCACTTCTTTCATACTAAATTCTTGATATTTCTCTCAAATCTGTTCTCCATCCGGTTTTATGGAGATCAGAAAAAGGACCCATCATCACCCCCAAGTTGAAGTCATCTTTGACGCTTTCCCATCCTTTGCCTTCCACATTCAATCTTCCCATCAACCCTGTCTGCCTCCAGAATAGCTCTTGGGTCTATTCATCCAACCCTGACCACCAGTCCACAGCTTTTCCACATCATCATCACATATCCCCTGGACTACACCAATATAAACCATCCCTCTTCTTCCTTACTTGTACCTTGGCACCACTTCCACACTGGGATGAGCAACTTTTTTTTTTTTTTTAATAGAAGGGGGGAAACCTGATTTTTATTACATATATATGGATGGGAGCCCCAAAGAGATATGAGACTCCTGGGGTGAGGAATCTTAAAATTTTCATTGGATCACATCACTCTCCTGCTCAAACTCTTAAATGGAATTGTACTTTTTAAATAATTTTTTTAACGATGATATTTATTTATTTGAGAGAGAGAAAGAGCACATGCACATGAGTGGAGGGAAGAGCAGAAGGAGAGGGACAAGCAGACTCCTGGCAAAACACAGAGCCTGATGCGGGACTCAACCCCACACTCCCGAAATCATGACCCAAGCTGAAATCAACAGTCAGATGCTGAACTGCTGGGCACCCTTGGAATCGCATTTTTGTGGTAAGTTCCAAAGTCCTTTTTATGCCTACCATCTTTTGTGACCTGAAGCCCGACTACTTCTCAGCTCTCATTTCTCGCCACTGCTCTTCTCCATTCCCATAACATTTTAGCTCCAATTATCTTTTGTATTTCTCTAAATGCACCAAGCTAGAAAGGATGCCTTATTTTAAAAATGCTGGTGTAAAAACTGGCTCTCTACCCTAAAAAAAATTAAGTTTCCTTCATCCTGCCTCACACCACATTTTTAAAGTAAAATAAATTCAAATTTCTTAAATCTTGAAATAAATTTTAAGAGAATATATTTAAAATCTGGCAATTGGGTTTCAATCAAGAAACCCAGAGGGCATATTGAAAATATAGATATATTTAATGATACAAACATTAAAACTGATTACGTGAACAAAGGCACCACAAAAAAACTAAGAAGGTAAATAATAGTTCGGGATAAAATATTCCACAAGGTAAATGAAGAAAAAAGGTCACTATATGTGTCAACAAAGAGCTCTCACAAATGATAAGAAAAAGATAAATATTCCAATAGAAAATATAGGCAAAGCAAAATAAAAGGAGAATCTCTCTTTTCCACATGCTCTCTCTCTCTCTCTCTCTCTCTCTCACACGCACACACACACACACACACATGCACACACACACGCACACACAATCACCACCATCAACAACAAATCAAAATGACCAATAAAATAGGAAAGACATTAAGCTCATCTTATAGTGCAGGAAATGTAAAATAAAGTAAGGAATTAAAGAAGTAATATCACTTTTTACCAATCTGACTGGCAAATGCTAAAAAGAGTAGAAAATTCTGTTGCTGACAAGGATTAGGGAGAATTATCCTTCTGAAACACTGTTAGTATAAGTATGAATCATTGTTACCTTTCTGGAAAGAATTCTGGCAATATCTATCAAAATTTTATAAAAAATATATCCCAGAAATCTCACCCTTCAGAATTCAACCCCCCCAATAAATAATCATATATAATCGTATCAGATAAAGTAATAATGATGATATCATCAATAATAATAGTTAACATATCTTAAACACATTTCATATCAGGTACTGTTTTAAATATTTTACAAATATTAAGCCACTTTATCTACACAACAAGCCAATAGAGAGATAAGTGCTATCATTATTTCCATTTTACAAGTGAGCTAGAAAATAAAAGCATAAGAATGACTATTAGAGCATTATTTATGATGGAGACAAAAGGATTGCCTATCAATGGTGGAACAGCTGAATAAAATGTGACCATCCACATCATACGACAGTGTGCAGCTAATTGAAAGCATAATTAGAATTAGTGGTTCTCAACCCTGGCTACACATAGAATCATCTGGAGAGCTTTTAAAAAACATAGGTGTGTAGACCCTCCCCTAAACCAATTAAACCAGTATCTGAGGGTAGTATATATAGGTAGTATATATATAATAACCTGGAAAAAGTATGGAAATATACAGATGTGGTCATTAGTTAAGAAATGGGATACAAATGGCTCACACGTGGGGGACAAGAGGGAGGAGGAAGAGACAGGATGGAGAGAAACTGAAAAAGAGAAAGAGGCTTTCAGCTACAGTTTACCATATAAAACAACACAAATTCTCATAGAAGTTATCTCAAGGAATGCGGTTTCAGGTAATTTTTTAAATACTTATCTGTATTAAATATATTTTCTATAACCCTACATCATTTTTATAATTAGAAAAAAGTTTCACCTTATTATTTTCTTTAAGTGATGTGTTGCTTTTAGCTCACATAATGTTCTCTGCTGGAACAAGTTCCCTTTGATTATTTGCCTGGCTAACTCTTACCTTGGAGGCCTCGGCTTCCACGTCAGTTCCTCCGAATTTGCTTGAGTTGGATTTGTTCTGTCTCACACTCAATCCTGTCCCACTGCCCTTTGCTTCTAAAGCACTTATCACAGTTTGAAATTATTTGTGTAGCTGCTAGTCTCTCTCCCCCTCCAGAGTAGAAGCCACAAGAGGCCAGGGACCAGCTCTGTTTGCTCTGCGCTGAATTCTTTGGGTCATGCCCAGTGTTAGGCACATAGGAGTCTCCAAAAATCTTGGTAACAGCTTGGATCATTTCTCTTTAATAACTTTCCACATGTTCCTACCTTGTGCTTGAATAATATTTTGTAGTTTTTAATGTCTGGGACTGTGCCTTACACCTTTTTATTCTCTTGACTGCTCAGTAGATCTATCTATGGCTGATTGGATATGTTGCTGATCCTTGTTTCCCTCAGGAGCATCACCATTTTCCTTTATATCATGCCCACTGCTGCTGCCACTTTCTCCTGTTGCTCTAGGAGAAAGACAAATTGGGATGAGGATCCCAACCATCCCAGAGGTTTCAATTCTTTCAACTATACTTCAGCAACTTTGATTATAATTAGATGATCATTAGTTGTCATGTAGATTACAGTTCCCTTTCTTTGTGAGCTTCCCTCTCCCCAGCTCCCCAGTGGTAGAGTTTCCCATCCCATCTTGGTATGAACTGAATTATGTCCCTCCCAAATTTATTTGTTAAATTCCTAACTCCCAGTGCCTCAGAATGTGACTGTATTGGAGGCAAGACCTTTCAAGAGGTAATAAAACTAAAATGAGACTTTCTGAGTGGGCTTTAATCCAATCTGACTGGTGTCCTTTGCAGAAAAGGATAGAAACCAGGATGTCTGCATGAAGAAAAGGTCATGTGAGAACACACAAGAAGGCAGTCATCTGGAAGGAGCCTCAAGAGAAACCAACCCTACTGGCACTTTGATCTTGGACTTCTATCCTCCAGAACTG
This sequence comes from Mustela erminea, assembly GCF_009829155.1. Taxonomy (NCBI): domain Eukaryota; kingdom Metazoa; phylum Chordata; class Mammalia; order Carnivora; family Mustelidae; genus Mustela; species Mustela erminea. The sequence goes on from NC_045623.1 coordinate 10,365,586, forward strand.
TGAGAAAATTGTGGCACCTGGTGGTTAAGCACAGTTGGTTAAGCATCTGCCTTCAGCTCAGGTCATGACCCAAGGGTCCTAGGATTGAGCCCCCAGTTGGGCTCCCTGCTCAAGAGTTTGCTTCTCCCTCTCCCTCTGCCTGCTGCTCCCCCTCCTGTGTTCTCTCTCTCTCTCTCATCAAAGGGATCAATAAAATCTTTTAAAAATAAAAATTTTAAAAAAGAACTGTGAGAAAATCAGTTTCTTTGGTTAAACCACCCAGTCAGTGGTATGTTGTTATAGCAACTCTAGCAGACTACCACACTCACTTGGGTTTCCCAGAGCTGGAGAGAAACATCTTAGTGACATCTTAGTGACACCACTCTTTGTTGTCCCCTCCATCCATCAGTCAACCAGTTGCCCCAGGAAGGTGGAACAACCTTTCAGCTAATGCCTTCTGAAGGGTGAGGTGTGTGTGTATGTGTGTGTGTGTGTGTGTGTTTGCTTTTCTGCAACAGGTTTCTGATACTCTCCCAGAAGTTGGGGAGAACATTACCATTCCTCTCTACTCAGGAGTTTCAATCTTAGAACCACAGGAAGCTCACTATTACCACCACCCTACTTACCCCTTTATTATTTCTCTTCAGAAGGTACTCTTCAAATGAGTCTCCTGATGATTTGTCTTGGTAACACAGAGTTCTTGATGGAGGCATCCAAATCAGGAATCTACTAAGGTAAAATTTTCCTTCTGAGCTTTCCCTCAGGACTTTAAGAAATGAAGAAAGTCCACAAAGGCTACATAGGAGAAAATACCTTATCCTTCCTCTGAGAAAGGAAGAACCTCTCAAAGTACATACTGGAGGCATCATCACCGAAAGGAACACTCAGACTCCACTTCTCTTTCACTACTCAGAAACCACAATATTTGTTAGCAAAACATGATTAAGGAAACCAAATGTCAAGGAAATTGTAGCTTTTTACCATAGGTTTATGGCAGTTTATAATCTACAGTTGGTATTGAGAAAATAAAATTTGGCCTTTTGGGCCCCTAAAAATAAAAATGATCAAGGTCAAACCGTCCAGAAAAAACAATAACAACAATAAAAATAGAAAACAATTAATGAAGTCTGATACCTAAACATCAACAAGTCTTTAATTATTAAACATTTCATTAAAAAAAACCTGGTAGAACAGAATGCCAAATGACTAGTTCACATTGAAATAACTCTTTTCTATTTGGCTATAGTTCCTAAACTTATCATACAAACACTAAAAATTTTTCATTACTAATTTTCTGCCTCATAGCTAAGCTTCCTTGGGGTCATGGGATAATGGAGTGAAGACAGAGACAAGTCTGATTTGCGGAACTTAGTGTATTTTTACTGTCTTCATTTTGCACTCCAGCATCAGGAGAGTCAATGTGGTATTTCAAGCCCTACGCAGAGGAAGACTACAACAAAGTCCTATTAACAAAGGATATGTACATTAAATCCCCCCTCTGCACTGCAATGCCTATCATAGCCACCTCCCAATTCATTCTCTCCCATTACCATGACAACCCTCATCAGTCATAAGCAGCCAGAACAACCAGGAAGTAAAGACTAAACCTTTATCTCCAGCTCATGTGGCTTTGTTTCAAATAATAATCTTGTTTCTCTGTAAATTCTTACCTTATTCCAACCTTGAGTAGTCAGTCATTAGCACTGGGGAGATCCAAAGATTCTTGGGCTCTTGGCACCAAGGACTGCTTAGATTCTGGTTTCCTCTTCAATATCCAGTTAAGAAAAAGATTATATAAATCTTCAGCTTTCCAGCTCAATCTAATTATACCTCAATCATTAAATGAAACTTTTAGGATCTAAGATAAATGGCAGTGCTGAATGACACCATGCAACAAATAAATTATACAAAAGCCCTATCAAAAAGGACAGGAAAAAAACAGGATATAGGTCAACCACATCTGCAGTTTTCTGTATTCCAGCTTGAGGGCCTAGAACAGTTCACCATAACTTTTTTTGATTAACAATCTCTAGAAGCTTCCTAAACCAAAATATCTGTTATAAATATTTCAGGTTAATTGAGATGATCCAGTTAAATATAACAAACCATGGCTGTAATTACTGGGGAATTTTAATAGTTTTTCTCCACAAGCTGTGGGACACAGTAATTATTCTTCATATAGTTGATAATCCTGAACTGGGTAGAAGCCAACTACTTCTAGAAAGACTGCTTGGTAAAGTAGACAGAAAAATACATAATTGACAAATCTGTCTGCAATTTGAGTGCCTATCAATAACTTGATTTTAACCCCTTGATAAGTTAATTTGCATTTCTTACCTTAAAGTCTTAAGTAAAGTCTGTAGAATAGCTGTGTATATTTAAGTTACGCTATAGGACACTGATAACACTTTTCTTTACATTAAACATGGCGTCACACTGAAAAGTTGCAAACTCACCGAAGAGAGATGAAAGGGACCTATTTTAATGATGAAAGAAATACAGACACTTATTTGTAACACAGCATGATAAGTACAACAGAGATAAATACACACAAGACAACTGATGGTGTTAAAGTAAATAAAAGCAATGTTGTCTGACAGATTAGGGAAAACTTCATTGAAGAAGGAACATTTTGACTGAGCCTTAAAGGTGAAAAGTTTTCATGAGCGTGTTTAGGAAGGGAAGGATGTTCATGAAAGGAAAACAACAGCCTCAAAAGCATGGAAGCAAGTGGTGCCAGTGAAAATGGCAGAGCAAAGACCTTCAAAAATTCTCTCCTCCAGAAAAATAATGTTGTGCAGAATCAACTTTTTCAGGAATCAGTAAATTAACAAAAGCCTTGCAGCAAACTGGGCAGGATTGATTCAAGAACACCTGCTAAATTTCATTAAGAAGATAGAATTTTGTGATGTTTTAACTTTTCCTGTATTTCACTTACCAACTCTATAGTAGTCTTGAAAATTAACATCCTCTATTCACGGTGAAAACTAGCAGGCTGCAGCCACCAGAGGAAACAGAACGGGGCTGGAGTTCCTCCAAAGCCTCATTCCCAGAGAATTATCATTATTTCATCTGGCTAGTAGTTCCTGTCCTTGCTGTCAATATCTGACCTCATTTGCTGTCTATATTTGACTTGACTCCCACTCTAGATTCTTCCAGTACAAACAGACTTTTCCCTAAGCACCTTTGTCAAAATAATTATAATCAATTGTTTAACTTCAGGGCTGTCTGAAAAGGTGAATAATAGTTGGAGCAAACAGTGGACTAACCAAGAACTTAAAAAGAAAAGCTGGTGAATGAGATGTTCATAGAAGCTTTGAAAGATCCTGTGTATTTTTGGGAATCTAAAAGGCTATGCTTATACACAGGGTTGTGCACATTCCCATGACTGTAAAAATGCTCAGAAAAGAGCTTTGAAGCCCCTATGTTCTCACCTCTGGCTGACTTGAGGCTCTGTATAAGCAAGAAATGCTTGCTAAGGCAAGTTGTAAACTGCCTGACTGTTGAAGAAATACCCCCAACACACAAGAGTCCCTTGGCAAAGAATGGGAATTATATTGGTTCCAGGTGATTAAGAAAATCTCTATCAAATCACCAGCTGACCACTGAGTTAAATGGGTAAAGACTTCAGTGGCCACATACTACATACTACACAGATTACATAATTAGTCCAGAAAAATCACTAAACAAACAACAATAATCATAACAAGTAGAAACAACAGTAAACACCGGAGAAGGGAGGAAGCTGATTTCCACAGTTGTCATGTTATATATTTAAGAGGTCTAGTTTTCAACAACAACAAAAAATATGAAACAGTCAAAGAAAAGAGAAATGATGGCACATACACAAGAAAAAAAAGCAATTAATAGAAACTGTCTCTGAGGAAACCCAGACATTAGATTTATTAGACAAAGACTTTAAGTCTATGATCTTAAATATGTTCAGAGAACTAAAGGAACCATGTCTAAAGAAATAAAGGAAAGTATGCAAACAATGTCTACCAAATAGAAAATATCAATAAAGATGATATATGAAAAGAAACCAAATGGAAATTCTGGAGTTTCAATGTATAATAATTAAAATGAAAAATTCACTAGACAAGATCAATATTAAATTTGAACAGGAAGAAGAAAGAATCAGCGAAGTTGAAGATAGGTCAGTTATGAAAAATCAAAAGAGCCTCAGAGACCTGTGGGGAAATAAAATATACCAACAAATGCATTTTAGGAATCCCAGAAGAAGAGGAGAAAAAAGAAGGCAGAAAGAATATTTGAGGAATTCCTAAATTTGATGAAAAACCTTATTCTACATATCCTAGAAGCCCAATAAATTCCAAGTAGGAAAAACACAGAGATTCACACCTAGACATATCATAATGCTGCAAGACAAAGAATCCTGAAAACCTCAAGAGAGAAGTAATAAACCATGTACAAAGGATTCTCAATAGGATTAACTACTGACTCCTCATCAGAAGCCATGGAGGCCAGTAAGTAGTGGAATGACATATGTGAGATATTAAAAGGAAAAGAAAAAAACCAACCAGGGCACTGGGTGGCTCAGTGGCTCAGTGGGTTAAAGCCTCTGCCTTTGGCTCAGTTCATGGTCTCAGCATCCTGGGATGGAGCCCCACATTGGGCTCTCTGCTCAGTGGAGAGCTTGCTTCCCCCTCTCTCTCTGCCTGCCTCTCTGCCTGCTTGTGATCTCTCTCTTTGCCAAGTGAATAAATAAAATCTTAAAAAAGAAAGAAAGAAAGAAAGAAAGAAAGAAAGAACCAACCTGTCAACAAAGAATCTAAATCAAATAATGTTATCCTTCCAAAGTAATGATATTCACAGATAATCAACAAGTGAGAGAAGTTATCATTATCAGACTGGTCCTAAAGAAATACTAAAAAGAGCTCTCCAAGCTAAAATAAAAGGACACTAGACAGTAGGTTGAATCCATATTAAAAATAAGGAACATTGGTAAATGTACCTACACAGGTAAGGAAAAATAAAATATAAATATGTTTTTAGTTTCTAACTATTTTTTCTCCTATCTGATTTAGAAGATAACTTCATAAAGCAATAATTATAAATCTGTATTGATAGGTACATAAACTATAAAGGCATCATTTATACATCAATAAGAGCACAAAGGGAGAAGGTAAGGAATAGAACTATATAGAAGCAAAGTTTTTGTATACTACTCAAGTTAATTTGGCATCAATCTGTATTAGATTATTATGAGCTAAGATGTTAATTGCAACCCTCAAGGAAATCACAGAGAAAATTAGTCAAAAGTATATAGTAAATGAGATGACAAAAAATTTATAAAATGGTATACTAGAGAATACCTACCTAACACAAAGAAGGCAGTAGTGGAGGAACAGAGGAACAAAAAAGACATAATATACAGCAACAGAGAGAAAAATGGCAAGTGTAAATCCTAACTTATCAATGATTACATGAAATGTAAATGGATTAAAAGCACTAATGAAAAGGCAGAGAATGACAAAATACATTTTAAAACCAACTCATAAAAGCCAATATGATCCAACTCCATAGCATTTATAAGAGACATACCTTTAATTCAAAGACATAAATAGGCTGAAAGTAAAAGAATGCGAAAACAAAACAAAACAAAAGACAGTAACCAAAAATAGAGCTGGAGTGGTTATATCCATCTAGATATGGACATTGGGGAGGGTATGTGATATGGCGAGTGCTGTGAAGTGTGTAAACCTGGTGATTCACAGACCTGTATCCCTGGGGCTAATAATATATTAAATGTTTATAAAAAAAATTTTTTTTAATCGCTACTAGAGACAGGGATAGTTTGAAGTGATAAAGGGGTCAATTCATCAAGAAGATATAACAATTATAAACATATTCTAAACCTAACAACAAAGACCTAATGTAAATGAAACAATAACTGACAGAGAGAGAAAAAGACAATTAAACAATAATAGTTGAAAACTCCAATACCCCACTTTTGATAATGGATAGAAGAAGTAGACAAAAGATCAAAAAGCAGACCGAAGACTTGGACAACACTATAAAGAAACTAGATCTGATAGACATCTATAAAACACTCACCTATCTACAGCAAAATATACTTTCTTCACAAGTGTACACGGAACATTCTCCAGAAGAGACTATATGTATGGCCATAAATAAAATATCAATATTTTTTGAAGAACAGAAATCACATGATGTATGTTCTTGAATCAAAAAAGAATTAAATTAGAAATCTGTAACAGTGGGCACCTGGGTGTCTCAGTCAGTTGATCATCCAACTCTTGATCTCAGCTCAGGTGTTGGTCTCAGGGTTGTGAGTTCAAGCCCCACATTGGGATCCATGCTGGGTGTGGAGCCTATGAAAGAAAGAAAGGAAGAAAGAAAGAAAGATCTGTAACAGTAAGAAATTTGGGAAATTCAAAAATAGTAAAAGGGCACCTGGGTGACACAGTCCAGTTAAGTGTCTGCCTTTGGCTCAAGTCATGATCTCAGGGTCCTGGGACCAAGGCCCATGTCAGGCTCCCTGATTGGTGGGGAGTCTGCTTTTCCCTCTCCCTCTGCCCCTCTCCCATGACTCATGCTTTCTCTCTCAAATAAATGAATAAATATTTTTTAAAAAAGCAGAAGTAAAAATTAAGATACACACTCCTGAATAACAAACAGGCCAAAAATGAAATCACAAGGAAAAATTTAAAATACTTTGAAATGAGTAGAAATGAAAACACAACATACAAAACATAACATACATACAGGCTGCAGGTAAAAACAGAAATGAAAACATAACATACATACAGACTGCAGGTAAAAACATTGATTAGCAGGAAATTTATGTCTGTAAATGCCTACATTAAAAACAAAGAAAAATTTCTAGTCAATAATGTGAACTTCTACATGAAGAAACTAAAAATAGAAGAGCAAACTAAACTCAAGAAAAGCTCTAAATAATAAGTAATGAAGGTGAGAATGGAATTAAATGAAACAGAAAATAGAAAAGTAACAGAGAAAAATCAATGAAACCAAAACTTGGTTGTTTGAAAAGATCGATGAAATTGACAAACTTTTAGTTAGAATAATCAAGAAAAAAAGTGAGAAGTCTCTAAATACCAAAATCAAGAATGAAAGAGGGGACAGTGATTCTACAGAAGTACAGAGGAAATAATATGAGAACACTATGACCATTTGTAGCTAATAATTAGATAACCTAAATGAGCAAATTTCTGTAAAAGACACAAGCTGCCAAAACTGATCCCAGAAGAACTAGAACATTTGAATAGACCTAAAACAAAGAGTTTTAATTAGGAATCAAAAAACTTCCCAGAAAAAAAAATCACCTCAGACCAGATGGCTTCACAGGTGAATTCTACCAAATAATTAAAAAAGAATTTACACCAATTATTTATAAATTCTTCAAAAAAATAGAAGAGGAGGAAATACTTTACAACTTATTTTATGAGGTCATTATTAATCTAATACAAAAACGTGACAAAGACATCATAAGAAAAGAAAATTATAGACCAATAGCCCTTATGAGTATAGACTGAAAAATCCTCAAAATACTAGCAAACCAAATTCAGCAACATATATAAGGACCAGACACATACGATGAGTAAATGGTACTCATTTACTGTAAGAATGCAAGGTGGTTTTAACATATAAAAACCAAATAATGTAAGACATCACATTAACAGTATAAAGAACAAAGTCCACATGATAAACTCAGTAGAGGCAATAAAAGCATTTGACAAAAATCCAACACCTTTCATGATAAGAAAAGAAAATAATCAACAAATTGTGAAGTTTGTTAGGCCATTTGTAAATGGCCATCTACTAAAAACCCACAGCTAACATTGTACCTGATGGTGAAGACTGAAAGCTTTCTCCCTAGGATTAGAACAAGACAAGGATGTTTACTCTCACCATTTCTATTTAGCATTGTTTTGGAGGTCCTAGCCAGGGTCTTTAGGCAAGAAAAAAACATAAAAGCCATCCAGACTGGAAAGGAATGATCTCTATTTGCAGATGATATGATTTTATATATAGAAAATCATGAGGAATCAACAAAAACATAATAGTGCTAATAAACAAGTTCAGCAAAGTTGGTATATACAAGATAAAGATCAATTCATAAAAATCAGTAAAGTCATTTTCATTACTATACACTAGCAATGAACAACTGAAAATGAAATTAAGAAAATAATTCCATATATAGTAGCATCAAGAATTTTAAAAATACTTTGGACTAAATTTAATATAAGAAGTGTAAGACTCATACACTGAAAATTGTAAAACACTGACAGAAATTAAATATGATTTAAGTAAGTGAGAAGATATTTCACTTTCATTGGATGGCAGACTTACCACTATTAAGATGGCAATACTCCCCAAATTTACCTACAAATTCAACACAATCTCTACAAAAATTCTAGCTACCTTTTGGGGCAAAAACCAACCAGCTAATTCAAAAATCTATATGCAAATGCAAGGGATGAAGAATAGTCAAAAAAATCTTGAGAAAGAAAAACAAAACTGAAGAATTCATGCTTCCTAATCAAAACTTACTACAAAGCAACTGTAATCGTGACTGTGTGATACTGGCATAGGTATGAACATATAGAACAATAGAATAAAATTCAGAGCTCAGGGAGAAAAATTTCCATACATTTATGGCCAATTAATTTTGGTCAAGAATGTCAAGACAATCAGATGAAAAAGAATAGTCCTTTCAGAAATGGTGCTGGGACCATGGATGGTCATACTCCAAAGAAAGCATTTGGATCCCTACCTCATACCATGTACAACTGAACTAAAAATGGAACACTGACCGAAACATAAGAGCTCAAACTATAAACCTCTTAGAAGAATGTCTAGGTGTAAATCTTCATGACCTAAGAATAGCACTGATTTCTTAGATATGACACTTCAAAACACAAGGAACTAAAGAAAAATAGATAAATTAGACTTCACAAAAATTAAAAGTGATTGTGCTTTAAAGATCACTATCAAGACAACCCACAGAATGGGAGAGGATAATTAAAAATTATATTTCTGATAGGGTCTGGTATCCAGAGTATATAAAGCACTCTTAAAATTCAACAGTAAATTCATGCGCCTGCATGGCTGCATGGCTCAGTCATTAAGTGTCCGGCTTCGGCTCAGGTCATGATCCCAGGGTTGTGGGATCGAGCCCCGCATCGGGTTCCCTGCTCAGCAGGAACCCTGCTTCTCCCTCTCCCACTCCTCCTGCTTGTGTTCCCTCTTTCACTGTGTCTTCTATCAAGTGAATGAATGAAATCTTTAAAAAAAAAATTCAACAGTAAAAGACAATTAACTCAATTAAGAAAGGGGCAAAGGATATGAATACTCATCTCAATAAAGAAGACAGATAAGCACATGAAAAGATGCTCAATATTATTAGTCAACAGGAAAATGCAAATCAAGAACACAATGAGATGACCCTTCACATCCACTAGGATGGCTATAATAAAAAAGACAGACAATAACAAATATTGGGGGGATGTGAAGATAGAAATCTCATATATTGCTAGTGGAAGTGTGATGTGGTACAGCCACACTGCAAAACACTTTTGCAGTACCTCAAAAAATTATTTATTTATTTATTCCTAAAGTTTATTTTTTAGTAATGTCTATACCCAACATTGGGCTTGAATTTACAATCCTGAGATCAAGAGTCAAATGTTCTCCTGACTGAGCTACCCAGGCAATACTTCAAAAATTTAGAGTTATCATATGACCCAGCAGCTCCACTCCTAGATATATACCCAAGATAAGTGAAAACTTACATTCTCACAAAATTGTCCATAAATGTTCATAGCAGCAGTATTTATAATAGCCAAAAAGTACAAACAACGCAGTTATCTACTGTGTGATGAATGAATAAATAAAATGTGGTATATTATTTGTAATGGATATTGATTGGCAATGGCAAAGTGAAATATTATTTGGCAATAAAAAAAGGATTAAATGCTGTTACATTCATGCTCCAACATGAATGAACCTAAGCAAAAGAAGCCAGACCCAAAAGAAGTCACAATGAAGTATCTATAATTAAGTAAATCCATACAGACAGAAAGTAAATTAGTAATTGGCAGTGGCTGGGGCAGGTGGAAATGGGGAGTGACTGCTAACGGGTACAAGGTTTCTTTGGGGTGATGAAAATATTCACCCCATATAGTCATGATGTTTACACCCTTTATGAATATGCTTTTTAAAAAAAACCACCGACTTGTGACGCCTGGGTGGCTCAGTTAGTTAAGCATCTGCCTTCAGCTCAGGTCATGATCCAGGGTCCTGGGATCAAACCCTTCACTGGGCTCCCTGCTTGGCAGGAAGTCTGCTTCTCCCTCTGCCTGCCATTCCCCCTGCTCGTGCTTGCACATGTTCGTTCTCTCTCTCTTTCTCTGACAAATAAATAAAATCTTAAAAAGCAAACAAACCAACAAACAAAACACTGAATTGTACATTTTAAAAAAGAGTGGATTTTTATTGTACATGAATATCTCAATCAAAAAATAAAACCTGAAGGCATAACAACTTTCCTCCAGGGAATAAAGGACTCATGTTCCCTACAACATAAATGAAGAGTCAAGATTATTTAGGCATGCCCAAGCAAATCTCTATAATTTAAATGATAAGCAAAGAATTCTACCAGCATCTAGGACGGAGAAAAACAACCTTAAAAAGACCAAAAAATGAAATGGCCTCAGACTTCTCTATAGCAATATGTGATAGACTATAAGCAAGTTGACAAAGTTTTGAAAGAAAATGTTCTTATTCATCATGAAGACAGCAAAAATATTCTCAGATAACTAAGAATTTAGAGTAAATTTCCCATCCGGGAAATTTACTCAAATTCATGAGGACAACTTAATCTCACAGACAGAAAAATGAAGTTGGATTTATACCTTATACATATAGAAAAATTAACTCAACATGGATCAATGACCTAAATGGGTAAACACTGAAACCATAATGCTCTTAGCAGAAAACAGGGGAAAAGCTTCATGACATTGGATTTGGTAGTAACTTCTTAGATAGGACACCAAAAGCATAGGTGACAAAAATAAAAACAAATTAGACTATATCAAAACTCAAACCTTGTGCATGAAAGGACATCATCAAAAGAGTGAAAGAAAACATACAGAGTGGGAGAAAATATTTGCAAATCACTCTGATAGAAGATTGATATACAGAATATATGAAGAACTCTTAGGACTCAACAAAAAAGAAACTCAGTTTAAAAATGGGCAAAGGACTTGAATAATTGTTTAGCCAAAGATCTTCAAGTAGCCAAAAAGCACATGAAAAAGATATTCAGCATTGCTAATCATTACAAAGGCAAATCAAAACCCACAATGAGATACCACTGCACATCCATTAGAATGGCTATAATTTAAGAAACGAAAATAACAGTGGTGTTGGTGTGTGGAGAAATTAGAACTTTGTGCATTGTTGCTAGAAATGTAAAATAGTGCAGCCAATGTGAAAAATGGTATAGCAATTCCTCAAAAATTACACATATAATTACCATGAGATAGAAATTCTGAATACTCCAAAGAAATCGAAGCAGAAACTCAAACAGATATTGTAAACTTATATTCATGGAAGCATGATTCACAGTTCCCCAAAAGTAGAAGCAATCCAAGTGTTTATAAAATAAAATGGGGTGTACAATACAATGGAACAGAATGTAATCTGAAAAGGAAGAAAATTCTGACACCGTGCTATGACAGGGATGAATCTTGAGTACATGTTGTGTGAAATAAGTCGATCACAAAAGCACAAAGACTGTATGATTCCACCTATATGAGATACCTAAAGTAAGCAAATTCATACAAAGCAGAACAGTAGCTCCCAGAGGCTAGGGAGAGAAAGAATGGGCATTTAGTGTTTAATGAATAGAGTTTCAGTTGGGGAAGATAAAACAGTTCTTGAGATGAATGGGTGGTGATGTTGTATAACGATGTCAATGTACATAATGTCACACGACTTTACACCTAAAAATGGATAAAATGCTGAATTTTATGTTATATATATTTTATCACATAAAAAACACAATCTGTATAGAAAAACATAGACTATGCATAACATAGTAAGGAAATATACAAGCCAGAAAAATAAGATGGCAGAAGCTCAAAATATCAGTTATGACAATAAATGTTAGCAGGTTAAACTCCCTTAAAGACTCCCACTTAGAACGCAATGATTTCAATTTCCTCCTCTTTTTAGTAAACACTATGATGTTTGTAATAGTCAAACAAGAATCTTTTGTGCCAGTACTAACATTAAGAACAATCATATGAAACATATATTACTAAGAAGTTAAAAAAGAAATGTTGGCAAAAACACAATGGTGGTAGAAGTTTTAACATGCTTCTTTCAGTCTTTGGCAGATCAACGAGACAAAAATAAAATGGGCAATCTTATTAAGTGCTCATAAAAATTGTGTAAAGGGCACCTGGCTGGCTCAGTTCATAGAGCATGCAACTCTTGATCTTGGGGTTCAAGCCTCACATTGGGTGAAGAGATGACTTAAAAATAAAATTGTGTAAAATTTTAAAAATTGTGTAAAATCATGGTGAAGAGAATCTTAAATATTCTGAAAAGAAATCGTCCTGGCTACATCTTTTGCCCAGTGAAAAACAATGGAAAAAAAAAAATAGTGATCATATACAAAACAATTCCAACCACTTGGAAATATTTTTTAAATTATTAAAACAACAGAGACACTTATAGGATACTTGAGCTTATCTCACCAAGTAAAAAGATAATTACAATATACAAAATAAGAATCAGACACAGACACAAAATATGGAGAGATTACTCTGCTAAACCATATGCTAAATCAATTTAAAATATGATGATGTTTTAGAAAAAAATTAATTAGAAAAATTGACTCAAACGAAGTCACATTTCTAGGGAAACCACTATAGAAGAGACGATAACATTGTTAAGAAGGTCCAGGGCTTGGGGCACCTGGGTGGCTCAGTGGGTCAAAGCCTCTGCCTTCGGCTCAGATCATGATCCCAGGGTCCTGGGATCGAGCCCCGCGTCGGGCTCTTTGCTCAGCGAGGAGCCTGCTTCCTCCCCTCTCTCTCTGTCTGCCTCTCTGCCTACTTGTGATCTCTGTCTGTCAAATAAAATAAATAAAATCTTTAAAAAAAAAAAAAGAAGATCCAGGGCTCAATTTACTGGTAATTCTTTTAAATTTCCAGGGGATATATAGTTCCCATACATTTTTTAACAGAGCCCCAGAAAAACAGAAAATACTCCTTGGCATACAGCCAGATTTTACAAATGAAAGCATTTGTCATTTTTGCCGCTGATCTAACTGACAAAATGCTACTCATAAGATTGAAATCTCCTTCTTACTGTCTTTCTCTCCACCATTCCCTCCTACCCACTTCCCTTCTTCCACCCAAACAACCTTGTCCCCTCCTGAGCTCCGGATGCTTACAGGCTCTGAGATCAAGGTGGCATTTTTAATCAGTAAGGACAAGATTGACAACAGCAAATGATGGAAAGGAACATGCTCACTTCTTCAGAGGAAAAGAAAGCCGGGTCCCTACATTCCTCCATATACCAAAATAAATCCCAAGTAAATTAAGGAGTTAAATATTAAAAACAAATCATAGAAGGAACCAGAAAAAAAAAAAAAAGATGAACATTTATCTAAGCTTGCGTGTGTGAGGAATACATGCTGAAGGTGTAGAAAATTTCAACTGAAGATTCAAAACTTCAAAATTAGAAAACATAATTTCACAGTATAGAACAAGCAGAGAACCTACATAGTTAGTTCACAAAAGGAATGATTAACAAACACGAAAATGACCGCATCTCCAGTTACCGAAAACATGTAAATTAAATTCTAACAATGAGATACACCCTTCATCTCCCCACCAATTTAGTAATTTGGTAAAAATCAGAAAAAGGTAATAGTGTTTTGGAGGCTGTGAGGAGTCTGTCCTCATATATTAACAACTGCAGTATAAGCTTGATGAGGGAACGGAAGCAGAGCTAGGACAGAGCAGAAGCTGACTCCACACAACCCCCACCCACCACAGGATGTAAGTGACATTCCTCAGGCACTCCTGGCTGCCCAAAAGCTAAGGAAAGGGGAAAAAAATTAGTTAACTTGGAGAGATCACAATTCTATAAGCCATGAGTCTCCCTCAGTTTACAAATGTGTTAGCAATTTACAAGAATAAAGCATTTCTATCAATAACCTAGCTTCCAGAAGGAAGTGTAGGTACAGTTAAATGTCCTTATGACTTGCAGCCCATTGACAGATAATAGAAGCAGGGCAGAGGGAACTGTTCCTCCAGAAAGTGCCCGGCGACCTTAACTTGACAATGGCAAGGCCTCCATTATCTTGTAGATCCTCTTTAGCGTTTGAAAGTTCTTTTGAAACCTCCCCTTTCTCCTGACCTTCTCAGACTATATAATCAGCCACACCTTACAACCCTGGGGCAGCAGCTCTTTCTGCCCACAGGTCCTGTCCCCGAGCTTTAATAAAACCACGGGTTTGCTCCAAAGGTATCTCCAGAATTCTTTCTTGGTTGTTGTCTTTGGACCACACCCCACCGAACCTCACCTATATTCCAAAACCACATCAAACTGATATGGCAATTTTCATTCAAATTTAAAAGTCATGGCCACTAACCCAATGAGTCTACATCTTAAAATTTATCTGAAGGAAACATGAGAGGTATGTTAACTCTCTCTATACCTCATTTATAATAGGAAAAATGAACATAAACTACGTATCTAGTAATTGGACATTGGTTGCAAGTTAATAATAAGTCTAATGGAAGACTATTCAACCTTTAAAAATTACATAGTAAAAGAACATTTAGTAACATAGAAAGGTTAGGAACATATTGACAAATGGGAAAGAAGCAGGTCATGAAACCCTATCCCTATGTGGAGGTTAGGAGTCATTTTCTCTGGGTGATGGGATTATATCTAATTTTTATTCTCATATTAGCTGTTTTTTCATTATATGAACTTTTAAAAAATAATATATTTCTTTTTATAATCAGAAAAAAGATACACTATGCATATAATCAAACTCAATATTCAGAGCAGATGATGTTGAGAAAGCTCAGGGAGAGTGTATGAAGTGAAAGGGTAAAGGCTAGGACCCAGGTGAACAACCGAGTAAGAGTGAGTCTGGTGGTAAAGCTTGGTCCTTACAAGGAGACCTGTCCAATAATCTGAAGGGTGGTACATAGAATATGTAACTGAATTTGCTTTCCTGGTCCATTATCTAAGTCTTCCTTAGGTTTATATGATTTAAATGCCAAGGCATACCCAGGGCAGAGCAAACTCTTTTCCTGAGAACATCCAAAGAATCCTCAAGGATTGTTCTCTCTCCCTTGCGGCCCAGAGCTTGGTGAAACCAGGGCCCCTGGCTTCCTCTGTGCAGTAGCCTTGTAGAGGTCTAGATGAAACAGAACACACAGACACACACCCTTCCCAATGACCTCCCTCACACTTATCCCTCCAAGCAGGTTCCAGCGTGGGAAGAACCGAGATGGGTTGAGCAGGGTTAGAGTAAGTGATTTTTTATAATCCTTCTCCTCCTACCCCAGCTGGAGGGTACAGCCTCCTCCAGACCCCAGCCGCCTCAGAAAAGTGGAGTGGGAGGAGGGAGACAGTTTCTAGGCATTCCTCATTGGGAAATGCAGAGCTTCAAGTACAATAAAGGAGAGGGGAGTAGTTTTACAAAAGTCTTACCTCCTGAGCTACGTGATTACTTGCCAAATAAAGTGGTTCAGATGAGTATAATGTTTTCTTGAAACATTCTAGATCAGCTACATTTTTGGAAAAAATACGACACCATGAGAGTTTACTTCTTTTTTTCATCACTTTTTAAAAACGTGTGTACTAAGTCCTTGTTTTAAAGGACTGTCTTTGGCAGTTCCTAAGCGGTACCATTTACTGAAGCCCTCCTACTTGGCAGTTGGAATTGAACATACATATTGTGTGGTAATCAGCACAACAGACTTATGATAAAGATGGTATTATTAACATTCCATGTAAGGAAGAAGAAAATGAGAGTAAGCCTACCTGCTTCTAAAACCATATTCATGTGGTATTATGAAGACTGTAAAATGTACTTGAAATATCTTTGAGGAATATTTTGATCTATTCCAAAGCTAAAATTCCAAAGCTAAAACATCAAATAAAGATGTTTAATGACAAATTGGTGGGGGGGTAATGGTGGCAGTTGGGAAGGCCTAGTTGGTTTGCTCTGGGGTTTGAATTGTGGCTAATCTGATAAGAGGAGAGAGTATTTGTAAGAGAAAATGTTTACATTTCCCTTTGCTGTTAGCAGCAAGCTGTTTCTCCCCAGATGATGGGTTTTAGACCGTTAATTAATTTTAATTATTGGCATAATTAAAGGCATACACTGAGAGCTTAGAAGCTATATGACTTAGACTTCCCTTGAAATCACTAGCAGAAATCTCAGCCTCAGATCTCACTTCTCAAGAAATTCCTTCTTGAAAAGGAAACCCTTCCTGTTACTAGCCAGTTTCCCAGACTTGGATCCCAGAGATTTTTTAATCCCTCCCCCAGGCCTTTTCACCTTTGCTGTACTTCAACCCTTCCCACATCCCATTGTAGGTCAAAGACTCTGGGAAGGCTCACTGGTTTGGCAACCTGCCCTAAATATTTTTTTTTTTTTTTTTTAGGGTTTTATTTATTTGACAGGGCACAAGCCGAAGGCAGGCAGAAGGAGAGGGAGAAGCAGGCTCCCCACTGAGCAAGGAGCACGATGTGGGGCTCAATCCCAGAACCCTGGGATCATGACCTGAGTCAAAGGCAGACGCTTAACCAACTGAGCCACCCAGGTGACCCCTCACTGATTTTTGATAATGTCAAGCCTCTAACAGGCACACAGTAGGCCACAATAAATCTTTCCTGAATGAACTTGTTGGAATGGCAAGTTAATAGTAGCCCTAGAGTGAGTATCAAAAGTAATGCCAAAGGGCAACCGAAGAGACAAGAAGAACTTTTCTATCTCCTCTAGGAGATCATAACTGGATTTGGCCCTTTTCAAGCTTCTCAAACCATATTATTATGTTTTTTCTCAATCCATATTATTGACTGACAAATGTATTCCTCCATTCATTTAATTCTGGAGAAAAAAAAAATCTCAATGGTTCTAAAATACAATAACTAGAATATTTCTTAAAATGGTCTGCCTACAAAAGGAGCCCAATCAAAATGTCTGAGCCTTTCTCTAAAATCAAGAAGACAAAAAACAACAAGTATTGGCAAGGATGTGGAGAAAAAGGAACACTTGTGCACCATTGGTGGAATGTATATTTATGCAGCCACTGTGGAGAACAGTAAGGAGGTTCTTCAAAAATCAAAAAAATAGAAATACTATATGATCCAATAACTTCACTATTAGGTATTTACCTAGGGAAAAACAAAACACTAATTCAAAAAGATATATGCATCTCTATGTTCACTGCAGAATTATTTACAATAGCTAAGACACGGAAGCAACCTAAGTGTCCACCAACAGACAAATGGATAAAGAAAATGTGTTGTATGTATATGATGGAATATTACACAGCCATAAAAAGATGAGGTCATGCCATTTGAGACATGGATGGACCTAGAGGGTATGTTACATGGAATAAATCAGACTAGAAAGACAAATACCATATGATTCATTCATAAATGTAATCTAAAAAAATAACAAATGGGGTGCCTGGGTGGCTCAGTTGGCTAAACATCCGACTCTTATTTTCAGCTCAGGTCATGATCTTGGGGTCATGAGACTGAGCCCTTTGTCTAGCTCTGAGGTAAGCATGACACCTGCTTGGGATTCTCTCTCTCCCTCTCTCTGTCCTGCTCTACTTGTGCTCTGACTCTCTCTTTCTCAAATAAAAAGTAAAAATTAAACTAACAAAAAGCAGAATCAGAACTGTAAGTACACAGAACAAACTGCTGATTGCCAGAGGGTTGTGCCAAATGGGGGAGAGGAAGAGGAGATACAGGCCTCCAGTTACAGAACGAGTAAGCCACGGGAATAAAAAGCAGAGTCTAAGGAATATAGTCAGTGATATTATAATTACAATATAATAGAACAGATGGTTGCTCTATTTGTGGTGAACCCAGCATAATGTATAAACTTGTCAAATCACAAAGTTTTATACCTGAAACTAATGTCACGTTGTATGCCAACTACATTCACACACACACACACACACACACACACACACACAAAGTCTGAGTTTTGGTTTCAAGACCCATGTCTGTTCTCAGCTTAACTGTTCTTTCCCTGAAGCTTGTCCTCAAAGTCTTTG
This sequence comes from Mustela erminea, assembly GCF_009829155.1. Taxonomy (NCBI): domain Eukaryota; kingdom Metazoa; phylum Chordata; class Mammalia; order Carnivora; family Mustelidae; genus Mustela; species Mustela erminea. Next base: position 10,383,909 of record NC_045623.1, read on the forward strand.
AAAGAGAAGTGTCCCCTTTCCCTTGAATTAACTGTTTCACAGAGGCAGGCCCAAAGGGATAATTAAGTGCATGGGCGTTGGCAAGAGACAAAGGGAGATCTAGACCTAGCACAGTCACCTACTAGCTGTGCCCTTGACAAAGTTACTGAATGACTCCGAGTCCATTATCTTCATCAACTGAGGAGGGATTATAAACCTCCTTACGAGTGTTGTTCTGAGAAGTATGACATCACCATAGAATGTATTTAATATGGTGACATGGCAGGCGGAATTTGATGCACAAAGGTTGCCATCCCCACTGCCAACATTATCAGCCAGCAGCTCATGGAAACAAGGTCTGGCTAGAATCAAGAACCCTGCAAGAATCAGAGTAGTATAGCAATCCCTTAAGAAGTGAAGTCAGATGATCCAGCCTTTGCCAATTATTATTTGCATGACTTGGGAAAGTTACTTAACTGTTTTCTCATCCATAAAAATGGAATCAATAACATACATTCCAAAGTTTTCTTCTGAGGATTAGATTTGCCAAGGAATATAAATTTTTAGAACAATGCTCAATATGTGTTATTTCTTTTAACTTAGAACCTAGATTAGAATACAGTACCTAGTAGATACTCAAAATATTTGATGAATAAATGTGATTTCTTTTTCCCTTCCTGAAATAATCCCTAGAATACTAGAAACTAGTTAAGGGAATCTTTTGATGTTTTGTGCACATCTTCCAGGATGAATTTGAAGCTATCTGGGGTGGTATGAAGTGCTTAAAAAGAAATTGAGACAACAAAGCTTGGGTGGCCACCCCATTTCTTACTGGATGCCATTTTATGACACCTTTTCAATTAAACTTGATTCTATTCTTTTTTTTTTTTTTTAAGACTTTATTTATTTATTTGAGAGAGAGACAGTGAGAGAGAACATGAGCGAGGAGAAGGTCAGAGGGAGAAGCAGACTCCCCAAAGAGCTGGGAGCCCGATGCGGGACTCGATCCCGGGACTCCAGGATCATGACCTGAGCCGAAGGCAGTCGTCCAACCAACTGAGCCACCCAGGCGCCCCAAACTTGATTGTATTCTTGTACTTAACTCAAGTATCTTGTTCCACAAGACCAAACCAACATAAACTTTACTCCTTGAAAAAACTTTCCCCCAAATTCTCAGCTGCCTCCCTAGGCCTGTCTCTCTTCTCATCAGCCCACTCCCAGCCTCATCCCTCTCCAGATGGACTGGATTGGGAAGATTATAAATTCTTTCAGTGTGGGAAATCTGTCTCTGTGTGAAGATGTTTGGGAGGCTATTTACAAATTAATGAATAGCGCCTTCTGGGATGTTGCAGACTGGAGAAATAAAGACAACTATTTATTGTCCAACTTCCTCCTAAGGCTTTATTCCCAGTTGTTTTCAGGTATGTCTTCATCCCTTTGACAAAGCATTCCTCTAATAAATCAAAGGTGACCTACATATTAGTCAATATACAAGAGCCAGTCTTTCAGTTACCTAGCAAACAGAAAAACCTAGACATTGATCCAACTCCCAATGATTTTTTTTTTCCCTGAATGTAGTGATGCCAGGAATCAAACTGAGACCTTTTCTAAACCTTTTACATGTTTCCATTAGATGAACTATTTTAGGAGACCTGGATGTTACAACATTGATGGTTATACCAAAAATTCCTTAATTTAGGAATTAAGATCATACTCTCTATGGGGGCAGGGAAATGTCTCCATTAAAAAAAAAAAAATCACCAAACTCTTTTTTTTTTTTTAAAGATTTTTTTATTAATTTGACAGAGAGAAATCACAAGTAGACGGAGAGGCAGCCAGAGAGAGAGATAGGGAAGCAGGCTTCCTGCTGAGCAGAGAGCCCGATGTGGGACTCAATCCCAGGACCCTGAGATCATGACCTGAGCCGAAGGCAGCGGCTTAACCCACTGAGCCACCCAGGCGCCCCTAACCAAACTCTTATTCTGGGGCGCCTGGGTGGCTCAGTCAGTTAAGATCTGCCTTCAGCTCAGATCATGATCCCAGGGTCCTGGGATTGAGTCCCACATCAAGGCTCCCTGCTCGATGGACAGCCTGCTTCTCCCTCTCCACCGTTTGAATGCTCTCATGTTCTCTCTCTCTCAAATAAATAAATAAAATCTTAAAAAAAACCTTCATTTATTCTGTAACAGGATAAATGGTATTTGGTAATAAGTCTATAAATACATGGACAAGATTATTATTATTAGTTTTTTAGTATTTTTACACCACCACTGACTATCTTCTCTACGCTGTACTTTGCATCCCCATGACTTCTTCATTCCATAACTAGAAACCTGGGCCTCCCACTCTCCTTCCCCCATTTTACCCATCCCTCTACTCCTTCCCCTCTGTCAACCATCAATTTGTTCTCTGCATTATAGGGTCTGTTTTTGATTTTTGTTCATTTCCTAGATTTCACATATAAGTAAAATCATATAGTATTTGTTTCTCTGACTTATCTCACTTATCAAAATACCCTCTAGGTCCATCCTAACAACATCCTTGTTGTTACAAACAAGAAGATTTCATTCTTTTTTTTATGGCTCAGTAATATCTCATTTTGTGTGTGTGTAAATATGTACACACACGCACAAAATGGGATGTAAATATGTATACACAAACAAAAAGTATATACCACATCTTCCCATATTTTGACTATTGTAAATAATGCTCCGGGTGCCTGGGTGGTTCAGTCAGTTAAACAGCCGACTCCGCTCAGGTCATGATTTCAGTGTCCTGGGACTGAGCCCTGTGTCTGGCTCTTCGCTTAGTGGGGAGTCTGCTTCAGAATTCTCTTTCTCTCTCTGCTCCTCCTCCTCTCTAAATTAAATAAATGAATCTCTAAAAAAGTAATGTTCCAATAAAAAAGGGGTGCACATATCTTTTTGAGTTGGTGTTTTCATTTTCTTTAGGTAAATTCTCAGTAGTGGAATTATTGGACCAATATTTCTATTAGTATTTCTATTTCTATTTTTTACTTTTTCTATTTTCTATTTCCATTTTTAATTTTTTGAGGAATCTCAATACAGTTTCCACCGTGGCTGCTTCCATTTGCATTCCCAACAGTGCACGACGGTTCCTTTTTCTCCACAGCCTCTCCAACATTTTTATTTTGTGGACAAGATTATTTAACAGTCAACCCTTCTTTGCTTACTTCCATTTTCAAAACAGACATCTCTTGTTAAAGGGGATCATTTCTCTCTGGGATGTGTTCTATTCCTAATTCTAATTTTATACAAAATGGCGAGATTAGGTAGCAAGAAGATTAAAGTGGAATGAAGGTCTTTGTGGTTATCTACAAGTAGCTTTCACAGTTAAGCAATCCATAGATCCCCTTCTCAAGTTAATTCTGGGGAAGAACTATCCATTTGGAGTTCCTTACTTGACAGACCAGTTAAGCTAATCTTGACTGTTTTGTGCCTGGGCATTCACTTAAAATGTTTAAATTTAAAATTAAATTAAGAATTAAGAAATGTTGGGGCGCCTGGGTGGCTCAGTGGGTTAAGCCGCTGCCTTCGGCTCAGGTCATGATCTCAGAGTCCTGGGATCGAGCCCCGCATTGGGCTCTGCTCATCAGGGAGCCTGCTCCCTCCTCTCTCTTTGTCTGCCTCTCTGCCTACTTGTGATCTCTCTCTGTCAAATAAATAAATAAAATCTTTAAAAAAAAATTAAGAAATGTTAAAATTCCTATTGCGTCACAAATACAGTGCTAGTTCTGAGATGAATAAGATACCGATCTTGTTTGCTTTTGAATGCAGTGTAGCAACAGAGCTGATGTGGAGGAGTGGCGAGATATTTATGCATCCTTCAAAAATATTTGAATGCCTCGGACACAGGGGTCCGGTGTAATGAACCAGCTTTAGTAAAAACTGAAGAAAGCCATGTATCTGGTTTTCATAGAGATTACGGCCTATGAGCGGCTGAGGGAAGACATCATCATTTATTAAATTACATGATAAGTACTATAATGGAAAAGCATAGGATGCCTAAGAGCACATAACAAAGGTAGAAGTAATAACAGAACTGATTTTGATAAGAGACTGCTGGAAACTGTGAAGATATAGCAGCAAATAAAACTCAGAAACGAATTCTAGTAGATTTATTCTTTTGTTAGCAGTTCATTTTTTAAACTGTAAAGACTCTTGGCTTAGCCAACAGGGTGAGTAAGATGAACAATAAATATACATTTGAAGTTCTTACCCATGGTCTGGGTCTGGCTTCTTTAACGATGATGAGGTTATTCCATAAAACTTAAAATTATACACTAATGAGCCAGTAGGTCCCGTCTGTCTACTTAGGAGCATGACACTTGACAATGTATACTTAAGTATATAATGTATATTTAAAACACCTGCGATAAACTACGTAATTGCCCCAGACACCCACATTCGAACCCCCAGAACCTGTGAATGTTACGCTTTATGGCCAAAGAAACTCTACAGATGTGATTAAGGTAAGGATCTAGACACAGAGAGATGAGCCTGGATTTTCTAGGTGGGCCCCGTGTCCTTATTTAAGACAGAAGCAGAAGATCAGAAGTAGGCGGCTACCTGGCCATAGAAGCAGACACTGGAGTGCTGAGCCAAGACCAAGCATGCCATGGACTCTGCAAGCTGTAAGAGACAAAGCATGGAGTTATCCCTGGAGAATTCAGAAGAAACCAGCGCTGGTGACATCTTCACTTTAGCCCCTGAAGACCCATTTTGGAGTCTGATCTCCAGAACTATAATAGAACAGACCTGTGTTGTCTAAAACCACTAAGTTTGTGGTAACTTGTTAGAGCAACAGGAGACTAATACGATACCCTATTACTTACGTCAACAAAAGAGGACGTTGGGAGTCTTTACGGAAAAGTGAGTGTGACCAGCGTTTCCTGACCACTTGTCTTTTCTGTTTCCATTCCTCCCGTAAAAGCAAAATACTCTTTGTTCTCCTCCTCTCCCTTCATTATAGTGTCCATTCAGAGGAAACTCCAGTGGAAAGATTAATTACAATAAATAATACGGGAAGATTACTCAAAAGCGAACTGCTGCTCTCTGTCAGTCTCCTTCCTGATAAACTTGAGAATTCTGCTTTCCAATCTAGGCTGTGTTAGAGGCAGGCATATTGGAGACGTAATGGTTCATTTCAGATTACTGTTTTTCTATTTGTATTATTGAGATTAGTGTGTGTGTGTTGGGGGGGGGGGAGACAGGAGGCTTTAAATTATTTGCTGATGACAATCAATCTTTATTGCCTCAAAAAGGATCAGCAACGTGGTGAGATGCCCACCTTGATATTACCGGTATTTCTTCAGTGCCCACTGAAAGAATTAACGTGGGGAAGGGAGGTAAGAGAGGCAGATCACACTCCAGGTGTAGAAAGACACATTCCAGTTTCTTCTTCTACATAAATGAAGCCATGAACATTTATATCCATTAACAGGTAACTCGACTGTGCAGCACAATTGGATGGATGCATACCGCCTATGATGGCAAACAGGGAAGCAAACATCCTGTAATATGAAATGCATCTATAATCATTAAGGGGGCTCTAGGAAGCCAATGGATCTGCTGTACCATCACCTGCAAGAAGAGCTTAAAGCTTCCGTGATTTTAAGATGCTAATGATCTGACGTGATGGGTATTTCACCAACTCTCCAGTGCCTCCTGGGGCTGAGTAACTCCAGTCTAAGTCTCAGGATCCACTCTTCCCCTGTGCTGAGCCCCAGAAGGCTGACCTGCGTCCACTATCATCAAGGGGCTTTCTTGCGCATACGGGCTCCTCTTCCCTGGTTTCTGGAAGCTCTGCCCACATCTCGGTAAATCATTCATTTATTAGACTCTCCTCTGAGCTGAGTGTGTATTTTTGGCCCAACTTACACAATCATTTCATTCAATTTCTTGAAGTTATATTTTGAAGCAAAGCAATTCCGTCAGAATCTATTCTCTTCAAAATCAAATGTTCTGTAGGGTCTAGACTGAAGTTATTTTAATACTGATTTAGCTACATCTGCCTTTGGCAGTTTCAATAAATAAGTAATCTCTTCTAAGCTTTATACCACAGAGCTCTGGGGTCTCAGCTGAGAAGTTGTTTAAATGTTTCCACAGAAGCAAAGCTCTTTTTCAAAAGAAATTTCACCCTATAGAGAGGAGGGATAAATGAGAGTAACAATGAAATTTATTTTCTTTTTGCCACAGAGTATCAACAGTCTTGACTGTAAATAACACTCAAATCTCCCTCATTAGCAAGTCCTTCAGTCGCTCACTAAAGAACTTAACGAAGAAATGACTTTGATCTAGCAAAAAACCTGCCCACACTATTTTGTTCAAGAAAGTGGAGATCTGCCCATCTCAAGACATAAAACTCCTGTTTCATTATGTTCTCTGAGTATAAAATTGTATGCATTTCACTACTAAGGTATTTAATTTCATTATTTTCCTACTACTACAATCAACATTTTTATACACATCTTCTTGCACACATGCACTAGACAAGTATTAAGGCCAATATTAAGCTTATCAAGTTTCACTTTTACTGAATCCACATTTTGACTGCCTATGAATTGTGAAATCACTTTTCGGGTCTTTACCAGTATTCTTTTCATTTTAAAGTAAAATAAGATATGGGGCGCCTGGGTGGCTCAGTGGGTTAAGCCTCTGCCTTCGGCTCAGGTCATGATCTCAGGGTCCTGGGATTGAGCCCCACTTCGGGCTCTCTGCTCGGCAGGGAGCCTGCTTCCTCTTCTCTCTCTCTCTGTCTCTCTCTGCCTGCCTTTCTGCCTACTTGTGATTTCTCTTTGTCAAATGAATAAATAAAATCTTTAAAGTAAAATAAGATAGAAAATACAAAGTAATGTATGTACAAAGGGTAAGGATTATCTGGCGAAACTTTGTTTTTTATATATATGGATATGTATGCAGATGTGGGTACTATGTGTGTCATAGTGTAAAACATTTTCCTTATAATGGGTTAGAAACAAAATATCTAAAAACTATTCTGTGATAAATATCCAGAAGCACAGTTTCTGTATCATAGAATATGCACATTTTCAACCTATTAACAATCCAATTGATGAATAAATTTAGCTTCTATGAGGATGTAAGCAAATTCCTTTTTCTTCATATCTTTAAAATTCGTTTTTATAACTTCCCCCTCAATCTAATGGATTTTAAATATCTTAATGTTGTTTCAGTTTACATTTCTCTGACCTGCTGATGAAGTGGAGCATCTTTTCATCTGTGAATTGCCTAACAATATTTTTGTGAACTTCCTATTACTTTTCTTTCTGATTTGTAATTTTTAAAGAAAAACCTTAAATGTTATTCAAGATCAAACATCTAATAAATGACAGGGTCCTAATTTACACCCAGGCAATCTAATTATAAAACTCTTTTGCTTGTTATCCACTGAAATGAGGTACATTTTCATTTTAAATTTAAAATTTCATTTTAGTTTCCAATTACTTATTGCCAGGCCATAGAAATACAATTGATTTTTATATATGGACTACATCCTGTCACCTTGCTAAAATCTCTACACCTGTAGAACTTTTTTTTAGATTTATTTATTTTAGAGAGAGAAAATGAGGGGGGGAGGGGCAGAGGGAGAGAATTTCCAGTAGACTCCCTCCTAAGTGCAGAGCCAGACATGGGGCTCGATCTCACAGCCCTGAGATCACGACCTGAGCCAAAATCAAAAGTCAGACACTTAACCAACTGAGCCACCCAGACACCCACCTTGTACAACTTTTTAGTTGTAGTAGTGTTTTTGTAAATTTTTTAGATCTTTCTCTGAGGTGGGAGATGTTCCCTCTCCTCTGTTTTCTGAAACACTGTGTAGAATTGATAATATTACTCCCTTGAATACTTGCTAGAATTCACAAGTAAAGCCACCTGGGTCTGGAGCTTTCTCTGTGAAAAGCTTTGTAACTACGACGTCAATTTCTTTCAAAGATAAAGGCCCTTCAGAGTATATATTTCTCCTTGGGTGAGCTTCATAGTTTGTGTCTTTCACCTAAATTATAAAACTTACTGGAATAAAGTAATTCATAATAATGTTATATCACCTATAGTATCTTAGTGATGTCTACGCTTTTATTCTTTTTTTTTTTTAAGATTTTATTTATTTGACAGAGACAGTGAGAGAGGGAAAAAAAGCAGGGAGAGTGGGAGAGGGAGACGCAGTCTCCCTGCCAAACAGGGAACCTGATGTGAGACCCGATCCCAGGACTCTGGGATCATGACCCGAGCCAAAGGCAGATGCTTTAACAACTGAGCCACCCAGGTGCCCTATGCTTTTATTCTTGATGTTGGTAATTTACTGCACTTACTCTTGATATATTCTGAATATTAATCTTTATCTCTTACAGAAGTTGCAAATATTTTTTCTTAACTTACTGCTTTTCTTCAAACTTGTGGCATGTTTAGTCATACAGAAGGAACTTTAAAATTCAGATATAATAAACATGTCAGTTTTTTTTAATGATTTGTGATTTTCATTTTTTGTCTGAGAAATCCATCTATCTGACAAGTCAGTCATAAGAACATTTTTCTGTATCACTTCCTTTTTTTTAAAGATTTTTATTTCTTTTAGAGAGAGAGACAGAGAGTGTTTGTGTGCACGTGCACCCGTGAGTGGGGAGAGAAGCAGAAGGGGAGGGAAGAGGAGGAGGAAAGAATCTCAAGCAGACTCCATGTTGAGCTCAGGGCCCAACATGGGGTTCAATTCCCAGACCTGGAGATTAGAACTCCAGCTGAAACCAAGAGGTGGATGCGCAACTGACTGAGCCACCCCTCTCCTATATTACTTTCTAATTGTTTTAAAGTTTTGCTTTTTTCCATTTAGATCTTTAATGCACTTGGAATTTATTTTTGTTATGGTGAAAAGAAAGGACCTAATTTTATTTTCTTTGATATGGAAACCGAGTAGTTCTCACAACAGTATTTGAATAGTTCATCCTTTTCCCACTGATATGTGATGCCATCTTTGAAAAATGCCCAATCTTTTACATGCTTGGTCTTGTTCTGGGATCTCTATTATGTTCAGTTTGTTCTACTTGTCTACTGCCACACCAATACTATAGATTCTTTACAAGTTTTGATATCTGGAAAGTCAAGTTGCTCTGCTTGCTCTTACTTTCCAGGATTGTCTTGATTTGGATCTTTAGTTTTCCATATGAATACCAGAATTATTTTGCCAGGTTCTACATTAAAATCTTGCTCTATCTAGATTCTATATTGTTCGATCTATGTTCTACTTAAAACCTTCTTAAGATTTTAATCAATGCTGCCCCTGTCAATGTTGCTGCTGAAATGGCCTCGGCAAAACCGAATGCCTCTGTGACATTGGACCCCAGCTGGAAAAACCGACAATCACAAGCACGGCCTCCATGTCACTCCCACCTTCCAAATTCCAGCTGTACTGGACTGATGGACACTAAATCACACCTAGAAGCCTCTGCAAGAGACTTTTATAGATACTTTTCTAATTTTAGAACCGATGATCTAGTAAGAATTTGTAATGGAAGAATAAGTCCTTTGGAAAGCTGTATTTTAATTCTGGTATTCGGGCACCTGGTGGCTCAGTTGGTTAAGCATCTGCCTTTGGCTCAGGTCATGATCTCAGGGGATTGAGCCCCAAGTTGGAGTACACGCTCAGCATGGAAATCTGCATCTCCTTCTCCCTCTGTCCCTCCTTCTCCCTTGCCCTCCCCCCGCCAACTCTGTGTGTGCTCTAAGTAAATCCATAAAATCTTTTAAAAAAATAATTCTGGTATGTTAGTGACAATTATTTCAATGTTTTTGTTAAGAATATAAATCTAGACATTAGATACTAAATGTACTAACGGTTTCTTCATCAATTTGACCTCCACAAAAATACCTGCCCAGATTATATTCTCTTAAACAGTGCTTCAGAAACTTTCATTTGCTTCTTATTTGTTGTATTTTACTTGCTCATTTCTCAATACTAAAGAATGTCTATACTGCTTGAAAGCAGCCAAATGACAAATACTGTATTTTCAATGGGCACTGGTTTTAACTCTCCAGATCAAGAAGCTACAACCCTGTTTCTTTTAACATATCAGTACCAAGATTCTGAATAAGCTGTTCTAAGACTTTTGACCCTAGAAACTGGGGGTTTCCTATGCATCTTACATTTTTCTTGCTGCTTTTGAGAAGAAAAGAAATTTAATTTGGACTACAATAAGAAAAATTTAAAAAGATGCTTTTTACAAATCATCTGCACAAATCATGTTCCCTGTAAGTTAAAAGCTTTTCAATCATTTAATCAGGGCAAATATACACAGGTACACATTCTCTACAATCACTGTTCTTTAACAGTTAATATCAAAAGGAAAAAAAACCTCTTCTTATAAAAGGTGGTAGAATGAAAAATTGATTAATTATGATTATTAAACTTCACCAAAATACCCTCTAGAAAGAACCAGTGACCTTACTAGTGACAGCTGACTCAAGCAGCTGATAGCCTGCCTGGCCTTTTGAAGCGACATGTGTATCCGCCCTCCCTTTTTCCAGTGCACAGCGGGGAAAGCAGGAGACCCAGGGATAGAACTAACGGAATCCTCGCTTATTTAGCCGGAAGCAGAGGGAATCCCGCTGCCAGCAGAGAGATGGTTTCCCAATTGGTCTTCAGTTAGAACAAAGCCATAACACTGGTTGCCTCTGGGTGTTGGGCCTCTGGTTTTTTTAAATTCCAGTTTCCAAATTTTCTCTAATGGGACATATTATCCTCATAATGCAAAGAACGCTCTAAATGACCAAAGAGCACACATATGTTAATTCATTGTTTTATTTTTAACGCCCAGCCACTAAGAAGATCTTCTACGTGTCCTTGTGAGTTCCTCCTCTCTTCCTCTCCTGGTGGTGGGCAGGGTCTCCATCGGCCAGAGATAGACAAGCAGGATTCCACAGTTTGGGGGTGGGAGTCATATTTGCCTGGGATTTATAAAAATGATATTGCAAGTATCATTCACATCCACAGTTTTCGTGGTCAGAAACAGCAATATTTATTAGGTCCTTACTGTGCCTAGGCCCACCGTCTTCTGGACACAGCAGAGAGAAACAAACAGCAGCAGAGACGGCCCCTATGTATGAAGAGCTCAAAATAGCATCAAAGGCATAAAGGACATAAAAATACTTTAACCAATACCAAGGTACAGAGTGAGAGTATAAACCAAGAGGTTAATGTGGAAGCAACTGGGGAAGTGTCAGAGCCAGCTGGTAGGGGTGCCTCCGAGACTTCCAGAAGCAGGCCCCATGACGTCTTCTCTTTACCTCCAGTGCAACTTCTTTCTCTGAGAGTTAGTAAAATGGGAGATTCTGAAGACACAGTAAAGTTCCTGGTTGGGAAAGTGGCCTAAAGGCCTATTGCACAAACTTGTTGACTCCAGGTTAACACTCCTACTTGAGATAGCATTCAAGTTTCGAGGGAAACAGGTCCTTTCAGCATATGATTTTAGAAAACTATGTGTGACAGACTTATTTGAAAGTTGGCAGTACTTCATGAAAAAAAACCACACTTCCTATGAAATTACTTGCTTTCCACTCTGACTACAGAGGCAGGGACTGACCTGGGATTAGAAGTGTTCAAATTCTTAACGGTCGCCTAAGTGCCTCATTGCACAATGTGGAAAACAGAATGAAAACCCGTGACAGATCATTTTCTTTTCTTCCTTATAAAAGCTGCCCCTTTTCAAGGGCTTGACATGTCTGTCACTCTGCGGCTGCCCTCCACCTTCATGAAGCTTCATCCCTTAGTGAGCACAGTTCTGAAGTGATTGCTGGTACTGGAATCTGAGATGGACCGGTTTCTCGAGTTGTGCCCAAGTCAGAACTGAGGAAGTGACACAAGCTGCCTGTCAAAGGGAGTGGACTGGGAGCTGCAGCCATACCTCTGGCTCTGAGAAAAATTGCTTCAGTACAGTTGGCTTTTTCAGGGGATGGTCTGTGGGGCTCAAGACACAGGGAACTCAAGCCAACCCTGAGCCCGGGAAGCAAGGGGTGGACCCAGCTCTCATCAGTTAGGGGAGAGCTGGAGGCCTTGGGCCACACACAATGTCCTCTCAGTGCTTTTCCTCTGGCATGAAACTAGAATGTGAACACCAGTCGGCCTGGAGAGATTCCTGGCGAGGCACAGATGATAAGGGGTAGATGTCGAATATGGTATTAGGATGAAATCTTAAGGATGGTTTATCTTATCCCACTAAGAGGGCAGAAGGAATTTTACACGTCTAACTTTAGGCATCATCAAGGATAAGCAACACGATCAGACTTCCAGAAACAAATTAGCTTTCCACTCTGGCATGTGGATTGGAGCTCTCTGGCCAGAAGTCATGGTTCAGAAATGAACCTGAACTGCCGACTAATGAACAACGACTCGCTCAGTACAGTGATGTCCTCGCTCATGAAATCTCTTCTCCATCATCCTCTGCGCCTGAAAAAAACCAAGCTGCGCTGAGGATCTTCCGTGTGTGTGCAAGCCTGTACTTGCACGACGCTCGACGCTTCCCGGGAACGCCTGCCTTCGCTAGAGGCGAGGAGATCGTCTGCTTGGGACGCGGGATCCGGGGCCACTTCACTTAATCATCTGGGTTTCTTCGTCCGCATCGAAGAACTCTTCCTCTTCCTCACTCTCACTGCCTACAGTGTCGTCCTTGTCCTCAGACTGACACGGGAAAGGAGAACCAGAATGGTCACATGACACCATGACATTTCTAAAAGGAAAATGATTAACTAGCACTCAACCGACAAATGAATCTTTAGGACATCTTCTCCCCTAAGATTTTACCCTAAAGTGTTCTACGAAAGTGAATGACTCACCGGCCATCTTCACTTCTCTAAAAAACCAGCTATTAATCCCACACCTTTGTTTTCCAACAGCTTTGCTTGGTTCTATTAAATGTAACCAGAACATTCTCTCCTCCCGCCCCCCCAAATTGTCATCCTCCCAAGTGATACTTGTGAATGATTAAGAAAACCACACCATACCTGTGGGGGATCCAAGGTCTGTAAGGACAACGCTTCCTCCCCCAGTCTCCGATATGAATACACCTGAAGGTCAGAAAATGTCTCCAGCAATGGGCTGTTAAGGGTTTCTGGCAATAATAAACTCAGGAGGCCCGAAGTCAGGCCGGTGGCTCCAAAGATAATGAAGGGTAAAGACCATTGCACATATCTCTGTGGGGGCAGGGAGTAGAACAAAAACATGAAAACTCGGTATCCAGTTCCCAGCATGTGACATCAGCAGTCTGTGCCCGGGGCATGGCCATGCTTACTATCCAGGTCATGCCTTCCCACTAGAATACACTAGAAGCCACTTCTTCCCCCATGGAGAGTTACCCTGGAAAATCATGGAGTGGTTGCTTGGGCACGGAGAAGTGGGGGTGAGTACACAGAAAGGCCTCAGAGGTATGCGGATCAAGATGGAAGTGGGGGGTGGGTACTGCTTTCACTGCAGGCAACTCCCTTAGAACACAGGGATCTCCACATACGCTTTGCTTGGGAGGTACCCCAAAGACTTGATCACCATAAACTTGAAAGTTCTCCACACTCATCTCAGCCAAACCATCCCCCAACCTCACTGATTCACTAAGCACTGATTAAGGGACAGGAGGGGCTCATAGGGAGAGGTAGGGAGGGGGCTCTGGGATCAGGTTCATAGCAATCCCCAAAATGTGGAGGTGTGAGGAAACCAGAGATAAGGGAAAACACCAGATTGCCTTGCCCTAGGTGTCCCTGGAGGGGGTCTTTTTTATGGCAGTCAGGTGGGATCTAACAGAGACTAACCAGACCCTTTAAAAAAAAAAAAAAGTAAGCTGTTAAAGATGTTATCGCTGGTCCTTACACAAAGGTGCTCTCAGTAGAGAAATTAAAAAGATTTAAGTTCCCTGGTTAGCGGTCAATAAAAGACCTACCCTAAAAGTCCTCGGGGGCAGCAACCCTGTTGGGGCCCCTCTCCCTCCTGAGAGCTTTTTTTTCTCCTGTATCCCTGGTTAATAAAAAATATATCCCTTTCCTCTCTCCTCTGTCCACAAGATTCATTCTTCAGCTGCGTGAGACAAGGACCCCGCTCTCCCACGTCAGCAACACACCTGGGAGGACAAGGGTTAAAGGTCCGAACGCCCTGAAAAGAAAAAGAAAACCCTAAAGAACCCTGGCACATCCGAGCGGTTTGGAAACTACCCGAACCGGACAGGGAGATAACAGCTTTGCTTCAGAGATCCAACAGACATTCTAAGGAAAATGGACAGAGTTTCTAGAAACACAAAACAGGTTCAAAGATAACAGCACAGAAAACGGTGTGCTGCTCTCCAGCCACTGGCGTGTTGCTCTGGGGTCCTTTCTGAGCTCATTAACATTCTTGAGTTCTTATTAGGAGTTGTTTAGCTTTATCTTATTTGGGCTTCCAAATTCTGTGGATAGGACCACTCCTAGTTAGGATATCCTCTGCCTGATTTTTCAGAAGTAAAGAGATGATGGACAAGGCAGGGTAGGGGACGGAGGTAGCCGGGCAGAATCTCACTTCTGGATCCCACATGCACACACAGGTCCAACGCTGTGGGTGTGCTGCTGAGTCATGGGGGACACAACGCTCTCACCTCTTCTCAACTGAGCAGGAACAGAGACCCAGGGCTAGGTAGTCTAATGTTCTAGGAGAGCCAGACAGAGTCCAGAGATCTTTAGAGATAAACCCCTAATGTCCCACACACTTTACAGAATGGAACAAATATATATTAGAGGAAGGGTCTGACCGTGTGAAATTAAGCAGGAGACATGGAAAGAGATACTCATGAAAAGGAAGTGTACTGCAAGTCAAAGACAGAAAGAAAGACCAGAAAGATTGAAAGGAAGAAAGAAAGAGAACGAAAAGGTCACGGTGGGATTTCAGAGACACCCTCCTATACTAGGGAGACCAGGAAACCAAAGAGATGCTGTGAGAGAAAAAGCTAGTTTTCCCTTTGCTGCTTTTCCTGCTTCTCCGGGTGCTCAGACCTGCACCCCCACTTGACTTCACACAGGCTTATAATGCAAATCACATAGGTCCTTTTTGCAGGGCCCAAGACTTAATGATTTCTCTAGAGCAGATAACATCTCAGGAAGGACCAGGGGAGAACAACCAGGTGAAGCTATTGTATGCACATTCCAGACCACTGGAGACATTCTAGACATCTCCATGCCAAGACCCCTTGGCTCCAAGGAATAACACCGGTGCCCTTGTCTTTGTTCTAACCGGTTCCTGGATGCC
The DNA here is from genome assembly GCF_009829155.1 of Mustela erminea. Lineage (NCBI taxonomy): Eukaryota > Metazoa > Chordata > Mammalia > Carnivora > Mustelidae > Mustela > Mustela erminea. Next base: position 10,399,173 of record NC_045623.1, read on the forward strand.
TGGATGCCTGAGAGGACACGTACACCAGACCACTCCCAGGCCCCTAGACAAAGACGAGACTCCCCCAGTCACTCCGTCTGTATCTGGTCTCTCTGGATCTTCAATAAACTGTTTCACCTCCGGCCAGCTCACTTGACTGCCATGCTGCGTGAAGCCAAGGACTCTCTTGGCTGGTCCTGCAGGAACCCCCTGGTTCCTTGGACCTGGCCTGCTGGCGTGGCTAGGAGGTGGGGACAACAGCTGTCTACAAAGCACATCCAGTCACCCTTTGTTGAGTACCGGCTGGGAGGGCCACAGCAGAGACATACGCAGGGGCTCTGTGGATTAATCCATCACAGAACCAGAACATTTCAAGACCGGAAGGATTTTCAGGGCAGCTGTTAGGTCTACCCTCTTTCTCTAGACTGTGAAATTTAGAAAATGCTAAAAAGCTCTTAATAGACCCACGACTAGGCATGTTTCTCTTCTAATTTTCTTGTCTAAATGGTATGACTTTGGGCAAGTTATATAGCCCGTTTCTGCTGAATTTCTCCTCTTTAATAGAGGATAATAACTATCCCTGCCTCACATGGTTCTTGTGAAGCTTGCGACAGATGTTGAAGCGCTCGGCACAGAGCCCAGCACAGTGCAGAAGCTTCACAAATATTCACTGACTGACTTATGAATGGAGACAGGAAGGGGCATGCTGGTCTTAGCTAACTCTCCAATGAATGCAGATAAGCAGACACTCAGAGTCTCAAGGGTGAGAGCATCCTGGGTCAGAGCCCCTGTGTCCTGAGCGATACGTAATCTAAAAGAGGCAAGCTTCCCACTCGGAGCAGGCTGATCTTCAGTGGCAAATGTTTGTTACCATGTTGTAAGCAAAGGCACAAGCAATTCCAAAGCAGAGAATCCAGAAAAACAAAACCAGGAGGTACAAACCAACCAGTGAGGGGATGAAGGGAGCAATAATCCCACCAACTCGGGAGAACATAGAACAAGTTCCAAGCCCAACGTTCCTGAAAGGCATAAAAAAAGTGGAAAATCAGTAAGTTCTGGGGCGCGGGGGAATGTAAAGACCCTGTAATGGGCCTATCATAATAAATCCCAAGGTGGAAGAAGCATGGTCTCCTTTAGAGCAGTGAAACATTCTGAGATGTTCTGTAACCACACTGTCCAATATGAAAGCTGCTAGACACCTGCCGCTAAGAGCGCTGGAAATGGGGCTAGTGAGAACAAGGAACTGGGTTTTTCATTTACTTCATTTTAATTAGTTCAAATTTAAATAGCCACACGAGCCTAGTAACTACCACACTGGACAGTGCAGTTATCACAGAGGACGGTGCAGAAATGACCATGTGAATATTTCTAGTCCAATGTTCTTAATGGGTTTTTGTGTGTGAGGTTTCCTATGAATTGATATACCCATGGAGAGCCAGGGTTTTATGATCTGAGAAGTCTGCCCATTTATTTAAATTCAACTAATTGACGATTCAAGGGTCAGGCATATGAATAGGAATTGAGCACATATTCTCAGGAAACCAGGAGCATTACCTTTGCGAGGAGTACAGCCATGCAAGTGATGGGAGGGAGCGGGAATGAGAGTGGTGACAGGCGGGGTGGCCAGACCTCACCCTTTCGCCCCAGCCTAATTGCTCTCAAAAGTGTCCCAGTTTGGACAAAATGGTCATCCTAGCATCACAGCTGGCAGCCAAAGAAAACAGGTCAGAGGAATAATTAGGAAATGACTGGCCCATCACAGACAGCCTGGGAAAAACTGGTGGGGGAGGGATTTAAAATTAATAGGCAGAAAGAATCATTAAGTTTGCAGGGATGAGGGAAACATTTGGAATGATCTCTGAAAAGCCTGGGGAAGTGCTAAGCTAGGAAAGCCCTGCCTGGCCCACAAAGGCAGTTCTAAGAAGACTGAGCCACATCCCTGCCCTCCACATTTGGTTTTCAGACTTATTTTATGAGGGGAAACTTCAGACAGAGTATGTTCCCTTTGATAGGAGCATGTCCTACTCATTAGAAAGCACATTTATTAACTAGTATGGAAACCTCATCTTCACTTCTAAGTGGAATTACCTTTTTAACAATGTGTATATTTTGGGTGAAGATGTAGGTTCTGTGACAACAGGGACCAAGTCCCCTTGCCTGACAGGTGCCTGACACAGGATGGGTGACTGAATAAATCCAGTCCGCCGAAATCAAGATGGCATCCAAGCAGTCTTTGGGTGATGGGACGTGTTTAGTGTAGAGGACTTCTCTCACAATTTACATGAGGAAATTTAGCTCAAAATATAGCTACGTTTTCCTCAGCCAAGTGGGCCGAGTGCGATCCACACAGGCAGTTTCTGGGCTTAGGTCAGCCTGCTGAACTGCTGCTGGCCCGCCCTAACTATGGTCTCGGTGGAACGAGAACCATACCTCCGCTGTGGCAAGCGTCTACCGCAAAACATGCAGGGTGTGTGAGGCGCACCTGATGACCGTGGGGTACAGCTCAGAGGTGTAGATGTACACCACGTTAAAGGCCGCGCTGATCGTCAGCTTCCCGAGCAGAGACAAGGAATGGCTATTCACCACTGCAAACACACCTGTGTCTGAGGAGGACAAGGGTAAAATACCGTGAGGTCCTTCAGGGAAAAAAATGCCTTCGAGAGACACATTGACTTCTGAAGGAGCCAGAGACGCGAGTACGGATGGCGAACAGTGAGGAGGTAGTATGACAGGTGACCATTCAGGTTGAGTGAGCACACACAACACATGCCTGCAAATATTCTCCCAGTGTCTTGCCCAACCCCCTGAAATCTTCCACAGTGGAGGTCATGGTGGGGATTAAACTTGCTTCCTCCTCAGTGACAGAGCTCTTGGAAAACTATCCTGTGGTAAAGCAAGCTTCATGGGGATAGTAAATCTTACCCAGCATGGAGGCTACTTGCCTCTCCTTCCCAACCTGGCTCACCAACCAGTGATGTGAAATGGTAGTTAGCATGACAAGCTCTAGTGCGTGTGGGGAATAAGTCTGACGGATATAAGAGGCAGAGGGGAGGTCCAGGAAAACCACTCTCTTCAGTGTGCATTTCTTGGTGTTCCATTGGAAGATAAGGAATAACCCCATTAAATGACTACCAGAGGGTATAAATCATTAATGTTCTTTAAAGAACAAGGCTCTAAATATGGAACTACTTTTAATTTTTCTTCCTGCCCAACTTCTTACTTGAATTACTAATCACTAATGATATTTCAGTTTCTGAATAGATAATTTCTTAATGTTACAGATATTTCTTAATGTTATCTCTTTACATAAAATGCAAAACTACAGGTTATGGCAGTTCATTTCCTTATCAAAAATACTATCAATTATCCTGTGGTTCTTTCCTTTATTAACATTTTTCTCCCCAGGATCTTGCAATGCAATCATTCCCTTTCAAACATATTTAACCTCTCCCTTCAATAACCCGGCAGACTCTGCTCTCAAAATAGCAATTTATTTTTCTGAGGAATAAAATCTCATTGACTGTGTTGTACTTACCCCTTGACTAGCAGACATCTTCAATGAGTGACCAATTCTCCATTTCCCCAAATAACCTGCCCCGTAGCTCACTACAATCTGGCTTCCGATAACACGCTCTCCTCAAAGTCCTACCCTTGAAGGTCAACAGCAAGGTCCTAATCACCAAAGTAATTGCCTCTCATTCTCCTTGACATTTCTGCCAAATAGGATACACTTGTCCCCTTCCTTGGGGCTGCTTGCATGGCCCACAGAAACCACTCCTTCCTTAAATAACTCAAAAGCAATATTCCTTCCTTCCTTTGACCTCCACTGTCCCTAGTCTCTGACCCATTCAAGTGGCATGCTTCAGACACACTCCTGGAGCTGCTTCCTTCTCTATCTTGTCTGCATTGAGTTACTTCAGGCTAAGGCTGGTATCCCGCTCGCGTCTGTGCCTCTCGCACCGTCTCCCATAGGACAATACTCTGCGGTGCTTGCTAAATATTTGCTGAACAAATTAGTAGAAGGACTACAATAGGGATTAATTTAGTGTAAAGAACCTGTGTTCATGCTCTCTCAACTTCTAAGGAGGGAGGCATTTAAATACTCCATCCTAAAATATGCTTTCCCTTCCTTGCCTGACTATGAAATAAATCTTCATCTACTTTAAAGATGGTGCCCTGAGCACAGCGGCCCAGGCACTGCCAAACCCGACCATCTGGGGCTTTCTCCTCTTCTGCCAGGCAATTTGGAAGAAGATGCTAGCTCTTTTAAGTACTGAATATATTATTTGAAGCCATGAGTGCTTCTGGAAAAAGAACGCTGCCTTTTGGCATTTACCACAAGATTCATGTCTGCGCTAGAGATCTAACAATCTCCTCCATTAAACCAATAATAAGGGCAATTCTTCAGTTATTTTCCAGAAAACTTGGTGTATTGTGAAAAGGTATTCGGTAGCCTTGGCGCAAACAGGAATCTGCACATTTGCTTTACTGCAGATGAACTCTGGGACCGTTTTCAACCCGTCCGGGATGGCATCTTTCAGAACTGTAGAGCGACGCTCTGTAACATCTTTAACAGGGTAGGAGATTGCTGTCCTGAAAATTGAATTCAAATGGCACACCACGGAAGGCTTTTAGCCAAACGCCCACAGACACCAAAGCTGCAAGAAGCCTTTCCCGTGAGGCTCAGGACACTTCCGGCTGGAAGCCATCTGGGGAGCGAGGCTCCAGCTCCGTCCCCACAGAGCTCTCCATCGGCCTCTCGCGCTCATGAGATGCTCGTAACTTCTCCTGCATTCTTGACACTGGAGTCCAGTCACCACCCAAACCTCAGGGAATTCACCTTATCCCCAGGTAGCCTGTGTCAATTTCGGTAGCTCTGTTTATTAGAAAATTATTTCTTATTCTTTCTGGGGCAGCTGTTGGGCAGTTGGTCATCCTGAGTCAATGCTCAGAAGTGCTTGGCAGCCCCTGGGCTGGTTCCTTGGACATCTGACTTTGGTTCTTTATCTGAATATAAAATCAGATTATTACTGGCTACTACCAGCAAAAGTACAAAGTGTTTAAAAAAAGGAAAATTAGGGGTGCCTGGGTGGCTCAGGCGGCTGAGCGTCTGCCTTCAGGTCAGGTTATGATTCCCTGGGATCAAGCCCTGTTTCAGGCTCTCTGCTCAGTGGGGAGCCTGCTTCTCCCTCTGCCTCCCCCTCTGTGTGCCCTCTCCCTATCACCTTGTGCTCTCTCTCCCTCTGCCAGCTGCTCTGCCTACTTGTGTTCTCTGTCAAATAAATAAATCTTAAAAAAAAAAAAAAAAGGAAACTAAACTCAATTATCTTTGAGGGGAAAAAAGATAATTCTCAGAACACTTGTATCTTGTATCCTTCAAAGCACTGAATTCAAGAGGTTGTAAGTTTATTCCAGTGATGAAGCTATAAGGACTATCTAGCTATCTAGAAGTTTCCTCAGAGTCTATCTGAGGTTGCCAGAACAAAAATTCTCAGCATGTTATAGTCACATTTCATTGATCCCAAACAGTAAAAATTCAACTTAATCATCTACTTCATTCATTGGATGATTATGAAATGTTTTTGATTGCTCATGCATATGTTAAAAATCTTTAAGACAGCAGTATGCCCTCTGTTATGATACACACACAGGTGGGCAAAAGAACCTAGAATTCATTTACTCCCCTCCCTCCTCTTAAAGAAAAATACCATATATGCGTAAAGTTCTGTCACCATAGTTTCACCATTTCTAAAATTTCACATGAATGATATCCTTCAGTTTGTAGACTTTTGCGTCTGGCTTCTTTTCGTTAGCATGAATGGTTCTGAAATTTATCCATGTTGTTGTGTGTAATCAGTAGGTCACAGTTCAATCCTTTTTGTTGTTGTTCAGCAATATTTCATTGTAGGAATAGGTCACAATTTGTTTATCCGTTCCTCAGCTGATGGGTATTTGGGTTCCTTCCAGTTTGGGACCATTATTAATAAAGCTACTATGAACATCTGCATCAAAGTCTTTGTGTGCATCTGTGCTCCTGCCTCCCTTGGGTAAAGGTGAATCATATGGCACATGTATGTCTCCCTTTTAAATAAGCTGCTAATGTTTTTCAAAGGGTCTGTTCCAGTTTACACTTCTATCAGTGGGATATAAGAGTTCCAATTCTTCCTTATCATTGCCAGTGATGGTATGGTTGGTCTTTTAGATTTATTTTTTTAAGACTTTATTTATTTGAGAGAAAGAAAGAGAGCTAGGAGCAGGGAGAAAGGACAGAAGGAGAAGCACACTTCCCGCTGAGCAGGGAGCTCGACCTGGGACTGGATCCCAGGACCCTGGGATCATGACCTGCACCAAAAGCAGATGCTTAACTGACTGAGCCAAACAGGCACCCTAATTTTAGCCATTCTAATAGGTGCGGAGTGGTAGATCTCCATTGTGGTTTTGATTTCCATTTCCGTAATGTTAAATAATTAAACATCTTTTCCCATGCTTATTGACCATTTTCTTATCCCTCTGGAGAAGTGTCTGTTCAAATCTTCTGTCCATGTTTGTTGTTTGTTTGTTTGTTTCTCATTATTAAGCTGCAAGAGTCCATTCTGTATTCTGGGTACTAGTTCTTTATCAGGTATATGTTTTGCAATTACTTTACTCAGTCTTCACCTTGCTTTTCTTTAGTTATGTCTTTCAAAAAGCACAAATTTTTCATTTTGAAGTCTAAGTAATGAATTTTTTTTTTTTGCTTTGTGCTTTGTGTGTCCTATATAAAAAATCTTTGCCTAAACCAAAGTCACTAAGATTTTTGTCCTACATTCTCTTATGGAACTTCTGTAGTTTTAGGCTTTACGTCGGAGTCTCACAAGGAGTTAATAACTGCGTATGAAGTGACAGGCAAGTTGAAGTTAAACTGCTTGCACACAGACATCCAATTATTCCAGCACCAGCTGCTGGAAAGATTATCTTTTCCTCATTGAGCTGATTTGTCTTCTTTGCTAAAAATCAGTTGACTGTGTGCATTTTTCTCTATGTATGTTATAATTGGATAAAACATTTTTAAAAGGTGATCAAAATTCCAGCCCCCCTCAAAAAATAAAATAAAAATCAACTGACCACATGCATGGGTTTATTTCATACTAAATTCTATCCTATTATTTATATGTCCATTCCTACCTGACAATATCATACTATCCTGATTAATGTAACTTTGTAGTAAGTTCTAAAATCAGGTAGGATAAGTCCTTCAACTTTATTTTTCTTGATAAAAGTTATTTTGGGATATTCTAGGTGCTTTACATCTCTATAAAAATTTTGATATTAAGTTGTCAATATCTGTCTGCAAAAAAAAGGTCTGTTGGAAATTTTATTGGGTTTGACTGTGCTGAAGATAGACTGATCTGGGGTGAACTGATGACTTAAAGAAGATCTTCCAACCCTGAATGGTAATCTCTTCATTTATTTTATTATTAATACCACCAATTCATTTATTCTCTTCTTTGATTTTCTCTCATCAGTTTTGCATTTTACAGCTTTGCATAGGTCTTAAACATTATTTTGTAAAATTTATCTAAATATATCACATTTTTATTTTATTAAAAATGGTATTTTTTCAATTTTAAATTGTTGCTAATATATAGAAGTAAAATTGTGTCACATGACTCTGTGAAACTCATTGATTAATTTTAGATTTTTTTTGGTATATTCTCTAGGATTTTCTGTGGACACTCTCAAGTAGTCTTGTGAATAAAGACAGTTTTACTTCTTCCTTTCCAATTTGGATCCCTTTAATTTCTTTGTATTACCTTACTGTATTCACTAGTAATTCCAGTACACTGTTCCACAGAAGTGATAACAATGGACATCCTTGCCTTTGTCCTGATCTTCGAGAGCAAGTATTTGCTTTCTAACCATGAAATGATGTTAGCTGTAGGTTCCCCGTTGATACCCTTTATCAACTACTACTAGTTGCTGCTGGTTTCTGTAATGAACGGATGTTCAATTCTCATAAGTGCTTTTTTGACTTGTTTTGAAATGATCTTTTTTTTTCCTTCTGCCTTTTAAAAATGGTGAATAACACTGCTTAGCTTTTGAATATCAAATCAGCCCTGCATTGGGAGCATATCTCTTGCTTGGTCATGATGTATCGCCCATGCTGTGCACTGCTGGATTCAATTTGCTAATATTTAGTTCAGGATTTACATCTATACGGGTCTGTGGTTTTCCTGTAAATTCTTTGTTTGTTTTTCGTATCAGGGTAATTGCTGGCCTCACAAATGAGGCTGGGGGAGTATTCCTTCCTCTTGTATTTTCTGGAAGAACATATAGAATGGCTGTTACCTCTTCCTTAAGTGTTTCAGAGAATTCACCAGTGAAGCCATCTGGGCCAGGAATTCTCTTGTAGGAATGTTTGTCCCGGCAGATTCAGTTTCTTGAACAGAGAGGTCTATTCAGCTTATCTGGGTTTTTTAGTATACTTTGGCAGCTTGTGTCTTTCAAGGAATTGACCCATTTTGCCTAAGTTGAATTTACTGGCATAAAAACGTTCAGTGTTCCCTTACAAATGCCGACAGGTTCTATAGGTTCCCCTCTTTCATTCCTGATATTGTAATGTATGTCTTCTCTCTTTTTCTTATATTAGTTTGGCAAGAGGTTTATTGATTTTATTGATCTCAACAACCAGCTTTTGGTTTCATTGGTTTTTCCCTAGTATTTTCCTATTTTTATTTCACTGATTTTTTGCTCTTATTATTTGCTTTCTTATCTGGCTTTGTGCTTAATTTGTCATTTTTTTTTTTTTTTAAGTTTGTCTTCTATTTTCTTAGGAAAGAAGTTTGATCATTCATTTGAAAACACCTTTATTCTGATATATTTCTAATTAAATTTTCTCTAAGCACTACTTTATTGCATCCCACAAACTGAGATAGGTTATGCTTTAATTACTGTTTAATTAAAAACGTTTCCAGGAGGGCGGCAACCTGGGTGGCTCAGTTGGTTAGGCAACTGCATTTGGCTCAGGTCATGATCCTGGAGTCCCGGGATCGAGTCCTGCATCGGACTCCCAGCTTGGTGGGGAGTCTGCTTTTCCCTCTGACCCTCCCCTCACTCATGCTCTCTCTTTCTCAAATAAATAAACAAGTAAAATCTAAAAAAAAACACAAGCAACGCCCCCCCCCCCAAAACAACAACAACAACAACCAAAAAACCACCAAAAACTATTAAAAAAAAATGTTTCCAGGGCACTGGGTGGCTCAGTCTGTTAAGTATTTTCCCTCAGCTCATAATCCCACGGGCCTAGGACTGAAACCCCCATGGGGCTTCCTGTTCAGCAAGAAACAGACGTTTCTTCCTCTCCATCTGCTACTCCCCCTGCTTGTGCTCTCTCTCTGTCAAATACATAAATAAAATCTTTTAAAAATATGTGTATACTTTCTAATTTCCTTTCTTCTTTGACCCATGGGTTTTTAGAAGAGCGGTTTTTAAAATCCAAATATCTGAGGTTTTCCCTGATATTTTTCAGTTACTGATTTCTAGCTTAATTCCACTCTCATAAAACAACTATTTTTGGAAGATTTCAATCCTCTTCAATTTACTGCAACTTGTTTTATGGCCCAAACGTGGTCATTCTCGGTGAGTATTTCATGTGTGCCCCAGAGGGAATGCATGTTCTGCTGTGTCAGGGGAGAGCGTCTGTAAAATGGCAGTTAGGTTATGTTCAATCTCCATATCTGTAGTTACTTGCAGTCTGATTTTTCTATGAATCGTTGAGGGATCCTGAAATATCCAACTCTAAGTTGGATTTGTCTATTTACTTTTTCAGTTCTATCCAATTTTCATGTATTTTGAATCTGTCACTAGATGCTACACAATCAGTGCGTTACATCCTCTTGATGAAGAGACTTTCTTGTTAGGTGTTTCTAGCTTTCATCAAACACGGAAAGGATCTGACCATCTTTCCTGCAAATAATTTTTTCTTTACTTCCTCCTTCTTTGATTCCAATTACAAATACATTAGGCTTAGTGTTGTCCTACAACTCACTGATGCTTTGCTAACTTTTCACTCAATTCTTTTTTTCTGCTTCATTTTCAATATGTTCTTTCCTTTCTTAAAGACTTTATTTATTCATTTGAGAGAGAGAGAGAGAGTACAAGCAAAGGGAGTGGCAGAGGCAGAGGGAGAGTTGACTCTCCGCTGGGCTGGAAGCCAGATGTGGGGCTCCAGATCCCAGGACTGGAAGATCATGAACTGAGCTGAAGGCAGGGGCTTCTTCTGAGACACCCAGGTGCCCCTTGCATACTTCCTTTTGTTATGGCTTTCACTGATCTTCTGTAACTAATCTCATCCACTGCATTGTTTTTCATGCAACCGATGCTTCATCTCTAGATACCACACATGTGTCTTTTATAGCCTCTGTTACTCAAGATGATCATGCTTTCCTCTATCTTCTTAAACATGGAATATATTGATAATAGCCGTTTATTAAAATTCTTATCTCCTTCTTCTATCGTCTGAGTCATTTCTGGTTTTGTTTCTATTGCCATGTCTCCTGATCATAAGTGGTATTTTCCTGCCTGGTAATACTGGCAGGATGCCATACACTGTGGATGTTACATTGCTAGGTGCTGGATTTTATCATATTTCTTTAAATACTGTCGCTCCTTACTCTGGGATGCAGTTAAGTTACTTGGGATCACTTTATCCTTCTGAGCTTTTTAAAGTACTTTGAGCGCAAGCAGAGAACAGCCTTTGGGGTGGGACTTCTTTGACCCAGGAGGTCTACCCAGAGCAGCAAACCTGGTTGAAAAGAACGCAATGTAGGCATGGCCTTGGGTTCCATGATTTGTCCTGAATGCTGCTTCCTGGCGGTCCTCCCGGGCCTCAGTAGCCTCAGTAGCTTCCTCAAACGCATGCACAGATCAGTAAGCAGCCAGAAGACTCGGAGGCCCCTTCTGCAGATCTCTGGAGTTCTTCCTCTGAGTATCTTATTCCTCTCCAGTATATTTTCTAGCAAATTCTAGAAATCTTGGCCTCTCCAAGTTTTAATATTACTGTCTTCTGAATTTAGGAAAGCACCAGGATTTGCTGGGCTCCCCGTCCCTGCACCGTGATTCCGAGATGCTAAGTGAGGTCACAGGGAGCACGTGGTTTCCTTCCACTTGGGGATCACTGTCTGTCCTGGGTAGCCTATTGTCCAGTGTATGAAAATCAGTATTTTCTCTGGTTTTATACTTGTTTAAGGCAGGAGGATAGCTGGTCTCCATTAGGATCGTGGTCTGAAATTAAAGTCCCCACAGATTTTGTGGTCAATTCTCATACGGTATCTCCTTTTATTGTTGTTGTTGTTTTTCTCTAATCATTCATTTTCTTCACCAGATTGTAAGCTCTTTGAGTCCAGGGACTAGGTCTTGTTTATGAATAGGGTCCTTCCTACAGGAGCACCAGAGAAGTCAAGTGACTAAAGAATGGGCAGACCAAGGTTGATAAAAGAAATGAGATATAAAGGTGCTCGGAGTAGAGTCTGAGGATACTCTTTCCACTGTGAAACTCGCTGATCTGGTCATGTGCTGTGACTCCCCCGTAGTCAGTCTCTGGCAGGATTGCCGCTGCCATGAACCTCCTTGCCAATGAGAGCCCAGCATCACTCTGACAACCCAAGTCCTTGAACCCTGGCCAATTCCCAACAGACCTCTCTACTGAAGAGTTAAGAAGTGGCTCTAATTAGGCAGCATTAATTTTCTAAGACAACAGCCTCACCATGTGCAGTGAATACTTTGGCTATAAAACTCTAAGAAGGCAAAAACAGCATTCCCCAAACAGCACAGATCGTAAAGTCAGACAGACCTGAAATCTGAATCCTAAGTGTGCTGCCTCCTTGCTGTGCCAACATAGACAAGTTGCTTGACCTATGTGAACTTTAGTTTTCTCATCAAATGCGGATAATATGTAGTATCTTCTATATATGAAGAGAACCCAGAATATAGTCAACTCTTCAGAAACGATAGTATTGGAGGTTTAATCAGGATCCTTTAAGCAAGGATAGAAATCAAAATGAATGATGAGAAATCTGTACAAAAATATTAGTGGCCACCTGGTAATACTACTCCCAGGGAGAACATTCACTTGGAGGCCAACCAATGTGCGAATATGCACCGGGCAAGACAATTTGCCTAATAATTATAAACCACAGCCTGAGGAATGCCAAACAATGTGTTTACTAGCTGACTTGTGGTTTCTTCTAGAGGTGTACCTGTATGTCTGTCTGCGTCTCAGACACAGAGAGCCACAATCAAACACAGGTGCCAAAAAAAAGCTGGCAGGGACTGGGACACCTATGTTGGCAGAAAGAGAGTGAAGGTGTGTTTGGTGGGGAAAAGTGAGGGAAAACAGGTACAAAAAGCACTGAGAAGATGGTGCTAATAGAATTTTTCAAACTATTAGTTCTCTTTCTTAATATATATTTATCACAACTTTTTAAAGAAGTAGCTTAAGGCTCAGAACTTTGAACACACTGAGATTTAAAAGAGATCCACTGACATGCTTTAAGGAGTAAATATGAAAGCTTCAAAGAAAGTTTAAGGAACAAATTTTTCAGCTCAAAGAAGAGAAGATTCAGGAATAGCTGACTCTCAGAAAATATAGGAAGGATTATGCAAAAAAAAAGGGGGGGGATGGTGATGCTCATCTCTCTGTCTCTAGTGACGAAGCTCAGTTGTAGCGGAAGAAGCCCGTTCTCATGGCTATTAAAAATAGAAACAATTTTATAAGGACATAGTGAGATTTCTTTTCCTGGAAATCTTTACAAATAGACTTGACATCCACTTTTCTAAGTATAACAGAGGTACATCCCCCTGAAGTACTCCTCACTCCATGTCCACCTGGGGGGCACCATCAACAAAGGGCTCACTCGAGCTTCTCTCTTAAAACCAACCACACGTAGGGATGCCTGGGTGGCTCAGTGGGTTAAAGCCTCTGCCTTCAGCTCAGGTCATGGTCTCAGGGTCCTGGATTGAGCCCCACATCGGGCTCTCTGCTCAACAGGGAGCCTGCTCCCTCTCTCTCTCTCTGCCTGCCTCTCTGCCTACTTGTGGTCTCTGTCTGTCAAATAAATAAATAAAATCTTAAAACAAACAAACAAACAAACAAACAAAAAAACCCAACCAACCACACGTGAGCAGAGTGAGGCCAGGACTGGCTGAGACCACACACCTGCTTCCACTGTGGGCTTTTGCAGAAAGCACCATGTGCAGAGTGTTGGGCGGTGGGCTGGTTCTCCGCAGTGCACAGCTATGTGGGAGGGGGAGAGACATGAACTGGCCCTGCTTGCAGAGGGTGACAGGTTCCAGGGGTGCTTATGGCAACAAGGAGAAACTTTTGTCTACAAGGCGACAACTAGAACTGGCCTATGCCAGATAAAAACAACGGATTTCCAGGTTGTCTGTGAAAAAAAAAATCTGAATCTAAAGCTATGATGATCTTGGGATGCCTGGGTTGAGCATCCGCCTTTGGCTCAGGTCATGATCCCAGGGTCGTGGGTTCGAGCCCCGTGTTGGGCTCTCTGCTCAGTGGGGAGTCTGCTTCTCCTTCTCCCTCTGCCCCCCACTCGTGCTTTCTCTCTCTCTCTCTCACACACATACACACACACAGTCCCTGTACCAAATAAATAAATAGATGTATTTAAAAAATAAAGCTATGATGATTTGAAGCCCACTGTGGTCTGTCAGACAAAGAGAACCAGGCCCTTGCTTCTGTAAGCCCACACCAAGGCAAGAGCGGAGGACTCTCCCTTTTCTGGAATTAGCAGATGTAACAATTTCTTTAGAGAGTCACAAACAGGCAAACTTATATCCTCTAGTTTGTGTGATTCCATGAACGTCACACATCATACGGGTCACATCCTTGGTAGTGAACAAGCCTCCCTCTGGGATCAAGGCATAGAACTTGAGGTGGCGACCAGCAGCATAGTGTACCGGGAGCTACAGAACCAGAACACATAGCCTTGGGGTCTTTGGTGAGAAGCAATGACAAAGGAGAGTTTCCTATGTGATATGATGGTTGGGATGTAAATTCTCCAGCTATGTTCCGAGCAGCTGTCAAACCTTCCATGAAAACACCTCACCGTGATTCCCACCTGAAGTAAAAGCTCTGGGATGGAGACTTCTTAAGATCCCTAAGCCTCCCACACAGGGCCCCAGCAGCAACGTGTTTGTTATGACCCACTCCACACTGTTGGAAATCACTGGCCAACTCAGGTTTTGACAAGACAGCTAGTATGTGTCAGGTGTGCTAGTGCAAAAAAAGGGGGGGGAAAAAAGGCTGAGCAGTGCCTGCGTGGCTAAGTGGGTTAAGCCTCTGTCTTCAGCTCAGGTCATGATCTCAGGGTCCTGGGATCGAGCCCCACATCAGGCTCTCTGCTCAGCAGGGGGCCTGCTTCCCCCTTTCTCTCTGCTTGCCTCTCTGCCTACTTGTGATCTCTCTCTGTCAAATAAATAAATAAAATTAAAAAAAAAAGGCTGGGAACCATCCTTCTCTAACATAATTTCTACAGAGGGACAGAAGTCAAGTTAGATAAGAATGCACAGCAAAGCTACAAATATATAAAAATACCAAAGTTTCCTAAAGATGTTTTGTTCACAGTTTAAAAAAGACTGGGAACATGTCTATTGTCACCAACAGAGAACAGCACTCTTTGTTGCTGCTGTTATGATCGGGGGGTCCCAGGGGTATAGCTGGATATGCCCAGGGTGCCAAAGCTGTCTCTGAGACAGGGACTCTGACCTCTGATCTATGATTGGCCAGAATGGAGTGTGCAAATCTGTAGCCCTGGACGGAGCTTCTCCCTCTGCAGAGCTAAATGGTCCTCCCCATCATCAAATAAACAACTCTAGCATCACCAGTGCTGCAGCCCAGACACCCCAGATGGTAGCTTAATCGCCTGAAAGAATTAATAGTGCACCTCTAAGCACATTATTCACCCAGAGAATAGTTCAGGCAATGGGAAGAATCTGGCCTATTATAGCCCACACAATCGCTAAATAATATGCAATCACAGAAATGAAGCATGGCATATGGTAATCTCTCTACTATATTGAGATTCATTGTAATAAAAGTGCTGTTCAAAACCCTTCTGTAGAAATCTGGAAGGCATACCTTTCTTTTCTGGAAGAAACATTATAATAAGACAAGCCAGTCCTCCTAGACACAGAAACGCCGCTAATGTCCGCTTCCGACCAAACCTAAACAACAGAAAGACGTTACACATTTCTCTTGAGGATCTTATAAATTCATCTGCTTTGTCTCCTAAACCTTCTTCCTGAAATGTCCCTGCTTTCATTATATATGCTTATCGTTGCTTAAGGAATGGGTGGCAGCTGTGACTGACCAGGACATAAAATACGGAGCCATCACAAAACCGGGGAAAACTGGCCGGATGGCAGGACCGAATGACGAGTGGGGGGTGGGGGAACACAGAACCATTCTCCCGACTTCTGTGAGGGTTCACATGCTGAAAGCTCTCCATCTTACTTAGTCCTCACAATAAACCTGTAAGGCATGCGCTGTGCTCTCCATCTTCCAGAGAAAGAAAATGAACCATGGAGAACTGAGTCTTTAGCTCCCTTCCTCTTGTGACCTGAATCTCTGGCAGCTCATTTTTGAAATTTTATTTAAAGTCAATTAATTAACATATAGCGTATTAACAGTTTCAGAGGCAGAGGTCAGTGATTCGTCAGTTGCATACAGCACCCAGTGCTCATTCTATCGAGGGCCCTCTTGAACGTCCATCTGCCGATTATCCCATTCCTCCCTCCCCACCCGCTCCCCTCCAGCAACCTTCAGTTTGTTTCCTATGATTAAGAGTCTTTGATTTCATCTTGTTTCATTTTTCCTTCCCTTCCGCTACGTTCCTCTGTTTCGTGTCTTAAATTCCACATATGAGTGAAATCATACAACTGTCTTTCTCTGACTGACTTACTTCCCTTATTATAATAACCTCCTCTAGTGCTATCCATGTCATTGCAAATTTTAAACACTGTAAAACAAGGCTCTCTCTCTTAAAAATACACACTGGAAAAAAAAATTTCTTGTGAGTATGTTGGAATTAAGTGACATGTATTGCACACTTCATCAAGGCAACTAATTTTCAAAGAATTGCTGGAGGCTTGGATGAAAAGCACTGGCATTAACGAGACTCCCTTCACTAGGGGCCTGTGACTCGCCAGGTCCCCTGTAGGAACTGCCACAGTACTTATAACCTGTTTAATAATTCTGCCAGGGAATTTTAGAAGCCCAAGTTTAGGGATAAGTACGCAGAAGCTTACCTGTCAAAGCCAACATCTGTCAAAGTCATCAAAGTAATACGTGGCTGAGACTAGATCTGAACTCAGTGGTAATGGCTGGGAGACAGGACGACACGTGGGTCTCCAGGTCATTGTGCCTCATTTAACATCAGTACTGAGAACCTTCCAGTGGACAGGTGCTACGCCAGGCGGGCATGAGGGATGCAAAGCCAGAGAGGCTGCTCCCCAGGACGACACCCTTCTAAACCCTTCGTAAGGGGCCCTCAGAGGTGGGCAAGGAAGGTGTGACAACACAAGCAAGGGGCGTCTGGCTCACTGGAGGTGATGGGGACAGATTTCTGAATATGCAGCCTGACTCGGCTCTTGGACCGTGGTGACAGCAAGCTCAGTCCTTAACAGAGGGGGCAGCACAGATGACCGGGACTGCCCCCAGAGAAAAGCTGAACAGATTCTACGCCCGCCCTTCATAATGCCCTGAGCCCACCACCCATGACAACAGCCCCAAGGGTAGTGCAAAAGGAATGCTTTTTGGGTGAAAATGATGATTTCTGGAGAACGGGAAATAGCACAATCCAGCTGATTCACACTGAATGGGATTTTCAGTTGCCCTGGTCAGGGCTCAGTAACAGAAGCGACCTAATGGGGAAACTGAGGAAATGGAGTTCTCTTATTATAAAGAGAATTCTTTTAAAAAGTAGTTAAGATACCCCATGAAAAAGTAGCAAAAGCAGGATGAATTCCTCCCCTCATTGAAGTCGAGTGGGTCTTAAGAGGTAAGAAAAGTCTTTTCAGGTCCTCCAATTCTATGCTTGTGTAAGAACCTCTACATGATAGGGGCTGGGTCGACCGAGCTCCTTCTATACAGAGCCAATAATCCTTTCTCTTGGGGATAACAGACTACCCACAGACTATCCAAAACCTGGTGGTAGTGCCTTTTAATACTGGATTGAAAACCTACATAAATATGAAACCCAAGCTATACCACACTAAAAAGTGAATTCCAACTGCATTTGGTCTGAAAACAATTCTAATCACCCTGGAGTGCTGAGCGGATACTGCCTGTCGACAAAGACAATGATACTTAGGTATTTATGGATATAAGAGTGTAATCCTATGTGGGGCCCTCCATACTCAATTCTACTCACCATTTCTGGTTAATTAAGTAGATGCAGATAGGGTAAGACGGAATCTCTATGAGGCCAGACAGGGCCAGGTTGGCATAAATATTTCCGCCGAGATCCCCTGTGCTCAGAGTGAGGCCGTAGTACACTAAGCTGCACACGAACCTGCAGTTGGGGTGAAAGACAAGAAGGCCAACAGGAAAAGCACGTGAGAATCTGCTGGAGAAGGTCCAGTCACTGGTTCAGTATAATGTCATCTGTCTTAAGCAATCAGCTTGGCGTTCCCACAGACCTTTCCATCCCAACAACCTAAATGTATTCTTGGAAGTGGTTGAGTGATGCCTAGACGCTCTCTAAAGCAGATGTGTGGCTACTCCTGGAAGAATGCAGACCCGTCTGTCCTTCCATCAAGCACACCTGCATTCAGCAGAAGACAATGACTATTCTTGCTTTATTTAATCCAGCAGTTTATAAACACTGGCCGCAGGCGACTGCTGTGATATTGTCCAAAAGACTCTAGGAAAGAGCTCCCGAGGGGAAAGTCAACAGGGCATGGTGTTGAGAGCATGTGCTGAGAAGTGACCCGATAGTCGGTGGGTCACCTGCAGGCCAGAGATGACTGGCCCTCCAACCAACCCCGACCAGGTTCTCGACCCACCCAGACAGGAAAGAGAAAACCGGGAGCCCAGCGGAGGCAGGATCCTCCAGGAGGGTCAGCTGAGGAAGGACCTTCGGAGAAGCCATCAGTTTATTTCTGCGTGCTGTTTCTGCAACACTTGGGGATAGGCTCCTAGGTGGCAGGCACTGGGCTGGGGACAAAGGGGCTGGGGGAGGGGGTTGTAAGCCGACCAAAGCGCCACCCTGAAGCTCCAGGTCGGGGCTTTCTCAAGCAGAGGGAAGAGAAGGAAACTGAATTATTAAAAACAAAATGAAACAGAACAGAACAAACAGGAACAAACCACCAAAAGTAGGCTTTGCTGGTTCGATAGATGCATTTTGGAAACTACACATTTTTATACAATATACTACAGGCTTTGGAAGTCCATCAGTTTTAACATTTTTGCAATTCACCTGATGGGTGTTTATTACAGGAAGTTTCTGTTGGCTTCCCTTTTGTTTTCCTTAGAAAAAGTCGGATGAGCTGTTGCTACAACAATGAGATCAAACAGGAGAGGGTAAAGCTTTCTCTCCATCTTGCCAAAACAGCCAAATGGGCCAGGTGCCCTGGGCTATTAAGAAGGCGCTGCAGAGAGCAGGAGAGGGACGGGAGCAGAGGAGAGGGACCTCTGGAGGTCGACTGCTTAGAGGGGCCTCCCTCCCTGGCAAACAGCTGGCCGCAGCAGCTACATCCCATTATAGCTCACTGCGTGGAGCTGTCACTCGTGTACTAAGGATGGTGAGCGGTGTCGAAGCCATGACATCATATGTAAGGATGCAAGGTGACACTGAGCTGTTTTGCCTGTAGCACCTACCTTGTCTGCGAGCAATAAGCTAAACAAACATAAACCCATGCAGCTTTCTAAAGTATTTAAAAAATCCTGTCTTCCCGCAGTAGACGTCCTCCTCTGCTATGCATTGTATGCAGCAGTGTGTGTCTACTCTGCACTTAAAATAGAAAGCACCAGGGGTGGGGGTGGGGGGGCTCAGTGGGTTAAGCTCCCACTCTTGATTTTAGCTCAGGTCTTGATCTCAGGCTCGTGAGATCGAGCCCTGCATCCTGGGATTCTTTCTCTCTCTTTCTCTCTGCCCCTCCATCCACCCTCTCCAAGCTCACTCTCACACATGCTCAATCAATCAATCAATCAATCAAAGAGAAATCCCAATGAAGTCGTTCCAGCCGTGGAAACACACATATTTAAACACAGCTGGGATGGCAGCAACTCAGGCACAAATAAACAAAACCAGTTGAGGACACGAGAGGTGAGCAGAAGCTGCCAGTAGTGGGTGAGCACGGGGGGGAGCATGGGCGGATGGTCCCAAGGCAGGGACTCCGCTCGCGAGGTTCCTTAATGGCAAGTTGGTCATTGGGATGCGTAATTACAGCTATTAAAATCATTTCAATCCTTCTTATGGGCCCCAAGCAAAATTTAGAATGCTTGCATAATATTTAACAGTATAGTTAGGGCATCAAAGAACTATTTAAAAAGGAACAAGTGTGGGAAATAACCAAAGGAACAGATGTGAACCGTGGAGGTACCATTTTACTCCCAGGTAAGGGCTGCCTTCAAGGGAAGACCCACAGAAAAGACTTCAGAATTTTACAGCATCTTCAAAAACAACAGCCGTTATGTGGAATGACACTGTCTCTATAATTACGTATTTTAGCATTTGGAGCCCAGGGGGAAGAGGTTCATTTGAGAAGAACTCCTTTGGCTGTGTAAGACAGAAAATAAACGGATGTTCTCCCCAGTTCCCAGTCTACTTTGTTTGTCTGTTTTTTATCCCCTGGAGGCCAGAATCCAAAAGTTAATCTGCGTCAAAAAAACCAAAAAACAAAAAAAAAAACCCAAATCCTAAACACAAGAAGTAAATTGTCCTCAAGAAGAAGGCAGAGGGTTTGACTGTCTATATGACATGCAAATGTGGAGTTTTATGGAGCCCAAAGCACCTGAATATATTACGTAAATGTCTGGAATAAGCCAAACCCAGAGGAGTAGCTTCTACACTGGGTTTTCAGGTCTGGCTTTTCAAAGTTCCCCTAATCTCCATGTCTCCAACCGTGCGTCCTCTGTTCCACATTTCTTCTGCATCTGGGATATTCCAGCACGGTGCTGGGTCTGTGGGGAGGGCGGCAGAGGGGATGCCCTGGCCCCTAATCACAGAGGTGGCAGCCTTGCCTGGCTGGGTGGAAAAAGAGAATCACGATATAGCAAAATATATTCACAGCTTCATCCTGTCCATCTGCTGTTTTCAACAGGTTTACATTGAAGATCACTTTCATATAAAATGATTCTCCTTAATCCCCACATGAAAATGTAGGTTTCTACGCAGCCTGCATGCAAATACCTGCCAACCACAGCAAGACAGTCCTTTGAGCTGGTAAATCTGTTCACACCCAATCCTGGGCCCAATCTACAGCAACCGAGCACAATGGACAGGCATACCTAGGAGATACTGTGGGTTCTAGACCACTGCAATAAAGTGAGTATTACAGTAGAGCAAGTAGAGCAATGCATTGGTTTCCCAGTGCATAGGAAAGTTATGCATATACTATATTGTAGTCTGTTAAGTGTGTAAAAGCATTGTGTCTAAAAAAACAATGTAGATACTTTAATTTAAAATATATTATTGCTAAAAAATGCTAACCATCATGTGGGCTTTCAGCGAGTCATCATCTTTTTGCTGATGGACGGTCTTGCCTCGCTGCCGACGTCTGCTGGCTGAGCAGGGGGTTGGGTGCTGAAGGTTGCGGTGGCTGAGGCAATTTCTTAAAGTGAGACAAGACTGAAGTTTGCTGCGTTGACTGACTCTTCCTTTCATGAGCGATTTCTCTGTAGCATGTGATGCTGTTTGATAGGTAGGACTTCTTTGAGAATTGGAGTCAGTCCTCTCAAACCCTGCTGCTGCTTTGTCAACAAAGTAATATTCTAAACCGGATGTTGCCATTGCCAACAGTCTTCCCAGCAGGAGTCGATTCTGTCTCCAGAAACCACTTTCTTCGCTCATCCGTAAGAAGGTGACTCTTCATCCGTGCAAGTCCGATCATGAGATCACAGCAGTTCAGTCCCGTCTTCAGGGTCCACTTGTCCTTCTCATTCTCTCGCTGTTTCTGTCACATTTCCAGTTACTTCCTCCACTGAAGTCCCGAACCCCTCCAAGTCAGCCACGAGAGCTGGAATCAGCTTCTTCCAAACTCCTGTTAATGTGGATATTTTGACCTCTTCCTATGAAACATGAATGTTCTCAATGGCATCTAGAATGATGCATCTTTTCCACAGAGTTTCCAATGAACTCTGACCAGCTCCATCGAAGGAATCACTCTCTCTGGCACCCATAACTTACAAAGTGTATGTCTTAAATCACAAGATTAGAAAGTTGAAATGACTCCTTCATCCATGGGCTTCAGAACAAACGTGTTGGGGGGCATGAAAACCGTATTAATCTCACTGCCCATCTCCCTCAGGGCTCCTGGGCACCCACGTGTATTGTCAGTGAGCAGTAATATTTTGAAAGAAATCTTTTTTTTTTCTGAGCAGTAGGTCTCAATAGTGGGCTTCAAATATCTGTAAACCGATTTGAAAACAGTGCTGCCATCCAGGCTTTGTCGTTCCCCGTAGAGAGCACAGGCCCCAGCATGCTCAGGGTCGGTGAGCACTGGCTTCCATTTTAAGTCACCAGCGGCATCAGCCCCTGTCAAGAGTGTCGGACTGTCCACGTACTGACTCTTCTTCTCCGACCACAGAAGTCCTACATGGCATCTTCTTCCAAAAGAAGGCTGTTTCACCGACATGGAAATCTGTTGTTTAGTGGAGCCTGCTTCATGGGTTGTCTGAGCTGGATCTTCCGGAGAACCCGCTGCAGCTGCCACGTCAGCACTTGCTGCTTCTCCTTGGCTTCTCTGTTACGGATATGGCTTATTTCCTCAAACTTCATGGGCCAAACTCTGTGAACTTCAGACTCTCCTTCTGCAGCCTTGCCCCCTCTCTCAGCCTTCACGGAATTGAAGAGAGTTGGGGCCTTGCTCTGGATCAGACTCTGGCTTAGGGGAATGTTGTGGCTGGTTTGATGTTTTAACCAGACCATGAGAACTGTCTCCTAATATATCAGCAATAAGGCTGTTCAGTTTTTAATCATCCATGTGCTCACTAGGGTAGAGCTTTTCATTTCCTTTAAGAACTTGTCTTTGATGCATAACTTGGCCAATTGTTTGGTGCAAGAAGCCTAGCTTTCGGCCTACCTTTGGCTTTTAACATGTCTTCCTTGATAAGCTGGGCCATTTCTAGTTTTTGAATTTCAATGAGAGACATGTGACTGTTCTTCTCACTTGAACACAGAAAGACCATGGTAGGCCTAATTAACTGGCCTAATTCTGATATTGTTGTGTCTCCAGAAATGGAGAGGCCCCAATGACGGACAGAGCTAGAGAAATGGCCAGTCAGTGGAACAGTCAGAACCTACACAACATTTATTAAGTTCACTGTCATATACAGATGTGCTCCGTGGTATCCCCGAACAATTATAATCGTGACCCCAAGGATTACTGATCACAGATCGCCATGACAAACAGGATACTAATGAAAAAGTTTGAAATACTGCGAGGATTAACAAAATGTGACACAGAGTCACGAAGGGAGCAAATACTGTTGGAAAATGGTGCCAGCAGATTTGCTCGATGCAGGGTTGCCGCAAACCTTCAACCATGAAACACGGAGTATCTGAGAAGCATAGTAAAACACAGAGCGCCTACACAGTATGACCACACACATGTACTTCATGCCCTGTATGAACTGCCCCTCCACTTTCTTCCCTTCAGCTTCATTCTTTAAGCGGAGTCATCTTGACCCATTCAGTGCGATTCACGTGAATGCTGAGAGCATGTTGAGAGGCGGGTAGGAATAAGCTACACGAGAAAATCAGATTCAGAGACTATCTGCCCTGATTTGCACAGGTGGCTCGCAGGCCATCATTTCACACTCCCGGGACTCCATTTGTACAAGGAACTATACTGCCCACCCACCGGGGAGTGAGCGAGCGAGCGAGTGAGAATGCCACACAGAGTACAGGGCGGGGCATGACAACTGGACTGTGCTAGCCCACCAGCCTGCTGCTAAAACCAAAGGTAGGTACTGTAAATTCCTATTTAGAAATTCTTCTAATCTGCTTGCTTTCCTCTTTTTTGGCAGGGGGGATGGGGAGGCTGGTGGTGTGGGTACTTAAATATTTACATGAAAGAGCTCAGGAGCAAAGATGTGTTTCTGCTGTCTATTTACTCAAGTTCAGTAAACCTGCCATCCATAAACCGTCTCTCCTCGACCGGGAGGGTACCATGAAAGCGGAGCAGAGCGCAACATGGGCATCAAGAGGCAGAGGACCTGTTCTTGAGAAAACCACTTCAAGCTGACAAATCAGGTAAAATTTTCTGTGAGCCTAAAGAAGGAACACATCATCAACAGCTCTTTAGCAACCTGAGTTTAAGATTGGGACAATACCCCTCGGGAATAATTACCAGATGAACATCAGGGTCAGCGTGTGCCCCAAGAGGATGCGGTAACGGAACAGATCCAGGAAGCTTCCGGTCTCTCTGTGGCTCCTGCTGGCTGGGTAGGTTAGTGAGAACGTACACTTGAGCTTGCGGTTCCTCCTGGCAATGAGGTACAGAGCCGCTTCAGCCTCACTCAGTCGACCCTGGGAGTATAACCAACGAGGTGATTCAGGAATGAATCTGAAAGAGACGTCAGTAAAGGCTGTATATTCATACAGGAAGGAGACAATTTGCCTAGGAGTATGTGGACTCCCTCACCACAACCAGATTCCTTGTGAGGGTTAAAACTACCTCTCCCAGTGACAGGTGAAAGACAGAGGGGCCACTTTCAACAGCATGCCAGGGCTAAAAGGCAGTGGCTTTATGAAAGGAAACCAAGAACATACGTCAAAAACAGTAAAAAATAAAACAAAAAACAAATTAAAAAAGTAAGCAGTATGCATTTCCTTTTAAACAAATTTAAATAGATGAACGGCAAGTTAAGGCTCAAATACTGAGTGACACCAATTTATCATAAAGCAGGGGTCAGAGAGAGGGTTCTTAACCCTAGCCAAGTGTGAGAATACTACTACAGAGATGGCAGGTGTTTAAGTTCTGACAAAGCCTCATAAAGAAGATAATTTTTATTGTCTTGTCAGAAAAAATAGATTTTTAAAACATGATTTTAATGTAGCAATATGTTATTAAGAAGGCAGAGATTATTTGAAGACTCTACATAAAATCAAACAGGGTTCATCACATCTCAACTACTTTTAAGCATTTCCTGCTTCAGAATGCTCCAATCGGTTGACATGCTCACTTTAATATGTCCTCAGGGTATTTCCTGCCCCTAAGGCCTTAAAGAATTTAAAGTCATCTTCTGGTTAACTTCTAGGTACCAAATAATTATTTTCTGCTACAACTACGAAGTATTGAACAGTTATATTGCCACTAATATTTTCCAGTAGTTTTAAGACTTGGCTCTCTGATGTGCCCTTTTCCTCTGCACACTTCTTTTTTTTTTTTTTAAGATTTTTATTTATTTATTTGATAGAGAGAGATCACAAGTAGGCAGAGAGGCAGGCAGAGAGAGAGGGGGGAAGCAGGCTCCCTGCTGAGCAGAGAGCCTGATGTGGGGCTTGATCCCAGGACTCTGAGATCATGACCTGAGCCGAAGGCAGAGGCTTAAACCACTGAGCCACCCAGGCGCCCCTCCTCTGCACACTTCTGTGAACACGGCTAGAGGACTTGTCAAAGACAAACGGGGACAGGAACAGTGACACCTCATTTACTAAATATAGCATCGAGTACCTTTTGATCTAATGTGACATTATTTGCTTAACATGAAGCTTCTATCTATGAGTACCATTGAAGATGCCTTCTAGAATTCTCCATGCCTTCCCATAGGCATAGTGACGTGGTAACAAATGCCATGGAATTTGGAACTTCGTGGACAGCCAGTCCATCAAGAACCACTTACTAAGCACTTTCATTCTGTATCCAGCAATGCAGTGGGTGCTCAGAGGAAACAAGAAGGTGGGAATCGTCCCAGAGCTTTGCTGCTGGGGAGAGAACATTCGTGCACATCTGGTCGTCAACGAAAGCAGGGCCACAGATCTTCTACGACAGCCTAAAAGAATGCCTTGATTTACAGCTTCATTACCATTCGATTATTATTACTAATACACAAGCAGATAATCAAGCAAAATAGTGTTCAGCTGGAAGTCAGGTCTACTGATCAACTAGTGGAACCACTGGCCCTATTCACCAGGCAGCTGATGAACCACCATGTAAACCATGTGATGGACTCTAAGTCTGAATACAAAGAACATAAAAGAAGCTTACTATGATGAGCACAGAGAGTAGCCCTGGGAGGGAAGAGGAACTGGGACACCAGAAGTCTGTCGTAATAAAAATTAAAACTGAGGGGGACGGGGAGGTGAGAGAAAGGAGACAAAGGAACCGCCAAAATACTAACAGTCACTATCTTTGGGTCACTTAGCTCACTGCCCCCTTTCCCTCCAACTTCCCTGCTTTCAGCGTTGTTGATAAGCATTAATCACTGTTAGAATGTTTGTAAACTGCTGTTACATAAATGTTTACATTACTGGTAAATGTTTATAAATCACTTTTGTACTTGAGAGATTGTCACGCTTTGGAAATTTGGAAATTCATGCATAAATAAACCATTTATGCATGGAAAGGGTCTCTCTCACACACGAACCGAGGACCTCACACATCCCCACACTTGGAGAAGCCAGGAAGCTCCCTTACACAAAGGCTCACCTAGCTGCCAACGGATGGACTTGGGAGTATAAATTCCAACGTGTGCCGATTCTGCATATCAAACAGCAAGACGTGCTTTTAAAAGAGCAGTCTTTGAACATGCTGACCACTGCATGGTGCTAGGGCCATCTTTGGAAGCTACAAGGCTAATTTAACAGTGTTGTCTCTACTCAAAACATGACCTGTGAATTTCTCAGAAGGTAGAAAATCTTTGTAAATTATAAGGCTCTGATTTGTAGAGTAAAACTGTTTAAATCCACATATTGTGAAAATGAGGATTTTTTAAACTACGCACTAATATTTCTAGTAAAATAAAATAAAAAAAAACCAAGGTAGGCCCCTAAAATAATGAGTTTTTCTTGTGTTACTGACAGCTATTTCTGAAGACTAACTGCAGCTGTTTTTGTGCCCACATCTGTCCGGTGGACCTGAAGGCCCTGGGCATGGGTGCTGGGGGACACATTGACGGAGCTGAGCAGCCTCCAGGGAGGGAGCCCCTCGTGCAAAAGGAGCTGGGCTCCAGCATGAGGTGGAAAGAGAGCCCTCAAAGGGCGTGGGGTTAGTGCTGGAGAATTCAGAAGCCAAAACAAATGACGGGCAGCTGGAGGTGCGTTGGGGAGAATTTTGGAGGGGGTGGCATTTGAGCAAACCTGGAAGGCCAGGAGTTAACTGGGAAGACTGGAGGGTGGGGTGTGGGAAGGGCCGGGGCAGCAGTGAGAAAGGCAAGGCAGACAAGCAGGACAGGACAAGCTGATGCAGAAACCGTAAGCAGATCGCTGTGCTCAGGACACAGGATATGGGAAGTGGGCCGAGACACGATCAGAGGAGATACACTGCAGGTTGACCACTGGAAGGCCTAATGGAATAAAAGATATATATTTCAGGTTCACATGCTCTTTTTTCTCTATTTCCTATTTTTTCCTGACCTGAATTCATTTCCCAGGGTGTGGATGTCCCCCGCTAGCACTGGGGCCATAACAAACTCAAACCACATTCAGAAAAACAGGCAGGGGCGCCTGGGTGGCTCAGTGGGTTAAGCCTCTGCCTTCGGGTTGGGTCATGGTCTCAGGGTCCTGAGATCAAGGCCCGAGTTGGGCTCTCTGCTAGGCAGGGAGCTTGCTTCCCCCCATCTCTCTGCCTGCCTCTCTGCCTATTTGTGATCTCTCTCTGTCAAGTAAATAAATAAAGTCTTCAAAAAAAAAGAAAAGAAAAGAAAAGAAAAGACGGGCAGAACAGCTCATGCCATCCATCAGATTCGCTCTAAAGGAGAATTATTAGCTATTTAAAAAGAAAATTCATTTGTTAACCCACATTTACATGACAGTTTATTAATTCAAGGATGATACTAGGCACCCATTTATTCCAAAAATTTGTAATACACAAACTAATAAAATGTTGTCAGTTTCCTTTTATGGTAGAATTATCTCGTTCCAATTCATATAACTAAACGCATTTAATACATTTTGCTTTCTAAGTACAGGTAAACTTTCTATTATACTCATTCTTTAAAGTTTATTTATATAAGTAATTTCTATACCCAGTGTGGGGCTCGAACTCACAAACCCAAGATCAAAAGTCCCATGCTCTTCCAACTGAGCCAGTCAGGTAGCCTACTATTATACTCATTTTTGCACTTAATTCTCTTATTTCAAAGAGAATACAAAAACAGATTTCAGTTCAATCCTCAATCTACCAAATCTCAATTAGTAGAACTTGAATAAAGAAGGACTATATTAAAGATGCATCTGAAGGAAAATTCTACCACAGATATCCCTCACTTTATGGCACAGAAGCTGATACCAGCTTCTGAAGATTTTATTTATTCCCAAGATTTTAATGATTAAAATTAGAGGTCTGATACTTCAGGATAAAGCCCTTCATAAGCACATTAAAACTTCTGATGAGATAAAACTAAAAATTCAAACTTCTTTTTCTTTTAAATATTTATTAGAGAGAGAGAGAGCACACAAGCGGGGAGCAGGGAGCCTGAGGAGTAACTCGATCCCAGGACCCTGAGACCATGACCTGAGCTGAAGGCAGATGCTTAACTGACTGAGCCACCCAGATGCCCCTAAAATGTCAAACTCCTTTTTTTTTTTTTTTTTAAGATTTTATTTATTTATTTGACAGATAGAGATCACAAGTAGGCAGAGAGGCAGGCAGAGAGAGAGGAAAGGAAGCAGGTTCCCTGCTGGGCAGAGAGCCTGATGTGGGGCTCGATCCCAGGACCCTGGGATCATGACCTGAGCCGAAGACAGAGGCTTTAGCCCACTGAGCCACCCAGGCGCCCCTAAAACGTCAAACTTCTTAAAAACATCATTAAAATGATGAAATAAGAAATGGAATAGTATTACTTCTTTGTGACTAAAGATCAGAATGTAGTATAGTATTTATGACTGAAACTGGGCTTCTAGGCCCCAACAAGATGGTCAGTATTTAACGTTAATTTTAGGAAGAACTCTGTAAATGTCTCTTAAGTATTTGTTTTATATTTGTTAAATAGCCTGAGGCTATTTAGGGAAGAATATTAATAAATAATACCATTCTATTATATATTATGTAATACATATCATGTAACGAACACTATTAATAACCTTATTAATCAAGTGTTTGCTATGGGAAGAAAGAACTGGTAAAAGGGTTCCAAGCTGGTGCCTTGCCGTATAGTGTTTAGAGCACCACGGTGTAATCTCTGAGAGAGCTGTTTGCAGCATCCCGCCCTGACCAGGGAATCACCCTTTTACTGCTTTAAGCCCGTCCACCCAAAGGATTTCTCCCATATATGAGAGTCTTCCTGTGTCCACAGTTCAGGCCCTGAATTAAGAGTCACCTGAAGGATGGACAGTTACAGCTCCACACGGGCCACGAATGGATTGCGATATCCGCAGCATCACACCTGAGCCGGACGCCTAGCCCTCAACCTGACCCAGCCTGAAGATCTTCAGGCTCGAGGCCTTCGGCTTACCAAGTCAATAACTTGAAGGTTAAAAATGCAGGCTATGGAGAGGTTACTTGACACAAGGGACACCTGCGCCCTGAATTAATCAAGCACCTCTTCCCAGCAGCTGTTCGGCACTGGGGTGCTTGCGGGACAGCTCTTCAACAAGGTCAACTCAGGCGAACTCCTGAAAGGGAATAACGCCGCTCATTGACCACGTCCTCTTAAGACATTCCTTCCGTGTCTTAAATTAAACCTCTAAGAGGAAACACTACTCACAAAGACAGAAGGAAGACCACCGTTCCCTGCAGGTTCACCAGAATGGCGAGGGTCCTCCAGGAGCGGATGAAGTACCCCAACAGGGCATACTGGGCAATGCCGACCGCGAAGAAGAGGCCACCGATCGACCCTAAGTCCGGGAAAAGACGCCTGTTACTGGGGAAAGCACCTTCCATACCACCCTTCCCGACCCGAGGCACAGAGGCAACGCCTTCCGGGGGGGGCGTCAGCAGAAAAGAACCTACACACATGGCAACTGCCAGACGAGAAAAGTGGCAGAGGCCAGTGAGTGAGGGGAACAGGAGGAAGGACAGGCGAAAAACACAAACCACACGTGGTCAAGATGAATTTTAAGGGTTGGCCCAAGTGCTTTCTGCACCCAAGGCTGTGCTGACGTCCACCTGCGCATGCTCTGAAGCTCAGAGAGATGCTTTGCTGGCTGGCCCGACGGTTTTTAGGTCATGAGATTATCGAAATGCTGGGACTTCATCTTATCAAATCCTCCTCTTAAATCACAGGCTCCTCCTCAGCTCTCCCTCCTGCCCTTCCCCATTGGGTGTATCAGCACCAGATACATGACATTTTATAGCTCTCTATTTCTTGTCTGTCTCCACAAAGCCTGGATTTTTGCCAGCAGGCTTAGAGGAAAAAAAAAAAAAATCACCCATGGGATTGTGAAAAATTCTATGTTTTTAAAAAAATAAATGCTGAGATGGGTATTAAGTCCCCCTGGCTTGCCCGATATACGTGTGAATTTACACCTCTGACTCACTTTCTATAACTGCTACTACCACGTGTGTAGCAGTACCCGCTACCATTTATCGTGCATTCTACTTTTGACATATGTCGCCCTACAAAGCAGGTACCGTTAGAGCCATACACAAAGAGGAAACAGCACAGAGAGGTCAGGGGTGCTGTCTAGGACACGGAGCTGTGCACAGGGTGGGGTAAGCCTGCGAGCTGTCCTGTCTTCCCTCTCCATCCTCCCACGGAAAGGCAGGCTTCTGTGGGGAACGCACAGCAACAGGACCTTGTTGATCCTGCTACAAGAACTTTCTACAAGAATTCTATAAAAGAACCATGTTCTTGTTTTCTTGCCCAGGGATGATCAATTCTCTAGCCATAATGACATGTCTACTCTGTGCCCTAGTGAGGGAAAGGGGGGAGCAGAGGGAAGAGTGAAGTGGCAGCATGTTCAGCACACCAAATCCAAACATGTGGTCTGATAAGGAAGGAAATGGGGATGCTATGATTTCCCTGGAAATTTAAGATAATCAATAGCTATTACAGCTTCATTACAGGGCATCAGACAGCACCTGGCTTCCAAGAATAACAGTTTCTGTCATTGCTCAGAACAGCTCCGAACACTTGGTATCCACTGACAACAACGTAGTCAAAAAGAAGACAGCTCACAGAATGGGACTGTTCCAGAGGGACTGAGTTCAGACCCTAGTTCTGCCACGTACAGCTGTGTGACCTCAGGCAAAGCACTAAACGTCTCTGAGCCTCAGTTTTCTCGAGGGTAGTTGTTAGTTTAGGATGAAATAATGCCTTCTATACAAATATACAAATACTAGCTATACTGTCCTACTGTGATATGGGTATAGCTGTCTATACCCATCTATTACCCTCCCTCCAAAATGCCACTGGGAAGCCTCCCAGGGTGAGTACCTACTATAAGATACTGTCTACCTAGCACCCTATCTAATTCCAAGAACACCCCTTCCCTCTTCTAGAGAGCAGACCTCCCCTTCCTTTATCCCTGTGGTTCAAGACGGGGCTGCCCACCACAGTTCCACTCACTACAGGGCTTCGGCTGGACCAGTCCAAGCTCTGAGCCCAGATTTTAAATACGACACTTGGAAGTAAGGGCTGAGGGCTACAGGGGCCTATCCCTGACTGCACAGAGAAAGCTTCTCAGGGAGGACTGGGGACAGAAACAAGAAGCATCGGACTTCCTGGTTCTGGGCATCTCTGAGGCCTGGACTTTCAGGGGTTTGGTTATATTAACCACATAATTTCCCTTTATATACAGAGACTCATCAGAGTTGAGGCTCTGTCCCCTATAATCAGTAAGAGTTGGTATCAACTGGGTATGGTAGACAAAAGGACAGGACCTGAATGCGTCTCGTTTAATGACCGTAAATGCCGTGATGACATTACCACAGACAGAGGTCCTGGAAGGTAAAGGTTTTAGGAGAAAGAAAGCAGTAGTTTTTATTTGAGGGTCCAAGCGACATTCAGATCTCATGTCCAGCAAGAAGCTGCACGTGTTTGCCTAGATATGACAAAAGAGGTGGTGTGGAGATGCAGATGTGGGAAGGCTCTAGGTTATTTAGTCAAAAAATTAAGTGAACACTTCAAATCACTCCTTTTTGCATGTTATAATTCTGGAGTGTCACTGGTGGTCTTCTGTTTACAGGCTATTAGATATTGATCCTATTTGTCAGATTTCCTGTTTCTTTTAGATCATTTTCATTTTCAAGTGTGCTATGTTTGTTTGATTCACACTAGTAAAAACTAAATTTCAGTAGCTTCGACCTCATTTTCGTAAATTGTACTAGCAATCCACCCAGTTGCAAGCAAAGCCATGAGGTCCTGTTGATTCCTCTTTCTCTCCCCACTCTGACCCTTCAGCAAGTCGCTGCCCCACCAAAATCCAGCTCACATGGCCCATTTCCCTGCTCCTCTCCCCACACTGTGTCTGAGCAAGCCCCCATTGTGTTTCACAGGCCAACCACAACCACCTCCTCTATGGCTCTTCAATTTCTCCTCCTCCAATGGGCCATTTTCCACACCTCTGCCATAGCTGTCCATCTGTATCCTATCTGATCCTATAGCTCCACTATTTAATTCACCCACTGGCTTCTTACTGCATTTCAAATAAAAACAAGTTTCTCATTTAGCCAGCACTGGCCCGATATCAACTGGTCCTCCCAACTTGTCTCTCCCCTGCCCAGGAGATAAATATTTAATAAAATACAGTAAGAAGGCACTGGGAAAGGAACGTCTAGGCTTTCTTACGCCTGTGCCACTTTTCAGTTTAAGATGTAAACAGTTAATATCCTTCTGAAGAAACTGATACTCCTGGAACAATCTGGAGGCAAGCTCACCATCTATGAGGCAGGCCCCAGGGGAGACTGTCTACAGAGCAATATGAATAAAATGACTTGTTCAAGGTCATAGAGAACAAACTTTGGAAAGCAAATCTAATGGTGAGACGGAGAGCCTCAAGTCCAAGTGCATTTTAGCCTCTGGGGTTCAACCGGCTCCCTGAGAGGTTTTCCGGGGCAGCTCACCATGTCTGTCATGTGCACGGAGTGAAGCAGTACCTGCGAGTGCCCAGTAGGCGGTGCCCACACATTCATTCAGCAGGACGAAGGCCACCAGCGACATTCCTCCGTTCATCATGCCCACCAGGAAGCGAGTTATTGCAAAGATCGCATAGGAGGGGGAAAACCCATTTGCAATAGCAAATAAGATGTCAAGAGCAAAACCTAGAATTACAGGAACAGCAGTCAATAACCCAGACATAAAACAGCAGTTGATCAAAGTAATAAATTATACTAACTTTACATCTGTAAAGATAAATCTCTGTAAACTTAAATTTTTCTAAGCTATGCTTTTTAAAAAAAACATTTTCTCTTAAAAACTATAAAGAAAAACTAAGGTTTATCTTTGTTTGTTACAAGTTGATAATCTGTCACTCATGCACAGTTTTCAATTATTCACAACAGTGTGGGAAATGGAAAAGTCCCAGCTCAGGCTCAGCTTGTTAAAAGAACTATGCTGGTTCTTATAGAGCATATTTGAAATGAACCAACAGACAAGATACAAGGAAACTGGCTCATACACTGGCTCAGTTCTCTTTAGAAATGTGGCATAAGTTAGAATTCCAGAGTTGCCAAAAGGACCATCATCTCTGAAAAGCTTAGGTGTAAATACGTGGTCTTCCCCAGGTATGCTGCTGGTGCCTTGAAAGCGCTTGGCCAGAATCAATTCTGGCTGCAGTGTGGCCTCTTGCTAGTATATTAAAAATCAGTTCTGTATCTACATGGCAATTTCCAGAGAACATTAAGGAAGTAAGTCCTCTTATTCAGTGCATGAACACTCT
This sequence comes from Mustela erminea, assembly GCF_009829155.1. NCBI lineage: Eukaryota > Metazoa > Chordata > Mammalia > Carnivora > Mustelidae > Mustela > Mustela erminea. The sequence continues at coordinate 10,432,355 of NC_045623.1, forward strand.
TAACTGATTACCTGTGAGATAGACTTTTTTCCTTCCAAAGCGATCTGAAAGCTGACCAAAGGAGATGACTCCCACAAACACACCACTGAAGAAGAAAGAGCTCGCTGCACTGACTTTGTAAGATCTGTTGGCAATTAAAAACCACTAAAGGAAGAGAAAACAGAAAAGACATTGAGATCACAGAAAAGGTGGATGGACTGTTAGCTATTAAAAAAATACAAATGCACAACCAAAACTTGTATACTGGAAACTCTCTACACAGAAAAGGTGGATGGACTGTTAGCTATTAAAAAAATACAAATGCACAACCAAAACTTGTACACTGGAAACTCTCTACCGCAGAGTGGTAGAACACAGTGTGATAGAACATCTATCCTGGACAATATCCAAGGAGGTTTTGTCTTCAGAAACACTAGAAATCGTTATTATTATAATATGTTCCTGTAATACACATCTTAATACAGCAGTAAATATGGTATATAATAGCTACTTTTATTTAGGCATGTCCCTCCTTATAGATCTTGAGAGAAGGAGCTGTGACCATCCATTCCCATTTCTCTGCTGCCCTAATATACTTATAGGACATATATAAGGCAATCAATGAATAGTCCTTTTCACCAATAAGTTAACGGGTTTTAAGCCCCTTTAGCATTTTTCTTAAAAAATTGATCATAGAATTACCATATGACCCAGTAATTCCACTTCTGGGTATATGCAGAAAAGAAGTGAAAGCAGAGATTCAAACAGATATTTGCACCCTAGCATTCATGGTAGCATTATTCACAGATGTCAAATGAAGGCGAGCCAAAATGTGGTAGATACACACACTAGAATATTATGGAGCCTTGAAAAGGAATGCGATTTTTTGGCAAGTGAGGTCATGATGAACCTTAACCTTATGCCAAGAGAAATAAGCGGACAAAAAAAGACAAATATGGTATGATTCTGCTTATGATGGGTTATTGTGATTTATAGTAAGAAATCTGTATTTAATGTTCCTGAAACCCCTGTAATTTCCTACAGAAGAGTCATAGGGGCATCTTTGGTTATGATATTTAAGTTTTGATCCCAGTTCCTGAAATAACTTCAGAGTGTTAAAGGAGAAATGGGTGTCCTTTGTTATTTATAACAAGCCTCTTTCAACCACACTTGAGTTTATTTAATGAGGTGACTTCTGGAAAGCCCCTTAGATGGGGGCTGGTTGCCGGGGAACCAACTCCATGATTAGACTAGGGCTGGAACATTCAGACCCATGCGGGAGGGAGGATCCCTGCCCTGCCCTTGGGGGAAGGGAAGAGGGACCGGAAGTTTAATTAATTGTCAATGGCTAATTATGTAATTATTTATCAATGATGTCTATGTAATGAAGCCTCCCTAAAAGCACAAAGGGATAGGGTTTGAGAAGCTTCCCAGTTGGTGAGCAGAGTGGGGATGCTGGTAGAGTGGGGCCCAGGAAGGGACTGGAAGCCTGCTCCCCTTCCCACATGCCTTGTCTTGTGCGTCTCTTCCATCTGGCCGTTCCTGAGTTATCCTTCATGATAAACCAGTGATGTAGTAAGAGGTTTTCCTGAATTCTGTGAGCTGCTCTGGCAAATTAATCTATCCGAGGAGGAGACGGTAGGAAATTCTGATCTCTGGTCACTCAGAAGCACAGGAAACAATGTGGACTTGCAACTGTCATCTGAAGGCATGCACAGGGTCAGCCACGTGGGACTGAGCCTGGAAATCAGTGGGGTCTAATGCTACCTCCAGGTAGAAGGTGTCAGAATGCAGTCAAACTGTAGGATACCCAGCAGGTGTGCCACAGGTGTGTGACATGGGAACCCACCACACTTGTCCCCACAAACCCCACCTCACACATCTGGCGGAGGGAAGGGTCAGCAGTGAGACAGCTGACAGTGACGGAGGCACGGGAGGAAAGCGGTTCCTTCAACAGGAGTTGTCAAATCCAGAGACTGAAAGTCAAATAAAGGCTCCCAGGGGTTGGGGAGTTGTTTGATGGGTACAGATTTTCAGTTTGGAAAGTTCTAGAGATGGACAGCAGTGATGGTTGCATGACATGAGTATATTGAATGCCACTGTACCTTTAAAATAGCTAAAATATTACATTATATGTTATGTATATTTTACCACAATAAATAAAACCAATCCCCCTTCACAGCCCCCTCTCCTGGAGTCCGTAAAGACAGGCTCAGAGAGCGTCCCAACAGGCAAAAAGGTGCCCGCCTTGGCTGTCCCTTCACCTCTCGGACCTCCCTTCCCAAGCTCCAACAAGCAGTCATTAAGACTCAGAGCACATCTGACTTCTCTCGTATTTCCTGTCAGACCGTGATGCTGAAGATCCTGACCAGACAAGCTTCTGGACATCTCTCTGCAGCAGTACCAATAACAAAACTCATGAAACTAGGACAATAATATTCACCGGAAAATAAATGAGGATAATGCCCTCTCCCTAATGCTGGACTTGACTTCTAAATTCCCCCATTCTCCATACACAGTTTTTTTTTTTCTTCTCAGATTTTATTTATTTATTTGAGAGAGAGAATGAGAGAGAGAGAGGGAGCACGAGAGGGGGAAGGTCTGAGGGAGAAGCAGACTCTCCCCTGAGCAGGAAGCCCAATGAGGGACTCGAGCCCGGAACTCCGGGATCATGACCTGAGTCAAAGGCAGTCACCCAACCCACTGAGCCCCCCAGGCGCCCTTCACACGCAGTTCTTAACGAGGTTGGTTAACTGTTTTTCCCAGCCCCTCGTGGTTGAGAAATCATAAACTGTGGTGTCACTGCTTTTAGAAATAGTAATCAGGATGTTACAGCTCCCGGTGGAAGTCATGGTACAAATAAGAGGGACGGAAGCAGTGTGACAAAAATCTGAGAAATGTTCAGACCGTTTTTCACTCAGGTATTCAATAAATTGATTCATTTCTTTTGAAGGTTAATGACTACACTAAGCACTGGCAATACAGATGTGAAGAAGCTGGACATGGTCCCTTCCCTCAGGGAGGGTAAGTCCCAGGAGAATAAACACAGAGGGAGAGACTGGGAGGGCACCTCTTCAAATAAGGTATTCAGGGAGGGCTTCTCTGGGGAGGTGACGTTTGCTCCTAAATGATAAGGAGTGACCCTCTCCTCCAGAAAGCTGTCCAGAGAACGTGAGAATAAGTGCCCTACCCTAAGGTGAGGCGCCCCCAGTGCACCCCCAGTGGGGGCAGTATCATGAGGCCAGACAGGTGCACTGGTGTCAGATCACACAGGGCCTGGACCACAGTGAGGAGCTGAGGTGTTATTCCAGTGCAAAAGGAAAGTCCTGGATTATTGGATGTAAGATCCTAAGGATCACTATGGCCACTCTTAGGGAATGCATTACAAGAGACAAGAGAGGGAGCAGGGAGGCCAGCGCACTAGCTCAGGAGACCAGGGCAGCTTGGATGAGGGTGGGAGCAAAAGGGATGGAGAATTATAAGCACTTAAGCTGGATTTTGAGGGCAGAACTGGCAGGACTTGCTGACAAATGGCAGATGGTGAGGGATGGAGAATCAAGGGTTTCACCTAAGTTAACTGTGGCCACTTGGTGGATGACCTTTACTGAGATGAGGAAGGTGGCAAGAGGAGATCACGTATGTGGTGGGAAAGAAAGAGCTTTGCTTGGACTTGCAGAGGTTAGGATGTCTATGAAACAGCCAAGAGATGATGCCAAGCAGATATCTAGACACGAGTCTTGAGCTCCAGGGAGAGGTTATGAGGTTTGTACCTATAGAGAGGGGACCAGGACGCTTCCAAGTTCAGAGGCTGAGTAGGAAAAACCCATTATAGAAAACTCGTAAGTAGGACTCCGGGAGATAGCCAGAAAATGCGGAGGAGTGTGGTGTCACAAACGCTCTAAGAAGAAATCTGATTCAGGGAGGAAGGGGTGATCAAGCATGTGGAATGCTGCTTTAGAGGTCAGGTAAGATAAGGACAGAGATGAGTGGTTATATTTAGAAACAAATGGACACTTAAAAATAACAATTTCAGTGAAGTGTGAAGGGAAGCCAGATTGGAGACAGGTGAGGAATTGGAGGAATTGGAGAATTGCTGGCAGCCGTCGTTTACAAAGTGGTTTCCATAAGTTTTGCTGTGAAGAGGAGCCAAGAAATGGGACAGTGGAGGGACAGGTTATCTGGGGCAAAGATGATTGGCTTTTTTTGTTTTTATTTATTTATTTTTTCAAGATTTTATTTATTTATTTGACAGACAGAGATAACAAGCAGGCAGAGAGGCAGGCAGAGAGAGAGGAAGGGAAGCAGGCTCCCTGATGAGCAGAGAGCCCGATTAGGGGCTCAATCCCAGGACCCTGAGATCATGACCTCAGCCAAAGGCGGATGCTTAACCCACTGAGCCACCCAGAAGCCCCTGGTTGGCTTTTTTAAAACATGTGTGCATGTTGATGAGAACAAGCCAGTACAGAAGATATTCTTGCAGGAGAAAAGTATCTGGAAAAGCAAGAAGGGATAGGTTTGAGGGTACGGCGTAGAGAGCTCAGCCTTTCACAGAAGCTGGGAGATGTCACTGCCAAGTAAAACGAGCAAGAGAGGAAAGCAGAAGGTGGGCTCAGCAGTAGGGAGCGAAGAAACTCCCACCTGGTTGCTTCATTTTTTTTTTTTCATTGAAATTATCAAGTGAGGTCACTGGCTGAAGGAGAGCAGAAGTGGAGGGGGGGATTTCAGGTTTCAGGAGGAATAGGATTAACTCCACTCAGGAGTGGGGCATGACCCATTCAAGGGAAATGCAGTGGGGTTGCCAAGCCATGGTAAATAGACATTTAAGCTCTGTGGCTACTAATTTTGTGAAGACGCTGTTGGGAGTTAAGCTTCCATGGAGCTGGAGACTTCCGAGAAGTACTACAGAGAGAGAGAGAGACGCACCAGGGCTTTGTGGGGATTTGCAAAGTAGTGATTATTATAATGGAATATGTGCTATTTATGGAGAAAGGGCAGACATAGGGGAATGGTGGGTAGAGAACTAATGTCACCATCAGAAAAATCCCCTACACCATTAACTTTGCTGGACTTCTCATTCTTGCCCTAAACTGAAACTTGGTTATCCCCTACAGAAATCACTCAGTGAACCAGATCCCTCTCAACTGGAGGCTGCTTTCCCTTCTACACCCATGGACCTGAGAGCCTAGGATGGGAGAAGACAACCAAAATTTCAAAATCATCAAATCACCTGAAGATCACATTACTAGATGGTGTAATCCACTACCCTTCTAGAGCTGACAGAGATGCTAGCGTGTTTTAAAGTAACTACTCTTCCTCTCTTCCATAGTAATAGTATGTTGCTGGCATATGGCTATCCAGATTGAAGACTAATGTCCCAATCTCCCTCACAATTAGGTATGACACATTATCAAGTTCTGCACAATGAATGCCAATAGAAGCACTGACCGTGTGGCAGGTGCTTTGTCTTAAGACTTTGTTTTAAGAGCTAATTTACCCTTTGCCCCTTCTTCCTTTCTCTCCTACCGCTTAGAATGTCTATATAAAAGCTGGAGCTTTACCTGGGGCCATGATGAAGAGTGCCACATATTAGGAATGGAAAGTTAAAAGTTAAAGGAGCCTGGGAACCTGAGAACAATGGGGCAGCACCAGGGCACTGGCATATTTTTTAAGTTCTCCAGATGATTTTCATAGGTAATCAGGTTAAGAACCCCTGTCCTAGACCTGGTCATCCTCAACAGCTGTTATCATCTCTAAAATCCCGATTTTGAACATCCTACTAGCTGTCCCCCCACCCCCTACTCTTCCAACTCACTTCCCCCAGTACCCTACTCCAGACATGCTTGAACCTCTTCAAGACCCCTGGTTACCACACTCTACAGTACGTACGGCCAGAGTCAGCAAAAAAAGATTAAATCGTGGTAAGAAGATCTGTATAGATCTTATTAAGGATCTGTATAGAAAAGGGTAAAGCATATTGTAAATTTTTACGTAAAAGAGATTAGAAGAGTTCTGAAATTTGAAGGAGAAATTCTATTTTGTGAAAAATTAATTATTTTGGATTATAGACAGTTCTGTTGTAGAATTTTCAACTCGTGAGAAATGTCTGATGACATTTTTCCAGTGGAAAAATAATCAAATCTTAGATATATAGTTGGCCTAGAAAATGGAGGATGTATTTGTCACAGGGATATTCCTTCTCCTACAATGACGAATAAACAAGGCCTCACTGTACTCATTTTTAATACCATGAAGTTCACACAACTTCTTTTTATGTTTTTCATGGTGTTAGTGTCTGCTTTGGTGTTTGCATGCCTTTCCAACGTAGCCAGCACCTTTAGCTTTGATTATCCCGCACCTCAATTTTTGCTAGTCTGTTTATACGGCCAAGATATTTAAGCTCATACTGATCTGTCTCCTGCTTACTTAATAAAAAACGGCTAATGTGTCTTGTCAATAATCAACTGTTCTGTTGACCACATCTGCAGAACTTCTCAAATCCATGAAAAAGGTCATAATAATCATCCTTCCAACAACCGGAAAGCTGTCAACTTGGATGGCAGTTTTAGGAAAAAGTAGCCTACGGGATGTTTGACTGGCAAATTCCAAATTCTGATTCTTGGGCTGCCAGTTTCATGTGTCAAAGTAATTTCTAGTAATTGTTCTTCATGCCAATGCTGACTGGGGTAATGCACTTCCTATTTCTCCTGGAATACATTCAAGAATGGGCAAAAAAATCTAAAGCCATTGTTAAATTTTTAAAAAAGCAAATTAAAGCATGCAAAGAACTCCCTGACTAATGCAGAACTTGCTGACTAATCCAGGTAAACTGGGCATGGTGGATTCAGAAACGTCAAGCCAAGGACTTAGGACAGTATGTTTACAACCAGCTTTCCATGTACACCATCCCCCAACATGTGAGATTTCGGTTTACAGTTTTGTTTCCAACTTCTAAAACCTTTCCGATATACTTTATGTATTTATCACATACCTATCACATACCTATTATTTTGTCAAGGCTCAGACAAGATACACTAGGACAGTGGTCCCTGTAGTATTTCAAAAGATGTACTGGAATGACTTACTTTTAAAGTTTTGGAAAGAGGTCACCCGCCAGACTAGACTCAATTGCTAGCACATGTTCTTGTCCCTTTGGTCAATACTTAGTACCAAGGTAAAATCCAAACCAGGGTATCACCAGGACATTGGAAACTAAACTATAATAAAACTAAATGTGACGACTGTTACATTCTTGAAAAATGTACTTTTTATGAGGCTTTAAATTGTAAAATTCATAAATTTATAAGTCATTTGAACCCTTAAGTGGCTAGAGATTATTAAAGGGATGACTTTCCTATTATTTTTTTTTAAATGACAAGCCAAATTCTAAAGCTAGAATGTCCTTTTTATAGTAATTCATATCAAATTGAAAAATCACTTGCAAATTGAAAAAGCTGGAAATCTTCTTTCCCCATACATTAACAGAAGAGGAAGAACAGAAAAATAAAATACTTTCAGGATGACCTAGCTAAATCTATTTTTATCTTGTAACCAGCATATGTATTTTTGATCATAAGATTATCAGAATCATTAAGTTCATAAGCCAGGCAATGTATTATACTGTATTCTCAAAAAGGATTTGAGGGGGCTAGAACTAAAGGCATCGGCACAATCATTCACTCATCAAAAGAAAGCAGACCAGAGGGAAAATCAGGTATCTGCTGCAGGTGTCTTAAAAATAAAAGATGAAAGGAACACAGATATGGCAAATGCTGGTGTTGAGTAGAGCCAGATGCCACGCAGAACCATCCAGCTCTTAAGGAAGAGAAAAAAGGCACACAAGCAGAAGTGAAGAGTGTTGACTACTGACTGGGCAGGAGGGGAGCATCCAGGAGGTTTATTAATATTTGGACTCTTACTGCTCAGACGCGAAGAATAAGACAGCACTTCCGTAAAGTAGGTGGATGTCAAGAAAAGGTGCTCCAGTTACAACACGGAGAGTGGAACAGACACATCAAAGGTCTTTACAGTGATCCAAACCAGCCTGGATGGGGCGGGGGCTTCAGAGAACAGAATAGATTCAAGCTGGAAATCGAGACGTGGGTTGAGGGGTCCAGAATAGCTCTTATTTGACACCAAATAGATCAATCACAGACTGAGTGAAGCTTGAAGGTAAGTTCTAAAGGAAGTAACAAAATGTCTTTTAGCATCTCCCTTGAAATCATCAAACCTTCAGCTTTAAGGAAATGTCAGAAGTCAAAGCAGTAGCTTTTCTGAAATGGCAGAAATAGGGAGATATAAAAAAATTAATTAATGCTTTAAAGTGGACTGTGTGCTTACACAATCCTAAAAACAAGATTAACACCAACGGATGAAAACTATGTATCAGAGATATATCAAATGGGAAGGCTCAGCACCTTACAACCAGATAATTAAAAACTAACCACTGGAGGGGGTGATGAACCATGAGAGACTGTGGACTCTGAGAAACAAACTGAGGGTTTGGGAGCAGGGAGGGGAATAGGGGCTTAGGTGAGCCTGGTGGTGGGTATCGAGGAGGGAACGTATTGCCTGGAGCACTGGATGTGGTATATAAACAATGAATCTATGAAAAAATAAAATAAAATAATAAAAATAAAATGTTCTACCCCAAATTCCCCCACCCCAAAAAATACAGTATTAAAAAAAAAAAAACAACCAACTTTCACATAATATTCTCCCCTAATCCCAACAACCACCTTTTATAACAGGTATTATTATTATTATTCTCATTTTATAGATGACGCAGCCATAGCTCAGACACAATCACCCTAGAGAAAACCAGGGAGCCTGCGCCTGATGCAAACACTGGTCTCAAAACGACCTTCTCTGAGTACCATATGCTTCAATTAGCCTTGTGCTTGGGAACACGAGAAGGCTAGAAGTGCAGAGAACTGAATAATGCACTTAAAAATTAGCTTCCATCTTTAAAAAAAAAAAAAAATTAGCTTCCAAAGTGTTTTATTTGGGGGGGGGGGGGAGGAGGGATTTTCACATTCCACAGTATAGGTTTTAAACACAGATATTTACCATTTCTATATTTTTTAAAGATTAATTAATTAAATTAATTAAAACAAGTCTTATTTATTTAAAATTAATTAAAATAAATCTTGTTTTTTATTATTTGCACATTTAAAAAATTTTATTATCTTATTTTATTATTTGCATTATTTTTTTAATTATATGCACAAGTTGAGAGGTGGGGTAGAGGGAGAGAATCTCAAGCAGACTCCCCATTGAGCACAGAGCCAGATGCCAGGCTCCATCCCAGGACCCATAAGATCATGACCTGAGCCGAAACCAAGGGTCAGACATTCAACCCACTGAGCCACCGAGGTGCCCCCCTCAAATTTCCACATTTTTAATTGAACTACTATGTATTATTTGACATCCTCATATACCCACATGGCACAAAAACGCACCCCCAGCTTGTTTGCTTTTTTCCCTCTGCTGAACAGCACGATGCTATCCCTTCCCTAAGGCACTGGAATACAGATTATGAGATGCTTTTTAAATGGGTCATGAAAGAGATGAAAAAGCAAAAGGAACCCCCCTTAAATGAACTCTTGAAAATTCAGACACATATCCAGCCTCTGCCTGAGCAACTTCTCACCAGCTCTGTCAATGTCACAGATCTGTCTGGCTCTGCTTCAGTTTTTTCCTGTGACCTGAACTGTGTGTTCTTCCCCTGCCGCATCCTGCCAATGTATGGTGCCATTTCATGGAGTAAGAGTTGAGAAACATGCAGTAGCCACAGACCACTCTAACGGAAGAGAGAGTGTGTGGTAAATAAAAACCGTGCACCCTAAGCAATCCAAGCAGTGGTTCTCTCTCTTCCTGAGGAGGCTGTGTGTGTGCCTGTCCTTGTTTGGGCCCACAGCAGGTGAATGCAAATGACGCCTCACTCACAAGTGAATAATGGAGGCCACTGGCATGCAGAGCCCCGGGGAGGGCACAGCTCCCCACAGGAAGGCAAACATCCACCACCCCACTTTTGTGTGACACCTCCAGGAACTGGCTGCCCTCGGCTCAGGCTGTGCCCCCAGCCCCACCTCATCCCCAGTGAGCTCCTATCCACCCTCCCCGGCCCTACCTGACCCACCGGAGCTGACCATGTTCTCCATCCTGCCAGCAACCTATTTTTGCTTCAAATACGGTGTTCGGTGAGCTACAAGTTGACTTGTCTCTCATGTACAATGGCGAGACCTTCTTTCAGACATGCTGGCGTCTAAGTGCTTATGAGACAGGGCCAGCACTCATGAAATGTTTGCCGAACTCTTTCTGTAACAAGAGTGAGGGCTCTGGTTTACAGGCATCTTCACATCCAATGGCTCAATGTCATGACCTCGCGGATCAAGTCGTGAGCTTGTGCACAGGCAGGGCAGGAACTGCCTCCCGCGTCCTCTGGGAGCCACTGAGGGCTGTTCTCTCGACAGGAAGAATGAGGGAGATCTGGAATCAGAGGGGTTTCCTTTTTCTGTCTGACATCTAGAATCCTCTGGCTTTTTCTTTCGCCTCTACATTAATGAGAAAGAAAGCTACGGAAAAAAAGAGCACCCACAGAACTATGGCAGTTTTCTGGTTAGAAAGGCAGCATCTGTGCCCCTGAAACATACTTCCCAAAGCCTGTGGGACAGAAGCAGTGTGGCCCCTGCAAGCCCTTTCATGGGCCCAGAGATACCCCTCTGAGAGAAGCAGGGAGCAGGAAGAACAGTGCCGTCAACAACCCACAGAGCATCATGGAGCCTGCATGCCAGGTGGGAGCCATGGCAGGTGTCTGAGGGGCACCCAAGTCCCTGGCATGGCTGCTGGGTGTCTCCTAAAGGAGAACTGTTCATGAGCCTGCGGCCCACCACTAGCCCCAACTCAGACCTCCCTGCGGTGGGGGACAGACCACATGGTAGAGCCCACTTGATCCTAAAGAAGAAGGAAGACAAAGGAAGCTCCCCCCGGCAGCCCAGACAGCCCAACCAAAATGGGCAGACAACGCACGGAGCTCTTTGCCATCCCCCGTCCTGCTGTGGTAAAAACCAAGTCGGAGGACAAGGGCCAGAGCCTGACCGAGACCCTCAGCGTGTCTGTGTCTCGAGGGTGCAGGGCTGGAACAAGCAAGTAACGGCGTCCCCCATGTGCCTGCAGGCCATTCCTCAGGGAATCTGCACGCAAGCAGCAGGCCGCTTACAGCTCTCTGGAAGATTCTCGGGGCTCGATAACAAGCCCAACCCAGCGGCAGCCCTCCCCCGTCCTGTCGCCCCATAAACATATTCACCGCTTCGTACGGGAAGATCTCGCTTCAGGAGAAAATCAGGTAATCAGAGGCGTCCAGTGACTCGGGAGTGCTTGGACGGGGCATTTCAGGGATGGTTTCACGGTGATTAACTAACTTGCTTCATTTCAATGTAGTTGTCACTCTGAATTACCACTTAATGGGTGAAGTGTGCAGGCTATAACAATCAGTGGTACTGGCATAAGGAAGCAAGACATTAAAAAAAAATTAGCCCCTAAAGCCATTATTGCAGTGAATTTTTCAAATAGTTTTAATACTCGGTCTTTTGACCCCAGGGTATGGCTTGGGGAAAATATATTAATCTCAAGATAATAATCAGTCAATTTCAGTTCTTCAGTATCGACGATGATATTAAAGATTCCAACCTTACTCTTTTTGGTTGCAAACATTAATTAAGCATGATAATTGTGTGCCTCCGTGATATTTGGTACTTTCTGAATGAGTCAGAGCTCGGGGAATAATTTGAATACGACAGACAGCAATTTGCTACATAAATTCACCCCGATGGCTATTAGCTCATTTTAAAATAGTCAAGACTTCTAGATCAGAGGGGTTCTTTTTTGCATTAATACCAAGTTAATCACATCTACATAACCTTTTATTCACCCTTCCCCAAACCCTCCATGAATAACTTCTGCAAGCCCTGACCTGAATGTAATAAGGGGCAGGTGGGGGGTAGCTTATGGGGAGATAGTTTTAATAAACGCATTTTTAACACAATCTCCTCCAACTATAGGGTTTTATAGGCTCTATCCTGATACTTACTTTCAGGGGTCTTCTGTGAGAGGTCAATGGGCTTTACTTTGCTTTCTTTTTAACTCTCATTTTATACTAAATAATTTCCATAAAAACCATATAGTGTCTATAGACCACGCATCTGTATATTAAGGATATTTACCAACTAATGGATAAGCTACCAATGGCTCCAGAGCCAGTTTCAATGACACCACTTTGGAAATTTGAAGGCGATCCCGAGGAACTACAGAGGTCATGAAAACTGAATTAATGCTAGAAATTCATGCAGGGTTTGGTTGGGGACCACATCCACCGAAACAAAGATGAGCTCAATAGGGGGTGCAGAGACAAGCAGCCCTTAAAAAGGCAGAGGCTAAGGAACAGCCCACCTGGCATGGCTGGACCCAGCGGCTCCTTGAGCCTCCTTCTCTTTATTCTTTACCCCACGCTGCTGCTCCTGTCAGTTTGGTAGTGGCAGCAGGAAACGCCGAAGCCACCCATACCACCTGCTTTAAACCACTCCAGGACTTGGAACACCGCTCACACAGGGAGGGCTCCGATGTCCTAGGCAGAAGGAGAGGGCGGGAACTCGCACAGGACTCACACACCCTGCGTGCTGGGCATAAAGGTACATGAGCCGGACACTTTACTTGTACCTTGAAATAAAATGCAATGGCTTTAAGGAAAAGATGAGCTCTGCACTAAAAATGTAAAGCAGACAAGCATCCTCTTGGGTCTGCCTGAGGAGAGACGTGGGTGGCACCGGCCCCCGCAGGGCAGCGGGCTGCTGAGCCCGATGCAGGCAAACCTCCATGGAGCTCGGGGGCTGCAGCTTGTCAGACCTCATTCTCCTTGGCTATTTTTGGTTCTATCAGTAAACTGCCAAGTTTCTTTGGGCTTGACAATTACTAAAGCTTAATGGGATCATTACTACTCTGGTAGTATTTGTGTGTTTTTGGTTTTGGGGGGTTTTTTTGGGAGAGCTGAGGGGAATTGCTAGCCAGAATCCTCACCGGATGGAAACAAACATCCTGTGAGTTGCATGATCACCTTGGGGAAGGCAAGCTAGCTGTGGAGTGAGATTCACAGGTAGGCTCATTCCCTCTTTCCTTCTGCTTTGGTCACATGCCCCCGGAATCTGTGGCCAGGCTCCTCCATTTACTGTGTAACACTGAGGAAATCGCCAGCTACTCTGAGCCCACACATTCTGGTATGTTTCCATTTGCAACAAACATCATGACTATTACCCTTCCTCCTTAGAATTCACTGTGTCAGAGGCAAATCCAAACAGGTGATGGGCAGCCCAGGGTAGGTATTTATTTGCTCATGTGCCATTGTCCTACAGTCACCTGGCTAATCTTTGTTCCCATCAATCCACTGACCCACGCTTGCACCCACTCCTCCCATGAGGAGCCAAGCTCCTCCCCCTGTTCTGCATGGAGGTGCTTCCGGGCTGCCCAGGATGGCTGGCAGCTGCTGGGGGACCCTGGAGCCCTGGACCCCGCTCCTCTTCACTGACAGCAGTGAAGCACCTAGCTTTTTTTTTTTTTTTTAAAGACTTTATTTATCCATTTGACAGACAGAGGTCACAAGTAGACAGAGAGGCAGGCAGAGAGCGGGGGTAGGCAGGCTTCCTGCTGAGCAGAGAGCCCAACGCAGGGCTCAATCCCAGGACTCTGCGATCATGACCTGAGCCGAAGGCAGAGGCTTCAAACCACTGAGCCACCCAGGCGCCCGCACCTAGCTCTTTTAAATCCTGAAATGCCAGCTGAGATATCATTAAACCTAAAGGCTTCTGTTATGGGGGGACAGAAAAAGTCTGAAAATCACTGAGATAGTAGAAAAAATATGAGCTCACTGAACCCAGACCAGTAACTTATTAAATATGTGATTTAGGGCAAATTCTTTAAATTCTCTTCATGCCTACTGTTTAATTTACAGCTCAGGGCTGTTAGCAGGACACACTAAGCAGCAAGCGGGGAAGGTCTCTGGGAGAAGCCTCTCACAAGAGACCAAATGAAAAGGTAGTCACGGTTATCTGCCTCTTTCCTGTCCTCTCCCTACCAAGCCTCATGAAGCTCGTCTGCAGCTCCAACCTCTCGGTATGGAATGGTCTCACTGCTGGTGAGGATCCCAAGGGGACCGTGGGCTTCTGTCTGTACCCCTCCATCCACAGAGTGGGCAGCAGGCCACGACCACCCTCGCGAAACATCATGAACCCATGCAGGCCGGAAGCAGCTGGTTTAGCATCCGGGATGCTCCAAAAATAACTCACCCCAAATCATGATGTCAGCATCCCCATGGAGCATTCCTTGGAGATCCCACAGAGCAGTGGTGTGCAGACATCCCCAGCTGTGTAGCTGGAACACCCCCCACCCCCCACCTGCACCTGCCGTTCTGGACACGTCTTGGGGCACCTGTTGGAGACTGAGGATCCTTGTCTGCACAGAGAGTATCGGTGCCTTGAGATCCACCTGAGGTAGGTAACTGCCTGACCTCCTGACGGGATGGGAGCCCGAAGTGTGCCTCTCCACCCTGGGAGGAACGTGGCGGGCATCGATCAATCTATAATGACAGACGTATGATCCAGATGGATAGCGGCATATACATCCAAGTATTTGTGCATCTCGGGAATGAGAAAGGGCAGGTGAGTAACAGGAGGAGCGTGAGGGGGTGGGGAAGAAAGTGAGAGACGAAGAGAAAACGAGGCAGAGGCACACACCGAGAATGAGGCAATAACATGGGAGAAAGAGACAGAGACAAAGGCAGGACAGAGAGAGTGAGTGAGGCAGAAACACAGAGAAAGGCAGAGAGACACAAATGGGGGGCAGAAGAGAAAGCCAGAGAGACTCAGACTGAACGAGGTGCGGGAAGAGAGACCCAGGTGCCAAAAGACAAAATGAGAGGGACCGGGAGAAAAAAGGAGAGAGAAGAGAGAGCAGGGGAGAGGAGAGGAGGGAGGGACGGAGACAAACACACAGTCCCGGTGTGACAAAGAAGCCAGATGGCAGAAGGACAGGGACTCACAGGTGCGCCCCAGCTGTGATCAGGGAGACAGGACAGGAGGGTAAGCTGAGGCCATTTTAGCCCACCGCCATTTTTTTCTCAAAGCTGCTTTAAACATCAGCCCTTGCTGGGAAAGTATTCCATCCTATTTCTCCTGCATCTACCAATCTTTATCTGGGGAGCAGTAGGTCTCTGGGCTCCCTTGTCTCCATATTCAGTCTCCAGCCGAGCGCTGTAATGGGTGAGCCCCTGGGTGCCGGCACAGAACGTGGCCTGGGGACCAGGGTGCCCTTTCCCGCTGTTCGGGAGTATTGGGTCTGATGGCACTCTCCCTCCTTGGCTGGCACAAAATTTTCCTTAGCATCAGGCAAGCAATAGGTGCTCAAAGAATATTTACTAATAGTGGTGTCCCTCTGGTAATAGGTAAAAGGGCTCCCAATTATAGATTTCGGTAGTATTAATTTAATTCAATGCCATTGAAATGTACTGAGGTCTGCTGTGCTGAAGCACAGTGTTGCTATGGGGTCTGATTTACCTCCCAGTACGAAGCACAGACTATGGGATATTCTGCAGAAACATTATTAGTTCCCAGGCAGGTGTAGGAGCATTCTAGTTGAGGCTGCGCTGTCCAGTGCTGGTCAGCTGGCCTTCTCTTAGAAAGCCCATTCTCCACAGAGAGCTCCTGCAAGGACTTCCATCATCCAAGTCTCTATCAGCCAAGCTTGTTTGCTTCTATCCGATTAAAATAGTGGCCTGCTGACTAGCAATGATGACTGTAAAAAAAAAAAAAAAAAAAAAATGGGCGATCTCTGGTGAAATTAAAGACATCCAACATACATGAATTAGCTCAATATATTTTAGAGACATTCACTGCCCTTCTGTGAATTTGTGAGATGATCCACGGTACTCTGTATTCTTTATACAGGAGTGATGCCCTAGACTAAATTCCCCCCTTGGTCCTGAGACAGTATGAATTCTGGAAGAATCTGTCTGCTTGCATCTGATGGGGAGAGGAAGGATCAGTACCTCCCTATGGAAAACTGGGAGTTATTCTGTAGTGACCTGTTGTGTAAACAGTATTCAGAACACCAATAAAACCACAGAGCTAGAACTTCTAAAGCATGCAAGATATTTTATTCTGTGCTTCTCTGATAATAAGAATTGAGTTAATAAATATTTCGACATGTGGCAGAACTTGATCTTCCATTGTAATGTGGTAATGGGTTTGTTAGAGGTGCAGACTTACCGCTCTCACCCACGGCAAAATCCTATGAGGGCAATAAACAGAACAAAGGCCTTTTGGAGAAATGGCTAATTCCACAGTTGGAGTAGGGGAGATGAAAGATGGATCTGGAATATCTTTTATGCCCAAAATTTTTTAAGTGCTCAAAAAAGCCCAAAAGTGATGGGAACATCAAAAGGACACAGGAGGACTTTCAGCTCCAGGAAAATGGAATAAATGTACTTTTCCCTATTTCTCCCACTACATACTACTAAAAACCCTGGACATCACATACGAAACAGACATAAGACAACTCTGAAAGATGGAGAGAAGATCAGGTAGGACCCCGGGACCCAAGGAATGACCCAGTGGTGAGTCCCTGGGCTTCTCTCTGCCTCACATACCCGATCCAGACTCGGTGCTGGAGAAGACCACAACTCAGAAATGCCAAGAGGAACGACAAAAGAAGCCCCTACCTAGAGCACACTTGGTAGGGCCTTTCCAAAGGCCCAGGAAAGGAGCAGCCCTGCAGTGCAGAACATTTTTTAGACAAGAACTGCTTTATGCCAACCATTCATCACCGTAAAACAAAAACAAACCCAAAAAGAGCTATGGCTTCAACCCCATTCACAGGAACAAAGTATAAGTGGAGAACATAAATATGCCCCCCTCCCTGGCTGGGCAGTAACAAGTCACCCCACTTCACTCCCTTTGTATGTTTCAGAAAAAGACAAGCAGGGAGCTGGCACTTTCATTCCTGCTGCCTACAGTGAGGAACCCTCCATACCATCACCACCATCACACTATTCAGTGTAAGCACCTGGGAGACTGGATCTCCATCACCACAAGGTAGTAAAAAGGCACCTCTCCCCTCTTCCTGTGCCAGAGCTGTGTCCGAGAACAGAAGATTTAACTAAGGCCCAGAACCTCTTAACATAACCCCTGTAACTTTGGGTTTCAAACAAAAGTAATTCGTGATGCCAACAACTGGGAAAATCTCAAAGTAGAATGAAAAAAGGCTGCTGAGATGCTAGAGATGTTAGAACTATCTGAGAAAGATGTTAAAGCTGCCATCACAATAATACATCGAGGAGCACCCATGAACATGCTCGAAACATATAACAAAATAGACTCGGTGAAAATACAGAAAGTCTCACCAAATACAGAGAATATATTTTAAAAAGAACAAAATGAAAAGTTTAGAACTAAAAAAAAAAGAAAAAAAATGAATAGGTTCAACAGCAGAATGAAAGGGACTGATGAAAGAAACAATAAATTTCGAAATAAAGCAACAGAAAATATCCAATATGAATACAAAGATAAACCAGATAGAAGAAAACGAACAAAGCTTCAGAGTTCTTTGGGGCTATAACAAAAGAACTAATATTTCTGTCATTGGAGTTCTGGAGGAAAGGAGAAAGAGAGATGGGCTAAAAAAAGGGTACTTGAAAAAATAATAGCTGAAAAGTCTCAATTTGTCAAGAACCATAAACCTTAGCTCTAAGCAGCTCAGTAAATCCCAAAGAGGATAAACTTGTAGAAATCCACACCAAGAAACATCATAATCTAACTTCTAAACATTAGTGACTAAAACACTAAAAAATCTTGAAAGTAGCAAGAGGGAAGTGGCACTTTCCCTATAGGAAAAACACAATTCGAACAAGAGCATATTTCTTATCAGAAATCATGGAGGCCAGAAGAAAGTGGCACCGGAGTTTTTAAATGTTGAATGAAATGAACTGTCAAACAAGAATTTTATTACCAATGAAAACAAGAGATGGGAGAAATCAAGATATTCTTAGATGAAGGAAAACAAAGAGAATGTGTCACCATCATAATTACTCTCAAACAGCGGCTAATAAAGGTTCTCTAAGATCTTGGAACATCAGGAAGGAAAAGTTGAGGTAAATACAAAGACTCTGCTTCTCTTTAGTTTTCTAAATGATGTTTGATGGCTGAAGCAAACATTGTAACACTGTGTAATGTGATTCTAAAAGTATGTGGGAAAATATCTGGGACAATTATAAACAGAAGAGGGCAAAGGAATGTAAAGTGAGGTAGAATTTCTGTATGTCACTCAAACTGGAGATCTGACAACATTGGTAGACTGTTATAAGTTATATATATATATAATTCAATGCCAAGAGCAATCACTAAGAAGGCCATACAAAGAGATACATGCAAAAATACTACAAATAAGTGAAAATAAGATACTAAAAAATGGGGGCACCTGGGTGGCTCAGTGGGTTAAAGCCTCTGCCTTTGGCTCAGGTCATGATCTCAGGGTCCTGGGATTGAGCCCCGCATCGGGCTCTCTGCTCAGCAGGGAGCCTGCTTCCTCCTCTCTCTCTGCCTCCCTCTCTGCCTACTTGTGATCTCTATCAAATAAATAAATAATATATAAAAATCAAATTCTAATGGATTAAAAACATGTACGTGGTGTAAAACTTTAAAAACTTTTAGAGGAAAATATAGGAGACTATCTTCTGATCTTGGGGATAGCAAGAGATTTCTTAAAAGAGATTAAGACTATTAAGGAAAAGACTTATAACTTCTACTATAAGATTAAGAACTTTTCATCAAAAGACACCATAAAAAGAGTGACAAGAAAACCCACAAACTTTCGAGGTAACTGCAACACAAATAACTGACAGAGGATTAGTTACCAGAATACATCAAGAACGTCTCTGAGTTGGTAAGAAAAAGTCAAAACAACTCAATAGAAGTATTTCCAAAATATATGGGACAATCATTGCACTACAAAGGAAAGCTAACAGTCCAATAAATATGAAAATGCCTTCAACTCCAATAATAACAGAGAAATATAAACTAAGACCATGATGAAGCATATGACATGCCCACTAGATTAAGAGAAATTATGGAAGATA
Organism: Mustela erminea; assembly: GCF_009829155.1. NCBI lineage: Eukaryota > Metazoa > Chordata > Mammalia > Carnivora > Mustelidae > Mustela > Mustela erminea. The sequence goes on from NC_045623.1 coordinate 10,451,508, forward strand.
ATAATAATAAATATTGACAAGAAAAATAAATAAATAAATAAATAAATAAATAAAATCTTTTAAAAAAAGATACTAAATATGTTCAGGTAACTTATACAAAAAGGAAAAATTAAAGAAAAAACAGAGAATGGGAAACAAACAAACAAAAAAACCCGGAAGAGGTATGTTCCAGCATATAAATAATTATATTAAATGTAAATTATCTAAAAACACAAATAAAGACAGACAGTGATGGTATGGATTAAAAATTTGACCCAATTTGGGCACCTGGGTGGCTCAGTCGGTTGAGTGGCTGCCTTCGGCTCAGGTCATAATCTTAGGGTCCGGGAATTGAGTCCTACGTTGAGCTCTCTGCTCAGCAGGGAGTCTGCTTCTCCTTCCCACTCTTCCCTTTGTGTATGCGCACTCTCTCTCTCTCTAAAATATATAAAATCTTTTAAAAAAATGACCTAATTCTATGCTGTCTACAGGAAACTCACTTCACACATAATGATATATGCAAGTTGAAAGTAAAAAGGGCAAAAATACATATCATGCTAATGACATTAATTGAAGAAAGCAGGAGTGGCTACATTAGTATCAAACCACATTTCATAGAACATAGAAAATTACCAGGGACATATAGGTATACTACAAAATACAGAACATAGAAACATAGAAAATTACTAGGGACATAGAGGTATATTACAAAATTATTTTTTAAAAAGTAAATCCACCAAGAAGATAGAGCAATCACCAAAATGTATAGGCTAAACAACAGAGCTATAAAATATATAAAGGAAAAATTGGGAGCAGTATAAGGGAAAATCCAGCAAATCTACAGTAATAATAGAAGACATATACACTCCTCTCTCAAAACTCTCTAGAATAACTAGGCAGAAAATCAGGAAGTATACAGAAGAAATCAATAATACTATCAACCAACCAGGATTTAATATTTATCAAACACTCCACCCAACAGCAGCAAATGCTTCAAGCATCAATGGAACATATACCAAGAGAGACCACAGCCTGAGTCATAAAAGAAACCTCAACAAATTTAAAAGAATTGAAATCATAAAGAGTGTCCTCTGACCATAATGAAATCAAACTAGAAAGCAAAACCAGTAAGTTAAGAGGAAAATCCCTCAACACTAGATAATTAAACAAGAGGCTTCTAAATAATCACTGGGTCAAAGAGGAAGTCATAAGGAGAAAAAAATATACATTGAGCTAAATGAAAATAAAAATACAACATATCAAAATTTGTGGGACATAGCTAAAGCAGTCCTGAGGGGAAACTTTATAGCACTAAACACTTAAGGAAGACTTATTAAAAATCTAGGCTACCAAGTTTATAACCTAAAAAAGAAAAAGAAACCCAAAGCAAGCAGAAGAAAGGAAATGATTAAAGGTAAGAGCAGAAATCAATACAATTAAAAATAGAAAAATAATAGGGAAAAAAATCAATGAACAAAATCCTGGTTCTTTAAAAAGATCAGCAAAATTGACAAACCCATATGACGGACAAGTAATTAAATCAGAAAGAAAAGACACAAATTACCAGTATCAGGGCATAAGAGAGGAGATTTGATTCAGACTCTGAAGACATCAAAAGGATAATAAATATAGTGAACGACTCAACACACATAAATCTGACAATTTACATGAAATGGACTAATTCCTTGAAAAGTACAAACTATCACAATTCACAATTCAAGACAAACCATTTAAATATCCCTATAATCTGTAAGAAAACTGAATTCATAATTTTAAAACTCCCAAAAAAGAAATCTAAAAAAAAAAAAAAAAAGAAGGCCCAGATGATTTTACTAGGAGTTCTACCAAATATTTAAAGAACACCAATTCTACCCTGACACCAAAACCAGGCAAAGGTACAAAAAAGAGAAAACAACAGATCAATATCCCTCATGTGTACAGAAGCAAAACTCCTTAACAAAATATTGGCAAATAGAATTCAGCAATATATAAAGAGGATCTACCATCCAGAGATGCAAAGCTGATTCAATATTTCGAAGTTAATTCCAACAATCCACCATAGTAGAAAGTGGAAAGAAAAACCCCCATGATCATTGCAACTGATGCAGAAAGTTGCAAGTTGATTTATTTGACAAAACTCAATACATGTTCAAAATTAAAAAAAAATATTTGGAATGGGGGGCCTTCCTGAACTTAATAAAGAACTTCTACAAAACCTACAGGCAACACTGTACACTAGAAAACCAAAGCTTCCCTCCTATGGCTGGAAACATGCAGGGATGTCCATTCTCACCCTCCATTCAACATAGTGCAGGAGGTTCTAGGGGGGAGCAATATGGCAACAGAATGAAATAAAAGGCATATAGACTGGAAAGGGAGATTTTTGACATGATTATCTAGAAAATCCCAAAGGGCCTCCCAGAATTCATATGTGAGTTCAGCAAGATCACAAGCTACAAGAAGAACATGTAAAAATCAACTATATTTCTATTTACTAGCAATGAACATGTGCACACCAAAAATTAAAATATAATACCATTTACAGACACTCCAAAAAAGAACATATTTAGGTGTAAATCTAACAAAATACATATAGGACTTATATGCTAAAGACTACAAAACACTGAAATCAAAGAATCTCTAACACATATAGTGTTCATATATTGGAAGACAAAACATAGTAAAGATGTCAATTCTCCCCCAAATTGATGTATATAGGTTTACTGAAACTCCTATCAAAAATCCCAAAACAATTTTTTGTAGGTATAGAAAAAATTATTCTAAAATTTATATGGAATGTCCAAAGAACTAAAATAGCTAAAACAATTTTGAAAGAATAAAAAGGAATCAATCTACCCAATTCCAGAACTTATTATATAACTAAAATAATATAACTCAACTGAGAATCTGCAGAGAATTATGCTGAGTGAGAAAAGCCAATCTTAAAAGGCTATATACAATACAATTCCATTTTTATAACATTCTTGAAATGACACAAGTATAGGAGAACAGATTAGTGGTTACCAGGGATTTGGGACAGGCTGGCAAGGAAGTGGTTGTGGCTAGACACACACACACATACACACACACCATGGGGGACCCTTTTGGTGATGGAAATGTTCTGTGCCTTAGCCATATCAGTGTCATTACTCTGGCTGTGATATTATACTATGGTTTTGCACAATGCCATTGGGACAAACTGGGTAAAGGTCCACAAAATTTCTCTGTAATGTTTCCTGCAACTGCATGTAAATCTACAATTATCTCAAAATAAAAACTCTTATTTTTTAAAAAAAGGACACAAAAGCCAGCTTGAAGATGTTCCCACTGATAACCTGGGGAAAATTTGAGCATCGAAATAATTAAAGACTATAAACAATTATAAATAATTGAAAAGAACAGGAATCCATGAATACATACTAATGATAGATACGTAAAAAACGTAAGTAGGTAGATAGATACACACAGGCAGGCATACAGACAGACAAGGGCTTTTGCTTACAGATGAAAGCAGAATGCCATGGAAACCTTAAAAACAAACAAACAAACAAAAAACAAGCTTATAGATACAGAGAACAGATTGGTTGCCAGAGGTGGGGGCTAGGAGTGGATAAAGTAGGGGAAGGAGTTCAAAAGGTACAAACTTCCCAGTATAAAATAAACAAGTCCTGGGGATGCATGAGGACTACAGTTAATAATATTGTGAGTGCAGATCTGAAAGATGCTAAGAGGCTAAGAGACTATATCCTCAAAGTTCATAAGAAAAAATTTTGTAACTATATATAGTTACAGATGGATATTAACTAGATTTTGTAACTATGTACAGTGATGGATGTTAACCACTGATTATTTCACAATGCATAAAAATATGGAGCATGTCATACACCCCAAAGTGATACAATGTTATCTGTCAATTACACTTAAAAAAAAAAAGGCAGAATGCCAACTGGTAAATATGGAGGAAGAGCTACAGTAAAGAAACCACCATAGTCTCGCTTGGCTTACAAAAGGATCATCCAAAGATGCTAAATTTGGGGTGGGGTGTTCTGAAAAGGAATAATAAATTTGCATATTCTTAAAATAATTTTCCATAGATTGTCCCTTGAAATTAAATGACTATTAACTATACAGGGGAGAAATCAGCAATCCCTGGAGTGTGTCAAAATTATCACCAAAAGGGGCAGATGGATACATCTGGATACACCCAGACATGATCCAGAAGGACACAACATTACTTATTACTATTCTGACTTTGGATACACAACCTTAATGAGAAATCATCAGAACCAAAATGAAGAACATTCTCATTTTTAAAACAGAGGGGGTATGCCTTCTTCAAAGGGATCAATCTGATAAAAGGAAAAGGCTGAAGGTGACAAGACCCTAAGAGACATGACAACTGTCACCTGTGACCCTAAAACGGAAATGAGTATAAGATGGGGGGAACCTCTGCATCAAGGACCGTATAGGGTCATATGACAAAACTGGGTATGGGTGGTCTATTTAATTACAGAATCAATCAATGGGGGTGCCTGGGTAGCTCAGTAGGCTTAAGCTTCTGCATTCAGCCCAGGTCAGGATCCCAGGGTCCTGGGATCGAGCCCCGTATTGGGCTCTCTGCTCAGCAGGGAGCCTGCTTCCCCTCCTTCTCTCTCTGTCTGCCTCTCTGCCTGCTTGTGATCTCTGTCTGTCAAATAAATAAATAAAAATCTTTAAAAAAAAAAAAAGAATCAATCTATGTTAAATGTCTAGACGTTGGTAGCTATAGTATGGTTACATAAGAAATGCCCTTTTTTAAGGATATACATGCTAAAGCATTTGGGCATAAAAGAACAACAGTAATGTATATGGAACTTTCAAAAGGCTTAGAGAAAATTGAGACAGTAATGATTCATGAAATTATAGGATATAAGGATATTCTCTGTATGAGTGTTGAAATGTCTGTCGGTTGGAAATTATTTCCAAATTAAAAAAGAAATTAAGTTCTTTGACTACTGTTACCTATCAAAAGTAATCAAGAAATGCGCATACCCATTTGGATTGGATAGGTTCTGGAAAAGTACAGTAATTAAGAGCATAGGCCTCTGAGTTCAGACAAATCTGGGTTCAAATCTGGCTTTGCCCCATTAGCTGATCTGACCTCAAGAAGTCTCAATTTCATCATCTGTAAAATGGGGAAAATAATGTTATCTCATAAAATCATCTTGAACATGAAATGGGCTCAGGGCTATAAAATATCCCAACGCCCACATGCGGTCACCATTCCCCATGGCTACTTGCTGTCTCAGTAGGTTAGCGGTGGTGGTATCTGGTTAGCACCTGCGGTGATGGCGGCTATTGCTCTAGGCCACGAGATACAAAGATGACCAGACCGTGTTTTCTGACCTCAAGGGACTTTAAAAATAGAGTTGAACCACAATCTACAGTGTGTAACGTAAGTGCAAACAAAATGGCACCGGAGAGGAAACAAGCATATTTTACTTCTTCTGGGAAGTGGGTTGGGAAGGACTACACAGGGGAGCTGACAGCGAAGGTGAGCAACCACAGGTAAGGATTTCACGTAGTGGATGCAACGGTGAGCAAGGATGTTCCAAGGTGGGTTACCTACCGAGGACACAGGTGGGCCAAGCACTCAGGGCCTGCGTGAGAAACAGGGGAGGCAGAGGGAAATGCAGATGGGGCCTGGGCCAAGCTGTGGAGTGGGGAGGGCCTTGAACGTGCCACTGCGATGGAATGAGTCTTTCTGCTTCCTGCGTGCAGTGGGAGAATCATGGGAGGTCCTGAGTGAGCACTGGGTGACAGGACTGGACTGTTGTCATAGAAAAAGACTGCCGAGGTGGTAGTTTGAAAAATTAATCCAGTAATTATTCCTTCAAATGGAAACTCTGAAGGAAAGGCCAAATAGTGCCTTCGTGGCTCTTCTGTTTTTTAGCACGTCCCATCCAAATGGTGGTAACTAAAACAGTCAACAGTGGGTAAGACTAGCTGATACCATGGTGCAGACACACACACAAGCATGCACACACATACAGACACATGCATGCACACACACACAAACGCACACATGGGAGACCTATGTGCAGACACGCAGAAAGGAGGGTGGACATGGCATGCGGGCAGGCCTAGCAAGCAACCCGGGAGCAGTGCTGGGGAGCAGCCAAATGGATGTGGGGGAGCTACCCACCACGCCAGTCAGCACTGAGAGCTGGAAAGGGTTCTGGAGACCCTGTGTGCACCAGGCTTTAATCCTATAGTTACTGGATCACTGGGTCCAAGGGCTGGGCCAGGGTTGCAGTGGCAAATGGATAGCTTGTGGGGAGCACACAAAGGACCGAGTATTCCCACTTCTTAACACCCAATACACATGCTAGCCTCCTGAGCATGAGCTCTGCCCCTCTGACCCCAGGGTTTCCCTTCACTGACTATCCAGCCTCAGCTTATGTCCCTCAGGATGGCTTAGAAGGCACTGTCCTTACCAGAACCATCTTGACCACAGAGCCCCCTTCAACGTAAAGCTTCCTCCCCCCACGCAGTGGTACCCTCTGGCTTCTGTGTTGTACGAGGAAGGGGCACCATGGGGTCTACACCACACGAACTGTGGGTGTTGTGGATGGTCATCACACTTCTCTCTCTTGACTTTGTTAACTTGGGGGGAGGTAAGAAAAAAAAAACGAAAGTTTTAATTCACTTTTTCAGAGGACACTCTCTCTTCTGGAGTTCATGTCTTACTTCACCTAACCGGTTTGGGGAGGATCATGATTTTCCCATTTGTAGCAAGAAGGAAAAGGAATGTGTTTTCCTAGGATAGTCTCCTTTAACTCTCAAATTTACCAGGCAGCTACTTGAAGATGGGGCTGACATGAAATCAACCAGACAGGCAAGTGGTTCCACGTGGCCCAGGAGAAAGGTGCATCTGGCCACGGGAATGGGCCTGCTTCTGTTTCCCCTGTGGCCCCTCCTCCCTTACCTCAGAGGCGATGGAGGTGAAGCTGCCACTGAAGTGCACGTGCTTCCGGACCTCGCTGCCGTTGGCCGTGAGCAGCCAGTCCCCGAGCGCACGGTCGTCCCCTGCTGACCAGTTGCTGTGGCTCTGATTGGGCAGGAGCTCCGCCAGGTCCCAGTGGTACGAGGGCGTGGCCCCCACCAGGGCGATGAGGATGGCCTCGGTGGCCACGTAGAGCTGAAGGAGCAAACACACAAACCCAGCTGTGTCGGAATCACCATCAGCAGGCTGATAAGCCTCACGAGATCTGTGTCCTGCTTTTTGTGTTTCTCTGAGCTACAGACAATGGGGCACATCAAAGCAAAGGAGAGAAACATGAGAAGGAAGCTTCCTCCTGATCCACCACTGACAGAGTCATCAGCGATCCCCCTTGTAAAGCACCCAAGGTTTTTTCCAGGGGGATCTCCTTCTGCATTTGAGGTACTTCCAATGCTCAGGAAACAAAACACTGATGGTTCAATGCCATTAGCAAAGGTGGCTGGGGGAGGGGGGGGCGATATTACTAGCTGTGATTTATAACACTGACGACATTCCAGCTACTTCCCCGCAACACTCCCCCCTCTGTTCAGATAAGCAGGCACCAGAGCCCCCAGTATCATGGTCTTGGATTCACAATCTAAACTATGTCTTTTGTAGCATAGTCAAATGTCTCAGAAAACAGCATGTATAGAGAGAATATAGTTATATACATAGTAAAAGAATACATACAGTATATCCAAAGAGTATATACATTATCATATAGAGTATATACAATGTGTATATATGGAGAGAACATACAGTACAAGGAGTATCTCTACAGAGAAAAAGTATATAGACAGAGTATATATATCTAGATAATACAGAGGGTGAGCACCAACAAAAACACTTTATTAGAGCAGGTAATCATAATATGTACTTGAGTAGGTACTATTTTAAAACACAGTATGCAACTTGTAAAATGTAAAGAAATCCAAATTCCAGAAAGAGATACTCACTTTATAACCCTTAGCCCTACTTAATCATTGTTTAATCTAAGTAATGATTTTCCCAAGGGGGGGAAATTTCATTCAAGAAATCTTTATAGAGCACATATGCCATTTGTCTTTTATTGTTCTGGGCCTTATAGCTATTCACACTCGGGTTTATAAGCTGTTGAGCCCTATGCAGTCTTTTTATGCTAAGAATTTCCATTTATATTAGTTCTTGTTGTTGGATGATTATTTCAAGCTTCAAATGAATTAGGAAAACACAGAATTCGTCTGTTGCAGTGAGAACTATCTCCTTAAGTGAGGCACTCTTATTTTAAGAAATTACCCCTATTAACTTAGAACCTGGAATCTTAAAATACCTTTAAGCAGAACAAGTGTTTATGAAATACAAAGCTGTGATTTCTCCACAACCTACAGTAACAGCCCCACTGGATGGATGTGTTGACTGAGGCACAAAGGAGAAAAGGGAACCCCGAGCTTCTTCTACATCACTCCGGAGGGGCATATTCAGCTGTTAAATGGATAAGCCAAAACGCCAAAGGCGGAATGAATTATCATAAGCAGATGATGGAATTACTGTCAAGGAAAGAGAAAAGAAGTCATGACATGGGGTGTCACAGCGGAAAGCTAATGTAAAACCCAAGGTGTGATTTTTGCACTCTGGGAAAGCCTGTGAGACGGAAGGCAGCCCCAATCTATTTTGGAGGCGAGTGACAGTGGGCCTCCTGAGATGTACCAAGCCACCACGGGTCAGTCTGCATGGGTGATTTATTGTGGAATGCAAAGGAAATCATGTTTCTGGATTTCTATTGCTTCCTGGCCCCTATCTGCATACTATTAAGGAAGTTTTGGGAGAAGCAGCCATCAGTTTGCAAAAATAAAAACCTGAATAATTACAAGAACAGAGAGATTACACATTTAGCCGCCACTCTAAGTACAGAGCGCTTGCATCATTTTAGTAACTGCCCCTCCTTATTACAATCTGCTGGACTTAATTGATGGGTAAAGAAATGAAAAAATATGGGGCAAGGGAACTCTGGAGATGAGGCAAAACCCATGTTCAGAACACAGCCTTCAATCGGGCAAAGAAAACTAGTTATATTTTCTCTCTAAATGTGCTATTTTCTGCTTTTGGCTTACCATTTGCTTCACCTGGAAAGCACTTCATGAGGTTCAGCAGAGTCTTTAAACCTTCCCCATTCTCCCAGAGGCACCTCAGGTACCACCTCCTCCCAGCTTGCCTTCCTCGGAAGCCCTCTCCAGCTTCTGCCTACCCCCTCAAAGCTCCATGCTCGACCTTTGTTAGAGACGTATCCCTTTCTTCACTCCATGATATTGATGTGTCTGCTCATCTTATTTTTCCTACCAGAATATTCCGTCCCTGACGACAGCATCTTTGTATGATCAAGCCCTGAGTTTCCAAAGCAAACACCTCAGGGCCTGAGACATGGTAGCACACACTCAAGTGACTGACTGAATGAATAAATGAGCAGGGTAGAACACTAGAACAACAGCTAACACTTCTCTGATGCTAACTACGTGCCAGGAACTGTTCACACATCATATATTTTATCCAGATTGTTCTAAGATGAGCCACAGTCTAGGTAAGAGAGGAAATGCTCAAAGGGTCCTAAAACCTGAGGTGTGTTTTCTCATGGAAACCATCACTCTCAGCAATAGCTACAGTGTGTAGAAAGTAGTTCAGAAACTACATGCGCCCTGATGTTTATAGCAGCATTATCCACATTGGCCAAATGGTGGAAGCAGCCCAAATGTCCACTGGCAGATGAATGAATGAAGAATATGTGATATGTGTATAAATACACACACACACACACACACACACACGCACATGCATGCACACACAGAGGACTACTACTCAGCTATAAAAAAGAATGAAATCTGGCCATTTGCAATAATATGGAAGGAACTAGAGAGTATAATGCTAAGCAAAATAAGTCAGAAAAAGACAAATACCATATGTGGCTCATATGTGGAATTTAAGAAAGAAGACAAACAAGTAAAGGGGGAAAAAAAGGGGGAGACAAACCAAGAATCTAACAAACCAAGTTAGATTCTTAACTACAGAGAACACACTGATGATGGTCACCAGAGGGCCAGTGGATGGGGGATGGGTGAAACAGGGGATGGGGATTAAGGTGGGCCCTTGTGATGCGCACCAGGTGATGTATGGAAGTGCTGAGTCACTCCTGAAACTAACATTACACTTTATGTGAACTATAGTGAAATTAAAATTTCAAATTTAAAAATTAAAAAAAGAAAGCAGGTCAGATACAAAGAGGTGGTGCTGATCTGTAGCCTGATTCACAGAAGGGAGCAGTGATACGTCATTCATCAGGATCCTCCCCAGCAACCTGTTGCCTCAATAAGCACTTTCACCTTCTCATCTTCTCTGCCCTCCTTCCACCCCTCACAACGTTGCCAGTGCCTGCCCCTCCCCTGCACGCACACGAGACCTCCACCAGGGACCTCCACCAAGGGCCATGGCTTTCTGGCATCAGAAGGGTCAGGCATACGCAGCTCGGAACTCCACGATGGCGCTACCTGCTTCTCTCCCCCAAGTCCGGAGAGTCTCTCGATGGGGTCTCTTATGTTACTCTACGACAACAGTGCACACGTTCGTCCACATATTCCTACCTAATGATGGCACCCATCAGCAGATGGGCCTGAAAGCCACAATCAGAAACCACCACCCAAGTGCCTTCAGAGTGGAGCCCACCCCATCGCAAAAAGACCATTATCTTCTCCAAGGCTACCTCCAGGGAAGAACGAGTGCCCAGATGGCTGCACTTTCCCCCGCTTTCAATGTCATTATACTTAGAAAAGTGACTAACATGCACCAGGGGACTGAAATTTTTGAAGTTGCAAAAAAAGTGAAGGTTTTAAAAATGATTTTATATTGACAGCGTTATAAGCTTTTATAATACTCCGGAAACCAAAAACATCCCCCATCAATGATCTCATCAACAACATCTTGTGCTGTGAAGTCATGGTAAATATGACGTTGATGTTTTAAGCAGGAAAAATGGACAACAGAGCAATTAAGTGAATCATTCGAGGTCACGTATGACACTAATAGCAAAACCAGGATGAGACTGAGAGTCATCTAACTTTGAGGCCAGAGCTCCTCAGAGGAAAAAACAAACAAACCAGGAAAAATCAAAGATGACTTTATTGTTGTCATTACTGTTAGTCTTTTCTGCACACAGACTCAGTTATGTAATTGACTAAGCCAGTAGCATGACCTGAGCAAGTATATCATGGACAACAGGACCAATGCCCAGTGCCCAGCACCAATTGGGTATTCAATAAATATTTGTTGGGTGACTACTGATACCACTTACTGTTTTTAATTTAAAATATTTAGTTACTATGCCCCGAATCACTGGTATCTCGAGTCCTATTTCTTCCCAACTCTAATTCATCCATGTAGTGCCACCACATAGGGCTCCCTAAGACACTCCTCATGAAGCTCCTCTGCCAAAACATACTGATGGATATGTCCCACATAACTATCTTAGCGATAAATGTCCTAGCATTCCAGATCTCCACTGTATGGCTCAGCTGCTACCTAATCTACATCCCAGCTTTCTGTAATAGCCTACTTAAATCCCCAAATGTGACTTTTTTTTAAAGATTTTTTTTTTATTATTATTTATATGTCAGAGAGAGAGAGAGCACAAGCCGAGGGAACAGCAGGCAGAGGGAGAAGAAGATTCCCCGCTGAGCAGGGAGCTGGACTCGGGACCCAGAACCCTGAGATCATGACCCGAGCCGAAGGCAGACAGCCAGCAGACCGAGCCCCCCAGGCGTCCCAGCAAATGAGACTTCTCATCACATGGTGTGAAAAGCATATAGACTCTGTAGTAAACTTTGAGCAAATCGAAACCTCTCCAAACTTCCACTTTTCTTTCAGTGAAATTGAACACTAGTAGTCCATCTCTTTATCTCATTCATTCATGTCTAATCAACCTGTTCTGAGGTTCAAATGGGAGGCTTCTTTAGCCAGCCATAAACTGTACAGCCCCATACAAATGGTGTCTCTCGGCGCACCCCAACCTTACTGGGTGGGGTCTGATCCTCTAGCCTGAGGGAGACCTGGCTCCACACCTCTTGCAGCTCTCATGAACACAAGGCTGCAGGTCTGGGTCCCAACTTCTGTAGCAAGGACACAGCTGTTCTCTCTTGGACACATTTGTTCCTAGTTTTGTGGTTTGCCACCTGAAATGACTTTCCCACTTCTCTGTAAACCCAAGCTCCCAAGTTAAGTTCAAGCTCAGTCTTTCTGAAGTCTTCAACAAACCACTCCAGACCACATGGATGGCTCCCTTCTTCATTTCCAAAGCATCCATTCAGTGACTACACTGTTGCTGGGGAAATGTTATTCTATAAAATTATTTAACAGGGTAGATATAGTGAAATTCTAATTTGTTAATGATGCTCTCCTGAAGGAAAGAAACCCTAATTTACATTTCTATATCCTTCCAAGTAAACCCAACACATCACTGCATATATATAATACCTATGATGTATTTTGTTAACCAATTCCTTGCAGAATGGTGTGGGAGGAAAAAAAAAAATGATGATGGATGACAACCCAGTAATCCCAGGATCTAATCCTGGTTCCAACCATTAATTAAGACTTTGGACAAATTAAGCATTTGGGTAAACAGTGATTTAACCTGCATCTCTTTCCCTCTCTCTCTCATACTTTACCCCAAACAAAATGGGAATACCACCACCTGACCAATCCTTCTGTTACTTCAGCTTCATTCTTAAGAAATTTGTGCGAGTAACAACACTTTGCAACACACTGTATTATGAGCCTCGGGCAATAACAAGGAAGGATAAGAAATAATTACTTCCTTCTAGGCAAATGCATTGGCGTCAGGACAACACATACAAAGCTACAAACATAAGGCTGATTTTTGACAAATGCGGTATTAGCCATGGTAGAAATGAGGTTAATGAGAAAGTGCATGGGAATTCCAAATGGAGAATAAAGAAAAGGTTGCAAATGTGACACCTGAGTGCAGTAGTAAAAGGCTAGTAGTGGGTTAACTGAAACCAAACTCAGGGGAAGGAATTTTTAGGGGAAAAAAAAAAAAAAGCCAACCAGAGTCAGGAAAGCAAAGAACCCATGTTTAATGTTCTCTGAAGAAGTATTACAGGATTAGCTCACCTTTTCCCAAAATTCGGTCATCTGAATACCCCTCCGAGGGTTTTATGTGCTCATTTTCTATTATTTAGGTGATAGCCTTATAAATCGATTCAAATTTTTTCAAGTTTTTACTTAAATTCCAGTTAACAGGGTAATATTAGTTTCAGGTCTACAATAGAGTGATTCAACACTTCTTTCAGCAACTTCAGCAACTTCTTTCAGAACTTTCAGCACTTCACCCAGTGCTCATCATGACAAGTGCCTTTTTTTTTTTTTTATAAACATGTATTTTTATCCCCAGAGGTACAGGTCTGTGAATCGCCAGGTTTACACACTTCACAGCACTCACCAAAGACAAGTGCCTTTCTTAATCCCCAATCCCTATCTCCCCCATTCTCCACCCTCCTCTCCTCTGGTGACCATCAGTTGTTCCCCAGAGTTAAAAGTCTGTTTCTTAGTTTGCCTCATTTTTTTCCCTTTGCTCATTGGTTTTGTTTCTTAAATTTCACATATGAGTTAAATTATATGGTAACTGTCTTTGATTTATTTTAAGTTAATACTCTCTAGCTTCGTCCATGTCATTGCAAATGGCAAGATTTCATCCTTTTTATAGCTGACTAATATTCCAGTGTGTGTGTGTGTGTGTTACATCTTCTTTATCCATTCATCAACCAATGGACACTTGGGCCGTTTTGACTAATATAGATAATGCTGCTATAAACATCAAGATGCATGTATCTCTTTGCATTAGCATTTTTGTATTCTTCAGGTAAAATACCTATTAGTACAATTGGTGGGTTATAGGGTAGCTCTATTTTTAACTTTTTGAGGAAGCTTCATACAGTTTTCCAGAGTGGCAGCACCAGTCTGCATTCCCACCAACAATGCAAGAGGGTTCCCCTTTCTCCATACTCTGGCCAACACCTGTTATTTCTTATGTTGTTGATTTTAGCCATTCTCACAGGTATGAGGTGGTATCTCATTGTGGTTTTGATTTGCATTTCCCTGATGATGAGTGATGCAGCTTTTGATGTGTCTGTTGGCCATCTGGATGTTTTCTTTGGAAAAATATCTGTTTGTGTCTTCTGCCCATTTTTTAATTGGATTATTCATTTTTGGGGTGTTGAGTTTTATAAGTTCTTTCTATAGTTTGGATATTAGCCCTTTATCAGATATGTCATTTACAAATTCGATTCAAAAATTTTAACTTAATTTGCAGAGAAATACAGTTTTATATCAATAGAGATATGATTAGCTAGATAGAACTATAAAAATAAACACCATGTCATAATGCCAAGTGTTGGCTAGTGTGTTTTTATTTAAGGTGGGCCACAAGAGAGATTTTCAAGCAAGATTCGGGGGGTAGGGGCGAAAGCAAAGGAGCAAGGGAGCAGCCATCTTGTTTTCTTGTTTAGAAGCCTGGGGCAGGTGCTTCTGCGCCTCACATACATTGCTACTTCCTTGCTGGCTCACTTTGTTGGTGCAGCAGGGCAGCTGGGACTGCGACTGAGCCACGCTCCCCTGAACGCCCCCTCAGCATCTCTGACTCCTGGGCCAGGTGTGTGTTTAGTTCCATGATGGAAGGCAGTTGCTTCATCAAGGCTGGAGGCAGTGAGAATGACATTTCCAATGGTCATTTCCAGTGGCTTCCAGATCACAGTTTCCCTTCCAGACTGCCTTCCCTGCAGACTTCAAGCTCCAACAGCGGACACAAAGACAGCAGCCTTTACAGGGACTGCTTAGCCAGCTCCCACAGTTGCATATTGTCAAATTTCTGTAATAAATTATTCACTGACTTCATGTATAATCCTATACCTATAAATACATATGCTACATACACACATATGCACACAGACGTGGGTCCCCATCCCAGGAGTTCTGCTTCCTGCCTCTCTGGCTGAACTGTGACTGACACCATCTTGAACAAATATGGCCCAATATTAGCACTTACCAAATTTGGAAGTAGGTACGTGTGTGTTTGTGACATTATTTCCTGTGTTTCATTGAAAATGTTTCATAATTTAAAAAGAAGTTTTAAAAGAAAACGAGTAATAAATACAATGAAAACAGAAAAAAGTCATTACATTCCAACCAGGCAATGTCTTCTGCCAAGGACTGACCCCTTCTACAGTTCTTACTTGTAGTTCATTCCCTTTGTTAAAGCAGAAATACTGGCAAATGTTTTGGGAGGTGCTAGCACCGAAGGAGACTTTCTTCTTAGAAACAAGACAGATTAAGTAAGAAGGGAAGGAATAACCCTCTCATTTTATAAGCTAATGCTGTATTTAATACTACGTTCATATGCCACCTAAATCCACCATGCCAGCCACTCTTTGGGACACCAGAGAATACAGAAAGACAGAAGGTTAACAATGACGAGAGGATACTTGTAATGACAAGCACCAGATACTAAATGTAAGTGACGAATCGCTGAATTTTACTCCAGAAACCAATACTGCACTGTATGCTCACTAACAAAATTTAAATTAAAAAAAAATTTAAAAAGGAAAAATTAGAAATAACTGATGGAGTAACAGAGACTCCAGAACAAAGGTGAGAGGGTATCCCTGGAAGGAGGGGACAGGTGTCTTCCTCTTGGACACCAGGAGAAATATAATAAGTGAGGATCAAAATTAATTTTGAAGTAAAAAGAAGGTACATTTAGGAAGCTTACACTTCTATTCCACCCATAAAGTTGGAACAAAGAACATCTGGGGAGAAAGTGAGCAAAGTAGTCAGGAGAAATTCGAGCTTGGGAAGCATGGTCAACAGCCAAGTAGGAGAAGTGCGTACCAGAGCCAGACAGTGGCCTAAGAGCATGGGTTTCAGGACTGTGGAAAAGAGGAACCAACCAGCCTATGTTTGCAACAAGAGAGAATGAAATAAGCAAGTTCCAGTACAGCCCTATGTTGGAACACTGTGCCCTAGCCTTTAGAAAATACGTGATGGCTCATTTATGAGCACAGCAAGGCATTCACAATACTGCTGAGAGACAAAAATCAGGTTAAGATCCAAATTTATGCCCAAAAGGCAAACGTATGCATTTGTATAATGAAAAGTCTGGAAGGAAATCTACCGAAATGTGAGCACATTTCATGTCTGGATGGGCGAAGTTCTGGTGTGTTTTATTTTTCCTCTTTTCTCTTTTCTATATTTTCCTTTTTGTACAATCACCATATACGACTTGATGAGCATCGTAAGATTCCTGAGTGCAGATGTCAGAAGTCTGAGCATTTGGTTAAGGAAACCAGAGAGGAGAGTCCTGAGCTGCATGTGTCCTGGGGTTTGCTGGCTCCCCCTCCTAAGGCAGCCTGTGACCATGGTGATGAGCCAAGCTCCTATTCTGCAGACCTCAAGGTGACACGGACACAACACCACCAACCAACTGCCGGGCACTGGGCAACTTTAAGAAATCCTGAACTTGCAGAACAAATGAATTAAACCTTCACAATCCAGCCATTTCCCAGAGCACAATTGTGCTATGGGCTAGTGAGGGCTCACCTACATGAACTCACTTGGCCATCTCACAGCACAGGGTCACAGCATTCCAGTCTACCATTCTTTCTGTCACACAATGCCTGTTTTCACACTTCCAATGACGTGTGTGTGTGTGTGTGTGTGTGTGTGTGTGTATACTGTCTTATTCAGGGAATATCTTCTCTGTCAGGGCCCAGGCTAAGCAGCTGTGCTGTGGGAGGCCAAGGCAGGCACGCTGCTGGGGATCTGGGTGCTGGACAGGTGTCGAGCTGGTTGCTTTCCAAGACACATCCCAATTCTTGATGCGCAAGACTCAGAGGAGCTTGCTATACCTCTCTGGGGCTCCACGTATGTCCAACAACTCCCTGGATGGAAATCTGGTCTGATCAGTTTGCAACTTCATCTGCTTTACGCCAGGGGGCAGTGTCTGTCTATAGACAACAGCTTTCCTGAGGCCAGACTTGGGGGGCAACCATAGCTCTGGTCTCTCTGAACTATGGTGCCCCACTCATCTAAAGGGATGGAAGAATACGAGCAAGGTTCCCCGGATTATCACCCAAACTCACGGCCACTCTCTGAGGGCAGAGAGAACTAAATCTGAGGGTGAGGGCAGCGTTAACCCTTGCTCAGAATAGCAGAGAACCCTGGTAGAGGTTCCCTTGTTCTGGAGTCATGACACAGCAGCTCCTACTAATGCCCTATGTTCTCATCATGGCTGACCCCCTGGTGCTGGTGAGAAGCCCCTGAGGCAGAAGGGCTGGCCCTAATGACTAACCCGGTGAGGTCTTCACTAATATGGACGGTAGGAACTTCATTACCTGCTTGTGGTGCAGAGGCTGAAACCACCTCAGAGACTCCTCACCGAGAAAAACCTTTCCATGAATCTCCCGGGGAGACTCAGACACAGAGGCAAAGGCACGCAGGTGGGACACATTCATTGTGACAGTGGTTCTACACAGAGTTTAATAAAGCACCCTGAACAAAACTCCCTCTACTTCACGCTCCTAAATGTTAAACTCACAGACCACAATTCCCAGGGCTAACTGGTTAAAGGAATAGCAACAGGAGAGTGGATGGTTAATCTAATACCGTGAACTGTAGCATTTCCTTCTAAGTAAGCACATCTTCTATACCACATTGTTTTTTTTCAAAATGTAACACAGAGAAGCAAAACAAAATAAAATTCATGAACCCGCCATCACAACTTACTAGTTTCATTTTATTATATATGCTTCAGATTTTTAAAATACAATATTATGAACTCAGAGCAAATCTCCTTGCAGCCCACCTGTTCCCCCCAATCCCTTCCTCCCTGGAGGTAACCAATCTCAGAATTGGATGTAGAGCCTTCTACTCTATAGGTTTACACTTCTTCATTGCCCATATACATTCATAAACCAAATATGGTATTGTCTCCTATGTTTTTACAAAGTTTTATGAAGTTATGTGTCACATTGTATACACCCTGATGGCTATTTTTTGCCTTTAATGTTGGGTTTTAGAAATCCATTCCTGGGACGCCTGGGTGGCGCAGTGGGATAAGCCGCTGCCTTCGGCTCGGGTCATGATCTCGGGGTCCTGGGATCGAGTCCCGCATCGGGCTCTCTGCTCAGCAGGGAGACTGCTTCCTCCTCTCTCTCTCTCTGCCTGCCTCTCTGCCTACTTGTGATCTCTCTCTCTCAAATAAATAAATAAAATCTTTAAAAAAAAAGAAAAGAAATCCATTCCTGTAGCTATTTATAGATCTGGTTCATTCACTTTAACTCTGACTTTCTATCAAATTTATACGACACTTTAAATATCTGGTCCCTTTCCGAGAGTCATTTAGGTGGTTACTCATTTTTGTTATTACAAACGGTGCTGCAATAAACATCCTAGACAGATCTCCTTGTGCCAGGTTCAAGAGACATTGGGAAGACACACACCTGGGAGTTCAACGCTTGGTTTTAATCGTACTAGGCAATGCCAAATAGTTCTCTAAACCAGTAGTTCCCATGTCTCATTTTCATCACACCTGGACTGTAAGACTATTTCATGTTTGCTAATCTAGTAAGTGTGAAATGATATTTCATAGTCATTTTAATATGCCTGTTCCAAATGGCCAGTGAAGGAAACATCTTTTCACGTGTTGACTGATGCACTTTCCTCTTCGGCAACACTACCTGGTCAATCAGTCCACTTTCTAAGACACCACGGAAAGACATTTATTGCATGAATGATTTAAATGCGCTGATAGCTCCAGGATCTAATAAATAAGGTTGGGGTTATTAAGCATTTACATTAAAATAATGCGTTCCAGAATACCAGATGCCTGTACCTTAAGCTCAGGTCCACAATGTCATCACAATTTTGCTAGTGAAACTAATGCTTGTTACAGATTACATGTTGGCTAATGGATGTTTAAAATTCTGTGCAAATCAAACTACAATCTGTGATTCGTAATCCCTAGGAAGATGAACGAGCTGGAGTCGATGGCTCAGAGCAAAGAAGTAGGATCCCTTTTCACTTTGTGTCTAAAAGGATCCAAAAACAAAAAATTGTATTCCAACACTCCTCCTCTAGACAGCCTTGCAAAGAAATATACACAGATGCAAACACCAAATAATGATGATGGCGTCAAGTCTGAATCACTGTCAGGAAATAGAAACAGAAATAAAGTACGTAGAATTATTCATATTTACGTACCACAAATAGCTCTTACCCGAGGGAAGGCACATATATCTGGAGAGTAAGAATTTCTCTAACTGCAAAACAAACTATTACTGCTTGTTCATAAGACAACTGTTTTTACATGAGGCAATTATTTTTTTCCTTTAAGCTTTTGGCTCATGTATTTTCAAACCACACAGCACTATTACGAGGGGCATTTGCATCTTATCATACGAAGAGAAATCTACAAAATCTGCCTCTGTTCTTTTCATATCTGAAAGTTGACCACTACAGAGATTCCAAAGATTGTGGTTTGCAAAGAGTGAGAAGATGAGTCTCCTAGCTAAAGGAAACTAGGTATTGACGTAACTTTTGATGGGCCACATGATGCTATCAATAATCCAAGAAAACAGCTAACCTAAAGATCTTTAAGAGTCGGCTTTGTAATGTGGTTTTGTCCTTTTAGTTTGCACTTGGGTATCTTTGAAGGAAAGGGAGTTAAACCACTAAAAATAATACTAATGGCCCCAGAGGGAAGAAAACTCAAGGGGATATAAACTTGCCATCTCTGGCCCTCTGGTTCTGTGTTTCTCAGCTGGGGATGGTCATTACCAAACCACAGATGCAGGAAAGGCTCCTGCCGTAGCAGAGACTCTCTGTCTGGCAGTCCGATTCACAACAAGCAGCGCTCTCGGGCAGGGCTCCCTCTCCCTGGCAGGGCTACTGCACAGGTGGTCTCTACGTTCCTTGGGCAACAGGAGACCAGGGTTTTGGGTTTTTTTTTTTTTAAGACTTTATTTTTTTAAGTCCTTGACACCCAACATGGGGCTTGAACGCACAACGCCAAGATCAACGTTCCACCAACTGAGCCAATCAGGCACCCACCCCAGGGGTTTTGGGTTTTAAAGCAAACACCAACCTCCCATCTAAGCCTACTCTGAAAAGGGCTTCTTAATTTTTTTCTCTGTTGGAAGAAGCAACCTCCACAAGATGGTGAAAGCATCATGGTACAACTGTGTAATGGGGCTCCCAGACTCCCACTCCACAGGCCAACCCTCACCAAAACCATTTCTAACAACAGACTTGGTAGAGAGATCTTTGGTGATCATTCACTCTCACATCCAGGATGGCTCTAGGTGACCCCAGGACCATGTGGATTACATATCTTAAAGGGTGGTTAAGTCCTCAGAAACAGGTACTGCTGGGAAGGATTCACTTCTGCCTGGAGTGACGCACCTACTCTGTTGGGACAGAAAACGACAGGGCACCTTCCAGCTCACACGTAAAGATAAAGCCACTCATTCCCAACACTCTCAAGACCTGGTTCTTTGATGATAAATACTGACCACATGTCAGGCAGGCATCAGTGAACAGTCATGTTTTCAGGTTTCGAGTTCTTTGGTAAACACTCCAACCAACTGGTTCAGCCATAAAGAAAAGTAAGTGAGGGAAATAACGGGTCCTGAGCCCAGATCAGTAGCCTTTTTAGTGCTGCACACCGTCAAGGTAAACTTAATTTCTGTAGGCCTGTAAGAAGATAATGACAGCAGTCAGAGTGTAGGGATAGGGGCAGGGATGGCACTGTTCGGAAAAGGAGTCCTGTGCCGGGAATTCTCAGTTAGAAGAGGAAAGAAAAAGGATTTTCTCAAAGAAAAAGTACTATAAATGAACAACAGGCATCACTGATACAATTCTATTTTCTAGGTATTAAATATTCTTTTATGATTTAGGAAAATAGTTTTTCTCCTGCAGGAAAATTACTTTTAAAGCTGAAAGAATGAACTTAAAGGAACTTCAGAATATTGCATATTTGTGAACTGAGAACTTGCTTTGCTAGAAAAAGGACATATACCATCTATCTGTCCATCATTGGAACAGCTCTTCTGGCTAGTGATAGAACCAACTAAACTTGCAAACATTTTAACAGGAAACAGAATCAGTAAGATCATCTGTACCTTCCCCCACACCCCCATCTGCCTGTTGAGCACTGCCTTCTGCCAGGTTTAAGCAACTGGCTGGCGGAGTGGTGGTTAGACTCAGGACTTCCTGGTACTTTCCCTAGGATAATTATCATCACAGGGTCATTGTACTTATTTACCTGTCCACCTCCCTCAGCGCCTAGAAGGCAAGGGGGTTCCATTCGTCCATCACTGTAGTCGCTGCTAAGCACATAGTAGGTAGGCACTCACTAAATATGTGTTGACTAAAGGAGTAGTGCAATGACTGACTCACAGCAGATGGTAATAAAGAATTTGTGAATGAACTGCTTTTAGAATATTGGGAGCAGTAATTGATGTTAAATGGGCCATTTAGACGGGCAAAATAGGAGTAACTCTTGCCTGGCAAAGTGTATCTATAGTGACCTTGAGCATAGGAAACCCGTATTTTTAGGCTGGGTGGGAAAGCAGTCCAAGACTTCGGTACAATGAAGAACGGTGTAAAATGGCATTATTCAACTTAGAAAAGTCTCCGCCGGAGGTTGGCCTCTGGGCAGAATGACCCAGCAGAACTTAAAGCGGAGAGGAAGCAAGCCTCTGCACGGAAAGCGTCCGGCCGGGAAGGCCCCTCGAATCCAGATACCCAGACCTTCAGGAGGCCGCTCTAGACCGGACCTTCTCGAGCCTGAGATCAGAGCTCTCTCCGTGCTCCAGATTCCAAGGTGACGTAGCCACAGGTGAGAAACAACTCCCTCGCGCATTCCCGGTGTAGTCCAGGTGACCGCGGAACTGGGCATCATCTCTTCCCCAGCTCAAGGGCTGAAGTACACCCCCTCCTCTTTCTCCCCCGCCTTCTCCCACTCGAGGTGGCGGGATGGGTGGGCCTGGCGGAACCGCCCAACGGGGCAGGCTCTGAGGCTTGGGCGGGCACCGCTGGCCAGGCCCGCCGGCGACCTTGGCGGGCTGCGGCCCAGGCCGGCCCACGCGCGGGGCGGAGTGGGACTCGCGGCCCCTCCGGGTTTGCGGGGACGCGGCGGGGGGGGCGGGGAGGATGGTCCGCGGGAGGCGGGGAAGCCGGGTACTGGAGGCGGGGAGCGGCGGGGGACTCACCTGCAGCAGCACGGCCAGCAGGAAGCACAAGTACATCTGGTAGATGCCCATCTCCCCCACCGCCTGGAACGCCTCTTCCACCTCCATGGCTGGCCTGGCCCGGCAGCCCCGGCTCGGCCCCGCGGAGCAGAGCGGCAGCGGGAGCGGGGTCAGAGCGGGAAGGGGGCGGGGGCGGGAGCGGGAGCGTGCGGGCGGGGCGGGGCGGGGCGGGGCGGGGCGGCGCGTCTGCGCGGGCGGGGCGCGGCCCCAGCAGTACCCGGCGGCGGGGCTTTCTGGTGGGGTCCTGGGTCCAAGGGGGCTGGCTGTGCGCGCCGCTCTCGGGGCGAGGGAAGAGGAAGTGGGCTCGGGGTGAGGCATCCTCGTGGATGGAGAAACACGGAAACAGCGCCAGCTGGCACCCGAGTCCTCTTGGGGCGGGGGCGCAATAACTGGGCGACCTGGCGGCGGCCCTGGTTTGTCCTGTTGCCCAAATCGGGGGCGTTTAGGGGCGTTCTGGAGCCGTCAGGGAAGAGTACGGGTCAGGCTTTCTTTGCAGTCCTACTCTGTGCTAGCTTTGTAGAGGTCAGCGGTAAACAAATTCTTGCAAAGCTGCGAGATTCATTTGCAAACAGAAATAGGCGGCAGGGAAAAAGGAAGTACAAAAGAGCGAAGGTGAAGGTGTGGGACAGGAGGTGATGGATGCCAAGGTGTTTGAAGGATCAGCAGCATTGGCGAGGCAGGGCAGAGTGACCGGTCGTCTGCCTTAAGTCCCCTCATTCCCGCACCCGCTGAGCTTGGCTTTAACAGCTGCCTGCAATTCCCTAGTCGGAGCCATGACCCCCAACACAATGTGGACTGAAGAGGTCACCAACTAATGTTTTATTTAGGCTTTCACATCTAAGAGAGTGAGATAGGCCTACGGTTTTCTTTTCTTCCTACTGTCCTCGTCTATATTCGGCAGGAAGCTTACAGTGGTTTCCTGTAACCAGGTGGAAGTGTTTGATAAAGCTCTCCTTTAAGCCATCCGGATTGACTAGTTTTGCAGGGCGATCCCATTCATTACAGAGGTAGATAGAAGGAGATACTACATAAATTTTTATGGCTTTCTTTCTTTCTTTTTTTTTTTTTTAAAGATTTTATTTATTTATTTGAGAGAGAGACAGTGAGAGAGAGCATGAGCGAGGAGAAGGCCAGAGAGCGGAGAAGGTCAGAGAGCGAAGCAGACTCCCCATGGAGCTGGGAGCCCGATGCGGGACTCGATCCCGGGACTCCGGGATCATGACCTGAGCCGAAGGCAGTCGTCCAACCAACTGAGCCACCCAGGCGTCCCTATGGCTTTCTTTCTTTAAATTAGTTTTTTTTTTTTTTCTAAATATGTTTCTACTTTATCAGTTGTTATTCCTGTTCTATAATAAACTTGTTCAGTTTGTTCTCTTAAGGTTTTATAAAATCGTGCTCTGGCTTTATGCCCTATTTTTCATTGTTAACACCGTTTATTGTTTATTTTTCACTCTTATCAGTCATGCTACAGGTTTATCTTTAAAAAAAAAAAAAAAAAAGACCCAATTTTTATTTTGCGGTTTTTCTTCTTGTATTTGTTTTCTATTTTGTGGATTATGTGAATTCTTTTCCTCCTTACATTTGTTACTGTACAATTCCTTTATTAGCTACATGACTTGAAAGTTTAGCTTATTTGCTTTTATTTTTACTTTTTTAAGAATAATTGTATTTCAGGTTATGCATTTCTCTTTGTTCTGATCTACAAGTGTTGTCATGTGGTTTTGTTGCTTTTAGTTTGGAATATTCCATTCCATGCACTGTCCGCTTTAAACCAGTGAACTATTTGTTAAGTTTCTTTCTTTCTCTGTCTCTTTCCCTCCCTCCCTTCCCCCTCCCTTTCTTTCTTTCTCTTTTTTTTTTGTTTCCAAGTAAATGTTACTGCTATTTTTTAACAATCCTTTTATTGTTGATTACTAATTTAAGTATTTAAATGCTTTTTGAACAGAGATATTAAATCTTGCAAATTGTTTGAGGTTTCTTGTGACCAAATATGCAGTCATTTTAGAAAAAATGGACTGAGTGTGTTGAAAATATTCGCCCTGTGTTTGGATGTAAGGTTCTCTATAAATTAGATCAAGCTCATTGGTAGTATTCAAATAATGTGTATTACCACTGGATATATCAATTTTTAATAAATGTGTCAAAATCTTCTGAAGTGTTTATCATTTTTGAGTTTTTATCAAGATCTTTTTATTTCTGTGGGTTCATAAAGGTACCAGTTGAATCGTTCCTTTTATCATGATAAAATAGCTCTTTTTTAATGCTTTTTGTCTTGATTTTTATTTTGTCTAATGTTAATATTGCTGCATCCAAGGGTTTTTGATATTATTTTTCTTGTAATTTTTATTTTCATCCTTTTTTGTTCATTATGGTCTAGGCATGTTTATGGAAGGAGGGTCTTTTTGTCCATCCAATTTGATAGTCTTTGTCTTTTAACATGTGAGTAAAATCCATTTATACTTATTGTGAGTGATATATGTGGAATTATTTCTACCATTTCATTTTCTGTTTTCTGTTTCCCATCATCTTATTTTCCCCCCTTCTTAGCAATCTGTTGGAGTCTGAAAGCCATTTTCATCCTGCCCTTCTCTCTTTTTGCTATTTGGGGACCTACACCATCATCATCATGATGATTGCACCATCATCATCATCATCATCATTATTATTATTTTGGTAGTTACACCTATATTTTTAACATCTACATGATCGTACACTCTTCTACAATGTTCATCGTTATTTAAAATTACCTCTATTCTCTTTTCAAACTCATAGGAACCTACAAAAGATTCTGAAAGGATGCAGAACAAGTCTGCCCAAAATATGTCACTTCCGCATGTTCACTCTTTTTAGCAGAAGGCAGTAGAGGCACAGCAGACTCAAGAAAAATTTTCCTCTCCTTTAAACTACCTAAAAGAATCTAGATTGGAGGCCTATCCCAGAAAGAGAATGATTACTAAAGGATAACTTTTTAATCTGAAAGACTTATTTGTATGGCAGGATAAACATCTAATCACCAAAAATTTGCTCTTCTTACTGTCCTATGAATTACCCTTCACCCCTTTGAAGTCCCAGGCCTCTATCCCATTCTTTAGTTCAGGATAGCATATAAGCCCCAAATGCCCAGCTTGTCCTTGGATATCATGTTCATATTCCCTGTATGAAAAATATTAAATGTTTTTTTCCTGTTAATCTACCTTATGTTATTAGACCAGCCAAAGAACCTAGAATGGTTAAAGGAAAATGTTTTCTCCCCAACAATTCCAAGAAAGCTTTATCTGAGAAAACATAGGAGGACATAAAGATGTTATATTCTGGAACACTTTGTTAGGTGACTCAAGAAGTTACTGTTGTGGTACTAAACCATTGATGGAGAAAATTTGAAGTGTTTTATTAAAAAATTTCTATTCTTAAGAAAAATTAGCCTGCACTTGGAAATAATAAGAAAGTAAGAAGACGACTATGTGTGCTTCTAATGTAGTAATGAAGCATCATTTAACAGGCCAACCCCATGGTTATTTAATACTCTAAGAGAATTTACCTGTGGTTACTACACAGGTTATTACTACCTGTGGTTACCTGTGTTTATTACAAATTAGAGTCCAGATACTCTGCAGTTCTATGTAAATTTTTGTTTGGTAGAGATGTAAAGGTTATGTTCAATAGAAAAGACAACCTATTATTTCATTACCCTATAAAACATTCACTTGTTTTGTACAAATCTAGAAATCCCATTTTAACATACTTACTTTTTTTCTAGAAATTACCAGTGCCTCAAATTACCAGTGCCTCAAAGGTGTTCTTAGCACCAGCTTTTCCAGAGTACTGGTTCTTTCATCAATTAAAATAAAATCTTTGACATGGGTTCATTCTCTATTGGTAAGAGAGTCACAGTTTAACTTTTGAAAATTTTTCTTTGACATTATGATGTATGGGTAATGAAAAATTGTAAATTAATACTCATATGATATACAGCTAACTTAAATTTTTAAGTAGAAATTGGGTAACTTTAGTTTATCTTCTTAAAAGCTTATATATTAATTCATCTTATATTAGATGTATATGGACATATATGCTAAAAGCAGTTGGGAAGAACAGAAAGTATAATCTGCGGATTGTCAGAAATAAGATCTGATGGAGGAATCTGATGGAGAAATAAGATTTGATAGAGGCCAAGTATGCAGTGCTAAGGAGCTTGAACTTTCTCTTACAGGTGATAGGGAGCCACTGAAGTGTTTTAAGCTACAGTGGTATGATTTTTAAAGATGACTTGACAGCAGTGTTAAAAGCATGTAACACCAGTTGAAACACTGCTCTAATGGCCCAGGCAAGAACCAAATGAGGACCTGAGGGTTTAAACCAGAACAGTAATAATAAAGATGGAGAAGTGAGGTCAAATTTAAAGTAAAATTTCAAAAATTGATAGTGACTGCATTTTGCACAGGCAAAAGAGAGAGAACTCAGAAGCGACTCCTGTGTTTCTGACCTTGATGACTCGGAAGATGGAGGTACTCTTAACTGAGGTAGGGAACACAGAGGTTGGAGTAGATTGGTAGTGGTGGGTTGCAGGGCCTAGGACAGGAATGGTGGCTCCGACTGACGTTGATCTTTTAAATGGTCGTTGCCCCTTTAAGATTCTGCCCTTCCCCCTTAACCCACCCAGACCCCTGCTGGATTTCCTTGCCCTAATTTACAGTCAGCGCCAAAGCTTCTGAGCATGCGCTGAAGAAAGAGCTGGACTAATTAAAGCTCTCCTGAGGCTCAAGGTATTGCATCTGTGGCTCTCAGCAAAGAGTTCCATTTTGAGAGCGTATTTTCCCCATCTGACTATTCTTTTCTCATTTTTCTTAAGCCCTTTCCTACTACAATCTTGTAGTACCTGAATCTTTATCAGGAATGATGAGCATTGTGGGGTTTTTTTTAATAATAAAAAATTAAAATAATGTTTAAAATAGGGTGTCTGTCAATAAACACTTCGGGGGATTTGAGGAGAAAAGCGGTAAACTTTATCTGGTAAATTATATGAAGCATTGAGGCAAAAAGACTCAATCTTTATAATCTTTCTAAATTATTCTAAAAGCTGCACACCTACCCACTGTATCATGTCTTCTGCTCTATTGGTAATTTGGTGGGCTTGGAGGGCTACTGAAATTTGGTGTGCAAGATAAGACTTCATGCATGTCAAGTGTTGTTTCAAGTCCTGGGAAATCAGTGTCGTAGATCTGCCTAAATATACCAAAAATTATTATCTTCCTTAAAAATCTAAAGAATATTTTCCCTTCTGCATAAACCTTCATGCTGTGATAACCTTTCATTGTTAGTTCTTCACGGCAACATACCTTCATAAAGGTAACCGAAGTACAAATACCTCTGTCAACCTTAAGTTGATATAAACACCACAAATATGATGGGAATAACCAGATCACAAAGAAGCCTCCCTCCTGGGAGGAATGAGCAAGAAGACTGAGGGAGGAGAAGCAAAAAGCAGATGGAATTGGCAGGGAGATGAACGTGTCTCCATCAACCAGCCCCCCAAACCAACAACTATCATTCAGAACCATTCTCTAGTGGGTGACAAGTATATACTAAAATAAATCTAAATTAGTGGAGAGAAATTGGCCATTCCCATGTCTTAAACCTTAGTAATACAGGAAAAGAGGACCGGCATTAAAGAGAGCATGTGATGTGATGAGCACTTGAGGTTCTATGCAACTGACGAATTATTGAACTCCACATCTGAAATTAATGAGGTACTGTATGTTGGCTAATTGAATTTAAATTAAAAACAAAAGCAAATGAGGATAAGTAGAGTTAGGTCTAAAATTCAAGAGGTTGGTAGAGGGACATGAAGTATGAGAGAAATCACCCATTAATTGTGTGTGAAGTTAGACAGTAGAGTGTTTTGCTTGCTGAGTCCAATTTTACATGCTGTCCCAAGAGGCACTGAGCTAAGATAATAGGACATTCATTTAATTCAACAAACTCATTCCTGAGTGCTCAGCTTGAATGAAAATGTTCATGTTGTTGTTCCTGGGGCTGCTGCTACTATTTCTTACATGGGAGTCACCCAACAAGGGAATACAGCCCGAAACGATGAATTTCCTTTACTCATGGGGTCAATTAACTGGGACTACAATGCAGTAGGACGGGTGAACATTTAGCCTGTAAAAGGACAAGTGCTTCCATGTTGCCCCAGACTAAAATCTGGATGTTCTTGGAGCTGTGTTCACCACCTTAGCTGTTGAGTGTTGCTCAAAGCTGATGATAACCTGCACATGGAGAATTTTAACCACAACTGGTTCTTCCAGTTAAAACCAACAACTGACGTTGCTTTCAGAAAATAGTCAACCAAAGTAGATTTCAGAGAATCAAGTGTGATCTACTCAATCTTAGATAGGAGAGCTCGCCAATCCTAAAGCATTCCAAAAATGTAAGTATTAGATTCATTCGACAAACACTTGCTGAGCAACTCCTCTGTCCTGGGGGATGTTCTGGGTGTGAGGAATACGGCATTAAGCCAGCAGCGCCTCTCCCTCTCCCTTTGCCTGGGCACTTGCATTCCAGGGAAGACTTCCTTCTTGGCTGCAATTCTGGATGGCTGGGGTGGAGGAGGAGGAAGTGGCAACTATGTAAATTGCATGCTGGCTCTACTATCTGATCATGAAACCAACCCCAAATCCAAACGTTACAATGTGGATAAAGAAAATCATAAAGCACTTTGCAATCCAGTCACTCTTCTTCAGTCCCTGTATTTATCTGCCTTAAGAAGAATGTAGCCAAACGTCATCTCCAGTAATGAAAGTCACTCAGTAGAAAGTTACAATAATGCACAAATTCACAAAAGAATCTGCCTGATCTTCAGAACCAAAGGAATCCCTGAATCCCTCGTTTACTGGCATACAGCTATTTGAGCCAAAAGATCATAATGCATTTTCAACAATATAAACTCCTCTTGATCATCCTCATTTGTGTGAGAAGAGTGTCTTATGGACAGCCGAACAGAACCAGTCAAATCCTTCTGTCAGTTGTGTTTTCCAGCGCAAGATTTTGAATATTCTCGGCTTCATTTTCCGCTCTTACCAGGGCTGAGACCTTCTGTCACCTTTTTTTTTTTTTAGTCACGTGGTCTCCCGCAAATCTAATGCAAGTGAATGGTTTTTCTCAGGAAAAGGAGGATGCAGGAGAGGGCGCACTCACACACTCATTTTGAATACAATTTTTTTTAAAAAAATCACCGAGTCCAACCGCAACATGATAGAAATCATGAATTTAAGGCTATTGGACATTAGGTAATATGTTCAGAATGATTAAGGAAGGTCGAGAAAGTCACACGCTTGGTAGAAAGGTACATGAAAACCCCAATTCTCAAAAGTTTGGGCTTTTTTGTTTTTTAAAACTACCGGAGGCTGCTCTCAGGTTACAGGCCCCATCTCTGAGCAGTTTTTTCTCGCGTGGAAATATGAATATAGCACAATGTTATCCTTGTAACACATCTGAGCTCTGATTCCTTTGTAAACAGTAAATATGCGCCTGGATCCACAGTGAGGTTGAGGTTGGGGGCTGAACAGGACCTGCCTGTCTCCCAAGCCGGAGACTTGAGTTGGGCGTGTATAATAACTCAGCAACGTGACTGCAATCACAAAAACACACAGAACGAGTTCTCCTCTGTTGTGTTTGCAGCCGAAGAATGGAATCATGTTACAGCTTTCCTTTTTGTATTACTGCTCACTCAACAGCCATTCTGCTTTTGACCTGGGAAAACTGGGCCACAGAGATGCTGCACCATCAGGCATATTTCCTGTTGGGCTGTGAATGTCTAGCATATAGCTGATTCCGATTCACACCTCCTTAAGTCCTCTACCAATGCATGAAAGGCTATTTTGTCTCTTTGGTGCACTGTCCAAGCACCTTCTGCAGACAAAATAGCAACTGGTTCTTTGGGTTGTTGCCGGGAGATGACGATCTTCGGTCCCAGTGGTCAGTGATGCCTTCTCAGTCTGTCTGTTAATTGGCTGTGTTGCTAATGATGTGTCCTTGTCATGACAGTGTCCTGGTGACAGCCTTCCTTTCCTCTCCATCTTCCTCCCATGCCCATACATGGAGGGTCAAAGGAAGAAGTAAGATAGGTGAAAGAAGGCGGGATTTTAGGAGTGCAATGGCTATGGCATAAAATAACCCAACCCAAGCAACGAGAGATACTTGAATAAAGATCCCTGAGTCCTTTGAAGTCTATGTCTTTATTTTTATCCCTGCTTTTTCCCAGCTGTGTGTCTGTGAGATTAAAATGTGCTCGGTTGCAAGGAGATGGGTGTCCCTTCGAACAACGTACAATGGAAAGATATTTCCAGAGTTCATTTGGTTTTTACTTTGTGAGATATTAAAATACAAGCTGATAACCAGACAACCACTTAAGCAGAGAAGTTTCCTCTTCTGTGGTGTGGCTTGCACAGGGAGTAGGCATTCTGATGGAGATGTCCTATTGGAAGCTGGATGCAGAAGGCAAGGATGGATGTCGTGCTGGGGCTCTCTTCTGGCCCTGCCAGCAGGTGACCAGCTGGCACCAGAGACAAGCATGACAGCTTGGTGCACTCAACTGAGACCCACATTTCTATTTTCCTTCATCCAGGGAATAGCTAAAAACACGATCTCTAATTCCCTTACTGGCATGGGGCAGTGCAGAAATAAATGAGCTTTGAGTTAAAGATTCTAAACAAAAATATGTCCAAACAGAATTTTCAAGCTGACACTTGGTAGTCGTGTTTTGAGAACTGAGTGATCTATGAACCAAAGTCTTGTGGGGCCCATGCATTCTCCACCCTAGAAACACGCTTAAAAAGACTGATGATATGAGAGACTTCACATTTGAAAATTCAGCCTTGAGCGTAGTGTTTATGGGATGAATATCTTTCTGGGAGACCTACACCATCTTGATGGGGATGCAGAGGTAAGCGAGAAGATTCAACCCTTCTCCTTTGACCATAGATTGCCTGATTTGACCTAGAATCAACACAGCCATGCTGAAGACTCACAAATATTTCAAATGAGCTCTTCAATGCTAATGCTTTCCTTTTCACTAATAGTTCCTTTTTAATTTTAAGGGTACCTTAAAAAATACCCTTAAAGCTCCCAAAGGATGGTCAAAAGGAGGGGAAACAAAAAAAGAAAAGAAGATAATATAGCCAGCAATTAAAGAGAACTCTGGAGGCACCTGGGTGGCTCAGTGGGTTAAGAAAAAGACTCCTGGGGGCGTCTGGGTGGCTCAGTGGGTTAAAGCCTCTGCCTTCAGCTCAGGTCATGATCCCAGGGCCCTGGGTTTGAGTCCCACATTGGGCTCTCTGCTCAGCAGGGAGCCTGCTACCTTCTCTCTCTGTCTGCCTCTCCACCTACTTGTGATCTCTGTCAAATAAATAAATAAAATCTTCAAAAAAAAAAAAAAAAAGAAAGAAAGAAAGAGAAAAGGACTCCTGATTTTCAACTCAGGTCATGTTATCAGGGTCCTGAGCCGTGTGTCGGGCTCCATGTTCAGCAGTCTGTTTCTCTTCCTCTCTCTCAAATAAATAAATCTTTAAGAAAATGAGAGATCTGCTGTAATAGGCTCAGGACTGTTAGACCTCAGGTTCATATGAACCACAAGGCAGGTGCACCTGAGACGCAAGCAACCTGCTCGGCCCCTCCGCCCTAGCCAGCTGCTCTGTGCTCAGAGACCTGGAAGTCCTGTATTTGCTGCAAACAATGTCCTTTCTGGGCCAGACTGCACTAGAACTCTATGGCAGTTGTATCCACCTCCCGGCTTCCCAGCACCTGCAAGGTCACTTTATTCCTTCCGGATTATATATGATATGTTTCCCAAGACCACTTGAAAATTCTTCCATACAGGGAAACAAAAGGAGAAACTTACATGAAACAATATCTTTCCTCCAAAGAAGCTGTCTGGCTAGTTGTAGCTGTTGGGAGGCCGGTGTGGGATCCAGAGGTTAACTGAAAAACAAATCTTGATGGGATTGCTTATATTTTCATTTTTTACAGCTTCCACTTCTCATTATATGTATGCTTTCCTTTAAATACAAGGGCGTATTTGTAATAACTTTTGAAGTCCTTTTTTGCCAATCTGCCAATTCTGTTATCTCTTCCTCTGTGGGTGTGTTTGTCTTGACTGATTTTTCTCCAGACTGTAGGTCCTAAATTCCTGCTTCTCGTATATATTTTTTTCTATCGAATGCTGGAAATTGTGAATTTTGGTCATTGAGCCCTGGAGTTTGTCTTAGTTAAAGCATATTAGGTTTTATTCTAGCAGGCAGTTAATCTATTTGTGCATCAGCTTGACCTTTTGAAGCTTTCTCTTAAGCTTTGTTGAAGCGGCTTTGGAGTAGCCTTTACCGCAGGGCTAATTTAGTCCTCCAACAAAAGCATGACTCCTCTGAAGTGTCTGGTCCTACCCCAGGTGTTCATTGTAGTCGCTTCACACCATTTGGGCTTTTGCCTTTTCTATATCCTGGAATTGCTCTTTATGGGAACGCCAATAACTCTGACATCCAAAGGAGACTTTTCTGTTTCTGTCTTATGTGATCTCTTGGTAGTTGCACTGAACGCTCTTAGCCACTCCCACCTTCTTCAAACACTCTTTTCTTGAGACTTTGTTTCTGTACCTTACTTGTTCTGCTCTTACCAGCAGCAGTTTTGCTGGCACTCTTTCTAGCTAATCTTTCAATATTCCTTAGTGTTTCCCTGAAGCCCCCTTCCCATTTCACTCTACATTCTCTCTTTCTCTGGAGGATCTCATGCTGCCCCATGGCCTCCACTCCCATCTAGCTTACAGGGGAAAAAAATTGTGTGCGTGTGTGTGTGTGTGTAGGTGTGTGTTCTCAATTCTTGACTTCTTCCACCCTTCAGACTCCCCATTACCAACCTCACCTTCAGTATCTCTTTTGGGACATTTCAAACACATCACGTATTATAGTGACCTCATGATTCCAGCCCACTGCCCCACACCTGCTTCTCTTCCAACATTCTCACTTGTGAAAAGGCATTACCTAGTTTCTCATGCAAAAACAACAACAACAACAAAAAAAAAACACAAACAAACAAACAAAAAACCACCTGAGTCATCCTTATAGCCTTGCCCTTGATGTATATGAATACCAAATACAATCATTTTTTTTCCTTCTAGATATCTGCTGAATTTGTCTCCAGGACCCCACAAGAATCTGTTGGCCTGCACACCAAGAGTGGTTCTAGAGCAGAAGGGAGACACAGGAGTGTTAATATGGCAGGATTGAAACAATCTCAGAGTGTTGTCCACAGCCAGATTGTTTGGGAAGAAGCAGAACATTTTCTATATCCGTGGAGAACAGATTAGACATGGTATAGGGAAGAGGGGACCCGAGGAGTTTTCAAGATGGGACCAAGAGGGTGCAGCAGAAGGCCGGGTGAACCTCTGACCATGGGTCAAACAGGACCAAGGGCTTCCCAGTATGACAGGATCAAGGAGACCAGATTGTTCCCCCTACATCCTACACTCGCCTTGTGCAAGATCACAGCATACATTCCTCCCCAAATTCAGATCAATACCAAGGAGGTGGGAAGACCCTCAAATTGACTGAAATCAGATTTCTAACTTCAAGAAGAATAGGAGCTTGACGATGAAATGAACTTCATATATATGCCAAATAATATTCTCCTTCTTTGCAAAGGAATACAAATCATACCCAGTACAGGAACAACGTCACTGATAAAGACTTGCTGTTTGCCCTACATTGTGAACAAGCGTAAATGCAAAGAGGAAGTAGGCTCTGCAGTCAGGCAATCTTCATTGCCACCATCCTCAACCAAGCCACGGTCATCCCTTACCTGAACACCAATAATCACCTCCTTAGTATTCTCTCACCTAAATTCTTGCTTTTCTCCAATCTCACTTTCCACACCAAAATAGGAGTGATCTTTTTGGTATGCAAACCTGATCCTATCACTCTTCTGCTTAGAACCCCAATAGCTTTTCTTCATTTTTAGAATGAAGTCCTTATCCATTTACCGGGGTCTTTGAGGCCCTGCACTGTCTTGCCAGTTACCCCTGGGGCACCTCGCCTTCATTCTCCTGCACTGGACCTCTCCTGGCTCCTCTGGGGTGCTAATTTACAGGCCTCCCTCTGCCTGGAATGTGCCTCCTGGGTCCCCTGCACATATACTCGATCCTTCAGTTCCTGGCTCCAAGGCCACTCCTCCCCGCTTCTTCCTTCGCCCCAGTCAGTCTGGGGGCTCCTCAAGCCACTCACATTTGCTCCCTGCCCCTTTACCTCATTGTGCTTGACCCTCACTGTTCTCCACGAGGGCAGGGCCAGGGTCTTTTACCCTCCATACCCAGGGCACTTGCTATGCCCCAAATGGAGCAGTCTGGCACAAAAAGGATTGCAAGAAATGCTGGGTGAAGGAAAGGGGTCCAGAAAGCGAATTCGCACCAACGCATTAACAAAGTGTTCAGGTGCTGGCCTAGAGCATGTTCTGATAAATTTAAAGCAGCCTGTCTATCCTGGAAAAGCTTGAACTCTTGACATATTGCTTAGGGAGACACGTCTGAGCCCCTGACACTTCCAGGCTGCTGTTCCCTAGGAGGAAAGGCAGGCGACCTTCTACTATTACCTCTGAATCCCTAGGTGCTTGTCCACCTGCTTCTCTAACCTGCCTCCCCTCCCACGGTGCTCAGCCCACAGGGGTTTTCTGTTCCTGAAACCCACTAAGTTCTCGCCATACCCAGGTCCTCGAGTGCCCTCTGCGGGGTGCTCCCTTCTCCCCCACCTTACTTGTCAGGAAGTGAGCTCCTTGACAGCACCAGTGCGGTTTCTGCCCGGCTCTGCGGGCCCCTGTCTCTGTGCGTAGTCCCCTCAGCGCTCGGTCTCCGCAGGGGCGTTGGACTCCAGGTGGTGATTTCACGCATTTGTATACTTCCTTCCTTCAACTCGTGTTCTCTGCTACGCTGCGAGTGAAGGCGGGGAGCACGTGGACCTTGCTTCCTACGTCCTGCCAGGATCTAGCCCAGGTCCTCCGGCATAGTATTTGGGCAAATACTCAGTAAGTATTTGTTGAATGAAAAAACTGACGTGTATAATACACCACAAGCTGACAGTTAGACGGCTATTAACTCTCATACCATACAGAGCTTCACAAGGAGAATCGGGATGCTTTTGTTAAACTGCGGAGGTTTGGCAAGTCAGACGTAAAAGTAACCCCGAAGTTGTACCTCGGGGGTTCCCTGGAACTAGGGGTGGAAGGTACTGGGAGGCGGAGGGCAGGGGCTGGAGAACCCGGAGCTGGAGAATGGGGGTGACAGGAAAGCTGAGGGAGCAAATGCCGTTTGGAGCATTTAGCCTTAGATTTGTATTCTCCCGAGACCTTTCCCTTCGAGATTTCTATTTTCCGTGCTTTAAGCCAGCAAAAACGAATGTGAATGAAGGGAAAAATTATTCAGCCCTGGTTAATTTTGCGAAGTCACTGGAGTCCTATTTTAGTTTCCCATTGCTGCATGTAACAAATAACAAACTGCCACCCAGGTAGTGGCTGAATAACCACAGCAATTTACTCTCTTCCAGTCCTAGAGGCCGGAAAGTCTGGGAGAGTCTAATGGGGCTAAACTCCAGGTGTCAGCAGTCTCCTTCTGGGAGGCTCCAGGGGAGAATCTGTTCCCAGCCCCTTCAGACTCCCAGGGGCTGCCACAGGCTTGGCTTGTGATATACCTCTCCAGTCTCTGCTTCCTGTTCACACTGCCTTCCCTTCTGTGGCCAAGTCTCCATCAGCCTCCCTCTTGCAAGGACATGTGTGGTTATATTTAGGGTCTACCTGGATAACCCGGGATCCTCTTCCTACACCACAGATAATCTTTCTCTCTCAAGATCCTTAATTTAGCCTACTGTGGGTCCATCTCAAATTTGAATTTCTAGCCTACGACATCTATTAAAAAGCAGGTGCTCTAGGGGCACCTTGGTGGCTCAGTGGTTAAAAAGCAGGTGCTCTATTCACTTGGTATGGGGTTTATTTTTAGATTTTTTTTTGGTCAAAGATTTTATTTATTTGACAGAGAGAGATCACAAGTAAGCAGAGAAGCAGGCGGGTGGGTGTTTGGGGGAGCAGGCTCCTCGCTGAGCAGAGAGCCTGATGTGGGGCTCAATCTCAGGACCTTGAGATCATGACCTGAGCTGAAGACAAAGGCTTAACCCACTGAGCCACCCAGGCACCCCAGGGTTTATTTTTAGAACTCAACAGGTTCTTTATACTTGTTTTATTCTTCAGAGCTCCAGCGATTTTCAATGCTGAACAAACTTTGGTTCTAAGTGGTAGTGCCTCTCATTTCTTATTGACCAAAACTTTATTTTTATAAGCAAGAGCAAATATTTCATAAACCAACAACACAACAGTCTTGTTTTGCATCAGGCATCTCTTTGGAAAGGCAAGTGAAAGTAAACTTAAATAAATATTTGTCTGATTAAAGATCTGTTCTAGAGATGTCAGGAAAAAAAAAAAAATACCCAGAGATTTCTGGTCGGCAAAGTGCTGAGCAACACGTTTTCATGTTTCCGATCTTAGCAGACCCAGTACCCCCCTTCCTCCTAGGTGAGGGAAAAATTCACTGCTGAGGATCTTGTGCTTTTCTATGTTGACTTGACTAAACTGGTGCTTGAAAATCAACTGAAATGAGTTGTCACTCCATGCCATTTTCTCCAACTCCTGAAAACCTGCTAAACTACATATCCCCAGGTAAAAGGCAAATCATCCTTAACTTAAATGATCACTCCCCAAGGGCACATAATTCGAGACAGCCTGAGTCAGGAAGCCTGCAGCTGCTCTTTGAAGGAGACCCTAGTCTCAGGCCAGCAGCAAGGAAGCTGCTTCTAGAAGGAACCCCATTCTTCTCGTCCTGGTTGCAACAGACAGGTGTTTGTGACATTCAGTGCAGTGCCCTGCGACAGGAATATGACCTAAGTGGTGTACTCAAATACAGAATTTAAATTTCTCCTGTAACCACATTAAAAAAAAAGCAAAAACAGGGATGCCTGGGTGGTTCCATTGGTTAAGCATCTGCCTGTAGCTCAGGTCATGATCCCAGGGTTCTGAGATCGAGCCCTGCATCAGGCTCTTGCTTGGCAGAGAGCCTGGTTCTCCTCCCCGCTTGTGCTTGTGCTTGTGCTCTCTCTCTAATAAATAAATAAAATCTTTTTTTTTTTTTAAAAGGGGCAAAAAGAAAAAATGAAATTAAATACAATGATAGTTTAATCAAATATAGCCAAGACATTATTTCAACATGAATCAATAAAATAATTATTGAGGGATTTGTACAATCTTTAAAAATGTTTTAATAGTAAATCGTGATTCTGGTGTGTTATTTTTACCTCCAGTGTATGTCAGTTTGATCCAGCCACATTTTGAGGGTTTGGTAAGCTAGCAGCTATAGTGTTGGCCTTTTGGGGTGACTAAGAAAACTGTACTTGGTCAGTAGTGACACTTCACCGTTAGATGCATTCCTTTTTTTTTTTTTTAAGATCTTATTTATTTATTTGACAGACAGAGATCACAAGTAGGCAGAGAGACAGGCAGAGAGAGAGGAGGAAGCAGGCTCCCCGCTGAGCAGAGAACCCAATGCGGGGCTTGATCCCAGGATCCTGGGATCATGACCTGAGCTGAAGGCAGAGGCTTTAACCCACTGACCCACCCAGGCACCCCTAGATGCACTTCTTGACTCTTTTTTATACTTTCTGGTTTTGCTGTATTTTTGCTTATTGGATTTCTTGTTAGCTGTTAGTCTTGGTTTTTATTTTCTTCAATGGGGAAATGCGAATTTTCTCCTAAGGGGTAGAAGCTGGAGAATAAGCCATGCACTGAAAAAGAGACAAAATGTCCAGAATGTGATCTAGGCCCTGAAAGACAGCACATGGGTGCTGGGAGGGTGACAGAACTACCTCACCAGGACTCTAGCAAAACCAACATTCCTCCCAAGGCAGCAGTCACACCTTTTTGAAACAGGTCAGGCTCTGGAACAAACTTTCTCTGCCTAAAGAAATAGTCTTGAATTGGGAATCAGGAAACCTGGCGTTAAGAGCTGGTTGGGAGATCCTGGGTAATTCTCTGAGCCTCAGGGCACTCATCAGTAAAATAATGAAGTCAGATCAGTGCTTTTTTCATACTAAGCAGTGAATTCTGTTTCGAGAAATCTTCCTTTTTTTCTTTTTTAGTAGGTTCCACACCCTAGGTGGGGCCCAGCGTGGGGCTTGATCACAATCCTGAGGTCAAGACCTGAGCTGAAGTCAACAGTCAGACGCTTAACCAACCAACTGAGCCACTTAGGTACCCATGAGCTCTGTTTCTAAAACAGAGTTTTGGAAACTCTACAGAGAATGTCAATACATTAAATATATCTAAGGGAAGCTACTCTGATGGCAGGAAGAACAGGGAATGGAAGGAGATGGGGGTACAAAA
This sequence comes from Mustela erminea, assembly GCF_009829155.1. Lineage (NCBI taxonomy): Eukaryota > Metazoa > Chordata > Mammalia > Carnivora > Mustelidae > Mustela > Mustela erminea. Next base: position 10,490,307 of record NC_045623.1, read on the forward strand.
GAGGCAGGGTGGACCAAAGCCCCCTGCCTCAACCATACCTTTGCATCTGAAGCACTGTTTGAAACTCTTGCTACAAGGTCTTCACTGTAGCTTTCAGCATTAACATTTGAATTCTCTATTATCCTCCACTGTACTCTATCAGCCAATGCTCTCAACCAGCAAGAAAAAGAACAAAGCAGACAACAACAAGGTAGATGGAAGATCATTCCTATGCAGGTTCAAAGCTGCCTTGGGACTCACGAATGGTCTAAGCACTTTTCCTGTGGAGTCCCATTACCCCCATCCTATAGCCTATCAAACATGTAAGTTTCTCTTGGTATTAGAGATATATATATTTTTTCAGATCTCAAACATTTCTGAAAGTCCTCAAAAACCTCAGAGGCTAATGGCACCGTGCCTTCAGTGCCTGATGGATAAATGGCCTAGGGGGAGGTGTCTCAGTGTCCTGTCTCCAAGGATCCAATTTTCTTGATTTCTGGTGATGAAACAAAATGGAGCAGAACTGGCCAATGTGTCCAACCCTCCATTTCCTCTGGCAACCTTTCTTTAGGCTCAAAGAATTCCTACCTTGTAATTAGAATATAAAAAGAGTTAATCTAGGATATAAACCACCAGCAAATGAATGAATGGAAATATAGCTATATAAAAATTGCAACAGAATGAAATCTCAGTTAACATTAAAATATCTGATCCAAATCTGAATATTTCACATTTACGTTTCTATGTTTTATATTTATGTTCACATAATATGTCCACATGGCTGTGGACATTAATAGTGTCTGACTTTGATATTACTAAGAGAAAAAAATGGACCTAATTATAGGACAAATAATCATTGACTGATGAGGTGCTTTTATATTGTTTTGTTCTTCTAATCTGACTGTCTATTAGTAATAGTATACTAAATGTACAATGTTCCTTGTTGTGGCCTTATTAGAGAATAAGATATTCCACTGAAACAACAGAAAAAAATGAACACTTTTCATAAAATCATATAGGTCCTCCATTTAAGCTCTGGGTCGATTTCTTGATATTTTCGCTGAAACCACTTTTCTCAGAGCTTAAAGATCACAGCTGAGACATGGGAGAAGGATTCTGATCCCTGACAAGAGGGTAAACCTTGTTTCATCTCTCAGACTCAGTCCTATGGAAGCCAACGAAGGGAGAGAGATGTTGACAAATTGGCCACACTGTCAAAACATTGAGAGAAACAAAACAAATAAAAATATGGAGAGAGGAGGGAAAAAAAATAAACATAAGAATAAAGATAGAATGTGACTTTTGACGCTTTATCATAGTTTCTATCTCTGCTGAAATTCCCTCCTGCTTCTTGTCCTCCTTTCCCATTAGATCCTTAAGGGTAATAATTGTAGTTCTTTAGGCTCCTTGCCTGATCATTGGACCATCTGGATCATCTCTGAGTCAGGATCTTGGATTGCTTTGTCCTGAAAATGTTATTACCCTTTGATATATATATGTCTTATAATTTTTGGTTGAATGCTGGTCATTGTATGTAAAAAAAAACAGTCAAGACTGAGATAAATAGTATTTATGTCCAGAAATAGGTATGCTGCTTTTTTTCTGACAGTCCCTAGAGATGGAGGCCTAAGTCAGTATAGCCAGGAGTTGAGCTGAGTTTGTTGCCTTCAGTACATCACAGGATTTCTGTTCAATAAAGAAAATCTAAGCAAAGGTAATTAAAAGGTGATAAATTGGGAGAAGATATTTCCAGTGTTCACCATACCTAAAAAAGATTAGAAACAACTTCCAGTCAACAACAGCAACAAAAACAGGAAACCCAACAGAAAAATGGGCAAAATGTATGTCTAGACAATTCTCAGAAGAGGACATTGGGATAGCTAACAAATAGATGAAGACAGCTTAATCTCACTTTATGGAGAGGTGAAAAAGTACGGCAAGGTCTGCTGACATAACAGTGAGGAAACAAAAGCCCTCATGTGTGCAAGGGTCAACATTCAGGTAAGCAACCAATTCCTGGATATACGCCTCTGGGAAACTCTTGCCCATGACTGAGAGGAAATACTGCTCAGCAGTAAATGCATATTGAGTGAAAGTTTGAAACCATGTTCATCACAACATGGTTTTTGGTTAAGTGGAGTTGAGGCAACCCAAACACCTCTTTCTAGAAACAAAGGAAAGTAAACAGTAGGGGAGGGATGTATTTGACAACAGCTAACACTGCCCAAATGGTGGCAGTGTCCCAGGCAGTCTTTTAAGTGCCTCCTGTGTCTTAACACAATTATCTTGACAACAATGTTATAAGTGTTTATAGTACACAAAAGAGGTTGAGTGGGATCAAGCCAGTGGTCATGCAAACAGTTTAAGAGTCAGGGCTAGGTTTCAACTCAGGCATCTGGCTCCAGCAGCTGACGATAAGGGGCTGCCTGCCTTTTGGACTGTGTCTCTCTCCCAGAGCCCTGCCTTGTGGTCTGATCAATTCCCCCGCTTTCCAGCTTGTCTTTTCTGTGGGACTTCATTTCTTCTTCAAGGGGAAACAGTTTTCCGTCTAGCAGATAGGAGGACAACTTAACTAGGCTCCGAGTGATTCTTCTCCTACCTAATTAGGGAAAGCATATCCTCCTAGGCCTTTCAAATTCTTATGGTCCTGTGGTGAGGTGCTGGGACTCCAAGCAGCCTCTTTCCTAGTCTTCTCAAGGTTCATTTTCAAATAACCCAAGACAATAAGGCGATTGCCTCCTCCAGCTCCCTCTGCCCTGTGGTGCAGGTCACATTCAGCCCTCACAGGATCTTCCAGAGATACCCTTTATGTATCTTTGTGCACACCGGCAGGCTTGAGACAATGTGACTGTCAATCATCCCAGTGGGCTGTGTGGCAGTGAGTCCCTCAGAGGTGACTTCAGTCTGGAAAGCTATTTTTGTCCACACTAAAAACCAGACTGACTATTCCCCTTTGGAATTGTTTTCTTATTTTTATAAAATGTTCCATCTTCTCCTTCTTTGTGTATTGACTGTATGTTTTGGCCTTGTCTCATTTATCACTTGCCGGCGTGTTTCCTCCCCCGAGGTCTTCATGAGCTGGCCCCTTCATGAGTTGGTTGTGGCTAGGGAATGAGATGGCCCAGCTTGGTAGGAGAGCATCTAAAGAAGTCGCAGGTCCTGAGCCAAACACTGAAGTCGGTAAGTGCCATACACTGTGGCCTGCCCTGTGCTGCGTTTCTTAGTTCATTCTCGGGACCACCCTGTGAGTTGGGTCAAATTGTCCCAATTTGCAGACACTGAAGCTCGGGGAGGGAAAAGGCTTGCCAAGGGTCCTCTGAAAGGTTGCAGAGCTGGGATTCAGCCCAGGTCTTCTGGCACAACTCCCTCAAGTCCTCCATTCTTTGGCAGCATCTCTGATTTCCTTGCTCTAAATAGCCAATTAATTGACCTCAACCTAAATGGTGTGTTTCTGTATTTAATTTCCTTTTTTCTAAAAACAAGTTACCTATCATTTGAAACACTGTCTTACTTTAGAATATTCACTGGCCTAGTGAAGATTAATTAGCAAATGGAAATTTCCTTCCCGGAAAAAAAAAAAAAATCACTCGATAATAAGAAACACAATCCAGTTCTTTTTGCTTGATCTTAGCCAAAAAGCCGAGAAGTGATACAATTCAGTTCTTTTGAAGCCAAGCTCTGTTTCTACCAGCCTGGCTATTCTGCTTGGGGAGGAGTCTCCTTTCTGTGGAGCAGGTTTGTTGATTGACGTAACAAGCACTTCTGTGGTGTACTATGTACACTATGCGTAGAATGTATGGTGTACTATGTAATAGGCACAATTCAGACCCTTTTCAAATATGAACTCTCTCTTACAGCAGAAACTAATGTCCACATCTTCCAGATGAAGAGACTGAGGTTCAGAGAGATCTATTTCTAAGTGGCATAGGCAAGACTTTAATGTGAGAAGTCTGTGTCCAGAGTCCGGAGATTTAAATGCTGCACCAATTTCCCCTCTTTGCTAACTCATAGTCTGTGTTCTCGCAGGCAAAGGAAGACAGCAGCCTATAAGAGGGAATAGAAACAGAGAGGAGCCAGGAGACCCGTCTCTGTGGACCGGCAAAGAAGCTTTGGAAGCCCCACAACCCGAGATGGCACCACCCTCTGTGTCTCCATCAACTCCTGAGCTGTTCCAGGGAGGGTATCAGTATCGCGGGCTCAGAGAGCAAGAGAGGCCCCCAGTCTTTGTTAGCTGACGCCTCTGGTCTGAAGCAAGTTCATGTGAAAGAGGAACATGTTAGTCTTTGAGGTAACAAATATAGGAAATGGACACTATGCCTTTCCTCACCCACCGCCTGCCTGGTTTTGCAGATCTGGGGTGCATGTCTGGACCACCTTAGTCTGAGTACAGCAGATAATACTGAATCAGAAAAATACCTTTTATAAGGAAATGACCTGTGTGTTGAGTTGATAGTCGTGAAATGGAAAGAGAAAGAAAGAATTCCATTTTGCTTCTGCTTTTAGAATATATAGAATGAAAAATGCTCTCAGTTCTACCTTAATCCCCAGAGGGGAGCAGAGGAGTTATCAAAGCCCGGGTCTCAGCCCACATCATCAGGCTCTTCCCTTCCGAGTCTGCTTTGAGGTCTGTCGAGAATCCCCATGGCTTGCTTCCATTTCGCTTCTCTCCAGGTTCCGGCCTTTGGAACCATGAGGCAAGTCACAGGAAGAAGAATGGAGTAAAACCAAAATGAGGAAAGAAAAATTAGTTTGTATGCTTCCTTTTTAAAAAGTAGATAGAATGAGAGTTTTGAACAGGATCATGTGATTGTCAGCAACAGATCCCCACCAGAGTTTCCTGGGAGATGCAGAAGATTCCAGAAGCCGGGGGCCAGGTCTCTCTTTTGTTATCTCTGCTTTCCAGCTTCTCTCCCCTTCCCTGTCCTCTCTCAGAGCTTCTGTGCGTGGCTCTGCCTATCTGCTCAGTCATCTTCTCTCTGCCAACCAACTTCCCTGCCCTTTATTTCCCAGGGCATAGACTTTACCTCCTCATAACATCAGCTTTTGTATGAATTTTCTTTTTTTTTTTTTTTTTTTTTTTTTAAGGATTTTATTTATTTATTCGACAGAGAGAGATCACAAGCAGACAGAGAGAGAGGAGGAAGCAGGCTCGCGGCTGAGCAGAGAGCCCGATGCGGGGCTCGATCCCAGGACCCTGGGATCATGACCTGAGCCGAAGGCAGTGGCCCAACCCACTGAGCCACCCAGGTGCCCCTTGTATGAATTTTCTAATCTGTTTGGCATCCAGCACCCTTCACTTCAGCTCCACTGCTCACTCACTCCCTCTTCCCGCTTCCCGTTCCTAATTCCTAGGAGAGCTCTCTGAGACGCCCATCCTTTCCAGACAGGCTGTATAAGCCACAGGCTAGTCTGTCTCAAAATTGGTGGCATTTAGGCCAGTTGTCCATCACCCATCAGCAGTGGCAATTAGTATTAAATGTGTCTGCCTGGGCTGCAAGGATGGATGGTGGTGGGAAGTTCCTCTTAAAGAGCGTGTGGGTGGACACGCCCCATAAAGCAGTACAGGACAGGCAGGGGAAGCGAGTTAAAATGAGCGCACTGCCTGCAGCTACACTTTCACAGTAACTTCAGTGTCCATGTCACTGACCTCCTTCTGCATTAAATGGTGATCAGTGTCTTTATGGTCCTTCCAGAACAAAATCCTTTGGATGGACTCCAAGATAGATGCTTTTGGTATTATGGCTGAGCAGTCTTATGAAGATGGGTAGGGGGACATCTGTTGTTTTACCCTCTGAGAGCATAAAGAGATGAAAATAATGATCTGCTACACAGAAGAGAGCCCAGGGCCTTTTCCTAAGGCAGACCTGGGTCATTTGCCACGTGTACCAAGTGTGACCAGTCTCCAAACAAGCTTTCTTATCTGCAAACATAGGTAGCACAGTACAGTCTTCTTCATGGGGCTGTTAGGAGTTCTTTCCTTAAGAAGTACTTTTTTACAAGTACTTTTTTTTCTTTTAAAGTCTGATTTGATTTTTTTTAAGATCTTTTTATTTTTTATTTGACAGACAGAGATCACAAGTAGGCAGAGAGACAGGCAGAGAGAGAGGAGGAACCAGGCTCCCCGCTGAGCAGAGAGCCCGATGCGGGGCTTGATCCCAGGATCCTGGGATCATGACCTGAGCTGAAGGTAGAGGCTTTAACCCACTGACCCACCCAGGCACCCCTTTTACAAGTACTTTAAAAAAGATTTTATTTATTTGAGAGATAAAAAGAGTGAGTTAGAGAGAGAGAATGCACATAAGCCAGGACAGGCAGAGAAGCAGGCTCCCCACTGAGCAGGGACCCGATGTGGGGCTCGATCCCAGGACCCTGGGATCATAACCTGAGCCAAAGGCAGAGGCTTAATGACTGAGTTACCCAGGTGCCCAACAAGTAAAGTATTTTATGTACTAAAGTACTTTTTGTAGTACCTGGCTCATATTCAATACTCAGTAAATGGTGTTTGTCAGCAGCTATACCCCTTCCTGAGGCAAGTTCAGTTGGCAAGCCTGAACTTGACTGTGGAGGGGCCATGACAATAGAGACTTGGTAAAGTCTGAAGGGTCTATACTTCGGTAAAGCATATTTATTCTCTGGCCATCTTTTAAAACCCTTGAGAACACCAAAAAGAACGACAACCAAAAGAGAAAACCTCTCTTCATTTTCAACCTACTGATTAAATAGCCAGCTTATCCGTCAGACACCTTAGCTACAAACAACAGAAAGCAGTTCTTGCAGGTAGAAGCAGAAAGAAGGTACCCCGCAGAGGTACTGGGAGCTCACTGACTCACTGGGAAAGCTGGGGAATCAGGTCATGACTGGGGATGAATGGAGGGGGGGAGGGAGAGCCACAGCCCCGAGCGACCACCTGCACAGTCAGTGGGGGTGCCGGGGCCAGTACTCCACCAGCACCGGACCTTGATGCAGCCACAAAGTCCTGCTGGCCTAAAAACTGCGAGGACCAGCTGCAAAATACGTTCTCTATTCCGTGGTTTGGGGTTGTACTTGTTTTTCAAGACTTTGTCTTTTTCAGAACAGTTACAAGTTTACAGAAAAATTGAGAGGAAGGTACAAGGATTTCCCGTCAACCCCGTACCTGCGCACCTGCACAGCTCCCCGTTATCAACACCCCCCACCAGAGGGGTGCATTTGTTGCACTGGACACACCATTATCACCCAGAGTCCCTAGTTTACCCTGAGGCTTACTCTTGGGGTTGCACATTCCACGGGTTTGGACAAACATAGGATGAGATGTATCCACCATTACGAAATCGTACAGAGTATTTTCACTGCCCTGAAAATCCCTTGTGTTCTGCCTCCTGGTGTGTCTGGTGCTTGGCTTCTCTCACTTCCTCCCTGCAGGCTGGGTGGCAGCCATCTTGATGCCATGCGGGGGGACGCTGCCAAGCAGCTGAGGTTGGAGGAGGGGCAGGCTGGAGAGAGCCTGGCTCTCGGATGACATTGCTGACTGGCTGAATCCACCCTTAGAGGCCTCCCACCAGCCTTCCCATGACTTAGGTTGTCGTGATTTAAATCATTTTTAAGTGTACTGCTGTCGTTGCTGTTTAGAACCAGATGAACCCTGACATATTCTCCTTAAATAGTTGGGCTCAAGCACACTGACCTACAGCAGAGCTCCTTTTTTTTTTTTGCCTGTTGACCATTGGCATGAGGAGCCTAAAATGGCCAGGTGACAGTCTCAATTTCTGATTCAGTGGGACTACTGCTTTCTCTCCCAGGGCTGTTCCTTCTTTGGATTTATAATTCTCTACATCAGTGGGGCCCTAAGTTATGGGGAGCATAAGCAGAATTTTACAAGTGGTAGGGAGGCATAATTCCTGCTCCTACCTTCCTGATTCCCAGATAGGTTTATCCTCGCTATGGCCGAAATGGCACCATATATTGGCAGCTGGTTTAGAGAATAAACTTTGTCCTGCAAGGGGACGCTCTAACCTCACCTGTTTTAGTTTCCACTGCCCTCCATAATCAAGCCTTTGCCATACAGTTCCACTCCTCTTTGTAGACTGTTTATGGTAGTGGTTATGAGCACAGGCTCTGCAGCTACCCTGCCTGGACTCAAAGCTCAGTCCCCCTTTACTAACCAGGTGACCAGAAGCAATTTAGTAACCATCTTTAGAAATTGGTGTCATGATGTAATTACTTCAGAGGGCTTAGTCATAAGGGTTAAATGAGTTGGCACATGTGAGGCTCTAAGAACTGTGCCCGGAATATACAGATGGTACCTGATTTATGATGGATCAACTTAACAATTTTTCGACTTTACAATGGTACAAAAGTGATACACATTCAGCAGAAACCATACTTTGAAATTTGAATTTTGACATAGTTTGAAATTTGAATTTTGACCTTTTTCTGGGCTAAGGGCATGCTGTACGATCCTCTCGTGATGCTGAGCAACAGCCGCTCACAGTCATCCACGTGATCACGAGGGTGAACGGCCGATACACTGACCACCATTCTGTCCTGCACAGCACTTCAATTTCTCATTTTCAGTAGAGTGGCCAATCAATTACATGAGATATAAAAGACTTTATTATAAAATAGGCTGTATGTTAGCTGATTTCGCCCAAGCTTAGACTAATACAAGTGTTCTGAGCAGGCTTAAGGTAGGCAAGGCTAAGCTGTGATGTTTTGAAGGTTAGGTGTATTAAATGCACTTCTGACTTAAGATATTTTTGACTTACGATGGGTTTATTGGTACATAACCCCATCGTAAGTCAAGGAAGATCTGTAAATGTTAGTTGTCATTACTATTCTATAAGGTCAGCTGCTTCTGGGTAATGGGAAATAAATCCTGTGAATATCATCGCTTTACTTCTTTCAGAGAACAGCAAGTCTTTGGTCAGAACCAATGCTCTGTGGGATGCCATGGAAGTATGTCAGGCACCTTCGTATCTAACAAGGAGGGCAGAATCATGGTGGATAGGGAAAATAATTCTGAACTCAGAGCATAGATCTACTCTAGGGAGGACAGATTTCTGATTCTGCATTTGAAGGCTGGAGTCCAGTGTTACCAGAGAGGGAAGAGGGACGTGTCATTTGGGCTCCTGAGGATATGGTACCATATTAGGACTCCAAGTTGGTGAACACTGTGAGCAAGCTGGGCACTCAGAAATAGCTAAAGTCAACAGCAGGAGAGAAGGGCAGCTCATGATGTTAAGCCTAGGAATATTTCTGATTCTACCATCCTAGCCAGTGATGGTTGTTCAGGTGCCTGTTAGACAAGCCCTAGAGTACTGAGGGGAGGAAGGTGACTAACTCACAGAGCAAGTAATTTCAGCCACCTGATTAAAATTTTCCTCTTTGGAAGGGACTTTTGGGTAAATATTTACATGGCACACTGATAGACTCATATTTCTGGACACTTCTCAGGGATCTACCATCCACTTCTCCAAACATTCTTGTAATCAATCCTCCGATCTTGTGCTTTCTTAGTCCCTGACCGTCCAATCATATCACTAGCTACTGTTTATAAAACAGAATAGATCCTGACCTCAGGCCACATTTCCTTCTAAGAAAAGTGCACTGGTGTCCCTCTTGAAATGCTGCCTTCTGGAAAATCTGGGGATTTTCTTTCCCAATTGTCTTTTAGGACCACCCCAAATAAGGCTGTTATGCTGTGCCATCCACTTCCACTGATGTCACTGTGACATGGAGAGCCATCTCTCAAAAGGACTTTCCCCCTCCCCTCCTCATCCAAGACCATGGGACATCCAAGATCATGGGAGTGGATTGAAAAAGACCTGTCGTGAAGAAGGTTCTGCTCTTGTGACTCTCATATCTTTAGGGTCTTTCAGCCTGCCCTCTACACGACACCACTTCTCCTGATATATGGAGCTGCTAGGCATGCACAGTTTATGGCCAGGAGAGGGTCAGCTCTCACTGATCAAAGATGGGCAGGCAAGGTTGCTGGGAAAACCATGTAAATGAAGGTGCATAAATTTCAGAAAAAGATAATAATCCCTTGAATTATACAGCAGAGGCTGGCAAACTTTTCCTGTAAACAGCCAGAGAGTAACGATTTTGGGCTTTGTGGGCTATACTCCTCTTTGACATGATAGTGTTAAAGTCGGCGTAGATAATATGCATTTACGCTCATTTGTATGGACACTGAAATTTGAATCATATATAATTTTCACATCATAAAATGTTATTCTCTTTCTCAGCCTTTTAGAAATGTAAAAAATCCACTCTGAGTTTGCAGGTCCTACAAAAAAATACAGTGGGAGGGATTTGTCCTGTGGGCCAAAAGTTGCCACCCACTGGTGTAGGATATTAGATTTCACAAAAGGATTTCATATACTCAAACATAACTCACTTGTTTCTGAGACCAACCCACTGAAGCAGGTACAGAAGAAATTATTGGCCCCATTTTACAGAGAAGGAGAAAGTCTCAGAAGGACAAAGCAATGTATTATGGAACACAGTTAATAAGATTAGATCTGACCTTAGTCTCCAGAATCTGCTACTCTTTTATTTTCCATACTCCCAGATAGATACTCACCTTTACAACAAATTTTGAAAAAGCTATCAGCGCCTGGAGATGTATACCCAAGGAAGGGGCTGCTCCCATGGGTGCGGGGAGAACTCTCCTAACTGAGGCTTTGTTAGTACTCTGTCTATGTGACGTTCAGAAGTGGTTTGTATTCACTGCAAGGTCTGAGAGAGAAAGAAAGAGAGAGAGAGAGAGAGAAATATATCTCCTGCTGCTCTCTAGCTCCAGAAACTTGACCTCAGGAAGTAGGCCCCAAGGGCTTTGAACCTCCTCTGAAAGCTCTTGTTACGGCAGCCCCATAGTGCACCCGGCACATGCCATCTTGGGACCACCTGGTCTGTGTTTTTTACTTTTTTCTATCTATTATGTATCCCAAAGCCCCAATACAAAGAGAAAAGAAAAAGAGAGAAAACAAGAGAAAGTGAGCTGCATCCTGTGGGTTTGGGTGTCACCCACACTGTAGAAATCTGAATTTTTTACTTGATACTCTGCCTACATGTTGGGGCCCATGATTAAAATACCAATTTCTCCTCAGATGTGGACCTCCAAGTCAGAGAATAGTGTGATTTTTTCATTCAATTAAGAAATTATTTTACATTCAAAGTTAACAACTTATTAAAAAAATAAAACATTAATACAAAAAAAAGAGTCTACGATATATAGTGTATATATACTGTGTGTGTGTGTGTGTGTGTGTGTGTGTGTGTGGTATAATTATATGTGTCTCCAAGTAGAGCAATATTTAAACGCATAAGGACTTGGGTGTTAAGTTTGCCATAACAAAATACCACAGACTGAATGTTTAAATACCATTTTCTAACAGTTCTGGAGGCTGAGAAATCCAGAGTCAAGGGGATAGCCTTTCTGGCTCCTGGTGAGAGCTCTTGTCCTGACTTGCAGATGACCTGATCCTGGCTGTGTCCTCATGGGGAGAGAACCCGAGTGCTTCGGTGTTTCTTCTTACAAAGGCGCTAATCCCATAAGACCAGGGCCCCATGTTCATGACCTCTAACCCTGATGACCTCCCAAAGGCCACATCTTCAAATACCATCACAATAGGGCTTAGGGCTTCAACATATAAATCTGGGGACAGGGACATAAACATAGCAGACACCACTTTCAATAAAGTTTAAGAATATAAACATTGTTCCTTTTCTCTCAAACTTCGGGGAAAAGTCATCCACCCATTCATTGATTAGCTGGTTATTTTAATTTTATTTCTGAGCAACAACTAAGTGCCAGATCTTCCATTTTTCAGGGATTGAAATCCTTAGGACTCACAGAGCTCACTGCAACCGAGCAGACAGCATTTTACTGCCTTTCTCATTGGTTCTCATTATCGCCTATTCTTTTTCATGTGTAGTTATTGAATAAGTTCTCCAAGAGGTTTTAAATATTTTGTCTTAGATCTCTACCTTTCTTCTAATGTGGCTCAACACACAGAAAGCAACAACTGTTATGGGCACTCCATGCTTCCCAGTGTGACTTCTCAGCAACTCTGTTTTTGCAATTAGTTTTTACCTCCTCAAAGGAGAGGGTCTCTCTGCCCATGGGTACTATATTTGGCTGTTAGGGGTTTAATAATTAATTACTTGGATTTACAATTTTTCTCCTTATTAAATCGAATAGGCCCTTATAAGGATTGATTCAGATTTTAAAATAACCATATTCTTTCCCCAAACAACAAAAATTTTAAATATACAATCTATATTACGTTAGAAATTATGTTTAAAACAGAAATATAAATTGGTGTCCCATAGTCACCACCGCCTTGATAGAAACAGGGTTAGAAACTCCAGCTCTGGGAGGTTAATGAAAAGGGTTGTTATGGTTCTTCCCTACCAATGTGAGAAAAAGGAGAATGTATCCAGACCACAGTCCTTCTCATGTACACAGATCACTAATTCATTCCCTCCATCTGTGCTCACAAGTCTCCCCGCTGGTGCTTCCCAGCTGTGGTGTCATGGCGTCAGTCATGGCACACTCTTGGGCAGAGTCAGCTGTGGGGAGCATCAAGTGTACTTGTTATTTATATGGCTTTTAAGTATGTAGATAATTTTCTTTTTCCATAAATTAAGGTAGCTTAAGGTATTTTGCAATGCCATCACTGGAGGAAATAGGAAGCAGTAAGGCACGACACGTAAAAATACTCTGGTTCTATACTCCCTAAGCTCTCAGCCAAGCTACACCAAAGACAAGCTGAACTACTCTAGTCAAGACAATTGAAATTAATAAGCCTCCATTCTTCATCTATAAAATGGGGGTCATAATAGGATTGTAAATTATTTAGATCATAAAAAATTTCAGCTGTAAATTATGAGAATTAATTCAGAACATGATTAAGAGTAGAGCATGTGGCATATAGTAAATATTCAATAAAGTGAAGCTAAAATAACACTATTTTCAAAACTACTACTACTGTTAATTATTACTATTATTATTGTTATTGACAGACCATCTAATGCAGTCATTAAGAAAGAATGTTCCAGTTCAAATAAATCTGGTCAAGATCTAGGTCTGCCACTTACTAGTTCTGCAACTCCAGGTAACCTGCTTAACTGCTATTAGCCTCGGTTTCATGATATCAAAAAAGTACATGGAGCACTGTGGATGTTACATGAGCAATAAACCACGGGTATAAGAAAATATAAAGTGATGAATAGTAATTGTTCAATAAATGTTATCAGTGATGATAATGGTAGTGCTTTCTTTAAAGTGGAAGGGAGAGAGGAAACGTGTTTAGGAAAGTCAGATCCACAAACCATTTGATTAAGAAAATGTATTATTATTGATAAGGGAATGGCTATCTTAACTGGTTTGAGACATAATGAGTATATAAAGATGTAACAACTCTTCTCACACAATTCCAAACATCCCTATGTATAGCTCAGAAATGGAAGTTGATTGCTTAATGATATAAAGAACACTTGATACTGAAGAAAGGAAGGAAGAAACACTAGAAATTATGTAGTCCAAATCTTTAATTTTTTAAGTGAGGAAACTGAGGCCAAGGGAGATAAAATGATTTGGCCAAGGTTAAGATCAGGTACTTAATTTTAGTACATAGTCAATAAGACTTGGTTAGAAGAATATGTAAGAGAGGGATCTAGTTTGCCTCTCTGTCTCCATATTGGCACAACTCTAGGTTTTTTTGTTTTGTTTTGTTTTTAGTATTTATTTGAGGGGGACACGGGTTAGGGGAGGGGGTGGGAGAGAGGGAGAGAGAATCTCAGAAAACTCTGATGCACGGGGCTCCATCCCACCCCAAGATCATCACCTGAGCAGAAATCAAGAGTCAGATGCCCAACCAACAGAGCCACACAGGTGCCCTGACTTTAGAATTTTGATTAAAGATTGCACTGACCCATCAACTGAAAACTAAGAGAGGAAGAGTTATCAGAATCTTTGAAGCATCCAGATGTTTCATCTGCACTTTTTAGTATACAGATTATAAGAGAAGGAAAATTAGTATTTACTAAGTACCCACTAAGTGCCAGTCACTTTTATATAAAAACATCTCACATGAACTCCATAATAATCCTTGAAGAAGATATACCCATCAGGGTTCGGTGCAGAGAACAGAAACTTCTTTGGCTATTTTAAATAGAAAGGGAATCTGTAGTATCTACAAAAGTACTGGAAGGCCTTAGTGAACAAGCATCAGACAAGACCACCGGGAATAATGGCTCCCCAACACCACCGTTGAACTCACCCACCAAGGGAACTGTTCTCTCGACCGCAGTGGTAGTTTGGAAGCTGCCCCGCTACTGCATGCTCTCAGAGCCTTCCAACCAAGCCAGGCATCTGGGACAGGACTCCAACGACAGCTGGCCCCAGGGCTGTGCTGTAGGGGCTAGATCCCAGCAGTAAGAGTTGGAGCCCTTCAAGCCTGTTTGTCCATGATTCCCAAAGTTGGCTTGAAGGTTGTTCATCAGACTGGTTGCAGCCAACTCACATCAAGATCTTTAGCTGCAAGGAGTCTAATGAATATAGTTTTTAGCTTTTTTAAAAAGGTTTTGCGAATCAGGAAGCCATATTGGAAGGAAGTTGCAACAAATGTCAAGCAGGCTGATACCCATTTTTGTAAAGCCAATATTTTGAGAGCTTACCCAAGGAAGGTTGCGTCCCAGTTCATAAAAGGCAAGAGATTCAAATTAATACCTTCTGGCTCTAATGCTGTCTGTGCTTATATCCTAAGCAGTATGTTGGTATCTATGGTACATCTTTTACCACGTTGGGTAAGTTATATACTCACTCACTTCCCTTGATTCAGAGCTCCCTTAAGGTAGAGACATGTTGTGGTTGATTATTACATTCAGGGCCTCCCAAATATTCATGGCCTTGTTCAATCCCTTCCCACACCAACTCTGGGCTTGACCATGTTATTTTCTTTGGCCAATGAGATATCAGCACACTTGACGCAAGCTCAGTAAGGCTTTGTGCATGAGAACACTGGAACCACCATGTTAGGAAGTCTAAGGTGCCATCTTGAGGGGGAGAGAGAATTCCAGACCCTCTGCCATCCCAGCTGAGCCCAACATGTACAGACCCCCAACTGAGTGCCGTACCATGAATGGGCCCACACAGAAGAGCAGAAGAACTGTCTAGTCAGCTCACAGAGTCATAAGAAATAATAAATTGTTGTTTTTAGTCTCTAAGCCTTGGAGCTGTTTGTGTGTTGTAATAAATATTGAAACATAACTCATTTATTATTGTGTCCATATATTACTAATTTACTCATTAATCCAGCAATGATTTAATTAGCATATGCTATATAGCACAGACTCTGTGATAGCACGGGGAGATATAAATGAACAAGACAAAAGGCCCTGCCACAGAGAAGCATTCAGTAAGGGATATGGAAAAATAAAGATATGATTATAGTACTACGACTTATGGACTCTCTGAAGGGTAAACTCTGGGTGCTGTGGAAGATCCTAGCAGTGACACATAACTCAGTCCGGGGACAAAGCATCGTAGGAAAATGCCTGATATAGACACTCACTGTGTATTTATTTTTTGGTTGTTATAGATCACAGAGAAGTTCAGCTATTTGACTAATGTCCCTTGATTATTGGGACTAATGTAATTTCTCCTGACTCTCATTTGAGGGCACCCTACTCAAAGGTTGCTTATTTACATAGGTATTTTTTGTTTTGTTTTGTGTTGCCTACAATGGAAGTATATTCTCACCAATAAGAACGAGAGTCTTGTGGGTCCAATAACTGAGCTTTCTGTGGGCATAATTTTCTAAGATTAGCCTACTTTCCCACCCAACAATTCCTTTTTTTTTTTTTTTTTGACTATGTATTTATTTAGAGAGAGAAAGAGGGAAAGAGGGAAACAGAGCACGAGTAGGGGAGGGGCAGAAGAAGAGGGACAAACAAACTGCCCTCTGAACTGGGAGCCCAACCAACGCAGGGCTCCATCCCAGGACCCTGAGAGCATGACCTGAGCTGAAGGCAGACGCTTGACCCACTGAGCCACCCAGGGGCGCCCAGCCCAATAATTCTTTATTAAAAATTAAAAAGTAGAATAAATTATTAAGTAGCTAAGATTAAATGCCAAAAAAATGTTACACTGGAAAGCTACCTTTATAGAGCAGGATTTAAGAAAACTAATATTGAAACATAATTTGGTGCCTTTTAAACTTATCTTCAATTATTACCAGTCACGAATAATCTAACTGTGTTCCTCTCACCAAAACCTGAAGGAACACACAAATTCTAGTCCAAAAGTGATCGGGCCAATGAAATGGCTGCTTTGGAAGGTTCTGACCTCTCAAGAGTCCTAAGTGTCACACAGGGGGAAATTAGTACATTGGAAAAGGACAGACATAATTAGTACCCTTATTTTAGTTAAGAGACATGCTTATACATTGAAACAAGACCACCAGTCTAGAGAAAAGTCCTCCAACAGGCAATGCAGTTTTAATTAGTTGAGTATGGAGACTAATTAATATGCAAATGAAGAGCTTACCAATATTAATCATCTGTTTTACTAGGCAGCTTTTACTAAAGAGTTTCTAACGAGTTTGCAAATTAAGTTTCTTTGACATTAAAAATCAGCTAAACGCCTGTCTGAGAATAATCTCTTCTAACTCAAAAGCAGGAAGGGGGGATTTTTTTTTGGATGAAAAGCAGCAATGTTTAAAACCAATTCCCATGTTGGCAAGCACTGTGCAAGAGTTCGATATCAAGCCTTTCCAGGCTCTAATTGAAACCATTTCGGCAAGAGAGACACCAGAAAACAGTTGGAACGAGAGACAAATAGGAGTCGTGGTGATTTAAAGATGCATGACCTAAAAAGCTACATCGCAAAATTTGTTAGTGACCGGCATTGTTAAAACCCAAAAGAGGTTGAACACACATTTTTTACAACTCCTCTTTATGGCCTTACACATACTACTCTGGTTCTCTTTTCTTGGAAATGTTGAAGATTGGGTTGGACCTTGGTTTTCAGAGATGATTTGAAATATGGGGTAGATTACCAGATGTTCCTGTGATCACTTCTGTTTTAGGATTCATTTTCCTTTGGTTTTATCTGGAAATGCAGGGGTTCAGGCTCAACTGTGTTTTCAATGTTTTCAGTGTCTGCTAGCTCCATTATTGTGCCATTCAGCCATTGATACAAAACAACCCATACAAGTTAACAGGATACCTTTAAGTTCCCTTCTTTCAGGCAGAATGTCAGAAAAAAAATTCCATAAAGGAGACGATAGACCAAATGCACAGCTGAAACACACAGTTGCCCCTAAAAAGACGTTTTCTGTCCCACTGCATCTCCACGGAGATTCAAAGGAAGCTTTGAAGTGATCCACTTTCAATCAGCTCAGTCTGCGTTTCTTCTCAAATTTTGCATCTCTGCTTCCTGCCCCACTCCCCCCCCCTTTATTTTTTAAGATTTTATTTATTTATTTGACAGACAGAGAAATCACAAGTAGGCAGAGAGGCAGCCAGAGAGCGGGAGGGAAGCAGGTTTCTGGCTGAGCAGAGAGCCTGATGCAGGGTTCCATCCCAGGACCTCTGAGATCATGACTGAGCCGAAGGCAGAGGCTTAACCCACTGAGCCACCCAGGCGCACCCCACCACCCTCATTTTTAAGTAGGATCCATACCCAGGGTGGAGCCCAACATGGGGCTTGAACTCAGGACCCTGAGCTGATATCAAGAGTCAGACGCTTAACTGACTGAGCCACCCAGGCACCCCTGCCCCCTTTTCTGTAACTGTCAGCTGAAGGTTACCCTATCACGGGCTGGACACATTCGTTATCGGTACTCTTTCATTCATTAATTTGTTCAACACTTACTTCTTGATGGGGTTGAACCTAGGGGCTGAGCACCTCCCACCGTATCAGGGGCTTGTGGGATACAAATATATGTGATCAGCAGGCTCAAGGGGCTTAGAGTCCGAAGAAAACAAAACGTGTTCCTAGTAAGCCCAAAGCAGATGAATGACGTGATGAAATAATGCTGTGCTTCTCATGTGCTTGCTGCAAATGACTGAACAATCGTATAGAAACACCATGACTCGATTTCTGAAAATATATTGCAGAGACAGGGAGATACGTGGGAGACAGGGAAATACAACTGATGATTTAGTGGTTTCAAGTTTAAAGTGGCTAATGCAGTGAGCACTAGAGATTGTTCTCACTTTCTCCACCTTAGGAAGAGACCTTTCTTCCGCCCATAGATCTGTTTACTCACTGAGTAGCAATGATGATGAGCCAGTGAAAGTCAGTTGCCTAAAGATGGTCAGTCCAGGAGCTCTGGATGGTTTAGTTCAGTCTCCGTTAAAATTCTGGCTTGTCCGAAGACTTATTCTTATGCTAAAAGTCACGGTTGGTGGAAAACACTGTTAGGTTCAGATTCATTGAAATTCATGGCAAAAAAAGAAAAAAAAAAAAAAAAAGGAAAGTCCTTAATCAAAGGCCCAAGATAGATTTTGCAAAGAAATATCCGCCAGAAAATTAATCCAAAACGCACTTTGGTTTGGGCTTCTGTGCAAGTGTGACTTGGCGGCAGGTCTGTACTCGAGGTTCTGGGAGTGCAGGAGTGGAAAATGGAAATGGCTCATCCGCACCTGCCCTTTCTCCAGAGATTTGGCTCATCCTCTCCCATGACACAGAAGGCCAGTTTACACTCGGAAAGAAGGCTGCTGGCCACCCCCTCCTGGATGCCCACGCTCCAGCAGCCTGGTCCCGCAAGTCACTGTGGCTGAAACTTTATTGTTTTACAGATAACTCTATGATTGGATATGGGATGTATCTCTGTGGTCAGGTGTGAATTCTGAGCTTTCACTTTAGAACTGCTCTGCTTCACAGAACTTTCTGCAGTGACAAAAATGTTCTATACATCTCAGTCTCTGTTACAGTAGCGGCTAGCCACTTGTGGCTATGGAGCCCCTGAAATGTGGAACTGAAGTCTTAATTTTATTTTTAACTAATTTTAATGGAAATAGCCACCTATGGCTAGTAGCAACCACAATGGCCTGCACAGCCCTTATAAAATGACTTCATCTACTTGGATTTCTACAAATAGAAGCGAATAAATGACCACCCTAGGACAATGACAAAGTTTTGACTTAGGAACATGAACTAATTCTTTTATTTTTGACATAAACAGAATGAATAAGTGTCTGAAAGATTTTTTTTTTTTGTTCCCAGTATTCAGATGGCATCTCGGGCTGTGTCTCCTCAATATCCAAATATCAAGATAAAAAGAAAATAATTTAGAAGACTAGATTTCTTACCCCATGATTACCTAGGTGTTTGGAGTATCAGTAGAGAACTATAGCATTAGACTCGTTCTTGTCTTTGGTCAGCATTTAAAGGCAACTGAGAGTTACGCATTCTGATCAAGGGAATTCAAAGGAAAAATATTTAGGCTTTCTGCTTTTGATAAAGAAAAGTAAAGCTTTAACATCAGCTGTCTAGATTAAATATGTAACTGACCAACTACTTGCTTTTTCCTCCCAAGATGCATCTTTGTCTCCCACGCCTAGCCATAGACAAATAAGATTGTAATTTACTTGTCTCCCATCTTAGAAGCAACATTAAGGTCCTCTAACCAGGACTAAAAATTCTGAAAAGAGAAATACAGTAGACACAAGTAATAGTAATAACTTCTAGATAATTAACTTTAAGGGTTGTTTAGATTGAACTCCTGAATAACTTGATGACATGTCTACACTGGAGCTAAATCTGCCGTTACTTGAAAATTACGGCATCAAGTACTGTTGATGTGTTCTAATGAGAAGAAATGAAGACAACCAGCTCTTGAGGGTATGGTGATAGGACACTAAACACAGCTAATACAAAGCAGCATTGAATCCAAACAATTTTATTTTAGGTTTCATGATGTCCTGAAATTTAATGCACAGCTCCTGTCTGGGAGAACGTGCCCCCAATATCTGCAATGAAGTAGAAGCCACTGGTGAGTCAGTGCATCTGATTCGGAAGAGGGGAAGTAAGCACCCCTGAGCCCCCTTCCTCTGACCCATGTTGGTTGGCCCTTCACACACAACACACTAGCATTTTGTCACTTTTAAATCTGCCACTATCCATGAATATGGTTTAGACTAGACTGGAAAATTTAGTTTTTTAGGTCACCAGAGGCTTCCAGCAAATTCCAGGCATGAACTTGAGAGCAGCTGCTCCCCTGGTTGCATGAATATGGCTCCTGGCAGATCAGCCCACTTGTTTATACAGCCTGCCTCACTTCACAGGATTCCTGTGAGAGTCAAATGACATCCCTAGAGAGTTCGACTCCTGCTGTATAGAAAGAGCCGTCGGATGATCAAAAATACCCGAATTCTAATCCTGGGATTTGGCAGAATTGGGGTTTTCTTTTTCCTATCTGCAGAGTGAGGGTAGGGGTGTCTGCACCCTGTATCTCATGGAGTTGCTGTGTAAATTACATGAGACACTTTGTGGTTCCCATTCTGTAGAGACTGAAATTTCCGGTCACCGTTTTCCAGATGAGATTCATTGACTTTTACCTTGTCCCTCTGTCACCGGTTGCACAAGGAGGCAAAATGATTGGCTGGGATTAGTGCCGCAGTCTGTGGGGGTGAAATTGAGTGAAATGAGAAGAAGCATCAATGCCCCAAATCCGTGGCCTTGACTTCATTAGGCAGGCGCGATATTCATCACTGTGACCTATCTTCAGTGAAATGCAGCCTTCTGACCTTTTGCCAGCTTAGCCCTGCTGTCTGCTGTCAGCAGCTGAGGGCCCTGCCAAAGGGCAGGCGGAGGGAGCCCCCGTTGCCCACATTGCAGATGATCTCGGGCACATTTTTGAAGGACTACAAAATAAACCCCCAGTCCTGTAATTTTAGTTCAAAAAGCAAAAAAGCTTCTAGATAACGAGCATTTTGCTCTGATAAGAACTGTGGGATTGATTAGGTTCAAACTGTTAACAGACATCCTTATGGTTAATGAAGCAGCATTGAAAATACCTCTTGATTCTCTGGAAACTTAAATCATACAAAGGCAGGAAGGAGCAAGAAAAGAACCGGAGGTGGGGTAGAATAAACTGTCTGCTAGTTAATATCCTCGAGATAATGAACAAAAAATGTTTGTCCTTTGAAAAGTTAATATTTATTGAGAGTTAGCTCTGCAGTGGCAAGCAATAAACTTGGATGATTATCGTTAAAACATTCTTTGGATAACGTGTTTTTCTGTGACTCTTGAGTGGGGGACGGAAGCTTCTGCCATTTTAATTCCTTTGTTAATGTCTTTATGAATGCAATTAACACTTCATTCACGCTTCTTTGTTTCTGGATCCCATTAGGATGTGGTTTATGCCAGTTTCTCTCTCCCAGGAGACAGCCCGCATCACACCACACTTCCCTCAGCTGTGTGGCTGAGCGCTGACAAACTCAATTTACCAAAGGCAAGACTGAGTTGACACCATGCTGTGGCAGTTGTCCTGATGGGAACAAATGACTCATTTCATTCCAAGGTGCAACCCACCTTCTCTGAAAAGCACGCTTGTACACAGAGTAGGGGAGACGGAGACAAGGAGGTAGAGAAAGCTTCCTGGCTGACACAAAGTAACACCGGGCGGGTCAAGATGCGCTAAGCACGAACTCCTTACAAAGGAAAGCCTGCTATTGGAGACACCACAGGCTGTCTTGAGGTAACACCGCCTCTCTCAAACATTTGGAGGGAGCTGATTAGGTAGAAAGTCAGGGAAGAGCCCGGAAGTAGGGGACACAGTCTCTCCCCTTCTGGAGCTTACACTGAAATGACAGGCAAGAGATACACATCACAAATGTATCAGCAAGGGTACAGGCAGCGGAGCTGAGCTGTGAAGGGGTGTAGACCATAAGAACATTCGGAGTTCAGGCATTTGTGCGATGGGGAGTTGGGGGGTGGGAGGGAGATTTTCTGAGGAGGTGGGACTTGCCTTCCAAGCAATTCCCCCCTGGCCCTGCTACGGAGTCCTCCTGGTGCCAGCCAGCAAAGACGGGAGGGTGGGGAGGGTGGAGAGAGCTGCAGGGAGGGAGGGGAGAGACAGGCATTAGCGAAGATGCAGAGGTGTAAAGTGAGTAAGAGGGTTCATGTTCATGAGAAATTATTTTCCCTTTATATTAAAGTCTCTCCTCCGATTGATGGCATCATTTCTATTTCAAATATCAGTGTGATATTTGCTCAACAGCCAAAGGCACTGCGGATGAGTATATCTGAATCTTACCAAGATACTGTACAGAAGGAGGTGGAGGAGGTCTGAGGGGACGTCAGAGACAAAGGAAAGAAAGCCGAAAGGAGGCCCTGCCCTCTTTGGGGTGACACGTTTCCTTAAATGAAAAAGAATGAGAGGCCCTCTCCCTGCGCCATCATTTTAAGTTTGGTTGTTTTGTTTTTGTTTTTGTTTCTCTGACAAAGACAAAACAGAACAGAATTTTTAAGAATCAGTATGAAGCATAAAAATTACCAGGAGAGGAAGTAAAACAGCCTATAGCCCCCAGTCATCCGTGCCTGCTCTTCAAGGTGTGCGAATAAATCAAAGGATTCTATTTGCGGTTTTACCATGACTTAATGATATGCAGATTGCTTGTTTTCTCTTCTCTGAGTTTCTCCAAAAATCTAACACACGTTCCATTAGTTCTATACATCCTGACGACCAAGACGGGTCTCCTGCCTTTTTCAACCAGACCTGGGCTGTATCTACTCTAATAAGGCCTGTTTGCATCTCTGTCTATGGGCTGCCCTAGAGCAGTAAAGCATTACCCGCCACAGTCATGCCCCGTACCATTTTTGCTTTAGGAAGTGTTATTTTTGTTTACCTTTCATTATATGTGACCGCTCTTTGTGGGGAAAATGGCTGTACTACAATGTACTACAAAAATCCTGTACTACAAATGGTTCCTGGCCAAAGAAGGAGTCACAGGAAACGTTACCACTGATCCTAATCAAAGGTTCAAGTACATGGGAGCTGTTCTTCCTTTTCTCTAAAGCAAATAGGTTCAGTGGTTAGCTGCAGAACTACTCTCTGATTTATTGTAAGAATAACAACTCATTAGAATTACTAAGTTAATGTCCAAACATTGAAAAGGGAAAGAAAATAAGGTGACACTCTGTGTATATGGAGGTGTATAAGGGGGTACCCTGGGGTTTAAAAAAAAAAAAAAAAAAAAAAAAGATCTTTACCAGAAGTGAAGTCCTGTGCTTATGTGTTTTTTGGGGTTTTTTATTTTTTATTTTTTTTTACAGTAAAAAGTCACTCTGCGTTCCCTGGCCTCAAGCCACTAGGTAGCTATGTAAAACATACACAGGGTCTGTGTTTTGCTGCCTTTGAGAAAGATGTAAATGTGTGAATATGATGGAAGAGGTTTTATTTTCTTTCCTCCCTCGCAGGAATGGTCTGACAGCCCCAGGCTGGAGAGTGTGTCTCTCCCAAGTGCTCTGTCACCCTGGTAACCATGGAGACCATGACGATCGATTAGATGCCATCTGATCTCAACCTCATAAAAAAAAGGCAGCAGATGGCAACCAGGCCACTAGACCTGTCTCAAGAGAGACGCAAAGGAAGAGAGAGAAAGGGAAGGAAGGAGGGGAGAAAGGAGACTGGTGGGGGCGGATTGGTGTGGGGAGAAGAAAGCACGGGGCAGCTCTGGGAAATGAACGTTTTAGAAAAAAAAAAGTAGAAACAGAAACA
The DNA here is from genome assembly GCF_009829155.1 of Mustela erminea. Classification (NCBI taxonomy): domain Eukaryota; kingdom Metazoa; phylum Chordata; class Mammalia; order Carnivora; family Mustelidae; genus Mustela; species Mustela erminea. The sequence continues at coordinate 10,514,003 of NC_045623.1, forward strand.
GAAAGCAAGGAAAGCAGAAGTAAGGGAAAGAGGACATACGTTGAGAAAAAGGAAATTAAACCTGACCGTGCAATCCAAGTCCCTAGTGATGGTGGGAGTGGGGGTGGGAGAAGAACCCGACAGAAAGCAATGAGCACTCTCCTAACTTTCTGCTTGCCTGAGTAGGGCTCAGAATGCTGTGGCACCTGGGCCCCTACGCCTCTCTGGGGGGCACTCACAAGCTCGGGCTCCGGGCTCTAGGCTCTGCTCTCAGTTGGGATTCGATGCATCTGCCCAAGAATGCTGAGGCTGGGCTGTCAGAATGCACACCCCTGAGCAGACGGGGTCTCCCCGGGGCCTGTCAGATGGCACAATGCAATGGGACCTGCCACCCCATTGCCAGCAGTGTTCTGCCTACCTGTAAAGGAGCAAGTGAGGGTGCCTGGGTGGTTCAGTGTGTTAAGCCTCTGCCTTCGGCTCAGGTCATGATCTTAGGGTTTTGGGATTGAGTCCCGCATCAGGATCTCTGCTCAGCGGGGAGCCTGCTTCCCCACCTCTTTCTGACTGCCTCTCTGCCTACTTGTGATCTCTCTCTCTGTCAAATAAATAAATAAAATCTTAAAAAAAAAAAAAAAGGAGCAAGTGATGATCAGGTCAGCAGATACCCAAGGTAAACAGAACAGTTAAGTCAGTGCTGGTAACTCAGGCATCTTGGCCAATGGCCCAAGTAATACGATGGCTAGTATTGAGAATGTGTTGATGATGGTGTGGCCATCACACAAGGTGCTAAGCACCATAGATTATTTTATATAGGTTATTTAATACAAGCAGATAGCAATGCTATGAGACAGGTGCTGTTATTATCCCCATTTTATAGATAGGAACTGGGTTTGGAAAGGTTAATCCACTTTCATTAAGAGCACACCTAGAATGCAGAATGTAAGTAAAAGGTGACTTGTATAGGGAGAGGTTAACAGTTCACTTGTTCTTGCTTTTTTCTTTCCCTTTCTAAATTTTAAACTTTTTGCATATTACAAAACATAAGACATGATCAGTGTAGAAAATGGTTTAAAGTAAAAGAAAGCAAAAAATCCTTAGAGATTAGAGTGTGTTTTGTATGCTACAGAGCATTTTCTGTAGGTATATACATTTTCATGGGAATATTGTTATATGCACACACATATATAGAGAGAGATCTCTATATAGAGAGATATAGATATATATCTACCTCACATATTTTTAACCGAATATAGTATTAAACCTTAAATACCATTTTGTTAACCTGCCCTTTCCCAACAATATATTACGAACATCTTTCCCTATTTTTAACTACTCTATTTCATCTTATTTAATGACTACACAGCATTCTACTGTTTGAAGGTAACATACTTTATTTCGCTACTTCCTTATTAACTGATTTCTAGGTTTTTACTACTGTAAAAAACGCTGTGGTGATCATTCCTCCACGTAAACCTTTTTTTTATATTCCTCTGATATTTCCTTTTGGATGAAAACACAATTGCTAAATCAAAGGGTATGTTTTCATAAAACTTTTCAGTGGAAGCAGAATATATATACACCAAATGAATAAATCTTCGGTATATAGCTAGTCCAATTTTACACACATGTGTACAACTCTAACCTCTACCTAGGTTCCATGTATTAAGCATTTGCTGATCCCCAGACTGTGTCTGGGGGTCCTTCCTATCGGTAGCTACTCCGAGTCCTTGAACTGCGTATAAATGAATGACAGGGTGCGTACTTCTGTTGTTTCTGGCATCTGATGTCCGTGATAGTTATCCAGGCTGTAGTCTACAGCAGCAATTTACTCTTTACATTGTAGTGCAGTATTTTATTTTTTGGATATACTACAATTTGATTCATTTTGCTGTTGAAGGACATTTTGACCATTAGGAATAAAGTTGCCATGAACGCTTCTGTACTTGCCTTTTGGAGGACACACACACATATTATTTCGAAGCAAACTAGAAGTGGAATGAGTAGGTCACTGGGTAGGCATGCTTAGCTTTGAATGCTGGGTAAATATTTTTTAAAGGGTTTTGTTTGTTTCCTTCTACAGTTGACACTTGAACAACACAGGTTTGAACTGCACAGACCCTCGTACGTATAGATTTTTTGTAGTAGAGTCTGCTGTAAATATATTTTCTCATCCATACAATGTTCTTAATAAAATCTCCTTACTCTAGCTTACTTTATTGTAAGAACACAGTCGATGATACATAATAACATACAAAGGATGTGTTAACTGACTCCCTGGGTGATAGGTAAGGCTTCCGGTCAATAGTAGGCTACCAGTAGTTAGATTTTTGGGGAGTCCAAAGTTACACATGATTTTCAACTGTGCGGGAAGTGCGGGGTTGGAGCCCTTAACCCTCACATTGTTCTAGGATCAACTGTACTTTTAAATTGGCCTCCAAACAGTTACACTGATTTGAACTCTCCAGCCATCCAGTGTTATGAGAGCATCCCTCCCTCACACCCTATTGACTGCGGGCAGGCTTTTCTGTTCTTCTTACTCATTACCAGTCTGAGTGATTAAATGCTATTTGATTGTTTACATCGTGTTTGATAACGAGGTATGTTAAACAGTTCTTGCCATATTACCAGACATTCTTGTTTCTTCTTTCATAAATTGCCCTTACATGTCATTGCCCCATTTGGTATTAGCTTCAGGAGAAGGCAAAAAGGTGAAACATAATCCATATGGTCTGTACAAATTCACTGGCTTTGTCAGAAAATGCGTTGACATTTACGACCAGAACAAATTTACATTCTTTGCGTAAGTTGACATCCTCCTCTATAGATTTCAGAAGGAAGCTAACATTTACAGAACAACTCTTATTGAGCACACTGACTTTAGGACAGCCCTATTCATTTAATTTTTTTATAACTTCATTTAATTTTAGTAGTAACTTTTAATTTTCACAAAAGCTCTAAAAGGCACTTAATATTCTGCCTATTTTTACAAATGTGGAAATAAAGGCTCACAGTCACGCAACTATGAAAGTGGAGGAACTGGGATTTAAACCCAAGACACTTGAAGTCCAATGTCAGTTTTCTTTCCATGAGATACCGTTGCTCAGGGCAGTGACTCTCATTTTTATTTTTCCACTTTAGAAACTCTAAGAGCGTTCCTGAATTCCATCCTCAACACACAGATACTATTCTACCGTATTTGTTGCTTGACTATCTACAACCCCTGTATGATTTTTCATTCTTTTTTTTAAAAACTCTGTACACTGGATTACCACTTCATATGGCAAAGATTTTTGTAATATTTGTTATCTGGAAAGTGTAAATCAATGTTTCCTGTACATGGTTGATCAAATTTATCTTTCATTAATAATTTAGAAAAGTCTGTGAGCTCCTTATCTCATTATTGGTGCCACTGCAGAAATATTCAATCTTATAGTCAATTTGGGGAAACATTTTGTCACATAAGAGTTTCAAGATTTTAGAGCATTTCCAGGATTTGTTCTTTGGTGCCTAATCTTGAATGTTTTGAGTCAGTGGTGCTCATTCTGAAAAAATTTGTTGTCAATGTCAATGTCTTCACTGTGTAGTATATGAGTTATGTTATCATGGTCAATATGAAATTCTTGTCAAATCATAAAGAAATTTAAATATTTTTCAAATATGTTCACATAACTCACTCTTCATTAATTGGATCATTAAATAATCTAAGAGCCAATTTATTATTTCTATTAGCAATTTATCTCTTTTTTGTAATGATTTACTACTTTTGGAATCTTCTATTTTTTGGTTACAATTCACATCTAGATGCCAGAATAATTTCTATTAACATCATTAGAAAATTTATGAAAAATGATTTTGTTATATGGTACAAAACCACAAAAGTATATACCCCATCTTCACGTGTATTTCCAATAAAAGAAAACTCCATTTTGACTAGATGTCAATGAAAACTGAACGTCTTGTTTACAACAGATTTTCCACAGACTCACTTCTGGCTCCATTTCTAACATTTCTTTCCTCCACTGGGTCACTGAACACATTTGTACTGTGATACAACATTTAGATCTGCCACTTTATGTGAAGACATCAGCTGTGTTTCCACAGTAGGTTGTGGGAATATTCCTGAAATCCACTCCCATGAGAGGGAAGCTACAAGTATCGTTACATAAAAGTGATTGGGAATCACATAAATTTATCCTGCCAGACCAGAACTAACATATTTCCAAGTCTACTTGCCTTAGCTGTCCCCCTTCAAATGCCCACAAGTGACTGATGCCACCTGCTAGGAGAGCAGGTTGGAGTAGAGAGAGACAGAAGTCTGACCTGTCAAGACTAAAAGACCTGACTTTTACAAATTTTGCAAATACATGTGACAAGTGAATGCACTGATAGGGTTCCTTCTAGCCAAGCGAGGGGCACTAATGCTCACCTTTCACCAACTGTGTGATAAAACCACCTCTGGAGATTTTCTTCCCTCCTAGAAAAGTCTGCTCTTGGTAAGACTCGATATCGATCATTCGTTTAGTCACAAATGTTTATTTTGCATGTATTGTGGATTAGAACCTTTCTAGTTATAAGGGATAAAGTAATAAGACAAAAATATCTCTGGCCTCACAAAACTTCCTTTCTAGAAGGTGTGAGACAGACTTCCTGGGCCAAGTTTTTAGTACTATATTTGTGTTCTCAGGGAAATTTGTATTTGAGGTTCTTTATCTCTGTCTTTACTCCTGAGGTAACATAGCAAACAGCAGATTTGGGGGATGTATTTCAGATGGGGATGGAACACTTTTCTAATTCCATGAAGCCTTCCATTCCCCCCCCCCCCCCAATTCCTTAATGCCTTCCATTTTTATTCAGGCACAAAACTGACTTTGGCTCCCACGAATTTAAATGACTTTCCTCCATGCCCTTCCACTGGGAACTGTATTGTTATTGTCAGAGCTTCCAGAACAGTGTCCAGTCTCTTGACCAGGGCGTTCTAAGGGCCGTTTTAAATTGTACGCTGGGTTGTATCTACTTCACGCTCTACAACAGGTCTTAATGCTGAGGTTGAGTTCAGCCCTGGTAGGTAGCTAAGAGTTGCCACTTTACCATCATATTCAAACCATCCTGACTGATGACAGTGCTTTAGGTTCAGCGTTAAACTATTTGGTAGTTTAAACCCTTTGCGTGGAGAAGGCGGCCATCTTATCTTAGTTCTATCACATTGAATTTTCCTTCTTTTTATCCAGTAGTGTTACATTCTTTCTTTCCATAGGAAACATGTTTTGTTCTTTCTCACCAGTACTACTTAGAAGTTTTTAGTTTTTAACAACTCGTATTAGTTAGGACCCCTTTCCTGCCTGGCAGTGGGTTGAGATTGCCCTTGACCAGATCAGACCCTCCCCTGGAGCGAGTGGAGGTGGGGAACTGGGTTTGGATCTGCTTCCCTGGAGGCCCATGGGCTCCCTGGCAAAGAGGGAAATACCAGACAGCGCCAGAGCTCGGAGCAGCAGGACAGGAACAGATGTGGGCAAAGGGCAACACTGCCCTGCCACTTTGGATGTCATTCTAGTGGCCTCCGTGAGATTCTGTTAATTTCTGAGCTTATTCCTCCGGTTTCCAGTTAGTAAGATCAGGCTCAGACATGCCAGGTGATGACTATAAAGGAAGTTCATTATGTTCTTTCGTTGAAGAGAATGACGTAGGATGTAGTACATACATGAGTAAAATAAGTATAACTTTTTTTTTTTTTTTTAAGATTTTATGTATTTGACACAGAGAGGGAGATCACAAGTAGGCAGCGAGGCAGGCAGAGAGAGAGGGAAGTGGGCTCCTTGCTGAGCAGAGAGCCCAATGCAGGGCTCGATCCCAGGACCCTGAGATCATGACCTGAGTCGAAGGGAGAGGCTTAACCCTCTAAGCCATCCAGGTGCCCCAATAACTTATTTTTTTTTTAGCCAAAGAAGCTGAATTTTAGTGTTTTGAAATAAGTCCACAGGCTTTAACTGCCAAAGTTTCCACGGAGAGGCTGGAGAGACTTCATGGAGTAGTAGACTGACCACATGGAACCAAGCTTCCTTGATCCGCCCCCAATCCCCCGGAGGTATACACCTATGAGGTGGTTTGGTTTCACTTGCACTTTGCGGAATCTTGAGCCACTGAGAGGCTTGGCTGTATTCTCTGGTTCTCTACCTTCTGCCTTCAGGGTATTTTCTTTCTTAAGTCAAACCTCACCTGGCTACTGATGTTTCAAGGACAGTGGCTCTTCTCCCTCTCTCTTCTTTGGGGGTGGGACAGAAATGGGCTATACAGGAATCTTTAGTTTTATGTAAATGACCTACCTTTCCTTCTTCCCCTGGGGTGTTATAAAAATTAGTGTTCTAAAAACATTTTTACAAAGTGCTCCTTTGAGATGCAAAGAAAAGTGCTATCGCGCAGCAGGTTCTCCCCAAAAGCACTGAAGTGGGAGGAGGCGGGGTGGAGAGTCCTACACACGCCTCTGGCATTTTTCAGGTATTTGGGAAGTCAAAAAATATATATATCCTTTTAAAAATTATTTTGGTTTTCACCATCAACCAGTTCACAGACGGGGCCTGTGTTTACCTTTTCCCACTTGATTGGCTGTTGAGTTAAAGAGGATGCCTCCATGCTGGTCCTGCGTGGTTGGGTGGTTAAGCATCTGCCTTCGCCTCAGGTCATGATCCCAGAGTCCTGGGATCAAGCCTCATAAGGGGCTCCCTGCTCAGCGGGAAGCCTGTTTCTCCCTTTCCCACCTCCCCTGCTTGTGCGTTCCCTCTCTTGCTGTGCCTCTGTCAAATGAATAAATAAAATCTTAAAAAAAAAAAAAGAGGGCGTCTCGATAGGCAAGGTTAGCACAACAGAGTGGTGTTTGTGGAAACTGACAAAGTGATAAACTAGGTTTGTTTTTATTATTACCGAGGATACTTTTAATGTCCTTTTGATGTGCTAATAGTCCTTCCTAAGGAAAATTATGCAAACTAACTACTAATTAAGTCAAGAGCAGCAGTCCCTACTGAACTACAATATGCAGATTTGCTGATCCGGATGGACTTGAGCCAGGCAGTGGACTTCGGCGGCGCAGGGGCTCTCAGGGGCCAGCTCTCTTGCATCTGTACCCTTCCAGAAAGGGCTAAGGGAACGTCATGTCCACTGGCCTCCCTGGGCTCTCAGAGTTGCCTCCGTTGGCGGCTCTGCACACAGTGCTCCAGCTCACCAGGGAAGATCAACTATAGACCCAAATGAATCTGGGGACTCAGGAAGGCACTATGCAATCTTCCAGACATGCTTTGAATTCCTAAATTGTCACTGGAGTTCCTGTATGGCTTACAGCTCTTAATGGAAGGGGAAGAATTATCACATTAAAACCCAAAAACCAAAAAGACAAGGTGAGGTCTTATAACCTGAATCCTGGCTGTCTGAGCATGTTTCACCTGCCGGCTACTCGTGATCCTAGGAGCTACCATCTGTAAATATGGTGTGACCATTGCTAGGACTATTACTGGGCTATTGATGTACATTCTGGCCCAGGATGGGCCTGACGACACGTGTGCAGAGGGTGGGGACACACAGAGGGCAGCCATGTTATGTCTTGGTTCCAGATGTGCTCCAGTTGCGTCCCCAGCCCCAACCAGCCCTCGCCCTCCTGGACGCTTGGTTGCACGGGCAGTGTCCATCAGCTGGCTGTGCGCTCTGCTGGGAGGGGGACTTTCAGTAGCACAGCTGCAGACAGACGTCATGATACATGTGGGGTTTTTCCCTCTCGCCCAAAGTTTATTCCCTCCCTCCCCAGAAGAATCCCCGTTTGCCAAGCTTTTAATTTTTAGGTCAGTCTTTTTCTTCTCTAAAACCTCACTGAGTGTTGCATTTCTATTTCACAATGTTCACTTCCCATGGAGACCCTCATGACTTCCAAGTCTTGAGCTGGGCACCTGTGTCAAGTTCTATACTCCTGTCTCTGCTCCATCTTCATCCAGCCACAGAAGGAGATGGGTAAAAGCTCTTCCCTCTTCCAAGAGTATGATCGTAAAAAGGCCATGGAGGCTGCCCCTCCCCCCACCCCCAGCCAGCAGCTCCCTTGTTAAGGGAATGGGAAGACCCTGAGGCCACTACTGGAGATGGATTTCTTTGGCCTAATTAAGGTGTTTCCTCTAGTTAAAATGAATCTTTCTAGGAGGGGTCACTTCAGCATAAATAAGTCACCTGGGCCTTCTAAGGAGGCTTCTGAAGAAGCAAAGGATGTCAGGAGATTAGGGTGTAAGTTCCAGAGTGGGAATGGTAGGGCCATGCAGTGGGGCCACGGTGGGGAAAAGGTCGAGGGAGGTGGATGGCACAGGCAGGAAGAATATGTTCTCAACTGATAAATCTCCTTTGACTTCTGCTGTTGCTGAGGGCTGGTCCTCCCTAGGTCCATCCTTCTGCATGAAGCAGGGCCCTGAGACTACAGGTGAAGGGCTTGCTGGCCTTGGGCCCTAATCCACTTTAAGACAACTGGCCTCAGTAAGATTCCTGGATTCTGCAAAATCATCAGCTAACCAAATGGAAAAAACAAACAAACAAACAAACAAAATCCCCCCAAAACCTGGGCTTTCTGGTTTGAGGCATTTATTTGATTTCCATTCCCTTTGTTAAACTGACTAGTTATTCAAGGAACTGACCAAGTGTGTCACTGAGCAGCCTGACTGCTTTGCAGACCGGTTCTTTCGTTCTTGTGTAACAACAGCTGCAAAAAGAAACCAGTCTCTTTTAGTGTACAAGCAAGACCTCTGGGATTATGGCCTTATACCTAAGAATGCAGATGCTGGGGTCATCAAGGCCTGGGGTTAATTTTTGGGGAGCCCCTCATTGTCAGCTGTGGAACCACTCCATGCTCTAAACTTTTCATCTGCAAATGGGGGGACAATAGTAACACTAACCTTGTAGGTATATATATATATAGATTGTATTTATTTGAGAGAGAGAGACAGCATGAGCCGGGAGAAGCAGGGAGAAGAAGGACAAACAGTGTCCATACCAAGTACGTGGGGCTCCCCCCAGGACTCAATCCTGCAAACCCCGAGATCCTGACCTGAGCCCAAATCAAGAGTTGGATGCTTAACAGACTGAGCCACCCAGGTGCCCCAGTTTGTAGAGTTAAGGAAGAATGATCCTGCACATGAAGGGCTTCCTCAATGCCCAGCAAATACTAAACATCCAATAGGTGCCTGTTGCTCTTTTTAACATTAGGGTAAGGCCAGCAGGCCTGCTGCTTACTAACTAGTATCTTGACAACCAGGAAGACTTACAGCATCTTCCCAACAAGTCTAATTTATATCCCAAGGAGTGTCCAGTGAGGAAGACACAACTGTTTGTAGAAGTGGGGGCAGAAGGAAAAAGGCCCCTTTCTCCAGTGTCCTATAAACCATCATTGCCACGTAGGAAGCAGCACCCACACTGCGTGTAGCCTTCTGGGGGAAGGAGCAAGGACTGGGAAACTGGTGAACTCTGAGCTGGATCGATTCCCAGTTCACTGCTCTCAGGAAAATGATTTGTGTCCACAGTACACGTATAGGTGTATAGCCCTGGCGCATGTACATTTATACACACACACACACACACACACACACACTCATTTCAGGTTGGAACACCACTGCATCGAATGCATTTTTTTCCCTGTCTCCCTTCTTATCTCTTACATCCTTTGCAGTCCATTCGGGCATAATTATTATTGCTTTACTGGCTCGGTTCTGCCGCTCTCTAGAGTGGAGCAGATGTCGACAGCTCTGAAAGATCCCATGCTATTACACCGCAGAACAAATGAGGATGTCAGAAAAGGCTCTTCAGTCTAACAAGAAAACAGAGGAAAGAGACAAAAAGAATAAAGCCTTTGGAGACCAGCAGACTCGCTCTGATTAGATCTTATGCTAACATGATGCCCACTCTGCGTTCTAACAGTGATTTAATATGTTTAAACGATACCGGGGAAATATGTCTTGGGGAAAAAAAGAGAAAGGAGAATTTCTTCCCTGGCAGGCATGATTAAGATGGTGTGGGCTCCCCAGGAACACACAACCGCAGCGGGAGCCTGTGGAGGGCAGGCCCAAGCATATTTGCCTACAGTTGTGGATGGGGTCTCCTTAACGCTGGGGAGCTGTCCTCCCAGCACGCAGGAGCTGGCGAGCTGCTCGGAGGGATGGCTGGCTGGTGCAGGACAGGGTGGCAGCCTCACTGCCAGGCCACTGTGTCTTCTCCTGATATGGGAGACCATACTTTAGAAACATTACATCTAGGGGGCCATGAGTCCACACATCTTCATTTTCCCCAGAACAAAGGTAGCAAATACTCTAGATTTTTGGAAGCGCAGGAAAGGGAAGGCTCTGATCAGACTGAGGGACCGCAGTCCATGTGTTTTAGAGACAGTGTATCGGGTAGTTTACTCACTGAATGCCTCCTTCAGTTCCTTGCTCTGAACCTAGTCACTCATTTCCTATCTGTACTTCTAACGATTAATGGGATAGTTCTTTCACTAGACCGCTGCAGAACAGAGAGAATTTAGGAGGGCCAACTCTGGGATAGCAGAGATGGAGGGAGAGGCTGTTAGGTACAGATAAAATCCGGCGGTGTTGGCAAGTGCTCTCTGACGATCTGGCAGTAAATGAGAAGACACACAAAGAGCACAACGAAGTAGTGTACACTTCATGTGTTTGTTTTCTTATTTGTTCTTAAATCCTTCCACAGTGGCTCCGACGCAGGGGCCTGGCAGCTTCTGTTGTGTGAATAAAGAGTAGCACATACTTAAAACATCCCCAGAGAACAAACGTTTAAAAAAATAAAGCAACTCCCCAGAGGGGAACAAGGTATTAGTGTTCATTGTTGAAATGCAGTACGTTGAAAACCCCGGGATGCTTCTCTGGGCCTAAAGATGGCTGGGCTCTCTGGTCCAGATGTTAGGACCTATCTAGAAGCACAGAAGCCCTCCGTGGGAGAACTCAGAGGTCACCTGGTCCAGGGTTTGTCCTGACAAGTGACTAGTTGGCCTGTGCTGGATGTCCCCGAATGACATTCCCCTATGAGGTGGGACCAGTCCATTGTCAGAGTGCTCAAGTTATTAGAAAGTTCATGCTTGCCTGGATCTAAATATGCCTTTGTATTTTCCCCTGCTTGGCTCTGCCCTCCAGGACCCCAGGAAGGAACAATCTAACCTGTTATACATACCAAGACAGGGATTCTAACACCTGCCGCCTTCTCCCCTGCATCCCTCCCACGGTGACCCGGCCCCAGTCCTTTCTCATTCTTATGGCTCTGATTCCAGGTCTGCTTAGAGATGTCACTTTTAGAAGATGAGCTGATCTACAAAACCTAGCACAGTTCTCTAGGGACAAACTAAAGGGCCCAAAGACAGCATGGAGCTCCTGGTTTAGCCCAAGTGGAGTCAGAGTACTGCTTTCACAGCCTGGTTCTTGTATGTGATTTTGGACGAGTTACTCAATCTCCCTGAGCTTCGGTTTCCTTATCTGTAAAATGGATTAACAGTAGCCCCTGAAAGGCCCGTGAGCCTAGATGAGGGAATCCATAGAAAGATGTTTACCAGATAGCAAACACTCTGCAAATGTGAGCCATCCTTTTGGAAGAAGAAAGGTTACTGCCTCCATTACCTTCCACCCACCATCCTGTTACAATCTAAGTTTACGGTGCACTAGTCTTTCATTCTGAGCCAATAAACAACTGAAACATCTCTATCATGTTCCCATAGGCTACCATCAAAGCACATCTGCTGCTTATTCCATCTTATTTGCTTGTTTATTTTAACCAAGTGCAGGACTTTACATTTATCCCCATTAAATATAATCTTATTAGATCTGGTCCATTGTTTCAGTCTGTCAAATCTTTTTTGCATCCCAATTCTGCCATCCAACATATTAGCTAGCTCTTCCAGCTTTGTGTCACCCACAAATTTTATCACCAGGCCATCAATGTCTTCATCCAAGTCATTAATAAAAATAGTTAACAAGGCAAGACGGAGGCCAGAAAACTGTGGTGGGAAAGATCCATTCTCCAGATCGTCATCAGTCTATTAATTAGTACTCTACATTCAATCAGGTACTCATCTACCTGACCTGGCTACCTTCAGCTCCTGCCCAGAGGTGCATCTTGTCTTCAAGGACAGGGACTTTATCTGCCAAACCTACTGCTGCAGCCCCAATGCACTCTGTTTGCACAAAAACCAAACGCCAAAAACCAGTCTAGCAACTCTCGGAAATGTGCTAAGTCTGGGAAAACACACGGACTGTCCTTGCCTCTCACCTGGAGACCATGTCCATTTCATCTGAACAAAGCTCATCTAAACTGCCTGTCCTTTTTTTTTTTTTTTTTTTTTTTTAAGGATCACAGGGGCAGGCACCTGGGTGGCTCAGTTCGTTAAGCGTCCAACTCTTGATTTTGGCTGAGGTCATGATCTCAGGGTCATGAGATTGAGTCTCACGTTGGGGTTCTGTGCTTGGTGTGGAGCCTGCTTAAGACTCTCTCTCTCCTTCTCCCCCTGTCCCTCTCCCCACTCATGTTCACGTGCATTCTCTCACTCTTTCTCTCCCTAAAAATAAAATAAAATAAAATAAAATAAATCACAATTTCCTGTGGCTGGGCTTCTAGCACCTTTCCTCAAAGCCTCAGCCCCTCTGCTTTGAGGGTCCTCCTAGAGTTTAACTTACCTGGCCAGGCCCTGGGACCCCAAGGGAGTCTTTAGAACCTTCTTTCTTGCCTAGGCTTCCATGTTTTGTCACCAACATCTGTGGAAAACTTACTCTTGAACTTGAAGTTACTTACCCGGAAAGGGAATATGGAAATAGAAGTGCTAAACAGGTCTGTTTCGTCATTTGTTCCCATACTGTGCCAATAACAATATTGATCAAGCAGTGGGCTTGTTTTTGTCCTTTGCCAAACATTAACTAAAAACTTTTCTTTGTTTGAAGAGTCTGGGTGTCTCTTAGCAGCCCTGGGAGCGGTATCAACAAAAAGCTAGATGGCTCCCTGCAAGCCAGTTTGCAATGGCAGTAGCTTACTAAGGGGTGGGGGTGGGGGGTCTCTCCCAGTACCTGGGTTCCTGACTGTACCCTGCCTCCATCTCTCAGATTCTGGTCCAAAACCTCCACTACCACTGCAAAGAAAGTGTTTAAGATCTTAGAATTCTATTAAATGTCAACACACACCATATATGTGGCCTGGGGCCAGTCTGTAAGAGAGAGGAACAATAGTAATTACCTCACATAATGGCTGTGAAGATCACATGATATAATGGCTTTAAAAGTGCCATGTACAGTGCCTGGGGCATGTGGGGTTGAATAGTGGTAGTCCACTCTTACTTGCTGGTCTCTGCCTTGCTCTTGTCCCTATTTGGTTCTACTCTTGTCACCAGTCCCTTGTCTACCCCCTCTCAGCCTATGCTAGGTCTGTCTCAAATCTTAGTTTTCTACTTGCCCTTCATAGACTACTCACCCCCTCCAACCCTATGCTGGCATTTGACAGTACCCCATTTATGCTGGAAATCCCTTGCTGACTCTACTTTTGGAAATACACACCATGTCTGTATGCAAAATCCTATCCCCTACCTGGACAGCCAAGATCCCCATTTATGACAAGTCCCAGGGAGTAAGAAGTAACAGCCCCTCAGAACTTTTTCACAAATCTCATTAAGGTCACAGTGTTTGGGGTCAAATCTTGGTTTCTTCGTTTTTTAACCATTTGACCTGGGGCAAGTCAGTGTCCGGTCTCAGTCTCCTCATCTGAAAGGCGGGTATCATAAGATAGGGTTGTTGGGAGCATCTGCCATTCAGCATCATGCCTATTATAAAGTAAATGCTCAGTAAAGGTTGGCATCATTATCAGTCTCATCAGCACCAGCTTTTCATATTTTACATTTCTTGCTAGTATCCATTTCCTTAACAGAGTCAATTTTTTTACAAATTTATTTGTTTTAAAGAGAAAGTGTGTATGTGGAGTGGGGAGGGCATTTACAGATTCTTGTAATTCTATTTGCTCTTGGTTATGTATCACTCTCTTCTTTTATGTCCACTTAATTTCTTTTTTTTTAAGTTTTATTTTTATTTATTTATTAAAAAGATTTTATTTATTTATTTGACAGACAGAGATCACAAGCAGGCAGAGAGAGGAAGGGAAGCAGGCTCCCTGCCGAGCAGAGAGCCCGAGGCGGGGCACCATCCCAGAACCCTGGGATCATGACCTGAGCCAAAGGCAGAGGCTTTAGCCCACTGAGCCACCCAGGTACCCCATGTCCACTTAATTTCTGAGCTCAACAGCAAGTTCTCTAGAAACCACATGCATCATTTTAGATTATGCCTTCCCTTCTATGAGAAAAAAGTATCTAAACTATCAACTGCAAAGTACAATGAAAATTGTAATTACTGTATTATTGTATTTTGAGATCAATTTCCACCATATTCAGATTTCTAGAATTCATACCCATCTTTCTGTCTTCCTAAGTTCTTTTAAAAACACATGGAGCCATGTGTTTACATATTATACTGTGAGTTACTTGACGATAAATCCATGTTTTGGTCATAACTCCACTCTCTCATCTTCGACATTATTAATTCTTATATTTATTGAATTTCTGTTTGGTGGCAAGCATTGCCATGTAAAAACACTAAAATGGAACTCCTGCTTTCAAGAAACTAAGTTAAGTAGGGAGAGAATTCTGTTTCAGGTTAGTGTGTAAAGGACTGCAACAAATCTTCATACCCGTAGTAACACCAAGAAAAATTTGGATAACATAAAAATCATAAAGAATATATTTTCTGGCCATATGGGAATTTACTTATAAACCAGTAACAAAAAGAGATCTCAAAAATGTTAGAATATTTTGATATTAATACTCTTCTAAAGAAAAGAATCTCAAGGAAAATTAGATAGTATTTTTAACTGAAAGATAATAAAAGCACATAAAATCTAAATTTCTGGGCTGCAACTAAGGTAATGCCAAGAGTAAAATTCATAATTTTAAGTGCTTCTACTAGAAAACAGAAAAAGGTCTAGCAGACAGCATCTTCTCTGCTGTCCTGCGCACCACCCCTTTGCAATATATTCAGTAAACTTCTAGTTCCTTTAAAAAAGAAAATAAGTAAGGTCTAAGATCAGTGATCTAAGCTTCTACCTTAAGAAGCTAATAAACAAAGTAAATAGAAGAAAGAATAATAATAAATTCCATGAAATAGAAAACAAATGATGGAGAAAATAAACAGCCTTCCCCTAAAAAAAGATTTTTTGAGATCAATAATATGGATAAATTCCTAGTTAAACCGAACAAGGAAAAAAATAATGAGAACATGCAAATGATGAATATGAAGAATGAAATGAAAGATATTCCCTCAAATCATAAAGATCTTAAAAGAATAATAAGGGGATATTATGGACAACTTTATGTCAACAATTTGACAATGTGGATGAAATGAAGAGTCCCTTGAAAAGTACAATTTTTCAAAGCAGACATAAGAAGAAATAAATGTCTTGGAATATGTTAAATTTTTTTTTTCCCCACAAAGAACACTCCTGGCCTACTGCCTTCGGCTCAGTTCATGATCCCAGGGTCCTGGGATGGAGCCCCGCATTGGGCTCTAGCCCCGCATTGGGCTCTCTGCTCGGCGGGGAGCCTGCTTCCTCTTCTATCTCTGCCTTTCTCTCTGCCTACTTGTGATCTCTGTCTGTCAAATAAATAAATAAAATCTTAAAAAAAAAAAAAAAAAGAAAGAAACAAAGGAGGTGGGGCTACCTCTTGACCCTTTCTATTCCTAATACCAAAATCTGACAAATGCACTCTAAGAAAATTACAACTGCTATTCCTCATGAACAGAGATGCAAAATTCCTCAGCAAAACATTATCCCATCAAACCCATCAATACAGAAAAGGGGTAACATATCATGGCCAAATGAGGTTTATTCACAAATAAATGCAAAGTTAGTTAAAGTGAGAAAACGATGTAACCCATCCCACTAAAAAAAATAAAGGAGAGAAATCCCACGAACATTTCAGCAGATCCAGGAAAAGAGCTTGACAAACTTCAGCAACATTTCATGATAAAACCTCTAGGCAAACTAGGAATAGAAAAGAACTTCCTGAATGTGATAAAAGACATCTATAAAAACCTATACCTAACACCCTAGTGGATGATAAAATATGGAGCCCTTTCCCTCTAAGGTCAGAAACAAGGTAGGGATATCTACTCTCACTATTATTAGACAACACTGTGTATGACTTCTTTCCATTAGAATCTAATTCCATTAGAATCTGCAAATATTTCAGAAAAGGGATTTATATCCTTAATAACTAAAGAACAGAAAAAAGAAAAGTCATGAAGACTTGGAAAGACAAAGTTTAAATAAGATAAAATTATCTTTACAAAGACATGATTTTGCATAAATTCAAAGGAATCTACTCCCAAAACTTACTGAATCTAATAATTTTGCAAGGTTTAAAAAAAATTCAGCAAAGTTTAAGGATACAAGGTCAATATAGAAAATGTAATTATATTTCTATGTATTATCAATAAACAATTGGAAAAGAAAATTAAAAGTCAAAGGCATTTACAATAGAATCAATATCATGAAATACAAATCGCTTTTTTAAAAAGATGTTTAAGACTTCTACACTTAAAACTAGAAAATATTATTGAGAGAAATTAAGACAGACTAATAAATGGGGAGGGATAGACCATACTCAAGGGATAGTATAACCAATATTGTAAAAATGGTGCTTCTCACAAAACTGATCTAGAGATTAAATGGAATTCTTGTCAAATACCCAGGAAGGTTTTTGTAGAAATTGATGAGTTGATAAAAATAAAATAGTTGGAGGATTTACACAACCTGATTTTAAGTATCACTGTAAAGCTTTATGGTATTTTTAAAAGACTATTTTGTTTTTTTATGTTTCCATGTAAATGTTAGTATTAACTTGTCAATTTCTGAGACAGTAAGTTATTGGTGTAAAGACAGACAAATAGATCAATGGGGCAGAAAAAAACCCCACAATTACTATCTAATGATCTTTGCCAGAGGTGCCGAGGCAAATCAATGGGGCAGGGACAGGCTCTTCAACAAATGGTGCTGATCTTCTCAGTAGTGAAAGAGACATATTATGGATACTTGAAACAACATAAATGAGCCTCAGAAATATTGTGTAGTAGACTGAAAGAAGCCAGATGTAGAGGAATACTTAAAAGTTAATATGAATTCCCCAAACATGCAAAACTAGTCTGTGGGGCTAGAAATCAGAATAGTGGTTGCCTCTCGATGGAGAGGGTGAGAACTAGAAAGGTGCACAAAGGAATTTTCTAGAGTAAAGGCAATGTTTCATGGCTTATTTGGGGTGTTAGTTAAATGGGTTTTTACATTTATCAAAATTCACTGAACTGTATACATTTAAGGTCTATGCACTTTTCTGTTATTATACCTCCATAACCAAATACTTTTAAAAAACCCTGGAAGCAAGAAAAGGGGGAAGGAAACACATGAAGAAAAATTACATCATGTTAAAAAAAAAATTACATCATGTTGTAAGTGTAATGCTAAAGACAAGCACAGAATTTTAGGGGAGGATATAGGAGGTGCACAAACTGCTTGATTGTGGACAAGTCTTCCAGCTGAGATCTACAAGAGAATTACACTTCTCTACCCTCCCTGGCATCCTTGTCAACATGCTCTAAGAGAATCTCACTTTCCAGTAGCTGACTGAGGTCTTAACACGAGGAAACAATTTGGGGTCTGCCCTGACTTTTGACTACTTGAACCTCGGACAGTTCATTGTGGTCTAGGGAAAGCCCAAAATGGGGGGAAGGGGAAAAGGAAGAACAATCTAGAATCCACTCAGTAACTGTCAAATACTTGTCTTTCCTCTTTTCCTTTCCTGGTGCTTACCCAACAATTCATTAGCATCCTCAGCACCCCCAGTATGAATCCCTCTAGCACCAAATCTTCCTATTGCTCCTCCTTCCCTGCCTTTTTTCATCCAATTTAACATCAAGATTCAATCTATGCAAATCTGTTGAAAAATCTGGCTATTTGCAAACAAAGAGAAAATTTATTGCCTCACATAGCATATATCAAAATAAATCCAGATGGATAGAAGGAAATTTTAAATGGAACTGAAATATGAAAATATTGAAATGAATATTTGTCAGAGTTCTGGATGGGAAAGGATTTCCTGTACAGATAACTAAGAGGGGGAGTTTGAACAAAACAGTAGATTCCTTAATGAAAATACAAAACTTAAGTGCATCAAAAAGTAATTACAATTTTTAAAAGCCTTACAGCACTCTGGCAGAAAACATTTGCGGCAAATATTTCAGAAAAAGGATTTATATCCTTAATAACTAAAGAAGGGAAGAAAGCGCTGTCATTACAATAAAAAATTAAAAAAAGTAGGAAAAGGGCAATATAAATGATTGACTTAGAAAAACAAAGGTTCACCTCAGGAGTACCCAAACAAATAAAATAACCTTGAGAAACCATTTTTAAATCAATTGAAATAACAAAGTGTTTGAAAAATGACAACACTCAAAATCTGGTAAGATCAGCACTTTTTCCCCCACTGTGGAGGGAGTATAAATTACTGCAGTCTTTCTGGAAAGCAGTTAGGCAGTCTTGTATCAAAAATCTTAAAAATGGTCTTCTCCCTTAAGAATTCCACATGTATGAATCTATCCTAAACAATCAGAAGGGCAAACACATTTTATAAACAAAGATTTTAACAAAAAAGGAAAACTACCTAAATAAGTAAGGATGTGTAATTGCCTGAATAAACTGTTGTAGAGCAAAATAATGGAATATTTCACAGGCTTTTAAAAGTCAGTTTTAAGGGATGCCTGGGTGGCTCAGTTGGTTAAGCAGCTGCCTTCGGCTCAGGTCATGATCCCAGCGTCCTGGGATCGAGTCCCACATCGGGCTCCTTGCTCCGCAGGGAGCCTGCTTCTCCCTCTGACTCTGCCTTCCACTCTGTCTGCCTGTGCTCGATCTTGCTCGCTCTCTCTCTGACAAATAAATAAATAAAATCTTTTTTTTTAAAAAAAAAGTCAGTTTTAAAGTATTTTAAAATATTTAAAAAATACTATAGGGATTACCACCACCACCACACCCCCCCACACACACACACACAGAAAAGGCAAGATTTTGCACAGCAAAGGAAACCACCAACAAAATGAAAGGGCAACCTGCTGGATGGAAGCAGACATTCTTGAATGACATATCCAATAAAGGGTTAATTTCCAAAATGTATAAAGAACTTACATAACTCAACACCCAAACAACAAATCCAATTAAAAATGGGCAGAGGAGGGGCACCTGAGTGGCTCAGTGGGTTAAGCCTCTGCTTTTGGCCCAGGTCATGAACTAAGAGTCCTGGGATCGAGTCCGGCATAGGGCTCTTTGCTCAGCAGGGAGCCTGCTTCCCCCCAACCTCTGCCTACTTGTGATCTCTGCCTGTCAAATAAATAAATAAAATCTTTTAAAAAAATGGGTAGAGGATTTAAATAGACATTTCCCAAAGAAATACAGATGGCCAACAGACACATAAAAAGACGTTCGAAGACTTTCAACATTACTGGTCATCAGGGAAATGCAAATGAAAGCCACAGTGAGATACACCTTATGCCTAGCAGAATGGCTAGAATCAACAAGGCAAGAAATAACAAGTGCTGGTTAGGATGTGGAGAAAAAGGAACTCTTGTGCATTGAAGGTAAGAATATAAATTGGTGCAGCTACTGTGGAAAACAGTATGGATTCTCCTCAAAAAATTAAGAATAGAAATACCTATGACACAGTGATTTCACTAGTGGGTATTTATACAAAGATAACTAAAACACTAAGTCAAAAAGATATGTGCACTTCAATGTTTACTGCAGCATTATTTACAATACCCAAGATTTGGAAACAACCCAAGTATCAACCAATAGATGAACAAATAAAGAAAATGTGGTATATACACACCATGGAATATTAGTCAGTCATAAAAAAGAAAGAGATCTTGCCATTTGGGACAACATGGATGGGCCTAGAGGGTATTATGCTAAATGAAAGAAGTCAGAGAAAGACAAATGTTAGCTCCTTTTACTTATACGTGGGATCTAAGAAACAAAACAAGTAAACAAAAAGCAGAAAAAGACTCAATAAATATGGAGAACAAATTGATAGTTCCCAGAGGGAAAGGGATGGGAGGCATGGGCAAAATGGGTGAAGGGAAGTGGGAGATACATGTTTCCAGCCACGGAACGAATAAATCACCAGGATGAAAGGTACAGGTTGGAGAACGTAGTCAGTGGTATTATAATAATGTTGTATGGTGACACATGGTAGCTAATTTGTGGCAAGCATAGCATAATGTATAAAATTGTCAAATCACTATGTTGTATACCTGACACTGATGCAACATTGTGTGTCTACTATACTTCAATAAAAGAATACAAAATAAATAAAAATTATAAAAATAAAAAAATGTGGAAACCTCAAAGATGCCCCAAATATGTTAATTAGAAAGGATATAAAAGTTTATACATCATGATTTCACTATGTAATAAAACAAAATGCACACATTGAAAAATACTGGAAGAAAATACACATATTTATCGAATCCTGCCTCAAGAGCATGCTAGAGTTTCAGGTTGAGGACTCTAGCCCACCTCAGAAACTGATTTTACACTGGCATGGTTATGCAGAAGGAAGTCTGGTTCTTACTATGGGCCGTCCAACAATGGAGGAAAGAGGAGCCCTTCGCTCACATATTCAAAGCACTTAGGATCACTCCAGGACAAGAAGTACTCTTCCAGATTTCCCCCCAGGGTCATAGGGTCCTAATAGCATTCCTATAGGATTCTCTCCTTTCAATATACAGTGAAAAGAGCTCTGGCTTGGAGAAGAGCCAGACTGAATTCTGCCTCTTCAGCAGGAATGTGAATTTAAACTTAGGAAGAGAAGGTGAAAGCCAGTGCTTCTCTGGACTGTGATATCAGGGCTATTTGCCCTGCTCAGTGCTTCTCTGCCTTCTTAGGAAATTAAACCCCTTCTAGAGCAAATCATCTGAAAAGGCACTGACGAGGCTGTGTCTTTCTCTGGCGGCTTTGGGAAGTAGAACCTAAAGAGGACCGTCTGTAGAGAGGTCAAGAGAACCCTAGTCTCCATGCGGCGAGCTGGAGCTCCTATTTCTCAATTGCACGGTGACCCTGGACCAGTCACTTTCTCTGGGTTTTGCTTTCTTCATTATAAAGTGGGCATGGTGGCATCTCCCCAGCCTACTTCCCGAGGCACTGTGAAATTGTTTTGTTATGCATATCCAAGGACTGATGATGTATCTACTATATGTTGGCTTATGACGATATGAGGATTTAAGTCTTTTTTTTTTTTTAAGATTTTATTTATTTGACAGACAGAGATCACAAGTAGGCAGAGAGGCAGGCAGAGAGAGCGGGAAGCAGGCTCCCTGCTGAGCCGAGAGCCCGATGCAGGGCTCCATCCCATGACTCTGGGATCATGACCTGAGCCGAAGGCAGAGGCTTTAACCCACTGAGCCACCCAGGTGCCCCAAGGATTTAAGTCTTACATGATCATGTATATCCTCTGCTGTGTGGTTTTGGGGTATAGGGCAGATCAGGTTCACAAGTGAAAGCATTTCACTGCTCATCAAAAACCAGGCTGAGTGGGGTGCACCACAGTTAACACACGGCACGATTTACCGCTGAGTACCTGGTGTGGTGTGTGGTGTGGTGCTTGCTGTAAATGGTATCTTCTTTTCCATTGCATTTTCTAGTCTATGATTGTTATTGTCTGTGAATGCAGTTGACTTCTGTATTAGAAACAATATTCTGGTAAATTGAACAAAATATCTACAACATCTCCATGAGAAATAAGGTAGACCTCAATAAATGGAGAGACAGAACATGCCTCTGGGTTGGAAGTCTCAACAACGGAGAGGTCTTTTCTCACAAAATGAGCCAAGAGATTCAAGGCAATTCTATTTAAAACTTCAACATTATTTCATAGAGATTGAAAAACTGATTTAAAAAATAATAACTTTTAAAGATTACAGGATTTGGTTTTGGAAGAATAAAGGAATCATGATTAGCCACGACGTTTCAAAGAATAAGGAAGAGAGACTTAGAGTACCAGAGACTGAGTTTTTAAGAAGCTGTATTAAGAATCTGTGTTTCTAGTGGAGACAGACTAACACAATAGAGACCTCAGAAACAGATCCTTGAGAGGGACAAATAAAACAAGACGAAATCAGAGAGGGAGAAAAACCATAAAAGACTCTTAATCATAGGAAACAAACGGAAGGTTGCTGGAGGGGAGTTGGTGGAGGATGGGGTAACAGGGTGATGGACATTAAGGAGGACCTGTGATGTAATGAGCACTGGGTATTATATAAGACTGATAAATCACTGGACTCTACCTCTGAAACTAATAATACATTATATGTTAATTAGTTGAATTTAAATTAAAAAAAAAAACAGACCATTCCATATATAGAACTATGATATTTGGAAGACCAGGCATGGAAGGTCAGCAGGGAAAAAAGACCATGTAATAAATTAACCTGAGGGGGGAAAAAAGGATTCCCACATTGTGGGGGAAAAAAGTGAAATTAGTTCTAACTTTGTACCATACACAAAAATAACTCTTATAATTCAAGGACTTAAATGGTCAAAGCAATAACTTTCTTTTCTTTTTAGGAGAAAATTTAGGGAATATATTTCTAATCTTAGGATAGGGAGAAAGTTTTAAACAGAAATTTTAACTATGAAATTAAAAACTGTAAGTTTTATTAAAATTAAGAATTTCTGCTCATCAACAGACACCTTAATGAATGTGAAACACAACTCACAAAATTCAAATGGGAAGACATATTTTCGACACATGTAACCAGCAATGGATTTTTCAGATAATTATCAGGGGCACATAAAGAGCTCCTTTAGTTCAGTCAGAAAACACCCCACCCCATCTTCCCAAAATGGCAAAGACATAAACAGGCAGTTTACAGAAAAGGAAATAACATCGAAAGTTGTTCAGCTTGCGGGAAATGCCAATCACACCCACAAGGATATTTTATATCCACTTAAGTAGCAAAAATTAAGAATTCCAACATACTAAATATGGGAGAGGCTATGAATTCAGGGGTTCTTCTTTACTTTACTGGTAGGAGTGTAAATGTGTACAAACTCTTCAGAGAGCAGTTTGGCATTATCTTAAATGTTAGCTGGGCACCTACCCCATGACCCGGAAATTTCTAGACATATATGCAAATTACTGAACACATAAAGGATGTTTATAGCAGATTCTTCAAAACCGAATCTGGAAATCTGGAAACAACCAAAATAGGCAATTATTTGAATATACTGCAATATATCTACCCATTCTCTCGGTATATTCATATAATTGAACACTATACAACAGTGGAAGCAGTAAAGTTCAGTTATGTGCAAGAGCGTGAACGCTGTGTTTGGCCAGGTCCTCTGAGGAAAGACGCCAAGGCAGGAAAGATTTTCTCAGGAGAAATGCTTGTGGGAGAAAATGGGAGGAAGGCTGGGAATGCCACAGCTTGAGATGCAAGTCTGACCCCAAGGGAAGGAGGAGGGAAGGCGGGCAGGATGGAAGGGATGTAGACTGTGCTAGGTCTACAGACGATTTGGCAAGGTCACCTAGGTGTCTTTGAGCAAGTGTCAGCTGTCAGAGGAGCCCGGGGTCTCCCAGGACGGGGGCTGCATCAGGGTCTCAGCCACACTCAGTCACCAGCTGGGAGCAACGTCCCAGGGAGCAGCGGGAGGCGTGGTCTTGGTGCAGCTCAGCAGTGTTCACAAGAGAGTGCAGAAGAGGGCCCTTGGTCAAGTACACTCGCCTTGTCATGGTCACCACGGATACCTTAGCAATAGAAGATTGAGTGAGAAATAAAACCAAGAAGACTGCACTCAAGAGAATATCCTTTAATATAAAGATATTGTATTTAACAATACAAAAATAAAAACGCCAAAACAAAACTACATGTTAAAAACAGCAGGGGAATGACATACATCGGAATCAGGATAGTGGGAGGAGCTGCAGAAGGACAGGGAACAAGAGGAGAATAGAAGCCATTGCAACTAACACCCACAGTTTTGTTCCCACATTAGTACAGGGCTATGTGCATTTTACTTCTTTAAAAAAAAATGAATCAGTTTCATATATTTGAAAACATGCATAAAAATAAACAGGGTCATGTATGGATCAAGAATGAGTTTCATGAGAAAGGAATTATCATTGATCTTAATCTGTGACTCTGAGTCCAAAAATAGTGCCTCATTTCTCTCCTATGCTCTGATATGTTTATTTCTAATTGTTAGTGACTGACTATTGATGAACGAGACATTGCTATATACCACAGAATAAATTATAGGTTAGGATCTCCCCAATATGGTCATCTGGAATTCAGATGTCTCAATTTAGGATATCTTAAATGGTGTGTTCAAAGTCCAGGCGCTCAAACAGGAGCAGAGAAAATAATAAAAAGGTAATAGTATTGCTGTACATGGGCTTTCTCCAAGGATTGGTTGGTGATCTCCTTCTCAGACAAACTTGGGCCTGGAGTTCAAAATTTTAGGAGTATAGACCTAGCCTCTGGGTCAGGTCCAAGGGAACAGGGAGATAGCAGAAGATAGAGGCCACAGGGTTATCAAGAGGCACTATGATACAAATTTAACATTAAAAAAAAAAAAAGAGGCACTATGATACAATGGTTAGATCATGAACTTTGAAGTCAAACTCCCTAGGTTTGAATCCCAACTGTATCACATTCTCCATTTATCACCTAATCTCCTTGGGCCTTGATTTCCACATTTCTCGAATGAGGATAAAAGTAATTTCTCTGTAGCATACTTATAGAAATTAAATGACTCGTTATACCTAAGTTGTTTAAAACAGAGCCTGGGAAATAATGTAAGTCAGAATGGGCTACGTTATAGTATAGTAACTGGAAACTCCCAAATACTAGTGTCTTAACAAAAAAGTTGTATTCTCCATGCATAGAAGGCCAAGTAACACAAGGCAAGCAATTCCATGGATAAGTTCTGGAATGGAATATCTCTGAGCCCTTGCACAGAGATCCATAACTCCAGGGGAGAACACTTAGGATACCATGTAACGGCTTTCTTTACTCAACACCAAGAAATGCCCATTGAGCCCCATGTGGTTTCTGCTGCTCAGGTTCTGTTCTGTGTCTCCTCATTGCAAGATCTAGGTAGATAGAGCTTCCACTACTAGAACTGTCAATTGTGGGGCACCTGAGTGGCTCAGGGCTCAGTGGGTAAAGCCTCTGCCTTCAGCTTAGGTCATGATCCCAGGGTCCTGGGATGTAGCCCTGCAACAGGTTCTCTGCTCAGCAGGGAGCCTGCTTCCCCCTCTTCTCTGCCTGCCTCTCTGCCTACTTGTGATCTCTTTAAATAAAATCTAAAAAAAAAAAAAACCCGTCAATTGCTTTGGCAAGGGAAAGAGATATGATACAATGTGCAGTGGTCTTAAGTTTCTTCTCAGATAGGCACACATTTCACTGGCTGTACCAGGTGGGCAAGGAATTGTGAGCCTACCACATTCCTGCAGGAAGGAGAAGCAGAATACTTGTGAACAATCCAACTGACTATGCCCTATCTGGTGTTATTTAAGGGTTAGTTATTATAATTCTGGAAGATTTGCAGAGCAGCCAAAATACACGAATAGGACACCCAGAAAGAGCCAGAAAGGCAATTTAGTCTATGTGCATGTCCTTCTTCTAATGGTCTACCGTGTCTCTAAGGGACCGTGTCTTTTTAATGTTCATATCACTAACACCTAGAAGCACCTGGTCAGTCTCTGATAAATAACTGAGACATTCTCTAGGGACCAACTGACCAAAGAATGAAGAGGGACTTCTAGGGAATGCTCCTAAAGTGACTTTTCCAGATTACTAGCTGAGGCCTCCACGTGGGTTTTCTAGGACCCCTCCGCTATATACTTTCTGATATCAGAGTTCTGGAAGAAAGGGTCCTGGGTAACAATGTCTGCTATGTGGGTCAATTGCTCCATGCTCTTTGCTGTCAATAAATATTAGCAAAGCCAAGTGAGAAATCTGTTATGGCATAAAAAAAAAGTGTGTCTGAAGGAGACAGAAGAATACATTTCTTAGGATCAACAAGAAAATCTGCAAGATCATCAATGGCATATACATGACACGGGGCTCCAGTCTACTTCATTGTGAGACCTGTGGCCATTCTGAGTGGAGTTACTGGACTGCTTTAAAGCCTACGAGGTTCTTCATGGACTTTGAATTCCTCACTCAGGAACCAACAGATACCATTGGTTCACATTCAGCAAACACTGCATACATGATGATGACTATTAACATGGTCCCTGTTTTCATGGAACTCTCAGACCAGTGCAGGGGAAGAGAAGAGGACTGCCATTAAACAAACACATAAGGAAGTCTATTATTAAAACTGATACATGTACTTTGAAGGAAGATGTCACCATTCTATGAAAACGTGTCATAATAGGACCTGATCTGAAGAGGGAAAGTGAAAAGGGGGAGGGGCCTGGAAGGCATTCAGAGGTGCCTTTCTGGAAATAATGTTGGAGCTGATATCTAAAGAACAACAAGGGATTGAACAAATCAAGTTTGGGGGTTAGAAGTGGTTTTAGGCAAAGAGAAATATAGTGGCAAAGGGTTTGGAGTAGAAGGGTTTAAGTTTTTAAAATTAAAAAAAAAAAAATAGTTTGGCCAGAGTATGGAGGTAGAGGGTGAGAGTGGTAGAACACAAAGCTGCCATGCTGTAAGTTATATTAAGAACCTGGTCTTTATCTCAACTGTAACAAAAAGCCTTGGACAAAAGGCTCTTTGTGTGACTCTCTGGATGGGGAGCCAGAGAAGTAGAGCTTACATGAAAAAGCAGCAGTGACCTTCAGTAACTTAACTCTGGAGTTAGGGTTCCCTGCTGTATCCTGCTAATGCGAAGGAGCAACAGCGGAGACCACGATTTGCTAGAGGGAGTTCCCCTGAACACAAATCCTTCAAGGCCACGCTTTCAAAGAGTACTGTGTTCAGATAAATTTTCAAAGTAGTTGTATACTATCCAGCACCTCTGGACAGTTATAAAACAAAGTAAACATATACAAGGTCAAGTCCTACCAGAAATATCAACATTGCTTAGCCCAATATTTCTAAAACTTATATGACCGTGGAGGCGTTGTATTTTCAAATAAATCATACTTCCAACCTGTGGGGTTAATACTCAACGAAATACTCGTTCAGGCTGGTATGGATGATCTGGTTCATACTTGATCATAAATAGCAGATTAAGAAATAGATAGCCACCCCCCCTTATCTATGAGGCATGTGTTAAAGACCCTTAGTGGGTGCCTGAAACAGTGCAGAGTACCAAACTCTGTTTGTATTATGCCTTTTCCTACACATACATATCTAGGATAAAAGCCATAATTTAGGTACATTGAGAGATTAATAATAGCTAATGAAATAGAACAATTATACTGTAATTCAAAGTATATGAATGTGATTTTCATCAATCTCTTTCAAAATATCTTTTTTTTAAAAAGATTTTATCTATTCCTTTGACAGAGACAGATCAGAAGTAGGCAGAGAGGAAGGCAGAGAGAGGAGGAAGCAGGCTCCCTGCCAAGCAGAGAGCCCGATGAGGGACTCGATCCCACGACCCTGAGATCACAACCCGAGCTAAAGGCAGAGGCCTTAACCCACTGAGCCACCCAGGCAACCCTCAAAATATCTTTTGGTACTGTACTCATCCTTCTTCCTGTGATGATGTGAGATGAAGAGAGGTGAAGGTTGTAGGCATTGTGACATAACACTAGGCTCCTATTGACCTTCTGACAATATATTAGAAGGAGGATCATCTGTTTCTACACCACAGCTGACCATGGGTAACAAACCATAGAAGGCAAAACCACAAATAAGGGATAGCTACTGTAAAAAGGAAAGCTTTTCTCAAACATGAGTTTTTAAAAACATGTATGGTAACAAGTAGCTAGCCAGAAAAACTGTAACTGTCTCCAGAACACTAAAGTGTCGAAACGCCACAGTTCAGAACCACTGGGCGGGAGGCAAAGGAGCAGCATGCTGTCTGGCCAAGTAATGGCTTAGCAACCCCCAGGAACCTATTGATGCCTCTATTGATTCCAGACTGTTCTCTGACAGGTGTGTCAGGAGATCTCAACCAAAGTGTTATGCAAAGTTCTACAAAGTGGAAAGCTTGGAGAGCATGGTCTTTGACAGTCAGCCTCATGGCAGTCTTGATCCAGGAGTTGTGGGTGCGATTGCACAAGACTGCTTAGACTAAACCCCCTTTTGTCATTACCAAGACTGAGGAAAACTAAGTCAAGATTCCTCACAGAAGAAAGGCCAAAGCTTGTAGTTTAAAGAAGAGAGAATTAAAGATCGCACTGTGGACGCAGGATGGTGGATACAGAGAGTAGAGGGAAAACCTTGCAGCTCTTGGGGTGGATGTCAACCGGAGGAAAGGAGCAGAGTGTGTCCTGGCCTGGAGGGAGGAGGAGGTGGTAACACCAGGCTTATCAAGGGTTGGGCATTGGAAAGTGAAGGCTGGAGAAGAACTTAGAGACGCCGGAGCCCCAATAGCTTGTTTTATGGATGGAGCCCTGCGTTACTACATACCTTTTTGGAGGTACACCACCAGAGAGCATTTGAGCCCAAGGTAAAGTGTCATGTGTGTGCATTTAATTCCAGGCCACTCAGCCATGTGGGAAGGGTGGTGGCAATGCTGGCAGTGTATATTAATCATTTAAATAAAAGCCAATGTTCATCTCTCTGGAGCCTCAATTGATTATAAAGATATTTTTTACTTCTTAAGAGACAAGAAGGCTAACATTTTTAGGTATACATGAATCTGGGAATGGAAGATAGGCAGTTCCAAAAATAAGACAGGATTTTTTCCTTTTTCCCCATTCATTCATAAAATTTTATATTCACTTTTTTGGCTCCAAGCAAGATCAAATAAGTACATTCAACCTCACCTCTCCTATTAACTGCAGTTAAGAACCTAGACAAAATCATACATAACTTAACTACCAGAAGGCTCTGACAGGTGGATGAGAACAGGCACAGTGGGTAAGGATCACTGGCCTCCAACAGATGAGCTGGTAGTGATTTCTGAGGTTTTTTTTTTGGGGGGGGTCCTCTTTTTGCCTGTTACATATCCTGACCCAGATATTAAAACAGCCCCAAACCTGGAACTGCCAGTGAGTCCAAGTGGGGGAAAAAAGCCCCAAGGAAAGCCAAAGAATCTGGAAAGGGAGGACCCGGCGGGACCACTCCCTTTTGACTTTACCAGTCCTTCTTCAGGCAAACAGCAGCAAACACTGGTTACCCTTCCACACACACACACACTTCCCCCTGGTAGCTGGAATGCTCTCTAAGGGGCAGAGTCTGCTGACCCTACCCATGCTATACCAGCCTAGTCCCAGCAAAGAGGCAGACTGCCTTCTTACCACCACAGCTGACCCCATGGCCAAGCTAAAGCCCCAGCTTTCCAACCAGAACACTACTAAGGGGACACCCTGGGAACCAGAGGCTGCAGGGTAGGATGAGAAATCATGAGGAAGGAGCCGGAGAAATCGCTCCTTTACCACAGCATGCAATGTCGCTGGCTCACATGTGAGCTGAGCATGTGGAAAATGGCTAGAATCTTCACCACGAAGACTCCGAAGGCAGAGCTATACGGTAGACCACTGCCCAGGTTTCAGACTGGCGGTTGAGTGGTATACAGTCAGGGCGGATCAGAAGAGCACTGTCAACGCTTTCAAATCTAAATGGACATAGGAATCACAGATCATAGAAAGCAGACCATGTTGTGCAGTCTGAACCTAACCAGGTTACCTGCCTGGTTTAAAAAAAAAAAAAAAAAGTTCAAACTTTCTTGATTTAAAAAGGACTTGGAGTTTCATGACTTAATATTCAAAATATCCAAGCTGCAGCCCCAAATCAATCCACATACAGAAGATCAGGGAGACCCAAGTCACTCTCAAGGGAAAGGCAGTCAACAAAGCCAACCCTGAGAAGACTTAAATATTAGAATTGATAGAAAAAGATCCTAAAGTAGTTATTATAAATATGCTTCAAGAAGGTATACATTTTGTATATGAATGGAAAGATAGAAGTCTCCAAAAAAAACAAAAGCTATCAAAAGGAACAAAATGGAGGTTTTAGAATTAGAAGATTCACTGGAAAGACTCAATGGCAGACTGGAAAAGAACTCTGCCTTATGACATAGACAAAGCTTAACTCAAAATGGATTACAGAACCAAATATAACATAATTTTAATTTTAAATAAATTAGCTATATTAGAATTAAATATGAAATTAACTTGAACTCATGTAAGAAAAACTGGAAGAAGCTTTTGACTTTGGGCTAGACAGAGTTCTTAGAAGCAAGGATCATCCGTACAGAAAACATGATCAAAGTTGACTTCATCAGAATAAAGAGGACTTTACTCTGCAAAGGACGTTGCTAACATCCTATGAAAAGATAGCTCATAAGCTGGAAGAAAATATATGTGATCATCTGTAAGACAAAGGGATCTGTATCCAGAATACATAAAGAACTCAAGATTCAATGAACAGAAACAAATACCTTATTTAAAAATAGACAAAACATTGATATATAGTTCACCAAAGAAGATATATAGGCAGCAAATAAGCTGCTTAAGACTAATAAGATTAATAACATGGATCAAAATTCAATGTAATTTATTAGTGATGTGCTGATTAAAGAACCATTCTAAGTGTCAGTAAGCATGCAAATCAGCAGGAACTTTTATACGCTGCTGGGGGTAATACAAGATGGTACAGTCACTCCGAAAGACCGTTTGGGAGGTTCTTATCAAGTTAAATGTGTATTCACCATATGATGAAGCAATCCCACTTCCAGGAATTTATCCTAGAGCAATGAAAACTTAGGTTCACACAAAAACCTGCACACAAATATTTCTATCAGCAGTACTCATAATCACCAAAAAACTAGAAACAACCAAATAGTTTCAGTGGGTGATGGGATGAACAAACTGTAATCCATTCTCATAACGAAACACCACTCAGTAATAAAAATGAACTATGTACCCAAATGCATTCTGTTAAGTCTCAGTATCAAAAGGTAACATATTCTAGGACTCCATTTATAGGGCATTCTGGGAAACAGTGTTGGAACAGAGAACGGATGAATGGTTTCCAGGGATTATGAGTGGGGAGAGGGTCTAAAAAGAGGCGGCAGGAGGGAACTCTTTGGGCTAGTCCACTCGTTCTATACCCTGGCTGTAAAGCTGGTAATAAGAATCTGTGCCTGTGTAAAAATTTACACACTGTGCACCAAAATGTGAACTCTACTCTGTGATTTTTAAAACTAAAGAAAACTTCATGGAGTGCCTATGGTACACAATAATCTTTACCAAGAAAAGGATGATTTGATCTTTTGAAAGGGAATTTAAGCTGCATAATGCAAAAATGTAACTTTGGAGATTTCTGGGCATCTGATTTTCATCCCCAAATTGCCTTCAATGTTCATCAATTTAAACTGTTCTAGGATTTTTCTGAGTCTACTGGCCTACTGTGGACTTGTGATATTAAAGAAGAATCATAAGTAGGTCTTAGGACTTAGAGAAGTGGTGTTTGATTGGAAAACTTAAGAATTTCTTTCACTCGTGGTTGGTGCTGACAAGTAACTCGAAACCATGGAGCAGATGCTATACCAGGAACAGCTGGGGTCCAAGCACCATCTCGCCCAGAGCAATAGAGGCAGAGTTTCAGCTAATCCTGTGGCTGCTTAACCCTCCCTGCACGTGGTTCCAGCTGGCCTTTTATTTGGGGTGCGAATGGGAATTTACATTCAAATATGTTCTGTAAATATAAAAAAAGTTCTACATGTCTGAGATGACCCAAAGGGGAAACATGGGTGGTGCTGACCGGCTATAATGGACTACACAACGGATGTAAAAACCTGAGTAATAACTTCATTATTGAATGTCATGCTCTGATACACATTTCTGTCTCTTAAAGGTGCCCAGACTCCAGGACAGAACCCTTTGAAGCAACGGAGTTTACTACACGGAAATCCAGGGGGTTCTACATTATAAACAGAGCAAGTCTGGCTTTCACTTAAAGTGAGACCAACTTACTAAGGAAAATTAGCTTGGAAGGTACAGGTGTGCTCCCCAAACAACGTGCGAACAGCCCCTCCCTCCCACAATTAGACGAAGCAAAATCCCAGCTGACCAAGGAGATGAACACTGCTGTGATTATTTTCATTTCAAAAAGGATCCACTTAAAATATTTACTCTGGTAGATCCTTCAAGTGTGGACCACCTCTGGGGCATTTGGGTTTTTCATCAATCATTAAGCACCGGGCTGAGGGCTGGCAGCGGTGGGGAGTTCCGATCCAAGTCCTTCCCAACTGAAGATCAACAGAACCGAAGGTGCACGGTCTCTAGAGTGACGCTGTGAGTCAGTGGGAAGGGCGGGGTTCCTCCTAGAGTGGGTGGCAGGGTGCCACAAAAAACCGGAAACGTCCTGTCACCTCTGCCCATCTGTCCTCTCTCCACTCAAAGGGCCCATGACTGGAGGTGACAGGTCTTGGTGAAGCTCAACGCATTCTGCCTCTGGGCCTCACTTGCTCATTATAGAAGGCTGCAATTTCATTTCAGATCAGCAGTGTAAAACCTGTTGTCATATTTTATGTGATGATGTTAACTCTGCTATGAAATTATACCCTGAGAATACCCCAGAGCCGGCTCAGTACATATAAATAGCCATTTATCAGATGCAACCCATAATCTTCCCGCTGCTGTGACCCATTCTGTAATTTTCCCTCAGCTGACAAGCTACAAATGAAGAGTGTACTTAGATTTCAGTTATGAGGTTTAAAATATGGATGTGGATATAAAAAGCTAAGCCCTTCAAGAAGAAACCAGGGAATTTTCCCATTAAATTCTGAGGGCCTTCATCCATCTGCTTTATAATCATACAAGAATCCCATGATCCCTTCGCTGACCTACGACACAATCTCTCTCCCACTGATTCTGTCACCTCTCCCCCACAACTGGCTCACTACCCACACCCGTCGTGCCCATTCCCTCACACCCACCGGCGTGCGCGCTTTCTTCATACATGCTCCCAGATCGTCTCTGTAAGCTGAGAACCTCAGAGTCTTTGTGGACATATTGATTTAAGTTTTAACCACAGAGTGGGTTTTTTTCCACAAAATCAGCACTCATGTAGTATCAGTAGGTGCCAAGCACAACATACGAGATACCTCACACATTTGCCCTCATTTTATACATAAAGAAACAGAGGTTCAGAACAAACTATGCCTAAGGTGACACTGGACCCAGAGTTAACACCGGACCCAGAATCCGAACCCAAGTAGCAGACCCTGTAGTCATAGAAATGTTCTCTTACAGTCCTGAAGGCCCGAAGTCTGAAATCAAGATGTCAGCAGGTCACACTCCTTCCCGGCTTTCTAGGGAAAAGCACAGTCCTTGTCTTTTCAGCTCTTGGTGGCTGTCTATGTTCCTTGACTTCTGACTCCTTGTCTCTGCTCTGTCTTTACCTTCCCTCTGTGTGTCTCCCAAAACTCCCTCTGCCTCGCTCTTACAAGGTTACACATGATTGCACTTCAGGCCATGTGGCCAGACCAGGATAAGCTCCTTAACTTAATCAAGAGCCATAACTTAAGCAATCTTTTGCCATTTCGAGTGACATTCACAGGTTCCAGGAATTTTATGTGGGTATGTTGGGGTAGGGGTGTGGACGAATTCTTTGCTGAACACAGACTCCAAAGCTGTCAAAGTCTCCATTCTGTGGTCCCTATCACTAATGCATGAGAAATCCTTGAGCTGGAGGTAAGGATTGTGTCACCTACAAGTCCAATTATCTCCTTGGCCAGATCCAGTTACCTGAAATTTCCAGGGACCTGAAATTCACAAACTCCTTTGGATGCCAACATTAAGACATCATGAACAGGACAAGGTATCTGGGAAGCCTAAGTGAGGAAGCATTGCTAGTCACGATCACCTTAATGGAGATCAGTTTATCAGATTAACCCTAGTCACTCATGGCCTTGCAGAAATGAGACACCAGTCAGGTCAGATAAGAGACACCAGTTAGGTCAGATATGAGACACCGGTCAGTTCAAATCTGATGACCTAGTCTGACGGATACCTGATGGATACTAACACTTTCTTCAGGTACATTATGTTGACAGGAACAATGGCCTTTGAGACTTTTTAAAATTTTTTATTTTTGAGGCCTTCTCTGTTGGACACCAGAAAACATCCAGATAAAAAAGTTGCAGGATTTAATGAATTGTGTGTAAGTTTTATCTATGGAACAACTTTCATATGCTTGGTTACTCACAGAAGTTAGCTATCTGGCTGCCTCCTTTTAGGTTTAAATTGTTTGTCAAATTGGCATTTCTTGATCCATTTGTTTGTTATTCCTATGTCCCCACACTGGGAACTTTCCAAAATATTCTGTTTTACCTCCTGAAAAAGACCTTTTTGTAACCTTTTTAAAAATGCTTTTTTTTTTTCCCAAAGAATTTTAGGTCGACATTAAAGAACACCTTTGAAAGGATAAAAAAACACGGCCCATAATCCTACCAACCTAGCAAACAAGACTTTTCATGAGGAGAACGTTCTAACCTTATTGAACATTGCTGGGCTCCTCTAGGAACAGCTTGAGACTGTATGTAAAAGAGAAACAGGAAAATATTTGCTTTTCAGTTGTGAGGCATAGAATTATTTCGAGAACTGATTAAAGCACTTAGGTACCCTGGCAACAGTCTTATGAATAAATAGGTCTTCATCACACCCTGGCACCAGAAAATGCTAACAGATGTGATCAAATAAGTGGCCAATCACCTGGTAAAATCCCCAGTACTATAAATTTTCATTGTGATTCATTGGAACTTTGTACTAGAACTGCACCATAGAAATCAGATGGAGTCCCTGGGAAAGTTTGGATCTTCCAGGGCAAAATGCTCTGTTGGTGTCTCGCCAACACCCACGTCACCCCTGTGAGCCCAAGGAATGTACTCTTACCTTTAGGATTATGAGGAAAGTGCACCTGCGTGGCTCAATCGGTTAAGTGGCTGCCTTTGGCTCAGGTCATGATCAGGTTTCTAGGTTGGAGTCCCGCATTGGGCTCCTTGCTCAGCAGGACGTCTCCCTCTCCCTAGGCTGCTCCCCATGCTTGTGCTCTCTCTGTCAAACAAATAAATAAAATCTTAAAAAAAAAAAAAAGGATTATCAGAAAATAAAAGAGAAACATTTTTCCCCCTTGAGAGAGAACTAACATGAGGCTCTCTGGGGAGCCTTGAGGGGGCACCGAGGGACAACTCTGGACTGGTGGCACTGGGTTTTCTAAGACTGCTTCCATGTAGTGCAGAGTGGCCTTCTTTTCCTTCTTGTCCGGAAGAATGAGTACACATTATTAGCTGTTTTGCTAAAATCACAATAAAATGGGAAGAATAGAGGCACTGGTGTTAGCCTGCCTTTTGTGAGCTCGAGCTCTGTCACAAATTAGCTGTGTGACCTCTGGAAAATTAGTTGACCCCTGTGCCTTTGTTTCTTCATCTGGAGAATGGGGATAATGGTAGCACTTGCAGCATAGGATTTTGTGAGGCCTGAATGAGTGACGAGTTTGGAGCCTGGCCCTTAGTCTGTGCTCAGCAAACATCAGTGGTGGTTAGTCTAACCTTTCCTTGGAAAATCAGGTTGAGTCCAGGGATTTTTACCCCTTTATTCCACCCAGACTCACAAACTGTCTGCTAACTAAGCCAGCCTGGAATTTTGCCAGGGATCAGCCTTAAGCCCACTGGGTTTTGGTTTCTGAAAAATGGACCCCACTTTTAGGAGTGAGCACATTCGTCCTTCTTAAGCCTCAGGTTTTGTGTAAGGGCCCCACAGGTGCACCTGCATCTCTTTGATTCAGCCTGAAGATTTGAGTCCATTTGAAGGAAGTAAGGTAGGGGTGCCTGGGTGGCTCAGTAAGTTAAATGTCTGCCTTCTGCTGACGTCATGATCTCAGAGTCCTGGGATCGAGACCCTGCATGAAGCCCTGCGTTGAGCCCCACTTGGAGCCTGCATTGAGCAACCAGCCCTACACTGCGCGGGGCTCCGCACTCAGTGGGGAGTCTGCTTCTCCCTTGCTCTCTGTCTCTCTCCCTGCTTGTGCTCTCTCTCAAATAAATAAATAAAATCTTAAAAAAAAAGAAGTAAGGTAGACTCTTCCTTTTTATTCAACCCGTTAAGTGTTTAAATCCTATCCTAGCCAGTACCACGCTATCCATTATCATTTGAAGATCATTTTCCTTGAGAGAAAAGATTAAAGAAACATATGAAATGAATGGTTCTGCCTTCTTTGTGCTGTTGTGAACACCAAAACAGCCCATTCTTCATGTTTACCTCTGGCTGGGTCATCTTCATTCTTTTAGAGACCTAAACTTACCATGGAGGCCCCTCTGCGGCCATGCTGACCTGTTCCCTTGGGTGCCGCTCGCCCATCCTGTTCATAATAATGTAGGACCGAGAATTAGAATGAAACCCTCCTTTCCTGTTTTGAATTCAGCCTATGGGATTACAGCTGTTTTTAAGTCAAACTTTTTGAATTCTGTTTTCTTAAAATCCAGGGTATATGTCAGAACTTCAACAAACATTTTCTTTCTGCACTACCATGTCAAGTCCCCTGGTTGTGAGACTGCTGTCAATTCTACTTCTTTCCTTCCAGTCTGGCAGTTTGGGTCAGGAAGCAGCAGAGAGTAACTGTTTCTTTCATTGCATCTTCCACCTTCTGAGGGATTCGCTTCCAAGGGAAACAAGAATTATTAGATGTTGTAGTTCGGGTTTTTGTTTTGTTTTGTTTTGTTTTGGAGGAAGACAGAATGAGACTTTAAATATTTTGAGCAAACTTTTCACTGGATTATAGCATAGGAACAGAAAACACCTTCAATCCTAAGTGCAGAGCTCAATAAATTTTCACAAATTGAACACACCCCGATAGTCACCTAGCATGAAACCTATCAGCTCTGCTGAAACTTCCCTCTTGCTCATAAATTAGTTTTAATGGAGTTATAATCTGTGCTGGAAGAGGGTAATTACCCTAACGGGAGCTAACACTTGTCGAGAACGTGAACTATGTGTCAAACACTGTGCTAAACAGTTTATATGCCTCGCCTCTTTTCATCCTCAACAGCAGCTCTACAAGATGGGTCTTACGATTTCCCCCATCTTAAACGAAACCAAGGCTTGGAGAGGCAAGATCACTAGCCAGAGCTGGGGTTCAGATTCAGGTCTAGCTAATTCTAGAGACTGCATTTTTGCCCCTGCAGGAGCTACTCCATTTCCAGTTCTACCCAGCCAGCCAGGCACTATGGACATTGGGGCCAGATAATTTGGTCACAGAAGGTGTTCTGGACATTACAGCATGTTTATAAGCATCCCTGGCCTCAATCCACAAGATGCCAGAAGCACAATTCCCTCTGCTTCAGTGATAATCAAAAATGTCCCCACACATTGCCAGCTGTTCTCTGGAGAGGACAAGTGCCCCCAGCTGAGAACCATTGCTGTAGACGACCCCATTCTTCCATGCGTCCCTTCTCTCTCCTCACCGATTTGCAATCTACCATGAGTCTCTCTGAAATACATTCATGTCAATCCAGGTGTGCGCCTTCCTGGTAAGTAGTGTGATTCTAAACCCGTGGGACCCGTCAGTTTCCTTGGAACTACTCATTCACTGCCTGAGTTGCATTTAAGAATCTGAATTGAGGACTGCTTCATTTTATTACGCAAACACATTCTTTGCCCCCACAGTCTTCTGAAGCCCCAAATACCACTGCTCCAGTTACAACTGTCATGGCAGGCTGTGTCTCTTCCCTTTGACCTTTTGGTAGAAACTCAGTGAGCACTTCTTCTTATACACTCCCCTTTCCAACTTCACACCCATCAGTCTCCATATATCTAACTATCTGTCAGAGTCACGGAAGGAGAAGCTGGCATACCCAAAAAGGGCAAAGTGAGAAGCAGTTAGTAGATGTTACTTATGAAGGAGAGAGCAAAATTTGGGGAAACTGAGGCAACATACTGCAGCACCCTCGGTGTGGTAACCGTAGAGAGGCAATTCCACTTCTAGGACTGAAGAGGCAAGAGGAAGACATGGTAATTTGAACCTGGGGACAGTCCCTCTATGGTGGCTCTCATTGGCTCCAGCCCAACAAGGGCATGGGGGCCCAGTGATGCAGACTGCAAGTCAGACTCCCAGGCACAGAGCAGCAGGGAGAGGACAGCGAGTGGATCTGTACGGGCAGGTGGAAGAGGTACAGCCCAGTATCTTTACAGGTTGATCTGAGTACACCTCTCTGAGCCCCTTCCCTAGATTTCCTTTTGAAGTCCTCTTTATCAGACACAGGGCTTCTTGCCAAACGTGTAATCCTGGTTTTGAAAGATGCCTTCTCCTTCTTGCCAGGAGCTCATCATTCTGGCATCACCAGCCGTGGTTTAGAAAACCAAATCCTGGGTTTTGATCCCACCTATTTCGCCAGCTGTTCATTTCTCCTCTCCTCCCTTCTCTGCCAGAAGGACAAACTTCGAGTGGAATAAGAAAGGAGAAAGCCTGATTCACCTTGTGAGATCAGGGTGGGTTTCTCTATCAGCTTCAGGAAGCAGTAATTCACCTTCTAGTCGTTTCTTTGCCTGATGTCCAGATCAGGATTTCTCAGACCTGTCAGTGTCTGGGTGTTCTCTCGATGAATCTCGAGGACACATTATGCTGCTTTCCCCTTGGATCTGGATGCATCCTGAGCAGGACGGTCTTCAGGGCTGGGGGAAAGAGAGCTCCAAGGGGGAAAGTTCCGGTTTTTTTCTCTTTTTCCTCCAAACCATACACCTGCTAGAATACCCTTCTGCCCTCTTAGAAATTTCCCAATTTTACTGTCTGCTGGGTTATTTCCGCCACCCAGTCAAGGAGCCCTTTGTTCTCACCACTTAGGCTTTCTTCAAGCCCTTCTACCTTCCACAGGGAGATCAGTGGCATTTAGAGCACATCTGAGAGGGGGAGACAGAGAGGGGCAGAGACAGACAGACAGACAGACTCCAGAATACCCCCTTTCATGTTCCTACCACCTGACAGTCGAGTTGAAAAAAGAACCTTCTGTAGTTCTTTCTATAAATTTCTTTTCCTATTTGCTCTTGAGTTCCTGGTCTCTCAGGGATTCTTGGTAGCAGTGCCACTGAGCTGACAGGGTGGTTTTCCTCCCCCCTCACCTAGACTCTGATAATCTATAAGGTATTGGCAATTAGCAGTCAATTGCACTAGCTATGAATCAAGTCCAGTTCCTTGCCATGAACACTGAGGCAGCAGTGCAGTTCTTCACCCACACAGACCACGATGGCAATGACTCACGCATACCTCCCCACCTCTTGCCATGCTGGCTGTTTTGCTTCTGGGCTCCGCAGTGTAACCACAGACTGTATCATCCTGTGTTAAGGCTCTCCCCCTCAGTCTAATGGTAAGCTTAGCGAGAGCTTTTTCTTTTTCTTTTTTTAAGATTTTACTTATTTGAGAGAGAGAAAACGCATATGCTTATGAGTCGGGGGTGGGTAGGGGAATACGAGGGAGAAGCAGACCCCCCACTGAGCAGGGAGTCTGACCCGGCGTTGATCCCAGGACCCTGGGACCATCACCAGAGCTGAAGGCAGATGCTTAATGGACTGAGCCACCCAGGAGTCCTTGGATTTTTATTTTTAATTAAGGTAGCCTAGCAGTTTAAAACAGTGCTTACAATAGTTAGACTTAAAAACAACTACATACACAAACACAAATAAAATTGATGAATTATGACAATCGTTAACATGTGACTTAAAAAAAAGTTCAAAGTGCTTTCAACATTTTCTTAACGTTGATAGCATTATTAATGTTGATAGCCTTACATATGTAAGGCAAGTATTAGTTTTCATATTACAGTTGAGACAACTCAGACAGACATTTGATTTATTCTTAACTTTTGACTTCATCAGTCCTATGTTTATTATCAGGTTAGGTTAACATCTTTAAATTCTGTCAATATCAACGTTAATGTCCTGATTTGGACAACTATACTATGGTTATGTCCTTGTTCTTAGGAAATGCACACTGAAGTGTTTAGGAATAAAGGAACACAATCTGCTCCTCAACCTCAAATGGCTAAAAAAGGAAAGATTAGGTGCGCTTGGGTGGATCAGTTGATTAAGTGTCCAACTCCTGATTTTGGCTCAGGTAATGATCTCAGCCCTTTGTCAGGCTCTGCACTCTGTGCAGAGTCAGCTTGAAGATTCTCTCTCTCCCTCTGTTCCTCCCCCTGCTTGTGCTCTCTCTCTTTAAAATAAATAAATCTTTAAAAAGGGAAGGAATATGTGAATGCATGTATCTATATTTATATACATGTACCCATCTAGATCTGGATCCATCTATTAGTCTACCTATTTATATCCATCTAGAGAGTGCTAACAAAGTGTCATTGGTTACTTTTAGAAGTAGATAAGACCCTACTCTACTATTAACCCTAACTGAAAACTGGGAGATGAAAAGAAATAATTTAAAAATTCTACTAGACATGTATTAATGGTGAAAATGTCATTTGCTGAATACTTTCTTTAGAAGATGCACTCGCTGGAGGTGCCTAGGTGGCTCAGTGGGTTAGGCCTCTGCCTTCGGCTCAGGTCATGATCTTGGGGTCCTGGGATCCAACACTGCATCACATTGGGCTGTCTGCTCAGTGGGGAGCCTGCTTCCTTCTCTCTCTGCCTACTTGTGATCTCTGTCTGTCAAACAAATAACTAAATACAAATCTTAAAAAAAAAAAAGAAGGTGCACTCCCCAAATATTTGATCACGTATCACAACCAGTAAAAAAAATTGCTGGATATACTCCCCCAGCGAATGTTTGTTGGTTTATTTATAAATTACATATAGTACTAATGTACTGATAGGGAATGCATGAAGAATAAATATTTTTTTAAAATATGGTTTTTATAAATTATATGAAAATCCCTTTTAATATCACTAAGATGAATATTAACAAATGATACACAGAGCCATGTTACTGAATATGCTTAATTTTTAAAAAATCTTGGCTGAATTCTGTGTCTCAACAATTCTGTGTCTCCAACCTTAGTCAATCCTGATTTTTGGTTTTCAAGACTGCCATAGTGGAAAATATAGCTCACAACACATGCAGCTCCCGAAGAAAGAGGTGTGTCATCACCAGCACACGGTGGTTTCCATTCAGATGTTGCTATAGTGAAGCTCCATTTTTTTCCTACTGTAAAGCACTTCTTACAAATTACTCAGAAGGCATTGCATTTCAACATTTACAACATCATCGGAAAGCCCTGTTTTGGCAAAATTCTAATTTTAATTAGTTTCTAAGTTGTTTTTAAGGGTGCGGGTATGAGTTGACTCGATTAAGGGACACACCTTTTTCCCTGGCGAAATTTCCATTCTTCGAAGTGATTTCTCAAAAGCACCGATTTCTTTGGAAAGTGTTACTTGTTCACTTCATGTTACTTTGAAGGAGCAGATTAAGTATGTTTGTTTTTTGGAAGGTATATACTTGGTTAAAAACTACTTTCTTCATTTGTTGCCATAGAAAGGTCAGTATATCTGGAACACTTCCTTTTTGTCAAAAGAAAAATGCTGAATTACATTTCTAAGTCCACAGTGCTTCGGAGTAATTTGTCATAAGTTCACTAGCAAATTTCCACGAGGTAGAACAGATTTTCACAGTCAATCTTCATCTCATTAGGAACATACCCTAAAGATTCCACAATGGTTGAAAGGTCTTGCTTCAGTGAAATTGGCCATGTCCTATTATTAATAGTGAGACCCTGTTAATGCTTAGGCTACAATGCATCGCGTTTCACTGAAAGCAAAATAACAGTGGAGATTTCTGGTGCTAGCCCCCCTGTAGCAGGCTGCACACGCCACTGTTGACCCCAAGACACTGAGGCAGTGAGATCAGTATTGTCACTCTGTGTGCTAAAGAACAGTAACATTTACTTCAGTTTAGCTAAAACTTAAACACAGCCCTCATCTTTTCTTCCTGTAACCCAAAGGGTTAACTTCCACTTCCTTTGAGGTATACACACTCCTCTTTAGGGACCGCTGACTCTAAGAATATATTCCGTGCATCTGCTCTTCCGTTCATTACTGTCCCCAACCATAGGGCAGTGTCATTTTCCCCACAGTGTAGGTTTCCCATCATGAAGTTTGAACTGCAAACGGCTGTCCATTCTCTGATGCCTTCTGTGTACTTCAGTACTTTTCCTCTCTGGACCTTAAAACAGACAAATCCACCCAGAGACGTCTGAGACGAAAACACCGTTTTATTTTCAAAAATTGACATTACTTAAGATATAGGCATAAGTCGTGTTCATTATTTAAGATACTGACACGACCTAAATGCCCACACATAGGCGAGCGAGTGAATAAAGTGCAGGATCTCACACAATGGAATACTGTGCCATTAGGCAAAGGAATGTGGATCATCTCTCGGGAATGGAGTGGGGTGATTTCCAGGACATATTGTTAGAGCGAAAGGGAGAGAGGCAGAGAGAAGACGCCATTGTTCTGTGGCTGGGCTAGCGCCCTGGCTTCTGCTGAACTGACTAGAAGGCCCTGGAGAGCAGAAATCATCATCAGAGCTGGGGCCAGAGAGCC
Source organism: Mustela erminea (assembly GCF_009829155.1). Taxonomy (NCBI): domain Eukaryota; kingdom Metazoa; phylum Chordata; class Mammalia; order Carnivora; family Mustelidae; genus Mustela; species Mustela erminea. Next base: position 10,556,745 of record NC_045623.1, read on the forward strand.
TGTCTCTGCCTGTCTGAGTTCCTTGGCCCTCCCTGTACTCTCTGTTGGCGGTCAAAGTGCAGGGACTGCAGCTCCCACGCCTGTGATTGTGTCCTCACCAAGACCCACACATGCTCCACTCTGCTGTCTTGTCTCTGATGAAAAGTCTGTAGCTCTGACTACTGTAGTGCTCCCCAGCATGAAGGCTCAGCCCAGTGGACCTTCTCCATGTACCTCTTTCCATGTTTCCTGCAATTTGTTCTTCTCTAAAACCAAATGGAGGTTATCATTAGTGTAGTACACCTTACTTAATATGTATGATCTTAGGTAGGTTTCTGGTTTTTTATCACCTGGCTGTCATAATTGAATTAATCCATTTGGTGAAAGACAAGGCTTCCTGAAGTCATGATTTACAAGTCTGCTTATTCAACAAGAAAGTGTGTTGCCTATGTACAAAACATGAGGCCTGGGGCACCTGGGTGGCACAGTGGGTTAAGCCATCAACTACCACTTGTATCTGATGACCTCAAAATCTGGGTCTCTAATCTTGACCACTCTCTTAGTTTTAGACCCACCCATTCATCTTGGTTCCAAGGGTGCACAAGCAATTCAAACAATAGAGCAAAACCCCAATTCACTACCTTCTGCCCTCAATTCTCCTCCTCTAAATGGTGTCCCAGATTGGAAGAGTGATATCACCTCGTATCCACTTGTCGAGGCAACCGGAAGGGGCATTTTACACATACCCCCAGTCATGGAAATTGTCCTTTAAATTGTAGTACATATTTACTTGTCTGTCCTTTTGCTAAATTGTAGGCTTCTCGGAGGCAAGGAATTAATTTATCTTTGTATCCTCAGCAGCTGGCACTCTGTCCAGCACAAAGTGGATGCTCATTTATTGAACTGATGGATGAATAATTGATTAACCAGAATACCTATAATTCCCCAGCACTGTTGGATAACAATGGCTACAAGACCTCCTTATTTTTATTTCTCACCTTCACAAAGCGAGGCAGACACTTGCCAAGCTGGACCATGACGCCATCTGGCCAGATCCAAGCACACCTCTAATAAGCTCTTGGGGAGGTACATTTTCAAAGCAGTCATTGAAGCTAATCTTTCAAATAGCCAAGGAATGTGGTCTGTCATGAAAGTGGTCTATTCTCCAACCCAGGAAAATTCTCTTATTCCTGGAGGCCTGAGTAATATGCATTAAGTTAATGTGTGGTAGTCCCACGTTAGAAGACTGAGTGGTAAGCTAGTACTGTCTGTAAGTAGTAGTGCTGTTTAGTCACTGGTCTAAGCCTTTTTAAGCTGGTATTTATTGAATGTTTCGTATGTGCCTGAAGCACTAGGCTATGTGGTTTACAGGTATTATATCATTTAATCCTTACAAAGTTCTTATGAAGTCTTGTTATTACCCCCCATTTTACAGTCAAGGAAACTAAGATGTAGAAGGCCCAAAAAATTCTCCCAGGGTCACACATCACTTTAAAGGAATAAAGGGGTACTTGTGTGGCACAGTGGGTTAAGCCTCTGCCTTCAGCCCAGGTCATGATCTCAGGGTCCTGGGATCAAGGTCCTGGGATCATCAGGCTCTCTGCTCAGCGGGGAGCCTGCTTCCCCTTCCCCTTCCGTCTGCCTCTCTACCTACTTGTGATCTCTCTCTGTCAGATAAATAAATAAAATCTTTTTTTAAAAAATGAGACCTATAGCAGGTGTTGGGGTAACAATGGTGGGGGGGACAAACAGTGACTGCAATATAAGTTCTATCCTCAAGAAACTCATAATCAAGCTAACTGTCCCTGAGGGTTTCACGACCCAGGGAGTATACAAGATCTACTAAAGTCTAGGGTGAAAATACTAGAATTTTTTATGTCTAATTTCTACTCTAATATTCTAGCAAATATTTTATCAAAATAAAGAAATCAAACCTTACAGATCTATAACATGTGGATCGATCCTGGTTCCTTTAGCTGGTATTATGTCATATAGTTGTAGGTCATGTATGGTATAAAAGGATCCTCGGGGCAGAGTGGGAATTCTCCAGCTTGCAGGGGTCCACGGTGGAGACCTCTGCCGTTTAATCACTTCCAATGTACTGTGATGTACTGCACTTTGAATGTGCTTGCTTAAGAGGGTTTGCAATTATATTATCTAGCTTTAAGAACATTAACCCTCACAAAGAGACAAATGGCTTAAAAATAATCCATTTAAAGATACTATATATTAAACATAATAATAATAATGCAGGCACCAGCAAACAACAGGAAAATGGCAGTGGGCACTCTCCCGTTGCAGACATGAATGCCTCATCAGCTACATTTTAATAAATAACTAGGTTAATCTAGGCAAATCCATCAAGAACTTACCTGAAACTTTAAAATGATCAAGAGTGTTGACTAATTAACAGTGAAATTCAACCCAAGTGTATTATCATTCACCTTAAGACAGCTGACGAGAGTTCCACGCAATCATGATAACCAAAAGTTTCTAAAATTATGTGTGGAGTTTCATTTCTCCTTAGGATGTGGAAAGCTGCAAACACACCAGCCCCATCCTAACAAAGAGAAAAATCCAGACAAAAAACAAAATGGGAAATTTCAGTGAACCTCTCAGAGAGCTGGGATCACAAAACAATGGAGCAACCTGAGTTCCAAAGACAGACAATCTTTCTGATGAGAGGTGGAAGACAAAGTCTGTCACCTATGGGAGCGTACACGAGAAAAAGCTGCAGGCCAGGAAACATGTGAGGAAGAATAGCTACAAGTTTAAGGAATTGCTGAAGACCACGTGGGGACAGAAGAGTGAGGGCCCCACCAAGGGCCATTCATACTTTTCACAAGCGCTTATCCTTAAAGTTAACCTTAAGTTATACTTAAACCTTTACGGAATGCTCATGAAAGAGAGTGGGGTTGTAACAGGCATATACGAGATAATTGGCAGGCATGGGGTTGGGGCAGAAAACACCAGGCATTTCCTTAGATTCTTCTCATGTGCGAAACAAAACCTTCAGGCTTGGGGGACTGGCAGCAAAGACTGTTGCCCAAAACACGGAGGAAACTGAGGTATAAAAAAGACTACCCTGGAGGAGAAGCACAAAACCATGTTGGGCCCATGATCGTCAACTAATATCAAGCAGAGGTTTCCTACTACTGGGGGAGGGGAAGAAAAGTCGCACTCCAGATCAATCACAAATACAAGGCAAAATTTGACTGCTGTAAGGAGGAGGGGCAGGAATGCAGGGAGGGGCCCACACCTGAGGCTGAAGTACATAGGTCCTTCCCTAAGACGACCAGGGTGGAATCGAGAAATCCTCACACTCCCAACACAAGCCTGGCACAAAGTAATGAGCACCAGCAGTTCATCTAAATCTGGGGATGGGGCATGCACGTGGTGAGGGACCTACGCTGAAAGCCAATGGTGGAGTGTTAACCCTGGGAAAAGCTTCCATCATGAGAGCTCTCATGATGGCATAAGTAGCCCATCACTAGAAGAACTTGAAATCTGGGGTGTACTGTTGCTCAGCATAGCAACAACAAAACCCAAAAAGCCAGTTCCATTGCTAACTAACTTGACTCTCATGACAGTTCTCCATGCGAACAGCCTAACAAAAGAAGAGTCATGGTCATCTCCTAGCATTGATAATATTTACCTTGGTCTCTACTGTTCTGCATGAAATATCTGGTATTTGCTCAAAAACTACATTTTACACACACATGCACACACAAGAAACCCACTGTCAAGACACAATGCAGGCAACAGGAACAAACTCGAGTAATACTTGGATAATGGAATGAGCAGGCAGTGACTTTATGATAACTATAATTAATATGTAAAAGGATATAGTAGGAAAGGTAAACAACATGTATAAACAGATGGGGGAGTTTCAGAAGAGAAGGGGAAATACTAAGAGATGATAAAACCAACATCAGAGATGCAGAGCGCCTTCAATATGTCCATCACTAGACTGAGCCCAGCTGAGAGAACTGATTAACTAGAAGATCTATCAACAGAAGCTACCACGTCTCCCTGCCCCCCAAAAAAGACACAAAGAGAAAGAACAATGAAATCAAACACAGCAATGACAACAAAAGAACAGAGTATCTGAGAGATCTAGGACAGTATCAAACATTTTAACATACTTATAATTGAAATCCCAGAAAGCTAAGAGAAACAGAATGGGGCAGAAAAGATATTGAAAGAACAATGACCAAGAATGTCCCCAAAATGATGGATGACAGTAAATCACAGATCCAAGGTGCTCAGACAACCCCCAAGAGGATATACACCAAACCAACCAACCAAGACATTTCACACACACCTACATATATCATGGTTAACCTGCTAAAAACCCAAAATAAAGAGAAAATATTGATGGCAGCTGGAGGAGAAGAGGGAGGACCACATTACATACAGAGGAATAAAGATAAGAATTAGAGTAGACTTCTCATCAAGAACTACATAAGCCAAAACAAACAAACAACAACAAAAAAACAAAAACCAAACCAGCACATTTTTAAAATAGTGAAAGAAAAATATATAAATAAAAACAGCTGTCAGTTTAGAATCTACACCCAGAACAAATCTTTCAATTATAAGAACTACATAAGCCAAAACAAACAAACAATAACAAAAAAGCAAAAACCAAACCAGCACATTTTTAAAATAGTGAAAGAAAAATATATAAATAAAAACAGCTGTCAGTTTAGAATCTACACCCAGAACAAATCTTTCAAAAATGAAACCAAACTAAAGACATCTTCAAAAAAACAATAGGTGAGAAAATTCAGTGCCAGCTGGCATGCTGTGTAATAAATGTTAAAGGGCAGAAGAAATATGTTACCAGGTTGAAACTTGTATGTATGTAATCATATAAGGAGTTTTGAAAATGGTAAAATGAGTACTACCCTGCAAAATAAGGAGCAGACTAGTGTAGTTGTTACATGTAACAACTATCTATGTTACAACTAGACTAGTTGTTACATGTAACAACACGGATGGACCTCAAAACAATGACCCACTGAAAAAAGGCAGGCACCAAAGAAGAACATAATATTTGATCCCATTCATATAAAATTCTAAAAACACAAAATAATCTCTAATGACAGAGATTAGACTAATGGTTTCCTGTGGGATGAGAAGGGAGGATGAATGGGTGTGGATTACGGAGTATAACAGACATGTTCACTGCCCTGATGGCAATGATGGTTTCATGGTTCCACACTCATATGCCCAAACTCATTACCCTGTGCACTTTATAGGCACACATTTTATTAAATATATTATGCTTCAGGGCACCTGGGTGGCTCAGTTATTAAGTGTCTGCTTTTGGCTCAGGTCATGATCCCAGAGTCCTAGGATTGAGCCCCGCTTCAGGCTCCCTGCTCAGCGTGAAGCCTGCTTCTCCCTCTCCTTCTGCCCCTGCTTGTGTTCTCTCTCTCTCTCTCTCTGCTAAATAAATCAATAAATTTTTTTTTAAATTAAAAATAAATACATATATTATACCTCAATAAAGCTGAAAGGGGGGTCATTAAAAATAAAATTACAATGAGATGCCATTAGACACCTATTAGAATGGCTTAAAATAGGCTTTTAGGAGCTAACAATAATAAATAGTAAGGAAGATGGTGGACAGCTGAGCACTGCTGGCAAAAATGTGAAATGATACAACTACTATGTAAAACAGTTTGATGGTTTTTCATAAAGTTCAATACTCACTTTCTAACCCAACCATCCTAGCCCTATTTATTTACTCAGGAGAACCATATCCATATGTCCTCATACATGCCTGTATGTGCATCATTATACCAGATTAGCTAGCTGTATGCTTAGGATCCAACAGGATTAATCTCAAAAGCTGTATGCTGAGTAAAAAAGCCAGACTCAAAAGTCTGCATACTGTAGGATTCCATTTTTACTACATTCTGGAAAGGCAGAACTCTAAGAACAGAAATCAGATCACTGGTAGTCTGAGGTTGATCGTGGACAGAGGGATTGGTTACTAAGGGATACAGGATGCTTTTAGGATGATAGAACTGTTTTATATTTTGACTGTGCGGGTTACTGGAATGTATGTATTTGTCAAATTCATAGAACTGAATATCTCTAAAGGGTGAATTTTACTCTATATAAATTAAACTTCAATGAACTGATTTTAAAAATTAAGCATCCCAACCATGAAAGCAAACCCCTGAAGTTTTTCAGTGCTGCTTAAAGTCATGTCATACTCAATCCAGTACTTTTAAACATTTTACTAAATACAATGGGAAATGTTTAGAAGCTTTTCTTGCGGTTTCGTACTCTGAAGCAAAAGCCACTCTAGGGGAAAAGGTTGAAACAGTACATAGGAACCAATAAGGTAACAAACAAATGTGCATTCCAATGTCAGCGAATTTCACTGATAGACACTGGGGAAACGCTGCTGGAGATTTGAAGAAACAAGTATGAGACCAACGCATGGGGTAGGGGGCAGTTTGCTATTTAGCTGGAAGAGAAAGAACAGCAGTGATTTCTAACATGTTTCAGCGCAGGATACTTTATAGGTTCTGTTTCAATAATCAAATACATGAAGAACTTCTCTTTTTAAGAAAGCATTGAAGGTAAAATGTATGGGAGAAGGGCTACTTACTACTCATATCTTTAATAAAAGAATGATTTATGGAAAAATTGTGGACATATGTTTAGTCATGAGGAAATGGCTGTTTTAACTCAAATAGAGGGCCGGGAGCCAGAAATATCACAAACAAGGTTTATTCACTAAATAATTCCTATGTAAGAATTTTCCTTAAGAAAATTGAAGTATACCAGATATATCCGTGTAGTTTTAGAAATACAAGTCTCTTAATATATGGTAGAATCTGGGTGCCTAGGTGGCTCGGTTGGTTAGGCAATTGCCTGTGGCTCAGGTCATGATCCTGGAGTCCAGGGATTGAGTCCCGTACTGGGCTCCTAGCTCCACAGGGAGTCCGCTTCTCCCTCTGACCTTCTCCCCTCTCATGCTCTTTCTCACTATCTCTCTCTCAAATAAATGAATAAAATCTTAAAAAAATATATGGTAGAATCTTTACAATAAATGAAACTGGACGAGACCCTGAAAGTCTTCTGGCCCACAAAGAATTAGTTCGTATATAGCAAATCTCTTAAAGAATCTCTTGAAGAACATTGTTCAATTTTAAGTGCTCCAAATTTATTTTTCTTTCATGATTAACGGGTGTCAGTAGGATGCTAACAGCGGATTAAAAACACACAAAACACCCTGAATGTCTCTCTTTAAATATGTATTTTTTTAAGAGTTAGATGGTAATTTTTAAAAAGGAAATTAGTGCTATAGAAAAGACATTTTAAAGAGAGATGTTTGGGAAGCATCTGGGTGGCTCAGTCAGTTAAGCGTCTGACTCTCTGTGTCAGCTCAGGTCATGATCTCAGGGTTGTGAGCTAGAGCTCCACGCAGGACATGGAGCCTGCTTAATGATTCTCTCTTCTTCTCCCTCTGCTCTTCCCCCCACAACACTCTCTCTCTCTCTTAAAAATAAATAAATAAAAAATATAGAGATTTGGAGAATTTTCTATTGTTATGTGATTTTTGCTGTCCGAAGTAATGGAAATGTGCCCATATGTCAAAATCTCTTAATGTGAACACTTAAAATACTTAGAAATAGAAAAACGTAAACTTTTTTACATTTACACATTTTACAAATATATAAAATTTACAAATAAAGAGTTTCAGGGCTTCTGAACTCATTTGTTAAAAAAAAACAAAGAATTCCCATTAGAAGGAAATTTGCTAGCCAACTTTCAAGAAAACTTTGGCATATTTGGTAGATAAGACAAAAAATTAGAATAATAATTTAGTTAATAATCAATGATGAACTACAATTTGGATCTTTGGATTTTTGTATTATACCTCTTTCTGCTATATTAGCCACAAAAACCAGATTCTAAGTAAATTGAGCTTAAAAACCAGACCATCAGATCATATTATCACAAAGGGTTAAGCAATGACTATAATAAGTAAATAAACAAATGAAGCTTATTACCTCCAAAAACCATATATTATCTTGTGCTGTTAACAGGCTTTTGTATTTAATAACAATAACAGTAAATAAAAAATTTTAACAAAGATTATTAATTTTGTGTTTAGCATTCTTTAAAAATGTTTTGTTTATGCTTTGTAATTATAGAATGTTTGTACAGCAGTCCATGTATAGAGTTTGTTAATAATAAACATACACATACTGGGTGTGTATTAGCAACATTTTTACTGAAGGGGTGCAAAATTTAAGACAATAGATTAGAAACAGCTGTCTAGTAAAATTAACAAATAATTATAAAGCCTTTGTAGTCCCGTACTGTCTGGCACAATGCTAGATGCACAGTAAATATTTAAAACTATTTGCTCAGTGACCACCTCTGAATGCAAAAATGTGGTAGTTTCTATGTTTTTTGTGTATGTATGTATTTCTCCCTTAAACTATGCATTTCATTTGGTAACTAATACCTCTGCCTGAGTATATATGTGTAAGACACCATGACCACAGAAGCAGTAGTGCTCAGTGGTGGCAGTTTCTGAATTTAAACTACCTGAGTCTAAATCTTGGCTCCATAATTTATTAGCTATCTAACCCTGAACAGATCATTTTCTGTGGCCCAGCTTCCCTATATGCATAATCAGGACAACAGCAGTACCTATCTCATTGCTTTGTGGTGAAGATAAAATGAGTTAATGTGTGTAAAGTCCCTGACCTATGTCTGACATATGGAAGTGCTCACTGCAGGTTAGTTGCCAAACACACACATTACAAATACACACACACACTTGGGGTTAGTATACTGATATGTTTATATTTCATGTAATTTTATTTTATATTTCTGGTTTACAATACGTATGTATTTTGAGTTCTGGGCACTCATTTAAGTACTTTACACAGAATATCTTTGTTCATCTTTAGAAAAAAGATGACATAACAATATAAAATACTTTTCTTATTCCCATTTTATAGATGGAGAACTGAGGTCCAGAAAAGTAAAATAACTCCCTTAAGTTCACCATAGCCAACATATGATAGATCGAGGAAGTCTGGCTTTTTTTTTTTTTTAAGATTTTATTTATTTATTTGGTGGTTGCAGAGAGAGAGGGAGCCAGAGTGACAGACTCTCAAGCAGATTCTGAGCTGAGCAGGGAGCCCAACATGAGGCTTGATCCCATGAACCTGAGATCATGACCCCAGCAGAAACCAAGAGTCAGATGCTTAACTGACTGAGTCACCCAGGCTCCCCAGTCTGGATTTTAAATCACTGCTTACCACCTCCCCACTGGTTTAATATTACTGAATATTACTCCTAATACTCCCTAATATCTTCATTTGTATGATGCTTGTTATTCTATAAGATAAACTTTCACGGACAGTGAGTCTCATAACCAGCCTATGAAGTGAGTAGGGCAGGATCATTATCCTCACTTTTATAGGAGAGGAAACTGGTACCACTGAAACCATGGGAGTGTTTCAGTAGAAGTGTTTCTGTGTCACAAACATCCTGGCTGCCTCTGTACACAGGGAGTCATTCACCATAAACCTACGAGTACTTACAACGTGTCAAACTCAGACATCTGTGCTGAGGCTGTGAGCTCTGGACCGGCCCTGAAAGCGTCACAGCCTAGTGGGAAACACAGGTATGGAAAGAGAGAATCACTGTATACAATATGTAATCTCTAAGGGGGATAGGAAAAAAAGTGTTTATGAAGCACAGAAGGAGGGACCATCTGTGCCGGGGAGGTCTTAGAAAAGGCAAAGGTGGCAACGGGGGAAGGGGAGGCTTTCCGGGAAGACAGAATGCATGTGTGTGAGTGTGAATCCGTGTCTGTGACCATGACCGTGTGTCCAGCCATGGCTAGGTATGGGTCTGAGTGTGTACCTGTTTACAAGAGCTTGCTCACAGATTAATGTATGTACAAGCAGTTCTGTCAGTGTGGAATCAGTGAACCTGAATATAAAGAAGAATGTGTCTGGAACCACACACACCTTGGCAGAATCTGACCTGCCCTGCTACCTTCCCTCTTTTCCTTCTCCCCCCCAAAACGGGTACCTGGTACCAGTGGTAACCAGAGATACCAGTGGCTTCCCACTGCAGTAATTGTCTCAGGAGCTATGGTGATTAGACTCACTGGGTTTCTCATTCTGTCAATCTGAATGTGCAGCAGCCTAACAGAGCCAGCTAGCTTACGTGAGCAGGGGTGAGGTGGAAAGTACAGTTATCTGTGGGTGCACATCTGTGTACACTTCTGGCTATGTTGAATGCTTAGCATTGCTGCTCTTAGCCAGACTGGGGAAATCTCCTTTTTCCCTTCATCTTCACCACCTTGGGGAGTTCACCCACTCACCTGTTTCCACTGCCACCTAAATGGGGCTGGCTTTTGCCTCCACTTAAGTGTCCTGGGGATATCTAAAACGTACTTCTGTGCTGGGGTTGAGCAGAGGCAAGGCTGGAAAGTGTTGGTGCCCATTTTCCTTGGAGACACTTCCTACTCTCCCCCCCACCCCCACCCCATTCCTGGCCAGGCATCTCACATAAGCTGAAAAATGTGTGCAAAGGCAAACAGGACTGGTGGTAGCCATGAGGGTCACTCCCAGGGGTAGGCTGATCAATCCTCTCCCCTGATGATAAAAACTGTTTTTAGAGCAAAATTGAAAAAGAAAGAAAAACAAGGGCTCCTCTCTCCACAAATGTTCCCCCAGGAGTTACTGAGGTGGGGAATAAGGCTACAACATTCTTTTATTTCTTTTAAGCTTACACAATCAAAAAAGCTAAAATGATTGCAAATAATACATAGTCAGTGAAGACTAACAGTATATCTATAAAGTGGTAAAGTAATTGAACTAGATTTTCCCTTTTGTTAGAAGGCATATAAATTCAGGGCCATGGGGTCATGTAAGGCAAAGGCATAATGTACTGCGATACACTGGAGATTTGTGTGGGTTTACACCCGGCCCAATGCACTGCCTCACAGCTAAATATTCAGATGGTAAAATAAGCCAAAATGAACCACAATAATCAACACATGTAATTTTAACTTGAATGAATGAAGGGCAGAAAGAAAAACAAACATATTTAGAAAAGTAGGATGGTCTCGTGGTACAGTGCTCTCTGAAATTACAATTCCTGGATTCTTTTCCCAGTTCCACCAATGACTTAATCTATTGAAAAGGTTCCTTGTTTTTTTGTTTTGTTTTTTTTTTTAAATCATATATTGGAAAATTAATCCAGTGGCAGGATATACTTAAAAAATACGAATATGTTCAATCAAGTCTTGTTCAAGTGTCTTTTAAAATGTAAATGATCACAAAAATAAATGATCATTAATAAATGATAGCTGTTTCATATCTGAAGATATTTACTATATAGTATATATTTTCAGTGCTGGACACAAATATTCTCCTTAACATTAAGAGAAGATACTGTTTTTCTAGAATGTGAGGAGAATTTTTCCATAGTCAATATGTTGTTTATTTGCCCTTAAATACTGCATCAATAATCTGAAAAAGAGAAATAGTCTGATAATGGCTAGAGACTCTGTTTAGAGGCTAAGGTTTCTATCATGGACTGCTTTCAACTGTTATATTTTATGGCACAGATTCAGTGGGAATCTGATCTGCTAAAATATTTGGGCTGTGAAAACTCCCACACTGTGACAGATGTCAAGTCCAATTAAGTGACTCATGTCCAGGTTTCTGTCCAATAGGATTTCCCATTAAATATCAATTTAGGGAAAAAAAATTCCATCCCCCTTCTTAAGCCTTTATCTCTTCCACCATCTCCAGGCTGAATCAATTGGTACCAGGAGAGCCAAGAAGCCACACACGCATCTCTGCCTCTTTGCTCTGGCTCTCCCACCCTCTCGCGTCTTTCTCCGCTTCCCTGTCCCTGTTACTCCGGGAGACGTGCACTTTCCACCAACCTTCTCCAAGCGTCTCCAAGCCAGACTATATCTATTTTGCTGCAAGGTAAAGAAAGGAGGGGGTGGGGTGGGAGATGTAAGCAAGCCTTGAAAGACTTTGAAACTGCAAATAGGTGTCTGTTTATACAACCTACAAGTAAATGAGGAAAGAGGAAGAGGCAAGCTTAGCCCCGAGTTACAGTATTGTGTTCCTGGGAACTGGGGAGACATCAGCTGAACAAAGCCTTATCTCAAAAAAAAAAAAAAAAAAAAAATCACTTCTGAGGAAGATCGCATCTCTGCCTCGCACTTCCCAGTTTCTGCTCAACCGTATTAAGGGAAGGAAAGGAGTCCTACTGGAACTGGGATCTTATCTTAACCATCTTTCTTATTGATTCTTCCGCTATTAGAAAGTGGAGGAATCAGTCCTTTGATGTGATTGTGTTTATCTCTGCATCTCTTTTGTTATTTATAGAGACCTAGAAGAGGAAAAAAGGCACAAGACTTTTCAACACCTCACTTAAAAAAAATCAACAACGAATTTCCCGAAATGTTTGAGAACAATTAAAAGGAAAAGGCGTTTGTGGTCTATCAACTAAGTGAACAGTCATTTATATCGTCCACAGCCCGAGATATTATCTACCCTCGCTGTGGACACCAGCGAGATGACAGCTGCTTTTTCATATTCGAATGTAATAAATATTTGCTGCTTTTAATATATTTCGGAATTTCTCCCCTCTATTCTTTGGAATTTGTAACTCTAAAAGATTGGAGAAAAGATTATCGAAAAGGCTTTTACAAGGTAAGTCTTCTTTTTTCCACCTTGGAACTAAGTTATTCATATTGCATTTACGGATGTATTTCAGTTCATTGTTAAATAAATAAAATGTACCCACGACACGTTATTTATGAATATTTTAAAAAGATATCTGAAGGAGAATTTAAGGGCAACCCAGGAACTTTTTAACCGAACTACAACTATGTTGTTGCTTATTGTGATTTTCCATTACTCGCCAATTTATTTATGCCCTTTCAAGCCGAATGTGCAAATGCAAGTTGTTCTACTTCATAAATGTATCTGTGAAAAGCCCGTAGGGAGTCACAAGTAGTTCACTTGGAGCATTTGTTTTTATTTCGCCTTAGAGGACCTGCTTTCCTTGCAGCGCAATGAAAGCCGGCTTGTAGACAAATTCGCTCCTAGGCAAGTGCGGTGCTAGGAGCAGATCACACATCCCTGGCTTTTGTTTCTCTAGGAGCAAGCCCTCCTACTTGTCGCCGCCGCGGATTTCTCCCCCGGCGAGCGTCGCTCGGGCTGCACTCGCTGCCCCACGGCCTGGTGCTCCCCCGGCGCCTGTGGTCGGTGCGCGCCGCACCCGCGGGTGCGGACCCCTACTGCTGGCCCTTTTCTTCGAGGCCGAATCCCCCTAAGCCCCGCGGTTGTGCCCCCCTTGCCGACCCCCGCCGCCAGAAGGCGCGCGGTCGGGGTCGGAGCTCCAGGCCTTCCGAGGAGCCCGGCGAGGCGGTCTTCCAGGAGGGCGTCGATACAGGAGAGCTGAGCACTAACCAGCTCGGTCTTGGCCAGGCCGCGGCACCGCTGCAGGATCTCCACTCCGGGCGCCTGAGCACCGGCCTTCGCTCCCGGAGGGGACGCTCGAGGCGTCTCCTCCCGCCCCCTGTCTTCCCTTCCCTCCCAGCCTCCCCTCCCGCCGCGATCCGGCCGCCGGCATTTTCCCGGAAGGTGGTCTGCCGACCGCTGGGCGCATTGTCTCACCCCCCCCCACACACACACAGTCGCCGTTCCCCTAGGTCCCCGATGTGTGCGGCTGTCTGCGTGACAGATGGTGCTTCGGGGAGCCGAGAGGGCATAAGGGTCAATTTTCTGTAGAAAGGAGCCTTCGCGTTTGTTCAGTCATTGCTTTGTTTTTTCGGAGACGCCTCCGGATCCGGACCGCCTTGTCTGCCGTCTGCACTCGGGACCGGGGCGCATCTCCCGCGCGGGGCGCCCTCCTCAGCCGCGGCCGCCCCGCACTCCCCAAACCAGCGTGAGGGCCACAGGCGCCGCTGCCTCCGGCTGCTGGGTCTAAGGCCCTCGGGGCAGGAGCGCCGTCAGCGTCTCCCCACCCCACGTAAACCCCAGAAGTGCCCGCCGTTCGCAATCATTCGTTTGTCGGGGAAGGGAAAGTGAGGCAGACGGCTTTGCGGAGTCGGTACTTGGCCGGAGGCGGCACGGAACGCGGTCGCAGCCTCCTGGGCCTGCCCTCTCCCCGGGGGACCAGGCCCACAGACCGCTCTCCGCCTCTCGCAGGCCGAGAAGTCAGGTCCGGGATGCGGCCGGGGCCCTGCCGGGACCTCGCTGGCCCTGGCCCCCGCCCCGTGGGGAGGTTCGGGGCTCCGGTCCCCGGGCCAGCGCCTCTCGGCTCGCTCCCTTCCCCGGGGGGGCCAGTTGCGCGGAGCGCGCCCGCCTAGGGTGGGGAGGGGACCCGGGATGCGCCTAGGGCCGACCTGGTAGGCCCTCGCCTGCTCTCTCTCGGATCCAAAGAGGACCCCGCTTCCTTTTATTGATTGATTTTCTGACTCCCCCCTCAGCCTCCAAAATGATGCTGAGTCCGGACCAAGCCGCCGACTCGGACCACCCCAGCTCGGCGCACTCGGACCCGGAATCTTTGGGCGGCGCGGACGCCAAGGTGCTGGGCAGCGTGTCGGACCTGGAGCCCGTGGAGGAGGCCGAGGGCGACGGCAAGGGCGGCAGCCGGGCCGCGCTCTACCCGCACCCGCAGCAGCTGAGCCGAGAGGAGAAGCGCCGCCGCCGGCGCGCCACCGCCAAGTATCGCTCGGCTCATGCCACCCGCGAGCGCATCCGCGTGGAGGCCTTCAACTTGGCCTTCGCCGAGCTCCGCAAACTGCTGCCCACGCTGCCCCCGGACAAGAAGCTCTCCAAGATCGAGATCCTGCGCCTGGCCATCTGCTACATCTCCTATCTCAATCACGTCCTGGACGTGTAGAGCCTGGGGCGCGGCGGGAGGCCGCCGGTCCGGAAGCCGGGGCAGCCCCCACGGACCCGGGCGGCCGCTGTGGGCTGGCGGACGAGGCGGCGGCCCAGGCTGACGGCCGCCGGGAGAGGCCTGGACGCGGGAGGAAGCTCGCCACGCGTTCGAGTTCTCTCCGGTCAGCAGGGAGACAAGGGGTTTCCCACTCGGGAAGGTGGGGTTGTCTGCCGAGTCTGGGGTTTGCGGGGGGCATTTTCCCGGCCAGGCGTGCCTCCTGGAGGCACCCGAGACGCACCGCCTCCAGGCCTCCCCTCCGTGTGTTAGGATCCCTTTAAGCGTGGTTGCTTTAGCTCAGTGGAGACTTTTGAGTTCTCCTACATTTATCTCCCACAGATCTTCATGTTTTGAAAGGATGAGGGCAGAAGCTCAGAGTAAAGACTCTTTAACTTTAGACTATCTGGGATTTTTCTAATTGACAAATCACCTAACATTTGGAGGCTTTGGGAAGGACCGTCATCCTCCAGTGTAAGAGATTTAAGGCACGGAAAGGTGGAACAGGAAAGTGTCCATTCTGCTGTGAAAAGGAAGTTATATTGGAATCCAAATAAAACAGACAAACCCTCGATATTGGTAAGCTCAAAAGATATATTGAGAATAGACACACTGTGGGAAGATTTGAGCTGGGTGAGATTTTACTCCAAGGTATGACACTGATGTAGACGAGAGAATCCATATTTAAATGGAAATTTTAATATCTGATTGCTTTTTCAGGCAAAGTGCCCCTTTATATATCCAAAAACATCTATTTGTGACCTTAAACATGTGGACCCATAGGTGCAGTTAGAAAAAGACAACCTATTTTTATTTATGTTAGAAGGAGTAGAGTATTTTTTTCAAGACATTTATTTTTCAGAGTGGTGATAATTTTACTTTGGATACTCTGTGCCAATTTATTTATAGTCAAGTGTTTACACTTTTTCCTGTGGAATAATTATGTCTAACTTTTTACGTGTTTGTTGAGATTATACTGTGGTCTTTCTTTTTGCTCTAATTATATTGCACTTGTATAACAAATTTCCCACTTCTCCCTGTTTCTAAACATATTTTATATATTAAGATGTTTGTTCTTGAAAGGTTCTTTTGTTGTGAGATCAGCAACACTAGCACTTCACTATTATAGTTTTTTAAAAAAAAGTAAGTGTTGTTATTCTTATCTGTAGTTATGTCTGAAAAGTACTTTACAAGCTGTTTATAAGGAGAGTAGCTTCTGTGTGTGTGTGTGTGTGTGCTGTTTGTGCGTGGGATGATTTTAGGAAATTAAGTTATTTTCCTAAAAAAATTTCAAAACTACTTTCCTCTGTGACAACCAAAAAGAAAAGTCTATAACCTGAAAATGTTTCATGTTCTCAGCTGTGAAACTCTTAAAACAAGGAGTGTATTTTAGAGACAAGGGAAAAAAAAAAAAAAAACGCATCTGCTATCCAAAGATTTTAGTCTTTTTCAGGGTTTTTTTGTGTCTCTGTTGCTTTATATAATGCAATATTTTGTAGTGAAAATAGATATAATCTGGTTTCTATCTGACAAGTTTTTCATATCTCATGAATGGTGCGCTGTTTTGCATATAAATAAAGGTATCAAATCAAGTCCTCTCCTTTACTTAAAGCATACTGTCTAAAAATAATAAACATACTTGTTGAGCATGAAATACCTTAATGGACACAGTCCTTAAAAAGGAAATAGTTAAAAAAATCACAACCTCCCTCCCCCCCACCAAATCTTAAGATGTTTGTGTGTTCAGATACTTGATGCTTTTCCTAAAGTTGGATCCTAACCACTCTGTTATAGCTGTTCCACATATGATGGTGACATAAATCACGTTTGTCTGAAATGAGAAGTAAATTACAGTGTTTATATAAAAATATTACTTGAATCATGGATTCTTTTGGCCTAAAAAGAATTTAGGGAACTGAGGCCCAGGGAGGTTGAATGCCCTGCACTAGATCCCATGGCTACTTACTGGCAGTAACAAGACCCCACGATGATGACACTCAGTCCTCATGGCACTTATTAAGAAAAAGGTGTATACTGCAGCACTCAAACATCTGATTAGGACATCGATTTAAGACATGACACCTGCAAACAAGAAACAAATTAAGTCCTGGACCAACCTTGGTCGTCTACTAAAGCCTGTAAAAATATGAAACTGTCTATAAGCAGAACACATGAATAACTTTAAAACTCCATAATAAACAGACATATACATACATATACACTCACATATAGACTATTATGAGCTATGAGTCTACATCACACCAAATCTCTGATTGCCAAGTAAGACGTGTAATTACATGGATACTTGGTTTTATGCCTATGCAGCATCTGGGATTATGAGCATTTTTTCAATTTTCACCCAGGTACCTTGTAATCAGGTTCACAGCTACCCAGTGAGACTTCATTCTCTTCTTCACATGGAGGTAGATGCTTAGTAGGAATACACTTTCTACAGCCGGAAAAGGAATGGTGCCTTCTTTGGCTTTGTATTTGGAGTCCTGGCCACGCAGCCCTGGATGATTAACCCAGCCTCCAGACGTGCTGTCTTTGGAGGGACTGTTTGGATTGAGATCCTCCCACCTTTAGGAGCGGTCCCAGTCCTGATAGTGCTTCTCTATGACACTATAGAAAAATTAGCCCTGCTCCTATACCATAGAAATGGAGTCAACTTCTAACCTCTAAAAACCTTCTGAGCGGTTTCCTTTTCCCGGTTTATGAGCGCAATTTCCAAGTGACCTACACAGACCTCCCGGTGACGTCTAGGAAGAAAGTTTTAACTCACCCCCCCCACCACCAGACTATGGCCCTCACCCTCGGTGTTAACCTACAGTGGACAAGGACAAGGGGCAAGGCACAACATCCCTTCCCAGCTACATGGCTCCAGAGATGCCAGGAGAGAAGCTTTGCAATGTCATTTCAGATCCAAGGCTGTGCAGCACCCCGCAAAAGAGAAAGGGAGCACTGTGGCACTCTGCTAGACAGAGGGTAACTGACTCATCCCTGGAGTATGGCAGGGACTCAGTGGCTGTTCAGCCACAGGTAAGAGAGTAATGATTCTTCTCTGAATAATGACGGTGAGCATTCATTCTTACATACAATAAATATTTATTGCGGACCTACTGTGTGCCGGGCACTGTTCTATTAGATGCTGAACATAGAGCAGCAGGTGAGATAAAGTCTAGAGAAGAGCAGTACCTGGCAACAAATAGATAAACAGTACTTAATTTCAAGTTCTGCTCAGTGCTATGTAGAAAAACAAAGCAGGATAAAGAAAGAGACAGTAGCAGTAGAGGGTGCTGCTAAGGATATGATTTTAGGGCTTTTAAGGAAGGCCTCTTAGAAGAGGTGGAGACTGGGATCTGCCTCACTGGCAGCGTCCAAGGTTGCTGCTGCTTGTGGTACCCTGTCTTCTCACATCCTATTACCATGTCCTGTGCTTATGCCACCAAAATCAGCCCCAGCCGATCTCTTGCCATGCCCCACTGGCAGCGGCCTCATCCTTCACCCCCAGCTTGCTCTCTCCTTACACAGACTGGGGACCACAGTCCCTTCGGCTGCTCCTTGGACCTTCTGCCCTCTGTCCCAGCTGCCCAACAACTGGCCAGGGCATCGCCACTCCCCAGAAAACCTAGCCCCACACGGCCCAGCCAACAAGGCCACCTGTGCTGAGTATTTCTACGTCAAGATAGCTGCTTCACTTCTGCCACCGTCCAGAGACATCCCAAGAAAAGTGACTAAATTCTTGAGCAAAAACCCGTCCCTTGCAGGGAGAGGGCAGGGGAGGGTGAGCAGCTGAGAGATGGGTAGTGGGATGGATTAGGAAAGGAAGAGCAGACTGAAGACAGGTGGTACATACAGAAAAGAAATAGGGCTGCATGGAGGAGAGAAAGCCTGCTTTCTGTATGAAACCTGCTCTTCGGGCTTCCTCCGGTGACCCTGCCTTAGGACCACGTTGTCTGCTACGATGAAGTGCAGAGCAAGCCTCTGGACTGCTGTGATGTAACCAGTTCCCATCACTGCCATCTGTCTCTGGATGCCAATCTTCCTCCTACTGAGGTCGGGGGGAGGCAAGGCATAAGGGACAGGGGACACCAATTCAAGGGCATGTATAGCCGATACCATTCCCAGGGCTCTTGCTCATGTTGGGATAGTAGGAGCACTAACAGCTAACATACAGTCAGTGTGTATTGCGTGCTTACCGAGTTAAGGCCTTAGCATGCATTATTATCTCATTTAATTCTCACAGCCACCCAACTAGGTAGGTACTGTGACCATCTCCACTTAGCAAAGGAGCAAACTGAGGCTTACAGAAATTACATAACTTGCTCAGGGTCATGAAACCATGTTTGTTGGTTTCATGAAGTGCATACCTTTAGGGGTCATACTCAAAAGTTTTCCTTTGCCAAAGGGTGGCCATGCCATGCATGCACCTTACCTTTGGCCCTAGCACCCCTTCTCCCCATCGATGAGCTTAGGAGAAGCTTCAGTTCAAGTCATGCCTGAGGCGTGCAAGTCCCACAACCAAGAGGGAGGCTAAGACTGAGTCTGTTCTCTGCCTGCCAAGTCCAGCATGTGCTGGAGCTTGGAACTAAGCTGCTGAGAGGCAGAGGAAGCCTCTTCCTACATTGAGGGAAGACACTGCAGGCTCGTGGCAGCCCTGCACTGGCTCTTCCTGAAGGAGACTGGAGCTAAGCCGACACTGTCTGAGACATTACTATTCACCACCTGCTCTTCTGTCTACCCCACCCACGACTCCTTAGCACACTGAGGTCCATTCTCACGCTGCCCTGAGAAACATCTTTCAAAGTTAGCATGCCATTCCCTGCCTGAAAGCGCTTCTCGCCTTCCCACTGCTTATAAATAAAGCTCAAGTTCTTTCTCCAGGCATAGAAATCTTTCACAAACTTGTTGTAGATACTCTGTAGCATAGCATCACCTTTAGCCACTCTCCTTCAAGTTAAACGTTCCTGACAAATTTAGATTTCCTCTCTTCCCTGGACATGCCTGGTCCTGTCTAACCTGTGCTGTTGCTCTTATTCTCTTTCTGCCTAGACTGTTTTTCCTCCATTCTTATTTTTTGCCCGAAAATTCCAAGTATTCCATGGTCACCCAACTCAAATGTAAACACTACAAAACTTTCCTCTGTTTCTTTGGGCAGCATTAGCTGCTCTGTTCTCTGAATCCCCTATATAAACTTCATTATACCAGAATTTACTTGTTTCTCCTATCCCTGTGTTTGAGACCCAGGAGTCTGGAACCAGGTCTAGACTCTGGCTCCAACTCATTTTACATGTGTGATGTTGAATACGATACTATGCTTCTTCTTCTTCTTCTTCTTTTTTTTTTTAAAGATTTTATTTATTTATTTGACAGAGAGAGATGACAAGCAGGCAGAGAGGCAGGCACAGAGAGAGGAGGAAGCAGGCTCCCTGCTGAGCAGAGAGCCCGATGTGGGGCTCGATCCCAGGACCCTGAGATCATGACCTGAGCTGAAGGCAGCGGCTCAACCCACTGAGCCACCCAGGCGCCCCATTACTATGCTTCTTTAAGCTGCCATTTTCTGATGTGTAGTATGGGAGGATATATGCACCTGTCTCAACTCTACGTTTCTATAGGTTAATGGAGAGTGCTTGCCAGTATAGAAGGAATACAGTAAGAGCTGGATGATCGTGAGCTATTATAATTACTGTTCCATTTATAGCGTGCATAGGAAGTTGTATACAATAGCCTAAAAATAATACATTAATAATTCATTAATGTGTTAATGATCTGTGGTCTCCATCAACGGTATTTATCGGCATATGACATATAAGCAGTTCTACAAAAAGTCTACAAAAAGTAGTTCTACAAAAAGGTCTGTCCTCTAAGAAAACGCCGCAGGTAAGTAACTAGGATGTGAGAGAATAAAACACAGAAACAGAGATTCAAAGTCATGTACCTGTCTGCATCCCCACCCCACTCCATGTGGGAGGCCTGCCTTACACTTTTTCTCTTTTCCTCGTGGTTTTCCCCTGGGCACTGATGCTGTCATAGCATGTCCCACTATGGGAGAGCGGTCAGGAGCGTGGACTCTGACAGAGATTGCTTGTGTTTGAGCCCCAGCTCTTCTACTAATTGGCTTTGGCCCTGAACAAATAATTGAGTTCTCTGCCTTGATTTTTTCACCTGTAAAATGGGGGTGATTAGTTGTCCCCATCCTGTAGCATTGTTAGGAAGGTTAATTGAGTTAATTCATGTAAAACACTTAGAACATGTCTGGTGTATGTTAAGAGCTCCACAGCACTTCCTACAATGGCTTTCTGAAAGTTAAATTCTTTTTGAGGTAACGAAGAGAGAAACTGTTGGAAGTTCCTCTCCAGTTTGGTTAAGTATTTCCAGATCAGGGGGGAAGTTCCTCCTCTCTTTACTGGTCATTCCAAAAGAGACCAGTTAGAAAGGGACAGAATATCAGGGACCACGGGAAAGGTGTAAGATCCCTGGCTATAGGAGAAGGGAAGGGCCCTCTCCAGGATCTTCTGGGGTTAAAATGGGATAACTGGAGGGAAAGGATATTGGAGTCAGTCTGCCTGAAAGGCTCAGAGGGTCGGACCAACTCAAGGGAAGGGGATAAATGAAACACTCTCCAGAGCTGACTCTGTGGAGCAGGACTTGGTGCATCCTCTCCTTCTGGTCGATAAAATCACAGGGGCTGGGGATTATTTCTGGAACAGTGGGAGGTGAGCTGTGCTGGAGGTCGGAGGTCCGGTCTGCAATGCAAGGAGGTTGCCTTGGTTCAGGTGTGAGTCGATTGGGGCCTGGTGAGTAAAAATCAATCACCACGAATTTTCTGAGCAACTACACTAAAGAAAGAAACAAAGCAAAACATTTAATGGAGAATTTTAAAACGCCTACAAACGTGAAGGGCATAGTAAACTGCATTCTAATGCCCCAGCATTTCATTTATACTCA
Organism: Mustela erminea; assembly: GCF_009829155.1. Classification (NCBI taxonomy): domain Eukaryota; kingdom Metazoa; phylum Chordata; class Mammalia; order Carnivora; family Mustelidae; genus Mustela; species Mustela erminea. The sequence continues at coordinate 10,578,645 of NC_045623.1, forward strand.
TCCACACTCTCCCCCTACCTCACTGGGTTATTTGAAGCAAATTCTGAACATCGCACCATTTCACCCATAAGTGCATCAGTAAATACCTCTAAAAGACAGACTTTTCTTTCTTTTAACTTAACTTAACGGCCATTATTACCATGAAACAAATTAGCAGTATTTCCTGAATATCATCAGTGAGTACCTACATATTTGAGGAGAATTTCGCAGTTGGCCTAACCTACCTTTCCCAATGATCTTTTCCTTTCTTTCTTTCTTTCTTTCTTTCTTTCTTTCTTTCTTTCTTTCTTTCCCTAAGATTTCACCCATTTGTTTGAGAGAGAGAAAGAGAGAAAGCACACGAGTGTGTGTGTGGGGGGGGGGGTAGGGGCAGAGGGAGAGGGAGAAGCAGACTCCCTACTGAGCAGGGAGCCCCACACGGGGCTTATCCCAGGACCCCGAGATCATGACCTGAGCTAGAAGTGGGTGTTTAACTGACTGAGGCACCCAGACCCCCCTCAATTATCTTTTTTACTCTAGCCTGTTAGATTGTCTTCCTGATGGTCTTCGAGTTTCAAAATTCTCCCTCTGTCCTCCTTAACTCTGGCACTTTCTACACACACACACACACACACACACACACACACACACACACACACGGCTGCCCCTGTCACCACCCTCTCCCTGCCTTATCGTGGAGGGACATGCCTGAGAACTGGCTGGTTTGGCACAGTAGACCATCCCACAGTCTAAAGCTGCAGTGGGGGTGTGCTGGGGTAGCTGGATAACTACAAACCAGGGTAAAAGACACACTGCCAGAGCCAAACTTAGATCTCAAAGATTTAAAAACAAACAAACAAACAAACAAACAAAACCCAGGTAATTCTCTTAGCTATTGGTGGGGAATTGGGGTGAGGAGATCCCTTGGAGAAGGAAGAATTCTGGGAAATTAGAGGTGTGGACCTGCCAGCCCTCCTTCCCTGACAGCAGCATGTATGGAGGCTTGAGGATTATTAACAACAGCAACAGATGCCCCTAGCATGGTCCTTTCAGCTCCCAAAGTCCGTCACATATGCTGTCTCTGTGAGTCCTTCAGGCCCCCAGGACAGGGCTATGACCAACTGACATCCTGACTAGTTAAATGGCTCAGCCATGTCTCGTACCCTGTCAGCAGCAGAGCCACCTAGAAGCCTTGGACACCAATCGTGTGCTGCTTCCACACACAGACCCCACACTGTCTGCCCTGGGTCACAGCCTGGTGACTAACAGACGTATCGGCAAGAACTACACAAACTTAGCGCATACCCTCAGCCAGGCACTTTCCATTATTCACTCACGTAATCCTTCAACAGTGACTCAGGAGCCCTTATTATTCCTAAATTACACATGAAGGCACCAAGAACACAGAGAGGTAAAGAAACGTGCGCAAGGTCACACAGCTAAGCTAGCAAGCTTTGAATGGGAAATGAAGCTCAAGGGTGGTAAAATTCAAGAGCTTATACTTTGAAAAAAGGAAAAAAAAATACAAATTTCTTCTTCTTCTTTTTTTTCTAAAAGATTTTTATTTATTTATTTGACAGAGAGAGATCACAAGTAGGCAGAGAGGGAGGCAGAGAGAGAGAGGGAAGCAGATGCGGGGCTCGATCCCAGGACCCTGAGATCATGACCTGAGCTGAAGGCAGAGGCTCAACCCACTGGGCCACCCAGGTGCCCCAACAAGTTTCTTCTTTGTGGGGAACAAAATACGACACAAAAACTACAGAAACTGAAAGAACACATTTCTCTTAAGCAGGGCCCCAGACCAGACATTGGCCCAGCACCCTGGATTTGTCCTTGCATGCTGAGAGACCTCAACATCACCAAATAGAGCAGGTGACTAGGGCACAAGTGTGGGGCGTGTGGCTCTGGGAAGTTGAGCGCTGACAGCCTCAAGCTGCACCAGGTCAAGCTGCGGAAAGGTCCGGAATGAGTCACTGTTGCAGGATGACCCTGACAACACTGAGACTTCGGGAGGTGTTCAGAAAGCCTCTACGGGTCAGTACACACGACTCCTTGTACAATGCTAAATAAATGGAAAAAGAAATGAATGTTCTCACTCGAAAGGCTGCGTGCCAAGACCAAAGGCTCACACAAAGAACAGGAGCCACCCAGGACTCTCACAACCACCGTGTCCTCGGGTCCTTGGTGTGACAGACGCCCCAGGCCTACAGCAGTCACACACATACCTGCAGATGTCTCCCCACCTTGTTCTTATTACCTAGCTCTATTTCTGGATTTTGCAATCAATACGGCCTCATGCCAGACACTTTGTTTTGTCATGTGGTGTGAGCAAAAAGAAATGGTACTTACTACAAGAGCTAATTATTAATTTTTTAAAAAACTCTGAAACCCTAATTAAAGTTCTGGGTGATTTTTTTGTAGTTGGGACTTCAAGAGCTGTGTGATTTTCTTGGGTTGCTGGCTGGGCGATGGCGGGGTATGTGCTGCAGGCCCGTGTCCCAGTCCCCAGCGTCCTCGTATTTGCATGTGGGCCCGGATTTGTCTTTGGCTTCTTGTATGGTTTGGGATGAGACCCTTGCGTCCCAGGGGAGGGGGGCAGGTGTTGCTCCAGTCGAGCGAATGGAACCAAATTACAGGCCCGTCTGTCACCTCCTCTGGGAGAAGGTGGAGGGAGGGGGCCTGGGAGGAGGGAGGGAGGGGGGAGGGGGAGAGGGGGAGAGGGGAGAGGCCTGCCACCAGGAGAACAGAGAGCCGGGCATCCGGCTCAGCTCAGCCTGGGGGGAGGGTGGGTTTGCCAAGTGGACTGCTGGCTCTGGGGACCTCTACCTATGCAGGGCCCTGCAAAATGGGGACCACACTGCATCCTGGGGGCTGGGACGGAGAGGGGGTAGGCCTGTGCCCCCTAGGCTCTTCGCTGGCCCTCGGAGATCTGCTGCCACTTAGGCTGCGTCTGTAGGCGCCGGCAACCACTCACACTGGAATTGGTTTCACTAAATTGACTGATGCATTTTCTGACTGCACGGACTTGGAGTCTGTGTCTCTATCCCATCAAACCTACTGAACACAAACATCCAACACATCCGTGGCCTTAATCTTTCGGCTTACAATAAACAGCTTGCTCACACACGCACTCTTTAATTAAGCCACACCTATTTGCACAGGGAGGCCTAGAGGTACCACCCCGATTGCAGGCCTGGGTGGGCACAGCCAGTGCCGCTCTGCTGGGATTTGTCCTTTAGCCAGAGACAGTGCACGCTGATACTACCCGGTAATGTCCTGCCGCGTCATGAGCCTTCTGCAAGTGACCTGGAGGCTGCTAGATACAGAACCGGAGGTAACAATGAACAGTTTGCTGTCAGGGGCAACCTCTAGAGACCGTCCTTCTCCCGAAGGTCCCAGTGGGGCAGAGCGATGTTATTCTAAGCTACTTGAGAAAAATACAAACAGATAATGTGGGCCTTTTGTGGAACACAGTGGATGGGAGTAAGAAATTGCCATCATTTTGCTTTCTCTTACAGATGAGTGGTACAAAGAATATAAGAGAGAATAGCAGTGGAGATCCCAAACCAGGAAGAGTGGTTCTAATGCGAAACAAGTTCTTGTCACATTCTTCAGACCTGTGGGAGAAAACAGTGTTTCACATGCCTTCTTCTCTCCCTGCCTCCGGGGTGGGCCAGGTTAAAGCGATTGTCAGCTCCTACTAGTTCTTTCAGTAAGAGAAGAACTGAGGCATACAGCGATGACGGACTGCAGGCCCAAGAAGAGACCAACTCCTTCCCCTTCCCTTCGACAGTAACATGATTGACAGAGATAATTCCCCATGTGAGATGAAAAAAGAACTGCTAGCAGATAATGGCTGTGCTTGGATGGTGGCTGGTGAGACTCTGTCCACCCGATGTCAAGTGATGACTGAAAAGGGAAACGTGAATTCCATTATCCAGCTGTTGTTGCTGCTGGTTGCCAAAATACCCAGATGTTCCCAAACATCTGGGTACTTGACAGCATGTTTTTACCATACATCCAGATGCCTGGTATTGTGTAAACAAAGGCCAAACCTAAATACAGAGAAGAAGCCGTATAACTACCTGGACAGAGGGAAGCCAAGAGCTGGTTAAGAGACAGTGAGAAGGGAGATCGCGTAGTGGTGGGGAAGAGGAAGAGAGAGGGAAAAACACATGTGTGAAGATTAAAAAAATAAAAGTAAATGTTCAAAAAGAGAACTGCTGCACTTGGTTTCACTGGTACCGATCTCCATGCAAAGCGGCTCTGCTCGCCGCATCTGGGTTATAAAAGGCACAAAAGAGTGAGCGGGAAGATACCCATGAGGAGACCTAGAGCAGCAATCTGGGCCCAGACTCTAGCCCTCCCCAGGGCAGGTGGCTGTGTGTGTTGGCAGAGAGGGGTGACTCCGAAGTGGAAAAGTGATTCACATAGCGGTGAAAGCCGTTATCATACAGGATGAAAAGTCGAAATTCCAGTCAAGGATGTCTACATTAAGCAAAGCCCTAAAATGTCCTGATTAGTCAACTTTGCTTCCAGTTATCAATCAGGATGAGGAGCTTGCTATCGACAGAACCAGTGATGGTGTAACAGAAGGAAAAGGATAATTGACTGGGGGAAGGTTGTGCAGTTCGGTGACAGATTTAGAGGAGGGGACATGATGTGATTGAGGTGGTGGTGGGAGTAAGTGTTAGGCTTTCAGAACAGCTCACAAAGCCCCCTGTAATTCCCAAGCTGTCTGTTATCTGTGAAATGCAAATCAGGAGGGGAGTGACATCATGTCGGATTATGGCCACAGGGAGTAATTATTTAGACATTAAAGGCTACTGAAGGGAGTGGCTGACAATATTAATGATGTCCAGATGGACAGAGTGTGATGCTAAAATTATTTTCTAGTACAAAGAATGAGGGAATTTTCATCAGGGTTTCTTTTCTATTGGACAGCCTATATCTCTGAAGGTCTGCCCTTCAGAGAGAGAGTGATACTAAGAGATGGTCTCTGGAATCAAAGCACAATGGGGTTTGCAGAAAGGAGGCACGGTCTCTAGTTCCTCTGAAGAAAGGCACAGTCAATATGCAAAACAGTCACACAGTAATTATGACTATAAAAAGAGGAAATAATCTCAAGATGCTGTCTATAACAAGCCGGTGATTGGAAACCCTTCTCTTCCCACACTCACCCCAAGCCATTCTGCCTTTCTTAGCCAAATATAACAGCGTGCAGCAACTTGTTGTTCCTCATTGCACTCTCCCCTCCCTCCCCTGCAATACAAACCCTAACACAGACACCTTGGCCATTAATACTCGGATCAATTGCATAAGCACAGGTAACAGTATTCTCGACCATCAGTAAACATGAGGAGAAAGGCATTGTGGTCAAGACCACAGTGTGGGACCCCCGCCCCCCCCCAAAAAAAGAAAGCCCCAACCTGGAATCCAAATTGGGAAAGACTAATGGGCAATGGCAGGTTATAGGAAACCAGTCTCAAACCAGAGGCAAATATGCTGATCTGGACTGCACACCTGACCATTCCATCTAGAGTTCTGCTCTCTCTTCAGAGCAGGTATCAGTATTCGAGAGGAAATTCACTATGGCACCCAACCTGATGCTCATCTTTCTGACCCATGTAGGAGTGAATGATACAGCCAGAAGCAGCCAAAACAAGCAGTTTTTCATATACATGAAGTTCCTGAATACAATTAAAGGGTTCAGAGGACAGGTGATGTTTTGGTCTCTTATATCTGAAAGTCATTAAATGGGTAAAGAGGAGGTTTCAGAAAATGAATAGGTAAATCCAAAGATGGTTTTGAAGATCCCCTTCATCCAGGCCCTCCATAGGTTACGGCTTACAATGCCAAAATGCAAGGCTCTTAGCAAGGGTCTACTTATGTAGACTTTGATTTCCCTTAGTGAGGACACTTGTAAATGCTCCCATAACCCTTTGCACCAGCCTGTCCTATCACTGATGTCACTGCACTCCTCCCTTAGGCCATGAGCTACTTGAAGGCAGGCAATCTTAGTGGCCGCTGATTTATCAGCACTTGGGATGTGCCCTAAATTAATATTTGATTAATGAACTGGAGGAACATCATGGAAAGCTTTGCAAACTGCTCAAAAGGGTTTGACATGGAAACCTGACAGAGAGGAAGACAAATGTTTATGAAATCATTAAATCCACTATGAAAGAGGACATAATAAATCCCCTATTATGGAGGACATATAAAAGAACAGCAGCAGTGGAGACGGTACCTAGTAATTACTAAGAGAAAATAGCTGGAGAGAGGCTTAGGAATGAAATGGGTTGTCCCATCCATACGCCAATTCAATTCAGTTATCTGAGTTCAATTCAATCTAACAGGTATTTACTAAGTACCTGTATGCCATTGTGCATCACATATAGTATGAGTAATTGTAAAAGGAATACACAATTTTTAGACAAGAAGATAAATGTTTTTTAGAAGTGCTTCAGACTGGTGTTTGGAGACATGAATGGAAAATGTAAGTAGTTCAAACAAAGCAGTAAAATGTGGGTTAGATCAAGGACTGGCGATACTCATGATGTAAATATCATATGAAATTCACATTTCAGGGTACGTAAATAAAATTATATGGGAACACAACCACACCCATTTGTTTACTTACGGTTTATGACTGCCCTTGAGCTACAAGGGCAGAATCAACAAGTAGTTGCAGCAGAATTTATGGTCCTTAAAACCTAAAATAATTATCTGGTTCCTTACAGAAAGTTGAAAAACCACTGTTGAGAGCAAGAGCTCTAAAATCAAAACCCCTGGTTTCAAACCCCAGTGTACCACTGCTTACTAGCCATGAGATTTTGGCAAGTTACTTTTCTGTACCTTTGTTTTGCCATGTATACAATTGGGTATAACAATAGCACCTTCTTCAAGAGAATGTTGAAAGCAGTAAGGTGTTTAGAATGAGGTTTAGAAGGCATTTAGAATATATAAAAAGTTCTCAAAATTCAACAAGATAACATGAAACCCAATTAAAAACTGGAGAAAAGATTTAAACACCCACTTTACCAAAGAAGAGATAAGGATGGTAAACAGTCATCTCTACATGCAGAGATGCTCAATATCATTAATTACTAGAGAAATGAAAATTAAACCGGTGATGAGATATCACTGCATAACTATTAGAACAAGTTAAAAACCAAAACCTTACAATACCAAGTGCTGGCAAGGATCCTGAGCAACTGGAAATTTTATACACTGTGAGCGAGAATGCAAAATAGTACAGCCACTTTGAAAAACAATCTGGTTATCTCTTATAAACATCCACTTACCAAATGACTCAGTAATTCCACTCCTACGTATTTACTCAAATGAAATGAAAGCATATGTTCACATACATGAATGTTTTTTAGCAGCTTTATTCATAATAGCCCTAAAGTGAAAAGGACACAAATGCCCACAAACCAAGGCATGGATAAACAAATTATAGTACACCCATACAATAGGACACTATGCAGCAATTAAATGGAATAAACCATACATACACTAACACGGATAATTCTCAAGAATGTTATTCTAAGAAGTCAGACAAAACAGGTTGCATACTGTATTGGTCAATCCATACGACATTTTAGAAAAGGCAAAAATAGAAAGACAGAAATAAGATCAGTGGTTGCTAAGGTTTGGGATGGGTGTGGAAACTGACTACAAAGAATTATGAGGAAACTTTTGGGGTGATGGAAATAGTCTATATCTTGATCGTGGTAATTATGTGACTATATATAAAATTCAACAAACTATATATCCAAAAAGAATATAAATCACATTTCTAAATCCAGCTTTTAAAAATTAGTATCCTGAAAATTTCCAGAAAATTAAATATTTGTTATAGATAAATTTTCCAGAACCATGAAGGGAAATAGACTTAGCATAAGGTAGCAGCTGGGCAAATTTTTAATGAGAAAATTCTTGGGTTATAGAATGACCCAGGTAACATTAAGTCCCAATAAAGTTTTAAAATCTGTTATATAATACAATCATAATAAATCTATTATATAATCACTACATTATACACTTGAAACTTAAAGCATTGGGAAAAGAAGTATCGTTCACAAAAGTAGGCACAATTTCAATAATAATAAACCATGGAAAAGTAACTTTTTCTTTTTTCATATGCTTTTTTTTGGATGCAGCTGTTTTAAAAAATCATCTTCTAGATTGGGTCATTGCTTCATCTTCCTCTTTAACAGATTCATGCCAGAAAAAAAGATAACATCTCTTCTGTATTGATACCTTCAAACTGGAGTTCATAAGCTAAGCTACATGGATTTTCAAATTGACAAAACAAAAACAAAAACAAAAAAAACCCCAACCAAACAAACAAAAAAACCCCAGTCCCAAGTCTAAATGTGGCTGAGTCCTGGGATATTTCCTGACCTCCAGGTAGACTGAAGAGACAAGGTTTCTACCTGCCACTACTTGGATCAAAGATGAATTAAGTTAACACTGCTCCCTTTCATGCCCCTCCCCCCAACCTTCCCACTCACGCATCTTCTCTTTCCTCCTCCTTCCTTCCACGATATAGTGTGTGGGGGATTTCACACTCTACATTCAGGAGAGTCTCATATGTTGATAAATGTAGGAGATACTTTTTACTATTTTAATAGTGATTATTTAAACTTGAAGAGGGGCTAGAGTTTTTTTTTTAAGAGTTATTTATTTGAGAGAAAGAGCATGCACAGTTATTTATATGAGAGAAAGAGAAGCAGATTTCTAACAAAAGAGGAGCCCAACAAAAGGCTTGATCCCCGGACCCTGAGATCATGACCTGAGCTAAAATAAGAGCCGGATACTTAACTGACTGAGCCACCCAGGCACCTCCAGAATTTTTTAAAGTAAGGGAGATTTTGGCCTTTGTGTTTTCTCCTTGTTTAAGAAAAAAAAAAAATACTATTTAAAGTATAGATATTGGGTATATTTTATCTCAGAATGAGTCATGGAGCAAGCACTGGAGGAAGTTTGGAATTACTGAATCACTATATCATACACCTGAAACTAATATAACACTGTACATTAACTAATTAGAGTTAAAATAAAAACTTAAAACAAATTAGTCATGAAGTAACCAGTTTAAGAGAGCAAGAGAGAAGACTGATCCCACATTGTGTCTTCTCTTTCTTCCAAGGCCTCATTTGAATTATAATAAAAGAATAAAAATAGATACAACCTCAAAATAATGAAGAAAACAGTAGGCAAAGTATCAGCAAAAGAATAATCTCAACGCATTTTTGCTAGAAGGTGGAAGTATGCTGACAGATGAGCAGAACCAAGGAAACCCAGCCTAATTAAACTACCTACTAAGGGGACTTCATCAGAGAAGGTGTCCAGCAGATTCTGAGTTTCAGGCTTTGATTAGCAGATACAGTGCAAGTTGGGAGTGAGAAGTGAAGTTGAAAATTGAAAAAGTAATTGAAGATTTATATATAGACTAGATGAACTTGCCTGCCATTCCTCTCCTCACTCCTACCTCATGGGAAAAGGCAGACAGAAATTTACTTTTAGGCAAAAAGTAGGATTCTTCTCAATTTCTTTAGAAAAGAATTACCCGACACAGGTGTTCAGAGCTCAGGTAAACTTTCCTCGTTTTAACATTTATGGAGCTAAATAGTTCAAACTTCATAGAATATTAAATATCTATCACTTTACTTTGAACTAAAGCCCAACAATCAACAAATATCATCCACATATATAGAGTTCATGGCTAACCTTTTTATTTCCTCATTTAAAAATATGTACAAAAAAATAAATACCACCAGATATTTGCTATAGCATAAAAGAGAAATACTAAGATAAATAAACCTGACATTCAAATTAAAAAAGATAACTTCAAAAGTAATAACAAATTTTAAAATAGCCCCGAGGAGTATCTTTGAGAGATTATATTAATAAAGGTATTGTGGTCATAGGAAAATCAGAGACAACGTAATTTTTTGGAGTAAAACAATTTATTTTCTAAAGGAAAAATAAATAGAAGTGTTATAGAATAAAGGCAAGGAAATCTCTCATGACCCTGAACAAAAATACAGAAAATATAAGAGAAAAGATAAATATGGAGAATCACTTTGAGAGATCTAAAACAGTAATTCTAGAAAGAAAAAATGAAATAAATGAAGGAGACAAAATCATAAATAATACAATAAAATTTTCCACAGATGAAAGCATGCAACATTGAATTAAAAAGACCTTGTCATATAGTATCTCTTTGCTTCAGTTTTTTCATATGTAAAGTGGGAGAAATAATCCCACCTCACAGGGCTGTTGGGTGTGATAATACATATAAAGCACTTCCAACAATCCTTGACATATAATAAGTACTCAGGAAATTTTATTGCATTGTGACTATTATATTGTCAGTGTTGAACAAGATGAATAAAGAAACACACACCTAAGACATCTCTGGGAAATGTTAGATCTTCAAAGATACAGAGAAACTCTGTATAAAAGTTTTTAGGAATAAAAAAGGTATCCTATAAAAGAACAAAATTTTTATTGTGTCAAAAGAAAATATATTATGTCAAAAGAAAATAAAGCAATACTTTTAAACACTTGAGTAAAAGAAGACTTTGAAATAATTGGAATTTTGTACCCAACCAAGTTATCGATCAGTTGTAAAGACAGAATGAAAACTGTTTTCAATAGGCAAGACCTCAGAAAGCTTGCCTTCCACATATCCTTTCTTAGCGAATTATTCGAATACATACTGCAGGAAAAACAAGAGTTTAAACCAAAAAACAAGATAATATGAAACAAAGAATAAGTCCTATTGAGGAGAGCAAAGCATCAAAGCCCAGATCACAATGGCATAGCTAACCTTGAAAGCAAATAAAAAATTTGGAGCAGAAAGTTGGAGGGTATCAAGATGGATGTCTTTGATTGTAAAAGCAAAGCCATATACTTGATATCTGAGGAAAAGTAAACTTGAGCCTATGCTAAAGCAATTAGAAAGGTCATTACAAACATCAGGAAAATACAAAGCTTCATTAATATGTCAAAGTTTATGTTTGTACATTTATTTGATGTTTGAAACATTTGAGAAGCAGAGACTGGGTCTTTGGAATCACAGCACACTAAACTTTGCTGGGGTCAGTATTTTCGTGATTATAAAATGTTAATGTTGCTATGTACAATGTAAATGCTGTGATATAGTGTAACTTGTAGTTTGTTTTTCATTTTTTGCTATGAAAAATTCAGAACACATACGAAAATACTGTGTAGAACGATGAACCCGGGTCACCACTCAGCCTCAACAGTGACCCACCTCAGGCCCAGTTTTGTTTCATTTCTATTTCCTTCCTCTCCCACCTTCTGTATTGTTTGGAAATATAGCCAAGCCACTGTATCGTTGTATCATTACATCCATAAATAGTTCAGTCTTTAGCTTTAAATCATAACTGTTCTTCAACAAAGTTTAAACACTGGTTGCTATGCCCCTTAAGTCTCCTTCATTTGTAGGATCTCCCTCCATCCTTGCATTTATTTTTATTTATTTTTTATAGAAACCAAATTTTTTTTTTAAGATTTTTTTTTAAAAGATTTTATTTATTTATTTGACACACAGAGAGAGGTCACAAGTAGGCAGAGAAGCAGGCAGAGAGAGAGGAGGAAGCAGAGAGTCCGATGCAGGGCTCGATCTCAGGACCCTGAGATCATGACCTGAGCCGAAGGCAGAAACTTAACTCAGTGAGCCACTGAAGCGCCCCAATTGTTTTTCTTAATGAGTTTCTTGCAGTCTGGATTTTTCTAATTTCCATTTGTTGTCTTTCATCTTTTGTGTCTTCTATAAATTAGTAAGTAGATCCAGAAGTTTGGCCCGATTCAGGTTTGAAATTTTGGCAAGCCCACTTTTTAGACAGTGGTATGTACTTCCATTAGGAGGCCCAAAATGTTTAGCTGGTCTCTTTTTGTATATTCAGCATTTGATGATCATTAATTCATTAGCGATTGTTAATTGGGTCTTCTACTTCTATCATTCCTTCTTCACTTATTATTTGAGACATTTCTCTAAAGATAAACTTCCTGTCATCAACCATCTGTTTAACCTGATGTCTAACTCAGATAGGAAAGCTAGGATAAGTTGTTGTTTACTTCACTTTCCTGTTTTTACTAATGAGTTAATTCTCTAGCACCCTAACAAGATGACTAAAAAGAATTTTTATTTTTTATTTTTTTAAAGATTTTATGTATTTATTTGACACACACAGAGAAAGATCGCAAGTAGGCCGAGAAAGAGGGGGAAGCAGGCTTCCTGCTGAGCAGAGTGCCTGATGCGATGTGGGGCTCGATCCCAGGACCCTGAGATCACAACCTGAGCTGAAGGCAGAGGCTTAACCCACTGTGTCACCCAGGCACCCCTAATAAGAATTTTTAATGTGTTTTTAAAATATGTTTGTAAAATCATGGATCTAGAGTAGTTGCATAGATCTAGAGTAGTTTCCAGCTGTTGCAGTTATTATCCTTATTAATGCTCAAACTGGCCCATCTTTGACCAATGAGAGCCTTTTCAGGTTGGCTTCTAGAACCTTTTGACATGAACTCAGTATATTTCACAATATTCTTGCTTCTGATGCAGCAAGATGTTCCAGCAATCTTCTTGATATATTTCCTTCCCGAGCTCTTGAGTCAGCCATTCCTCCAACGTGCTCTAGTTTTATTTAGTGCGCAGAGCTGCGTATAGATCCGTCTCGGTATAGGTACTCTCCTCACTACTGGCCTGGTCATTGTTACAGCACTTTTTCAATTTGGAGAGCTAGAATACATTTTTGTTTGTTTGTTTTGCTTTAGGATAAATCATTACTTCCAATTGTATTCAAGCTTGAAGGGCTTTTAGCTGCCCTTTTTGATTCTACCTCTCTTTTCCCCCAGGCTGAATATACCAGTTCTCAATGACAAAAATATAATTACTTATTTGCCTTATCTTACCTAAAAACACAGTACAATCTTAGAATAACAGAAACAAAACTCCTGTGAAAAATACAACTGAAACACTCTAAGATTTTTTTTTCTGGAAAAATCTTTTTTTACAGGTATATACCACTAGAGATACACAGTCATATTTATTATAAGTTTCTTGAAATAGTTTTTCTCTGTGTGGCAACACCACCAACTGGATTTATATTTGGGAAAATTGTTTCATTTTGCTTTCAATTTTCCAGAATTGCTTCTTTAAGTTTAATTTTGTTTTAGAATTATGTGGACTATTTACATGTTTCAAGTATCATATTTAAGGAATTAGATGTATTTAAAGAATTGGCATTATGTTTTCATCACCACCTATTATATTCTCATCTCCTCCCTAAAGAAGACTTGCTTTTATGGTTTATCTGTCACTTTTTTAATGTAAGCAAGTATGTTTAAAAGTAAATATACATATAAATATAGGTATATATCATATCTTTCAATTTCTTAAATGGTGGCACACTATATGTACCTCTTTTCATATTTTGTTTTCATTTGATATATCCTGGAAATTGCTCCACAAGAACACATAGAAATACTCACATTCTTTTTTTTTTTAATATAATTTTTTATTTTTTATAAACATATATTTTTATCCCCAGGGGTACAGGTCTGTGAATCACCAGGTTTACACACTTCACAGCACTCACCAAAGCACATACCCTCCCCAATGTCCATAATCCCACCCCCTTCTCCCAAACCCCCTCCCCCCAGCAACCCTCAGTTTGTTTTGTGAGATCAAGAGTTACTTATGGTTTGTCTCCCTCCCAATCCCAATCCCATCTTGTTTCATTTAAACCCACTTAAGCCCCCATGTTGGTTTACACACTTCACAGCACTCACCAAAGCACATACCCTCCCCAATGTCCATAATCCCACCCTCTTCTCCCAAACCCCCTCCCCCCAGCAACCACTCACATTCTTTTTTAAAGTATTTTTTAAAGGTGTAGTTGAAAGATAATAAACATTTGAAAGCAAATGTTTAAAATGTGAACTTTTATCCATTTTTACATATGTATGCACCACAGTCAAGACAACAAATACTTCTACTACTCTCATAAGTTTCCTTGTGCCTCTTTGTAATATATTCCTCCAATACCCTTGTCCCCAGCCAATTTCTTTTTTCTTTTTAAGATTTATTTGATAGAGAGCCAGAGAGAGAGAGAGAGAGCTTGTGCACACAAGCACGCCTATGAGCAGGGGGGAGGTGCAGAGGGACAGGGAGAGAGAATCTCAAGCAGACTCCCTGCTGAGTGTAGAGCTGGATGCTGGACTCCTCTCATGACCCTGAAATCATGACCTGAGCTGAAATCAAGAGTTGGGTGCCTAACCAACTGAAGCACTCAGGCACCCCTCCAGCCAATTTCTGATCAGCTTCCGGTCACCAGAGATCTGATTTCACTTTCTAGAACTTTAAGTAAATGGAATAATATAATATGTATTCTTTTTTATTGGCATCTTTCACTCAGCACAACACTTTTAAGATTCATCTATGTTGGGGCGCCTGGGTGGCTCAGTGTGTTGAGCCCCTGCCTTTGGTTTGGGTCATGATCTCAGGGCCCTGTTATTGGGCCCCGCTTCAAGCTCTCTGCTCGGCGGGGAGCCTGCTTCCCCCTCTCTCTCTGCCTGTCTGCCTGCTTGTGCTGTCTCTCTGTGTCAAATAAATAGATAATATGTAAAAAAAATATATATATATATATATTCAGGGGCGCCTGGGTGGCTCAGTGGGTTAAGGCCTCTGCCTTCGGCTCAGGTCATGATCCCGGAGTCCTAGGATCGAGCCCCGCATCGGGCTCTCTTCTCGGCGGGGAGCCTGCTTCCTCCTCTCTCTCTGCCTGTCTCTCTGCCTATTTGTGATCTCTGTCTGTCAAATAAATAAATAAAATCTTAAAAAAAAAAAAAAGAACTCTGCTTGTGATCACACATTTAAAAAAAATTCATCTATGTTTTTGGAACTATCAGTAGTTTGTTGCTTTTTATTGAATGTATTTCATTCAAGTATTTCATTGAATGGATAAACCACATTATTTACTTATTTACTTACATATAGGTATTTGGGTTATATCCAGTTTTTGACTAATACCTATAAAGCTGCCATGAGCATTCATGTACCAGTATTTCTGTGAACATATCTTGTTGGTTTCTTCCAAAGCTAAACATACACTCAGCATAGAACTCAAATCATTGTCCTCCTGGCTAATAGCATTTTGCAGCTGCACAATATACTCTTTTTTTGTAAATGTTTCATAATTTATAGGATAGTCCCCTACCGATGGGCATTAAAGTTGTTTTTAGTTTGGGGCGCCTGGGTGTCTCAGTGGGTTAAAGCCTCTGCCTTCGGCTCGGGTCATGATCCCAGGGCCTGGGATCTAGCCAGACATCGGCTCTTTGCTCAGCAGGGAGCCTGCTTCCTCCTCTCTCTCTGCCTGCCTCTCTGTCTACTTGTGTTCTCTGTCAAATAAATAAATATAATCTAAAAAAAAAAAAAGTTGCTTTTAGTTTTTTACATAGTAAACATATAATCTTATGTATATGTCATTTAGCATTTCTGCCAGTGCATACTTAGGGCATATTCCTAGAAATGGGATTTTTATCCAAGTTTTTCCAGTGAAGGAGGGGCTAATAAGTAGAGAAATCATCCAGTTCTGTGCATTTTCTGCACTCTGGAAACTTATCAGAGTACAGTCGAAAGGTGTGTCAAAAATATCTGAAATTGCAGCTAACTGCAACCCCCCCCAGTTCAAATAATGACAAGTTCAAAGAGAGATGCACTTTTAATTCAAGGTCCCAATAGGCTAAAAGCAAAAGGATGGAAAAAGATATACTATGCAAACACCGATCATAGGAAATCTGATGTGACTATATTAATATCAGAGTAGAATTTAAGATAAGAAGTATTACTAGAGATAAAAGAGGGATACTTCATGTTAAGAAGGTTAATTTACCAAGAAGACATAATCCTAAATGTACATGTACCCAATAACAGAATTTTTCCTTAATCATATGCTCAATTTCCATAAGCAACTGAATATTGCTATATTTTATAAAAACTTTTTTCATTGTTCTGTCTATTCATGGGCAAATACCATCCTGTTTTTATTAAGGCTTAGAGAAACTCTGTGATGTGCTTTTAATATCTAGTAGATTTAGGCCCTCAATCTGGCATCACTGTTCTCAGTTTTTCTAGCTACTATTACTTGTTTTTCTCCTTTGAAGTGGACTTTATAATCAATTTATCTAGCTCTAGCTCCATAAAAAAAGTCTGATGGTATTTTTATTGTATTACATTGAATTTATAAACTAGCTTAGGAAGGAAAAAATCTTTCTGATGTTGAACCTTCCTGCTCAAGAACATACATTTTTTCATTGATTCAAGTATATTTGGCTTATTGATTTTTACCTTATAGAATACAGCTATGGACAAATTATGGTACACATCGTAATAGTTACAAAACAGAATGTTACCAATTTTGGAAATGCAAAAGAAAAAGCGTAGCTGATCCTAGTAGAGGGACACGAGGTGAGGAGAAACAGAAAGAAGTGTAGGACTTTTATTATCCTTAATGAAGTAAGAAATCCAGAGTTGACAACACAAGAAAGAGGGGGGTTTACATATTTTTACAGACATTAGAAATATAAAACATAGTTGTTAACCACTATGTTGTGGAGAGGAAGAGGATCAAGAAGGTGTATAGAGCTAAAGCACTGTCCACCTTGATAGGACTTAACAGGGAATGTCTAACAGTGATATTACAATGATTTGGAGGACCATGGGAACATGTTTAATGGGCAGTTATGGAAAGTAGGGCATCTTAAACAATTTGAGCTCTGTCCTCAAACTTGGGCTGCTGACTTCCTTTCATCAGGTGGATACCTACAGACCCAACTCTATTTTGGAGGTTTCCTCCCTGCACAGCAAAGACAGAAAATTGCACACCATTTTATAAGCAATAATCTCAACCCTTAGCGGGAGCATGCCACACCATGCCTGGGGAAACAAGAACTAGATTGGTGCTTTCTATGTTTTCCATCTGATCCCTGTGCCCCAAGAGGGACTTCTTTCCTTTTTATTAAAATCTAGGGGTTAACTGATTTGATTACTCATGCATACTAGGGAACAGTAGGTTGGCTATAAATTTATTGAAGTGGGTTGGCTGAATTCAGTTTACAGTCACAGGCACTGATTTGGGGAAGTAGGCGATGGAGTTAGGATGAGGCTCCTCCACTTAGGGCCTTAAAAAGCCTCAGGGTCTAGCAACAACCAGCCCCAAATCCTTCCATGATTCTCCCTACTCTGACCTACTCCCTTCTGACCAACGGTTGCTCTTTTGCGCCTTTTATTTTTGCTCTTCAGGGCTCTCCATTTATTCCTTTAGATAAGAATATGTGAAGGGACGGGTCAACGTGGGACTGGAGCACAGGAGACAGAGTCCAGAGGGCCAGCTCCAGTCTTACATCATTTCCCTCCTTTCTCTCTCAAGCCAATTTCCAAGTTTTAGATCTACCATGAGAAATACAATTATTAAGTAGGCTGGATTGTCAGGTCTGCTGACCACCACGTCTCCTGTGGTGAGCCTACAAGATAAAGAACCATAATCTGAGGCATCCTTGGTGACTACAGAACAAAAGCAAAGAAAACTGGAGAGTGCAGCAGGACAGACCTCTTTTATGAACAGAGAAAAATTTGCAATGACATCCCTCCTGGGCCCCATGGAGTACCTTAGGTGTTAGCTCTCTAGGAAAGTTAGCCATCAAAGCCTAATTAAATAAAACAGCGATAATTTCCTATGGAGGTCGGCCAAGGCCAAAGTCATAAAGTAGTACATTGAGCATTTCCACCCCAACCACAACAGGAGCGCACAGACACTGTCAGTATAAGAACAGACAAGTCTCAAATCCTCCATTTCCAAATCCTATGGTGATGGAAAACACCCCCAGCAGTGGCTTTCCTGATACTTGCCTTTGGGGATTACCATATACTTACTCTAGGAAAGTAAGTTATATTGTGAACATTAGCCTGGAACAAGAAGCTGTTGGTCTGAGCACTGGGACAATTATAAAGACAAGGTGATGTAAGGTGACTCAGGTATGTGAGGAAGAGGAAGAGAAAGAAGTAACAACAGAAATACCAGCAAGAAGAAAGGAGAATCTTTGTGTCTGAGAGGGAACTGTGACAGAGTGAGCTGGACACGTTTTCCTTTGCCCAGAGGCTGACCCTGTCTTGCTTGTCACAGGTGCAGAGGATTCCCCTCAAAGCCACATGCAGGAGGAACCCCATGCCCCCTTCCACTGGTGCACAGTTAGGTGTTTCCCCCCCTCTAACCTTCTACTTCACCTGTCAGCTAACTGTGGAGTTGGAGCCTGTGCTCAAGTCTGTTATCCACTTGTGAGAGGAAGGAAGTACTACCTCCATTTTCTTGTGTCTCTGAGGCAGTGTGGTCACGGCGGTTGTGGAGTTGGCTAAACTTTAATCCGTGTCCACTCAGGTGAAGTCCACATCTTTTCTGAAGAGCAGATACCTTCCCAGGACCACTGACTGCTGAGTGTCTGTGGTGCTGGAAGCCCAGCAGAGTCACCGTGACAAGTTTCCCTGCCCTCAAGCACCTTCTCTCATTCAACCCCAGTAACCTTTCCTGCAGCTCTGTTTCACACACTTGCTCGGCCCTACCCACATATTTTTCTATTGCTGGGAGCCAACATCTCCTATATTCAACAATTCAGCCAACATTTGTTTGTACTGTGGGTTTATTCTCTAGCTGAATGGAGGTAAAAAAAAAAAAAAAAAAGGATCTGGTAACAGAATTAACTAATACAAACATTGGGCCAAAAGGAGTAGAATGGAAATATAAATTAAACCCTATGGGAGACCAAGAGAAAAGATGATTAATTACCACAAAGTGAATCAGGAAATGCTTCATGGAAATTTTATCTGCACTGGGCCTCAGTGGGCAGGTTTCAACAGGCAAAATAGATAAAGGTATTCCAGAAGACAGAAGCAGTGTAAAATAAGGACGAAGCGGGAAAAGGGTAGGGTAGGTGGAGTTCTGATCACTGAGGGCCTTGAATGCTGTGCCCAGGAGTTTGGACTGCATTCTGTAATCAGTGGGGAACCAGTGAAAGCTTTTACACAGTACCGGATCTGACAACAGTGACATCTATAGAGTACGCCTGGTGATCCAGGCAACCTACTGAACATTTCACAGGTGTTCACTTACTTGGCCTTCATAATGACTTGTTGAGGATGGTGAACGGGGACAGCAGTTTGGGGATGGGTCAGAGGCAGAATGATTAGAGGAGAGGTGGTAGGAAAGGACAGGATTTCAGTGGACTGGGGCTCAGGGATAAGGGCCTGAACTTGAGCCTACTGGCAGCAGCAATGAGAACTGGCATTAGAATTCTGAGAGAGAAGAATCAGAATGGTTAATGGTGGCCAATTAGCTCCTGGAGTCAAGGGTGCCAGTGACTAGCAGATCTGGAAGGAAAACAACGGTAAACAATGTCAGCAGTCTTGGGACTTCGCGCCCCTACCCAAACTCCTAGTCTCAGGAGAATGAGGCACTTTCCCCTCAGCCAGTTATGAGACTTGGAGGGTCAAGAAAGTTATAGCAATGAGGGCTCTTCCATTTGGTCCAGTTGGAAGTCCAGCTGGGATGCAGAGGCAAATAAACTGGGAACAATAAAAACCATCCCTATAGTTTTATTTTTAGTGGGGGCAAGAGAATGTACCATTCAGAGTCACTGGGATTGAATTTCACCTCACCTATGAACCATGAGCTATGTGGCAGGCACTGTGCTGGGCAGTTCACAGACCTCATGTCATTTAATACTCAAAATACTACTATACTGCTTTACTATAATGAAACTGAGATTCAGAGAGATTAGGTAACTGCCCTGAGCTCACATAGCTGCTAAGGGGCAGCACTGACACACATACACAGGCAAAACTGATGTTTCTGACCAGAGCATGAAACTGTCTACAGGGAAAATGACTTCTCACAAAGCCATGTGTGGCTCAAGTTGGGTTCATTCTCACATCTGTTCATTCAGATATTAGTAAATTCATTCATTTATTCATATATTATGCAATGACTGATGATCTACTATGTGGCGGGCACTGTGCTGGGCATTTATAAAAACAAACTACTAAGATGCCATCTCTGCCCTCAGTGAGAACAGTCCAGAAGGGGGCAGGCAAGTGAACAGAGGAGGGCAGCTAACCTGGCTTGTGTGGGCGAAAAGGAAACTGAAGACTTTCAGAGGTGACACCTGGGTTTAGTTGGGAAGGAGCAGCGGATGGTTTAGTTGGGAAGGAGCAGCGGATGGTTAGGCTAAGGTGAGGAAGTGAGAAGAGGAATGTTGCTGCCCTTCGGGTGCCTGCAAAGGCACAGGCCGGCCTGAGAAATGATGAACTCTGTACAGAAGATGAGAAGCAACTTGGATTACCGAAGGCAGAGAGAGAGGCAGAGGAGGCAGAAGACTGGAGTGGGGGCAAGGGATGTACCATTCAGAGTCACGGGGATTGAATTTCACCCAGCAAACCATGGGCAGCCACTGAAGGGCAAACTCGTTGCATAAAACTCACTCAGGCTGCAGTGGGGGAAGAGACAGGAAGCCAGGAGGTGAGAAAGGAGGCCGCGGCAATGGTACCGGTGTGGGATGACAGATCCGAGCAGAGGGAAGAAGACCTGAAAAATGCTCACAGATAACACAGGGGCTCCTGATAAGTGATTCTGGATGGGAGCAAGGGGCTGAGCACTTCCACCCCCCTGCCCCCCGCCGGGAGGATGACTCATGTCCTCAGCTGCCTCCACCCACAGGTCCAGTCTCGGTGGCCTTGTGTGGGTCGTGTGACACCAGTCAATCCTTAGGCTCAGTGAAGACGGTCTATTTGGATGCCTGTGCATCCCAAGCCACTGCTTTTGTGGGGTGTTCTCCATGGAGTGAGGCTTCAGTCCTGGGGCCACCAGCCAAGGGAGGGTATACCCCTCTCCCTATGTGGGAAAAGGTTAGTTCAGGAAGTCTGGGTCTCAAACCCTGCATGTTCCTGAGAAAGTCCTCACTTCAGGAATGGCCTTGGCCAGCTCCTGGGAGAGGAGCTCTGAGTCTCTGGAATATTCTGCCTGATAAGACTGTTCTTGTATGCCTGAAACCTTGGGCCGTGTGTTACCAGTTTGATCAGATAGTTTATGCTAACAATGTGATTTGTGGTGAGCACCTGTTTTGCTCTGGGGGCTGAGGTCTGAGTCACTGAGGTCAGACACATAGCAGAGCATGCCTGCATGACAGCTCCCCCCCGCCCCCCGCCAATAAAAACCCTGGACACTAAGGCTTGGGTGAACTTCCTTGGCTGGTAACACTTTGCATGTGTTCTCACACAATGCCACCAGAAGAATTAAGCATATCCCCATCAATTCTACTGGGAAGGGACACCTGGAAGCTTGCACCTGATTTCTCCTGGACTTCGCCCCATATGCCTTTTCCTTTTGCTGATTTTAATGTATATCCTTTAACTGTCATAAACCCTAACCATGAGTAAAACAGCTCTCCTAAATCCTGTGAGTCCCTCTAGCAAATCACAGAGACTGCGGGTGGTCTTGGGTACCCCAACACACTCTACCCTGGGGTGATGGCAGGAGAGACAGCTAGGACAAGCACATAGCCCAAACCCAGTATTTCACCCCAGGGTAGGCAACTTTAGAGTCAGGCCCTGCAAAAACAAGCTAAGTGGGACACTTCGTGTACTGCCCAGAGTGGGCAAGAATGCCTCAAACACGGGGAGGGTATTTTCCAGCCTCTCATAATCCAAGGTCACCCTGCTGTTCTCCATGTGGCCTCTAGGAGCTCGCTTTGACTCTGACCTCTATTATACAACAAAGCACTTCACCTTTTTGTTTTCAGCCTTTGCAAAAAGCCTAATTTCCTCCCTCCATTCTTCCAGTTTGTTTCTTTTGCCAGATAGTAGTGCCAAAATTGGACCCATAACTGCAGGCAATTTCCAGATTCTGTAGAACAGAATTTGCCCTGAACAACAGATGTGAGACTCTACAGTATGCCCTAGAAATGTAATACATCACTGTGGTGTAAATTTATAGGTTATTCGAATAACGTGCTGCGATACAACAGGGAAATTAAGCTTCTCAGCAATGGGTATGAAGTACAGCCAGGAAACCTGAGGTTCAATTTTATGTGAATAGAAGCTATTTGTGTGCAATCTTCCCCTTCACTTTACCACTCGGTTTGTTTATTTACAGAACATGAGATAATCTCTAATGAGTGGTATCCACCTCCTCTTCACATTTATCCCGAAAAGGATATAGATTAACAGATACTTCTGCTCAACTTGCAGTCCAGACCCATTCTTGGTATCAACTTGAAGCCTAGGCACTAGGAACTTTTTACAAATTTCAGGTAAATTAATGACTTCTTAGAACCCATCCTTGCACATATCTGTAGAGCCACTCAGGCTCTCCAGGCCCTGCCACGTGCTGGTTTTGCTTCCGCTTCATTATCTCCTACTTTCTAGTGCACTGTGGCTCTCAGTTCTGCATGTAGATCAGTGACAAGCAAGACAGGAGGTTCTATACCTTATACCTGTTTATGACCTTATATGAGGCAGGGCTCCAGGTGGAAAACAGAAATCTGGGTATTGTAAGCAGAAAGGAATTGAACACAGGAAATGAGGTGGTAGCAAGTTACTATAAGGGGTGGGGATGTAGATTCTAGGCTGGGTTCCAGAAAGCCAGCACTAGAACTGCAGAGTTCAAGTCCACACTGCCATGCCTGCTAACCAAGGATCCACATCCTCTGCTAGCTCCGCCACAACCACCTCCATACACCAGGAAGCTAGAGACTGACACTGCTGCAGGACTCCCCTCTGTCCTTGACCTTGCTCAGCAACAACAACCAATGCAGGAAGAAGACAGCCCCTCCCTCACAGTTCAAATCCTGCTGGTGCACTACCTGTCAGTGTATGCAAGACCCCAGCCATGAGGGAAGCTTGGGAAATTTCCAGCATCTCATACAGAAAACATACTGAGAGATGAGGGTGTAGGCTGAGTCAGGAGATATGCTGCACCCACTGCAGGCCATCGAGGTCCCTTCAGGATCTAACGTTCCATGTATGACCAGGATCCTGAATGGAAAAAGACAACCATCTCCAGAGAAGGACGTAAAAGAGGAAAGTATGCCTTCTGCTACCATCTCCCTTTCTACTGCCTTCTGCTTAGGAAGTAATTATTTCCATCTTGTCCTGCCCACTTCGGCATCTCTCTGACTACTTTCAATCTAGCCCCCTGTTCCTAAGAGTGGACACAGACTCCAAGTCCGAAGCTGGAAAGGATCCTGGAGACAACTCTTTATTTAAAGGAAAAGAGAACTTGAGAGCTTCTGTAACTCTCTGACTTTATCACTTGGGTTTTCTACTACCTTCGTCAGAATATTTAAGGTACTCAGTGATGGCAGAGGTGCCATAGCTTTTTGCTTTCCAATTTAATAAAGGTTAAAACATCCTACCTTTCTGTCAGGTAGGACTCTCTTAATTTTGGATGCAAGTGGCCCCCAAAAGGGCCCTGGTTAACTGGACCTTAGGGGGACCTTCCTTAACTCTGAAAAAGGGAATGTAGGGACTATTCGGAAAGAGTAAGTATTTTAGGGAGAGAGATTTTCATTTGTTTCATTTGTTGCTCTGTATATTTCTGTTCTCTATTTCCTAAAATAATATGAGGTATGAAAAGCAGAGTTTAAAATACAACATAAAAGGGAATATGGTACTCCAGGCTGGGACTGGGAGGCAGAGATTTGGCTGGTAAAAGAGACACAACGGGGACTTCTGATTTTGAAGATGCCAGAACTATTCCTTGAATAACTCTGAAGAAAGGGTCCAAGGAGTTTGAAGGTGGAATTTTAGGAATTTAGTTGGAAGACATTATACGTAAAAGTCTGAGAGTTTGTACTGTGGAACGTGACAATTGGTGAATAGACAAAAGATTGTTTTAATGCAGTGTTTCTCAACCTCAGCACTACTGACATTTTGGAGCAGATAATACTTTGCTGTGGGGCTGTCATGTGCCCGGTAGAATGCTCAGTGGTGTCCCCAACCTATAGTTTTCAGATGCAAGTAGCAACTCCACAGTCATGATCATCAAATATGTTATAACAGGTTAGAATAGACTGTTTAACATTATCTGAACCCAGTGGTCAATCCTAACATCTTGAAAAGTGAAACAATCCATCATACGTTTCTCCCAATGTAATGGAGTAGAAAGCACACAGCACCACTCATGCAGTACTACTGGAAAAAAAAAAAAGAGTACTAAATCTAATTAAGTGTCTAGATTTTAACTATCCAATAATGGCAAATACACAGGGTTACAGGAACAGGTTAAATGACACTAAGACAATGCACGCAGACAAATTCAGAATGAAGGAAATTCTACAGGGCAAATAATCTAGTTTCTTAAGCAAATAAATGAGATGAAACAGTAAAACAATAATAACTATTAATAAGAACTATTAGACCCAAAGAACAAATAATCCAATCAAGAAATAGGCGGAGGACATGAGCAGACATTTCTGCAAAGAAGACATCCAGATGTCCAACAGACACATGAAAAAGTGCTCCACATCACTCAGCATCAGGGAAATACAAATCAAAACCACAATGAGATACCACATCACATCAGTCAGAATGGCTGAAATTAATAAGTCAGGAAACAACAGATGTTGGTGAGGATGTGGAGAAAGGGGAACCCTCCTACACGGTTGGTGGGAATGCAAGCTGGTGCAGCCACTCTGGAAAAGAACATAGAGGTTCCTCAAAAAGTTGAAAATAGAGCTACCCTATGACCCAGCAATTGCACTACTGGGTATTTACCCTAAAGATACAAAGGTAGTGATCCGAAGGGGTATGTGCACCCAAATGTTTATAGCAGCAATGTCCACAATAGCCAAACTATGGAAAGAACCTGGATATCCATCAACAGATGAATGAATAAAGAAGATGTGGTGTATATATACAATGGAATACTATGCAGCCATCAAAATAAATGAAATCTTGCCATTTGCAACAACATGGATGGAACTAGAGGGTATTATGCTGAGCGTAATAAGTCAATCATAGAAAGGCAATTATCATATGATCTCCCTGATATGAAGAATTTGAGAGGCAGAGTGGGGGGTGTGGGGGGTAGGGAAGGAAAAAATGAAACAAGATGGGATTGGGAAGGAGACAAACCATAAAAGACTCTTAATCTTACAAAACAGAGCATTGCTGAGGAGAGGGGGTTGTGGAGAGGGTAGCTGGGTTATGGACACTGGGGAGGGTATGTGATATGGTGAGTGCTGTGAAATGTGTAAGCCTGACAATTCACAAACCTGTACCCCTGGCGCAAATAATACATTATATGTTAATAAAAATAATTAATAAAAAATAAGAACTGTTAGAGATAAAGAGAAAATTTTTTTTTTTGATAAAGAGAAATTTAAGATACAAACCAACCAAATGTAATTTTGTAGATATGATTTAGATCTTGGTTCAAACCAACCAACCATAAAAAAAGATTTTGGGGGGGGGACATTATCTGAAATTAAACATGAACTAGATATTAGATGATATTAAAAAATTATTGTTAACTTTTTGAGAATAATAATGGTATTGTGGTTGGCAGTCTTAAAAGAGTCCTTATGTTAGAGATAGACAAGGAAGCACTCACAGATTAAATGATGGTATTTGAGTTGGCTGAAATATTCCGGTTATATTCATGCATTACTTGTATAATTGAGATGCAAATGAAAAGTAAAAGAAAAAATGAAGTGCAGAGATCGATTCTTTCTTCTTCATCATTAACATACCAGAAGGATCTCATTTAATCCAAGGGGTTCGGTAGGAGGCAAGTCTACAGAAACCATGTTCCAATGATACAGATTATTGTAGAAGAGGTATTCTGAAAAGGAAAGAAAGAAGCCAGTAAAATGTGTTCTAATACTTTGCTACTCAAAGAGTGGTCCATGACCCAGCAGCACAAGCATCTCTTGGGTTTTATAAATGCAAAATCTCAAGCCCACCTCAGACCCCCTGAATCAGAAACTGCATTTTAACAAGATACCCAGGTGATTCATTTGCACATTAAAGTTTGAGATTCACTGCTCTAAGTGCATGCTCATCTTTTAATAAAATTGTTTCATTATCTACCTCTGAAAGCTCCTAGTGACCACATCTAAGATTTCATGCAGAATCCCCTGGGAGCAAAGATTTGTGTATTAATCTGTTGCAACACCTACACTGGTTCCCTTACTAATGGCTGCTCCACCATCTATTCCTGGCCCCAAGCCACACAACATCCTCCCTGCCATGCTTCCTAATTGGTAATCTGCCACCCATGACCTTGACCAGATGGTGTACTGCCTTGGGACCCCTGGCCTCATCAGCTGATTCCACACTTAGGCAGAACCACATTACAAAGGGAGGTTAGTGCCTGGAGCATCCATAGAGATGGATGGGCCCCCAAAGATTGTGGCATGCAATTAAAGGGAAAGAACTCTATTAAGTATTTTTATGAGAGGCCAAGGCCCTTTACAGATAGGGGTCACCAGCCCTGCTATTAATCTAGTCTTGCTGTCTTCCAAATAGAAAATACTTTACATATGAAGAGATATGAGGAGGGCACAGGGGCAGATGAGGAGTGCTTCACATCCATTCGGATAAGTGGAACGCTCTTCCACCCTCTCTTTCCTCAAGACAGGAAGGAAGGTTTGTCTCCATTAGTGTTATCTTTCTTTTTAAGCAGAGCCAACTTGGGTGTGGCATCTATGCCTTCTTTGTGATGAACTTTTGTTCATGCACATGGCTGTTTAATGAATATTGATTCTGATGATTGCTTTGATTAATAGGGTCTGAGAAATTTCACACTTAATATCTGAATTGAGATGAGGCATGTGGCATCATTTCAATTCTCAGGGAACTGGCAACTACATCACAGCCTCTTTTATGAGGTGTCTTCAAAGAAATCCTTTCCACATTTCTGAATATTTGCCATCAGATATGCCCAACGTCTTCATGTCTGACTCTTAGTTTTGTTTCAGCTGCCTGAGGGTGAAGAAAACAGAGCTGAGCTGTGGGACTGTGTGGGGTGAGTGGTTTAGGATGCGGGCTCTAAAGCCAAATTGCTTGGGTTTAAATCCAAATTTTACTACTTATACCTCTATGCCTCAGTTTCCCACATGTAAAATGGGGATGATGATGTCTTCTGTCTCATAATTTCATTGTGAGGGTTAGATGAACCTGTATCTGTAAAGCGCTCAGAACAGTGCCTGGAACAAAGTAAGTGCTCATTAATGCCATTATTATCATTTATGCAAACACAATGTTCCAACACCAATTCTCTGTCACTCACTGGGGGTCTTACAATTCCAATTAATTCTGCTACTAACTACTGAGACTTACCCCAGAAGTTAAGGGCAAAGTCCTTTTATTCTGACCTATCTGAAACTAGTACGCCATCCCACAAGATGAAGGGCAAGGTTCCAAGACCGCCTTAACTTCAGACACCAGTTGCAAGTGGTAACCCCAGGATACCTGCACTTCTGTGCAAGTTTGCTAGAAATTGAGGGGTTTCCATGACCCCTCCTTCAGGTTTGATAATTCACTAGAATGACTAAAGGCTATAGCTCTGAAACAGCCAAATGTTAGAGGAACATAGGGTAAGTTCTTGGGGGAAAGCCACAGAGCTTCTTTGCCCTCTCTGGGTGTGCGAGCTACTCAGCACATCCATTTCTTCACCAACCAGGAAACTCTCCTGAGCACTGGTTTTCAGTTTTTATCTAGGGTTTCATTACATTGGCGGACTGATTAAATCACTGGTCACATGATGGAACTTAATCTCCAGTCCCTCCTCTCTCCCCAGAGGTCAGGGGGTGGGGTTGAAATTTCTAGTACTCTGCTCATAATCATGTCTTGGTTTTTCTGACATGACCAGTTCCTCCCTTGAAACTATTCAATAAGGCCCATCAAGAGTCACCTCATTAGCATAAACTCAGGTATGGTCAAGGGGCTCTTAAGATAATAAAGACTCTGCTATCACACAGGAAATTCCAAGGATTTTTGAAACTCTGTTCCAGGAACCAAGGACAGGGACCAGCTGTGTTTTTTATTATATCACACTCAACAAATATTCTAGCACTTATGTTGGTCCAGGTACTACGTGAGGCAGTGGGGAATAACCTCTACTTTCAATGGTTTTCATTAAGCCATAGGCTGCAGGACAATGCCGGATCTAGACCATGAATCGGGACCACCACTCTTTCTTACTTCACCATCATGAGCACCTACACAGAGTCCTATCTCAGGAGTTTTGAGAACCACCATTTTGAGCTGCAGGGCACCTGAGAACTTACTAAAACAATTCCACCCTTTTACAGATGAGGAAACCAAGAATTAATTGGCCCAAAGTTGTATTCTGTCAGTGACACATGTCATAACTGATAATCTGGAGCTATTGCTATTCACCCTGAGCTATGCGAGCAAAGACACCAGTACCTGTACCGATGGTGTACCAATGGTGAAAGGCAAATATTTACAGTCCGTCCTTTTGATTAAGGGCCTAGTCATCTTCTCTGCCTACTTACTATTACGCCTCTCAGAGTCGGCTTGGAAGACGTATAGGACATGATGGCGAGAGCTGCTGGTCAGAGGAACATGTATCAGAGGATGCTCCCTTCTCTCTTCCCTCCTCCTAAGCTAATAAGCTTTCCTGCCACCACCTTCCTGCCCAAGAGGAAAGGCCCTAAAACTCTGGCAAGTCCATTCCACTCAATGTTTGGAGAGGGGGCACCCACTATATACAAAGCATCCTACTGCTGTTGAGTTTATAGAGCTGAGTAAGACATGGTCTTGTATGGTATCTACATACATAATTTGAATGAGGGAAAAAAAATGTAAAGCAATGTGGTACCAAAAGGCATAATATGCTATCAGAATATAGGGGAAAGAGATTAATTCAGGCAAGGAGTCCTAGTAACACTGCTTTTGCAAGGTACTGACTTCTCTGCTAGTATAAGGCCAATAAGGAAGAACCAAAAAGCTAAAATTATGTTTCATGCCTGCCACAGTATGCAAACCCACATTGCTTTATTTGCCCTTAATTATCTAAATCAGAGATTTCCAAGTAATTCTTATCACATGCCCTAATTTAGAAAACATTTTAACAATTTTATAAATACATACATATTTAGCTAGGGGTAAAACGTGAGCATATACTGATGTACTGTGTAAAACACATAAAACATAGCAAGATAATAAAAATGATAATCTGTGAAAATCGTATTTCTCTTAGATGTCTATGTCAACATAATTTATCCTCACCTATTCTTTTTACAACATGATACTGACATTCCTTGATTGAGGAGAGGTGATGTCTGTGTTCCCTCCTTTTGAACCTGGACAGAAGTTTGTAACCACCCGGCTAGGATAGGACATAAAAGGAGATACTGTTCTGCTTGGCTCTCTCTTGGCACGTGTGCCTTGGGTGCCCTGAGCTGACATGCAAAAGTAGATGGCCAAGGTGGAGGGAAGTTGACAGTCGGCCTCAACTCCCTGACAGGATGATTGGATTCTAGCCTCTGAGCTGACCCGGAGACACCATGTGGAACAGAGACAAGCTATGCCTGCTGAGCACAGTCCTAACTGTAAAATAGTGAGTAAAATCAGTATTGTTGTTGTTCTAGACTACTAAATTTGGGGATGGTCTGTTTTACGGTTATGGTAACTGGGAAAAAGAAAAAGATGAAGTATTTCATCAATATTTCTAATAATTTTTCTAATAATATTGCTATGTAATTAATAGTAATTAAGACTTAGTTAAATTATAGTAATTAATATTCTAATAATATTTCTAATTAATATTTCTAATAATAATTCTAATCTTTCTAAAACCTCATCAATATTTCTAAAATTATTTTCACTTTTAAGGGTATAAAAGCTATTCAAGCTCTTTTAATATTGTAATTCATAATGACATTTTTGGTGAGAGTAGCATAGTTGGAAAGACTTCATTAAAAAGCAAACAAGCCTCATTTAAAAATTTACAATGTGGGGTGCCTGGGTGGCTCAGTGGGTTAAGCCTCTGCCTTCAGCTCAGGTCGTGATCTCAGGGTCCTGGGATAGAGCCCTGCATCCGGCTCTCTGCTAAGGGGGGAGCCTGCTTCCCCCTCTCTCTCTACCTGCTTGTGATCCCTCTCTCTCGTCAAATAAATCAAATCTTAAAAAAAAAAAATTACAGTATAATAATTCAAAGTCATGATTCTATGCCCAGTTTATTTCCCCACTAAATTTTTTTAAAGGAGGGATAACTGGTACAATATTATATTAATTTCAGGTGTACAATATAATGATTTGATATTCATATATATTTTGAAGTGATCAATACCATACATCTAGTTAATATCTTAGGCCTACTTAATATCTATCC
Source organism: Mustela erminea (assembly GCF_009829155.1). Taxonomy (NCBI): domain Eukaryota; kingdom Metazoa; phylum Chordata; class Mammalia; order Carnivora; family Mustelidae; genus Mustela; species Mustela erminea. The sequence continues at coordinate 10,609,076 of NC_045623.1, forward strand.
CCTTACAGTTAAAAAAAATTTGGGGGGGCAATAAGAACTTTTAAGTTCTCTCTTAGCAACTTTCAAATATACAATGCATTATCGACTACAACCACGATGCTGCTGTATATCACATTCCCTTATTTGTTATTTATATATTTATTTATTTATTTTACAGCTGGAAGTTTGTACCTTTTGACCCCCTTCCCGATTAGATTTTCATGGCAGACTTGGCCAAAAAGATACCTCATTTCATGAAAACACAATATATATATATGGTTTGTCCCCTATAGTTAATGTTACTAATTCATATTTCAAAGGGTCCTGAAAAATTGTAATTTTTGACTTTTTGTCAGAGCTAAGTATGTCCATTCTGCTTTTACCCCATAATGTGGCTGACAGCTCATACCAAGAGTAGAGGGCTGGCTCTACCATTCTCCTGTTTTCTCTTCTGCTGCTTTACAGGAATCTCCTAATGCCACGCATTCATTTAGTGAGGAAGAGTTCAGTTAAACCAGATAAAGACAAGCACTACTGCTGCGGTGATCTGTTCCCACTGTCTCTGTTTACCTCCTCCAGCGCCTCCTCACCACCCTCAGGATAAATAAATATCCAAGCCTCAAACCTGGCAGACTGTGTCATCTGCTCCCTTGCATGCACCTGGGCGCCAGCCTTTCCAAATCACTTGCAGCCTCCGTTCAGTTTCTCACCAAATGAATGATGGCGGGGTACATCCATGTATCTGAATTTAAGTCAAATGCATAGAAGATAGCCACTCTTTCAAATCATATACGCTTTGTCAGGATGGCGCAGGGAAGGGGTCCCATTTACTTGCCTGGGGTCCGTCTTACACAAAACAATGGCAAGCACTAACCAAACATTCCTTAAATGTGCCTGAGATCTCTGGGTTGGGGGCAGGGACAGAGGAGTCCTTGTCCTGGCTAAGGAGTCTGTATCAACCATAGTGTAATCTGTCTCTTCTGACTGAGCATGGACAGAATCATGACAGTAACCCAACAATCAGCCTTGACGACCTTTCTTTCAAACGTATGATCTTTAAAGCCTTGTTATCTTTTAAGAATGGTTCCTATTATCCCCTAGAATGAGACTGTTTATCTAGTACACAACTTTACTTTTCAGATGAACATCTGTGGCAGAATCCAATTCTGTTACCCAAACATTTCTTTTGCAGCCAAACCTTTAAAAACTCATCTATTCTGTAAAGTAGGTATATTTATATTCCGGTTTTCCTTCAGGGATGGAGGAGGGAACTGGGGTAGGCGAATGCGGTCAGCTCACCAGTTATTAATGTTGTGGATTACATTCTCTGTGGATTATAAGGGTGTGTTTTTCATTCTGGGCCAACACTGACCGAAGTACCTGGGGAATAAAAACTCATTTTAAAATTAGCCCAAGCAAAAATAAATAATGAGGGAAGAAAATGCATTGTAAAAAAGAATAATATGAGGCAGGTGAAAGGCAGATAATACGGTTTTGATCAATCACTGCTTTGGACTGTCTTTTTCCTGCTTTCTCTGCCATTTGCATGCATAATTGAATGTTCCCTACTCGATGAAAAAGAACACTTACGAGAACATATTGCTATCAAAATGGGCAAGAGTGGCTAAACGTGTGCTTTACGAAAACCTCAGGGCCCCTCATAGAAATTCGTTTTCAGAATCTGTGCTCCTTTACAATTTAGGTCTGGTTCACCTTTCATGGATAGCTGATGGACCTTACAGGAAATGAGTTAGCTCTCCGTACCTCAGTGTGTCTCTCTGAGGGATTCTTCATAGTGTTTCCTCATGAAATTTCCTCAGCCATTCACACCTCCCAGGAGATCTGAAAATGGCACTTCTTTTTTTTTTTTTAAAGATTTTATTTATTTATTTGACAGAAAGAGATCACAAGTAGACAGACAGGCGGGCAGAGAGAGAGAGAGAGAGAGAGAGGGAAGCAGGCTCCCTGCTGAGCAGAGAGCCCGATGCGGGACTCAGTCCCAGGACCCTGAGATCATGACCTGAGCCGAAGGCAGCAGCTTAACCCACAGAGCCACCTAGGCACCCCTGAAAATGGCACTTCTTAACACTCATAATTGCCTTTTATTTTCTCTTATTCATCCTTCGGAAAGTATTTTGAGGATGTGGTCTCTTTCCTTTCCCAAGTACGTAGTGAGCTAAACCTCTTAACTCCTTGGCAGTCTCTGTTCGTGAATCTCTCCAGCTTTTATCTTCTTTGTCACTGGAGTGATAGCATCTGAGTTAACTCATGCGAAGAACATAGCATTAATTTCATACACTTCCAAAAGAATGAGAACACTGTATGTATGTGACAGCAAGGCAGCTACTGTGATGACTGATTTATTAAAATGTAAGGTTTATAGTACAGATAAAAGAAAATTAATCATTTGATGGCAACTTCACTTTCCCCTCTGTGGTAGGAGCATCCAATAGCTCAGGCCTGTATTCAGTGGAGTAATACCCCAAAAGCCTTTTCTTCTGCCTTGCTAAGTAGCACCATGCATCAGAACATCAACAAACCTCGTAAAATAATACCCTGAGGTGCCCCATCGGCACTCTAGAAGCCATCTTTAGGAGCCAGTCAAGCTCAATGAACTGCTCCAGGGAAAGTTCTGACCTTCTAGTAAGTTCCTTGCTGAGTTTCTGTTGACAAGCCATTGACCTAAGGGGCAGAGGGCATCCTGTTCTCTTGTTAACCACTGGAAATTACAATGTTTTCATAGACTCTCTTTATGAAGAGCAGAAAGTGCCTTCTTTTACTCCTTTTGTGATAAAGTTAATTACTAGGACCTTGAACTTCACACAAAGTAAGTGAAAATTGGTCTTTTACCACTCCCCATACAGGTAGGTTACTCAGAAGATTTCACTACAACCAGATGGCTTTCTCCTCCCATGTATGTTTTTCCATTTTTAAATCCAGACTTATAAATGCAACTCATTGAAGATAACAACAACAACTAGCCTTTGGGCCTAATGTATTTTTTTTAATAATGATTTTTTTTTTTTTAATGGAACCTACATTGGCCTGACTTCCTTTTGTCTGAATACAAGCTTTAGCACAGTATAAAAGGGTTGCATGTGCTGAAATGTTGCCCAAGGATATGTGTTATTATTCCTCCGCCCTTGACCAGCAGGGTCTCCGTTCTCTTTCCCTTTCAGCCTTTTGTTTGAACAGATGGGATTGGGGAAGCAGGGAAAGAAAGCCATTCTGTTCTCATTAACTCTCCCCATACACAAACACGAACCTGGGCTTCAGGGACTCTGAAACGGGACAGCTCCCACTCAATTGCCACTGAGACCTGATGTACTGAGATACAAAGCAAGCCAGGCTGAGGACCCACATCACCATTTCAATGAGGCCGCTAACCAGTGAAATTACATGTATATATGTTTTTATAAATACATTCACAAAAACATGTGCCTATATAATATACAACACAAGCAAACATTATGTGTATAGAAAAATCAACCTATTATATACACTCTATATAGTCCATGATTTTCAGGAATTTGTTTGTCACGTTTGGTGATAGCTTGGGTACAAATATATTTGTGATGAAAAATAATGGTATTCTGTGAATTATAAAACCCTTTGCCTTTTCATCATATCTTCTCTTTATACAAAAGAGCTTAAATATATCGAGAATGATGGGGTTCCTATTATTTCCTGCTCTCTTGCTCAGTTTTAATGCGAAAATAATTATTAAGGTTTCTAGTTTGGACAGTCCTGTCTGTTAAAGCTCTTGACCATGAAAAATGTCATAAAAAAATTAAAAAATATGGCCCAAATATTGAAGGCTCTCTCTTTAGGGGTTCTTATAAAAGTAAGAGGCTTAAATATATATATATATACATATATATATATATATATATATATGTATATATATATATCGAGAGAACGTGAAAGGCTTTACAGAACTAGATGAGGGTGTTTCCCCCTGGTGAGCTAATTCTGGGAAGTGCTATCTTTTGTTCTGGACATGGATTAGAAAGTGGTCTGGCCTATTTGTTAGATCATATTTGCCTTTAAATCTCCGTCCGTCCTCATTACTATGATGAGGGTACTGAGGCAAAGATAAACAGAGCCTGAAAAGATGTCTTCTCATGGCCAGATGCTACCACCTGAGCTTTTGCCTCCATGAGCCCCAAGTCTCAGGAGGACGAGGGAAAAAGGAACACTGCCCAGGAACAGATGCATTTATGTTTCCAGCACATTCATACATTCAGAGCGCAGTCCCAGAGGACTGGGATGCTACTTTTATTCTTCCAGGACTTCCAACGGTGTGGAATGTGTAGAATTAAAATGAAATGGATAAAACTATGGAGACAGTGAAAAGATCAGTGGGTTGCTGGGGGTTGGGAAGAAGGAGAGACGAGTAGGCGGAGCACAGAGGATTTTTAAGGCAGTGAAAATATTCTGCAAGATACTATGATGACGGATGCATGTCATTATACATTTGTCAAACCCCACAGAATGTACACCACCAGGAGTAAACCCTAATGTAAACTACAGGCTTTGGGTGATAATGATGTTTCTATGTAGATTCTCTACTGTAACAAATGTACCCGCGAGGGGACGCTGATAGTGGGACGGCTGTACATGTGTGAGGGCAGGAGGTATGCGGGAAATCCTCCGCGCCTTCCTCTCAGTTTTGCTGTGAACCTAAAACTGCTCTAAAAAATAAAGTCTATTTTTTAAAAAAGAAAAAATCCCATTTTTTTAAAAAAACAAAATGGATTCTGTGGCATCTCTCTTGGAGGGATTCCCCCAAACACAGGGGACTGTTTGTGTCCCAAAACAAGCATTTCTAAGTGATAAACAATCTCTTGTAGTTCTATGAAATATTTCCTTGGAGTTTGTTATGAACACAAATTAGCCAGTTTACTTTTTTTTTACACCCAAAGAAACTAAAGCACAAAATGCTCCAAGCCTGAGTTTGTGATCAAGAAGAGAAATAAGGTAGAATTTATATTCTAGATTATTCATTATTAACTCATGAATACAGGATTCAAAAGAACCTGTTGAAAATAAAACATTTTGTCAACTATCCAGAGCACATCAAAATATGCTCATATTTAATATCCTGTTAGAAAAAAAATGAACACTGTTATATACCATAATTGTTTCCTGATGTATAGAGAGAACACATATTTGGACTCTAACTAGAAAATCTTGCAATATCTTTCAGTATTTTTATTTTCAAAATCGGTTCAGATTGACTAGGCTGAGGGCAGAGGGAGAGGACTATAAATTGGCCAAACAACAGCAGGAAAAAAAAGGCCAGTGATAAAAGGCAGCCGATCCCAAGGGGGCTTGTCTAGCAGGGCGCTGCGGGGGTCAGCACTGGCTTTAGTCCTATTTAATATTTTTATTACCAATCTGAAGGGGGAGGGGAGACTGAATAAAAATGAAATCTGCAGATGGCTACTCATTACGGAGGATTTGCAGACCCTAGGAAGAGCAGGAATGAAATTCAGAGGTTCATTTGGAAAGGTGGTCAGAAAAGGACAAAGAAGGCTGGAAAGCCATGAGATGGGGAATCATGGGGCAGTAACTCCACTATGGCAGGTAAAATGCGTCTCAGGCTACAGGAATTCTGACAGCATCCTGGCAGCGGACAAGTTTCACCCCACACATTTTAGGTGTTAGCGCTGGCAAGGTAAAGGTCTGCGAGACTGCCTTTAGACTGCTGAATTTAGTTACAAGAAGGCAAAAGGAATTTAAGTTAGGATTTCATCTCTGCGTTCATAATTGCAGGTGCTCCTGCTGAGGGGTGATTTAAGGTATACGAATGATGGAAAAGACCAGTGTGCAACCAGGTCCTTGCCATTCTTTGATGTGTACCAGCAGCCCTCTGTCCTCAGATGTTGCTCTGGGCAGCTTAGCTCCTTAGAGGCACAGTGAGCACAAAGCCTTTCTTCAGGACAAGCTACCCACCAACCTGGTCTCCCTTTGCCAGTGCCCCCTTTATTGTGTGAAGTGCTGTCCCTGGAAGTTCTGCAAGCCTTGACATGATGATGACAGAAAAGTCATCATCAACTGATGAGATCTCCCCCTTGCTCTGAACCTTCCCTGGCTCCCTAGTGCCTGCAGAAAATTGGCTTTCCTTTGCTGGGGATTCTGGCTTTCTCCCGAAGAGCATATAGGTGTCTGCACCATCCCTGGAGTCAGACTGATTGGCCTCAAACTGCCAAACTCACCAAATGCCCATTGTTCCAAATATTAACTCCCAGCCACTTTCAATTACCAAACAGGATGATAACAATAGTTGCCTCATAGTGTCCTAAGGGTCAAATGAAATAAACATACATGAAGTGTCTATATCATGTCTGGTACACCATAAGTGCTCAAGAGATGCCAGCCACAGCTTTTCGGTTGACAATTTTCACAGTCGATCCTTAATAACCATTTAAAATATTTTTCCTGGAAATATCAATTTCTGGACGATAAGACAACATGCCATAAATAAAATAATGAAGGTTGTTTTTGAAAGATCATTTTATAAAGTGGTTTTATTATGATATCTACCATATAAAAGTGGTATTTTCCTACAGAACCCTGATGACCTGCTCCATGCTCGAACAGGAGCCAGTGTTCATAGCTCTGCCTACCTCACTGTGGACTAGCTTGTCACATAACATCCTTCACTTTGATCTCAGCCCCCAACCTTCTAGCTGCCCATCGTTCCCCCTCTTCCCCACGCCTCTCACAGTGTGTCCGCCAGGCACATCCCGCCTTGGTCCAACCCCTCAAAGACTAGTCACCCGTGATGTTTATTCCCCCACCTCACTCAGCTGGGGTTTTCATGTCTTAATGAGTCACTCACGACGCTTCCTCATCCTGCCATTACTTCCTCACCTGGAAACAAAATCTCAAGTGTTCCCTTTAAGGTTCAGTCAAGATGGTACCTCTCCTGTGAAGCCTTCCCAGAACTACTCTGCTCCACCCCTTTTCTGAGGAACAGAGCTTCTTCTTCTGTGTCCCCACTATTACAACTCCCAACGTGCTGCGTATCTGTCTTTATCTCTATTGTGAGGGCTCCCTAGGTCAGAACTGTCTTACTCAACCTATACCTCAAGTTCCTAGCACAGAAATCCTCAATAAATACTTGCCGAGTGTTTTCATTAAGCTTGTTAAATTAATGAACAGAAGTTGGTCTTGCTAGAGAAAGGGAAGAAGCCCAGGAAATCCAAGGATCACCTAGGAAAGGGGAAGACATATCGAGAGAGAGAGAGAGAGAGAGAGAGACAGAGAGAGAGAGAGAGAGAGAGAAAGAGCCTGTTCTATCCACTGGGACCCCCTGCTGGACAGAGAAAGTGAGCGCAAGTAGCTTTGAAATTAACCTTGGGACTGGGAGCCCTTTCCCCATGGGAACTGGGTCTGGGTTAGCCACAGAGAAGTGTTGGAAGTGAGACTCCAAAATGCAATTTCACAGTTGGAGCCACCTCCCTCCTCCAGCGTGGCAGCAGCACGTCTGTCCTGGGACAGGCACACAGACTGTGTAATCAGGCTCAGCTGGTAATCAGGGAGCTGCCAAACAGACGCGAGACTAAATTACCTCCCTGTCCCAGACAAAGTGGCCTTCTCGATGAGGGTTAAAACCAGTGATGGTGGAAAAAACAAAGGAAGGAAAGTGGCAGCTGCTACCAAACACCTGGCCAGTGGACGGCTCCCAATCCGTCCTTATTCACCCGCAGACCCTCTAAAGCCAGGGTTGCTTAATGAGGAACGGGCGTTTCAGACCAAAGGTATTTGGTGCCAAAGTCATCGTTAGAGGACGAAAACAATTTATGCCCACAGTGACAATGAAAGGGGCAGAACAAATTTCCTGTCAATAGCTTGCCAATGGTGGGCCGAATAAACTTGTATGAGACAATGTGCCTCGGTTTCTCTCTTTTGTAATTGAGAGGGATATGCCTTCACACCTGAGATTCAGATGATAAGCTCTTTTTGGGAAAGAAGATGCTATTTCTGTTCTTGCATGTGTGTGTCCTTGGGGGGCTGGAAGGGACCTGGCAATCACAGTCAGAACCATGTAAGTTCACGAGCTTGAGATAAAAAGGGCTACACAAGGGAAGGAAAGCCCAGAAATCAAATAATGACCGAGGAAAGGGGTGCTTCTGAGGCTTGGAGAGAGAATGAGGCTGCTCTGCTTGATCTGTGGTGAGTAAGGGGTTGGTGTGCCCGGTACATGCTGTGCCCTGAGTATGCAATGGTGGGCAAAACCAACCAGAAGTTTGCCCTTGCCTTCACGAAGCTTACAGTCTGGGAGGCAAATTGCCATTAAACAAATCTTCCCACACGTAAATGTAAAACTGTGCTGAGTGCTGTCAAGAAGCAAGGGGTTATGGGAGCTGCCATAGAGGACTTGATTCAAGCAGGGAAGGCCCCTGAGAAAGTAGCAGCAGAGCTGAGAGCTGAGGGACAAGTGGGGTTCACTCCAGGTAGAAGGGAAGGATGGACATCCTAAGTGGCTTGGACAGATGGACAAAAAAGCTTTCTACAATTGCAAGTAGGTCTTATTATCCACTGCATCGATTTCTGTCTGATTCAAACATCTTATACCATAGTTCTACAGTATAGGACCAGGCTAGCTAACAAGGCAAGGCTGCTTCCTACTACTGAAGCTGGTGATGAGGCAGGCGTTCCTCCTGAGAAGGATGGTAAAGTTCACCCTCTACAGGGGCCGGAGGCACGTCTCGGGTTTCACTCAGCTATCCAGGTAACAGGAACAAGGTCAAGATGTTCTGCTACAGCTCGTGGGTAGCAGACAGGGAGGTGGGCAGGAGTTGCTCCAAGGAAAGGGATTTTAGACATGGTCTGTGACATTATATCATCTATATCAGTTAGCTATTGTCATAAATGATGCTGGAAAACAAGGCAGCCCAGCATTTAGTGCATCACCTACACCAGATATATGCCCATGCTCATGGTCTACAGTTTTTCTGCAATTCAGATGATCTAGAATGGGCTACTGGGAAGCTCTGTTTCAGGCTGTGGGTCATCTAGGCAGGGCTCCTAGTTTCATGTTGTGTTCTGGTCCATTCCATGTGTCATTCTAGGATCCAGGTTGGAGTCCATGCTACACAAGCCACGTTCTTATGGCAGATCACTGGATACAAAAGCATACCAAGTGAGCACATTTCAGGCCTCTGTTCATGTGGTGCACTTGAAAATTCCAGTTTTCAAAGAAAGTCATATGGCTAAAGTCAATATTAATGCGACAAGGATGTATATTCCAAGGATAAGAAATGACCATTTGCTGAAAAACAATGCAAATTACTACACTATCCTTAAGACCAGCATGTGGTTATCTTAGGATCAGAAACTGGTGCTCTGGAAACTCGCTATCTGTGTTGTCTGCTATTATTTCCTTTTTGTTCTCCCTTAGTATTTAGTTAAATTCTTTTTAAAATGTCAGATTGTCTCAGCCGTGTTATGAAGAACTGGGGGAAACACTTTTGTCTACCCTTGATCCTGAGTTTTAAACGGAAACTGATGTACCCCAGGGTCAGAATCCCAAGTGGGAGGTGAAACTCAGGGCACAGCTTCCAAGGACTCTTGTTCAGTAGCCACCACCCTCCTTGCAGGGTTCTCCTTCCAATGTTCTTCTCTGCTCACTTCTTGGAGGATTCTGGGGTTTGATTTCCTAAGAAAACAGTTTCAGTGTGCACATGTGTCAGAATACAGCATAGTAGATAGCGTGTACTATCCATTCTAAACCAAGATGCTTCCAGCTGACTTGCCATCAGCAAGTACGGCCAGTTGCTCTAACCATCAAGGCAGGACTCTACACACTGGATTTCAAGTATGTCTTCATCTCCAGCCAGGACGAGGGAAGTTCACCAATACTCATATTATTGAAAATGAAACTTTGGGAAATTATCAACATTTCCATGCTGTTCCTGAGAATGAGTGCTGGTGGTGGTCAGGATCTGTCACTGAAACTCAAAATGCAGGTCAACCTCTGTGTCGCAGAGGGTAGCCTGACCCTCTCCCCATTCTTCCTTATCACCAGTGGTTCCAATACGCAGGAGTGTTCCTCAAACTTTAATGGGCTGAGGAATCACTTAGGGGTTTTGTTTTGTTAAAATGTAGATTCTGACTCAGTGGGTCTGGGGTGGGCTGAGAGTCTGCATTTCAAACAAGTTTCCAGGTTCTGACACTGCTGCTCCATCGTTCACACTTTGAGTAGCAAGGGTTATAGAAACCAAGTCTGTTCCTTCTAGGAAATGAAGGAATGAAACTGCCACTTTAGGTATATCAAAATGTCAAAGTATGGAGTAACTTTTATTAGATTTGGTGGGGATCAGGACTGGCTACATATGGTTTCCAGGCAAATCAGGGAAAAAGGGAAAAGTTCTACAGAAGCTGACTTAGGTTTAATCCCAATTGGTTTAACCTCAATTGACTGATTTAACATATATCTGGTTATAAAGGACTTATAACCAGAGTTGTTTCCCAATGAAATGGCTACTTCTGAAGTACTGTACTTCCTGCTCTTGAAGGTGCTGGAAAAGGGGTGAAGGGACTACTGATGAGAGAGGGTTGGGAGGACTCCAGCTGGGTGCACAATGTGATCAGAGGACCAAAGACCTTCAAGCTCTTGGTCTATACTTAGACTGCATATCTGGTTTCTGTACAAGGTATGATTCTTTCTAATTTGTGATTTAGCATTTTTTGGTTGCGAAGTGCTCAGAAATGAAAGACGCTATAAAGCAATGCAGTCAATGGAAATGAATTCTAACCCTTTCTTCCCTCAGAGACTTTGCACTCCTGGGCAATCACATGTGTTTTAGATATAAGGAGCTGATGGGAAAGTCTGTACACTGACCTCAAGGTACTGGCTTTGGAAGAATTCCTATGGAGTAATGTGGAAACAAGTATGAAAGGCTGGCCAAGTCAGACAGGAGAGAGTGCCCACCTGGGAACTAGAGCCTGTAGGCCCCACTGCTGGGCCTGCCACTGGAATAGCTCTAAGTTTTGGATAGGCCTTCACCCTTGCTAATCCTATAAGGGAATGAGAGAACTAGACTCGAGCTCTTTGCTTTCTTTTTCTGTCTTCTAAGTCATGGAACCCTTTTGTCAAATTCAGTGTTATGTTAGGCAGCATAGAACATAACATAAAGCTGCTCTTACTGGAGTAGGGAGTCTGAAACTTCTCTATAGGTCCCCTAATGACTCCATGAGGCACTTCTGTGGAAGCCAAAAGCTGTACAGACACAGTCTACAAACCAAAGCAAATATCTGCCCTGGATGACCCCAAAGGTCCCTCCTGTTCCAAAGCTGTGGGGATCACCTCATCTGCAAGAGTACTCCCAAAGACTGTGTAAAAGGTTGGAACTAAACCTCTCCCAGCAGTAGGACACTTGTCTGTGAAAGGCTTGGGCCTCTCCTTTTTACTCTTATACATACAAATTTGGGTTTTCAGGGATGAAGAATACATGATAAAATCCTGAGCATGGGGTACTGCTCACCAATCTTTGGCTGCAAGGGACAAAAAACAAATTTGATCCAGGTCAGGCAAGAAAAGGAAAATGTATTGACTCATATATCCAACTTCAAGAAGGATAGGAGGAGCGGATCTAAAGTCAACTAGAACCAAAGACTCAAAATTTCTCTTTCTCTTCCTTCTATCTCTGTTTATGCATTGATTCCATTATCACCTCCCAAAGTGAGCAACATCAGCTCTGAAGAGTTATTCTTCAAGCTTAGTAACTAGAAAATGGTGAAATATCCATTGATATATCATGTCCAGTTTAAAAAAAAAATACCAAAGGGAGGGCTTTCCCTGGACCATCATGGGCTGGACATCCCTCCGTGGGATCCACTGCTATGGACCACAGCAGGGTATCCTTTGTGGTGGGCAGAATCCACTGGAGCCACATGGCTGGTTCCAGTGTGGCTATCATGAAAAGGAGGGAAAGAGTAAGGGAGAAGAAAAACAGCAGCTGTGTACTGTACCCGCCATTCCAAGCTTTCCTGTGTGAGTCCAATGTGTATTCAAGAACTACTGCTCATTAAGGCTGCACACAGCCTTCATTCCAGCCTGACCAGAGTGTCTCTTGCCTTTTGCTTTGTCTCCCTTGCCTGACATGCCCCCTTTTCTCCCTTCTCAGCTGGTTTCTAGTCTTTCTAGTCTTCAAGGGTTAGTTCAAATCCAAACTCCCCCAGAAATGCCTTTTCTTCCACCCTGTATATTCTTTCTTTTCCAGGAGAAAGGATCACCTTCTGTACATTCAGTGGTGAGTTGGCAAATGTTTAAAAACCACTCTCCTGAAAAACTAAGAATCAAACAAAACCCTGATTTTTCACTTGTCAATTCCCATGGTGTAAATACTCCTACCATGGTCAATTTCCCGCTCTCAGCATGAGAGTCAGTGAATGCAGAATTGGAAAGAAGTGTGTAATACAGCACCATTACACAGAATTCCCACCATACGGATACTACAGATCTAAAGAATCTTGAGAGCATGCACTTTCGTGAACTGAAGTAATAATTATAAAGTTTATGAGTTTTGAGTATTTATTAGCTTTGCCTTTAATTTAATTGTAAATTATCGTACAATTTTTTTAGTATCGGCAGTGTTTAATAATCATCTCACAAAATTCTTAGAAAATTAACAGCTACAGTTTTGAGTTTTCTAGAATTTCATTTAAATACAATCATATAGGGAACCCGGGTGACTCAGTTAAACATCTGCCTTTGGCTCAGGTCACCATCTCAGTGTCCCAGGATTAAGCCCTGCTTCAGGATCCCTGTGCAGCAGGGAGTCTGTTTCTATCTTTCCCTTTGCCCCTTCCTGCTGCACATTCTTCCCCCCATCACCTCGAACTTATTAAAAAAATAGAATCATATAATAGATAGTCTTTTATTATCTGGCTTCTTTCACTAAGCATGCTTTTTAGAATTATTCATGTTACATCATACATCAGTAGTGTATCCACTCTTTATTGATGAAGGATAGTCCATCATATGAATAATACCACAAAGCTATAGTCATTCACAATTTTGGATTGTTTCTGCTATTATGCATAAAGCAGCTGTAAAGATCTGTATACAGGTCTTTATATGGACATGCATTTTTACCTGTCTTGGATAAATATCTAGGACACTGTTGTGTTGTATGCTAAGGGTACATTTAACTCTAAAAGGAACCACATCAATGTTTTTCTAAGTGAGCTTATTATTTTGCATGCATATGAGAGATGTAAAAGAATTCCACTTGCTGGGAGGGAGGAGTCAAGATGGCGGAGAAGTAGCAGGCTGAGACTGCTTCAGCTAGCCGGAGATCAGCTAGATAGCTTATCTAAAGATTGCAAACACCTGAAAATCCATCGGCAGATCGAAGAGAAGAAGAACAGCAATTCTGGAAACAGAAAAACAACCACTTTCTGAAAGGTAGGACCGGCGGAGAAGTGAATCCAAAGCGACGGGAAGATAGACCCCGGGGGGAGGGGCCGGCTCCCGGCAAGCGGCGGAGCAACGGTGCACAAAATCAGGACTTTTAAAAGTCTGTTCCGCTGAGGGACATCGCTCCAGAGGCTAAACCGGGGCGAAGCCCACGCGGGTTCAGCGTGGCCTCAGGTCCCGCAGGGTCACAGAAGGAGCAGGGGTGTCTGAGTGTCACAGACCTTGCGGATATTGGAACGGGAAAGCCGGCTACAGAGACAGAGCCGACAGTAAGCTCACAGCTCGGTGTTACCTTGAACTGGTCGCAGGCTCGGAGAGCTCGGAGCGCGGCCGGAGGTCAGGCAGACGGGAGTAACTGGGCGCTGTTCTCTGAGGGCGCACTGAGGAGTGCGGCCCTGGGCTCTCGGCTCCTCCGGGCCGGAGACCAGGAGGCCGCCATTTGTATTCCCGTCCTCCGGAACTCTACGGAAAGCGCTCAGGGAACAAAAGCTCCTGAAAGCAAACCCGAGCGGATTACTCACCCCGGCCCCGGGTAAGGGCGGTGTAATTCCGCCTGGGGCAAAGACACTTGAGAATCACTACAACAGGCCCCTCCCCCAGAAGATCAACAAGAAATCCAGCCGACACCAAGTTCACATACCAAGGAGTGCGGTTTCAATACCAAGGAGAGCAGCAGAATTCGGAGGAGGAGAAAGCCAAGCACGGAATTCATGGCTTTTTCCCTGTGATTTTTTTTTACTCTTGCAGTTAATTTAATTTTTTTCTTTTTCATTTTTTTTTTTTTTTTCTCGCCTTCGGGTAAAATTTTTTTTTTTAACTGTTACCTTTTTCTTTTTTAACGATTTTTTACTAGTTTATCTAATATATATATTTTTTCTTTTTTACATTTTTCTTAGGTGTTTTCCTTTTTTTTTAATTCTTTTCTTTTCTTTTTTCTTTTTTTTTTTTTTTTTTTTTCTTTCTTCCTTTTTGAACCTCTTTTTATCCCCTTTCTCCCCCCTCACGATTTTGGATCTCTTCTAATTTGGTTAAAGCATTTTTTCCTGGGGTTGTTGCCACCCTTTTAGTATTTTACTTGCCCCTTCATATACTCTTATCTGGACAAAATGACAAGACGGAAAAATTCAACACAAAAAAAAGAACAAGAGGCAGTACCGAAGGCTAGGGACCTAATCAATACAGACATTGGTAATATGTCAGATCTAGAGTTCAGAATGACAATTCTCAAGGTTCTAGCCGGGCTCGAAAAAGGCATGGAAGATATTAGAGAAACCCTCTCGAGAGATATAAAAGCCCTTTCTGGAGAAATAAAAGAACTAAAATCTAACCAAGTTGAAATAAAAAAAGCTATTAATGAAGTGCAATCAAAAATGGAGGCTCTCACTGCTAGGATAAATGAGGCAGAAGAAAGAATTAGTGATATAGAAGACCAAATGACAGAGAATAAAGAAGCTGAGCAAAAGAGGGACAAACAGCTACTGGACCATGAGGGGAGAATTCGAGAGATAAGTGACACCATAAGACGAAACAACATTAGAATAATTGGGATTCCAGAAGAAGAAGAAAGAGAGAGGGGAGCAGAAGGTATACTGGAGAGAATTATTGGGGAGAATTTCCCCAATATGGCAAAGGGAACGAGCATCAAAATTCAGGAGGTTCAGAGAACGCCCCTCAAAATCAATAGGAATAGGCCCACACCCCGTCACCTAATAGTAAAATTTACAAGTCTCAGTGACAAAGAGAAAATCCTGAAAGCAGCCCGGGAAAAGAAGTCTGTAACATACAATGGTAAAAATATTAGATTGGCAGCTGATTTATCCACAGAGACCTGGCAGGCCAGAAAGAGCTGGCATGATATTTTCAGAGCACTAAACGAGAAAAACATGCAGCCAAG
The DNA here is from genome assembly GCF_009829155.1 of Mustela erminea. Taxonomy (NCBI): domain Eukaryota; kingdom Metazoa; phylum Chordata; class Mammalia; order Carnivora; family Mustelidae; genus Mustela; species Mustela erminea. The sequence goes on from NC_045623.1 coordinate 10,624,384, forward strand.
AATACTATATCCAGCTAGGCTATCATTGAAAATAGAAGGAGAGATTAAAAGCTTCCAGGACAAACAAAAACTGAAAGAATTTGCAAATACCAAACCAGCTCTACAGGAAATATTGAAAGGGGTCCTCTAAGCAAAGAGAGAGCCTACAAGTGGTAGATCAGAAAGGAACAGAGACCATATACAGTAACAGTCAACTTACAGGCAATACAATGGCACTAAATTCATATCTCTCAATAGTTACCCTGAATGTTAATGGGCTAAATGCCCCTGTCAAAAGACACAGGGTATCAGAATGGATAAAAAAACAAAACCCATCTATATGTTGCCTCCAAGAAACTCATTTTAAGCCCGAAGACACCTCCAGATTTAAAGTGAGGGGGTGGAAAAGAATTTACCATGCTAATGGACATCAGAAGAAAGCAGGAGTGGCAATCCTTATATCAGATCAATTAGATTTTAAGCCAAAGACTATAATAAGAGATGAGGATGGACACTATATCATACTCAAAGGGTCTGTCCAACAAGAAGATTTAACAATTTTAAATATCTATGCCCCCAACGTGGGAGCAGCCAACTATATAAACCAATTAATAACAAAATCAAAGAAACACATCAACAATAATACAATAATAGTAGGGGACTTTAACACTCCCCTCACTGAAATGGACAGATCATCCAAGCAAAAGATCAGCAAGGAAATAAAGGCCTTAAACGACACACTGGACCAGATGGACATCACAGATATATTCAGAATATTTCATCCCAAAGCAACAGAATACACATTCTTCTCTAGTGCACATGGAACATTCTCCAGAATAGATCACATCCTCGGTCCTAAATCAGGACTCAACCGGTATCAAAAGATTGGGATCATTCCCTGCATATTTTCAGACCACAATGCTCTAAAGCTAGAACTCAACCACAAAAGGAAGTTTGGAAAGAACCCAAATACATGGAGACTAAACAGCATCCTTCTAAAGAATGAATGGGTCAACCGGGAAATTAAAGAAGAATTGAAAAAAATCATGGAAACAAATGATAATGAAAATACAACGGTTCAAAATCTGTGGGACACAACAAAGGCAGTCCTGAGAGGAAAATATATAGCGGTACAAGCCTTTCTCAAGAAACAAGAAAGGTCTCAGGTACACAACCTAACCCTACACCTAAAGGAGCTGGAGAAAGAACAAGAAAGAAACCCTAAGCCCAGCAGGAGAAGAGAAATCATAAAGATCAGAGCAGAAATCAATGAAATAGAAACCAAAAAAACAATAGAACAAATCAACGAAACTAGGAGCTGGTTCTTTGAAAGAATTAATAAAATTGATAAACCCCTGGCCCGACTTATCAAAAAGAAAAGAGAAAGGACCCAAATAAATAAAATCATGAATGAAAGAGGAGAGATCACAACTAACACCAAAGAAATACAAACTATTATAAGAACATACTATGAGCAACTCTACGCCAATAAATTTGACAATCTGGAAGAAATGGATGCATTCCTAGAAACATATAAACTACCACAACTGAACCAGGAAGAAATAGAAAGCCTGAACAGACCCATAACCAGTAAGGAGATTGAAACAGTCATTAAAAATCTCCAAACAAACAAAAGCCCAGGGCCAGACGGCTTCCCGGGGGAATTCTACCAAACATTTAAAGAAGAACTAATTCCTATTCTCCTGAAACTGTTCCAAAAAATAGAAATGGAAGGAAAACTTCCAAACTCATTTTATGAGGCCAGCATCACCTTGATCCCAAAACCAGACAAGGATCCCACCAAAAAAGAGAGCTATAGACCGATATCCTTGATGAACACAGATGCGAAAATACTCAACAAAATACTAGCCAATAGGATTCAACAGTACATTAAAAGGATTATTCACCACGACCAAGTGGGATTTATTCCAGGGCTGCAAGGTTGGTTCAACATCCGCAAATCAGTCAATGTGATACAACACATCAATAAAAGAAAGAACAAGAACCATATGATACTCTCAATAGATGCTGAAAAAGCATTTGACAAAGTACAGCATCCCTTCCTGATCAAAACTCTTCAAAGTGTAGGGATAGAGGGCACATACCTCAATATCATCAAAGCCATCTATGAAAAACCCACCGCAAATATCATTCTCAATGGAGAAAAACTGAAAGCTTTTCCGCTAAGGTCAGGAACACGGCAGGGATGTCCATTATCACCACTGCTATTCAACATAGTACTAGAGGTCCTAGCCTCAGCAATCAGACAACAAAAGGAAATTAAAGGCATCCAAATCGGCAAAGAAGAAGTCAAATTATCACTCTTCGCAGATGATATGATACTATATGTGGAAAACCCAAAAGACTCCACTCCAAAACTGCTAGAACTTATACAGGAATTCAGTAAAGTGTCAGGATATAAAATCAATGCACAGAAATCAGTTGCATTTCTCTACACCAACAGCAAGACAGAAGAAAGAGAAATTAAGGAGTCAATCCCATTTACAATTGCACCCAAAACCATAAGATACCTAGGAATAAACCTAACCAAAGAGACACAGAATCTATACTCAGAAAACTATAAAGTACTCATGAAAGAAATTGAGGAAGACACAAAGAAATGGAAAAATGTTCCATGCTCCTGGATTGGAAGAATAAATATTGTGAAAATGTCTATGCTACCTAAAGCAATCTACACATTTAATGCAATTCCTATCAAAGTACCATCCATCTTTTTCAAAGAAATGGAACAAATAATGCTAAAATTTATATGGAACCAGAAAAGACCTCGAATAGCCAAAGGGATATTGAAAAAGAAAGCCAACGTTGGTGGCATCACAATTCCGGACTTCAAGCTCTATTACAAAGCTGTCGTCATCAAGACAGCATGGTACTGGCACAAAAACAGACACATAGATCAATGGAACAGAATAGAGAGCCCAGAAATAGACCCTCAACTCTATGGTCAACTAATCTTCGACAAAGCAGGAAAGAATGTCCAATGGCAAAAAGACAGCCTCTTCAATAAATGGTGCTGGGAAAATTGGACAGCCACATGCAGAAAAATGAAATTGGACCATTTCCTTACACCACACACAAAAATAGACTCAAAATGGATGAAGGACCTCAATGTGCGAAAGGAATCCATCAAAATCCTTGAGGAGAACACAGGCAGCAACCTCTTTGACCTCAACCGCAGCAACATCTTCCTAGGAACAACGCAAAAGGCAAGGGAAGCAAGGGCAAAAATGAACTATTGGGATTTCATCAAGATCAAAAGCTTTTGCACAGCAAAGGAAACGGTTAACAAAATCAAAAGACAACTGACAGAATGGGAGAAGATATTTGCAAATGACATATCAGATAAAGGACTAGTGTCCAGAATCTATAAAGAACTTAGCAAACTCAACACCCAAAGAACAAATAATCCAATCAAGAAATGGGCAGAGGACATGAACAGACATTTCTGCAAAGAAGACATCCAGATGGCCAACAGACACATGAAAAAGTGCTCCATATCACTCGGCATCAGGGAAATACAAATCAAAACCACAATGAGATACCACCTCACACCAGTCAGAATGGCTAAAATAAACAAGTCAGGAAATGACAGATGCTGGCGAGGATGCGGAGAAAGGGGAACCCTCCTACACTGTTGGTGGGAATGCAAGCTGGTGCAGCCACTCTGGAAAACAGCATGGAGGTTCCTCAAAATGTTGAAAATAGAACTGCCCTATGACCCAGCAATTGCACTATTGGGTATTTACCCTAAGGATACAAACGTAGTGATCCAAAGGGGCACGTGCACCCGAATGTTTACAGCAGCAATGTCCACAATAGCCAAACTATGGAAAGAACCTAGATGTCCATCAACAGATGAATGGATCAAGAAGATGTGGTATATATACACAATGGAATACTATGCAGCCATCAAAAGAAATGAAATCTTGCCATTTGCGACAACATGGATGGAACTAGAGAGTATCATGCTTAGCGAAATAAGTCAAGCAGAGAAAGACAACTATCATATGATCTCCTTGATATGAGGAAGTGGTGATGCAACATGGGGGCTTAAGTGGGTAGGAGAAGAATAAATGAAACAAGATGGGATTGGGAGGGAGACAAACCATAAGTGACTTTTAATCTCACAAAACAAACTGAGGGTTGCTGGGGGGAGGGGGTTTGGGAGAAGGGGGTGGGATTATGGACATTGGGGAGGGTATGTGCTTTGGTGAGTGCTGTGAAGTGTGTAAACCTGGTGATTCACAGACCTGTACCCCTGGGGATAGAGTATTATGCCTCCATCAGAAAGGATGAATACCCAACTTTTGTAGCAACATGGACGGGACTGGAAGAGATTATGCTGAGTGAAATAAGTCAAGCAGAGAGAGTCAATTATCATATGGTTTCACTTATTTGTGGACCATAACAAATAGCATGGAGGACATGGGGACTTAGAGTGGAGAAGGGAGTTGGGGGAAATTGGAAGGGGAGGTGAACCATGAGAGACTATGGACTCTGAAAAACAATCTGAGGGTTTTGAAGGGACGGGGGGTGGGAGGTTGGGGTACCAGGTGGTGGGTATTATAGAGGGCACGGATTGCATGGAGCACGGGGTGTGGTGCAAAAATAATGAATACTGTTATGCTGGAAATAAAAAAAATAAATAAATAAAAATAAATTAAATATTAAGATTCAATGGGCATGTTAGGGCATGGACATGCATTTTAAATTGGGTAATTGCTTTGAGTAAATAACAAGGAGCATGATTATCAGATCATTTGATAAGAGTATGTTTAGTTTTGTAAGAAAGTGCTACACTGTCTTTCACAGTGGAAGTGAATTAGTAAAAATTCTTATTGCTGCACAACCACATCAATAAAAAAAAAAAAAAAAAAAAGAATTCCACTTGCTCACCATGCTCTTGAACACTTAGTATGATCAGTCTTTCTAATTTTAGACATTCCTGCAAGTAGTGTAGTAATATCTTACTCTCATCTTGATATGTCCTTCTCTAATAACTAGGGATGTTCAGATCTTTTCATGTGTTTACTTGCCACTCATCTATCTTCTTTGGTGGAGTGTCAATTCAAATCTTTTGCTCAATTATCAACTGGGTTGTTATTGTGGAGTTGTTTTATTATTGAATTGTAAGAGTGATTTATACATTCTGGATGCAAGTTATTATTATCAGATGTATGTTTTGTAAAAATGTTTTAAAGAGTCTGTGGCTTTTCTGCTTTCTCCTTTTTCTGCAGATTATCTAACCATTGTGTTTTTTAATTTAAGCTCAATTAATTAACATATAGTGTATTATTAGTTTCTGAGGTAGAGTTCAGTGATTTATCAGTTGCATGTAGCACCTGTGCTCATCACCTCACTAGCCCATCAGTCAGTTAGCCCATTTTCTGCCCCCTGCCCCCAGCAACCCTGTTTGTTTCATAGAGTTGAAAGTTTCTTATGGTTTCTCTTCCTCTCTGATTTTGAGCTCTTATTTTCTTAATAGTATCTCTGCTTGACCCAAAGTCACAAATACTTTCTCCCACATAACTAAAACTATTATTTTTCTTGGCTCTCATATTTAAGTCTATTTAATCTTTGTGCCTGGTATGAAGTGAGGTTTGAGGTCCATTTCTTGCATACAAATAACCAAACCAAATAAGTCTTTTTTTTTTTTTAATAGTTTTAGGTTCACAGCAAGATTGAGGGGGAAGGTAAAGAGATTTTCCAGCTATCCCCTGGCCCGCACAGGCATAACCCTCCAATTATCAATGTTCCCCACTAGAGTGGTGGATTTTTTATAATTGACAAACTTACACTGACATGTCATAATCACCTCCAGTCCATAGTTCACGCTGGTGTTCAACCTTGGTGTGGTACGTTCTGTGGGTTTGGACAGGTGTACAATAACACGTATCCATCATATGACAGCATACAGAGTATTTTCTCACTGCCCTAAAAATCCCCTGCTCTATTCGTCCCTCCCCGCGTTTCAACTCCTGATCTTTTTACTGTCTTTTCTAATTTCTGATCTGCTTCTACTCCTACCTATGTATTTTTTATTTCAGGTATTTTTCATGTCTAAAAGTTTCATTTGAGTTTTTTAGTAGGACCTATTCTTGTCACTTTAACACTTAAATAATTTGACTGGTCTTACCCAGTATTTTATAAGGCCATGGAATTTCTTATAATAGTCTACCAAAGAGTAAGGGTTTGAAATATATAGATGTGGATCATCTAACTTATTATTTGTGTCACCTCAGGAAAGTCGCTTAGCTTTTCTGAGTTTACGAATGATCATCTATTAAAAAAAAGAATGATCACCTATAAAATTGAACTGAGAGATAATGTTAACTGAATGGGCAGGAATTTGTTGACACAGCAAACAGGTGGAAGAGGTATTTGTGGCCATGAGGCCCCTCCCTCAAGTACTACAACCTCACCACTTTGGAAGCTGGTTTTAGTTATGAGTCAGAGGGGGGATTAGCAGTCCCTTTGCCCTCAGAAGGAGTGGCACAGGAATGCTTCTGGATGCTACAAGCCCAGCCCATATACTGCAAGGTACAGTGGCTGTTCCCAGAACATTGCTAAGATGATGATCGAGAGGATGTCATCCCCGCTCTTAAGAGCCCACAAATCTCAGGATGCCACCACAGGGGCACTGGAAGGATCTACCCTATGCTCCCCTTTAGGTTCACAGCTTCCTTAGCACTTGCGAACTCTCCACAGGACAACATCTCACTTGTGTTCCAGCATCTCACTGGCCGTGTGCTGAGGAAGCATAATCAGGGAGTTTCAGAGAATGGGTGGTTACTACCATAGGACCCAGCAAGCAGGACAGGCAGAAAGACTAATCAAAGGACCATATTAAAGCATGACCCCAGGAAAGGTAAAAGAACAAGGCAGGCTGTGACAAGTTGTCTTGGAACAGTTAAGGACAAGAGAGTCTTTCCCAAACTAAGCTTATCCTGCAGCCCATGAGGCAAGGAGACAGAGCTATAAAGAGCAACAAGCTATACAGTTGAGGCTGGAGACAGGCAGGGCAAAGCCAGTGCTCACGTACCAAACAAGGAACGAATTCTTCAGGTTCCATGAGCCGGGGTAAGATCGTTGCTACTTAAGTTACAAAGACCAAAACACAGGGTAATGTCCGGAGAGACTGAGTCTCAGCCAGCACATGGGCAGCAATCTTTCCGTCTAGCCCAGGCTTTTTCAACTTCAGCACTAGTGACTTTTTGGGATCAGACAATTCCTAGTTGCGGGGAGCTGTCTTGTGCATCGTAGAAAGTTTCATGCATCGCTGGCTTCTATCCACTAGGTGCCAGTAACACACCAATCCCCTCGCCTTGGCTTGTGACAACTGAAAATGTTTCCAGGCACTGCCAAACGTCTCCTGGGCTGTCAGATCATCCTCAGATGAGAACTATTGATCTGACCTTCTGGACTTACACCTTAGAAAAACTGACAACACGAGCAATAATATTAACTGACAGCAGAGCTCAGTGTGAAATACAGGGACCTCTGCTCAAAACCCAGTATTTATGTTGGTTTACTTATAGCTGTGAAGCAAAAAGCCACTATTTATATAAAAGTTTACCCCAAGAACTTAACAGAGGAGAATGGTTAATTACATACACATGAGGGCATGGATCCCAGCTGCTCAGATTCCAGCCTCACCTGTGGATTATCACAGGCTCTACTTCACAACATATCTGAGGATATATATATTTGTTATTATATATAACATGCTCAGAGCAGTGTTTGGCAATTGGTGAGCCCTAAAGATGGATCTATTCTAGCACTTGTCAGCTCCGGGGTTGTGGCAGTGTTCCCTGGGTTCAAGAGTTCATGACATTAATGGCATTGAGACTTCTTTTTCTTTTCACAAGTCCCCAAACTACTAACTTAAATATCTTGCAACTTAAAATAAAACTGCTTGAGAGCCTCCAATTAAATATGAGCACACATGGCCCTTAGTGAGTCAGATAGGCCAGCTCCTGACTCAGACAGTCACTGAGCTGCCACAGTGCTTTTGGCTATTGCAGAGCTTTCAATTATCTTTATTCTCACTCATCATGTTTTTTAACCTGTGCCTATAACACATTATTGTACAAAGACAAAAAATACAAGAATGCCAGTGCTGAAACACAAGAGGACACATATGAAATTAACTAATTCTACTGCATCTGGAAATGATCTTCCTAAATCTGTGAGTTTACTTTACCCAACCCAAATCCTAATTCACAGACCCAGATATAACCAACATTTCTAAAGTCAGAGTCCAAAATATACTATTATAGAGAATTTAGCCTTTCATTTATTAGGAACAAAGATATGCCTCACACCTGCTGCATTGTGTTCTCTGTCCCAAAGAACTTACAAACAACCTGATCCCCATCCAGGTAGACACTGTGATTTGCTCCGCACCCCCATTCCACTGGCTTTTGACAATGACTCCTTCCTGGCAGTCCAGGGCTTTGGAGGAAGCTGACCCCATCAGAGTCTCAGTGATTCAGTGTAAGTACATCCCCTGGACTCTGGTTTTCAGAAGTGGGGACATGACCTGATTTTAGCTAAGGAGATTGGAGAAGATGGTTGCTGGTGGTTTCTGAGGGGAAAGGTACCCACATTGTCTTCCCGGAAGTGGAAGAGAAAGCCTAGAGCCAGGACTTGTCTGCAGTCATCTATCAACAACCAGGCATAAGCCAATAACATGATGAGGGTTTAAGACAAGAGAAGGTAGGACAGAGAGATGAAAAGCAGAAGAAATCCGGAAAAATACTATCAAGCAGGTGAATTATACCGACACTACAGCTCTCCCTGGTTCCAGTAAAACAAGCTAAGCCAGCTTGCATTGGGTTTTTGTTACTTGCATCCTAACATAATTTCACTGCTATACCTTTAGCTCTTCCATTTAGAAATAAACTTTAAAAATTATAAAAACTAAATTAGTGAAGATAAATGTAATCTATAGGAATGATGAACATATATCACAAAAAGTAATTTTTGTCTATTTTGCGTGTACAGTCCATAGCTAAATTTCAATTTTCTAAGACTTTTGCTTCCAGTCAAAATGGAGTAACAAATACCAACTTACACGCGTATTTGAAACAATCACAACCAAAACAAATCCAAAAAAACCCCACATGAAATAACAGTTTTTGACACACAACACATTAGGCAATGGAAGAGTGTGATTCCCGAGAGACAGGAAACCAATGATATAAGCCCTACAACTGCCCTAACACACACGGCCTGCAGAGAGCTTCTAGGGAGCAGACATGAAGGGATAAGCACAGCAGAGTCCCTGTATTGAGGAGAAGAAGCTGAGGGCCCAGAGAATGCAAAAGGCTAAAGCTTTTTAGCTTTTTACCCGGGCCATAGGAGCAGAGAAGAGAGTTGCACAGAGAGACAACCACAAAGATTGTGATCACAGAGGGCCCTCCTCCAGTACTGAGCAGAACATCAATGAGTGCATGTGAGTTAGGAAACTCCGTGAGACTAGTAAAAGAACAAACCAAAAGGATCAGACGAGGGGGAAGGGTACCCAGTGCTCACATGGCCTAAGAAAGCCTGTTTCCACTAGCCAAGCTGAAAAACGTAATTTGTGAAACACTAGGTGGACTGCTTAGAAGAGTCCTGCCTTGGAAACAGAGAATAATTCATCTTAGGTCAATTATTGCTCTGGTCCTGCCAAAAATATATCTTAACATTGATACCAGAATGGAGACTAAACTTTTCCTCCCCAAAATTAACTTCATCACAGAATAAAGTTCAAGAAGATTTATAAAAGTTAAAAAAAAAAAAACACCACAGTATCCAATTAGATAAAATTCACAGTCTGGCATCAAGTCAAATATTATCAGGCATTCAAAAAATCAGAAAAATAAGACCCATAATGATAACAATAGTAATTGAAATTGACCCAGAAAACTGACACAGATGTCAGAATTAGCAGACAGGGACATTAAAATAATTACTATTCTATGTGTTCAAAAAATTAAAGAAGATATAAAAAGACCTAAGTCAGACTTTTAGAAACAAAACTGTAATATCTAAGAGGAAAAATACAATGGCTGGAATGAACAAATCCTATACATTGAAGAAGAAAAAAACTAGTGAACTTGAAGACATAGCAACTGAAACTGTCCAAAATGAAGCACAGAGAGAAAAAAAAGAATCTTGGAAAATGGAGCATCAGTGAGTCATGAGCCCAAGTGACTCTGTTTGCACAAGTGGAATTCTTCAGAGGGAAGAAGACAAGAAGAATATCTGAACAAACTGTGGTCTAACATGTAATAAATCACGTGGAAACTGCATTCCCAAAGTTTCAAGGAGCTCAACAAACCCCAAGCACCAGGAACATGAAGAATACTCTTATCACCAAATCGCTAAATCAAGGCCCATCGGAATCAAACTGCATAAAACTAAGGACTGAAAGAACATCTTAAGGACAGCCAACGGACAAAAGAAAACTGTGTACAATGGAACAAAGATAAGGATGACAGCAACTTATTGTAGGGCACAAGGCAAGGAAGATGACAGTAGAACAACTTTGAGATACTACAAAACAAAACAAAAAAACTGTTAGCCTAGAACTTTTATCCACTGAAAATATCTTTCAAAAACAAAGGCAAAATAAAAACATTTTAAGATAGACAAAAGCCAAAACAATTAGACAAAAGCTAAGACAGACAAAATGAGAACATGTTAAGACAGACAAAAGCTAAGATAATTACACCTCAACAGAGCTGTATCACAAGAAATGATAAAGGGGCCCTTTGGGCAGAAGGAAAATACCAAATGGGCAATCTGGATGTTCACAAAGCAGTGCAGACCAATATCCCTCATGAAGTAAAGGTGCAAACATTTTAAACAAAATTTTAGTACATTTAATCCAATATTTATTAAAAAGGACAATATATTATGACTAAATGGGGTTTATCTTAGAAATCCAAAGTTGATTTTACTTTGAAAAATCAATCAATTTGGTAATTAACCAAATCAACACTGTAAAAAAGAAAAGCCATATGGTCATTTCAATAGATGCAGAAAAAGTGTATTCAACACCCATTCCAAAAAGTAAATTCACTATCCATTTCTGGTGAAAATTCTCAGCCAACCAGGAAAAAAGTGAACTTCCTCCAACTAATAAAGGGAATCTATAAAAAATCTACAGCTACTCTCATACCTAGCAGTGAAAGACTGAATTCTTTTCCCAGGTCAGAGACAAGGCAAGGAAATCCATCTCACCATGTCTATCAACACTGTACTGAAGGTTCCAGTCAGTTCAATAAAGCAAACAAAAGAAACAGATGGCAACTAAATTTCAGGTAAAGAAATAATATCTTTTTTGGAGATGATGTGACTATATAGAAAATGCAGAGGAATCCCCCCAAATCTTCTAGAAACTCATAATTCAGTTTAGCAAGTTTAAAGGATATAAGACCAATATACAAAAATCAAATGCATATATACATACTATCAATAAAAAGTGGAAATCAATATTTCAAAAGTTTATCATTTTAATCATCAAAAATATGAAATAGCCCAGATAAATCTGCCAAAAGATGAGAGACAATTATATGAAAAACCATAAAACACTGCTGAAAGAAATTAAAGACCTAAATTTACAGAGAGATATATACCTTGCTCATGTTCTAGGAAACTCAGTATTGTAAAAGTGTCAATTCTCTCCAAATTGACTTATACATTTAACACAGCGTGTAAATATATAATACAACTTGATGAGCTCATTCTGAAGTTCACATGGAAATGAAAAGGCCTTAAGAAAGACAAAACAACTTGAAAGAGGAGGAGAAAGTTGGAAGGTAAACACTACCTGCTTTCAAGACTCTCAAAACTACAACAATCAAATCTATGTGGTATTGACATTTAAAAGATAAATAGATCAAAGGAACCAAGTAGAGAGAGCAGAAACAGACTTACAGGTATATAATGAACTAATTTTTGACAAAGATACAAAGGCAATCTAGTGGAGGACAGTTTTTTCAAGAAGTGGTGCAAAACCAACTGGATATCCTTACATACACACAGCACAACCAAATCTGATCCACAGTTCCCACCATATTAAAAAATTAACTCAAATCACAGATCTAAATTTAATACTCACACGAGCTTTATGTGTGAAAACAACCCCATGTTTACCAACAGGGAACGGATAAACACATTGTATGTACTGATATGATGTAATTCTAGTTGGCAATAAAAATGAATGAACTAATAATACATGCCATAGCATGACTGAGTCTCAAAACAATTATGATGAATGGCAGAAGACAAACTAAAAAAAAAAAAAGAAGAAGAAGAATAGATAGGGGCGCCTGGGTGGCTCAATGGGTTAAAACCTCTGCCTTCGATTCGGCTCAGGTCATGATTCCAGGGTCCTGGGATTCATGATTCCAGGGTCATCGGGCTCTCTGCTCAGCAGGAGCCTGCTTTCTCCGAGCTCTCTCTGCCTACTTGTGATCTCTGTCTGTCAAATAAATAAATATAATCTTTAAAAAAAAGAGTAGATAATATATGATTCCACTTCTATGAGTTCTTCTCATAGAAGACTGGTGCAGTCTAAAAGCTGGGCAGATGAGTTTCAATCCCCACTTTGCCATGTAATAGCTGAATAGACTTTGGAGGATCACTCACACTCTGATTCTCAGCTCCCACCCCCCTTGTCAAATGGGGATAATTATGCCTATAGTTAGTTAACAGCCCAGTGTCTCAGTTTACCAATCTGTTAAAGGGGATAATGATTTAAATTTGTAAAGTACTTTAGAATAATTCCTGCCACAAATTAAGTGCTTCAAATTTATTTAATAAATTTTTAATGGGAACTGAGAAAGGCCAGACTGATTTTGAGGATTACTGTGAACAGATGCTGTCCTCGCTCCTATGAGGCTCAGTCTAGCTGGGAGAAAATAAAATCCCCAGGGTAGAAATGTTTCCAAGGAGAAATACTGTGTAAAAGGAGTGAGTCAGGCCGTGGGCTACACTGAGAGCTTCCCTGAGGAAGTGATATTAGTTAATACCTGGACTTGTTATTGGGAGGGCTTTGGGCTTTTTTCCAACTAGCTCTGGTCTTTTCCTGCTTTGTTCTGTTTGGGGTTTCCTGATGTTGGGGAGCAAGTTCCTGGGGCTGCTTGATACTCAGAGGCAACAGGAAAGGAAGGTCTTGGGGTGGCTAACAGGCCTGTTCTGATCTAGTAAAGGCAGGCCCGAAGCCGGGGAACGCAGGGCTCCAGACACAAGCACTTATGGGACTGTCTACCAGGCCAGCAGGCTGACTTCCCGGACTAGGGGCCCAGGGCGAGGGAGCAGCGGGACCCAGGAAAGAAAAATGCCATACTCGGCTTCGTCCACGGGGTGGAGTATTTTAGCCGAAGAAGGGACCTTTGGAGGCCGCGCAGTCCTAGTTGCAGGACTCGTCTAGAGTCGCGCCCATCCAACCCTCCTCCCGCAGATGCGTCTCCAAACTTCTCAAACCTGTGGGCTGTGCCAAGGCTTATCCTGGTAAAAGGAAATCCTCTACAGACATTAACAAATTGAAACATTTCAGAGTCAGTAAGGGGCCAAGGGAGACTAGTGAGCCTGGCCCTTGTCCCCGCAAGTGAGCACTGTGAGGGCCAGGAGGTGAGTGACAGCGTTGACCACGGTCGGTCCCACCGCCAGGGCTGCATCAGACCAGCTCAGAACCCAGGTCCCTCAGCTGCCTGTCGCAGCCCTCTCGCTGAGCGGCCTCTGGGTCCTTCGGGCCGCGTGCCTGCCCTGCAGACCTCCCAGTGCAGCTGTGAGCCAATCGGGAAGTTCTCCCGGGAGATAGAGTCTGAACAAGAAGACGGACTGGGCGAGGAGGAGGGACGGGCGGACACCGCTCTCTCGTGGTGGAGCCCCTAGGTCTCCAGCGTGGAGGCTCGCACCTCTTCTCCCCGCGACTCGCTTTCCTCAGCAACCTGCTCCCTACCTTGCCCCTCTCCTTCCTTTCCCGCGTTCCCTCCGGCAGACACCTGCCTCAACCACCCTTCCAAACCCTCAGCCACCGAGCCACGCTCACAGGCTCTCCCTTGTTCCCAGTTCCCTTGTTCAGAGCACGTGCCTCTACTTGGCGTTACGTCACGCACACTGCGTGCGCATGCGTGCAGACTTAACGCGCGTGCGCGCACACAGAACCCACGGTTACATTTGGCATTTTTGATTACCGCCTGTCTCCCTTTGAGGATGTAAACTCAAATGAGTTCAGATTAGCAACTAATCCCCAGTACCCAGAAGAGTGTCTGGTGCATAGAAGATGCCCAATAAAAATACAATTAACAAATAAAGGAAACACCATGGCTTCAAGTCCTGATTGATCTGTAAAATGAATTATTGTAAGGATAAAATTAAATTAATAAAAATGAAATAAAACATGCATAATCATTCTGCCACCCATGAAGAATTTTTTTTTTTAAATGAAAGCGGTTAGGTTAGATTAAAGGACTGTATGTAGTGCCCACTCACAGAGTGGAGGACTGGAAATTGGTAGCAAAAAGAAGGGGACTGAGTTGTGACAATAATCAGCATCTATTTATATTGATTTGTTTATTTTGTTCTTGTTCAAACAAAACAAAGCAAAAATGCCTGCTATAGGTACATAAGGATACATACCCTTTAGCACAATCCCCCAAAACTAAGAGTGTGTGCTTGATACACTGACTGGGACAGCAGCTAAAACCAGAATGAAACAGCTGATCTGGTAGATATACGGTTGATTCAGAAATGTCAGAAACATTCCCTGGTTACCAAATGAATTAATTAGAGCTGGTGATCAAGAGAGCAAAGGAAAAAAAAAGTTAGAAAATAAAAGCAGCCAGAGAAATGGCGGTTACCTAAAAAGTAGACCGTGGATGATGAGAAGCCTGATTTCTACAGAATGTGTCCTCAGGGCTGGGCTGTGAGGCCCCCAGTAGAATCCAGGATCTGGGGACAGGAACTTTCCACAATGGAGCTTTTTTCTGCTAATACAGTTGATCAGAAGCCAGAGAAGACTTAACTAAATTTTAAAAATTTCTTTTTTTCTAGGGCGCCTGGGTGGCTCGGTGAGTTAAAGCCTCTGCCTTCAGCTCAGGTCATAATCCCAGGGTCCTGGAATCGAGTCCCACATCAGGCTCTCCACTCAGCGGGGAGCCTGCTTCCCCCTCTTGCTCTGTCTGCCTCTCTGCCTACTTGTGATTTCTGACAAATAAATAAATAAAATCTAAAAAAAAAAAGAATATTTAAAAAAATTTTTCTTTCTCTTGATACTTTTCATCAGTTTCAAGTCAGGAAATTCCAAGACTCTGACTTTAAATATTTCCCAGTTTTTCAGTAAAATTAAAAAAAAACCTCACATATTAAGAAAAGTGGGGCACATTCTAAATAAAGGTAACCCCATGAGATTGAGACAATGGGAACAGTTTTGGGAAACTGACCTTGAAATGACAACACATACATCCTTTCACTCAGAAATCTTGCTCCCCTTAAATTCTCTAAAGAAAGCAGAGATCTCTCATGCTTGCCAATGACCTGGAAAGTTAACCATGCCTTAGAATGGCTATTTTTGGCTCCATCTTTAAAAGTTTACAGAATTCACCATTAGAAAGAACTAAAGGCTTTCATGGTTTCAGTGATGGGGGTTCTCCAATGTCCTGGCTTCCTGGGCATGAAGTGTCCTGACTGACAGCTCCTTGTTACCCTGCCTCTCAGCGTAAGGCCCTCCAGATGCAGTGAAGGGGTCTGGTCTCCCTCGAGTAGGATGACAAACTTCTCCTATCCTTCAATCCTCTGTAAATGTTATGCATGAAAGAGTCCTCACTCTTGCCAAAGCTGGTTTCCCAGTCCAAGAAAGACAAAAATTTGGTCCAAATTATAAGAGCCATTGACCACTCTAAAGAGTCGAAAGATATGACTGGCCTGTTGTTTAACCAGAAGTGATAGTTGAGGAGCCACTTAAGAAAGGGGGTATTTGCAGGGAATTGCCCTGAGTTGGAGGTAAGGCAACCAGGAGCACCAGATTCCCGAGTTCTCATGTTGGCAGTTAATAAGGCAATCTCAGACAAGTTGCCAATCTCTGAATCTCAGTTAGCTCACCTGTGAAACGAACACTAATCACTTCTGCCCCAACTGTCTGCTAGATTCAAGGAGAAAATGGATAAGAAAGGATTCACAAACCATTATTATTAGAAATTGATAAGTAGTATAATAACCCATGTTCTACCATCTCCAGCAAGAATAAAGTTAGGTATGAGAGCTACCATGTTTGGGCACTTGATTTTTATAATAATGCCTTTCCATCTGCATGTTCCAAACCTTGCAAAAGAGTGTTATTTGACAAGGGGGGAGCTGAGAACCAGAGAGAACGAGTGACCCTGTCCAAAGTACATTCAAACATTAAAAGGCAGATGGGGACTGGAACTCTCTGTTCAACTTCTAGGCTTTGTGTACAAATCTGTCTTTAAAGAAGAAGAAAGGGGCAAAAATGTTACATTAGGGGTTAAGGTAAAAAAAAATATATATGACAGAGGTGGTAGCAAAAAAATCTAAGACGGTTTCTGAGGAAGACTGTTGAATTTTTATTTTATTTAAAATATTTTAAAATATATTTTAATATTGTATTTATTTATTTATTTTAGAGAGAGCGCATGAGCAGGGGGAGGGGCAGAGGAAGAGGGAGAAGGAATCTCAAGCAGACTCTCCACTGAGCACAGAGCTGGACATGGGTCTCAATCCCACGAACCCCGACATCACAGCCTAAGCCAAAATCAAGAGGAACTGTGGCCCCCGGTGGGCTAGCAGGCAGGGTGTCCCTATATTGCTTGCCGAGTGCCTGGCAGAGCCGTGTCAGCATGCATGGTACAGCGGCCAGCCGGGGCCAAGTTCCCAAGAAGAGAGGATGGGAGGCAGGGAAAGGCAGGTGCAGAATGTGAAGCTCACCTCGGGGCTGCACTTGGCTCCTGTGTGAGCAGTGTTAGGGGACAAGTAACCTGCCAGGAGGGGACAGGCTGAATACTCTCCCCAAATCCGGGGTCTGGGTGACCCTGTGTCTGTGCAAACATCTTCACTGACCTGTCCCACTACTGTCCCATCTCTTTCCCCTCTCCTCGTCTCTCCCTCCTTCTTGAGTCTCTTTCTCTTCCTTGACCTTGCTGGCCTCCTTATGTCTGGTGCACACATTCTCCTCTTTCCCTCCCGCCTCCTCCCTTCCTACCCCTCTGACAGACTGTATCAGCGAATCCCTCAACAGAGGCATATCTAACTATTTTATTCATTGCATGATTTATTTTTAGCCTGAAACAACTGCATCCTAAAAATGGAGTTCCTGATGAGACAGGGGCTGGGCCGAGCTATGCGAGGTATC
Organism: Mustela erminea; assembly: GCF_009829155.1. NCBI lineage: Eukaryota > Metazoa > Chordata > Mammalia > Carnivora > Mustelidae > Mustela > Mustela erminea. Next base: position 10,641,749 of record NC_045623.1, read on the forward strand.
TGGGGCTTGGCCGCTCAGCTTGGCCCTCAGTCTCTGCACGCGTGTGTCCTGAGCCCAAGAGTACTGCTTGGTTGGAGCCCAGGAGGTGGGGAGTTGGTCCTCGGGCCCAGGAGGGACAGAGGGGAGGGACCGAATCTACTTCTCTGCTCCCCACTTCTCTCAGCCAGTCCTCTGGAGTCTTCCGGCCGCTTTCCCGCACTCAGGCTTCCTGGAAAAGTGAAACGAAACTTCTCCCAGATGGAGAGAGTGCACCTGTTCATCGTGGGGGTCTACCTGCTGTCCTCCTGCCGGGCAGAAGAGGGGCTCAACTTCCCCACGTATGATGGCAAGGACCGCGTGGTCAGTCTCACGGAGAAAAACTTCAAGCAGGTTTTGAAGAAATACGATGTGCTCTGCCTCTACTACCATGAGGCAGTGTCCTCAGACAAAGTTGCACAGAAACAGTTCCAACTGAAAGAAATTGTGCTCGAGGTAAGCTGGGGACCTGCTCACCGCATTATCCCAGGGCGCATGGGCTGGCCAGCGGCTGGGAGGTGGGAACACCGGTGCGGAGACTCTGTCCTGGAGTCCAGCTGCAGTTTAGTCTGGTTTGAATCTGAAGATATCCTTGTTGCAAAGCTGAGCTGTGGGAAGAGCAAAGTGTGGGTCCCGGCTCCTAAAATGGGGGCAGTCAGATGTGTTGCACAACACATAGTTCTGATTTAAACTCTGTCACCTGATGGTCCTCTTGACTTTTCAAGGGCAATAGTCAATGTTAAATCTATCATTGAAAAACCTGGTCGAAATGCAATTCAGAGATGATCCGTGTTTTCCATTTCGTGTGCTAACTCCCCCCTCTCCGCTCCCTGAAGTTTCCCCATGATCCTGGAGAGACAGGAGGCATTTGACCTTGCTTCTCCACATGGGTCAGATGGGGAATATCACAAAGTGGTCTTTGCCTCTAGGGATTTGGGTTCGGTCAACATTGCACAGTGTGCATATGCGGAGATCTGTAGTAACACGTTCATTAGCGGGGTTTTTTTTTTTTTTTTTTTCTCAGAAAGTTATTGGTGTGTGTTCAGGGCAGATGCTGAAGTCAGTTCTTATTTTATCTGTATTACATGGCCAGTTTGTAAGCCTGGCATGGGGGTGCATTCTCTAATCCTTGGTGAGTGCTCCAGGGCCAATTCCCACAACACCTTCTGGACAGTGTAAGGTTGCTTACACTTCAGGAGCACCTGTGAATGCCAGGAATTCTAGTAGTCACCAAGATCCCTTCACAGCCCCACGCCCAGCTTAGGTACAAACCTGGGGACAGGGCTATTTGAGAATTATAGCAGCTTATTAGCTAGCATATCAGAAAGCTCAACAGAATCAAATATTTTGATTAACAAAGTTACCATATATCAAACACATGTAGATTTGAATCCCTCCAAATAGATACCAATAAATTCCATGAAAATCATCTCAAATATCATAAAATATAATTTAAAAAGTACTTGAGAATTCTAAGTGTCTCTTGATCATACAAACACCTATTTTCAGAGCTCTTCTGTATGGTGGCGTGGTTATTACAGAGAGCTTGGGTTGACAAAAAGCTAAGCATTTTAAAAATATCACAACTACCACCATATTTTTCCTCAGGCTTATCCCGTGGGCTAGAAGTGGAAATTCAGTTCCCTCTGTGGGTTGCAAGCAAAGAGAAAGCAGGGACAGTTTTTAGATCTTTGTACTATATATGGGAATATCAGAGGCTGGAAGAAACCAGGACATACAGCATAGCTGCTGCTTAGCCCCTGAAATACTCACATAGTCATCTCTGTTTCAAATGGCCCTACTCAGTTATCAAGAGACACTTTTCTGAAGAAGTTCTTTGAAGACATAAGGATTCCACCCCACATGCTCGTCACTGTCTGACAGCCTGTAACTCAGAAAGAATGCCAGTACGAGTAATGATCTCCAGCATATTAAAAGACATGCGCACCCACGCACACACATACACTTGCACACACACACACACACACACACACACACACACACACACTCCCTCAAGAATGTATCTCCCCCAAAGACCTAGGGCCACGTAGACCTGAGAAAGGACTTTCCCCTGGGCTCACCATCCCTTCAGACACCTTTGATCCGAGAGTGCCTGGCAGAGACCCATGGGGCATAGGCGATGTCCCACAGGCTGCTGAAGCTGAGGTGGGAATCATTAGGAGGAGAAGGACACAGAACATGGAGTCAGGGAGATCTAGATTTATATTTTGGCTTTGCTTTTCCTGGGCACATGATATAGGGCAGGGATTTAATTTCTCTGAGTCTCTTTTTCTTATCTATAAATATGGGAAAAACAATCATTATACCTATGTAAGAAATAATTAAATAACAATAATATTTATTGGATGCTCACTGTGTACAGAGACTGTTCTAAGCACTTTGTATATGTTAACATGCTGAATCCTTACAGTATTTCTATGACATTGGCATAGTTCCTATCCCCATTTTACAGAAGGGGACACTGAGGCACAGAGAGGGTAAGTTGCCCAGGGTCACTCAATCAGTGCAGGCGAAGGTGGTCTTAGCCCCTGCATTGCACTGCTGCTGTAACCAAATAAGATGATGTTTAGTTAGCTGCTAGATACTCTGTTGAGGATCCTTTCTAGTCTGCCTTAAATAGAGTTGCTCCGCCCATGGGCCTAGGCCTGGAGAGGCCAGCTGTATCAGCAGCAGGGTTGAGAAGCACAGAGCAACCTCCCCCCCCATCCCAAAACAGGATACCAGTCATGTAGCTGTCCCAACCAGGGAAGAGTCCCTGCTTCCTTAGTGATGACCCGGGAGCGGAGGGGGATTTGCTGGGGTACCTGCCAAGTGCAGACTCTTTCTCAGAGTCCAGGACAAAAATGGTTCTGGGAATACCATGGGTAGAAAGAAAGGGATGTAAACCTCTATATTTCCCTCCTCATCAAAACAGTTATTTTGTCCTTTTAATTCCCTGGACCCCCCAAGCTGCATTAAGGGAAATCCTCTGCCAGTGCCGGGGCTGTGGCTGCTGGGGGCTAAGAGAAGGCTTAGCTGGCAGCTCCCAGCGAATGTTCACAGGAATGAGGTCTCGGGCATGGGCAGACAGGGCAGGGACAGTGGGCTCCTTTCCTCCAACTTGTTCAGGGAGGTGGCTTCCGACGTTTCTATCGCAACTCACTATGACCCAGTGCTCGTAGACACATGCATGCATACACACACAGGAAACACAGATTTCAAGGGACTATTACTGTTTGGGGAATACTTGGATTTTTAACAAAATTCTTTTTCTTCTATTTCATTCTGTTCTGTTCTTGTCTATTTTGATCTTTTTCAATTAAAAAATATTGATTCCAACGCATTAAATCGATTGCATTCTACAATGATGAGCTGTCACTCCCCTCCTTGCCCCACCGCCAGCCAAAACACCTAAGAGAATTTTAGGGATTAGGAGCTCATAACTTGTCATGTAAGGGCTGCCCCGTTCTGACAAAAACCTAAAGGAGCTGACCATAGCTCCTGCCACTCGAAAGGATTTTGCCTGCCACTCTAAGGGATGGCCATGAAAAGACCCAGCAACAGCCCTGTCTGCAGGGTGAGGAGGCACTCCCCGACTTGGGGTCTTGAAATGCTGATCAGTCACACATACATCTGTCACTTGCAGGTTGGGGTTTGGGCAGGGGAGAGATACTATGGATAAAGGAAAAGGAGACACTTGGGTGGCTCATGGCCCATTATGGAAGAAGGGCAAACAAAAGCTACAGTGCAAGGAGCTCATTGTAATAACAGAGAGGCTTATAAGGTTCTCTGAGAGCACAAACAAGAGCCCCACTCTCTGGGAGAGAAGTGGAAGGCATGACAAGGAAGAACTGGTTTGTTACAATGAGTGGAATTTACCAGGCAAGAAGCAAGGGCTGGGGAAGGAACTGCAGGAGGAAGGGTTCTGACAACACTCAAGTATCTCCCCACCAAATTTTCCTAGAATTTGGCTGTGATGGCCTCATTCTTTTAGGGTAGGTAGGGTTTTTGTCCCTACTTGGTTAAAGCCCTGTGGGCAGATCCTTTAAAATATTGCCAATCACTTGTACCTGCGTCTGACAAAGTTTGAGTTCTGAGTGAGAAAAAGGTTTGATAAAGGGAAAGAATGTAAGGTCACTAAAAGCTTAGGCAGAAAAAGTGCAAATAAAATGATACCAGGAGGCACCAAATTCAAACTGCTGTCCAGTTTGGCTGGGTCTGGCTCTGGAAGGCACCAGGGGTGATGCGGGGTACATAGTTCGATAGAGGTGTTCTGTAGAGGCTTGCTGAATGAATGACGTGTCTGATGAAATGTTGTCTTTAAGAAGCATCTAGATTGCTCTGAGCCCTTTACTTCAGAGCTGTGGCTTTGTAGTGATGGGACTCAGCCAGCTGGTAATCCCGATTCCTGGTTGGGCATTTCATCCACAAAGAGCACATACTCACTTAGAAATGTCAGAATACATGGAAAAGAAAAACGAAGACAAAAATAATAGCCACACAGAAAGAAACAGTTCACGTACTGAGAGATTTCTCTCCCATATTTTCTGTCTATATGCAAACATACATTTTTCAGTTGTTTTGTATTATTAATATAATTTTGTTTCCTTTCTTTTATTTCAGTATATTGTGAGCATTCCTCTGTCATCATAGAGTGTTATATTCTTGGCAAATGTAATGTTAATGCTGGCCTAGCATTCCATTGTATGACCATGCATATTTTTAAGATAAGTGACCTATTTTGGGATGTTGACACAATTTTCAGAGTTTTAAAAATCTTTGTTTAGATTTTCATTGTACAGTTTCATCAAAAATTCTTTGATTTTTTTTTTTTTTAGCTAAATGGGATTTCCCCATAAAATTACCTGCCATTTACATTTTTTTCTCCCACGAATTAATTTTCTGACTTTTCCCCAGTTTTCTGTTGAGGTGTCAACACCATTTAGTTGCAGTTTTATACACTGTTTCCTTCAGCATCAGCTAAGACAGTACTGAGAGTTACGCTGTAGAGGCCAGATTCTGTTAGCATCATAGGACTCAGACCCAAGAGGAGGATCTGCCCAATGATTCCGATTCTTCCCTGCTCTTTTGTTTCTTGCTTTGACTCTCCCCTTGAAACTGCAATGCAAGCCATTGCTGCTATCATGTGTTCCACAAACGTTGCCAGAGAAAGTCCTCCAATGTCACCGACCTCTCTTGGGTTAGAATGCTTGAGAGGTGGTGTGCTCTAAAACATGGACTTTCGAATCAGGTAGATTCGAGTCCAGTTCTCAAGGAGGAAGTCTGTCTGTGGTCAGGCTCCTTGTTTTGTAAAGTGGAGACAGTGGTGGTGTGACGATGAGTTAGTCTGGCAAGAGCATGGTTCAGGCATACGGAAGGTACTTTGACAAATATTGTCAACTTGCTGCCGGTGCTCCCCTTTCCGGTCATCATTTTACATACCACCCACCCTAACCCTGCCACTTTACAGACTGAGGACACCAGGCCACTTGCAGAGAGCTCAGGACTGATAATATGGTGCCACGTTGCTTATTCTCAGCCAGCTGAGCCCCAGAGGGCACAGGGGACTTGCCATTGCTCATAGATTCTTGATGTCTGCCCCCATGCGCAGCTCTCCCTCTGATCTCCACGACTTTGCTGAGTCTGTGCTTGATAATACTCAGCCACTTCGCCCACACCATTTACGAACTGGGCTTCTTCCACATTCTCAGTTCTGGTGCCGTCCGTCTTTGAGGGATTCTTCCAGTCTCCTTCCAGCTCCTTCTACCTTATTCTTTCTCTCCATGGAGACATACGTGGAAGTTCTCTCTCTGGATTGGAAACCTCTGGAGGGCAACCTGAATTCAAAGCAAACTTGGTAATAGAGGAAGTGGAAAAAAGCAAATGGAATCAAATTGATATGGGCAAGGACCAAAATCGGCTTGTGAGTCAAAAACATAGCTGGATGAATGATTTGGGGGTGTAGGGTACTGGACAGCAGAAGGAGGCAGAGGATGGCAGAGGGGGCTGTGCATAAGCAATATGGCTTCCACATTAGGAGTTCCTTAGCTCCCTGGGATTGGCGTTCCAAACACCCAAGCAGGTATGGGAACTGTTTACTTCTCCCTATCCCCACCTGCCTTCACACGGATATTATCCTCAAGTCCAAGGCCCACTGCCTTTCCTCTACACCACTCCACTTCCTGGAAAACAGCATTCCAGCCTGAACAAGGAGAAAGGAAAGAGGACTGAAACTTTTTCCTAGAGAGCTTCATGCCCATATAGAAACGATGTCTTGCTACCTCAGCACCTCTAGAAGGAAAGGAGAAAGGAGACGTGCATGGACCTTGGTTTCAGGATCTCTGGGCATTCTATATCACATCTCATGTTCAAAGATGATACTATTAACTGTGTATGTATGTTTTGGGGGAGCGAGTGAATAGGCCAACCTGTAATCAATACACATTTATTGGATTAGGAGAAACCATGGGAGATCTACTCAGGCAAGTTACAGAATGTTTTAGAGCCTGAAAATAAGTAATGTGAATCCCTGAACAGAACTATCAGTTGATCAAATATGCACTGCCCTTACCAGACTCTGAGTCATGTCAGCATGAATACGTGAATGAATGAATGAATGAATGAGTCAGTGAACAGAAGATGAACGAGCTGTGCTGCTTTCCTCACTGTGAGCAGCTGACAGCCGCTTCGGTTGTTTAGGATGAGCTAGGTCTCTTAGATGGGCAGGCAGCCTGGGGTCTTGCAGGAATAGCCACAGCATCCTGCTAGCTGCATGCCAGGTTGACCCAGGTCTCCTAGTATTTTTCAACAGAACTTAGCTAGGGTGCAAGGTCAGAGGCTGCTCCTGAGCGTCCCCCTGCAGGGACCTTCCGTTCTTCCTGCTTAAGAGGTCCCACTTCCGCTCACCACATAAAAGCTGCTGCCATCCACACACAACCTTCCCGGTGGCTCTCTCCCATGCCCTCTTAGATACTGAATGCACATCATCACATAAGATGATTGGAAATGCCCTGTCCACCAGTAGGAAGACAGCTTGTTGTTATGACCAATTTTTCAGTGCCGGTAAGCAGATTATTTTCCAATAATTTTTGATGGTGATTCTGGCACAGATTTTTCATTATGCCCTGTGGGGGATGAGGGAGGCTGGTTCCACCATCTGTAGCAGAATCAAGAATCAGAATCATGGTCAGTGTAGGGCTCTGGGTTCTATTGCTACTTAAGGAAGTCTCTTGATACTGCTGCTCCCAGTCTACCAAGGTCCCTAACAGACTGAGCTCCCTTCTCTATTCAGCACTTAATCTCCTAATCAGTTTGCCTATCAGTGAAATCTCTCTGGCTGGGAGTGAGTGACACAAGATTTTAGACCCTGCAGTGTGCCCAATGTGCCTGATGACATTGCTCTTTCTGAGCATGGCCGGCCTTGTATATCCAACCTCAGATGAGGGGGCCATGCTCAGGAAAAGCAGACAACTGGAGTTCAGAGTGCCTGAAATTCTCTCACTCTTGCTTTTTGATCCAGAGCAAGTCATGGAGAGGGACCTCATTTCGCTCATCTATTAAACCAATCATGTGGTTTCAGCCAGTGAGTTAAAAGACTTAAATGGAATGCATGTGAATAAAAATTTCTTATAAAATTGTAAGAAGCTGTACAAGAATCAGATATTATCTTGTTATGCTGATTACTATTACGCTGATACTAGGAGATTAATCTATGTAGAATGCCTAAAGGAGTGCCTGAAATATACCCAGTGCTTATCAAATGCTAATTCTCTTCACCTGTTGCTTGAAATTTAGACCATGTTCTAGGCTAACTGCAACAGTTCTCAACCTTGGCTACATATTGGAATCACCAAAGAATTTTTAACAATACTGGTGCCTTGGGGTGCCTGCGTGGCTCAGCTGGTTGAGCATCCAACTCTGGGTCTCGGCTCAGGTCACGATCTCAAGGTCATGTTCTTGGGGTTGAGATAGAGCCCTGCATCATACTCTCTGCTCAGAGGGGGGTCTGCTTGAGATTCTCTTTCTGCCATTTCCTCTGCCTCCCCCACCCCTTACCACCTGCTTGTGTACTCTTCCTCTCTCTCCTCTCTCTCTCAAATAAATCTTTTAAAAAAATACTGGTGCTGGGGCGCCTGGGTGGCTCAGTGGTTAAGCCTCTGCCTTCAGCTCAGGTCATGATCTCAGGGTCCTGGGATCGAGTCCCGCGTCGGGCTCTCTGCTCAGTGAAGAACCTGCTTCCTCCTCTCTCTCTCTCTCTCTCTCTCTCTCTCTGCCTACTTGTGATCTCTGTCAAATAAATAAATAAAATCTTCTTTAAAAAAAATACTGGTGCTGGGGTCTCCTCCCTCCAGATACTAATTAAATTGGTGATGGGATAAAGGATGTTTTTAAAATACCAGTTTTTAAAAGCTCTGTGGGTAATTCTCATGTGCAGCCACGCTTGTAGACACTTGAGAATTGATGCTCAAAATGCAGACCCCAGAGCAGCGGCAAAGGCATCACCTTGGTGCTTGTTACATTTAAATGGGATTCTGCAAGTGATTCCAAGGTGGTTTAGAGTTTACCAAGCACAGCAGTGGTCTCCTGGGCTAGAGAAATTTTCCAGATGGCCAGAATCGTGTTCCAACTGGTTGATCTTTGGTCTGTTGACATAGCTCTGGTTTGAACTGATGCCATAAATTGGTTCTGGGGTTGGAGGGGTTCAGGTCTGCCCTAGGACTCAAGCCCCAGTATTCACCCACCGTCCCCTCTCACAGCCAAGGACTAAGATTTTGGACCTCCTTAAAAGGGGATATTTGGGCCATGGGAAGTCTTACCCTACTTGAGAGGTTTCCAGTGGAATTATGGATTTTTCTGAGGCCAGATCAGAGGGTAAGCTTTGGGCAGGGTACAGGATGTACCTTCAGAAAGGAAAAAAATAATCCATTTGATTGCTATGTCACACTGCCCTTTTCCACAAAGAAATGGCAAAGCAGAGAACCCTGGAGAATATGGGATACTAACGGGTTTGTATGTATGGGTGTTAAAGTGTTTGACAGGAAACTATGGGAAATCTGCTTAGAGCAATCTAGTAAGTGTTCTATAATGTGAAATGGCCCTGTGACCACCCAAAGAGAAATATTCATTCCTTTATCCATCACATGTTCATACCTGCTTTCTTACAAGATGCAGGGGAGGGGTGCCTGGGAGACTCAGTCAGAGTCAGTTAAGCAGCTGCCTCTTGGTTTCAGCTCTGGTCATGATCGCAGGGTCCTGGGATCAAGCCCTGGGTCAGGCTCCAAGCTCAGCGGGGAGTCTGTTTGAAGACTCTCTCTCTCCCTCTCTCTCTCCCTCTCTCTCTGCCCCTCTCTCTCTGTCCCCCCCAATAAATAAATAAATCTTTTAAAAAGTCTTAAAAAAACAACAACAACAAAATGCAGGTGACGTGGCTCCCTATAGCTAAAGAGATGTTCTTTTATTAATGCTAAGAACTCACTTCCTTTAGTTCTTTGCTTAAAAGGCACCTTATAAAAGAAGTTATTTGCCTGACCTCCTACATAGCTCAGTCTCTGAGCACTCCGTTTAACCTCTCTTCCCTACTCTTTCTCCATAGCAGTAGGCTGACACATTGCCCACTGTCTGACACCCTTACAGAATGTAAAATCTATACAGGCAAGAGCAAAATGTTCCCTCCATTGCCATATGCTAGCATCTACATCAGTGCCTGGCTCGTGGTGGGCACTCAGGGCGTTTGTTGAGTGAATGTTAAATGAACAGAAGAGAAGAAGAAGAAGGGAAGTAGCACTTGCTATAAATTTACCATAAACCGTACCCGATATGGGTGCTTTATGTATATTATTTTACTTAATTCTTACAGCATTTTTTCACAATGCATGCAAAGAAATGATCCCAAAAGTTAAGAGGGGGAAATTGCCCAAAGTCACAAAGCTATAAAATGGTAGAGCAGGATTTGAACTCCTATCTGTTTGGTTCCAAAGGACATGTTCCTTCCATGACACCAAGGAACAGCTGAGAGGGATCGCTTCGTGTTTGTAAGCAGTGCCAGCTTAGAAAGGGACAAGTGTCTTTAGTTTGTATTCTGGATTTTCACCCACAGTTGAGCAACATTTAATTGTACAGTTGGACTAGGTTGAACTGAAATGAACAGTGTGAGCAAATGGGCTAATGTTTCACGCCTACTTGGGATTTAATAAAAATCCAGCAAACGCTGGATGGAGGGGTGGATGGAGGGATGGATGGAGGGATGGATGGATGGGTGGATGGAGGGATGGATGGATGGGTGGATGGAGGGATGGATGGATGGAGGGATGGATGGATGGGTGGATGAAGGGATGGATGGAGGGATGGATGGAGGGATGGATGGAGGGATGGATGGAGGGATGGATGGAGGGATGGATGGAAGGGTGGATGGAGGGATGGATGGAGGGGTGGATGGAGGGATGGATGGATGGGTGTATGGAGGGATGGATGGATGGGTGGATGGAGGGATGGATGGATGGGTGGATGGAGGGATGGATGGATGGGTGGATGGAGGGATGGATGGAGGGATGGATGGAGGGATGGATGGAGGGATGGATGGAAGGGTGGATGGAGGGATGGATGGATGGGTGGATGGAGGGATGGATGGATGGGTGGATGGAGGGATGGATGGATGGGTGGATGGATGGGTGGATGGAGGGATGGATGGATGGGTGGATGGAGGGATGGATGGAGGGATGGATGGAGGGATGGATGGAGGGATGGATGGATGGGTGGATGGAGGGATGGATGGAGGGATGGATGGAGGGATGGATGGAGGGGTGGATGGAGGGATGGATGGAGGGGTGGATGGAGGGATGGATGGATGGATGGATAGGTGGATGGAGGGATGGATGGATGGGTGGATGGAGGGATGGATGGATAGGTGGATGGAGGGATGGATGGATGGGTGGATGGAGGGATGGATGGAGGGATGGATGGAGGGATGGATGGAGGATGGATGGAGGGGTGGATGGAGGGATGGATGGAGGGATGGATGGAGGGATGGATGGAGGGGTGGATGGAGGGATGGATGGATGGGTGGATGGAGGGATGGATGGATGGGTGGATGGAGGGATGGATGGATGGATGGATGGATAGGTGGATGGAGGGATGGATGGATGGGTGGATGGAGGGATGGATGGAGGGATGGATGGAGGGATGGATGGAGGGATGGATGGAGGGATGGATGGATGGGTGGATGGAGGGATGGATGGAGGGATGGATGGATAGGTGGATGGAGGATGGATGGAGGGGTGGATGGAGGATGGATGGAGGGGTGGATGGAGGGATGGATGGAGGGATGGATGGAGGGATGGATGGAGGGATGGATGGAGGGATGGATGGATGGGTGGATGGAGGGATGGATGGATGGGTGGATGGAGGGATGGATGGAGGGATGGATGGAGGGATGGATGGAGGATGGATGGAGGGGTGGATGGAGGGATGGATGGAGGGATGGATGGAGGGATGGATGGAGGGGTGGATGGAGGGATGGATGGATGGGTGGATGGAGGGATGGATGGATGGGTGGATGGAGGGATGGATGGATGGATGGATGGATAGGTGGATGGAGGGATGGATGGATGGGTGGATGGAGGGATGGATGGAGGGATGGATGGAGGGATGGATGGAGGGATGGATGGAGGGATGGATGGATGGGTGGATGGAGGGATGGATGGAGGGATGGATGGATAGGTGGATGGAGGGATGGATGGATGGGTGGATGGAGGGATGGATGGATGGGTGGATGGAGGGATGGATGGAGGGATGGATGGAGGGATGGATGGATAGGTGGATGGAGGGATGGATGGAGGGATGGATGGAGGGATGGATGGATGGGTGGATGGAGGGATGGATGGAGGGATGGATGGAGGGATGGATGGAGGGATGGATGGATGGGTGGATGGAGGGATGGATGGAGGGATGGATGGAGGGATGGATGGATAGGTGGATGGAGGGATGGATGGATGGGTGGATGGAGAGATGGATGGATGGGTGGATGGAGGGATGGATGGAGGGATGGATGGAGGGATGGATGGAGGGATGGATGGAGGGATGGATGGATGGGTGGATGGAGGGATGGATGGAGGGATGGATGGAGGGGTGGATGGAGGGATGGATGGATGGGTGGATGGAGGGATGGATGGATAGGTGGATGGAGGGATGGATGGATGGGTGGATGGAGGGATGGATGGAGGGATGGATGGAGGGATGGATGGAGGGATGGATGGAGGGATGGATGGAGGGATGGATGGAGGGATGGATGGAGGGATGGATGGAGGGATGGATGGAGGGATGGATGAATGATGGACGAACGGAAGGAGGAAAAGAGAGGGAAGGAAAGGCGAGCAATGGCAAATCGATGGCGTATACGGAAAATATCGTTCTCCTTGATCTCTCTTTAAAGTTAAATTAATTAAAAGAAGCATTGAGTGGAAAAGTATAAAATTAGATTGACCCTGTCATACCCAGGAATGTTTTTGTCATCCTTGCTTAATCCCACTGAAAAATGGGTAAAACTGATTAAAAAAAAAAAACCACAGGACATTCAGTCCCAAGTATATATCCAGCATGGGCAGAAACCTCTAGGCTCTGCAAGGCTGACCCTGCCTTCAGACCTATTTAGCACTGGCAAATGTCCCTATGATTGCATTTCTAAACCCCAAGAGAGGAAGGCAAAATGAAGTTGCCGGAGTCAAGTAAATCTACAGATGGAATGATGTGGGAACCGTGGGCAGAGAATAGCAACACACACAGGATTCAGGTATTTCTTCCAACTGTTCACGGCCCAAAAATGGCATCCTCCAAACTTGCACCTGCTGCCCTCTGTAAAATCAGATGAGGTCAGGCTTATTTTGGTTTGGCTGTGGGAATGAATCCTCCCCTAGAACCAGTGCTCTCTCAGACAAGGTATACCCATGCCCGCTCTGAAACTGCAGATCTCCTTAGAGCCCAAGTGCCTCCCAAATAATTGATGAGAGTTTACTGTGCACATCCCAGGGGCAGATGGTGAAAGACAGAAGTGCGATTAGAAGATCATGGCTTGAACTGATGGAAAGAGATCAGTTCTCATTCTATCTGGAGAATTCATAGAGATTTTACAAGATGGAAAACCCACTGTTGATTCAGAAGTTTTTTAGACCATTAGAACTTTCTTTTCTCAGTCCAGTACTTGATTCCAAACAGGATGTCTGGCCATGATATCCCTTAGGTAGACCTTCTACCAATGCTATACATTTTTTAAGTGGAGACATGAGATACCATGAAAGTCACCACTATCAAACTATCATAAGGGGCGCCTGGGTGGCTCAGTGGGTTAAAGCCTCTGCCTTCGGCTCAGGTCATGATCCCGGGAGGGAGCCTGCTTCCCTTCCTCTCTCTCTGCCTGCCTCTGCCTACTTGTGCTCTCTGTCTGTCAAAAACATAAATAAAATCTTTAAAAAAACTATCAAAAGATGAAGCAGTAAGATGAAAAATTCAGGGATAGGATGTTTCAGAATCACATGGTTTTTCTTTCAAAACAGCAGCCCCCTTTTTTAATGTTTGGACACCTCTGGTTGGTCTGGAGGATTTTCATATCATTAACAGCTCGGCCTTAGCATCTAAGGTGACTTCGTCCACCAAGAAAGCCAGCCCTCCAAAGCATTGAGTCTGTACCCGAGAGCCTTGGAGGCTCCCTCTGCTAGCAACTGGATGCAGTTTTATCCAGATAAGCTGTTTCTGTTTGAACAGCTATGTGGGAAGACGGCCAGTGCGCCATCTTGCAGTGTGCTGGGCCCCGCCAGCCAAAGCCGCTTCTGAGTGCCCGCGGAGCCTGTTCCAGGAGTGTCCGCCTGCTGCCCACTGCCCCACGTCAGGCAGGCCTCTCCTCACCATCTGCTGTGTGCTGGGCAGGAGGCGGACCAGGCCAGCCACCAGGTACTCCTTCACACGCTCCCCTGCCTCTACTTCACACCCACACGCACGGCCACTTTGGCTCAGGACCCCAAGCGAGTCTGACCACACGTTTCCGATTTATTTATGAAGGAAACGAGAGTGTCTCCTGAATTCACGGGAAAAGGTGAACATGACACATAAACAGCAGCCCTCAATATTGCCCCACAAAGAAGCACACGCTTTGGGGCACCTGGGGGGCTCAGTCGGTTGGGCATCTGCCTTCAGCTCGGGTCATGGTCCCAGGGTCCTGGGATCAAGCCCCATTTTGGACTCCTTGCTCCGCAGGAAGCCTGCTTCTCCCTCTCCCTCTGCTGCTCCCCCTGCTTGTGCGTACTCTCTCTCTGTCAAATGAATAAATCATCTTTGAAAATGGAGCCACAGTGTCAGGTTGGAACCCAGCTATGTTACTTAAGTGCTGTGTGGCCTTGGGCAAGTTGGTTGACCTTTCTACGCCTCCATGTCCTCAACTACAAACTTCTGCTTTCTGTGGGTTTTGGGAAGATCCAGTAAGATAACCTGTGTAAGGGACTGGAACAGTATCTAGCACATAGAAAACACCCAATGGGTGCTCTTTTTCTTGCTGTTACACTGCTTCTCAGCAAGGTGGAAAGAACACACAGCTCTGGTTCTTGGGTCTCGTCCCTGGCATTGACAAAAGACGGAGCCTAAGAACACCAGGAGAAACCATCAACAGCCTCCCTCTTCCCCTAAAGCTCTCTCGGAGGCCACCCATTCCAGCCTCAGGAAGTCCCAATATTTAGTTCCATCTCGTAAAATAGCTGTTCCACTCCCTCGTCTTCCTCCTGCCTGGAGCCATCACGTGCCAACGCCCAGCTATACATAGCCTGGGCCTCATCTGCAGGTGGCAGAAAGTGCCGGGAGATTACTGGGGATAAACGTCAGCTCTCCAGTTTCAAGGGAGGACACACAGCTGCTGAGTGGCTTGACACGTTGCCAGATGGTATGAGGGATAGTGGGTGAAAACAGGGTGCTTTTGGGCTTACAAGGAAAGAGCAGCATTGTAGCCGGGATATTTTTAATGACCAGCCTCAGGGACGTTCACTTTGAGCAAAGACCTGTGACATTTTTTCCCCAGGCTCCTCAGTACTCCATTTTCTTCAGATTCTTGACCCTGCAGAAAGTACCCCCCAACCCCCACTCTCAGTTCCCTTTAACAGAACCTCCCCATGCCTTCCCCACCTTCCCTCTGACCATGAGATGTGGCACCAATGGAGCTTTCCTCAGTCCATCCCGGGAGGCAAGGGGTGCCATGAAGGGACTGCACTTGGAGGGTCAAACACAGGGTCCTGATGGTCTGCATCTGCTCTCCCAAGAGCGGTCACACGGGCCTCGGAAAGTGCCCCCTGCTGCGGCTGGATGACTCTTTCCTGCCTTTCATGGGCAAACTTCTTGAACCAGGGATCCACACCTGCTCTAACATGTCCTTGCCACCCACTCAAATGCTTAACTCCCAGTGCTTTGGCTTCTGGCCCAGCTCCTCTCTGAAAGGTCATCAGTGACTTACCAGTCCTGAAAGGAGAGGCCTAGTGGTGGTCCCACTGTCCATGACTCCCTGCAATATCCCTGATCCGGCCACCTGCGCCTTCTCCCCTGCTGTGACTTTGGAGTCCCCACACTGTGTTCCCTGTCTTCTGATTCCTTCCCCAGGCCTCCATGCCTCCAGGGCACGCTCCTCTTTCTGCTCCTGCCTCCTGTGAGACGGCCAGTTTCCCATCCTGTGGTTTTCTCACACCCTGGCCTCCCTGAAGATGCTACCTGCCCTTCTGCCCCCACCTCTCCCCTCCACTTCTGTCTTTGAGACCCCTCCCCCGAGTGCCAGGTTGACACCTCCAGCTCTTGGCAGGACTTGGATTGCCATGAACGCACTGCATCGAAATCGAAACGGAGAACTTCGCCTGCGGGTCTGGCATGCCCCAGCTGATGTCAGTGTTTCGTTCTTCTGTTCGTTCCCTGGCTGGGGACCCTGGCACCATCTCGCCTCCTCTTTTTGTGAGGTCTCCCTCCCTTCTCTCTCCAAAGCCATGAAAGAGCTCTAGTTGGACTGACTCTACACTTGGAACATCATTTCCTACGTTACCTCCATCCCCTGCCACCGCCTCAGTCTGAGACCCGTCCTCTCCCAGACAACGCATCAGCCTCTCAGCTGGTCACCCTTCCTTTGCACTCTCCTTTCTGTCGGTCAGAACAGACCCTCCTCCAACTCCGGTTAGCTGTATTGTTCTCCTACCCAAATACCCCAGTTCAGAACCACTCTCCTCATATTCAAATCCTTTACCCTCTTTTTCTTTTTCTTTTTTAAAAGATTTTATTTATTTATTAATTTGACAGAGATCACAAGTAGGCAGAGAGGCAGGCAGTAGAGAGAGAGGAGGAAGCAGGCTCCCTGCTGAGCAGAGAGCCCGATGCGAGGCTCAATCCCAGGACCCTGGGATCACAACCTAAGCCGAAGGCAGAGCCTTTAACCCACTGAGCCACCCAGGCACCCCTACCCTCTTTTTCTTGTATGCCTTAAATACACCACTCCATTCAGCAACCTCAGATAACCTCTCTGTTCCATACCCTCCCTGCACATCTGCATCTCCAAACCTCTGCTTCTGCCATCTTGTCCTCCTGAGATGCCCTTGGGGCTGGCTTCTGCTTATCCACGTGCGGCTCAGCCATTCAAGGTCTAGGGGGCCTCTCCTCTCCCAAGCAGTATCCTCTTGCATTCATTCATTTCCTTGAGAAACTAATTGTGTTTTTAGTTTCCTGCAAGGTAGCAATGTGGTTTCAGTTCTTCTGATTTTTCAAGGAAAGTTGGAAACCTCAATTTCCATGTGAAATTGCTTAATTTAAAAATTTTCACACTATGCTGTAAAGATGGTTCCTATCAGAGGCACATAGTCCCTTAAAATTACAATTTATAGTCTACTTCATATGCCATGCGGATAGCAAATCATAATATATTCAGTGTACAGAAACAAAAGAGAGTAATAATTCTTTTCAGGACGGGTTTTTGGATCTATAAAAGTAGATTTTCTTGGTAATCAGGAGTTGGATGTTCATCCTATGAATTTGGGATTTAAATGACAGGACAAAAATATGGCAGTGTTCATCACTTCTTCATTTTACAGGTGAATTTAGTAATATAACATTTCTATCAGTTAATGTCATTAGATGGCTTTAAAATCTTATTTTTACTTTATGAAAATATTCAATGAAACAAATTTATTATAATTTTTTTTTTTTTAAATAAAGGAGGGAGAAAGGCAGGGGAGGAGCAGAGAGAAAGAGAGAATCTTAAGCAGGCTCTGCGCCTAGCTTGGGCCTCTACCTCACAACCCTGGGATCATGACTTGAGCCAAAATGAAGAATCAGAGGCTTAACTGACTGAGCCACCCAGGCCCACTTCAATGAAACAATTTTCATTGCAATGTAACTGACATACATATTATTAGTTTTAAGTGTACAACATAATGATTTGATACCTATGTATATCATGAAATGGTCCACCACAGTAACTTTACCTAACACATCCATCACCATACATAGTTACTAATTTTTTTGTGATGAGAATATTTAAGATCTATCTTCTTAGCAACTTTGAGAAATACAATACAGTATTATTAACTATGCCTATTATGCTGTATATTACATGCCCAGAACTTACTTTTCTTATAGCTGAAGGTTTGTACCTTTTGACCGCTTCATTCATTTCACCCAACCCCCACCACCTTTGGCAACCACTCATCTGTTCTCTGTATCTATGAATTCAGTTTTGTTTTTTTATTTTGTTTGTTTTTAGATTCTATAATTCAAAAGAGATCGTCCTGAAGGCAAGGAATTAATGTTTTTTGAGATCCATTCTGGTCAGTTACTCAAAGGGAGAGCAGGGGGAGAAAAACAGACAAGGACACTTTGTTTACAGCTATCAAATAAGTAAGTATAGCTAAGTGATTATATAAGTCAAGGCATCCTTTACAAATTGAGAAAGAGGTGTAAAGGAAAATTATAGCGTGCCTCAGACAAGAGTACAAAGGGCACCTGATTCAGACGAGGAGTCAGGGCATGTCTCTTGAGAAGCTGATGTTTATGTGTAGACTTCCAGGATAGTTGGAGTTGGTGACAAATGGAAGGAAGAGACTTCTAGAAAGAGAGAACGGCATATGTGGAAGCAGAGCACCTTCAGTGCCTTTCTGTGGGTAGAACAAAGCATTCCCTTCAGGCAACTGCAGCTGGTGCCCAGCCTAGGGCTTGGGAGTACTGCTGAACAGACACCCCATGCAACGGCCTCCCAGGGTAGAAAAGAGCTTGACAGTTTGAGGAACTGAGGAAGAGTGTATTAAGTAAGAAGTGGAGTGGCCCCAAATGAGGTTGGAGAGGCAGGAAGGCCAAACCATGAAGGGCCATGTTGGCCATGTAGGGATTTTAGACTTCATTCTGAGTGCATGGAAAGTAAATCCACACTGCTTATCACAGCCCACTAGGCTCTGTGTGATTTGACTTCCCTGCCCACGAACTCTCTCTCTCTCTCTCTAATTCTCCATAACCCTTGTTTTCTACCTTTTGTCTTTTTGTACCTACCAGTTAATTTTTCATTAGCTTCCTTCTTAATGAAATCACAGAGTTCTTGACTCTCTGTATCTTACACACTTTCATTGAGCACATACCTTGATCATAGCAGGTCCTGGATGAATAGTTTTTGCTTTCTTTCCATTCCAATCCATTTGGCTTTGGTTCTTTTGAATTGGCACTAGGTCCAGAATCTTATCCAGCTATCATAATATTAAGAAAAAAAATAACATTTATTAAGCACTTACTGACTGCCACACTGTGTCAACAACTTTACATGCATTATCTCATTAATCTTCAGCCTTGTGAAATAAATATTGTTATTGTCCATATTTTGTAGCAGAGTCCCAGCACTTGTGATCTAGTCAGGAATCCAGGTCTCTGACACCAAGCATTGTATTATTAACCACTGGGCTAAACTATTTGAAGATGGGATTCATTTATTCATTTAAAGATGAGATCTACTTTGATTCCGCCATTGTAGAGATAACAATGGTGTGATAAATACCTATACGATGCAATATAAAGAGAGAGAGAAAGGGTATACTATGGATAGCTACTTATTTACACTGACTTATGCAAATAATCTAGTATTACTTTTTTTTTTTGTAAAGTTAGTTTGTAGTCAAAATAATCATCTGGGGTCAAAGCAAATCCTAATGTTTCTGGAAAGAATGAGCATTGCGCCAGTACCCAAGGCTGTGTGTACCAACCCCATTGTGTGTGACAATCCCATTCTCTAGGAAAGGCAATAGATAAGACCATCTGAGAAGTAACCAACCAACCAAACAAAAACAGTGGGGAAAAGATTATAAGTCAACAGGGGAAAACTGTAATCACATCAGAAAAGAATATTCCAGTTTTTTGAGAATTCAGGAGACATGTTGACTCTGTTTTTTCTCTCTGACTCATATTTGTAACTCTTAATCACTATAATTAGTGACAATCGCCTTTTCCTATTTTGGTTCAAAATCCCTTGATCTTAGAAAGTGCTTGGGCCAGTCCATCCATTCATCAAAGTATGCTGAGTCTCTAAGCTGCTACACGAGAGACCAGAGGCACAATATGGGTCCTGGTGTCCTTAGAGAGGAAAGGTTGACCCTGCAGAAGAGGCTTATACACGACTCTAATGACTGCGAAGTCAGTGTCAGAGTGCCATGCCCCTGCCATGGGCTTTGGAATTCACAGAAAGGAGGCTGGAGTGAAAGATGAGCCTGGAGCTGGCTTTACAACCAGGGGTGCCAAGGCTGGCAGCAACTGAGAGAGCACAGTGAGACTGGGCTGCAGGAGAGTGGAGAAAGGAATATATGAGCTGGAGATTTAAGATCAGAGCAAAGGCGGAGACAAGATGGAGCCAAGTTGGAGAGTCTGGCTGGCCCCATCAGCTCGGTAGGGATTCTTGGTCCTGGGGGGCCTGGGTCATGTCAGGACTCAGCCCAGGAGGGCCCAGTCTTTCACCACAGACCTTCTCCCCCAATCCAGCCTCACTGCTTTCTCTTAGGTTGCCGCCAGCCCTGGCCACCCTTGGCTCAGCCCATGGGGGTGATTGCTGGGACTGACGGGAGTGATGACAGAGCTCAAGTGGGCAGGCTTTGGGCCTAATCAGGTTGGGGGGCAGAGTGACGGGACACTGCAGGGACTGCACCTACGATTGCCAAGGAGGAGGTACACAGGTCTCAGCTAACATGCGTTTCTGGCCCATCTGTGACTACAAACTCTGTTCGTCCATCTGTTTTTAGGATAGTGGCTGACTATGCTTAGTTAAACAAGAAACCCAAGAAACAGGGCTGAGCTTGTTTGAGACAGCACCTCTCACTCATAGGGGTTCAAAGGTCACATATAAACACGGATAAGGTAATAGATGCCATGCTTTCCATGCCTAGGGGAGGCATGCATTTGCAGCGACCTAAAGCCCAACAAAACATGGTGGTGTATGCCTAGGAGAGGTCAGGGGTAAAACTTCTGTTCAATTCTCAGAGTTCATCACTTATATTCTTACTGTAATTAACATTTCTCTCCTGTGCCTAAGGTAGAGGGGTCAACAGAGCCAAGCATGGGCCTGAGGGTCACAGTTGAAAAACATGATAACCATATCACTTTTGGATGAACTGACAATCTTTTATAGCAGTGATTTCCACAGTGTGGTGTGTGGCCTGAGATCTGCTGTGTCAGAATCAATGGGTGTGGCAGTGTGGCTTACAAAAACATACATTTCTGAACCCCACCCCAGCTCTGTTCTCTACTTTCTGGTGCGGAGGCCCAGGAAGCCTCATTTTAGCCAGTGATTTAAATGCATGCTGCTGCTTAGGAACCACTGCTAGGGGCTCATGCTCCAGGAGTAGGGAAACTTACTAATATCACAAAGCCATTAGGTCTCACCATCATTATTTTTGAATGATAGACAAGGGAACATTTACATCAACGTTTTGATAGCACTAAATAGGGCAGAGTGGCTTCTATGTCTACATTTCAGAAATGACCTTGTCTAATAAATTGAAGGCCGTAGACAAAAGCCAAGTGACTTTGCAGAAAGATGGGCCTGTTTAAGCATTGCAGGAGAGCTTAGATGAATCATCACATAAACACTGATGATGATGTCTTTCATCCTAAGCCTTCCCTAGTCTTGGTCAAAATCCAAGAAAGGAGAGAAAACTGCCTGAGGGGCAGGTGGTTTTGTTGCCTGCCCCTCCACCCCTAGTCACCAAGGGCACTCCACAGAGCAGCTTCTGAGCTGTGACCAATATGCTTAGCCTTAAAGGAACAGAAGTGGTTAGGAGCAGAGAGAAAGAAAGAGAATGAGGAGCCTGTGAGAAGGTTAAGAAGGGAAGAATGAATAGGCACAGAAAGTCCTCAAAGAAGTTATAACAAGGAAGGAAATCCAAGGGAGAAGCCACAGATGCCGGCAACAGTGAAGGGAGACAGGGATGAAGAGAAAATGAGAGAAGCAACCACAGAAGAGGAAGCCGATGGATTTATAGCACAGACTGTAGAGCCAAATAGATCCAGGGTCACTCCACCAAGAAAACAAGAAATCTTAAAGTTATGTGCACCAAAGAACAAAATAGCAAAATGTGTGCAACAAACACTGATAGAACTGAAAGGACAAGTAGACAAATTCCTAAGAATGAGAACAAGGCATGGATGTCCACTTTTAACTACTTTTATTCAATATAATGTTGTAAGTTCTTGTCGGTGCAGTAAGTGAACACAAAAAAATGAAAGGTATACAGAGTGGGGTAAAAAATGTCCATATTTGTAAATGACACAATTGTCTACATAGAAAACCCAAAGGAATCTGCAAAAGCAAAACAAAAACCTCTTAGAATTAATAATAGTTCAGCAGGGTTGCAAGATGCAAGATAAACATACATCAACCAATTCTGTATCTATTTACTGGCCATAAACACATGGACGTCAAAATTTAAAATATGAAACTATTAAAAAATCACTCAAAACATTTAAATAGTTAGGTATAAACCCAACAAAACATGCATAAGACTTGTATGCTAAAGACTACATACTGCTGGTGAGAGAAGTCAAAGATCATCTAACTAAATGGAGGGGCATACTATGTTCATGAGCTGAAAGACAATAGAGTAAATATGTCAGTTCTCCCCAAGTTAACATACAGATTTAAAGATTCAATGCAATTCCTGTGAAGATCCTAGAAACATTTTTTGTAACTATAGACAAGATTATTCTAAATTTTATATGGAAATGCAAATAAACTAAACTAGTTAAAGCAATTTTGAAAAAGAAGAATCATGTGGGGGTGCCTGACTGGCTCAGTCAGGGAAACATGCAACTCTTGATATTGGGGTTGTGAGTTTGAGACCCATGTTGGATGTAGACATTACATAAAAATTAAATTTAAAAAAAATCGTCTGGGAAGAGGCAGTCTACTCACCTTCAAAGTCTATTTTAAAACTACTGCTATCAAGACCATGTGATATTGGCAGACAGAAAGGAGAAAGCAGAAGTAGATCCATATTATGTCAACTGATATGCACAAAGGTGCAAAAGCAATTCAATGGAGGAGAGATGGACTTTTTAACAATAGTTAACTGAACAGAAAAAAAAAAGAACTTCAACATAAATTTCACACTTTACCTAAATATAGCTCAAAATGGATCATGAAATTAAAAGTAAAATTAAAAATATACAAATTTTAGAAAAAGAGGGGCACCTGGGTGGCTCAGTTGGTTAAGCATCCAATTTTTTTTTCTAAGATTTTATTTATTAAGTGGAGAGAGTGAGAAAGAGAGCACAAGCAAGGGGGAGAGGCAGAAGCAGAGGGAGAAGCAGATTTCCTGCTGAGCTGGGAGGCTGACATGGGGCTCAATCCCAGGACCTGGAGGTCACAACCTGAGCCAAAGGCAGCCATTTAATCATCAGAGCCACCCATGCACCCCCAAGCATCCAGTTTTTGATTTCAGCTTAGGTCATGATCTCAGGGTCTTGGAATGGAGTCCTGTATCAGACTCCCTGCTCAGTGAGGAGTCTGCTACAGGATTCTCTCTCCCTCTTTACCCTTCCCTCTGCTTGCTCTCTCTCTCTCTCTCTCTCTCAAGTAAATAAATAATTTTTTTCACAAAAATTTTTTAGAGAAAGAATTAGGAGAAAATTTCAGGGTACAGGGCTAGACAATGAGTTCTCAGACTTAACACCAAAGGCCCAACCTATAAATGGAGAAACTGATAAATTGGACTTCATCAAAATAGGTGAAAGACCCTATTAAGAGGATAAAAATGATAAGTTATGGAGTGGGAGAAATATTCATAAGCCACATCTCTGACAAAGGGCTAATATTAAAAAGCTCTCAAAATTCAACAATCAAAAAGCAACCCATTTAATGTATAGGCAAAGACCTGAAAAAGAATTTCATGGAAAAGAAGACATAGATGTCAAATAAGTACATGAAAAAATGTTCAGCCTCATTAGACATTAGGGAAATGCAAATTAAAACCATAATGAAATGTCACTACACATCTGTTAAAATGGCTAAAATTAAAAATAGTAACAACCCCAAATGCTCGCAAAGATGTAGAAGAACTAGATCAATCATCACTACGTTGCTGGTGGGAATGTACAGCCACTTGGTTAGACAGTTGGGCAATTTCCTTAAACACTAAACATGCAATTACTATACTCAGCAATCACGCTCCTCAACATGTTTCCTAGAGTAATTAAAACCAACCTTCACAAAAAAACCTGTGCATTAATGGTTGTAGCAGCTTTCTTCATGATAGCCAAAAACTTTAAACAACCCAGATGTACTTCAATGGATGAATAATTGACCAAACCGCAGTACCTCCATACCATGGAGCACTTTAAAAAATAAATGACCTTTTGATATACACAAAAATCTCAATGAATCTCCAGAGAAATATGGTGGTTAAAGAAGATAATCCGAAAAGTTTACATACCTCGTGATTCAACTTATGTAACATTCTTGAAGTGAAAAGGTTATAGAAATCTTTTAGGAAGGGGATGAGGGCAGGAACAAGCAGATAGGACTATAAAGGGATAACATGAGGGGTCCTTGTGGTTACGGAAATATTCTGTATCTTGACCATATCAATGCCAAAGTCTAGTTTGCAATATTGTATGGCAGTTTTGCAAGATGTTACTTTGGGGGAAACCAGGATGTGCAAGGGATCTCTGTATTATTTCTTAGAAGTGCACGGTAATTTACAATTACCTTTTTAAAAAAGTTTAAAGAAAAGTGATATTAATATTTCATGATCTTTCTGGTAGCTTCTCCACTGTTTCTATTTAAGCCCCCATTAGTCAAATGGCAGGACTTAGACCTCAGTCTGTCAGGGCCTCCCTGCTTCCTTAGAACTGAGTTTCAGGGAGGTTAACACAATGCCAGTCCCGCGCTTGACATCATCATCCGTGCTGTTGTCTACCCAGAGTAGCTCCCAGCCATCTGTCCCCCTAGGACACTGCTGCATCTTCTTCCCTGTTGTGGCTGATGGTTCCATTCCAGTGTACCACTGGTTCTTCCTCTCTGTGGGCTGCGGGAACACTTCAGGGGCCATCTTGGATCTATCGGCCAGACACACCCAGTGCACATTCCTACTCCATAAGCCCAGGGGTTGAAGGTTGAGAACTGTGCTTAGGTATTGGGGACACCAGTCTCCTTTGTTTTCCTCAGCTTTTCTGGTGTTCCTCAGTTTTTTCAAGACCGAGAGGGAGGATTTAGATGGGGCACGGTTAAGTGACCACACAGGGTACATTGTGAACTCTTGTGCTGCCACCTGACTCCAGGTTCAAATGGTGGCTAGCGAAGGGCTCTGAGCCCCTTGTCATGTATCCATGGTCATCCGAGTATTCTTGGCTTCCTGTTTGAGTCCTACCTTCCCAATTTAAAGTTTATCCACCTTGAGGGCAGAGGAGGGTATGGGACAGTGGACATAGTCTTCCAAATCCTATATCTTAGGATTCTCACATTTTCTCTCTTTGGTTCTCAGCCTTCTGCTAAACCATCCTTCTGCTGAGGGGATAGCATGGAATCCCTTTATGCTGCTTGAATTGGTCAGATTAGCAGAACATATGGAGGAAAATCCTCTTGTTATTACGTCATAATATTATCCCATGATGTTTTCTGCCATCTTTCTGCCCTCGGTCTGCTCACCCTCTGGCTTGTCTTCTCCTTCAGCTTGTGGCCCAGGTCCTGGAACATAAAGATATAGGCTTTGTGATGGTGGATGCCAAGAAAGAAGCCAAGCTTGCCAAGAAACTGGGTAAGTGGGACTTTCTGAGGTATACCAGGAAGAAACAAATGTGTCTTGCAAAAAAAGAGTACAGTTTCATTTCTTTGTGCATGATAGCTGGACTATTTTTAAACAAATATGAAATGATTCTGCACACCTCATTCTTGGGTTGAGGAAGAGTTTCATGAAAGCAGTATTGGCCTGAATTGAATGATTTCACATGAATGATCTAATGTAGCTTTGCTTCATTGTAGAAACTGATGCAAAAGAGGCAAACCTTTCTTTTTGGCTCCTAGTTGGGGTTAAAAGCCTAGCCTCTTTATGTCACTGCCATGGTGATCTCTCTGGGAAAAAGAAAAATCTCTTCTCCCATCACTATTATTTCCTTACCTCATGAATGAAGCAGCCAGCACAAGATAGCAGTAATAGTAGTGACTCTGGGGTCACAGTGGTTCTAAGTGTAAAGCTAAACCTCAGCTGGGCATAATTGTTGAGGGCGAGAGGGAGGATTTAGATGAGGCACGGCAATGTGACGGCACAGTGCATGTGTCCATGTGTCTTGCTTAAGTCCAAGTGCACTTTAAGAATCTCACACCCCTAATACCAAGAAAGAGAGAATATGGGGCGTTCCTCTGCTTTCTGAACACCCACACATGGGAACCGCCCATTTTGCCTTTTCTGCATGACCAGTGGAGAACAGCTATTTAAAAATAGCAGGAGGTTATAAAACAGGACCTTTGAAGAAAGGTTAATTGGATTTGGAGTAGTAAACACAGTGGGGGAGAAAAGATTAGTAGTGGCGTCAGGTACATGGAAGTTCATTATCTGAGGACATTACAAACAATTGTTTTTTATTATATTTTCAAGAAGACCAGCTTTTTTTTTTTTTAAGATTTATATTTTTTGCGACTGTATTTAGGTTAGATACAAATATAAATTCACGACTATAAAATGATAATGAATTATTAAGAATGTCTGGGGTATCGTTTTCCCTGGAGACAAATAAAGGAATATGTTTTCCCTTTGAGCAGGAGAACTAAGTGTGTTAACTCTTTCCCCAGTCAAAAGCAATTCAATGCCATGTTTCTCTTCCTCCAGAATTTATTGATTCCCTAGTTTTCTTTCCTGTTGTTATCATGGGAAGTTGAATTGGGGAGAACTTCCAGTAAATTTAGTTGGAGGAAAGCACTAGTATTCCAGTGATCTAAAAATTTAGCCAGGGGACAAGCTGGGCGAGCTTTCCTAAGAATGGACCAATGGATATTCTCCCAGTGGATGGAGCTTGAAAAATCAACACGATCTTTTCCTGAAAAGCTCACCCTGGAGGAACTGGGGGAGGTTCTTTTGAACCAAATAGTTCTCGGAGTTTTTAGGAGAGTTGTATTTCATGAAGCTGCTCCTGCATCTTCTCCTCTCTTCCATTTGCCTGAGTTTTGTCTCCATCAGGCTATGCCTGAACTACTACAAAAGCCTTCTAACTGACCTCACTTAGAGCAAAATCTGACATTGGGATATCGGCTGATGTTCCCAAGGTACCCTTCATGATCAGTCATTGCTGGCCTCAAGGTTACCCGGTACAGAGGCCCTTTGGGTTTACAAATGGTGCTCCAGGGTGTGCCCTGGGCTCTTCAGACGCGCTCTGGGTGGGATAGAGCAGGCGGTGGGCCAGCCTCCTTTTCCCTAGAGATTCTGCAGGAGAGTTCAATTGGAGAAAGCCTTCTCCAGCTAATAGAGACCTTGGAAAAAATTAATCTAAGGAGTCAAGGATGCCATACAGTTGAACTAAATGCCAGCCTCGGTTATTTAATATTCCTGGGGAAACAGTTTTCCAGCAAGCATTTGTTAAAGCACGCAGTATTATGCCAGGAGCGATGGAGGGTAGAAAAGATGCAGAACCTTCCCTTGTGGCATTATCAGCTAACTGGGAAGAAAAAAAAACAAAAAACAAACAAACAAAAAAACATGTGCAGAATTCAGCAATGATAGAAAAGTAAACTTTTCATTCTGGCCATGGACATTTTTGGGGTCCCTGATGTGTCCAGGATCTGTGCAAGATCCTGGGGTGCTGAGGGGACCGTGGTTCTGCCTTTGGAGAGCTTTCTGTTCCCGTGAGTACTGTACATGGAGCCAAGAGAAAAACAATGGTGGCAAGAGGGTGGCCTTCTTGGGAAAAATGAGTCCAAAGTGGAGACCCGAAGGAACTGACCAGGATTGGGGTGCGGGGGGCAAGAGTAGAAGTCAGTCCAAATTTGGGGAACCAGGAGAACATCTGTGACTTTTCCTTTACACACCCTCTCACATCAGCACAAGGGCTAGAAGCAAGGAAGCTGCACAGAGGGTTAAGAGGGCAGGCCTATCCAGGAGAGAATGTGAAGCGTAGAACTGGTGCTAGGTTGTGGAGGGACTGGAATCTGGAATGCCTGGCTAAGAAGTCAAGTGGGCAGGGGGCAATGAAACTTTGGTAGGGAGAATAGGGTTTAATTTTTGGAAAATTAAAGCAGTGGTAGGGTGGAGAACAGATTTTTCTTTCAAACTGAAGTCCTGGTAGAGCTGCTGGTTCTTAACGATTTCAGTTTAAACACGTGCTTTGGGCGCCCTTGACAAGGGTGTTTTCAAGAAACTGATCCTAAGTTGAATGCTGGCCCCACTGATCCTGACCCCACTACCACCCAGGGATCCTGAGCCAGATGTCAGCCCACAGGATGGCTCTTCTTGCATTGGAATGACCTTGTCTTGTGGACTCTTTGTTTCTTCCAGGTTTTGATGAAGAAGGAAGCCTGTATGTTCTTAAGGGTGATCGTACGATTGAGTTTGATGGCGAGTTTGCCGCTGACGTCCTCGTGGAATTTCTTCTGGATGTAAGCATTTATGCACAGTGGTCCTGCCTGGGGCTCTTTGGGTTCAAATATAAGGGAAAGTGAAATCCCAAAGTAAGAACCAAGAAGCTGGATAATCTGTCCTGGTCTAAGACTGATTCCTCGGGCTTCACAAAAAACTAAGGAGGACTTACTTCGCAATGCTATTTTCTTCTGGTGGGAAGCTGGTCCTTAAGTTACCTCAGAAATTGTTTTATTAGGGGTCACTAATCACGACTGCGTTGTAGTAACACACTAAGTTTCTTAGTAATTAGACACTACCATCTCCTGAAATCCCCCTGGCTTTGTTCTAGGGCTTCTGAAGAAGAGCTGGGGAGAGTGGGAAGGAGAGGTGGATAATCACCCAAAGATGAAGTAATAATCAGCTGAGTTACTGTCAGAGCAGGATAAAGAGCAGGGCTAACAAGCCCCCCAATATCACAGTCCCTCTCAGCCATGGGGGTACAACACTCCCAGAGCCATCTGCTCAGGCACATAGAGGAACAACACATAAAAATATGTTATCCATAGACAAACTCATACTTTCCATAATAGCCATGAAGCTGAATGCTTTTGAACAGATTCCTTTGCAGGTAAACGATATCCATACCGATGATTCCTTGTCTACCAGCTAACACACGGTGGCCTGGTGCCTTTTCCTCATGGCCTCAAAAACCCAGAGAGAGTGAGTCAAAAGTGAGTGGAAAGCCACCTCCTGCAAAAAAAAAACACCCATGGACTCTGCCTGGCTCTCTCCTGGACCCATCCCTGCAAGCCCTAAAAAAAAGTGAGGGAGGCAACAGAAAATTCTGGGCCAATCTCTATCAGCTAAGTGGAGGCTTTTAGATGCACATGACAGAACCCATGCCCACATACACAAAAAGCACAAATGGAACAACAGAGGGAGGGCAGATTTTAGACTGATAAATCAGAGATCGTGCTCTCTTCAGTGTGTTGGCTTTGTCCTCAAGCTGACTCTTTTCTAGTTGCTTGTAAGACAACCAGTGATTGGAGCTGATATGTCACATCTCATTCATATCCAATGAGGGGTGTGGGCTAGGGGAGAGGACCTGGCTTCCACTGTTCTCCTGGAAGGAATGGAGAATTTCCCCCAAAGCTCTCAGCAAATCTACCGGAAGAGTCACTGGCCAGAGTTGGGTCACATGCCATTCTGAAATCGATAATGGAAAAGAGAAATAGAATTGTCTACCTACCTAGTGTCAGCCTACCCCTTGAGTTAAGCTGATTCCTCAGAAGGCACTGTTGCTGTGTGCTTTGGAGGAGGATGGGGTCCACAGATCCCTGCCAAAGCGTCCTACGCATGTGCCTGATGTCCCCACTGAGGAGGGAACATTTTTCTCACTGAACATATCCTGTGTATGTGTGCGTGGCATTCCAGCTAATCGAAGACCCTGTGGAGATCATCAACAGCAAGCTGGAGGTCCAAGCCTTCGAACGCATTGAGGACCAGATCAAACTCATTGGCTTTTTCAAGAGTGAGGACTCGGAGTGTAAGTTTTCTGAGCCCCACCTGTGAGTCTAAAGGCTAAATTCCCCACCAGTTATTTAGAATGCTGCCCCTGAAGAGGATGGGGGCATCAGCATATCCGGTGCTGGGTGGAATAAAGGGAGAATAGTCCTCGCACCCTGTGTAATGGGACCCATCTGCAAAAAGTATGCGAAGCAGGCTGGGATGTTGGAAGAGGCATAAAGGTTGGGCCATGTTCTCTGGTCTTGGGAGGAGCATGTTTTATTGAGAGAAAAGTCTTCCTTCCCCTTTTCTACTCGCCCACCTACCAGTGGGACTCTTCCCTAAAATAGGTAAAGAGTGGGCTCTCTCCCTGATGTTGGCAGCTCCTGTAGCCACCAGTTGGAGAGCTTCTCAGTCACTTGGACAGGATTAGAGGAAATTTTGGGTGGGCAGGGCTCAGCCGCCGCCACACAATGTGGAAAATTGCTGGCCAAGCCCACAGTCGACCACCAAAGCTGCCCTCAACAGCACAGCCTCACCCCTGGGTGTAATCCCTTTGAACGCTTTGTGGTCAGGTTTTGGGTGGGCACGGCAGTGCATCATAGCATCACCACAATCCATATGGGAGGGAGAGAGCGGAGAGTGGGAGTCAGGAAAAGGAGAGACCAGGCAAGCTAACTCCTGGAGTGCGTCTTTTTAAACAACTTTGGCAGCATGGCCCAATGAGGTAAGACTTTTTCTGGAGCCTCAGCTGTGGCATAACCACAAAAGAGGATCTGGTAGCATTAGTACATGGGGGACATGCAAAGGAGGGCTGCCTATGATGTTTCTGCAAACTCCAAAATATTTTGAAAATTATTTGCAAAGCTGTTTCTTTGCCCGTATGCCAGCTGGCACCCTCAGTCTTCTCACCAGCAAGCCACCTATTTTCCCTCTGCTGTGACCAAACTTAGCTGCCTTCTCTTGTGCTATATAAAAACCTCTATCTGGGGGAAAGGTGGCTGTCCAGAGAAATTTGCCCAGCCCTCCTTTGGGTGACTTCACTTCAATTTTTATGTTTCTTATAGATGTTGAAGGTGGGGTGCCCCAGCTGCCTCCTTCTTCTTTCTCCTTAGACTTCTTTCTATTTCCCTTTATCCATTTCTGTCCCCACCCTTCAATCTCTTTTGTCCTCTGTTTCTCTCCCCTCCTTTAAGCTCAGAATAGCAGGTAAGAAGGAAAGCAAGGCACAGACTGGGATAAAGAGCACATCGTCTAGTTTCTCTCCTCCCTACTAAGACAGTGACAAAAACAACTCCTTTAATCAACACATGTCACGTACCAGGGTCTATGCCAGGAGCTCCATAGTGACACCTCACCTTCTTTCTCACTACTAGCCTGTAAGGCAGTTAGCATATTATCAGTGTTTTGATGAGGAAGAAATGAAAAGAACAAAAAAGTTCAATTAGCTCACTATCACACAGCTAGTAAATAAATCCTACAGCCAAGGTTTAAATCCTAGTAATCTGACTTTATATCTTGCACACTTAAACACCATTTTGTACTTTCAAGATTTTACACACTTTTTTAGGTCATGGCACACACAAAATGTGGTGATGTTTGCCCAGCTCATGGGGTAAACTGGAGAGGATTTGGACTTAGTAGAAAAACAAAAAACAAAACAAAACAAAACAAAAGATTCTTTTGCTTTCTTTATGTACTACTACTACTAATAATAATAGTAAAAGAAGATAATAGAAAAGTTTTCAATATTGCCTTGTATAAATCCTCCAAATAAAATATTTTTAGGTTTTTTTGAATGAGAATGTTGTACTTCCTTCTAAAACTATAGCTTTTGAAACAGTGACACGAAACTCCTGGTGAAGGGTTTAAACAATCTCTTCTTGATGGTCACAGTCAACAAGAGACTTTGCTTGAACAGGTGGATGGCGGCAAATGACAAGGCAATAGTTACCGCTTTTCCTCTGATTGATGAGCGGTCTTTTCTTGCCAATGAACAGAACTTAGGAAATCTGATCTCTAAATTGTCCTTCAAGGGCATGAGCATTGCTTCAGTCCTAATGGCTTTTACTTTCATTTTCACCAGCAAATGTAATATTCTTATAATTTGAATAGATTTCAAATACAAAGTTTTCCATATTATATATTTCAAAAATAATAATGAAGCATTTCCTTAAGAATACGCAGATTGAGTTCTACTAGACTTAGAGATTTTTTCTGGAGATTTAAGTAATAAAATCACTAGCGAGCCATTTCAACATCCTTTTTTTTTTTTAAGATTTTTATTTATTTGACAGACAGAGATCACAAGTAGGCAGAGAGGCAGGCAGAAGGAGAGAGAGGGGATAGCGGGCTCCCCGCTGAGCAGAGAGCCCGATGCGGGGCTCAATCCCAGGACCCTGGGATCCCGACCTGAGCCGAAGGCAGAGCTTTAACACACTGAGCCACCCAGGCGCCCCTCAACTTCTTTTTAAGGTTGAATTTTTATCTTTAAATTGACAAACTTTGTCTTTAGGAAAGTCTAAGCCCAGATCATGTTAGTAATACCGATGATGATGATGAACATGATAAAGAATAGCAGTCATACATTCATTCCATTGATGTTAGTAGACAATATGAACATTCAAGTGTATGAAATCAAAACAAAAAAAAAAACTCCCCAAACCCTGAATATTTTACAGTATCACAAACCAAAAAACATTACTAATGACAAACTAGCTTGGACTATAGTCACAATCACACCAACTGAGAAGACCTGGTGAGGAAGCAGTTTCCCCAAGGATCTCTCCAGCTGTCATGCTCATCGACATCTTAGTCAGAAAATATTATAGAATACAATAAGTTTACACTTTCATATATAATATTAACTACCGTGAAATTTTGAATGGTTGTAGAAAACATGCAGAAAGTTTTATCACCACAAAAAATGTATGACTGTTACACACTGACTGAAAGCATCATGAAGTTCTATCAGACTTTCATGTCTCCCTGTTTCTTCTTGCCATGGGGTCCATAGGTGGGGAGTTGGGAAGGCACCCAGGGAAAGCACTCAGGAAGAATCCTGTATTTCTGCTGTAGTTTGAGGGTGACTGGTCAAGGAAATTTAATGGCATAGAGACATTGGCTTTGCAAAATGATCCCAAGCTATCCTACAGAGAAATGGGAGGACAGTGGAGAACTAGAGGGCTTGAATACAGAGGCAGACTGGAGTGGTTGGGGAGAAAAGTCTCCTAAGATATAGAAGATCAAATTAGAAAGGACTTGGAAGAATTGGGGGGCCACATCTTCCAAGGAAGTTGGGTATGAAACTTCACATCCAACTTGAGCACATAGCCATGGATGTTAGCGTTGGGGGGGGGGGAGGGGAGTGACAGGAACTTCTGAGGGGAACTCAGCAGATAGTTAAGAATGCCAAACTGGGGGAAATCTGGAGGTGGACAGCCAGTATCCAGTATGGAAAACCCTGAGAAATGGGAAGAAAGGTTAGGAAATGCAGTATGCAGTAAGCTGGCGATTAAAGGCTGATTGTTCAGGAGCCTATTCCAGAAGGGGAAACGGAGTGTCAGACTGGAAGAGCCAGGAAGGAGCTGGTCAGCATCAGAACAGGACACGAGGGCAGGAAAAACCTGATGTCACATGACATCAAACAGAGCAGATTAGACCAGGTACTCTAGAAGACAACCACTATTTGGGAAAGGCTAAAGGTTCAACCACAATTTGAAGCCTCACCTTGGGGGAATTACCTTGTTCTACCCTTTTTCATCTTAAAAGGGATACAGATTCGTTCCCTAGGTGAAGAAGGGAATTCTCTGGACACAGTTGTAGGCCATCCTTTCCAGCAGGGGAGGAGTTCAAGGACGTGGGGAGAGATTCATCAGGGACAGGGGGGTCAGGGAGGGAGGATACAGACGATTCTGCTGGAGACCACTATAGTTTTAGACAGATGTAAATAGCTTACGTATGGCCCTAACCCTTCCACTCTCTCCCACCTGCTGTCTATTCATTCTCCAAACCTCTCACCCATCTTCTTCTCCATGCACCCAGTTCTCTACCTCAACTATCAGGCTATATGATATATTTTCCAACTAACCAATTACCTTTATGGGGAGAAGTCTTTGTGAATGTGTATCAGTATGGAGAGACATTCTTGTAAATTTTTCAACCCCCTCTCATCTGTATTTATTGCACTTACCTCTATTCTAGCAACCATCACATTACCTTGTGGTTCTTTAAGGGTCCATACCAACTCTGGGTTGTGTGCCTTTGAGATCATTATGGTCTTTGTCTTACTCATGTTTGTATTCCCTGAGCCACTATTAATCGTGAAGTTTTTGATTGACTTGAAAAATTATGCATGCTCCTGGAACTCAGGCAAAAGCTTATGTCTCTAATGATTAAGAGATAGGGAACTCCACAAAATGGGAAGAGGTTAATCTTCTTAAGAATGAATCAAAGTGTCACCAACTTTCAGGATTATGGATGTTATGTAGAATCACCCCTGCGAGCATTCTCATACCCATCAGCCTCACCTCTAAAGCTGAAATATCAGTGTCTTCTCCAGGTCACTCACGAGATGTGACAAGGCACATTAATGAGCATGGCCACGCTCATGGGTCTCAGGAGTAACATGACCAGTTTGGATTCAGGTTTGAGACCAGAGTCAAGATAGGCTTGATTGATTTTAAATCATCTTCTCAAGGAATCAGAATAAAAATGAAAACTTAAAAAGAGGGAAAGAAAAATGAGGGTTTACCAAAAGGGGGACTTCTGCTAAGAAGTTTAAAGTACTTTCATGATGTCATTTTTGATTGAGGTTGCTTTACATACTAAGATGGATTTCCTTCTCACCTGGTGGTCACTTATAGGAAGCTGTGCTTACACACTCATAACTAATGGTGAGTCTGAGTGGAATAACTTTTTCCTCAGGTTTAGAGTCTAATATTCTCTTTTTCTCCCTTTCTCAGTTTCCTTCACTTTCTCCTTCCCGTCTACCAATTTCTGAAAAGACATAAAGATGTGGTAAAGGGTTCTTCTTTAGCTCAATAGAATACCAGTCAACTCAAACTCCTTGGGGGAAATTGTGGGTTTAAATAGCAATAAATCGGGGCACCTGGGTGGCTCAGTTATTAAGCGTCTGCCTTCATCTCCGGTCATGATCCCGGAGTCCTGGGATCGAGCCCTGCATTGGGCTCCCTATTTGGCGAGAAGCCTGCTTCTCCCTCTCCCACTCCCTCTTCTTGTGTTCCCTCTCTCGCTGTGTCTCTCTCTGTCAAATAAATAAAATCTTAAAAAAAAAAAAAGAACTAAATAATTTTCTATCTAAATAATAATCTACTAAATAATTTTCTAGTCATGATTAATTGGCTCCCCACTCTCTCTACATTATTTAAAAAGAGAAATGTCTTTGGCATGCATCTTTAAAAGTTCTCTTTCTTTGATCTTTTTTTTCCTCTCAGATTACAAGGCTTTCGAAGAGGCAGCTGAACACTTCCAACCTTACATCAAATTTTTTGCTACCTTCGACAAAGGGGTAAGTACCTATGAAACATTTGGATACTTCTGTAGGTATTTGAACTTCCCAGTCCTTTTCTAAATTTTAGAAACATTTGCCATCTTCCATCCATTAACACTTTATCCAGAAGTGTTAGAAATACAGCAATAAGTCACTTTTGAATGGGAGATGAATACAAAGATGATTAATTCAGAGGAAGTAAGCTCATTTCTGAAAATAGCTGATGAAAAGTGATGAACCATTTTTAACCACCTTGAACACTAAGAATGGGCCGCGCATGAGCAGAGCATGCCAGGACACTAGTCACCGCTTCCTCGTCTTTAGAGCTATTCTCTCCCTTCCCAGGGGTGCATACTTCCCCTTCTGTTGGGTTAGGATGGGGGAATGGAAGGGGGAGGACTACTGGCCATCTGAAACCTGGAGTGCTTCCATAGGTTACCTATTATCTTCAAGAGACGTCATTAATATACTCATCTGTAATTCAATTTTTCTTTCTTTCTGCATGTGGCTCATGATTTTGTAAGCCAAAGAACATATATGAAGGACCTTGAATCAGTGGGTAATTTTTTTGGAGTTCACTGTGGGTGGAATACTCCACTCTAACTTCAGTTAGAACTAAAATGGCTACTACTTATCGAGTGCTTTTTTTGTGTCGGGTACAACTTGATGCTTTGTATGTCTATGACCTCTAAGCCTTTAAACAACTTTGGGAGCCAAGAAGTCCCATGTCCCATATAACAAAACAGATTTAGAAAGAGTAAGTAATATCCAAGGTCTCCAGTGAATTAATGGTAGTGCTGAGATCCCAGCTATGCCCCACACCCATGCCCCTTCCTTGGTAACATCCACTTAAGTAGAAGACTCTGTACCTGCAGGGTATATCCCCACACACCCACATTCACATAGAGACACCCACATTCACATAGAGACACACACAACACACTAAAAAATTCATACATAACACACATGTAAAACACCCAACACACTCACAACACACAACAAACACAGCACACAAACATGACACACATAAGCACACAACAAACAGGACACACACAATACACAAATAACACACACCTCCTCACACACACTCACACTCAAACCCACACCCACACTTATATAACTCTCAGTACACATGCACTCACACTCATAGCCACACCTATACACATAAGAC
Organism: Mustela erminea; assembly: GCF_009829155.1. Taxonomy (NCBI): domain Eukaryota; kingdom Metazoa; phylum Chordata; class Mammalia; order Carnivora; family Mustelidae; genus Mustela; species Mustela erminea. The sequence goes on from NC_045623.1 coordinate 10,678,020, forward strand.
TCTCTCTCACACTCACACACATGTCACAACTAAAATCCTTCAGTCACCATATCTACTAGAACAAATAAGTCTAGGACAAACTAAATCCTGATTACATTCAAGTCAAAGTCCATCAGAGGGTGACCTACTGAGGGGTAAGGCAGTTGAAGAGCAGGGCTTGTGGGCCTTTATACCATGGGAAGTTCAAGTATTCTGTGAAAAACAGAAGGAAGCCTGTAGGCTCTGGAACAGGTAAGGAGTATGACAAGAAAAGGTTGTATTCAATCCCTGTATATGTGTACATCAAACCACCTCTGTGGATATGGCCCTGCTCTAAAAACTCTAGATTGAAAATAATCCAGAAAAGAGTCTATAATCTGAATAATAAAATCTAAACCTGAAGAAAATTTACCTTGATTGGTTGGATTAGAATCAAGAGAGATCCAGAGCAAGAATAACAAAAGCAATAATAACTACCACTTACTAAGTAGCTTTTATGTGCTAGACTCTGTGCTGAGAGTTTACATAGCTCTTTCAGTCATCTCCAAGTGCCCATAAAGGACATATTAGTATTCTCAGTCTACATAGAAGGAAGCCAAGGCACCGAGAGATTAAGTGATTTGCCCATGGTCACACAGTAAGGGAGCAATGAAGACTGAGGTGTAATCTTAGTTCAGTGTTCATACTACTGTGCAGAGAAAGAAACAATACATGTGAAGCTCTTGGCTGAAGTCTGATGTGGGGAGCATTCAGTAAATGTTAACTAGTCCTGTTGTGCATAGAAGGCAGCCATCTAAGCCCAGGGGAGTGGAGGTTGGGTGAGAACTTTAGCAGAGAAGGGGAGGTAAAGGGAGACCTAAACTGAATACATCAATGGAGACCATTCCATTATGACAGGCCAGCAGTGACTGCTGTGGCTCCCGGGGGTCAGAACTCATCCGAGAGAACACAATCAGGCAGGCAGGCTAGGCCAGGCAAGAAAGCCTTAGTTCTTCGAAGGGTGGCCCACTGTTCAGTTCAGGGTGGTATCGGTTTTCAGACATGCCTCCCAGCCCAACCATATGGTTTTGTGTCCGTGGCCCATGAAGAAGGTGAGGTCAGGCTATAATTACAAACTCAGAAGCCTCTTCACTCCAAACTCTGTAAGACACTGAGTCATAAGTGCCCCCATTCATGTAGCTTTGTGGGATTTTACAACATTTAAAAGAAGAAAGACACACTCTCTACCTCTACATGGAACATGGAAAGAAGAGGAGTCACACTCAGAGGACTCAGTGCCATTTGGGACTTGAAAATTTCATCTATCATTTGTGGGTGAGGGAGGGAGCCAGAGCCCAAGGAAGTCTCATGGTGTCCAGCAGGGGGCGCTGGTGCAGAAGAGGGAGCTGCAAGAACTTTCATTGAGACTGAGGGAAGCCCATAAGGACCAGGGGAAGGGAAAGTATTTCCTAGAGGTGTGAAGTCAGGAGAGGCCAGGGCCAAGGAGGCACTAATACAGTCCCAGAGATGAAAAGCCAACTGGCAGACGTGGAGATGACAAGAGGACTTGGTCATTACTGAGGTGAAGGAGAGAAAGACCAGAGAAGATTCAAAAATACAAGACTGCAAGTCTCCTTTTCGAGATAGCAAAGATCCTGAAGCTCCTGAAACCATTAGGGAATCAAAGAAAAGAATCTACTGAGAAACATAAGATGGGATTGATGAATTCTCTTACTACAAGTGGGGAAGATGTACAACTAGAAGTATCTTTCATTTATTCATTCATTTGCTCATTCAGAGAATATTTATTGAGTGCCCTTTATGGGCTGGAAGCTCTTCTAGAGGCCAGCGACATTACAAGGAGTAAAACAGATTCCTGCCCCTGTGGGATTTAGAGTTTAGTGCGGTGGGGGAGGGGACAAGGAGAAGATGGTAGACAGAAAGTAAGTAAACAAACCAATAAATATGTTATATTCAGTATAGTATATGAGTTAGAGAACCATGAAGACACTGGGATGTCAGGGCTGCTGAACCATTGTCCAGAGGGGTCTCCCCCAAAGAGCTTTTAAAATCATGGATTTCTGGACCCCACATCTAAGATGAAACTTGTATTTTTTTGTGTTGTGACCAGGCCCAGGAACATGCATTTCCACAGAGCTCCTTGGGGGCATTCTACCTGACCTGTAGGTTTGGGACCAGCACTAATAGTTGCATCCTGATCCTAAACCAAGCTATGACATCTCTGATCTGAATCCTATGGAGCCAGAGAGTCAGAGAGCTAAGGATGGCATTTTATTGGCCAAGATACAACTGAAAAAAATGGAAGAAAGGGCTTTCCTTGGGATAAAGGCTGAGGGCACTCCATGGTGTGGGATATAGTGACTAGCCCTCTGGAAAGTTTTTTTCAGGTTTCCCAAGACCTAAACTTAAGAATATCACCATCCAGCTTCACGTTTGTGGTCTTAACATTGCATACCCAGACCCTGGCATTCAAAGACACCCCCCCCCCAACCCACACACACTTCATAAGTTGGGGATGAAAAGAGATTGCCATTCTAGGTGATAGTTTAGAACACACCACTGCCCAGGATTCACTTTTGGCTGTCTCCCCTCCACATACAAGATCTTGACAAACTGCAAAGACTGGGCCTCCGGTTCATAATCTGTAAAGTAAGTAATAATAATGGTTCTTACCTTGCAAGCCAGGTGAAGATGTACAAAGTAATCAACTGCACTAGCGCCCGACACAGCATGAGTCCTCTGGGTGCTTACTACCTTTACTGTTTTACTTCATCTGGTCACTCCCCACTGCCTTTAAGCACGGTTTCCTAGTTCCTAAATTATGTCATCAGTGAAGTCAGCAACCCAGAATCCAGTGTCATTTTCAGCCCATTTTCTGATGGGCCAGGCTCTGTGAAGAACATGTGAAAACCCAGCCCCTGGTTATATGTTTGCTGGTTTTTTCCCAAGCTCCCCACCCCAGCATCCACACCACCCCCACCCTGTCAAAGAGGGCGAAAAGTAAGAAATGGCCCCACACTTCCCTGTCCCTCAAAACCACATCAACATGATGATAAATCTCTTTTGAAGGACTGGAGCTCTTAACGTGGCCTGTTTTCTTTAGCTCTGGGTAGGATGCTAGAGTTTCTTTCCCTGAAGTCCTATGAGAAATGTCTTTTGGAATATGGTGACCCAGAATTAATAGCGACTGATGACAAAAGCCATAGGGACACCCGTGTTTGCTCAGAATGGCCTTACTTGTGTAACGGCTTATGTAATACCCAGTTCCTCCCCCTTCCCAATTAGTCACGGCTGTCCTGGACCTCTGCACCGTTGGTTACCACCACAGGGCGTCAGCTCTTAGGCAATTCTTCTTTCGTTTCAAGGGAACCACTGTTCATCCCTGTGCTTTCTTGGACCACAGCTCAAACGGGAAAAGAATGGCATTTGGTTTTCTACAAAGCACTGCACATTCCAGGCCTCTCAAATCATTTCACAAAAAGAGGCTTGAGCTCAGCAGCCCTGCAGGCAAACACAGCACCCATTCTGCCCCAACAGTGAGACTATGTGGCCACTTTCATCAAGAGAGCAGACGTCTTCCGGGCTGCAAGCTGGCTCCCCGTGCTTTTTATCTGGTAGAGGGTGAGCCCCTCATCCTGGGTTGTTGGGGGACTATCCCAGTTCTAGCCTAAGAGTCTGAACCCTGGGAAGTCCCTCCGTTCTGGACAAAGCAGGATGGTTGGTGACCTTCTGGCTGGTAACAAAGCAGACAGTTCCCAGAGTCGGAGAAACCATTGGACAAGCCAGTACTGAGAGATAACCCTGCTTCCGTCTAAATCACAAGTAGGGGTAAGGAGATGATCAAGGACAGATTAATGGGTTGACCTCTGATTTTGAGTACTTGCGTGCTGTAAACGGCTTCTGTCAATTGCCCGTGCTATCCAAATTGGTTCAATTAAATCATGCATCTCAGAACACTGAGACTGTTCTGTTGACATTTGCTTCTTTCTCCAGCCCTGGCACATACAGTGGAGTGATGATGATTGTACAGTTAGATTTCCCACTTTTCATTCCTACCGCTCCCTTCTCCTGGTTGGGTCTCATTTGCCAAAGAGGGTTTTTCCTTGATTTGTCCTTCTCTGATGGATTGAGCAAGGGCTTAGGCAATGGGTTTCTACCACTTCAACATTTAAGTTAAAACTGTACGTATACTCTCATATCTTTGCCAGAAAACCCACACACTTCTTATAGATGGGAAACCTATTGCTACTCTAGACTAACATTCAAGGAAATTATTGTGGTGTTTCTAATTGTTACAGGTTGCAAAGAAATTGTCCTTGAAGATGAATGAGGTTGACTTCTACGAGCCATTTATGGATGAGCCCATTGCCATCCCTGACAAACCTTACACAGAAGAGGAGATCGTGGAGTTTGTGAAGGAGCACCAAAGGTGCCTCAGATGGCATGCAGGGGATGGTGGGTGGGGGACAGGCGGTGGTCTGAGGCCTGGGGGATGGAGAAGAACCTCTCAGTCCTAACATTTTTAGGCCTCCCATGAGCAATAACCTGGAGTTACTACCTCAGAAGAACCGAAATCAGTAGTATGGCTTTGTTGGTCATTGATCAGTTGGGCAGGGATATTGCTACCTTTTCTGAATATGGGTGTATACTTGCAAACAAGGTAGACCAACTCCCCACAATCAGCAAATCCCCTCTAAGTCAGAGTAAGTTACAAGTCATATTCTACAATAATAACAATAGAGATTTACTGTCAGACTCTTATATGCCAAATACCATGCCAGGTGCTTATGGAAGCTATTTTTATCTAATATTCAACATTATGGAGTATTATTACTATCCTGATGTTACAGATCAAGGGATTGGGCTCAGAGTAGTTAAAGAACTTAGCCATGGATGAGTGTTTAATACATAGACTTCTGGAAGAGGCATATTTGATACCACTTAGAGTAGCTCTAGCGTGGATCAGCGAACTTTTTCCGTAAAGGGACAGAGAATAAATATTTCAGGTTCTGTTGGCCAGATGGTTTCTGTTGTAATACTCAACCTTGCTGCTGTAGTGTGAAAGCAGTTGTAGACAGTATGTAAACAAATGGGTGTGGCTGTATCCCAATAAAAGCTTATTTATAAACACAGGAGGCACTGGCTGGATTTGGCCCACCAGCAATGGTTGGCTGACCCCTGCCCTTGAGGGAGGGACAATATTGAAACATGGAATGTCGTAGTGGGTTCAACACCTCGTCACACCACCCTCCCTCTCCAACGCCCGCTCAGATATGTCCACTGAACCTGGAGCACTATGACTCCATCACCTGGTTGCCCTGGTCCCCATAGGGAGGCAGCATTTGGAAAAGGAAATCTCAGTGTGTCTAATACAATTTGCCAACATTCAGAAGGAAATAAAACCATGAGCAAAATATAATTTTACTTGTTCCTCCAAACATCCCTAAAGAGCTTTAATTGATGATCCTGATGATAAGACAATGCAGTCCTGGCCTGGGAGAACCACTACTTCTGTTTCTTCTCCCAGGTGTCCTCATTCTGGGCCTGCTCTGGGCTTTGAGCAGTGGGCCCTATCTTTGAGGAAGGAAATGGCTTCTTGCCCTAGGAATAAGCTAACCCTGTACCCTCTGACCCATTGTTTGTAATCGACTTTATTTCCGTATTTATTTGGCTCCACACTTAGAGTGGAGCCTAACATAGGGCTTGAACTTTATGACTGTGAGATCAAGACCTGAACTGAGATCAATAGTTAGATGCTTAATCCACTGAGTCACCCAGGGGTCCCTGTAATAGGCTTTATACAATCCTTGGATCAAATGGGTCTGTGAAAAGGCTGGCAGCTTCAGGCCCAGCTAGCTCCCTGTGTGATATAGCAGGGTAGAACAGCTTCATTTCCTTAGGGGAGATTTCTAGAGCTCTTCATGCCCTTGCAAATGAACCAGCATCTCATTTTATATTCACTATGCTGAGGCTGTGGTGTCTGCCTTGGTAATCCCTACTCAAAGAAGCTCATCTTTGTTTTTTTCAGACCCACCCTACGTCGCCTGCGTCCAGAAGACATGTTTGAAACATGGGTAAGAAATGAGAAACTCTTTCTGCCTTGTAGACACCACACCAAGTGGAGTACCCCTTTGAGTTCCCAAACTTAAACCACATTTTATTTTGCTGGAGTGGATGTCTAGATGATGGAGAATTTGAAACGTGGATAACATCACTCTCAATTAAAGCCCAGTTCTCCTTGGATCTAATTTAAGCCTCTTGGGTACTACCCACAAGGCAAAACTACTCTTTGAGTTCATTTCCCACAGTCACTACTGGCTTCTGGTCACTGACTACCAGAGACCCAGGGTGACATCATGGAAGGCGCTCAGGCTGTGGAGTCATAGAGACTTGGGTTCACATCCAGAATCTGCTACCTGGTAGCTCTGCATCCTGTATCAAGTCATGTCATCTTTCTGAGCTTTAGTTAGTTTCTGCTTCTCAAATCAGGGCTTTTCGTAAGGATGAGTGGTTGCAAAACACCCAGAACCTGGGAGGTATTTGGCCAATTGATGGTAGTTGTTTTCATTAATATCAACTCAAGGCACTGGAAGATGCTGAGTCAGATTATCCCCTAGGTCTATGCCATAGACAACGTGTCAGGCAAGTCAAAATAGCATAGAAAGAAGGCCATGGAGATACAACATCCCATGCCATCCCACCCCACATCAGCTTTATATAAAATTCCATAACCAATAACAACCAACACCTGTGGAGCTTCTTCAAAGCATTCCACAGTATCCTTTTCAACTGGATGTTTCAAGAGTTCTAAAAAGTGAGGAAAACTCACTTTTACATGGGGAAACTGGTGATCGTACAGATTAAGTTGATTAATCAGGGATACATAAGTAATAAGCATTAGATCTTGGGACTTAAGTTTAGATCATTTGGAGCCAAATCTCATGTTCTCTTCAGTATAGTTCCCCAGAGTAAGCCATATCCCCATGAGGTGCCATTTTGTCAAGGGGGTGGGGGAGAAGAAAGGAATTAAAATGAAAGCATTTATTTATTTGGTCTTTGATTCAGAGTCTAAAATGACAGAACAGAACCATGAAGTAACTTATCACTTGATGTCTTACTGGCTGGTAACTTATTTGTATGTCTGAAGGCAGAACAAACGTTTCGTAAGATCCTGAAAAGTAAGTCATCCAGTCTGGATAATCGGACTTTCGAAGAATAACCCAGCAGTAATGGCAACCTATTTTCTTAATATTTAAACCTTTCAAAAATGTAATCTTTAAAAGGTCTTGTTACTAGATTTAAAAAGAGTGTATCAGTGTTTTAAAAATAATATTCTTTTAAAAAATATCTTTACCTTTTACTGAAAATCGTTTCACACTTACAAAAAATAATGTAAAGAATTCCATGATCTCTTTACCAGATAACCCAAATGTTAACATTTTACTTTATTTGCTTGATCACATACTTCTTGACAGATAATGGATATAAACATTTTTTTCCCTGACTTATTTGAGAGTAGCTAGCAGACACAAATCTCCTTATACTTCAGATGTTTTCTAAAAACAGGGAATGTCTCTCAAAACCACAGTGTACTTATCAAAATCAGGAAATTAGTATAATTCTATTTCACCTATGGACCTTATTCCAACTGACCAGTGTCCCACTAATGTCCTTTATAGCACACACACAAAAAATTCCTTTTTCCTGGCCCAGGATCTGATCTTGGATCTCACACCCGAGGTTTGTTGTTCTATTCTTTAGTCTTTAACATGGTGTGAGTTCTTGGTTACCAGAATCTGCTACCTGGTCTTTCTCTGTCTTTCATGACCATTTTAAATTGAGAGTGATTGTCACTGCTCTCTTCTGCTAGGTCTCTGTTCTTAGTTCTTTTAATTTTCTTCATCCCTAAGAGAAGCCCTTCCTTTAGACCTTCTCTTAATGACACAGCTATATCACATCCCTGACACCATCTGCCTTGGTGGGAGAGCTGTGTCCTGTCCCCTCCCCCTGACCACAAATACCCCTAGCCCCCCACACTGCCCAGTAGAAATGTTCCCTCTTATATATCATAGGCAGAAGTTCAGAAATTTCATTTTCTGGATTCACTGAAACTCATTCTCTGCTCTCTTTTCACTTAAGGGAAAAGAGAAGTTACTACCTTTCGCTATAATATAACTGATGGCTCATATTTTCCACCATTACTATATATTCAATTGTTTTCTAATCAGGAAAGGGCTTTGTATTAAATTTAACCTGGTAGAGAAAAGGGCAACTAGACTAGTTTTCTTCTTACCTGCACACCATCATGGACTATCCATGTGACATCCCCAGGAGCTGTAACCAGACCTAACCGGAGGGAAGGCAGGATCATCTTTCCATCCTTAAAAAGGAGAAGCAGAAATCAATCTGTCAAAGGGATCTCTGGGAAGCCACTTCCCAAGTGCCTTCCCCATCTACCTTTGCCACCTAGGGAAGCATTGCTTCAAAGAGCAGCATCTTCATGGACCACTTGGCTGCAGCAAATGAAACCACAGAAGCTGGGGAAGGTGACCCGTTATGAACTTGGAAGTCTTTATCTTCAACACCCACTTCCCCAGACGTTGCAAAATATTTAAATAAGATAGGAAAACTAAGTCAAGCTAAAGCAACTATTGACCTTTTTCTTTCTCTCATTGTGTGGGTTTTTAAAGAACAAACCATAAAAAACACATACTTGATTATTACTAAAGAAATTGGTGGCTAGCAATACTTGCTTTGTAAATCAAACAGCTATTTGCTTATTTAGATTCAAAGAACGTCAAGGTGGGGCAAGGTGGTCCAGACTGAGTGCCGGCTTGTCCTTCCCTTTCAATACTCTTACCTTCCAACCAGCTCTCCGTCCTGGCAAGTGGTCAGAGTTCTGGGCAAAAGTCTATGGGGATGGGAGTCAGCAGTTCCTTCAGAAAGAACCTTCTCTCTTTGTGGCAGTTATAAAGTAGTACTTCCAAAAGGGGGCCAGAAACCTCCAGATAAGCCCCTGGAACATTCCATTGCACCAGGGAGTCTGTAGTTTTAAGTGCATGTTTTTTTCTTTGCATTGCTTCAATCAAGAGAACAAACATTCAACAGAACCTGGAAGGAAACAGAGCAAAACAGCAACAGTGGTAATATACCTGGTTGGTGGGTGACTGATGTGTGGTTTCTTTTTGGTATCTCTAATACTTTCTATTTTCTTCAACTAGTGTGTAAGCTTACACATCCTTTTTTCTTTAAGTCAGTGGACATTCATAAGAACCTATTACTTTGTGCTAAGCACAGGGTTTATAAAAATGAACATTGCTATTGTGTCCTTAGAAGTTCAGGGTTGAATAAATGAAACAATCTTAAAACATATAACACCACTCCAGTATGCCCATACTATGATAGATGGATGTACAAAGTGAAAGAGAATTCAGAGTAGGGTATTCACCAAAGTATTCCTAAGTCTCCAGTTCTTTGGGGGATATGGGGCTCAGTCATTTTACATAAAACCCCCTTACCAGCTCCTTTAACTAAGAGTCACTAATCTGAGTTTGAAACATCTGCAAACCCTGCAGGGACAACAGACTCATTCTGTTGCTATTGGTGATGTCAAGGAGGAAAACTGTTTCTTCTACCCTCTTAGGTTCTGTATTAAGGGGCTGCAAATTAAACTGACAAAACACCGATGAGCATGGGCAAAAGATTTAATGACCTATTTATGCAAGGGAGTTTACAAGGAAATGTGACTCAACAAAGGGCTTATATACCATCTTAATTGGAAATGGGAGAGGCAGGAGGCACTTCTGGGAGAAAAAATGACTTGTTAGAAGGTTGGGGAGAAAGGGAACTTATGGAAAAACAAACCACATCTTTGGAAAAAGAAATGGGCCCCTGGGGAATAGATGGGAGATTTGCTAGTTCTGTGATAATATCTAAGAAGAGAAATTAGAACGGTTCTTGGGTACGGGTTTATGACAATTGAGTTCTTTTGGGATTCTCTGTTTTTAGGTAGATAAGGCATTTAGGAATTCATATGCTTTCAGCCCAAAATAATTTTTATGCCACAGTGGCTTATTCTGGACCCCTTCAGTGGGAAAGAAAAAGCACGTGGGGCCAGACAGAACGGGCTTGAATCCCAGTTATGTCACGTACCAGTTCTGTGGCGTTAGGTAAGTCACTTCAATTCTTTAAGCACTAAATAAGAATAAGACTTTCATTTGCAGTTTAGAAAAGACGTACTTGTAAAGAACTGATACAAAGAACGGCAGGGGGCAGATACTATTGTGGCCATTGTAATTATCCTTGTTATTTTAAGGCATAATCCTTCTCCTCAGAGAGCTTGCCATCTGGTTGAGAAGGTAAGATTTGTGCTATTAAAAAGAGAGTTTCCAAGGCAATGTGATCCAAAGGCTAAATGGGTGATCTGGAGCAAAGGCTGTGGGGTTCAGAGAAGGCCCCGGGGCGGGGGGGGGGGGATGTCTCAGTCCTGTGTATGGTCAGCTTGGCTCTTCCTCCCCCGTGCACAATGGATTCTCACTGAGGAACCCTGATTTATACACTTCCCCCATGGATTCTTGCTCTGTTAGTTTATTACTGAAAATACCTCTTTGCCAGTGTTCACTACAGGTTTGTGAACTGACTCTTTGATCCCTACAAAGAGACGGGTTCTTTGCCTGGATGAGAGCCCTCCATCCAGGCACCATCTTGGGTCTGGGGAGTGACAGTCACATTGTGAGCAGCCTCTTAACAAACGAATATGGATTCTTAATTCCAAAAGCAATTTCCAAATGTGTTCTAGAAGGGCACACAGAAATGAAGCCTACTTCACAGAGTTAACACTGCTCACTTCCTGCTGATGGCAGGAGACAGAGACACAGGACAGCCTAATGAGAACTGATCAGGATATTCTGTCTGGCCATAATAGCAAATGTAAAACAGTGAAACCTTGGACTCCCCTTCTGGTTGGTGTCAGATTTGTGTAATAAACCTGCACACACACGCACACGCACACACATATATCTGTAAAATTCAATTCCCCAAAGCATCTGACCAAGCCCATGCCCACTCTCTTGTTTTTAATAATAATATTTTCCATTTAATCTCTCAGAATTTTTGGAGCTTTTGTCCATTCCAAACTCAAAGGGGGAAAATTAGCATTTAGATAGGATTGCACCAGCATTAAAATCAATTGAAATGGAAACGGGGATCATGGGAGGGTTGAGATGCTTGGAGTTTTTTCCATAGGATGATTCTGATGTGATATCCGGGATGCCCTGTGACTCCCTTTCCCTGTGTCAGCGATAATCGGTATTCACTCAGATTTGTCCCGGGTGCCTCCTTCTTAAACATCTTCCTCTCCATGTTTTTTTGGTAATCACATTGCTCACAACAGAGCCTCCTCCAAAGGAGACACAGGTGTATGGTCCTTTCTGTCGAGAACATAGAACCATGCAATGCTGTTTGCTCGCTCAGGGATGTGACGTACTCGCTGAATCCTTGGCCTTGGCCTCAGCCCCCGCAGCCACACCCACGTGTCATGTTACACCCTCAACTTTCCCTAGTCCCCAAATCCACTTTTCCCATAGCCTCCCACACTCACAGAAATGCGTTAGAGGCCCTCAGCAAAATTTGGACCTGAGCAGAAAGGACCCCAAGGTGGGAACCTGGATGCCACAGTCAGCGAGGCACCCCTTACTGACTACACAGGTTTTTCAGTAGGAGGAGTGTTCACAGAGGAGCCCTACGTTTGTATATGATTCTTGCGTGAACAGAACAGACCCACGTCTTAACTGACCTAGAAGATTCCTGTCTGCTGCCAGTCTGGGGACAGTTTCAGGATTTGTCAACGGCATTCAGACGTTCCCATATTTGCTGGTTGCTGGTGGTGAATTTTCAAAACACAGACTGACAATTTACTGAGCTATATTCAGAGTGATTGTTGCCCTTGGAGCTCCTAATAACCAGAATCATGTTTTTCCTCCTTTTGCCTTTTGCTGCTGCTGTCCTGGACCCCACAGCCCACAGGAGTGAGGCCCATTCAGTGCTGATGTCTTGTGTGTAGTGGGTGTTCTCCTGTCTTGTAAACCCATGGATCAAGCAGCACGCATTCCGCCCAGTTGCTCATCAATATTTCCTTCCTTACTGTGCACCCCTCAGTTCCCCTGCCCCATGTCTACTACCCCAACACCTCCCCCCTTCCCACTTCCATGCCACCCTTTGTCTCTGTCCCTGACTTGTTCCTTTCTATCTCTCCACCTGGGAGTGTAACTTCTGATTCTTCTCTCCTCCAGGAAGATGATCTGAATGGGATCCACATTGTGGCCTTTGCAGAGAGGAGTGACCCAGGTAGGAAACCCCCATCTGTCCCTTGACACCTTAAGCAAGATCTGACTTCTCCCCTTTGCCAGCCCTCCTTCCTTGCTCTTGCCTCAGCGCTTGTCTGCAAGTCCACTGCAAGATATTGGGCACCCCCTGGTGGTCGCCAGTTAGGTATGAGTCTGTTGTCAGTTGTGCACACAGCCAAGAGATGTAGATGGATCAGAGCCTCATTCTTTTCTGCTTGGCTGTCCAAACTAGGAAGAAGCACTGAGTACTGGAGGGATATAAAAACATCCTAGCTTTACAGGGTGTATGCGTGTGCACGCACGTGTGCATGTGAGAGAGAGGGAGAGAGAAATGTCCGTCCACATTAAAAAAAAAGTTTATTTAACAGTATTATGATCTAGCCTATATAAATAACGATCCTACATTTCAACTACAACCAAAGTATGCTTTGCTTTGTAAAATATGGTATGTGCTTGGGAAACTTAATAGAAAACACTCCCTCAAAGAGTGAGGCTTGGACAAAACTGGCAGTTAATTTCTAAAGTGCAAAATGACCCTATACACGGATGAGCAGCTTTGTTTTATTTTGGAAACTGGATGACTTTTTCCTGGTCACATTCTTTTTAGCATCGGTGGAGAACGAAGTGCAGGAAAAATCAATATTGCTGGCTGTAGAATGCTGAGTCCCTTTGGCAATGCTGTGACATAAAGGGTCCCCAAAGCATAAGTGGGCATTCTGTGGCGCATATGCGGAGACTAGGCATGATCCAGACGGCACACATAGAAGGCAAGGAACTTCATTTAAGATGGCTCAGCGGCTGGCCTTGGGCCATGAGGTGCCTGGGCAGGGGTCGCCAAACGTGACAGCATGAGAACCAAAGCCACCTGGGGCTGATTATAACAGGACCTTCCGAAACCTGTAATTGCACAGAGCTCAGAGGCAAGTGTTAAGGCACCATCCGGTTTAGGAACCACGGCCCCAGGTACTGCAGAACTGTGGTATTTGCCTGAGACCTCTTGTACACTCATAGGGACAGACGAGGAGGCTTCAAGGAGTTGAGCAATCTGCCCAAGAGGGCACAAGGAGTTCATAGTGGGCCATGAAGGAGCCACAGGTTGTCTTGGTCCTCAGTATGTACCTGGTCCTTGTACAGCACCTTGACACATAGTAGGTACTCAATAAACAGCTGTCGGGAGGTGATGGGATAAGCGGATGACTGACCAAGACTGAGCCCCAACACTTCAACCCCACTCCTGTTTTTGTTGTTGTTGTTGTTAATACACTATTAGCTTCCATAGTTCTTACAGACAGAAACCTAAATGCTATTATCATACAGTTTTTAATCTTGAGAGAGAAGCCACACATGACAGTATTCACCTTTTTAAAGTGTGCGTTTCGGTGGTGATTTTAGTGTATTCACACAGTTGTACACTAATCCGGAACATTTTCATCACCTCAAAAGGAAACCCCATGCCCGTTGGCGGTCCCTCCCATTTCCCCCCCCCCCCCATCCCCGGCAACCACGAATCTACTTTCTATCTCTACGGATTTGATTATCATGGACATTCCATGTGATTAGAATTGTGTAATCTGTGGCCTTTTGTGCCTGGCCCCTTTCACTTACCATAATGTGTTCAAGATTCATCAGTATGTAGCACACATCAGTAATTCACTTCTTTTTAGGGCCAAACAATGTTCCATTGTATCAAAACCAAATTGATGCTCTAAATTATTTGAGGGTTTCCTCCCCCCTTTGTTTGTACTAGTTTTTGAATGCTCACTGAGGTCTCACTTTTCCCATCATTGACTTGCAGAGTTGGCAAAACTCTTTAAGGATATCTAGTCTTTGTCTGGAAAAAAAAAAAAAAAAAAGCCAGTATGGTTCCAGCATTTTCTGGCCACCCCTCTGCCCCTGCAGGGGAAAATACCGAAGGAAGCCAATTGCCCGGGGTTTATAAGCTGTAATCAAACAGAGTCGGATCCCTGGTGTTGTGTGAACAGAGATGAAATTGCCATCAGCAGCAGCGGGCTGGCCAGACCCCAGCGGGCTTCCTCCCTCTGCCCCACCTGCCCTCTTCCAGGATTGTGGGGAAGCCTGTCTGGCCCTCTGGAACAATGGAACAAAGAAGCCTCCAAGAAGTTGCTGGAACCTGTTTGACCGAGATTGCTGCTGCAATGAATCAAGCTCCTGAAACTACTTCCACCTCCTACTTGCACAAATATCCCTGGGCCTGAAGCTGCGTCTTTCCCCAGAGGAGCCCAAGCTGGGGCTTGTTCCTGGGAAGCTGGAAGAAACGCACTGAAGAAGGGGGGGGGAGGGGCAATATGTGGGGGATCGAAGTGTATTTTTTCATCCAGGGAGGGCCTGGCCCACTCAGGGCTAGGAAAGGCTTTTCTGTGAAAGTCCTGACGCTGCAGCTAGTCAGTCATTACCCGAAGGTCACTGATGTGTGACCCGGGGCAGAGAGGCGTGGCTGTAGGACCAGGAATTTCGCTGCTGCCCAGACAGCGGTTCCTTCTATACTTTTGCTCTCGCTGGCCGACTGCCGCAACGGGACCCCTGCCCACCGGCCAAAGACAGAAGGTCATCTGTCCGGGAAGTCCATACAGCTCTCCTGAAAGAGCTAACTGTCTCGAGGAACTGTGCTGTACGGAGATGATCTCGTTGGGTCCCTAAAGCCAGGCTGTGATAAATGCGTGATTATTACATCCCAGCTCAGAGGAGAAAAGTGGTCTGAGAGGTTAAAGGGCCTAGATCGCTTGCTGTGATTCAAATCCCGGCAGGCTTAGTTGACCTCTGACCGTGGCCTGATGATGATGAGGCTGGTGATGATCACTTCTCGATCACTTCTTGTATGCTTACGGGCCAGAACCCCACGTGGGCGCTGCTCGTTTTATTCCCATTTTACAAATGAGGAGGCTGAGGCCAAGAACGAAGCTGAGGGCTGTCTGGCTTCCTTCACGGTGGCAGGAGGCCTGGCTGTAGACTTGAGGGCCCCTCGCAGTTACTACCCCTGGCGACCTCCTCCAGTGACCCTTCAGCCCGCCTTCCTTCCTCTCTCCTGCCCTTCATCACCCCGCCACCTCACCATGAGCAAGACCCAGAGAAGTTCGGTGACTTGCTTGAAATCACGCGGCTAGGGGCACAGCGGACACACGAGCTTAGATTTCTCTCCGGCTCTTCAGCACCCAGTGCAGCTGAGCCCACTACCTGTGGGACTGCCCGGCCCGAGGCTGGCTCTGAGCACGCCCAGTGATGCTGCTGCACTATTGGGGGAGGGGGGCAGGGAGAGCAAGAGAACGCAGCCACCTGGAAGCTTGGGAGCCAATTAAGGAAGCGAAGTCAGCTGTCCTCCCTGCTGTCCACTGATGTTCCCAGATTTGGAATTCAACCGACTATCCAAGTGACCTGAGTCCCCAGGGGGCGCTTCTCTGAGCGGTTCCCACAGTGCCAGCTGTGAGCTTGCTCCCCGGGCTGCAGTGTCGCTCTCTGGGCCCTGGAAGGACGAGCCTGGGCGCTCTGCTCTTGCCCCAGGCCCTGCGCGCTGCTTGGTCTTCCTCCTCCAGGGCCTGTCCAGCTCCTGCGCTCAGGATGCCCCCGGAGCTGCTGTTTGACGGGTTTGAAAATGAGCACCTCTCCTCTGCTGCCCCCAGATGTGTCTGCAGCAGGCTGACATCTTCTTTATAACACCTGCTGAAAGGTCTGCAGAGTGGCAATTCTACACGAGCGCATGCTGGATGGATATATCCTCTAAGGGCCCAGGGAACATTAGCACTAACAAGCTGGAAATACAAGGACAGGCTGCTGTGTGCACGCGTGGGTTGGCCCTGCAATGAACGTCTCCAAGCCCCGTTCCGACTGGATTGCAACCGCCTGGGGTTCTTGGAAAATGTTTCTGAGATCCGCTGTCTCAAGTAAGAGTGCTGACTGCTTATTTGAGCTTCCCAATGTAAATCTGGTTTATCAAACTTAACTTTTGGTTCTTGCTCAGTGCTAACCATGCATGTAATCTTCCCAACAACCCTGTGTATTAGGTACCATCCTTACGATCTGCCCCGATGTACAGATGAGGAAGCAGGGGTATAGGAAGTTAAACAATGTCACCAGGTCACACAGCTAATAAGTGGTGGAACTGGGATTCAAACCCAGGCTCCCAGCTCTTCGGCTGTGCTCCGAAATACCCACTTCTCTGCCAGACCCGGCCCTGGTCTGACAGGGTTGTGACTGGCCTGGAACTGGTCCCCCAGGGCTTGGTGCAGCCTCATTCCCACCAGATCCTCCCTGCCTGGGAAGGAGGAGAGCATAATCACCGGTTTCCCCTCCCACAGAGATGGGATTCCCAGAGGCCTCTTGCTGGCCGTGGGAAACCTGGCTCCACACGAGCCCTCAGCCCTGGGTCATGGGACTTTAGGTTCCAAGTCAGTGTGGCAGGGGAGGGAGTCACGGTTCTCTCAGCACCGTGTCCCTCTTCTTTATTTAGGTGGATCTCTGAGACTCCAGTCACTTAGGGACCTCGCTGACTTAACCCACCCTCCCAACACAGTAACAGTGTGGCCAGGAGGAGGAGGTTGCCCAGCAGCATGGTGGGGGGTGGGGGAGAGGGGCTCTGTCCTCCAGAGGGTTCTGCCCCTTGCTACCTTCTTGCTTCCCTCCTATGGAAGCTTTCCCACTCCGCTCACAAATCTCAAGCACAATCTTGAGGAAGGAAGATGGCAATAGCTTTGGTAGGAATGCCAAGAACTGGGAGGGAAAGTGATTATGGAAATGGTTCTAGACGTGCAGACCAAAGAACTGAGTTAGAATCCTGGCTCTTCCACTTGCTCCCACGTGATGCTTGGCAAGCCACATACTCTATCTGTGTCTCAACTCCATCATCTTTAAAATGCAAATAAGAAAATCTTCCTGTGGCCATCAGGACTAGATGTGAAGATTAAAAACACTGACTAGTCCTCTAGGTTTGGTGATGAAATAATCGCTAGCCCCCAAATCATGGAATAATATTTCCTCCTTTAAAAAAAAAATTAGCTTTTTGAAAATATTATGGACTCTTCTTCCTGAAAGATACATGGCCACAGTTTCAAAAGGGCTCTAAGTTTAGGGTATCACTGATGAAGGAAACATCTATTTATTCAAATACATCCATTCATTAATGAAATCGTAACTGTGGACTCTTCTTGGTCTTTACACTGAATTACAAACGTGAAATATGGCTTCCTGCACCTGCCTTCCTGGTCAAAAAGGGAGAGCCCACGGTGGCTGTTTCCCTTCTCCAAGACACCTGCCTGGACACCTGTTTTCCAAAGAAACAGAAGCTCTCCCTAAGAGGAAACTGAACTTGTAACTTGCAATTTTAACAATTAAATACCTGGGAGACCAGTTCAGCTGCCTTAACTCCGCTTTCCCAGATGCAAGAGAATCCATTCCAGCAGGTCCACATCCAAGGCTGCGAGGAAAAGGGGAGAGAAAGTATCAGGCTTGTGAACCTTGAATCAGGAATATCCAAGTTAGCTTAATGACTTTAAGAGAAGGGAATTAAACCTTGCTCTAATCCACATATTGGGGCAAGGTTCTCATACTCACAACTGCTGGCACAGCCACCCCTGAGGCCTTCAAGTCATAGAATCATGAGCAGGGGCCAGAAGGAACCGCCCCATGACATACTCTCTCCTGGCGTGACTTCCTACGAGCCTGTCTTCTCTACTGTGTGGTGCTGAGACTGTATCAAACACACTGCTTATGCCCAGATCATTGTACTTGTTACCTATGCCCTGAATGGAGAGATGAATGGCCAGGTTCCTTGTATTCAGGCAGAAAAATCCAGATCATTTAGGAATAATGGCTTAAACTCACTCTGTGCTAGGCACTGTCGCAGTGATTTAGAGGGTACTAACTCATGTAACCTACAACCACCTTATGAAATAGGTACTTTTATTATCATCATCCCAATTTATGGATGAGGGACCAAGACTTAAATAACTTGCCCAAAGTCACACTCAAAATGGCAGAACCAGGATCTGGACCAAGGTTGTTTGCCCCAATGTCTGTGTGTTTAAGCATCATTCTGGGCAGCCCCTCCCACTCTGTTCTGTTCTTGAAAATATCCAGGAATGCAGAAAGATTATGTCCATTATGGAATTCATCATCTCAAAAGTCGAAAAGGTGTGGTTGGATCTAGATGAGGTTTCTCCTGCTTTAATGTCAGCCTCATTTATTGATGTATTTTGTGAATGTTTTTTGAGTTTTCCTTACTCCTCTGTGGACTTAAAAACCTTTTGTATTCCTAAAATTAAGCACTAAGTGAAAAATTTGACTTTTCTTGTTTACATAAAAAAAACTGCCACCCTTTTAAGTTTTCTAGCAGAACCCATTTTTTATTCCTTCTATCTTTTCATTTTTATCTCCAAACCTGCTCTAGCATGTAGAGTAGAAAAGATTCTATATGCAGCATTCCTTCTCATTAGTTCCAACATTCTGTGCGGTTTTCTATCAGAAACCTACCATGCTTTCTTGCGTGTTCAGCTATAGTACTCATGACGCCTTTGTCCCTCTACAATATGGTGCCTAGATGGCTTCTCCCCTCCCTTTATTCACGTCCGTCTTTTGACCCTCAGATGTACTTTCTACGTGAATCAGGGTCCGTGTCTTTGAATTTTAGCCTCTTCGTGAATTTCTGATTTATCAAGTTCACTTTTGCATTTGGTTCTCACCTTCTAGAATACTTCCTTCTGGTTCTTGAAAGTAGTCATGGAAAGTGTTTTGGAGAATTTCCCATTGTGGTCTGTGTATTATGATACACAGATTCCCTGTTTGGACACAGTTCTATGCCCAGGGAAGGAGGAGCTATAAGGTTCAGAGAGCAGGGGCCAGTGGAACTCTGGAGGGGCTTGACCTTCTCAGCCACTCCTACAGGAGGCAGGAGTAATATCCTCCAACCCCATCTCCACCCAATTCCCACAATGATAGTGAACTCTAAAGCCTGTGGCCCTATTCACCCCAGGTGTCTGCCATACCTGGTTACTAGTGATACACAGTCTTCCCTCGCTCTCCCAACATTCTCATTATGTTGCTTTGCTTTACAAAATATCCACATTAGTATCTGTTTTTGCTGATGAAAAGAAGTCCCAAGAGGATTTTTGATTTTATGACATGTTATTGCTTCTTCACTTTACAACATTTCGGTTCTTAGGAATGTTCTACTTTTGGATATCGGGGGAAACCTGCAATTCTGCAATAGATGGAAAAATCACGCAGGCAGAGCACAGCTCCGCAGGAAGGGGCTGTGGCCTCTTCTCTCCCACCAGTACCTCTGCTTTCCAGGTAGCAAGGCCGAGGGGGCCCAGTCTGGATCTTACAGTTAGTAGTCGGGAGTTAGCAACATTGAAAGTGATTACACCCACTCAAAGCAGAAGTGCCAAGAATGGCATGCATTTCACCTGGAATGTATAGGAGATGAGGAAGTGCAGAGAAAACCCTTACCCAGAGGCCCCAAGTAGCCAAACAAAGGCTAAAGCTCCTGGGAAGAGAAGAGACTTGTTAAACAGAAGGGCTCAAAATGGCTGGGACCTCAGGCAAAAGAAGAAACATTTACAAAGAAAAAGCAGTTGCCAGAGGGAATTCCGAGACAGGTGGGGTAAGTTGCTGGTGGAGAAAGTGTACATTTCAGGTCACATGTTCAACCAGGCCAGAGACAGAACTTTGCTGTCTAGAATCAAACCTGTATTGTACCCAGTGAGTGGGAACTGGGTCTGGTCATGGATGGCCCTCCAACCTCACCTCACCATCCCGAGAGGTCTGGTGTCTTGCGGTTTCCCACACGTAGACAGGTGGGGGATACATCTAGATGGAGATGGCTGTGGTTCTGTGTGGCCTCTAGCTCTTGTTCCCACCACTGGTCCTGTCCATCCCAGCCATGGCTTTGTGCATCTTCAGAGCCACAGAGAACTGGTGGGGCCTCCTGGCAGACTTTTCTGCCCTCATGCTGCTGCACCAAGGGGTTCTGCAAAAGATTTGGAGGCCTCTCCATTTCCCAGAGTTTCATTCCGAAACACTGCATGAGTGCCCTATGCTCTGAGATCCCCTGGAGCTGGACTTTCTTCGTGTGGACACACATGCACATGCACACCCTGGCTCGCAATCTGTGCGCACGCATGCGCCTCCACATACACACGGGCGCGGCGCTTCTTCTCAGGGACTTTCCAGAATCTTTGTTTCTAGCTGGGAGTAGGGTGGGGATGCTGAGGGTTTAGGGTGTGCTTTCTCTTACTAAACGTTCTTCCAAAACTTGTTTATGGTATAAATTTTATGCTACCAGTCCTTAAAGGTTTAGGCTTTAATTTTTTTAAATTAAAAAAAAAAATTGTGTTCTTGAGGCTCACAAGGCTTGTCTCTGCTTTTCTTATGAATCATCCCTCCCCTGGGGGCCATAAATGCTGCTGCTTGAAGAGAGGGAGGGCAGAGCATACCAGGAAATGGTGAGAGAGGGAGGGGAACCCCATTTACTATCTCAAAGCTACGAAACCAGCTGTAAATCAGAAGCTTCGTTTGAAGGTTTTACAGATTCCAGGTTGCAGAAGACTAAGGGTCCAGGCTACATGTTCTTGGTCTGTAGAACTCTGAGTGATAGCAAATTGTTGGTTTCAAGAGAAGGAACAGAGCACTGAGGACCAGGCAGGGGTTCTTCTGATCTGATCAGCAAATGGAACCCAGCTTTAAGAATCATCCACTTCCCTGTGAAATTCTAATATTTTTTATTTAAAATTTTTATTGTTTCCTTTGAGTAAGCTGCTTCGTGGCTGAAGTTCCCCGACTCACTTTGTAGAATAATCCTATAATTGATGGTATGCATCAAATGCCCTAAGAAACTCTTGTGGAAAGACCACACTCCTGGCTCCACATGCTGGAAGCCATTTATGTACAGGGGTTACTCAGACTTCTCGAATCCTGCTTCAGATGGCTACGAGTTCCTGGAAATCCTGAAACAGGTTGCCAGGGACAACACCGACAACCCTGACCTGAGCATTGTGTGGATCGACCCAGATGACTTTCCTCTGGTGAGTGGCTCAGCCCTGGGCACTGACCTTGGTCACCTTCATAGTCTCGTGTGTGTGTTGGGTGTGAGACCCAGAAGCATGAAGGAGGGTGTGCACTAGGAGGAGCATGTGCAGAAACACAGTGTGACCACTCCTATCTTGTGTGGAAGACCTTGGCAACATGGTGGGACACCATTGACCTTCATACTGGGCGCTAGCACTGACATGGTTAGACCCACCATTCTCATTCCCTGGAGATCAGGGATCTGAGCCACCCACATGAGTGAGCTGGGTGAAATTCTTCTACTAGAACTTCCATTCCTGTCCCCCATCCCACCACCTCCCTTGTTACAACCTCTTTCATGTTTTGGGTGGGGACCATCATTCATAGGCAACCTGAGTTGCTAAGTCATAAAAATTAGACTTAACCATTTTGCATAGGATGAAGAACTTCGTGGAGAGCAGGAGCAGCCCCTCAGAGAGCAGAGACTCTGTCTTGTTCATTGTGTTCTCCCAGGTCCTAGCATGTTGAATGTGTAAGAAAGTTAAGGTCCAGACTCTTGCTAATGTCAGTGATCAATGGTCAGAAAGCCTTTATTATACTAAATTTTAAAGAGAATAAACAGGAGTCCAGTGGTGATGACAATGGAGGTAGCCAATATACTGTATGCCTGGAAGTATAGTAAATTCTTTGCAGGCACCATCTCATTGAACCTTCCTATCAACCCTGTGAGGCAGAGACCGTCATAATCCCCATCTGACAGATGAAAACAAAGCTACTAGGTGGGAGATGAGATATCACAACCCAGATCTGTCTGATGCCAAAGATTTGTCTACTACTCAGTCAATAGACTTTAGGTAGAGCTAACTGCTGCTAATCAGAACATGTTTAGTTATCATTAGGTTTAAATGATATAATTCTTCTGGGAATTATTGTTTGGTGCATAGGACCTGACTGATCATATCATGATTAAATAGTCAAATTGGGGCAGTTGAATGATTTCAAGGGTCCTGAAAACCAGTCTTACTTACAGAATAAGACAGAGACAGAGACTTCCATGATATCTGATGCTTCAGATATCATGAAAGTAATTCTTAGGTGATCGTAACAAAGTCATGGCCTCATAAGACCCTAAATACTGTAACTTTTTAGAAAAGATGTTATTTATTTGAGAGAGAGAGTTCACATGGGCAGGAAGAGGGGCAGAGGGAGAAGCAGACTCCCAGCTGAGCAGGAAGCCTGATGTGGGGCTCGATCCCAGGACCCTGGGATCATGACCTGAGCCGGAGGCAGACGTTTAACCGACTGAGCCACCCAGGCACCCCTAGTATAACTTTTTAGTTAGCCTCTGCCTGGCTATATTTTGAGTTTATCTGGACTGTTCTGTTGTGTAAGCTTGCAGATGGTCTGCAGTTGTCCCAGCCTGCTCTGTATGTTTGTTTGCTTTGGTGTTTGCAAAGGAGAAATCTCCAGACTGTTTGGATATCCAGGTTCCTGACCATCCCCGCTCCCCATCAGGCCACTTATCTGCGTTGGAGACTTTCTGCCACTGAACATTTATTTGCATTGTCTTAGCCCCATGGCCCCTGACTCCTTTAGCCCTGTCCCAGTCAGGGATTAGTCCCTGCAGATCCCAAGCCTGGTGAACAAAAAAGCCCTCCCTTTACTTGCATGACACTTCTTGTCTCCATCACCACGCCCTCCCCCACCATCTTGTGGATCTGAGTAGTGCAAGGTAAGGGATTTTTAAATGGGACATTGAAAAAGAAGTGAAGGAAAATGGCTCCCTGACCACTCATGAAGTATAAAAGAGCCACGGTCATTTGGGAATTGACATTGGGCCATCTCTGTAATATTCTTCTTTACAGCTGTAGAAGCTTTTATAGTACATGTCTTCATAGTTGGTGTTATGACCTCTTTTTTTCCCACACTTATTTAAAGTGTTTGAGGGCTGAGGCCAAGGCTTCAATTTCTGAGGTGCCCACAGCTGTCTTGGAAACCTTAAAGCGATGGTGACCGATGAAGGGATGGCAGGTGGGTCCAGCCACAAAATGTGGCTTCTGCCTGCTGTCTAATCTCATTTTTTGTTGTTTCAGCTCATTGCCTATTGGGAAAAGACTTTCAAGATTGATCTATTCAAGCCACAGATTGGGGTGGTGAATGTGACAGATGTGAGTATACCCCGGTCACTGCTAACCTGTCCTGTTTTCTGCCATGCAGCCCAGACTGTGACCCCATGGATAGGAGTCTAGCCTCCCCTGAAATGAGCAGGACCCTTGGCCTTGCCCAAGCTCTGTGTGTCCCCAGCCTAGTCTCTGAGCCTGTCTCAATCTATGGCTTCAGGACTGGGCACTTCCTGGGAAATGCATGGGCACGTTTCCTTTATGGGGCCAGCCCATCCTGTTTTACTGACTCTTTGGAACTTTCTACCCAAGTATTTTCACCAACTTCCCACCCTCTATTTTCTCCTAAGGCCCAACAACAAACTATTCTTACACAAAGGAACCCACATGTGAAGCTGCCATTGTGATGGCAGGTGATGGAGGGGGCTGGGGGCGGGGGGCAGGAGGAGGAACATGAATGAGGTGGAGAGCCACACCTCACCGGGCAGACAGCTGGAACCGAGGGTGGAAAAAGCTGGTGTGTAGTATACTGGAAGATTGTGGGGAATTTTGAACCTCAGTCTTGACTGCGGATACAACTCCATCATAACAAAGCAGAAGGGAAGACAAATACAACAGATAATGAGGAAATAAATAATGGACAGAAAGAGATGGTCACAGAGAAGTCATTAGAGGCATAATTATTTGTAGTGGGAATGCTTGTGAGTGGGGGTCAGTTAGTAATGTCCTGTTATCCTGTTGGTGGATGTTTGGTCACCTGGGGGATTCTACATTTGTTTATTCTGTACCCTGCTTTTTAAATTAATAATAATAATTAATACTGTCAAAAATTTACTCCAGTTAAAGCATTTATAAATGGAACATTTGAAATATATATGGTGAAAAGCAAAAGTATTTCCCACTCCCTGACCTCTTTCTTAGTCCCATTTCCTGAGGGAAACATCGGTGATAGTTTCATGGCTAGCCTACCGGAAGCATCACGTAAATGTTTGTCATTATTATTACATAGATATCTTGTAGATACGGTCATGAAATCAGAAGGAAAAAACAGTGCAAATATAGTTCTGATTCATAATAATACTTGATTTCGATACCCCTGGGAACTGTTCCAATCTGAGCTACCTCCCCCGCCACCCCCAGCACTTTCCAGACCTAATGGCGGGGATCCGGAGGGCAGGCAGTTTAGGGTGGGACGGGGACTCTGCCAGGCAGTGCCGCTGATCTGCTTCAGGGTGAGGGGGTAAGGCAGAAGATAGGAAAGATGGCATTTCAAAGAGGAATGGGGTGGAAGCAGCTACCAGTCCTGGTATACTGGGCCTGGCTTATTCCCCTGCCAACCCTTCCAACCTCACCTCCATACCTGCTCTTCTTCCCCAGAGACCTCTGTGGGCACATCACACACACACACACACACACACACACACACACTGGAATGCACGCTTCCTTTGACATCGCACAAGCAGGCTGCTACACACAGCATTCTGCATCCAGGCATTCCCATGAAACCATGTGCACATGTTCCCAATGACAGGGCCCGGCTGCTTGGGATCCTCTGGTCTGGCTGGTCCTTCCATCACTCACTCACTCACTCTGTCCCTCACTGCAGGCTGACAGTGTCTGGATGGAGATCCCTGATGACGACGACCTGCCCACAGCCGAGGAGCTGGAGGACTGGATTGAAGATGTGCTTTCTGGAAAGATAAACACTGAAGATGATGACAATGAAGATGGAGATGATGGCGGTGACGATGAGGATGAGGACGATGATGATGGTGATAATTCTGATGAGGAGTCTAATGATGACAGTGACGATGATGATGAGTAGCTCTGACTCCAGCTGGTGGATGGAAGCACAATCATAGCTGCCCACTGCCCTGCGGATAGCCCCGGGGGGCGGCAAGCAGCCCTGGCCCCCTCCCACCAGCACCTTCCCCCTTTTCCTATCTCTTTTCCCACCCCTTTCTTATTGGGAGCTGTACCGTTCAACAAATGCCTCTAAAACCAGTAATCCCACTCAGCAGGGACAAGTGGGGAATTATTCCCATGTGGACTGTCTGATTGTCTTGGAAAAGCTCTCGTTCTTTGCCAGACCACCCATGGTCATGGCAGTGCCGGAACCTGGCGGTCCGGGGACAACAATCCCCTGACACCTTGACTCAAGTTTACTTGTTGTCTTTGATGGAACAGTAACAGAATTGACAGCTGAAAAACTCAAAGCATAGAGTGATCTCACAGTCAGAGCCCAGGGAGACCCATGATTAATCCATTTAGCCCCTGTGCCTAGAACATCAGTGACAATCCTTCCTTAAGGCAAGAGGTTCCCTCCTAGGAGAGGCTCAGCCTTAGAAGCAAGTTTCTAAATCAGGTTCTCTTGGCTCTATTAAACTGATTATGTCAAGTGTGTGTCACACCATTATGAACTCAGATCCAAGTGTTTGGACAGCTATTGGGAGGCCTTGAAACACATGGGTACAGATGTCTCAGTCATTTTTGGTATGTTGGGATATGGGATGAGAGGTTGGTTTGCTTTCCGAACTTCCCTTTAGTGACAAGTCTCACATGATTGGCAAGGGGGTGGGGGAACTGGAAGGATGAAATGTTTTCAGTTTTTCCTGCTGGGTTCATACCCCTGATTGAGTCAGTTGGCTTCCTAGCCTGAGCTGGGATCTGGGCACCCTTTTCTGTTGCTGTGAGTGAGCCCTCCCATGGGGAGGGAAAGTTGGTTTATCCAGAGGTCAGTCAATGCCCCATTTGTCAACCCTCCCACACTTGAGTGGGACAATAGCTAGAGTTCCTAACGGTGGCCTGAGGCACTGAGAAAACCCCAAAGTGCCTTCCAAACTCTCTAGAGGTTACCTTGTGCTTGTAGTTTTAGCCTTAAGTGTGCATTTATCATGTTCTAATTTATTTTCAATCTCTTAACACATGTGTAAGACACTGTGCAAATTCTTTGGAAATAGAGTAATCCTTTTATGGAATAGTAGCCAACTAACTGTCATTAAACTTATACTTTGAAAATACTGAGACTATCTTAAAAATCCTCACTTGGTTTTTCTGATCCTGTCATTCTATCTTGGTTCCTGTTCTACCTCTCTGTTCCTTCTTTGTTTTCCTTTCTGGCCCCTCTTCCCCTTCCTGCCCTTTAAATGATAGTGTGTCACAGTATCTCTCAACCCTAACATCCTTCCACGTCCGTCAGCTACCCCTTGTGTCTGATGACCTCCAAATCTGGGTCTCTAACCTTGACCACTCTCTTAGTTTTAGACCCACCCATTCATCTTGGTTCCGAGGGTGCACAAGCAATTCAAACAATAGAGCAAAACCCCAATTCACTACCTTCTGCCCTCAATTCTCCTCCTCTAAATGGTGTCCCAGATTGAAAGAGTGATATCACCACGTATCCACTTGTCGAGGCAACCAGAAGGGGCATTTTACACATACCCCCAGTCATGGAAATTGTCCTTTAAATTGTAGTACATATTTACTTGTCTGTCCTTTCGCTAAATTGTAGGCTTCTTGGAGACAAGGCATTAATTTACTTTGTATCCTCAGCAGCTGGCACTCTGTCCAGCACAAAGTGGATGCTCATTTATTGAACTGATGGATGAATAATTGATTAACCAGAATACCTATAATTCCCCAGCACTGTTGGATAACAATGGCTACAAGACCTCTTTTTTTCTATTTCTCACCTTCACAAAGTGAGGCAGACACTTGCCAAGCTGGACTATGACGCCATCTGGCCAGATCCAAGCACACCTCTAATAAGCTCTTGGGGAGGTACATTTTCAAAGCAGTCATTGAAGCTAATATTTCAAATAGCTAAGGAATGTGGTCTGTCATGAAAGTGGTCTATTCTTCAACCCAGGAAAATTCTTTTGTTCCTGGAGGCCTGAGTAATATGCATTAAGTTAATGTGTGGTAGTCCCATGTTAGAAGACTGAGTGGTAAGCTAGTACTGTCTGTAAGTAGTAGTGCTGTTTAGTCACTGGTCTAAACCTTTTTAAACTGGTATTTATTGAATGTTTGGTATGTGCATGGAGCACTAGGCTATGTGGTTTACAGGTATTATGTCATTTAATCCTTACAAAGGTCTTATGAAGTCTTGTTATTACCTCCCATTTTACAGACAAGGAAAATAAGATGCAGAAGGCCCAAGAAATTCTCCCAGGGTCACACATTCACTTTAAAGGAGTATGGGGTACTTGGGTGGCTCAGTGGGTTAAGCCTCTGCCTTCGGCTCAGATCATGATCTCAGGGTCCTTGAATCGAGTCCAGCATCGGGCTCTCTGCTCAGCAGGAAGCCTGCATCCCCCACTCTCTCTGCCTGCCTCTCTGCCTACTTGTGATCTCTCTCTCTGTCAAATAAATAAAATCTTTAAAAAAAATAAAGGAGTATAAGCGTAACCCCATTTTTATACTTAAATCAAGGATTTCGATGAAATTAAACTCCTTAAGTTAATCAATCAAAGGATTCCATTTCTTTTCCTCAGATAGTGTCTTGAGATGGACTCAAGTGAATTTCCCATAATCCTTTTCATAGCTTATGCCAAGATACTCTTTCTCTTTTCCTTCTGGAGGCCATAATTACCTTATCCCGTATTGGAAATGGAGGCTAATTAAAACTGCAAGGACTTGCCATCCTGTTGGGGGAAAATATCGTTGTGTTATCAAGAATGCAAGATCATTGTCAGTGTATTTTTTAGAAAGATATTTATTTATTTGAGAGAGACCGCACACATGCATATGGGGGGAGGAGGAGAGGGAAAGGGAGAAGCATGTTGGAGATGCGCTTTGCCAAGATGCCAGATAAGCCAGAGGAGCCTGTGGTGGCCGTGTCCTCCCCGGCGGTGCCACCCCCCACCAAAGTGGTGGCCCCACCCTCGTCCAGCGACAGCAGCAGTGATAGCTCCTCAGATAGTGACAGCTCCACTGATGACTCTGAAGAGGAGCGAGCCCAGTGGCTGGCAGAGCTCCAGGAGCAGCTCAAAGCCGTGCACGAGCAGCTTGCAGCCCTCTCCCAGCCCCAGCAGAACAGTGTATGCCTTGCTGAGCATGGGGCCAGATGTGGGGCCTGATCCAAGGACCCTGAGATCACTACCTGAGCCAAAACCAAGAGTCAGATGCTCAACTGACTTGGGCTACCCGGGCATCCCCGCGTGGTGTATTTTTAAAAATAACATCTCATCACTAGAAACAAGCTTGTCTTTTCCATAATAAGGCTGTGTACTATCTAGGCCCTAGTTCTAACAATGCAAGAGGCCCACACTGGTAAGATCATTAGATCATTACCAAGTAGCTTTTGATCAACAATCTCTGATACGTGCAAACACACACATGCTTCCTAGGTGCAGATGGGTCCTGGGGCTCTGTCCTCCAACTTTCCACTCTCACCAGGGTGTCTGAACCCTGCTCAGTGAGCATCAGAATATTGTCTGCTGAACTTACTTAGAAAACACAGATGCCTTTCACCAGTCCAGACACCGCGACATGCCATCTCCAGAGCTGGGGCCTGACAGTCTGTATTTTAGAAAGGATCACTGGGGACTGACACAAGCCAGGGCAGAGACCAAAGCTGGTCCACAACCTAAGGTCACCTCACCCAGCCGGTGGTTGCCAACATCTTCGGTCTCTAGCCAGGCTCTCCTGTTTCCAAAGCCCTCACCCCAACTGCCTCTCCTGGACAGCTTCATCTGGAGTTCCCATAGGGACCTTGGATCAACACAGCTTTGGGGTTTAAAGATCTCTCCAAAATTAGGTCAAGAAGTCAGCCGTGAACATAGTAATTATTAATAATAATTAATAATCACTGTTATCATAGAAGAACAGCAATTTGGAGACTTAGAGATGAGGAAAATGGGCTTCCCAGCTTCCTACCTCTAACTGCAGGCCACCCAAGGGAATCAGACTTGTAGAGCAGACCCAGGCCATTGCTGCTCAGTGGGCAAGGAAGAAAGGGAGGAGAAAAAACTGGACTTTCAATTATTACTTCACGCCAAGAACTTCACCCCAAGAAACATGGACAAAGGGCTATTGCCCACTAACCAGGTAACTCACTCTATCTCTGGAGGGGAGTAAGGTTTAGGCAAAAGGCCAGCAGCAGTCCGGAAAAGATCCTTCTTCACAGAAGCAGTGGAGTAGGGAAGAGACAACCTCCTCCAACAACGCTCACTCAAGCCGGAAGCCTTAGAGCCATGTGTTGTGTCCCGCTTCCGCATTGAATAGGGAACAGGTGCCGTGCTCCCCTCTCGCCCACCCCTACTGTGATACTGAGGCTTTACAGTCTCTCACCTGGCTGGCCGCAAGGTTCCAACGGCTCTCCCATCTCACCGCTGTGATCAAGTGATCTTTCTGAAATGAGAAGCTGATCATGTCGCGCACATGCTTAAAATGCGTTAATGGTTCTCTATTCCCAGTAGGTGTTTAAAAAACTTTTTTTGTTTTAAGACTAAGAGGCCAAAGAGTGAGCTATGAATGGAACGATTGTTGGCTGCCGAATGTAGAGCTGGGCTGTGTGGTGGGAGGTTGAGGAGGAGAAACAGCAGGATAGGTCTCGTAAAACCCAAAGTCCTTGAAGTGTCTCTCCTCCCTTTGAGGAAAGCAAAGTCTGAGTAGGGCTGATGCTGATGCTGGCGATGTCTGGGTTCCTGGATTAGCAAAGCATCGGGCTGAATGGGGCAATTTCCACTGTGTACATGGAGTATCTGTCTGGAATTAGGGCGGCCCCAAGCCTCATTTGGGATTATAGCACCCAGTTGTCATTTTAGCAGAAGTTGGGTCAGCACCCCCAGCACCAGGCTAGGGGTCAGGTGTGAACAGAATTGGTAAAAGCCAATTTCCTTTGCAGGGCACGCAAGGTCTGTGTGAGCTACCTTTTGTCCACTTTACCAGCCTCATCTCTCACAAAGCCTCCCAGCCACCTGCCTCCTCTACACTTAGAACCAGAAGTTGAGAGAAACTTTCTGGCTGCTTATAATGTCAAGCCTTGGCTCATGCTTTTCCATCTCCTAGAATGCCTGTCCTTTCCCATCTGCACCTGCCTGGCAACCCCCCAACTATATTACCTGAGGTGCGAAGTGGGGGACATTCTATGCCTGTTCCAGTCGTACCCCAGTTGAATTGGCCCCCTCGTGCACTGAGCCTCACTGTGCTGTGTACAGAGCTCTCTTACAGAAATCACAATTTATCCTGCATGTATATCTTCCTCCCCCTGCTAGTCTGAAAGCAAGCTTAGGGAAAAGGCTTTAGCGGCTTCCATTCTATCCTCAGTGCCTATATTCTGATAGGTACTTAGTCAACTTGTTTGCCTGAGAGAGTACTTAGTTGACAAGTTGACTAAGTACTCTCTAAGCCCTATGTAAAGCTAATTTAACAGTGATTAGTACCACGAAGAATGTGCTAGTGATTATCAAAAGCTCTTAGTACCATTAAAAATATGCTAGTGACTATCAAAAGTCAATCAGAACCTTTTTGGCAATGGTATCATCTTTTCAGATCCACTTAGAATAGCAAATTGGGATTAAAAAAAAAACTCAAAACACAGAATCTCTTTGGTGCAGTGGGGAGTTTCTGATGTGCGGTGTTCTTTACTCAGGTCAGCAAAGTCTCCTAGAAATACAGGCATCATGATGGCAAGCGAAGCAGCATGGGGATGACAGCAGAAGTCCCAGGCCCCACTCTCTGGGAACAGAATGCCAACAGCCACCTAAGTGCCCACTCACTTATTTTTTTTTTTTAAGATTTTATTTATTTATTTGACAGAGAGATATCACAAGTAGGCAGAGATGCAGGCAGAGAAAGAGGGGGAAGCAGGCTCTCCACCGAGCAGAGAGCCCGATGTGGGACTCGATCCCAGGACCCTGGGATCATGACCTGAGCCAAAGGCAGAGGCCTAACCCACTGAGCCACCCAGGCGCCCATCACTCACTTATTTTAATGTATCTGCTGACCCACCTAAATGTTTGCAAGGTAAATTAAGGACTTCTTTTGAATTAATCTGGTATTTTACCAGTCTGAACTCTTCAGAG
Source organism: Mustela erminea (assembly GCF_009829155.1). Taxonomy (NCBI): domain Eukaryota; kingdom Metazoa; phylum Chordata; class Mammalia; order Carnivora; family Mustelidae; genus Mustela; species Mustela erminea. The sequence goes on from NC_045623.1 coordinate 10,709,505, forward strand.
TAGTGATGGCTAGAATTCCTACTGTTAACCCTAGGATCCTTCAAAATCCCAATGATTCCCATAAAATAATCATATATGATTAGGGTATAGGTGGTAGCTTCTGCACAGAGTAAGCCATCTTGTTCTCATTCACTCATTCATTCAAATATTCAAGGCTTGTTTGATAAATGCAGATCCCAGAAGGCAAAAATGAGTGGGTGAGATCAGAGGCCTGGGCAAACATCTAGAAAAGAAAACTGTTTCAAGTACCTGTGTTATCATCTTTTGGTCTGAACTATTAAAATTCTCACAACCTCAGTTACACATTCAGATGTAAATACAGAGAACATAGCCATAGGTCAAGTGTAGTTTTGTTTTTCCATATCCACATTAGCCTGTATGCCTACCTACAAGATGCTTGAACGATGTTTTGACACCGACAGGGAATTGCCAAGTCTCCCTGGAAGCTGGGATACTGCCCATTGCTCTGCCGTTGCCGGAGGGCCCCTGTCTCTGGCCTTGGGTGTGCACACAGTGACTTAATGGGTGCCATCCTGATATCCCTTGCTCCACTTCCATAATCTGATCATTTATCATCTGGTTGTCTGAAAACTCTTCCAAAACTCTATAGCTATATGACGGGTAATGAATGAAAAAGAGAAGAGTCCTTGGTTTATGTCTGCAGACAACTCGAATCTTTTCCCTAGCAGGGTTTGCTTTTGCAGATATAAATTATGCACGTCATGGCCAATGGCCCACAGAAACAGTTTACGATAATCTATACAGTAAATCTTCAAATCGATTGCTTTCTCTAGCTCCTGTCCATGGAATAGGTAAGAATTTGTGCACTATCAGTACTCTATGCAGATTAAAAAAAAAATAGCTGAGTGTAGCAGAAGCCAAGTTCCATTTCTTTTTTTTTTTTTTAATTAATTTTATTTCAAGTAGGCTCCACACCCAATGTGGGGCTTGAACTCATGAGGTCAAGAGTCACATGCTACACCCACTAAGCCTGCCAGATGCCCCCATCCCATCCCGCCAACATTTCTTTCTTGTATTATCAAGTTATTTTTTTTTAAGATTTTATTTATTTATCTGACAGAGGTCACAAGTAGGCAGAGAGGCAGGCAGAAAGAGAGGAAGGGAAGCAGGCTCCCTGCTGAGCAGAGAGCCCGATGCGGGGCTCGATCCCAGGACTCTGGGATCGTGACCTGAGCCGAAGGCAGAGGCTTTAACCCACTGAGCCACTCAGGTACCCCTATCAAGTTCTTTTTAAATAGACCTATTTTTAAATTAGTCAATAATTAAAATTGAATTACCAAGCCACTCACAAAAACAATCCAATATTCACTCCCCCTCACAAATCCAGGGTCTGACACTTTTCTTCTCCTTTTCTTGATTCAAAGACCTTTATTCACTTGCTGATTTATTCAAAAGGTCCATTTCATCTTCATTTTTAGACCCTAAGATTTTAATTTTCAGTAATCTATTCATTTAAAACATTCTCTTGAGCATAAAATGATTGCAACAGATAGTTTTTGTTACAGTGACAATCCACTTTCTGATTCAATCTATAACAATCAGCTTGGTTTTCATAGAAACTTTGATAGGTTGTCTTTTTAAAAAATATTTATTTATTTACTTGAGAGAGAGACAGAGAGAATGAGCAGGAGGGGCAAATGGAGAGAAAATCTCAGCAGACTCTCACTGAGCGTGGAGCCCAATTTAGGTCTCAATCCCAGGACCCTGGTGATCATGACCTGGGCTGAAAGCGAGAGTCGGATACTTAACCAACTGAGCCCCCCAGGTGTCCCTTGATGGGTTGTCTTTAAAAGGGTATAAAAATTATACAAGAGTGAAAACCCTCTCTAAAAAAGCAAACAAATCTTTGGATTGAAATAATCACACGAGAAAAAGAAACAAAATCCAATTTGGGATTTCAGTTTATTTTTCAAGTTGTACGGTATAAAAAAATGTAACACGTAAAATGTTTTACAGTCAGTTGGGATGGGGGACCCAAAAGGGGACCAAATAACTTGGCTGCCAGGTACGCCATGTCAGTTGTAAACGTTAACATTCTTACTGCTGGATGTCACAATGAGAAGACATTTCATAGCATACACCATATGAATGTTCATAAACGTGCTGACGCAGATAGTTGCTGGTAGAGTCATTCATTTAGATGTTTGAAATGCCTCAACAGGGCCCACTACCCATTTATGCAGGTAATCATACTCAGACTTTCTCCGACATATATGGTGACTGGAGAAGAGACTGACAAGAATTGCCCCTCCTGGTTATAAAGTGCAGTATTAACTACTAAGGAAGAACACAAAGACCTCTGGCCACATCTTTGTTCAAACAGTGCTGATTCCATCAGATAGAAAATCATCAGATGATTTTGTCACTGAACTTTCTGGGTTCGAAATCCAGAAGTGAAAAGTTCTTTCAACACAAAAGCAGTTGTCCAATGAACTCTGAAGAAGACCTGATTCGGGTGTCCCTGACTTCTCCCTAGCATCGTGGTAGAGGAACGGGTCATTCATAAGGCGATTTATGTTGATCACCCCAGTGAGCCAGTATCTACCCATCCTCACTCTGGCTAGCATTCTGGACTCTCCACAATAGTTGTTCTCATAAACAACTGCTTGGAAATCACATTTGGCCAATGTTGTAACTCAGGGGTCTCAGGGTAGCCTGCTATACATAACTAAAGCCCACAGCGAATCCATCATAAAAATAAGGCATTACCACCACCGTTGGAATTTTACCTTCCTTTTTCTTTTCTTAAGAATGATGAACAGCATTAAAAAAAATGAACAACATTAAGTGGACATTCCATTATTTCTATGACTGAGGGGTACTAACAAATGAAAAGCCACTGCCACCTCTTTCTACCTGGCCCCTGGAATGGTGACAATGTGCAACTGTCTAAATTCCCTATGATGCGGAGTTAAACTAGACTTGTCACCCACAGACCAGCTGCCTGGGTCCCATTGCTAATTCCCTGAGCAATAGTCACTGGGCCTCAGAGAAGAAGCTTCCCTAGGCTTTGGGCTTTTGGGGGATCTTAACAACTCCTAAGTGATCAGCTCCTTCAGAATGAAAGCTCACAGTACAAGGTAAAGCACCGATAAATAGAAGCAAACAAAAACCAGACAACTCTACATTCAAATATTTTTATGAATTATTTCAGTGCCAAAAGAAATGTCAAAGACACTCTTAGAAGTCTGGGGTTTGTCACATTTTGTTCCCCAGGCTTAAGATGAGTAAGTACTTTTATCCCACTAAGGCAAAACATTGGTGTTTTTAAGCCGCAAGATAAATTTTAAGATTTTTTTTATCTTATATAAATCGTAGATTTTTATTATATATAAAAATTATATAAATTGTAGATTTTTTAGTGTCGTATTAGCTGTGACTTTCCCGTTACTGCTTAAGAGGTCAGAAATCTGTTGTTCTAATGGGGGAACTTGAAAACAATCCATTCAAGAGATTTATTTTACAGGTGAAACAAGAAAATTGGGCTATCTAAGTAGAAATGGGACAGGGCCTGGCAACGGAGAGTCACAGAGTCCCCAGATTCTATTTTATTAGTTTTATCATTCCCTTTCTACCCTTTGACAATCTGCCCTGATTCCAAATGAGCAGCCACACTGAGAGATGTATCATCTTCGTTTTCCTGTGCTCCACGCAAAGTGAACAGCAGGACAGAAAGAGGTGGTTTGTGCACAACAGGATGAAAATTTAAAGACCTCAGAAGAGAGGAAAACCGTGTTTTCAGACTTCTGTTTTATGTCTGTTAAAACTCTTGAGGGCAAACGTGGGGGAAAACGGTAGGCTGCAATTGCTTGCTGAGAATACGTAGGTCAAGGAGGGAGGCCAGGGGACCCCCGTTCCAGACCTGGGAAGGGGCTGGACATGCAGGTGCTCCCTCTCCCGCCCTAACCTGGGAGGCCGAACACCAGAAAGAGGCTTCCTCAGCTTGGGAAGAGTCCAGGTCTGCCTCGGCCCAGCTCCCTATGCCTAAGACCCCAGATGCCCACCTGCCCAAGCCAGCAGGGGCAGGGCAGAGGGTGAGAGGGGCAAAAGCAAAGGCTGGCTGCTGAACCATAGTCCCTGGGTCTATCAGCAGGTGTGGTGCTGGCGGGGCTGGTTTTCTGGGGGGAGGGGCATTCTCAGGTTCTTTCAATTAGAAATCCTGAAAAATCTGCCAGCATACTGGAGAGGTTCCCCTGGGGGCCACAGCTCTGGTGTAAAGTGCAAGAACAGAAGGGATCCCACCACCCACCTAGGGTGAGGTTTCCTCACCCTAGGTTCTGAGTCCAGGTTAAGTGTCCTCACGTTCCTTCCCCATTTTCCAAAATGCCAGATCATTTAGATCACACCTCAAGGCACAGTGAGCAAGGGGCTAGAATCACATTAGATTTGAAATCCCGTTCAGGAGCCATGAGATGCGAGACAAGTCCCCCCCTCTCTGATGGTCCCCTTCCTCACCTGCTTAGTTGAGAGAACCCTGCCTCAAAGGACTTCACGTTCTGGAACAGCACCCAAACACACAACAATACCAGATAAATGTGTGTTGCTACCATTCTCTTCCTTGTTTGAACAGAATACGTTTTGTCAAAAACATGACCTGAAGTCTGATTGTGTTGGCATCTGCTTGGCTAAAGTACAACACACCACCTTCAGCATAGAGTCTAAACTACCTCAGTTGACTGCTGCACTGAACACCATTCAAGGACTGTGCTATGGGCTTCAGAACAGTTCTTATTTTATTTATGATGGAATAGGACAAGGTTACATCATAAATTCACAGTAGTGATTTATTATTTTTTTTGTAACAAGATCCATAAAGCATAAATGCTACCCAGAAATACTTACATCACTTTATAATCGCAGGAAGGATCTCTGCTGCATTAATATTATGTTAATGTTTCTGTGCTACTTTTAGTCATCAGTCTTATGGTTTTCTTTGTGAAGCTCAATTTTTAAGTTATATTGAGAAATATGTAGTAAGGCTTTCGGGGTAGTGAAGTTGGAGCAATAATTATGACAGAGCTTGACCTTTCTCTGATTCTTGCTGTTTTCACCTCATAGGGTCCTGAGGCAAGAGTCTAATGGATTGCCTGCGGGACATCAAGCTTTCCAGAAGACTCTTCTCTGCTAAAGCTATTTATTCCTGGGGAGAAGCCAGTGTCATGGAGGGAAAGGAATAAAAGGAGCCAAGGGAGAAGTAAACTGGCTTTAGAGCAGCCTTCCAAAAGATGGGTGCCATTAGGAAATCTCTCCACCATAGGGCACAGGGTAGAAACACAGACACTCATCCATACAAACACATGCGGAAAGTTACCGGTTGACATGACACCCACCAGCGACAGGCGACACAGATGTTCAGATGGCTAACATAATATTGGTAATTACACTCAGGGCCATGCACACATACATGGAAATGCATACCCACCAAAAAGTATGTGCCCCTATTTGGGGAGCCTGAGTCCTGAGCCCCACAGGACTCAGCCAGAGGGGGTGTGAACCAAGGACCCGATTCTCTTGGTTTCACAGTGTGACTAACACCTCCCCTGGTGTAGGTGTGGGGTGAGTGAGGAGGGGCAGGGTAATGACATCTGCCATCCCGACGGGCAGGGGGCTTGTCACAGAGCTACAACAGCACTTTCGAAATACGTGCATGCAAAATGAAGAGAAGTCTCAAGTATGGTGATGGTGGGGGGGGACACCCCATCTCATCTCCCTCGCACCAGCCCAGCTACCTCCTTCCCACGGAAAAGGAGCTCCAACTCCAGCAAACCACCCAGTGCGATGTGCACATGCACACAAACACACAACACACCAGGGAGGCGCAAGCGCCACTTGTGCACAGAATTCATCCTGTCTGTAGATTCGAAAGTGAAGGACAGAGGGAGAAGGGGGATGGTGACAGCTGGGCAAAAACGTGCTCAAGCATTTTCTCAAGGGCTTATATTAGGGTGAACTTTAGCAACGGTATTCTGCGTTTCGACTTCACTGATAACGCAAAGGATGGAGATATAAAACCTTAACTTCCCTTTCAACTCAAAGCATGCAGACATTTTAACATTCAGTTCACGGATGATTAAAAATTATCACCACCTTCAGAAGGATACACCGAGGAACCCAAGTTAGCCACTGATTAAAACACCACCAGGGGAGAGAGTGATCCCCGGCGGGCACTCCTGATTCGGGTCTTCTACTCTGAACATTTAACAGTCACGTTTTAATAACTTAGGTTGAAAGTTATAGAAAATCTATAAACATTTAAGGCAAATGAAATCTTGCCTCCTCCACTGTTAAGTCTCATATATTTTACTAGCCCTAGGGCAGCTTACCCACTTTCCCAAAGAATGGCCGATTTGGTTCCAAGGACTGAAATAAAAATGCATCATTTTCGATTGGGTGACGCAGCTTTCTGAAACCTTAAATCTTTTTAATGCCATTTACATTGTTCCCACTGCACCAGTAACTCAAATTATCAAGATTTTGAAAGTGCAAAGGCTTTATACAAAGATCCTGCATTTTATTTTGTTAGGCTTTCAAAAGGGACTCGATACAAAGTCAGTGTAAAAAAATCGATATCCAATTTAAAACTGAAACAATAATTTCAGAAAGTCTGACATTCTCCTATGCAAAGACTGGGGGAGAAAGAAGAGGGTAGAGAGAAAATAAATTCCTTAATTTAAACCTTTCTTCACCCTGCTGGGAATACCAGCAGCAAAGCAATGACTCCATCTTAACCCCTTCTGGTCGGGTAACTTAAGACAGGGCTGGAAGCACAGTATTTTAGAATGCAGATAATAGTGTCGCCATGAACCACATGTTCTGTATCTGACCTACAAGAAGTACTCAGAGCAGCCCCAGCAGCTGTGCCCTGATGCAGAAGCCTCGGACACGCACAGTCTGGGGCATGACAACCGGGACCCAGGCGAAGTCCCATACGCTTTCACCATTCCTTGCCCGATCTCCCAAAATATGTTTCCTGAGAAAGACATCATCAGCATAAGGAATGTCTAGTTCAGAAACTAAGAACAAAAGCACCATGGTTCCACGGTATGCTTTCCATAAACAGAACCACGCAGTTAACATAGTGCATCTTGGCTCCACGCCACACCGACTGGCTCCTCCTTTCTTCTGTTCCAACACATCTGTTTGAGCTGAAGGCTGTTGGTTCAAGAGTGCTGTTTACTTTTGCAGGTACAGGTGTATTACAAATATCCAAAGCCTGTTTTGATTTTTAAAGAAGATACACAGATACCGCAGCACTTCTGGAATGCCCAAACCAGGAAGGGTGCTCGCAAACACGTAGAGCATTCTGACAGTGTCCTCCTCGTCTAATGTGAGGTGACTGGCTACTCCCGATTCTTGGGAAAAACAAGGGTGAATACTCTGTAAAGGTTGGCCGTAGATACAGGAAGGCAAATGGAGGCACAGACAGGAACTCCCCGGTAGCCTTGCCACCTGCCCCCCAGCATCCCAAGATCGGCTCTCTCCCTTTCCTTTCCCCAAGCTCTGCTGCTTACCCATTCCGTCTCTCCACTTTACCAACCACTACAAGGACTTCCAACACCAGTGCCGAAGCTGCCCCTTCCCTGGTAGTAAGTGGCAGAGGTCATGAGTTGCACAGTGATGGTGGTCAGAAATCGGGACCGGACAGCAGGAGCTGTCACTGCAGTGGACACTGTTTGGTCTCCCTGGGCAGGGCAGCTTGCCACAGAGCTTTGTGAGGACTTCTCTCCCCGGGGAAATTAGAGGCTCCAAGCCACACCTGCCAGTCCCTGAGTCGTGGTGTCAGTCTTCCCCTGGTCCCTGCGAGCAGTGGGGAGGAGGAACTGGGAGAGGGGCTCCCATTGCACCCTAAAAGGGACAATCTGGCAGGCTGCTGTCCCTATGTTCGACCTGGTTGGCATTCTGTGCTTCCCTAGGCAAACAAGCCACAGCACCCACGGGAGGCAGTGCACAGAGCCTGTGAGCACACATGGAGAGCTGGGTCCTGGGCAGCTCTGCAGGCTGGGCTCCTCTGGCCAGGGCCATCAACCGGGTGGGGGTGCGGTGCGTGTAGGGGAAGGCAGATAGAGGGAGATGGGCAGGCCATCAGAGGGTCAGGAACGGGCTACCTGCTCAAACCTAGGGAAACAGGGCCAGAAACAGGACAGGTAGGTTTTCTCTTTGGGGAGAAAACCAAATAAAATCATTTAGAGCTGTCAAGTGATAGTGCACATTTTTCATTGTGACCTTTCTCAGTAGAACCTAAGGCAACAAAGAACAAAGATGAAGGCAGTTATTTCCGGAAGGGCCAGTGGCTCCCATGGGTGAAGTGTTACTGGACGTTCACGTACACAAGCACCCATGTGGACATGTCGTGCCTGGTTTCCCGAAACAGAATGAAGACGCGTCCCCCAGGAGGTCTTACAAGGGGGCGGGCCAGAAGCAACAGGAGGCCGTGGCTCTGGACGAAAGGCGGGGACTAGCCACTGAAGGGCGAGGCTCCCGAGGGCCACCTGCTCCGCTTTGGTTTACAGCTGTTACAAAACGCCAGGGAACAGCTTCGTGAGAAGTCCCATCCACAAGAGTCAGATGTCGTCAGTCGCTTTTTTTCCAGGGCGGACATACCCTGCTTCCTTCCAAGTAAAGTGCGGATGGTCGAAGGATACTGGTCTGTCATCTGCCAGTGTCAGTCAGCAATGAAGAATTATAATAAAAAAAGATGCCCCTCTGGTATACATATATCTATATATCTATATATTCTTTTTTTTTTTTTTTTTTTGTAATAAAGCCACAAATATAAAACTTTTAAACCGATGTCTCAGACTGTAGGCGAAGGACAAATTTGTGAGATTTGGGGTCTATGAACTCTTCTGAGAGGACAATGAATGGAATTTTCTTCACATTGACCACGAGGCTGAAGTCCAAGCATTTCAGGACGAAAACGATGCCATCCCGCAATCCGTTCGTCACAGCCTCGTCACTAACCAGTCTCCACTGCGTCGAGAGCCAGCGCTCCTTGTCATACTGCAGGGTGGGGCCCGCGCTGAGGTAACGTTCTAGAAAGGCCTGAAAAAGAGGGGGAAAGGCCATGAGAAAAGAACTAGCCCGCATCAAGGGCAGCGACGGCAGCGGTGTACCCACCTAATCCCGGTGAAAACGTCTGCCACCAAACCGAGACAGAGCCCGGCTCATCCGGCCGTATTCCCATCAGGCCCTCCCACAGGGGTCCTTGTCGCGGAGGGAGGCCTCCGAGGACTTCGTCACTCCCCTCCACCAACTTCCAACTGGAAGCGGGGCTGGAGGGAGGGCTGGCACCTGTGTGTGTGTGGAGGCTGTCTCCGAGGCACCAGCCCGGCCAAGCCATGGCCCCACACGGTGCCTGCCACCGCTTGTACCTGTGCTGGGCCTGCCTGCTCCCACACCGACAGCTCCTCAGGGCAAGGGCCGTGCGCAGAGAGGCCCTCGAGAAGCGGAAGCTGAAAAAGTTAGGGTATTCCTGCACGCATGCGCAAAAACGCACGCTCCGCCACTCACGGGTTGTGTGACGTTGGACAAGTGCTTTGACCACCCTGTAACAGCTCCTCACGGGGCGGCAGTGAGGCTGACATGGCTGCCTCTAACCGTCTCATGGCACAAAGTAAGCCCAACCAGTGCGGGCAATGATGACTTCCTGTGGGATCAAGTGGGCACAGGCAGGCCCGAGCGGTGCCAGAACCCATGTGCCCGTCCCTCTCAGGAGCCCCCTGCTCCAGCAGTGCTCACCTGTGGGAGGTCTCCAACTCTCCACCCACCCACTGGTATCTGTTATTCCTCCTGGGCCTTCCAATTCTCCTCAGACCACCCCCCTGAACCTCTGGGCAGATTAACACAGCCTCCTCCAGGTGCTTATAATTGCTGGCCTGGCTCCCCCGTGACATTTACTTTCCTGAGGATCGCTGCGGATTTGCGTGTTTGTCCCCCACACTGGAATTTACCCACCCCCCCCGACAGAAACTATTTTTTAAATCTGAATTTCCAGTGTGCCTGGACATAATAGGAGCTCAATGATGTATGTGTGTATTAAATCAATAGATGCTGGTTTCGTTGTAAGAAAAGAGAAGAAAAAGCAAGTCTGTGATTCCGTCAGGAGGTACTGGGATTTGTCACTCTGGTCCTAGACACAGGTCAAGGGCAGTTTCTACATGGTATCCCCTTCCATCCACACCTCACTGCTGCTGCCAACTACATTATTTCTGATCCATAAGCCTATATTCCAAGGCAGGAAGCAGAACCATGCCTAAACACACTTCTAATATAAAAATAACTCTTATGAATCCTAAGAAAAAGAAACAACTCAGCAATGAGAGAACTGAAAGTAGTAAGATAATTTATAGGATACTAAATATTCATAGAAAATTAACAAAAGATGCTCTACCACGTTGATAACTCATGAAATATGAATTCAAACACTTTTTTTTTTTGGCCTCTTATGTGGGCAATGAGTAAAAAGAATGGTAACACCCAATGTGTCAAGTGTGTGCAGGAAGTAAACAGAATTGTATCCCAGAGGCAAAGTGTGAAAGAGTAACATCCCATGGAAGAACAATTTGGCAGGATCTCTACCTTTGATCTAGCTGTTTCTCTACCAGAAATTTCTCCTTTGAAAATACCTGCACAGATATACAAAGACGTATGTGAAAAACATACTCGCAGCAACACTGTTTAGACCAGGGGTTGGCAAACTTTTCTCTAACATAAATATTTTCAGCCTCACAAACCACACTCTGTCACTACTGCTCAACTTGGCCTGTGTAGAGAGAAAGCAGCCATAGATGATATGGAAATAAAAGGGTGGGGTTGTGTTCCAATAAAACTTGATTAACAAAAACAGCCAAGCCCCGGTTTAAACTACTGAAAGACATTAATCCAAATGTGCATTGTAAGCATTGGTTACACAAATCACGGTATTCAGCAGGATAATATGCAGCTATTAAAGAGAATGAATTAGAACTGTAGGGCAGAGAGCTGGAAGTACTGACAGGGGAAAACACTGTAGAGATAGTTTTAAGTGAAGAAAGCAAGTTTCCAAGTTCCCGTGTGTGTGTGTGTGTGTGTGTGTGTGTGTGTGTGTGTGTGTGCGTGTTTGGTATGAACTCCCATTTGTGGTTTGTTTTTTTCCCACTCCTTCTTTAATCACACACACCCCTCTGAAAGCATACACACCAAAAACTTTAGGGGAGGAGAATGGAAACTTCCCTTAGCACATTATAATTTCCTTTTCCTTTTTTAACTTTGTTTAAAGATCTATTTATTTGAAAAAGTGTATGTGTGAGCAGAGGGGGGAAAGGCAAAGGGAGAGGGAGAGAGAGAATCCCAAGTAGACTCTGAGCTGAGCATGGAGCATGACATGGGGCTCGATCCCACGACCCTAAGAATATGACCTGAGCAGAAGGCTAGAGTAGGATGCTTAACCGACTGCGCCACCCAGGCACCCCCATTATATTTTTCTTTAATGCCTGGATTCCTACAAAGAGTATCAGTTATTTTTAATTCAGAAAAGTATACTTTTTTTTTTAATGAAAATGAAAGCAATCAAGAACTAAAAGATCTTGAAGAAAGGAAAACAATGGCTTTTGTTCTACATGGTACAAGCAGGTATGCAGACATACTGTACTCATTGGAGATAAACTATTCATACTTTTTTGCATTCTGTTTTTGATAACTTAATTCTTTTTTAAAGATTTTATTTATTTGACAGAGAGAGAGAGAGAGATCACAAGTAGGCAGAGAGGCAGGCAGAAAGAGAGGGGGAAGCAGGTCCCCTGCTGAGCAGGCCTCGATCCCAGGACCCTAAGATCATGACCTGAGCAGAAGGCAGAGGCTTAACCCATTGAGCCACCCAGGCGCCCCTGTAACTTAATATTCTAACAAAGATTCTTCTATTTTTAACAGGTGATACATGATAATTTATAAGCCACTGTTCTTTTTTTTTTTTTAAGATTTTATTTATTTTTTTGACAGAGAGAGTGACAGAACACAAGCAGGGTGGACAGTGGGGAGAGAGAGGAAGAAGCGGACTCCCTGATGAGCAGGGAGCCCAATGCAGGGCTCGATCCCAGGACCCTGGGATCATGACCTGAGCCGAAGGCAGACGCCTAACCATCTGAGCCACATAGGTGCCCCACCACCATTCTACTTTTTTTTCCCCCTACCATTCTACTTTTAAGTTATGTCCAGTTTGGAGTTATTCCAGATCACTTTGCAAAAATCAACTTCATTATTATTTGTGCATGTGTCTGATTGTGCTGAGAGCTTATTCTAGAAGAGGGATTATTAAGTCAACGAATATGGAAACCCTTACAGATTCTTACTGAATATTTCTGTATTGCTTTCCTAAGGGTTGTTAATGGTGACAATGCAACCATATGCTGTATATGTACAGGGAGCATCTGAACATGGATCCTTGTAACAAAAACCACTCCACATGCGTTATAGGCGAAGCTCATTTACTCTCTTCCACGTGATCAACATGTCATGTTGCCATATCGAATATAATTTTCACACAACAATGCAATCAGGTAGATACTACTATTCTCCCTGTTTTATAAAAGGAAACAAATGTAGAGTGACTTCTACAAAGTCATGACCCAATCAACTGGTGGAGCCAGGAACTCAAGCATCCCCCCCACCCCCCGATTGCAGGTCATTTGCTCAGCCTTACTCTATTCTGCTTCCTTGGCCCCATCACTCTCCCAGCTACATGGCTGTTTCTTGCAATCTCCCTAAAAGTGTACTCATATCGTAATTCAAGAGGCCAAGTAAAACTAACTCTTTGACGTCCAAAATGCCTAGGAGAGTGATGGCATCATTTCACCACTAAGAACAGCCATTTATCCAGACCTTACCACATGACAGGCACAGCTTGAAGCCCTTCACGTGAACTATCTCTTTTATTTCCCACCACGACCCCGTGAGGTAGGTATCACAACCAGCCCCCATTTACAGGGTAGGAAAGGGAGGCACAGAGCCATTAAACGATCTGCCCACAGCAGCGACCAGCTTGTACGGGGAGGAGCCAGGCTGGAACGTGTCAGCTGGGCTCCAGAACACACAGAGTGCCCCTCCCCGCTGCCTCTACTGCCTCTAGATGGAAGGCTTCCCTGTGCTTGAATCTAGAGGCTGTCGAAAGGCAATTGCAAAAACCGGTGGCACCCAGATAATATAAAGTAAGTAGGAACTGGCCATCCTCCTGAGTCAGGGCTTTAGAGAAATCCTGGAGTCCATTGCTCCTGAGCACAACCATCGACAGGTGACACCTGCCAAGCTTTGTGGCGAGTCGCACCTTGGGGGTCATGCTGTTGGTGATGCAGAAGGCCAGGTGCTGCAGGATGCTCTCCATGCTGTGATAGTGCTGCTGTCGGGTGGTCCGCAGGTACTTCTGCAGAGCTCGGGCCATGGAGGGGAAGATGGCCTGGGCCGCCTCCCGTGGGTCCATCACCTCCCCTGGGGCTTTCTGCTGCTCTTCGGCCTGGAGACGCTGGATGTGGATGAAGGCCTCCTCCACCGCAACCACCAGCCTGGAGATAGGGGGGCAACGAGACGGTCACCAGGATGGGGCCTGCTGCAAGGCTGGACGACATTCAGGGGCTGGAGGGCCTCCTACCCGCCTCTGTGTCCCAGCCTGCTGCCAGCTAGCTCACCCGAGGGTCCCCTCCATTATGGCCCCTCCAGATGGCTGAGAGGGGAGGAAGGGAGGAAGGAAGGGGGGGGCAGGGGTGAGGGGAAGGAGCCCTGGGACGAGGAGATTGACCTCTGTTCTCAATTCTGCCACTACAGGGTTTGGGGACTCACTTCAATCCTTCCATCTCTACAGTGAAGGGTTAGATGAAAACAACTCTAAGATTCCTCAAAATCTGGCCATAAAAGGCTCTGCACACACTGAGAGGTGGCTGGTGACACAGAAGAAGCCTTGCAAAGCAGCACAGCCGTAGCCCCCTCAATTAAGCCACCCAAACAGCAGCCCCTGGGAAAAGGAAGGAAAAGGCCCAGGATACATGACGGAAACCAACCTGGTCCGCTTCAGTTAACACGATCAGAACCTGAGAGCCAGCAAGGGACTAGGGGAGGACTGGGGGCGGGGAGCATCAAAGTGTGGGGTGTGGGCCAACAGCTTCAGCATCAGCTGGGAATTTGGAAGACATGCATACTCTGAGGCCCAACTCCAGCCCCACTGAAGAGGGAGTAAGTCATTTTTGCAGGTGGGGCCCAGAACCTCAGATCTGTGCTTTAATAAGCCTTCCTGGTCCCGCTGGCGCATGAGAAACAATGGAGCAGGATACAATCCTAAGGTTGAGCGGCTCACGTTTACACACTCAGATTTCATTCTTGTGGTAAAAAAATTAAAATTCCCCTATGACAGGGTGTTAGTGTCGGGGGCGGGTGCACGGGCAACAGACCTCGCTCTCCGCTTCTTCACCCGCCGCTCGTGCTCCGCCTCTTCGTAATACAACTCATTGTGGCTTGAGTCTCTGCGTCGAGCAGCTGCTGCAATCATGGCCCGGGACTGACCAGTGGCATTGTTACTGGGGCCTTTGGGGAAGGACAGTGGAGGAAGAACAGGTTTAATGCCATGGGGCTGCAAAACAGAGTGGGAAATGAGTACCACAGTCTGTCGATACCGTCCACCCAACCCCTGAGAGGCACATCCACCCATCTCAAAAGAAACTTCCAGAAGGGCGAACAGCACTCGTGCCTCACATTTGCTATGCTCATGAGAGGAAGGAAATCTCCCCCAAACCCATGTCATCTGTGGAAATGGAAAAAGAACTCAGAAGGAGAGGAAGAATGCCGGGCAATGAAAATGTTGGCCAAAAATAACACACAAGAGAATGCTGAAGATGTTACTCACCATCTGTTACAAAAAGTTTCAGTTTGGCCATAAGGTAGCTGGAGCATCACATTTCAGCAAGACAATGAGTGAGAATGAGAGGGAAGGGGAGAACAAGGACAGAGAAAAAAGAAAGTCAAAGGACATGGAGACACTGGTTACGCACAGGACGAAAAGCCATGCTGGACTGTCAACGGTAGTCACCATGTTTCATTAAAAAATAAAATACTTGAGGACTCACAATATGGCCCATTTGTGAATACAGACTTAGAACTCCCCACCCTGTTCCCCTGACCACAGATCGCCTTAACTTTGAGAAGGACAAGGCAGATCCCATGCTTTCTTCTGTATCAACTACTTGGCTAATGATGTGGTTTCGCTGGTGGGAATTTTCAGTTTTCAGATCACAGGTGAAATTTACTAGTCCTCTGGGAATCCCAACTGAGCATACATCTCATAAAGCCTCCCCCTACCCCCAGGCACCCCCGCCACAATGGGGAGGATATGGCCACTAAAAATTGACACCATCCATGAATCACTTGACTTGCTAACAATATGATCCTCTTCTAGGGTCCACAAAGCCCTTGCCCTGACCCAAGGCACCCAGCAAGAAATGACACTGTGTCCTGTTTCTCGCACTTAACTATCTGATAGCCTGAAATGCAGCTCTGACGTCCTCAGCCTGGCCTCTGGCCTCCTGCCACCCACTCAGCCCCAGCTCCTGGCCAAGATTGAGAAATCTAAGTATCTCACCAGATGCTGAACTACTGAGAGCTACAGGCTTCATGGATCTAGGGAGCTGAATCCTTGGGTAACTTATCCGAAATCTGAAAAGCAGCTTTCCATAGATGTTCCCACCAAGAGGCAGGAAACACACATCACTATTGTTTTCAATCAGAAAACCCTCAAATGAATGAACCTCCCACATGTGTAGACTGCAAATCAACATTCCTCTGAAAGTATGTTTGCTGAAAGAGAGAGAGAGAAAGAAAGGAAGAAAAGGAAAACAAAAGAAGAAAAAAGAAAAGGAAAGAAAAATTGTTCTGAAATGAGAATGTATGATAGAGACAGACACCGAGGGGAAGAAGAACCAAACGGACCAGAGTTTAAGCTTAAGAGTTGTCCGAACTGTGCGCCCCGCACCCACCAACCTCAGACACCATTTCAAGGCACGTACCATCTACATTGTAGACTTTCAGCCCGGCCATGTGCTTGGCTGCCCGGAATTTGGAGGCTGTTAGGAGATTGGGGTTATAGATGGTGAAATCTTTATAGTAATTTTCCAGAACCACCAATGCTGCTCGCTGGATACTGAGAAAAGAGGGCAAAATTAATGCAATGCTTTTTCATTGAAGAAGCAGGTTCTAAGTGACCAATAAATAAATAAATAAATAAATAAATAAAATAAAAATCCTCTTTTGGAGTCAGATAGAACAGCAGAGTACCATGGGCAGCCTCTCATAATGGCAGGGCCCTACATTTTACCACACCATTTGTCTCCAGGATGAGAACTTCAAGGTGAGACTGAGTTCAGTCATCAAGTGGCTTCTTGGCCTTCTCCCAGGATACGTCATGAGCCATATCCCATCTGGCTAATAGTTGAGAAAGGAATCAGGTTTAGGCCGCACAGAACTTTCCTATTTTCCAAGTTTACAAAAGAGGAAACTGAGGATCCCCAAATGGTCGAGAGAATTAGAGGCGGTGGCAAGGCTAATGGGTGAAAGAACAAAGTGTAGATTCAGATTCTCAGGTTCCAGGGCAGGGTCTCCCCATAGGCCTCATGACCCCTGCTGTAAGGAAGGCTGGGATTTCGTTTCTCCATGGATCAGAACTAACTACAAGCACACAGGGCAGAAAACACATGAAGGAAGCTGGCTGCAGACATTAATGAATCCTGATCCCTCCTCTGAGTTCTGTCCTCTCTGCCCCAGGCCAGCTGGAACTCACTCTTTGAAAGGAAGCAAGACCCCCTTCCCAGTCCTCAGCTGAGACTTCGATCTTTCTTGTCCCTTGGACGCCAGGGGTGTACAGAGAGGACCCTCTGCTCTAATGTCCTGCAACCTCTCCTCTGTCACCTGTTTGGCCCCTCGGACAGCAGCAGAGAAGCAGAGAGGAGGTAATACCGACAGGTGGGAGGGTGGAAAGGGAAGGTGCCCATACTCCCGACTGGTGGCTAAAGAACTTGCTCTTGGTCGTGGATGCATGCCACTCACCACTTCAAAGAGAAACCTGTACTCATGAGGCATGGGTTTTCATGTACCGTCTTGTCTGACTTCCACAATCATTCACAGTAAGAAGACCGAGGTTCGAAAATCTCTGACCGGCACACGGCATGCATACCAAATGGAAGAGCTGGAACTCTAATCTGGAATCGCAAGGCTCTAGCCTGTGTTCTTCCCCTGCAATGTGTGGCTTCTGTGGGGCAGTGGACGTACCCACACCAGCTCCACAAATTTTCTTTGTATCTTGTCCTTGATATTCTCCCTCCCAGGCCTCGCTAGGTGGGTGCGGTGACAAAGATTACTTACAACAGCCCGGGCGCCAGGACAGGGCTGCCTTCTGTGCCTGGATGACTGCCAGAACTCTCCACGTGGCTCAGGGATTCTCACATCACACTGAGACCATACAGGGTCTAAACTAACAGCAGGACGCTCTGTCAACCCACCACTCAGCTCCCCTGGTTTAGCATGGAGTCCAGCAACAATCTAGAAGTCAATCAGCTAATCTCCTTGAGAGCAGAGTCACGGCAAAGCTTTCTCACTTACATCCCGACAGTCCCTCCATCCATGATCAGGGCTCAGATGCTTAGTATCAACCCTGATACGTACACTCATGAGGGGAGGTGGTGGTGGGGGGCGGGTGGGGGTGCTGGGGATCTGGCGAGACTCACCCTGTATAAGGGAAGTAGAAGAGTCCTGAGGGCAAACCCACATTTTGAAAGCCCTCATCATTTAGCGGCTCATTGTTGCGGCCACAGTGGAGCGCCCCCATCTGCCCAGCCCTGGGAGTGCAAAGATACGATGCAAGGAGCGGCTCCTTAGCCTGGCAGAGACCCTAAACCCGAGGGAGCTAACTGGAATGCACGTGCGCTGGGGTAGCAGAGAGAAGAGCTTCAGAACACCCAGACTCGGGAGGGTGCCAGAGCAGCCCCCCTGAGCAAAGAAGTGGTCCCTGAGTTGAGGTTTTGTGGCAAAGTCCCTTCTGTTCCCATGCAAGTCTGCCCTGTGGCTTTCAGCTTAGCACTACCCCATCTCCTCCTTGACCTCTGACTCTGGTAATTTCCAGAGTGGGGCGAGCATTTCTTCTCCACCACCCCCTTCCCTCCAGAGACTCTCCAGGGCCTGGGGACACGTGCACACTCAAAAAAACTTGCCCTCGTAGGCACCATCCCACCTCCTGCCCCGTGCATCTCTGGAGGCTCTGGGCCTAGTGAGATAAGACGCCCCTCCTCACTGAAATGTCCCCGTTTATGCACAACAGACATGCTGGGGTGCACATATTTCCTCCCACATCCCCACACGGACATGAAAACCTCTCTCGGCTCCTGGATTCCAGCAGAGAATTATCGCCCTGATCAAAATTTGAAAAATTGAAAGGCCACTCAGAGGTTATTCTCAGGCCCATCTTCAAAGCAAACCCTCTTGTGGTTGCTGGGTTTGGCTCTTCTGTTCAGCCAGGCCACAAAGAGGAGTCCAGGGGAGCCTACTAGCCCAGCCAGGGCCTGCTAGGCGGCTGAGAGAAAGCTGGAGGGGAGCCTGGTGGCTCTATTTCCCAACCTCTCCTCCCCCAAACCACAGACAATGCGCTGCCCGGAGAAGGGGTTTCTGTCCATGCCTGGCTCTGGCAGGCCTTCCCTTGTAAGGGTGCACACCCCACACCCTGCCCCCTTCCAGGACAGGGCTGCAGGCAGATGCTCTCCACACTGGGGCAAGTCTGAGGAACCCCTCAAAGCCCAGCCGTGCCAAAGCCCCAGTGGGACCAGGGAATGCTCCAGGATGGGGCAAGAGCTGCTGATGTTATGTGTGCAGGTCTCACAGCCTTCAAGAACCTTCGCTCGGGGGAACTGAACAGGGGTGAAAAGTCAGGCAGTGCTCCCTTCCTCCAGCACTGTCATCTCCACAGATGCATCAGAATTTTCCAGAAGCAGCCATGGACCCGGCCAGCCCCTTGGGCTGACAAGTGAACGCAGGAGCTGAGGGACTCTCCCGGGAAGTTTAGAAATGCATCTAAGAGGGCTGCACACCCTAACCTATGGGAAACTGCACAACACCCAACAGATTTAGCAATGTCAAGGTATGAGAAGCTTCATGCAACAGAAAACAATGCATAACTGAAGTACCCAACTTAAAATATATATATATATATATATATGGTTGTGAAATTTGGATTAAAATCCAATATGCCTTTTTTCATGTTTTTAAAGAGAGGAAGCTATACATGAAAAAGCCTTGCTGGTGACTCAGGATGAATGTTCACACTTTAATCATGAGCTGTGCGACACAGGCAGCCCAGCAAAGATGTCAGCCCCCACAGGAGACAGAGGCCACCTGTTCCCACACCCCACGACGCAGGGCAGTATGAGCACTCAGCTGTTTCTTCACATCCTTTCCATATTCCCTGACTATGGCGATCAGAGTCCTTCCCAGAGGCCGTCAATCTACCTGCCTCGGGCCATCATCTTTCCATTCTCATATACCCTCAGCTTGGGTATAAACAGGGAAAAGGGCTTTGAGAGACCCAAGTGAGGAACTCTGCTCCAGCTAAGTGATCCCCGCTGTGGCATGGGAGTCTGTGGTCTGTGTCAGTCCAAGGCCGAAGGTCTTTTTCATTTCTGTTCTGGATCCTGATTCATGCTGTGAATTGACTGAGTTTGTCAGATACCTGACTGCAGTTCCAAGGAACTTGCTACTAATGTATCATTTGGCTCTTCAGTAAAAGAGCAATTCAGCACCCACTGAAGGGACAGTCTGCCAGGCACCCAGCATTGGCCTCAGCCATGGCTCACAATGCCAGCATGCAGGAGCACCCTTCTTCTCGGCCAATGTCAAGGTTCAGTATCTTCCTGCCTCTGTTCTTCGCCACCTTCCAAATGCGGTGTCTTCCAAGGCCAAAGCAGGCCCGATTTCTTTGGGGAAGCCTTTTCTAACTCTCTGGCCCCCTAAATGCACAGCACCAACAGCCCCCACACAGGACTTGAGAGGTCTTCAAGCATGTTATTCTCTCTCTAAGGCAAGGCCCCGTGCACAAGGGACACTTCCTACAACTTCCCCCAAGTATACTCACTGGCTCAACTTGTTCATGTAGGAAACCCTAGAATTCCAACATGTGTAGGATTAGTCCTAAGCATGTCTTTCCTAAAAACCATGAGGTTTCCAAGGCAAAAGGGGCCTCAGGGATGGGGAAAAGCAAATCCTTTAACTAGTCCTAGTCTCCAGACCAGATCATCTCTGGGGAAGGAGGGAGGCAAGAAAAAGCAAGTTGGTGAGAAACCTGCCACCTCTCTTATCACCATCCGATTTCGAGAAACAGTAATCTGACTAAACCATCCTTATACAGAAACCCCATATAATAGGCAGGTGGAGCCTGATGTACAGATTATAGACGTGGCCCCACCAAAACCCCACGGCAAGGAGCACTCTCCCAAGACAGAGAATGCTGAGCTCAATTAATACCGTGTTCCAGCCCACCCTCCCATCTCCCTGTCCCGGGACATACCCCTTCCCAGACCACAAACAGCTGCGGAAGCCAGTATGGTGATACGCGGGGCTGTGACAGGACTTTGTGCAGAAAGACGTGCACATGTAAGACAACCGCGTGAGGCAATATCTAGTGTCAGAAGAAGCTAATGTTACTGCCCGTGTGAAAGCAAGCCCCTCAACTCTGCCCGGCCCAGGCTGATCCCAACTTGAACTTGTGCACAAGATAGGCTGGCCATAGATCAGCACAGAGTTGTGGCAGTTCAACAGCCACATTTCAGTGTGAGACTCATCACCGACCACACTGCCCGAGTGGCCTAGTCTCTTTTTAGGACAAAAACGGTGGAATGAGAAGGGTTGTGGCCTTTTGTCTCTTATCAACCAGGAAAACATTTCCAGTGTTGTTGACAACGGTCACACGGCCACCACGGCAACGGAGACGAGGGGCTCTTGCTCGCGCTGCAGCCGAGAGAAGCACCTCCAAACGGAGTTCACATTTGAGTTCATAAAAACCTGAAAGACATGTTTTTGAAAGAGGAATTCTGAAAACCAAAGCCAAAACCGAAAGAGTATCCCCTGTGTCCACGCTTCCTGCAGTCCCGTGCATGTCTGTTGTGGGAGGAAGTATGCACAGAGCGAATGGCACCAGACAGCTTTGCCTGACAGAATTGCCCCAGACAGCAAGACTCTTGCCTCTACCATTTATTCTTTGAACTTGAATACATTATAATTCTGTTCTCCAAACCTCTGATTCTATGTCTGTAGGATGGGAAGAACAATACTGAAAGCCCTGCTATAAAACTAAGCTGGCTCCAAGACGCTCAACTCTATAAAATGTATCACTGAAAGGTCAACGAAATGACTGGGGCTGGTGTGGGTAGCGGGTCAGAAGTTCCAGAGATAGACAGCAAAAGCCAAATACGCCAGGCGCTGGCCAGAGCCTGGTGTCAGCTGGGGCAGTGAATTCCAGAGCCAAAATATCAACCGGGGCAAATCTAGATTCTATGACTTTCCGAGGCTTCAAGGTCAGTTGGCATTGAGGTTGGGAAAAGTCCCGGAGACTTGGGAGTCCACTTCTACTTTCTTGCTCCCAAGGAGGGAATGTTTTAAAGGTGTGTGTTAAAGATTAAATGAGATACGGTATTCCCAAGCACCTGGCCCAAAGCAAATGGCTCCTGTATGGAAGCATGACAAGCGTACACCTCCAGGTATGCTGGGGAGGCCCTCTGTCCCCAAGTGTTCCTGCTCTATCCCCTCAACTCAGCGCCCACCGTGAGGGCACTGCCACGGGAAATGAGCCAGGGCAGATGCCCTCTGCACTGCTTTCTTAGTGAATCAACCCTACGCTCTCTGTTTCTATGCAGTGCTTCCTGACCACTCTCAGCAGGCTTGGTATAAACAGGCCAGCCTCAGACTCAGAAGGCCAAGATCCCAGATCCGCTCCTGCTCCCGTATAGCCCCGAAGAAGTCATTGCCCGCTCTGGGCCTGTTTCTTGGTCCGTGATGGATGGAGGGCACCGACTGCTGTGTGTGGATGTCGGGGAGAGCCAACAGAATCATGCCAGGGAACGTGTTTATAAACTACAGGGCATCAGGCAACTACAAACGGTCATTTGGCAGCAAAAGAAGAGGCTGCTGGCGGCTAGATTATTCCTACAGTCTCTGGGCATAAAAGCATGACCTCAGCTCCACTTACACGGAATCACAAACTTTTACTCTTCAGAGAACGAAGAGAACCTTAGTTCTCACCCAGGAGGAGACACAAGAAGCAAAGAAATCAGGGTCCAGATAGGCCAAACTCCCAATCCATGTACTGACTCCCTTGACAACAGCCCAGACAGCCGCCAGCCTCTCGTGAAAAAAAAAAAAAAAAAAAAAAAAATTCACTCTCACTTGGCCTTGGGATGACCCTTCTCAAAAGTTCTAGCCAGTGGTCCACCCACAGCTTCCTTCTGGACCCCAAGCCCCCTTTCTTGTGAAGGCTCACCAAATACTTGAGGGAAACAATTGTGGCCATTTACCTCCCCCCTTTAACTCTCTTACTGTGCACAGAAGAACACGAAGGCCTATAAAAGCATGTGGACATGTGTGCACAAAATACACGCCTGCACACACATGCATATGCACACGCACACATAAGGAGTTACCTATTTCATCCACCTTTCCCTGGATTTGGTTGTAGCCTCCACAATTAACACACGCTATTAAGGGGCGCCTGGGTGGCTCAGTTGGTTAAGCAGCCAACTCTTGATTTTGGCTCCGGTCATGATCTCAGGGTCCTGAGATCGAGCCCCGTGCTGGGACCTGAGCTCAGTGCAAGAGTCTGTTTGTCCCTCTCCCTCTGCACCTCTCCCTACTCTTTCTCTCTCTCACAAATAAATAAATAAAATCTTTAAAAAAATACATGCTATTAAAACAAAAACATTCATGGTTCAGAGCTCAGGCAGTCTGAGACCCTCATACTTCACAGCCTTTACTGTCTCCCAGGGCAGCGAGAAAGGCTATCTCTCTCTGTGACAGGGCCGGATGGGGAAGCCTCATTCTGGCTTTAGCCACATCTTTTCTAATATTCATTTGCCCTCTTTGGCTCTGCCAACCAAAAACAGCTTTCTTTATGCATGAAAAACGTGGAAGCATCTCTTACACGTCAACACCCCACATAAATGCCAGCTACCATGAAGCTGATCACCTCAGTGTGTGCTGACAGGAAAGTACTGAAGAGACAGAGCTCTAGTCACAGTAAAATCTGCAAAGGCCTGCTTTCGGGGCAAGTACTCATTACCTTGTGAGGCACCGAGGGATGCTGACACCCAAAAATCTTAACCACCAGTCTCTCCAACACCATTCACAGGCCAGTATGAATTAAGAACTCCAGCTAAATCCCAAGGACCTGGATATAAATGTGAAGAGAACCTTGAGAGGCGTAAGGTCCCATTGGTGTGATGATCCCCCACCCCCACTGGGTTGGGACAGAACATGTGACCGGGATGGGGGCTTCAGGGGGAAGATCTGCTGAGGAGGTGAAGCTGAATTTTCCAGTTAAGTCTTAAATGATGAATGATGGCCACACCATGTGGACATGGACTGTAAAGCCACTTCCAGGCAGAGGAAGCAATGCGGGCAGAAGCAGGCTGGTGTAAAACCATCCTCCTCAATACCTTCTGTAAGAGTGACAGGGCCGCATTGTTGAGTCACAAAGCAGCTGTGAGAACCTACTATAGTGGGGTGAAGAGCATGTCCCCCAATCCACGTGCATACCCACAACCGCAGAAAAGGATCTTCACAGACGTGAGTGTGCTAAGCAAAGGCCATGCTGGTGTCTACTAAGAAAAGGAGACACAGGCAAGAACTCCATGTGGCGACAGAGCACAGATCATAGCAATGTGGCCGCAAAACCAAGGAGAGCCGAGGATGGCCGGCCACCATCAGAAGCTAGAAGGACAAGGCAGGATTCTTCCCTACACGCTCCAGAGGGCACATGGTCCTGCCACTATCGAGATTGTAGACTCCTAGCTTCCAAAACTGAGAGTGAACACTGGTTTTGTTTTTACTTGTTTTAAACATTTATTTGAGAGAGAGACAGAGAGAGCAATTGAGAGAATGAGTCGGAGAAGGGGCAGAAAGAGAGGCATGACCCCCGCTGAGCAGGGAGCCTGACACGGGGCTTGATTCTGGGACTCTGGGATCATGACCCAAGCCAAAAACAGACGTTACCCAGGTGCCTGAGAGACCACTGTTTTAAGCCGCCTAGTGTGGTATCCTCTGCTACAGCAGCTTTAGGAAACGAACACACGTGTATTTAGGGCAAGAAGGATGGAGGCAGGTCAAGGGGAAGGAGGCTGAGAGGCTGGCAAAGGAGAGCAGGTGAGGAGGGCGGGACAGACAGAGAGCGCGTGGGTGGGAGAGAGGGCGAGCAGGCCGGGAAGACCCAAAGGATGGCAACAGTAAAGGCTGCCGGTGCCAAGGCTTCCTCCTCTCCTACTCTTCAAGGTGTGCCTGCTCCTTGGACTGCATTTTAGGCCCGAAGCCAGGGTCTTCGAGAAAACTCTAAAAGTTTCAGCATTTTACGAAAACTCCCAATGCAGGCAAGCCAGCTGATGGGCCAAGTTTTATCTGACTGACCTCTCCCTGGAAGAGACAGCAAGACTGCCACATGGATGTGTGAGCTTCACTGGCCCCTGGACGGAGAGATCAAGTGACTTCAGGGTGACCAGGAGTTGGGACAATTTGCAGCAATGTTCATGTGAGTCTCAGAGACGCGAGTATAATTCACCCCCAAACGCCACTGCCGCCTCTGCTGGGAGGCCAGCACACACGTTTTGCATCTCCGGGACCTCCTACCTTTTAATTAAAATGTTTCTCTTGTAACTGCCTTTGGGGATGTGGATTCCACGAGTCCCACACAGATAACAGGCAATGAGCACCTTGGAACTTGAGGGCAGGGAGGGGCAAAAATGAAGCATGGCTTGTGTCTACTGACAGAGCTGGATTAGATGGCACAAAGACCTGGGAGGCTAGATTTTGGGGGACTCTGTCACAATAGGCCAAGAGGGACATAGACCGGTGCTTGAAATCTGGGGACATGAGGCAGACTGACAGAAGACACAGAGATGGGGCCCTGTCCTGCAAGGATGGCCTGTGGAGCCCCTTCTCTAGGCCGCATGGATTCCCAGGGGGGCCCCGGCCTGCAGGCTCCCCAGCTCCGTGGAGTGGTCACTGCAGTGTAACCTAGTTCTCTGAACCCATATTCATAGGCTGCCAAGTGGCCCTGGCCTGGGCACTGAATACGGGGCTGCAGACAAGCCCTGCATGGCTTCCCCACCAGGAGAGAGACCAGAAGCTGGGAATATCGGCTCTGACAGCTCAGAGGAGGTAGAGTCAACAGGAGTTGGTCACCGTGGAATGGGCTCGAAAGCACCATCTGGGGAGCTCTAGAGCACCTCCCTCTGCACTTTATTGTCCCTGATGAAGGATAACACTGGAAAATGCCCTCTAAGGTCAGTCAGACCACACTGAGAACATGTCCAGAGGAGACCCACTCTGTCTTGCCTGGGGAGTCCGTGAGGCTGAGAAGGAGTAATGGCTAGAAGCACCGGCCTGGTGGTTTCAGGGACTAAACAACAGAAAGCTGTCCCACATGTCATACTTTCTGCCTGAAATGCCTCCATCCATCGGGAAGTTCTACGTGTGGTGTCCACCCCGAGGCAGCCTCCTTTGAGCAGCTGATCCCATCATGGCCAACTGTCCACCTGACTGCCTTTGCCACAGCAGAGATGCTGCCAGACGTGAGAAATGCTCCCTGTGAGTGACAGGTTTGGCTATTGCCACGGTCCACCTGGAGAGCCCACAGCCACGCTTCCAGGCCAGGGCCCAGACCCCACTGCGCAGCCACCTCCCTGCACCATCCAGTTCGGGCTGCACCTGCCCCGCCTGGGATGGAAATGCAACTTTCTCGATGGTTCCAGTGACTGTGCTGAATCACACCAGATAAACATCAAAGACAAGTGGCTGCTGAGGGCTCTCGAAGACCGAGATTGAGACAGGAACTAAGGTTCCTCCAGACCCACCCCGGATGCTGGCCTGGCATTCTCTCATCTGGCCTCACATTTCTCACCGGCAGGACTTCTGGTTTTGGGGAGAACCACAGAAGCACGGCATGAAGAGTCTGGAGTCTGAGGGCAGCCAGCCTGGGCAACTGGACCTCTCTTGGCAGGGACTGAGCCAGAATGGGCACAGAGCAGAGCAGGACAGGGACAGCAGACCCCCGTCCATTGGCATTCTTGAGGATTAGCAGAGCTAGTCACACACTACATCAGATCCCACCCATCAGTCCTCGGGGAGACACGCAGGATGCCAGGCCCTGTCTGTAGTGGGAGTCCTGCGGGAAAAGCAACAGCACACTCTCCAGGGTATGGGATCCACGGCCCAGCCACCTGTGGCCCCGGCTCTCTGGCCCCGGCTCTCTGGCCGTCAGTGGCTGAGCTCTTCGAGGGGTGGCTCCTCTGGGCCTTGGAGCGAGCCTTCTGGGCAGACAGCATTCGAGGGAAGCCTTCCCAGCTGCAGCGGCTGCCAGGAGGCAGCTGTGCAAACACACAGGGCTGCAGTGTCCAGCACCTTCTGCTCTCATTACAGCCACTTTGAACAGGCACCTTGCGGCCAAACCACAAACGGCAGCTCTGTGCCCGCCCTCAAGGTTCTCCCACAGCAAAGCTGATCTGAGCAGAAACCTTTCCACTCTACCCTCCTCTGCTCTTTTTTTTTTTTTTTTTTTTTTTTTTAGCCCTTGTGTTTGGAGGGGGTAGGAGTGAAGACCGTCATACATCTTTACTGAAAAGCAGTTAAACAAAACAGGCGTTTCTAAAAGTGAAATTGTGTATGAGACCATGATCGTAAGTGACATGAACCCAAACCTCTGGCGGTCATTTAAAAACACCGCCCCACTTCACAGCTGATGGTGCTGGGTCCTCCCCAAACCGTGGCTGCTGGTCTTCAACGTGGGAGGGAGGGCCCACAGCCCAGCGCGACAGTCCGATCTCACTGGTCATCACTGACTTGGGTGGGTATCACTTGACCCAGAATCACAGACATAAGATTTCAAGGGGAGCTGGACTTACCCTGGAATTACTGGATTAACCTTAATCTCCCCTGGAGATGCTCCCTTTCTCACTTCTAACCAGAAAACCGAAGTACATTCTAGAGAAGAGGGGCTCCCACTCAAGCTGGGAGGACGCAGGCGTGAGCCAGAGAAGGATAATATGAGCTCCGTTTCATCAGGGTTGAACTGTGCCCACTGATCCCACGCTTTCCTGGGGCTCTGGGGTCAAGGGTCACCCGTGTATACTGCCCCTGTCTTAGCTTGGGCTGCCATCACAAAATACCACAAACTGAGTGGCTGAAACAACAGAAACTTATTTTCTTCCAGTTCTGAAGCCTAGAAGTCTAAGATTAAGGTTTCGCTGATTCCATTTCTGGGGAGAGCCCTGTGGCTGGCTTGCAGATGACGACCTTCTTGTGATATCCACACGTGGCCTTTCCTTGGTTCATGGGCAGAGGGAGAGAGGGAGAGAGTAGAGTTTACACATACTCTCTCCCTCTGTCTCATAAGGACACATATTTTAGCAGATCTATGACCTCACTGAACCGTACATAATTACTTCCTCAGATACCCCATCTCCAAACACATGGGGTTTAGAGCTTCAACCTATAGATTTTGGATGGTCACAATTCAGTCTGTAATATTTCATCCCTGACCCCTAAAATTCATGTCCTTCTCCTGTGCAAAATAAACCAATTCCATCCTAATAGCCCTGACAGGTCCTGACTCATTCAGGCACCAGCTCAAAGTGCAAGGTCTCACCTAAGTGCCAAGACTCACAGTAAAACCCATACCGAGGTAAGGTCCCTCTCCAGCTGTGAACCTGTGTTACCAGATAACTTATGTGCTTCCAATATAGTCACGAGACAGGCATAGGAGGATAGGCATTCCCGTTCCAAAAGGGAGAACCTGGAAGGAAAGGGGTGATGGGTCCCAAATAAGCCCAAAACCTAGCAGGGCCAATCCCATTAGATCTTAAGATCTTGATCTTCAGGATAATCCTCTTTGATTCAATGCTGTGTCCTCGGGGCTCTGGGGGTGGCCCTGTCCAGGCACTCTCAGCAATGGCCACCTGGCCCACCACGGTGGGGGGCCCATCCTATGAAGCCAGTGAGGAAGCACCCTGACCCCTGGGCCTGCGGTGGGAGGGGTGCCCTAATGATCTCTGGATCACCTTTGGGGTCATTCTTCGCTTTCCTTGAAGGATACTGCATGTTCGCAGCCTTCCTTCCATCAACCCCCCCTCCCCCGCCCCCACCCCCAACCCACTCTTCTGTTTCCTTTAGTCTCAGGTGCTAGTGGTGCTGCACTGGTACGATCCCACCTTCCCATCTTTATTCTTGGCTTCTGCTGGAATAGCAGGTTAAATCCTGATTAAATCAAAGAGTTGGCGCCTGGCTGGCTCAGGCAGTGGAGTGTGGGACTCTTGATCTCCAGGTCATGAGTTCACAAGAGCCCCACGATGGGTGTGGAGATTACTTAAACAAACAAACAAACAAACAAACTTAACAAATAGTCAAACAGCTGTGTGACCACACCCTTGGTGTCCTCTTCAATATACACTTAATCATTGTTTATACTATGGATAGGCTGAGAATTTTCCAAATCTTCAAGTATGGATTCCTGTTTGCAGAATTCCTTCTGCAACCCAGCCTCCTCCTCTCACATTTTATATGAGCAGTGATGGAGGACCCACGCTGCCGTCTTTTATTGGGTGCATCTTCAACACTTGGCTTAGAAATTCCTCAGCTATGGGGCGCCTGGGTGGCTCAGTTGGTTAAGCATCCAGCTCTTGATTTCAGCTCAGGTCATAATCTCAGGGTTGTGGGACTGAGCCCTGTGATGGGCTCATGCCAGATGTAGGGCCCGTTTAAGATTCTCTCTCCCTCTGCCTCCTCTCCAGACCTGCCCACATGCGCGTGCTCCCTCTCTCTAAAAAAATAAACATAAATACCTCAGCCAGATATCCAATTCCATCCCTCACTCACAAATTTTACCTGCCACAGAACACTAGAACACCAATACAGCTCAGCCAAGTTCCTTGCCACTTATAAAAACAATGGTCTTTCCGCCATTATCCAATAACATGTTTCTCATTTCCACCTATGAGTTGCAGGGGTGGGGTGGGGGAACCACAACAGTGTCTTTCAACACAGCAATGCTATGAGCGTGCATGATCATAAACTTGCAATGTTTAAAAGCAATCCAAGAGTCATTTCTTTTTTCTTTTCTTTTTTTTTTTTTTGTAAAGATTTTGTTTATTTGATAGAGATCACAAATAGGCAGAGAGGCAGGCTGGGGCGGGGTGGGGGGTGGTGGGTGGGTGTGGGGGGAAGCAGGCTCCCTGCTGAGCAGAGAGCCCCATGCGGGGCTCAATCCCAGGATCCTAAGATCATGACCTGAGCTGAAGGCAGAGGCTTAACCCATTGAGCCACCCAGGCGCCCTTACTGCTGTGTGGTTTTAAGGTCCTGGTGTTTGCTAACTGAACAAAGGAAGCAACAGGCTAAGAAATGGCTGCAGGATGCAAGCCAGACATCTCTAACCCTCTGCATTCTCCCCTTTCCAACCCTGAAGCTAGGAGTTAAACAGAAGCGTGTATTTAACAAAAGAGCTAGGGTCCAGCCTGGCCCAAGATACACAACTCAAACATGCTTCTGAGCTCATTCGAGTGTTCCGAAAGCAGTGCTGTGAGCATGAACACAACTATCCCAAGGCACAGGGGAGGGGTGCGACCCCGAGGAAGCATACAGTCCCCAAAGCCACAGCTGGGGCTCTCCTCTTCACAGGGCCGCCGCCCCCTACCACCTGTCCCGCCCTGAAGGGCAGGAGCGGTAAATGACATGGAACAACTGAAAAGCCCTCTGTCATCTCCCAGGCACCGGGCAGAGAGGTTAGAAGTATCTTAATCTATTTACAGTATCTCACCTTACAATAACCTTCCATTTTTCTGAAAGTTTTTAAATAAGCCCATAACTCCATTCGTGCCAACAAGCAGGGACTCTGTACCTTTTATGAGAGCTAACAAGAAGCATCTTTCCTTTAAGAAACTGAAGAACAGGCATTCTTTAGACAACCCTCAAAAATAGCTCAGTCGATTCCATCAAATCATCTTTGAGAACACCCCCACAAAAGCACTCACCACCGCTCTGCACCTAAGGGAAAGCTTTCCAGAAAGGGAAGGGGAACGGCTTGCCAGTCAGCTGAGGACGACTTGCTATTCTGATCCCCGGACTCGCTCTCTGTCTCTTCTGATTCCCCCATCCCTCCTGCCTGTTTCCACGCTCTGCAAAAGGGTTCTGAAGTTATATTTCTGGCCCCGTGACTCTTACAGCAGCCACCGCTGGGTTCAGACCAGATTTAGCCCAAGCAGCGGCAGGCGGCTGAGCCCACACAGTGCCAGCAGGGACAGATGCCAAGCCCGCTCCAGCTCACACACGCGGAGGGCTCGATTTGAGAGCAAAGGCACCTCTCTGTCCCTGGCCAGCTCTCCACCCCATCAACACGGTCTCCCTCCATGCGAGGGACCAAAGGGGCCTCCTTGAGGGCAGGGAAAGGAGGAGAACAATGGGTCCTGGAGAGAAGCCAAGAACCTTGACATGTGCCCCCCACCCCCACCCAGGGCTGCCGGGAAAGTGGCACCCGTGGGTCTCCCCAGGGGCTGGGTTGGTGGCTCCAGTGTTAGCAAGTTAGGGCTGAGCAGTTGTTGGTCATGGCAAGGACAGGCATGAAGGGTGTGCAGCAAGCCTGTGGGTCACACGGTGTTGCTGGCCCTGCCCTCCCACCCAGGTGTCCCCCCAACCCCCCTCAGCTGAGCCATGGTGAGGCTCTAGGGCTGCTGCCAAGTTTCTCAACACAGCACAGGCGTACTGCCCCTGGGCTGTTTTGTTTATCCCCTCCCCACCCCTGCTCCTATCCAGTCTTGGAGGGAGGGGCCAAGTGGGAGCTGTGGGGGGAGGGGGGAGTCACTGGAATTACCCAAGGGGAGACAACTCCCTTTCCTTTTCCACCCCACAGGTGGGGTTTGCACCAATGAGGGCGGAAGCCAGCGTCTTGGCCACTTACATGAAGAGCTCCAACTATCACTAGTCTCTACTGTAACCAGAGCTAGATTTCTCTCCACCCCCTTCAGCTTGAGCAAAACCTGTCCTGTCCTGGGACTGACTGCTTCCGGCTGCCACTGCCTCCTCCTCCCATGTGCCCACCCCTGGTACCTGGGCCTGTGCCGGCAACTGTCCAAACACAGCGGGGCACTGGTCTCTCAACAAGGGACAGTAAACCCCATGAGTTCCAGACAGAGCTGTGAAGGCAGGCAGCATTGTGTCTCAGGTACCCTCAATGCTGGGCTCTGCATGTGGCAGATTTTTTGGGGTAAGATTTTACTTATTTATTTGGAGAGAGAGAGCACGCGCGCACAAACAGGGGGAGCAGCCAGCTGAGGGAGAAACAGGCTTCCCACTGAGCAGGGAACCTGATGTGGGACTTGATCCAAGGACTCTGGGGCCATGACCTGAGCCAAAGGCAGATGCTTATCAACTGAGCCACCCAGGTGTCCTTGTGGCTGATTTTTTTTTTTTTTAAAGATTTTATTTATTTATTTGTCAGAGAGAGAGAGAGTGAGCACAGGCAGACAGAGTGGCAGAGGGAGAAGCAGACTCCCTGCGGAGCAAGGAGCCCGATGCGGGACTCGATCCCAGGATGCTGGGATCATGACCTGAGCTGAAGGCAGCCGCTTAACCAAATGAGCCACCCAGGCGTCCCACCTGTGGCTGATTTTTAATGCAAGTCTGCTGGTCATTCTCCACCGAAAACGGGGTGGGGGGTAGAGGCGGTTGGAAGAAAGCAGAGATGAATAAGCAGCAGGGACTTCCTCGCCCTCAGAGCCCCACAGGCATCTGCAAAAGACTCAGAGACATACGATTCTGCTGCTCCGGGCCTGTGACTCAGACACTGATTCCCTCCAAGGACCCGTCAGGACAGCAGCCGCTTCCAGGGCTAAACCACCCAGTCCTCGGGGGGTACAAGCTAAGCCAGAGGAATGAAAGATGGTTTGGCAGTGTGACCCAACTCCAAACCAGGGCCGGGCCACCTTCCTGTGTCCAGGCCAAAAATATGACAAAGCCCATTGTTCTGATATTCAGTAGGATGCCCTTGCTGGTCTTGGCCGCTCTGCCAGGTACACAATCACAGGCCGTAATGGCCATAATTAACTAAGTGCTCGCCGTGGGTCAAGAAGGTTACACACATCGGCGTGTGTCACCGGAGGAGGCAGGAGAGCCCAACAAGATGGCAAAGCCAGTCATCCTAGGTAACCCACTCACCGGTAACCATGTGAGCACCAACTGTATGCCATGCTCCAGGCCAAGCCCTGAGGATGCAGTGAAAGGGAGACCCAGCCCCTGACCTCAGGCCCCACCTCAATTTGTGGCAGGAAAGAGACAGAAAATTGATCCAATAAATAAAAAGAGAGAGACTACCTAGAGAAAGCCCTGCCCATGTGCACCAGGAATCCTGAACAATAACAATCCTGATCATAAGATTTGTGCTTATAATAGCAAATAAAATAAAATGGAAATAACATTAATGGCCAAACAAACAGAACAACCCTTTAGAGAAACACAAAGTGAGAAATGCCATTATGGGGTCATTAACTGAAGCCCAGCTTCATGACAATTGGGTAAATCCTAAACGAGGCCTGCCACGTTATTTTCTAAAAATTGTTTAAATCCCCTAATCCTCCATTTCCTCATCTGTAATGTTGGGATGAGTAACACCTAAAGCAAAGGGTTCTATGAAGACTAAACCTGACAGTCTATACAAAGTGCTTACCTTAATATAAATAAAAATAAATAAAATACGATTATCCCTTTTTTAGTTAACCACAAAATACATGACATGCATAGATTTAAAGTATGACATCTCAATATACTTCTAACTTTATCGTGTGTATCCATTTCCAAAACACTCCGTGCTCACAAGTTTGAGGTCTCTCACCTGCACTTGATTCTTTACTGGGGGTCCCTAGGGTGACCATATAGTTTAGTGCCTAAACCGAGACACCTCTAAGAGTTTGGGGGGGGGCAGGGAGGAGGAACAATCCCAGCAGGACAAGGGTGTAAACCAGATGTAGTATTTTGAGCAAACTGGAGGGGCTGGTTACTCTGTCCATTGTTCATAGGCCAATTTCAGGGGCAAGGCCAGCAGCCATCACAATGCGCCCCTTCTCCATCACTTTTGGGAGCTGCCAAGTTTGAGAGCTGGCCCAGTAAGACTGCAACCGTGGATGAAGCCAGCAACGGTGTCACCCCACCTGGCAGTCAGGAGTGTCAACGGACATGGACAACCCCCCCACTTCCCCCAGTTCCTCCCAAAACCCGAAGAAGGGTCTCAGACCCTGGTCCCGGCCCCCAGCACCCATCCTCACCCTTCTCGTGTTATCTGCCAGCACGACGGCAGTCAGCAGTCCTTTCTGCTCCTCGATCGGGCCCCTTACCTCAGGTGTCCCAGGCTGTAGAAACGGGACTCGCCGTCGGTGGAGCGGACCACCTGCAGCGTGAACATGGGCTGCAGCTGCCGGAGCTCCAGCAGGACGATGGCCAGGTAATGGATGAAGAGGAGGGCGTCCACCAGGGACACGGCGTACTGCACAATGCCCTGGTAGTTCCGGTCCCGCGAGTCCAGGATGCGGACCCCGTAGAACAGCCAATAGGAAACCACAAACAGGAAGATGAGGACCAAGAGGAGGGCACGGAGCACAAACACCCGTGGCACATCGGCCCTCTGTTTGCGGAAGAAGAGCGCCCAGGTCCCGATGAGCAGGATAAGGAGCTTGAATGCCACGGAGATGAAGAGTCCCTCGCAGATGGTGCCACAAGGCTCCAGCTCGTCCCTCCACAGGATGGGGGGTAACAGGATGAAGGCGATGGGAGTGAGGAACACGAGAAGTCCCAGGACGGCGGTCACGGTGAGGCCCAGGTAGCGCCTGCAGTCCAGCCCCACGCTGTCCTCCATGTCCTTGCTGATCCTGGCAATGTCCTCCTGCGATATGCTGTGCTCTGAGGTGCCTGTGATGGCCGTCGTCGTCTCCCCCCAGTTGTCATCCTGATGGGGAGAGGACAGGGAGTGTGAAGAGCCACAGGCAGAGGTCACCGGGAAAAGCCACGAAGCCAGCACTCGGACACACGGAGGGCCCGCCTCCCCGAGCCAGCCCACACCCACGGGCAACCCCAGAACATGGAGGCTGAACCCGTCAAATTCAGGAACTGTGAAGCTTGATGGCTTTCGCTGAAGTTTTTCAAGCTGTATGCTATATTTACCCTTTCACGCAGAGAAGACACAGTCTAACCTTCTGATGGGTGTGTTGGGAGCTTCAATACTCTAACCTTGATTATCCTGAGTCAGTCACCTCAGGTGATCCACTCACCGGTACCCTTGTGAGCGCCAACTGTATGCCATGCTCCAGGCCAGGCACTGGGGATGGGGTGAGAGGGAGATCCAGTCCCTGACCTCAGTCCCCGCCTCAATCTGGGGCGGAAAACAGAAAAATCGTCCAGCAAACACAAAGTAAGACCGTCTAGAGAAAGTCCTGCCCGTGTATGCCAGGAGTGCTGAACAAGAACTCTGGAATCTCCTGAGGCTCTGGGTCTGCTGTGAGACTAATATTAGAGGGCTCACCTATGGCGGAAGAAGACTGCGTTTGCCTCTCAGCTCCTGGCTGGGTTAAGAAAGGCTGACAAAATCCAAGTTCTGGAAGTGGGGCACTACAATACCCTCCAATAGCTCTGAAAAGCTATACGTACGAATCACAGCTGACCGGTAGTGTTTTTTGTTTTGTTTAATAATTATCAGCGTCAAGCACTCCTTGACCATGTTTCTCACTGAGCAAGCTGAGCAAATTCAAGTAGCGCTGGCCAGGACAGCACGAAGATTCCTCCCCAAATACGCGTTCCTGTGACACACGATGTTCTTGTGAACATCGAGGGCACAGAACTCCCAGGCTTACTGCAATGTGTCTTTGACTCTCTTGCTTTCTCTCTTCTTAAACTCAGAGGTATTTTCCAGGAGGACTGATCAGTCCCTTTATTGAACAAGATCCAGGTTCTTAGGATTTCTAAATGATCCTGCCATCTTGCTGGCAACCCTGACTCCACTACAAAGCAACAAGAGAGCAAGAAGGCAATGAAAAGCCACATGGGGTCCAAAGAGGTTTTGGCTCAGAGATTTGTGTGTATGATTTAACTTAGAAAAAACAGTCTGATGCAGGGGCAAGCCGGGTGAAATTCATGTGGAAGGCACCAACTTAGAAAAATCAAGTTTAAGCTAACAGCCAAATCAGCAAGATAGGGAGGGATCCCATGACCAAACAACAACCTTCAATCTAGTCATGATCAGAAAAATATGATTTATGAATGTACAGGCTATAGCAAGGAGTGGCGGCAGTGGCAAAGGTCTTGACCTACGAACAGAGTTCTTCAACTTGGAAAGTTACAAGTGTCGCATACCGTGAAAGAAAGAACTCTCTACGACGACAGCCAGAAGCCACCAAGACTCTCACACATGGCTAAGGGAAGGGTAAAATGGTACAATCACTCTTGAAAACAGGCCTGGCAGCGTCCTACAAATTCAACTTATATGCTCAACTGTACGATCCAGCAATTCTACTTCCAGGTTTTTATCCAAAATAAATGTAAACATATGTCTGCAAGAAGACTCGTGTCAGAATGTTCTTAACAACTTTATTCATGATACCCCAAATGGCACCCCTCAGGTATCTATCCATCAGGAGAATGGGTAATAAATTCATACAAGAGAATATTCCTCAGCAAAAATTTAAAAAGGATGAATGGCTAAAACTCACCAAAACATGGATAAGTCTCAAAATCATAAGGCTGAGAAAAGTTCAAAACAATGATCCCAATTAAATTAAGAATATAATTTCATACCAATCATATTAAGAATATGATCCCAATTACATTAAGTTCTAACAAGCAAAACTAATCTACAGTGATAGAGATCAAAACAGGGTTTGTCTTGGAGAGGTGGAGGTGGGGACGGGAACTGAATGGGAAGAACATAAAAGAACTCTGTAGAGAAAAAAAGAAATATATATATATATCTACACACACACACACACATATAAACAGTGTGAGTTTCATGGGTTTGTTCTTCTGTTTGAACTTCTCAAACTGTACATTTTAGATCTGTTCTTATCTCTGTGTGTAAATTTACTTCAATTAAAAAAAATCATCAATAGGGGAGAAAATTGCCACAAATAGCGACAACTCGTAATATAAAGTAAGTTCATAAAATAATTTACTTTGTAACACTCTGAAAGAGTGAAGGACAAATACCAGATTTCATGTTTTGTACTGGGCCTAATATTCAGTTGATCATCGATTTGGAAGTAATTATTACTATTATCTCATGGTCATTTTGTTGACCAGCTATTCACCCTTCTGTCCACCAGAGAGCTGCTTACTAAATCCCCTGGACATTTTGAGAATGGATGTACACCTGTGCCTTAAAAATGTAGATGTCTGAAGGGTCCTCTTAAGCTTGGGGTTCTTAGAACAGAAAGGATCTAAGATTCTCTAATCTGATACCCAAGATCTCCTTTAAAGAGCCTGAGGCCCACAAAGGTCAGGATAGCCATGGTCACAGAGCTACTGAGAAACAGAGCCTCCAGATGCCCACTGCCATGCTTTTCCTGTCATATCCACTTGGTATAAACATCAACAGCTTCCTGATACAGCTTCCCAGTGAGCTACAAGATGTACGGAAGCTGCAAAGAAGAGATGCCTTCCCAGCGGGCCCTCAGTACCTCTGAATCCCCATCTAGAAGGAAACTGACCCCCAGAGTGCTTCAAGGTGTTCCGATCTCCAGATCAGAACTAACCATCCAACCATCCAACCATCGCTCTGGCCCTCCCAGCACAGTGGCAGGTAGTACAATGGTAAGGACTAACAATAGGTACTCATCCTGGACAAACTCTACATCCATCCCACAGCTGGGCTTTGGTTCTCAAGAGCACCTCGCGTGCTTTGAGCAATTCCAATTTCAGTCCATCTACCTGCTTCTACATGCATGTGTGTGCATACCTGCGGGTGTGAGCATACTTTGGTTTATTGGGGGCCACGGCTGGCCATGCATATACTTCCAGAGCTGTGGAGGGTATGCACAACACATTTCTGGGGATAGCTCAGGGTTTATTTAGATCAGGTGGGCTGCCAGACAGTTAGGACCCAGAGAGAAGAACCCACACAGCATCTTTTTTTAAAGACAAATACATTGCCAATATTTCAAAAATGGGGTGACTTCACATAAAATCCTAGTTTCCAGCTTTTCTTCAATACCACTAGACCCAGGAGCACTGAATTCCCGCATTCCTGAGTGGTAATAAGAGTCCAGAGCTGGGGAGCTGCCATTCCTCCCACAGAGAAGACATGTTCTCTAGTTTGCCACAGACTGCATCGCTCCATGCCATGGCCCCCAACAACAGCATGCCACAGAGGTTGCTGCTCACCCCCGAGCTTGGCTGATAGGTTCTGGCCCCTTCTCTGTGATGCAAGGCCCACTTCATTCATCCAGTTTTCCTGTCAGGCAGCTCAGTGTACAGCCCCCCAACTGACTTTGTATACCTTGTAGCAGTCAGTCTGGGCTCTCTTAACCTCTTGTTCCCCATAGTACTCAGGGCTTCTGGAGAGAGTTTCCACCCCTGGCCTTCTGTTCCACTTTGGAACGCGTCCCTGGAGACGACGGCCTGCAACTTTCCCTTTCTCTGCCCTGTCATCAGCCTGGCAGGCTTCTTTCAACACCACTCAAAGCAGGCCAACCAATCACACTTCAGAAGAATCCCCCAGGTAGCCAATGGCAGGACAGGCTGTCCTTAGACCAACAAGAAACCACGAGACATAGATAAACTCATTACCATGCTAGAAAAATAAAGATTAAAAACCCAAGAGAACCTACTGCAACAAGACTTAGGAAAACATTTACTGAAAAGAGTCTTGATCAAGGGGCAGTGTGTTCACAGACCGCCTTTGATCCTTACCTGAACTTCCTCCGTCCGAGTAGAATCGTTGGCCAACAGGGGCTCTCCGGTGGGAGCCTGAATGGTGACAGACTTTTCTGACCCTCTGCCATCTTTATTCCGGGGTGATTTGTGTCTCTCTCTATTTCTCTCCCTATAAAAAAAAAAAAAAAAAAAAGGGAGGTTATCAGCCAGCACATTTATACTGTATGAATCACCTCTCATCGAATTTACATTTCATTGTGAGTTTAGGAAAATTCTACATACACGCACACACACAGAGCCAACACCCACCCAAGCCTCCCCCTGCAAGGAGTAAGCTAATTTTTACTCCCTATTTAGTATTTTCTGTCATTCTAAGATCCAAAACAAAGACTGTCACTCCTCCCTCAACAGTGGAGTTGAAAATAGATTTTTTCAAAGCCTAAAATTGTGAGTTTTAAAATTTCTGTAGCTGAGGCACATTATACTGTAAAATTACTGACTTGATTTGGTTCTAATTTGCCTAAATTCATTTTCTAAGGCTTTCTTGTGGGGACAACACTGCAAAATATTTACACTTTGGTCTGTCCAAAAAAATCTGGGACACGCTGTCACCCTACACCTTTGGACAAGTTGAGAAGAAAGGAAATCCTAAACCAGTACAAAGAAGCATTTACATCTCAATCCTACGAATTCAAACTGAAAGTCATTCCCATAGGTTCTGGCTGAATTCAAAGGCATCCAGAGGAACAATAAAAGCCAGGACAAATGACACCAAGAGGTGCGTGTGTGCATGTGTGTGTATTTTCAGGCTTCCCAAGGAAAGCAGGCTGCTGCCTCATTTTACCCCAGATAAACTTCCTGGGTAGTCCAGGGTAACTATGAGAGCACCCTGCCTCGGGTCAATCTTGAAATTATAAAAGGAAATCAATCGCTGTGCAAAGCTCTCAAGTCACAACCTGGCCACTAACCACCTATGGAAACTGACACTCCTGTCCCCAGCTGTGACAGTCAGTCAGAAGCCCCCACAGGAGCCTGTCCATCAAGGCCTCCTGTCTTAGAGGCCACCTTGACATCCCTTCAAACACCTGCTCTCATTCCCAAGGTCCCCCCAGGCAGGACAGAGCACTGCACACACCGGCTTTGGGAACAACAGTCAGATCTCAGTCATGCTCCTTTGTGACCTTGCACAAGTTATTCAACTTCTGAAAACCTCAGTTTCCTCTCTGTGAAATGGGGACAATGATAATGCCACATAGGTAATATATGCAGAGATGAGTACAGGGGCCTCAGAGGAGATGTGGAAGGAACTAGTAACACGTGGTCCGACTCCTTCCCCTCCACAGTGTGTGTCCTAATAACCTGCTCTTTAGCCAACAAAATCCCATGCAGACTTCCTGCAGGCAAACTCTGACCTTATCAGCACCTCTCTAGGATAAGCACTGGTTAGTTCCTTCAAAGAGCAGGGAGGCGTCCTCAGCCCCAGAAACTCTCAGTTGAGAGCATCTCTAATTGCTAGAGCTTAACTTACCATCCTGATCTACTGTTACATCAGGGCCTAGAAACGCATGTGTTCTGATCAACTTGGGTGTTTCAGTTTAACCAGGTAACTAGGGGGACAGCAGAAAATCAGTTAACCTAGAGATGTATCTATCAAGGTCGATCATTCCACTCCCCCCTCCAATTTAGAGAGCGCTTTCCTAGGTGCTCTATGATACTAATTTCACCCCATCCTAATCCTAACAATGACTGTATGAAGCCAGTAAACGTGTCCCCATTTCAGAGATGGAAAAAACCGAGGCTCACAGAGGTTAACTCACTTGCCAAAGTCGTAGTAAGTGGCAGGATGCGACCCCAGGTCTGCTCCCACCACGTTGATTCACACCCACTATGGCTGCACTGATCTGAAGAACGACTGAAGATCCGGTAGCATGAACATTCCTACTGCTCGTCCGGGCACCCTCTACTTGAACCGCTGAGCTCTGAAATCCGCCTGTGGAACTACTGCTGGCAGGCACAAATGCCCTATGACCTTGGGCAGCACAACGCGATGAGCCCAATGCTCTGAGTTGCCAAAGACAATCACTTCAAAAGGCCCGAGTGTGAGAAACAATAAACAATTTGGGAGAGCCTTCCCAGGCACCTGGGCACTCCTCTGGGTGACCTGTATGGGCGGAATCTAGAATCCCTGCCTCCCAGGAGTCTCCTCTTCTATCTTGTATTTCCATCACCAAGTCAGGTCTATCTAGCCAACCCCATCTATCTATGCACTACTCCCATGGGTCAAATCCTGTGACAGCACAAATTCCACTGGACACCAAAATTCTTTCACTGAATGCCAAGCGCTGGAGCCTGAACCCGGCCAAGGCAGAAAGCAGGTCGGGGACACACCCAGGGCTGGAAACTGCCTCCCCAGGGCCAGTCATCACTCTGACCCCTGGCCCACCCCAACTGGCTCTTAAAGGGCCCAAGAGCATCCAAAGGAGAAGGCCCAGCCTGAACCATTCCCTTGGTAACATCCGGTAAACCGGATAGGAACCTATCATTCAATAATTCCAGGAAGGTTCTCTCATCCCCCAGAGCCAGAAACCCGAAACCAGTGCTTCTCACACCGGAGTGTGCAGAGACACCACCTGGAGTGGGCATTTGAGTGCACATTCACTGGCCCCACCCCTAGGGAATTCTGGAAGAGAGACAACAGGAATGACATTTTCACCAGCACCCCAGGTGATCAGGATGCAGGGCATCCGGGAAACTTTCCCCAGGGTTCTTCCACCCCAATGCTCCCGGGGAGAGGGGTGTGGGAGTGAGTGCTCAGAAGTACGGCTGTCTGTGAAGTGCCTGTATGCAGCAGGGGCTCAATAACGGGCCCATTATGCACAGCCCTACGATGTCATGTCGAGGTAGAGTAGCTTCCTTAGTAAAGCGGCATTCAGAGGAGGAGGCTGGAGGGAAGGCTCAGGCCAGCATTCAGCAGGACTCAGCATCAGTCTGTGCTGGTCCCTGCTGCCAAGGGACCAAGATGGGCCATGCAGCTTTTACAAAAATCACTGGTCATCAACTACTGCTCCAGTAAGGTGTCCGAGCCGGTTCTCAATAGAGAAGTCCAACAAAAACACTGCCATCCAGTGCTGTCCAGGGTGCCAAGCTCGGAGCGCAGGACGGCTGCTTCACTGCATGAGGAGCCCACGTGTTCATCTCAATACTCCCAACGTTGGGACTCCAAGCAAGGGCCAAGTGCACTCTGGGAGAGGGCTTTGTGGTGGTGAAGACAATCTGTTCATGGAGTCTAAGAGTGAAAACAGGAGACGGGGCAGAGCATGGCGGGGGCAGTAGGTACAGCTATCAAACCACAAAACAGCTGTTAGGAACCCAGGCACACCAAGGAGGGTTTCCAGATGTGCCTGAGTAGTAGGGATCACCTTGTGCCTTTGCTGGGCAGGTGCATCAGCTACGAGAATCGCTGTATCTCAGCATCAGTCTCCAGGCAACATCCACCAGTAAGGGTACAGCGTATCTGTGCTCGAGTGTGTGCAGGCCAGAGGGTGGAAGAGCAAGCAGCGGCACACTGGAGGCCCGGGCAGGTGTCCATACCTGCCGTGTGTATGTGCATAAACCCATCTACTTAGATGATTCCAGAGCTGGGCCCTTGTGGGCAGCTGTAAATGCCCCTGGTTCCAGCCAGAACCCCCATCAGTTCCTCTTCCCTTCCCACTACAGGCAGCATTTCCTGGGAAAGACGATTTACCTCTGTTTCTGTTGTTGGTCTCTTTCTATTTGGGGAAAGCCAGCCCCACCAGTCACTCCGCCCTTTCCTTCTCCATCAACACCCACTACCTACCCTTGCTTGGCTGGCGGTGGGGCTGTCTGGCTGCTTCCGCTGGCTCAGCAACGGACTCGGGTGGGAGGGCTGGGCACAGCACAAACCAACTCTGAGGCCGCCTGGGAACAAAAGCGCCAATTCCCTCCCCATCCTGGCCATCCTCTTTTGGACAGTGCATTTCAGCACATTCGTCACATGAGTTTCCTGCCCCACCCCCATTCCCCCTCTAGATGCTCCCCATCTAGCACAGCCCGGGGAGGAGCCGGGCTTCCAAAAGGCCAACGAGTCAGGCCGGAAACCTGCCAAGGGTACCTGCTAGGCTCGTAAGGTCAGGCAAACAGCACTGCTTTTCCGCACCTCCCATGTTATTGCCTGCTAAATGGGGCAATACCATAAATACCATGGCTCGAGGATAGCCATGAGGATGGGGGACAGGAGCTGAGGGTCCTCACAGGTGCCCACCAAGTGTTCCTTAGCATCACTGGCCGCTGCAGTATGTGACGAAGGGAACTATTACTCCAGGCTCAAAAGGTAAGACAAGGTCAGCTGAAGTCGGCACCATTTTCCCAGCAAGTTGACTAACTGGACACCCTCTGGAGAGAGCAGACATCACAAAACCAGCCTGCTGGCCTCTTTGTTGGAAAAGAGTCAGGTGTCATCTGTTTGGAACCCAGCCAGCCCCCCACAGATGATCACGGTGTCACTGGGCATATCAAGTTTGGTGCACTTCATTATTCCTTTCTGGGTGAGAGGCCTAATACAATTACCCCAAAGCAAGGTCCCTCCCCTTTCTTCCTTTTCCATTCAAATTCCTGACAAATCCCTGAGCAGAACAGCCTTCCCGGGGACCCTCCTGGGGGATACCATACCCTTGGCAGGCGCTAGGGCCTGCTTACACACTGGTGAGGGGTAATCTTACAGCTTAATATTCTTTATGCCCGACACAGTACTCCTGGGCCCACACCATCTACAGACTACAAGCTTTGCCCCGTAATTAGCTACTGCGCCTTACAGGACCCTCAGGGAATTCACCGCATGTGGGTGCTGTTTTTTCCTCAAGAACCCATGGAATCTCTGATGGCCATTCCCTCCACCCAGAGCTTTTCTGAACAGGCATTCAGCAGCACTCCTTGATTACTTTATTCAAAGGCTCAGCTTGTACTCTCATTTGCCAAGTACTTTCCACATGGGTCCAAGGGACACATTAAGAGTTTGGCATGCCGTTTTAATTGGAAGTTATTATCTCTTAACATCACCACAAGAGCACTGCTGGACCAATTTCTGGGGTCCCCAAGGGGCCTGAGAAAAGACTGGAGCACAGCCTGGGGCCCACACATAGGACAGTTGGGACCCATGTGTAGGCAGAGAAGACCCGAGATGGTTCCTCCTCAGAGTCGAGTAAAACGTCGTCCCCCATTCATCCCCAAGCACGAGTGGCACTCCAAATTCCTACTTCTGTCACTGCCATGTGGAAAAGAGAAGCTTGGTATGCTGACAAAGGAATGGCTTTCTCCAGTTGGATGTTTCCAAACAGCTGTTTCTGGTGTTTTAGGATGAATCTAATGTTTTACTCGCTGGTTGAAACTGGTGATGAATCTTTGCTCCCCAGAGGCGTTCTGACTTTCCAGAGATCTGGGCTCTGCCGTGTCACCTGAGGCCTCCCTCAGTGGGCTTCTATTCAGCATGCTGCCAGAAAGACTGACCCAGCCTCCAGGAAGAGCTCTTTCACACCCTTTTCCACATTTTTATGACTTTGACCAACACGTGAAAATTTAGAAAATAATGAAGGCTTAAAAAAACGAAAACACAAAACCCACCCATAATTTTAATAATCCCTACATTCAGAGACCAGACAGGCACGGC
Organism: Mustela erminea; assembly: GCF_009829155.1. Lineage (NCBI taxonomy): Eukaryota > Metazoa > Chordata > Mammalia > Carnivora > Mustelidae > Mustela > Mustela erminea. The sequence continues at coordinate 10,753,355 of NC_045623.1, forward strand.
CAATAATGTTACCATTCATCTTCTCATAAAAATACATAACTATTATAAAGCACAAAGTTTTGATTCTTATCTTAAACATGATTCCTCAGGTTATTAAACAATCTGTGAAAATTGTTGTTTCTCATTCTTTCACTTCATTCAGATTTTTAAATGCAAGACACACCCTTGTAGAAGACTGAACAGGTACAGAAAAATAAAGCAAAAACAAAATTCCCATCAGCCACAATCTTGTGTTCGGCCCCTTTCCTATGGTGATCCGCTGTGGGCAGCTCAGAGAATATCCTTCCAGACCTCTGGCTGCCTGTGTACATGTAGACAGGCTCACAAATAAATAAGTCTATTAGGTCGACACATCTTATCGCTGCATTACAAAAAAAAGTCCCACTCTGCATTTGGCTGCTTTTGTGAGGAACTGCTTGGTCAGGGAAACCCGGTTCCCAGTCCTCACGGGGTGTGACTGCAGCTGGGCCTTTGGGCAGTGGCCAGTTGGGACCTTTGAGTGTGATGCTGAAATGCCACGGCTGTTAACAGCATTCATACAGTCACCGGTTAGTGACCTCCCACTGTGGGCCATGTTAAATGCTTTACATGCACAAACATACAGAATTCTCTCAACAGCCCCGCGAGGCGGCTGGACCCATTTCACAGATGAGGAGTCTAAGAACGAGGTGGGACTACCACTTCACCAACCGTTTCCTCAGCCTCTCCATCCACTCGTTCCCTTGTTCCTTTGCTCACCAATCAGTCTCCAGGTCTGCAATACTGCAGGCGCTGTGAACACCAGCGAAGACCTGCGCGGGAGGGAGTCTGGCCCCCATCACCCTGCAAGGCGGGTTTTCATTACCCAGGCTTGTTTACTGGGAAAACTCATCAAGAGAGAAATAAGGCACTAGGCCAATCCCACCACCTAGTGTATAAACCTCACTGCAAATGCCTAAAGGGCAATGAGTCAGCGACTTTAGGTAAAAAGCAACAAATCAACACCTTTTTTTTTTTTAAACTTTCATTTATAATCTTGGTAAAGCTTCGGGAGACCTGTTGTCTGTGAGAAGTATTTAGAAATGAAAACCATTTCCACTGCAGGGAGAAACTTTAATTTAAAATCAATTGTGAGAAATTAAGATCATCAACCATAATGGCAGCTATAAAATGTAAATTGGTGGTATAGTTACTCCCGACACATGTTAAATGCTCTTAAAGCCCGCCTTCTCCTGGGCCGCTGGACCGACCCTCCAGCAACAACAGCCCCGCAACCCGGCTTCACCACTTGGAAAGTGAGTCTAGAAGGCTGGACTGACCTGTGAGTTTCCAGGAAATGCGGAACAATCTAGAGCTTACGTACCCTTGTCTGTGAGATTTTTTCGAATGACTGGAATAGTAAGAATATCCAGAATATGTGGATTCGGTATCCATAGCAATGGGGAGCTTGCTCTTGAGAAAGGAGCAGCAGCAGTGTTTCTCCTCGGAGGTAGAGAATTTCACCAACTAGACTCTGAAAGCTGCAAAGGGTCTGGAGATCCAGGAGCCGCGCTTCGACAGGAACAAATTCTAAGAAAAGCAGGGAGGAAAAAAGGATAATCAACTTCCAAAGGCAACCTAAAGATTCTGAAGATAAATGACAGCAGCCACCTCCCCTCTGGGTCTCTGTTGGAGAACAAGGAAGCAGGGAAGGAGCATCTGAACGCTAAGTGCTTCCCTAGGGGTCCAGGAGGGAGACAGGTAGGGACTAGGCAGGCTACCCCTCTAGCACAGCAGCCGCGTAACACACGTGGGAGAGACCTGGCCCCCGGCCATTTCCTGGACACAGCCTCACACAACCTCGCCACCCGGGTTCACGCTGGAGGAAGTGGCTTCCCACAGCCTAGACAGGGCCCAGTCCCCGCTGCCAGTTTGCTGGTTACAAGAACAATACGCAGGAAAGCGGCTTTTAAGGGATTTTTGCTCAGAGTTTCCAAAAAACAATATAAAAAAAAAATTCTCTATCTCTTTAAACCAGGGATCTAAACACCAGAAAATTTATCTTAAAGAACTGATTTTTTTCAAAGAAAAACTATTACCGCATTGTTTACAGCAGAAGAAAGCATGAAATAAGCGAAATGCCCCAAAGTGCTGGAATAGGTAAGGAAAACACGTTCCTCCACCCAAGACAGATATCACATAGCTGTTTAAAATAATCAGGAAGAATGGGAAGTTTTACAACATAATGGTAAATTTAAAGGCCAGACTACAGGATCATGGATACACCCTGAGCCTGCTGTTACAGTTAAAATCATATAGCAGGCTTACGTAAACACAGTGATTAAGAGGGAACATCAGAAAATGAAGGAAAGCAGGTGACTTATTAGTTGCAGGCTCTGGGGTCTTTGCCCCACGTTTCCATTAGCTATTGCTTTGCAATAAAAATACACTGGAAACACTTCCAAGTACATTCCTGAGGCCTGAGTGCTAAAAACCCTTTACTTCTAAAGGCCTGAGAAGCACAAGTTTGTCTCTCCCAGCATCCCGCACCCCAGTGCTGGTCTCTGCCCCTCAAGGCTCCTCCTTCCAGTGCCCCTGCCCTCCCCTGGGAGCTGAAAGTGCAAACAGAGCCAGTGACTTAAGTGTGAAGGGAGAACAAAGGAGCTGCAAATGCCACAGCCTTACCCCTACTGGGAAGGGGCCAAGGCACCCCCGCTAGTACCCCTCCCAAGCACCCCGCCCCCAGTAACCTGCAGGTCCAGAACCAACCTCCTGGTCACTGCCACACACCAACACAGCTCCCAGTCTCAAATACCACCTAAGAGGGCTTTGCCCTTAGCGTTCATTCTGCCTGAAAGTGAGATGCATTCACTTCCAGGCACTGTGACCAAGGGGCTAGCCTCCCTTGTCCTGAGTCTCGTGACTCATGGTTTCCCACCTCCTCTGCCATCAAGAGCCCCAGGCGAGCAGTGGGTTCTAGTCAGAGCTCTTCACCGTCTGATAGAACCCAGGAGAAGCCACTTGCCCTCTTCCCCCTCAGACTCCTCATCTGTCAAACTGGGATAAATCACAGGGTTGAGGGGTACCTGGGTGGCTCAGTCAGTTAAGCAGCTGCCTCCCGCTCAGGTCATGATCCCAGAGTCCCAGGATCGAGTCCCGCCTCTGGCTCCCTGCTCAGTGGGGAGTCTTCTCCCTTTGCCTGACACTCTGCCTACTTGTGCTCTCTCTCTGTCAAAAAAGTAAATAAAAAAATCTTTTTTAAAAAATCACAGGGTTGATCCGAGAAAGGAAACACATACAGAATCGGGGCCTGGGTTCCGATGCCTGGCTTTCCCCACATATTGGTTCCGTAACCTCAGTCACATTACTTGAGCTCTGAGAACCCGCACTGCCGAGTATGAGAACCAGGGCTGCGGGAGAAACAAGGGGGCTCCAGCTGCAAGTGGGCCCAGCACAGGCGGCAGGGGCAGCGGGTAAGTGAGAGTTAGGGCTATAAGACTTCCCTTAGGCTCTGAAAGCTCATGTCCCTCCTTGTCTTTCTCAGCAAGAGAAAGCCCTGGACAGGAGCAGGGCAGAGCCAGTGCCCAGCTCGCCCCGCCACTGGCAGCCCATCTCCAGACGGCATCTCAGCCCCCGGGGGTTGGTAACCAGCTGTGCACTCAAGCAAGGCAGTTTCCCACCCATAAAATGCAAATGAGGCCCCTAGTCTGTGGGCTGACTGTGAAAACATAGTGGCATTTTTTTCAGAATGTGAGTTTTGCTTCTGGACCACCTCCACTTCCTTAGAAGACAGCAAGAGACCATCACAATCACCCTCTTTGCGCCCAACTCTGCCTCCCACCGTTTTCCACCAGCGATTTCAGGGAGCTGCCAGCACCCTCGGTTCTCATCTCTCTGCTCTGGGGTCTGCTGCTTGTTCATCTGCTTTGTACCTGGCTGACACCTACACCAAGAGGTGAGCCAAATCCCCAGGACTGCCCAGCAGGAGGAGCCTCTTTCCCTGAAGGCCCTCCGGATCACCCCCCTTCTTGTCCCCACTTCCAGCTAATTCTGGCTAAATGCTGCTGGGGTGTTTCAGAGGCAGATGACCCAGGCCCTACAGACCTGGGCTGGTGCTATTCATGCTTCCTGATGGAGACATCACTTGAGCCACTGTTGCCCCGCCCCCCATAAAATGAGGCCATTTAACGCGAGCTCTTCCTAGGTCCCTGAGAGCAATAAACCAGGCTCCCTATGTAAGGCTCATGGTAACCCAGGCTCCATTCCCCTTCCCCCTCTGCAAGAGGACATCATTCCAAGTCCTCATTAAAATCTCTGGCCATCCATTAAGACAACTCCAGGCACGTCCCTCAAAGGCAATCAAGGGCTCCCAAGTGCCCTCTGGGGAAAGGCTCTACCCGACTCTACCAGCACCCATGTCCAGGTTCTCCCCAAGTCCTCCCTGTACTCCTCAAAGGGGTGGTCTGTATATGCTGCCACTCCCTCCCTCTCAACTGCCATCCCAATCCTCCTCCCTCAACACTCCACTGAAACAGCTCTAAGTGGGCCACATCCAAAGGTCACACCCTCGTCCTCCTTTCCCTGGACCTTCTGATCCCATTCTGTATTCATCTCTCTCTGTATTTAGCAAGCAGCCACAGGAGAGCACGCTAGGCGATGCTAGGACACAGCAATGACAAGGCGCACATTTGGCGCCCTGCCTGTGTTCCCAGAGCTTCCTGCGGCCGTCCATCCTCTGACAGGATAGCGCTGCTGCCACCGCTTCTCCAATATTCCCACCCTCTCTCCCATCAGGTTATCCCTTAAGGCTCAAAACTCATCCATGTTTCTTCTCCATCCATGGATTTACTCTAGTGTAAGCTTCTTGGAGACAGGAGCCACGGTTTCCCTACCGCAGCATACTCTGGACGTATTAGGTACTTGACAAACACTGAAAGAGTAAATCCCCAGTGCACATCTCCCACTCGGCTGCCTCTTGCTCCCCTTGGGATCATCATTATCCCCACCAGTGCTTGCTGGAGTCCTGGCCTATTCTCTCCAGTGTCCTCTGCCGGGGGATACAGTCATCACATCAATCCTGTCCACCCAGCCCCATGCCAGGTGTGACACTCTCTCCCGGGATTCCCTCACATTCCGCTGTCACTGTCCTCAGGAGCCTCCCCTCACTCTCCTGGAGCGCGGCCACCCACCTGCCCCAGGCTCCCTGGACAGAGGGCTAACCTGTCACAAAGCCTGCAAGTTTCCCCATGGAATCTGGTCTACAGTCTACGCTGAGCTCAAGCTCCTTCCCCTAAGTCATGCTGCTCCTCTCATAGTTACCGACTCCTGTCCCAGATCTGAGTAAGGATTAAGCAAGAGCAACGGAGGCAAACTGACAATATCCAGAGTGGACTCATTTTAAGGGCCAGTGAAAGAGCGTGGATGTAGTTAATAAAACACCCATCGTGAAGCTTATCACTGCAATGATATGTTTAGGAGACAGTTCGCTTGTATGCACAAGAAATTAGCAGAACTCAAATAAGGTCAGAGGGACCCGTTATCAGGAAGATAATAAAGCAATGACAAGGAATCAGGTCCACCACCCCTAACCCCCCACCCCCGGGGTAATAAATGGACAGGAGGCAGCACGGGCCTGAACAGAACCACCACGTAAAGGTGGAAATATGGATCCTAGAATCTGGAACGGTGGGCCCCCGGAGACGACCCACACAGTGCAGCTAGGCAGCTGCCACAGTGATCTTCCACGTCACAATGTGGATGTCACCTCTCTGCTTCAAACCCTTCCGTGGGGTCCCACTACAGTTGGAATACAACACGAAAACTTCCCTTGGGTCCGCAGGGTCCTGCCCACCTGGCCAGCTGCACTCCCCTTCTGGGGCTTTTAATGACAACACTGCTTTTCTCAAGAGGCCTTTCCAGATCCTCCAGGTGACAGGGGGCCCGTCACAGCACCCTGGACCACCATCGGCAACGTCTGTGCAGTTCCCGGAATGCACCAGATGCTCAGTAACTGTGTGCTGAGGGAGGGTGTCTGTGGCTGACCTCAGGCTGTGGAGGCCACAGAGGCACCACGGACGGAACCTTGGAGGCTGCCCATCTGCCATTCTCCGCACTCCAGGAGGGGAGGGCAACACGGCGATGAGCGGAGCAGCAACATCAGAACCGCCAGCTTTTGGATCATGGGACAGTGTCCTCAGCGGCAACGTTTCTCTTCCAGACATGCTAGGGTAGGAGTCGGCTATGATGTCAGTCCCGCTGCTGCCCGATAGTGCCTGGCCCCACCACCTCCCCCTGCCTTCCTGCCATCCACCACCCTGCACCCTGGCTGTAGCAGCAGCTGCAGGTACTGCCTGGGCAGGGGGGGCGGGGGGGCTGGTTGCAAAAGCCAGCATGGGGCTGGAGCTGGTCAGTTCACATCTCTGCAAAGTTGAGACCAGTGCACTTCTGCTGTGCGGCAGAAGGTCCCAGAGAAGCCCCTTCGCCACACTTTATTCAGAACAAAATGACCATCAGTGGCCTCCAAGAGAATCTCTCCCTAAAGTTAGGTTCACCCACATATAATGTGCCTGACTACTACTTAAAAGAAAAACACAGTGTTCAGAAAATCATCTGAGGGAAATAATACGTTACAGTAATGACAGTGGTAAACATTAAGTTAACCTTGGCGAAAAGGAAATTATAAAAACATCAACGGCTCTGCCTACAGCTATTAAGTAATTAAGGGAACTCTGGTTTGGAGGGTAGAAAGTTCTCTCTCAAGGGGTACAGGGAGGCACGCTGAATCTCAAGAGCCACTCTGCTTCTTCCTCAGAGGAGATTATTTCCAAGGGAAAGAAGGTTCTGGTACTCTTACGTTTAGGTAGGTGGTGCTTACTACTTTTTATCATGCATAGAATGCTAAAGCGTTTACTCCACTAATTATTTTTCCCCATTAATTGTTATTTTTATTGTGTGTTACGGTGGACATTTTTCTCAAGGTACCCCGTTTCGGTTAGAGGGCACCCAAGGGGAACACGTAAACTGAAATAATTTTGTTCACGGTCAGCTCTTCCTCGACGGAGGAGAAGCAATGAACAAAAGTTCTGGAGTTAACACCATCACCCTTCAAATCCTGGCTCTGGTGTGTATCAGCTGTATAACCTCAGATCAAGTTACTTACCCTTGCTGTGCCTGTTTCCCTAACTCTAACAACAGAATTATATTTTACTTAACGGCTTGCATACATGAGAGAATTCAAAGGCATTAAGAATAGGGCCTTGTATGCAGAAAGCACTACTGTTAGGCATTACTGTTTATCAGTAAAGTGAAGTTAGGAAGGTTATGTGGGTATGGCATGAGACCTCTGTATTCCTTGCATACTCTTAACATGCACTGTTTGGTCAGTACTACTCTATCCTGAACGAATACCATTAACTGTAGCTAATCTAGTAACGTCTATTCTGTTCCCTGGGACTCCTTTTGCTAGTACCAGGTTGGAAGGGAATATCAGGCAGATCAGAAAAGACTGTGTGTTATTGCATTTATTTGGAGGACCTTGGGGTTGTAAGGGAAGGTGGGAAGAAGTATGGCAAGCTCTGCAAAACATTTTGATGAACTTGTGGTCTATAAACCATAACACGTCATCCAGGTGACTGATACAGGGATCAGAGGGCTTGTGACATCTGTGACAAATCCAGTGATACTTGAATTACAATAGACCTCTTCCAGGTGAATGGTCCCGGGCCACTGTACACAAGCAAAGAAAATGTCAACCTCATTTTACCTGTTTTGCCAATGATTTCAACTCACCTTCGAGAATAACTGCTCTTGGCTCCAGGCCCTAACTACCTCTGAAACACCCCCAGCAGCTACGTATAGATTTCCGAAGAGCTGTGAATGCTTAAAATGTCTGGGGTTCTGTGATGCATATCTATTATCAAGTGACCCCCTTATCCCCTTGCTAGATTTTTAAGCTTCGACAAATAGATTTTACGAGTACTACCTTCTCTGTAAATCCCATGGTGCCAAGTCCAATGATCACTGTCCAATAAATGGGATTCAGAAAGACCCTGATGGGAGAGAGGCACACACATTTTCATCAGGCTTCAGGCAAGACCAAAGCCACTAGCGAAGACATGGTCCAGGCTCAAGTCCACTTACACCTGTCTTTTTTTTTTTTTTTTTTTTTAAGATTTTATTTATTTGACAGAGAGAAATCACAAGTAGGCAGAGAGGCAGGCAGAGAGAGAGAGGGAAGCAGGCTTCCCGCCGAGCAGAGAGCCCAATGCAGGGCTCCATCCCAGGACCCCAGGACCATAACCCGAGCCAAAGGCAGAGGCTTTAACCCACTGAGCCACCCAGGCGCCCCTCCACTTACACCTGTCTTGTCCACCTTCTGGAAAATGGCACAGCACGATGCCCACATCACATGTCCACACACAGCTAGTCCCATAACCATAGCTAGTTCACTTGACAGAGAGAGTGCCTGGCACTAATAAAAAACAGACTACAGTTCATCCTGTGCTTACTATATGCTGTGGGCTGTTTAAGTCTTTTGTATGTAATATCTCACTTAATCCTCAGAACACGCCATATAAGGAACAACAAGCATTCAGGTCAAGTTACAGTTAAGGAAAGCAAGGTCACAGTAAGCGAAGGATCCAGGGCTTGAACCATGGAAAACGTACAGCAATACAGCAATTACCAGAACTGTTTATTTACATCTCAGAGGGTAGGCAACAATCACGGACTGTCGTCCCAAAACATACATAACCCACAAAGAATTTTGCAATTCCAACTCCTGCTCACAGGTTCAGCGTCCCAAGCATTGTGGGGCGTCCGGGAGAAAAGAATCAGAAACAGCTGGAGCTCCTAAGGGGTTCCCAGCCAAAAGGTACACACTGCCTATTAAAATACAATGTGATAAGCACGCACGCAATGCCAGGTCTGAGGCAGAGAGCATGTGTGTTTGTGTATGTTAGGGGATGGAGGGAGAAGATGTTTTTAACCCAACATCTGTTTATTCTTCAGCAGGCTGGTGTGACATGGAATTGGGGCTTGTAGGGAAACTCGCCTTTATGGTCCTGTCCTGTTGTTCAAACACCTAAGACAACAAAAATGTCCTGCTTGGTAAGCTGTCCTTACAAATAGGCCATTCCCAAAATTCTTCTCCCACTCTACTTACAAATTAAATTGCAACCGAGTCACCCTGCAAAGTGAAAACTTCACACTATATGTTCCACTAATTACCCTGAGAGACACCAATGTTTGGGAATGCTAAAAGCCCATGGGTAGGTAAAGAGTGTTGTTTCTCTGAACTGCAGAATAAAACAGTTTCCTCCCAGAAATCAAAGCTCCAGCCATATCACACTGATTTAATTCAACTCTAAAAACTCTAATTAGTGGTTACATAAAATGACTAATTACTTCTCCCCGGTTTTAGACAGTTTCTGCCATGTCACTAAAAAGCCTAGGAGCTGTGTAATCAAACAACCCACCCCCCAGGAAGAAGAATGCTAATTAGCATTGTTGATTGGTGACACAAGCTATAATATTTTCCAGCAACTCTGTAAAATTCATAAACATATCAGGGAAAATGCCAGATTCTTTACAGCTTGCTAGCTTTTGGCATAAAGGTCTAAAAATACATGCATTTCCAACCACAGCCGGGTCTAAGGGTTTAACAAAATGCACGCGCCAGCCACACAATCATCACAATAAAGCGCTCTGACGTCTCTTAACGAGGAGCTAAACGGGCTCACGACACCTTCCCGGCTGGGCCATTATACCTGGTCTGTAGATGTGAAAACTGAGCAAGAGATTTCTCAGCTTCGAGGCTCACCAGCTCATCTCCGCCAGGCCACGGCTCGGCCCCACGCCTGCCTCCACCGGCGACGCGTTTAAATTTTTATAAAGCTTCACACTTCTCTGGGCGCGTTGCTTGGGGCAGTTCAAAGACTGCAGGAGGAAATGAGGTCCTGCCCGTGGCGAAGGCTGCCCCGGCGCGGAGAGAGATTTCTTCCAACCGGGACACCTCGGGCAGAGACTTGCCGGATGTCTTCCGCTCCACCCCGGCGTTTTTTGAAAGTAAACTCCTACCTGCCTGTTGCGCTCTCCCGGGCGCAACCGGACTCGCCCCCCAGGCCTCTGGGGCCGGCTCAATTTTGTAAGCGAGGTGCGAACACAGGCCGGCTCTGTGCGGGTTTCTGACCCAGGGAGGACCCCGCGGCTCCGGGCGCCGGCGGTTACCGAGTCGAGCCCCGCGGCGGGCTGGGAGCGGCGGTGCGCGCCCGGTTCCCGGGGAACGGAGAGCGGCCCGCCGTCCCCCTCCCCCCCGCCGCAGGGCCGGTAGGGCCACCCGGTGCCCCGGGAACGTCGGCCACTCCCCGCCGGCCGGCCGGAACGCGCACCCCGGGGCGCACCCCAAAGTGCGGCCAGGGCAGCAGGCGGCGTCCAAGGCGCGGGGAGGGAGTGCCGGGGTAGTGGGGCGCAGCAGCGAACACGGGGCAGGCAGGGGCCGGGGCAAGAGAGGCGCACCTCGCAGGCTTGGGAAAGGAGTGGGATCCCGGGAGGCACGGTAGGGGTGCGGCGCGGAGGCGGGGAGGGCGGGGACCCGGGGTCCCAGTGCGGGGTAGGGGGTGCGGGGACTCCGCGGCGGGGGCGTCTCTGCGCCCGCGGTATGCACCCCGCGCCCGGCCTCCCGCGGGACTCACCTCTGCGCCGGCCGTGCGGGCTCCGCGGCCCGCGCTCTCGGCTCACAGCGTCCGGGCTCTGCGGCCTGCGCTGGGCTCCCTTAGAGGCAGAGCCCCGCCGCCGCCGCCGCCGCTGCACTGCCGCTTTCCGCTTCCTGTCCCGGCGCCGCCCCGCAGCCCGAGCCCAGCCCTGCGAGCCCGGCGCGGCCGCGAGCCAAGAGCAGCGAGCGCGGCCGGCCCCGCCGCGGGCCCAGCCCACCTGCAGCGGAGGGCGGGGCCGGCCGGCGTCTCCCCGCCCCCGCCCCCCACCCCTGTCTCCCCACAGCCACGGCGCGCTCATAGTCACACACGCTCGTGCACACATGCACACACAGACCCCGGGACTCACCACGCACACATTCAGACATAGTTAACACATGGCCCGGGATCGACCCCGCCCTGCACCCCAGCATACTTGCACCCTCAAACGCGTGTACGCACACACATGCGCGTGCACACACACACACACACACACACAATCATGCACATAAGCCAAGCCTGTTTGCCTTCACCGGAGACCTACATAGGTTCATACAGCCCAGGGACAAGACCCCCCCCACACACACACATATACACACACATTCTTAGAACTGAACTATAAATATCCATATACACCCACACCACAACCAATGTACATTATGCACACTTAAACTCACACACAGCCTGGGAAATGACCCCACAAATAACCACACACACCCAGACCCCCAGAGCCACCCCTCCCCCTCGTCCTCCTCTAACAGAACGATCACTGTGGCCACCCCCACCACCACCTCGTTTTTCTGGAAATTGCTGGAAGAACACACCTCGGAAGGCAGTCAGGCAACCCCAGGCTTCGGTCCTGATTTAACAGGGTGGGCTTCCATCTCTGAGTCTCTGTTTCCCTGTCCAAAAAGTGAGGGGCTAAGAATGGCAATCTTGCAGGCTCCAGGTGAAGAGTATGGGCAGTAGCTGGTGCCCAGTAAGCACTGAACAGTTGTCAACTGTTTCTGTGAATGTTTGCCTTCTTCTTACTTAGTTGTCTTGTGTGGGTAGGGCTAGGGATCCCTGTGGAGAGTCTGGAATCTGGCTGGAACCCAAAGCTGCTTACATGATGAGCTCTCTTGTAGAGGCATGCCTAACCAAGTACTGTGGGCAGTTGGTGTGGGGAAACACACACCCACCCTGAGCTAGCCTTAGTTGGGGAACTTGAGCTCCCAAAGCTGTTGCTGGCCCCTCTCCATCGCTCTCCCCCATCCCTGTAGTCCCCATGGTCTCTCCTATATGTTGCAATTCTTCAGAGGACATCACATGTTCAATGTGCCAACCTTGGCCCCCACCCCCAGCCTGCCACCATCTTCCTCTGCTCACCCTTGGCAGTTCAGGACATCTGCCCACCCCTCATCAATCTGTCACCTATCTCCAGGGGCCAGGGGCTTCTGACTCGAGCAGCCGGCTTCCGAAGGGTAAATCCAGTGGTCTAGCCACCATGCTCAGATGCAGAAATACAGAGCTTTATTTTTTAAAGCGTGTCTTTCATCTTTAAAATGCAGACCCTCCAAGGTTACAACAGGCCAGGGATTTCTGCTCCTAGTTATGAGGCTCCTGAATAGTCCCTGTGAAATACACAGATCCTCACTAAATCTTGATGGGAACTGACTCGAATTCACTGTAGCTTATGAAATCTAGACACCTCACCATGTGCTTCTGTGGGAAAGGGGAACAGTGCAAAATAAACTCTATTTTAAGACAATAAATTCACATTTAAATGCCATCTACTCTGTATTTTAATTTGATAATTTCACGTATACAAGTGTAAAAGGTAAGAGCTGGAAAACTTTTCCGAAGCTGAAGGACAGTCTGTATAACCTGGAGGCCTGCCCTGGCTCCCATTTTCTACCAGCAAGTGGGTCAGGCTTATTTCGTGCTTGCCTAAAATTGAGTTCTCCAGCTTAACCTGAATTAGTAATGAAGGTAAAATTGTGGGTTCCATCTGCCACTCCATTGTTTCACTGCTCCATTTGTTCCAGACTTAACTAGGAAAGTGTGGTTCTGTGCTCGGTGCTCTCTCCAGCATGGCAATATATGTTTCACAAATTAATGTGTGTATTTCTCCCTTCCTGCCCATTCTCATGGGTAGAATTCTACTAACTAAAATTCTCCTGGGTCTGCCAACATCCAGCTCAAATGCCCTCTCCTCCCAAAGTCTTCCCTAGTTCTCACAAGCTGAAAACATTCCTCTCCCCTATTTGAGTTCACGTAGCATTCTGGGTTTCCATACTCACCTTCTTACCTTGTATTGGTTATTCCACTCTCCAATAATGTGTAATAGCACGTCTTATTTATCTTTTTTCCAGTAGAGATCTTTCCACATAGTCATTGCTTTAAAACAAAAAAACAAACAAAAAAACCCCAAAAAACCGTAGCAAATGAATGCAGGACTATAAAATACAACTTGCCTTTGGGAAGTTAATAATCTAATCAGGGAACAATCTAATTGAAAAGTTTTGACAGATGCACATAAACGGAGTTAATAACAGAAGAAAATATATAAAATACTAAATGCAGTAAAGGCACACTTTTTAAGAAGTCACTTACCCAGCCTTGAGAATTCTGAATACACCTGAAAAACAGCATTTGGGTCTCTGATCAACAAAATAGACCGTACAAAATCCACTCTTTGAAGTGGACAGACTTTATAAGTAGGAGAATCTCTCTCACACCCTCACATTAGATATTGTTTACACTTTGTTTACAAACCTTTCTAATAAGCTTCATCATCTGATTTCTAATCCTACTGTCAATTAGACACTTAACAACGGAGAGCAGGAGGTGACCTCAGGAGACCCCAGGTTCTGCAAAGGGAAGCTTGTTTAACTCCTAAATGCCAGTTACCTCTCTTGGCACACTGTCACATCACAGAATAATAGCGATGAGCCTGAGTTATAAAGACTAGATGGATATTCTGTATACAGTAGTCTAAGAAGACAGGAAAAATTGAAAAAAAAAATTGGAAGGATTTCCATCCAAAATGTTTGAAATGTTATAAAGTGCTGATTCTTTAAAAGGAAATGTTCTGTGAAGGCCACGTATGGAAAAGCCACGTATTATTTTGGTTAACAATGCCAGTGATGGGATGCTAAAATATGGGTTATTAGTGTCTAAGGAGAGAGTCACAGGGGACTGGATGGCAGTCATGGTCAACTTGTCCTTACCTTGAGGAAAGAAAGAAACAGCATGAGCCGAGGGGGATGACAAGGCTGGAACAGGGATTGGCTACCTCAAGTGCTTAATAAATACGAGTTGAATAAATGGGTAAATAGTATTTCTGTTTGGAGTATGGATAGGGGTGTGGGGAGAGCAGTGTCTGAGATATGGTCAAGGGCAGTGGCAGAGCAGCTGGGCTCAAGATAAGCACTCATACTGAGACACAGAGCCTTCAGAACTGAGTGGCCGGATTAGAAGGTAGAAAATCTTGAGTCCAACTCTAGTGTTTGAACTTTTTAAAATAGGGCTGGCAACACGGTAAAGTGTTCATTCACCCATCCATTCTTTCAAAAGCATACACTGGGTGCCTACTACAAGCCAGGCAATGTCTGAGCTGCTAGGGATACACAGGTAACACAACAAATATTTCCCGAGTACTTACTATGTACCAGTCCCTGTTCTAGGCAGACAAAAGCTTCTGCCCTCGTCAAGTGTATATTCTAGAGGGGAGAGAGAGATGCACAAATGAGGACCATGTGTATTGGGGTCAGAGGGGTACAAGCACTAAGGAGAAAACAAAGCAGGAGAGGAGATAAGGGAGGGGGGTGAGTGTGTGCCCCTCACTCTCCTGCAGGAGCTCAGGCTGCTGGATTAGGCTGCTACTTACAGCCCTGTAGCCAAAATGAGAGCCCTGTGATGGACCCAGGCATGGGATGGGAACTGCGGGTGCAGAGAAAGAAGGACCAGCTCGGCTTGCAGAAGCAGCAGGGCTTCCCCTGGCCATGACCCTGGGAGCCAAAGTTGGAGGATGAGTATTTGGCCGATAAAGAGGGAGGAAACATTCTGGGCAAAGGCACAGAAGTGTGGCAGAGCATGTCCAGGAGGCCGTATCAGGTGGCGGTGTGCAGCCCTGACGGACTGGTGGAGAGCGGGGCAAGGAGGACGCGGCGTGGGACTGCAGATCTGGAGGCCTGAGGCACGCCGGGGCCTGTGGTGTCAGGGGGCAAGCACAGGAAGGCCGAGATGTGGAAGCGGCACGCACCATCCAGCAGTGTGTCTAGGGGGGTGAGCATAAGGGAAGGAGCAGGGCTGGGGTGGGCGGGAGAGGGGTGGACACAGCCTGGAAGAGGGGGCGGACACCACGGTCCTGAAGGCTTTATGTGGTGAGCAGGACGACTGGGCTTTATCTGGTAGGCAGTCGGGAGTAGGACGAACCTGTCTGAGGCGTGCAGGGTGATTTGCGGAAGGAGTGAAGGCACGAGGACCCAATGAGGGGTGGTGAGACACAGGGAATCCTAATGACAGATGCCACCATCCTGGGCAGGTGGGGAGCCAGGAGGAAGAAGTTCAAAGAGGGAAGAGAAGGTCCGTTCGAGGCATGTTGAATGTCAGTACCGTTGGGGTGGATAGGGGTAAATGATAACAGAACTTGGTATTTTACAGGTCTTACTTATTCCTCACCGTGTGGGTATTATATCATCTGCGTTTTACAGAGAAGACGACTCAGGCATAGAAAAGTGAAATATGTGACAGGAGGTCCACAGCAGCTAAGAAGGGAGGCCAGGCTCTGAACCCAGACTGGCTGACCGCAGATGCCCCCTTTAATCCCCGAGCTCTCTGGCTTTCTGGCAGTGTGGTTTTAGTACCGGGAGGAGACTGGCTGCAGAAAGGTTTTGGAGATTTGTTGACAATGCAATAGATAAAGGAGCAAGAAGCGGGTAGAGAAAACGCAGACTGAGAGGCAGAGAGATAAGACAGGGACCGACAGAGGTGAGCAGGTAGGTGACACAGTCGTGCTGTTTCGACAGAGGAAGCCCTCAAGCTTGTTTATAGGAGAAGAAATCTTAGATTTCGAAATATCAGAAAGAAAGACTAACCAGGGAGACAGCTGGAAGGACAAGTCTTGCGCAGGAGAAACAGAGGTGAGTGCACCGCTGGGCATCAGAGGTCAAGGGCGTCTGGGTATTCTCCATGAGGTAGGAGGCAGGAAGCTCCAACAGAAACTGGGAAGCTGGGAGATGAAGTCAGGCCAGGGTGGGTAGGCATATGGAAGGCTTCCCAGGGGTCTTTGAGAATCTGATTGCCATTGGGATGGAAACCACAGAAAAATACACATTCCCCAGTTTTTCAAATAATCTGAATGGACTCACATACCCCGAAGGCCTTCGGGGACCCCAGACGTAGTGAGTGCTCTCTGAAGTCTCTTCTGCATCTGAGATCTGTCATCTTTAAGGAGTTGAGGTGAGGTGAGGGAAGGATGTGCAGTGGTAACTTGAAAAAGCCACTGACATTGAAAAAGCAGACGTGCTCCGTGTGAAGACACGGGGCCCACGGGAGCTTAACCAAGCAGTCATGGCCACAGACCAAGTGCACTCCTGGCTCCCCAGTGAGGCCGGGCTCCCGTGCCCACGCCGCTGCTCAGCAGGTCCGGGCAGGCGGGCCCACTCCCAGGCCCTGCAGCTATCATTACCTTGGGGGCTGGGAGGGAGCGAAATGTCAGGTAGGGCTCAGATCTCCGCAGCAGGATCCTCCAGCCCACAGTCAACCCCTGCAGCTTCGGTGGCCCTGTTATCAGTGGAAGGAGAGCGCCAGGGGCGAGGAGCCTGATGGAGACACCAGTCTGTGCACATGGCCTTGGCGCTTCTACGTGTTCCCAGGGCCATTCCACTTGCCTGGGCAGCGCAGGGGATCACACGCAGGGCCCGCCGTGGGCAGGGCTGAACTGGCTAATAATACCTTCTGGGGCCTGGAAGTTTTCTTCGTCGGTGTTGTTTTTAATCTACGGAGTCATCATCAGTAATTCATTACCTATTTATGAGAAACACGAATAACACCCTGCATACCGCGTTAAGCTAATTACTTGGACGAACACCAGGTGGCATTACTTCCTGAGGGCGAAGCAGCCTCCGGCACTGCAGGCTTGGGCTCAGACCCCTATGGGCTGAGCAGCAGCCACAGGCATGGACAGAAGGCCCCGGCTTCTGGCCCCCACACAGAGCCACCTCCCCCTGTGTCGTCAAGGGTCTTCCTGGGTACTGCAGAGGGGAAGGGCGAGTTTGGGCAGGGTAGGACACTGCCATTAATCCACCATAGTGACCCAGTCATAGTGACTGTGACTATAGTCTCTCTAGACTGTGACTATAGTCACTATGACTGGGTCACTATGGTGGATTAATGGCTTTTAAGGAATACTCCATAAAAGTATTCATCTTGACTTTTTATTTTCTGCAAGTTTCTCTGGAAACTTTGCTGATTTGTGAACCATATAAATGACCAGAGAGAAGAAATTATTTGTTGGTTTTTTAAAAATTATTTATCAGGCATTATAATTGTCATTTTTTATCTCTTATCTCATTTAGTGGTATTTTCCTGGTAATACTATAATGTGTATACTTTACAAAAGCTCAGGCAGGTAAAGGGACATCCCCAAGCTCACGAGCTGGAGCCTAAACCCGGGCCTTCTGGCTCCCAGTCAGGAATTTCTCACTGGCTGGTCATAGATCGCTAAGACAGATTCCTTTTTCTTGTTTCTTGATTCCCTCTCCCCTTCTCTAATGATTACTACCCTCCCCATCCTCCACTACTTTTCTTTTTCTCTACCTTTCCTAAAAAAAAAAAAAAAATTCCATTGCCGTGATCTTTGTGTTTCTTTCCCGCCTTGGTGAGAAACTGAAAGACAAATCAATCATAAATTCCAAGATACAATGAAATTCCTTCTTTTAATTGCAAAAGACCTGAAGTTCTGAACGTCTAATTATTTTTACATTTTCAGGTCAACAATAACATTTTTGAGGATGTGTGGGTGGCTCAGTGGATTAAGCCTCTGCCTTTGTCTCAGGTTATGATCTCAGGATCCTGGGATGGAGTCCCGCATCAGGCTCTCTGCTCCGCAGGGAGCCTGCCAGGGAGCCTGATTCCCCCTCTCTGCCTGCCTCTCTGCCTACTTGTGATCTCTCTGTCAAATAAATAAATACAATCTTTAAAAAAAAATAGTAACATTTTCGGCACGTGAATGTCCGGTTCCGGTGTTCCAGCACCATTCGTGGGAAAGTCCATCTTGCTCCACTGCGTTGCTTTTGTGTTTTGGCAGATATGGTTGACTCTATTGACATGAGTCTGTTTCTGGTCTCGCTAGACCTTTCCATGGATCTACTCTTCCCCAGCCTTGTCGGCATCTTCCTGGAACCAGTGTAGAATTCTGGACCCAAGATGTTTCTTTCTGTCCCTGGGGATAGAGGGTTTTTCCGTCTACTCTTCTTCCCACAACAACGGTTCTTTGCCTGTCTCCTGGGAGAGGCTTTTCTACCTTCTCCCAGGAGCCACGGATCTAGAAAGTTCACTATCCTTCCCTCAGTGGCTTTGTGCTTTTGCTTCAGAGGAGAAAAGGGGCCAGGGAAGCAAGCAGGGCTTTGTGCCTATCCCCCTCAGCCTTCTGCTACCTCTTGCCTCCTGGGTTAGAGAGGAGACTCTGCCAGTCCCCTTCCCTGCCCCAGTCGTTCTTGGGAGTGCCCAGTGGGGGGGTCATGAAGAACTCACAACAGAACCGGCTCTGCTGGTGTCTAGGGGCCCCAGCTGTTCTAAACTGACATGCTGACCCTTCCTTGGCCTCCAAGAATTTCTTAACACTTTAGCTTACTTCTTACTCCTTTGTTTGGCAGAGTGTGAGCTTACTCCTCACACTCTGCCAGAGGAGAGCCGCTGTGGGTCCCATTTTGCCTTCTGTCCCTCTGTGGAATTTGGTTTACTTGGCAGCTTTGTGAAGTCAGACTTCTCATGGGCTCCATAAGAAATTATAATTCTGTAGCTTATCCAGCTTTTCGTCATCATTGGGGGGGAACAACATTCTTTCCAGCTTTCTTCATCCTGAGTGGAAGCCTCATTGTCTTATCCTCAGATTCACTCTTTTTCTCAAGAGCCAGAAGAGGAGAGTCCCCCATGTTACACATGGGAAGCTGGGCTCTTGGAGAGATCCTGCTCTCCATTGGTAGGTCATGGCTCTGGGACTTCTCCACTACCAGAAGTGTATGAGGGCTTTATTGGGATGGGGCAGGCAGAAAGGCTGAGGGTCCTGGCAGATGAGAGTGCATGGGGAGTTGAGGCTGTCCATGGAGTGAGGGCCACAGTACTCATGCCTCAGTCAGAGGCAAGAATCCAGCGATCAACCAAGAACAAAAAGCCTGGCCAGGTGGCTTTCTGAAAACTCACTGGCCAAGAACTGCCCCACCCAGGGTGAAGGGGCATTGAGATGGTGTGATGAGAGCATCTCCACTGCATTCAGGGGCCAGGCCAATGTCTTGCGCTGTGCCCTCTACTGTCTGTCCCACTGACCTTCACAGCTGCGCTCTCCCGGCACACCCAGCCTGCCCCCTCCCCCAACCATGGACCATACAGACATACTCACCTACTCGCCATTTCTCAAGCATGCCATTCCTTTTCCTGACGCTATGGACCTCTTCAAGGTATCCTCTAACTTGCAATGCCCTTCCTCTCCCGCAGAGCTCCTCTCTCCACCTGAGGTTCTGCCCGTCCAGAGCTGAGGATGGGGGAAAGATGTGGGTTGGTGTTGCATATGGGAAATGAAAGAAAGGCTGTGAGTCAGAACCGCAGGAGGAGAGCGCTCCAGCAAAGGTGGGAGACAACTCCGAGGATACTCAAAGGGGAGGAGAGACGGGCAAAAATTAAATTGCTAATTTTGTTATAATTTCGAAACAGCTCTGGAGATATGCCTCATCTTTGAGTGTGGATGTTTTGCTCAGATGCAGGTGTCCAGCTACACATGAGACAGAATTAGCCCAGCAGGGTAACAATGACAGCTCATATTGGGAATCTTCTTCCAGGTGGGCTGTGTTGGGGGGACTGGGTGAGGCTCTCTGGCGTGCAGACCGAGTGAGCTGAGAGGCAGGGTTGAGGCACCTTCGTGAATGCCTTGAGGGCTTGGGGAAAGTCTAATGCCAGAGTGTAGGAGTCCCACCTTCAGCGATTCAATACTGTTCCCTGTTCTCCAACCCATGTCTTTAAAATGCTAATTTTTCTAAGGGTGATAAGTTTCATTCTTTTGGTTCAATCTTACGTTAATTGCAAAGGCTTTGAATCCATGAGAACTGAGTTCAAATCCTGATTCTACCAATTGCCAACAATGAGCACTTTCAATCTTTTGTTTTTAGTTCTTAACTCTCTGAATGTCCGTTTCCTCATGGGTAAAAGGAGGATAATGATACCCACCTTCCAGGTCTGTCATGAGGATGAAATGAGATAATGTGCATCTTGCCAAAAGAATTGTCCGTTTATCCATTCACCGAATATTTATTGACCAAGTACCACTCTACATTTAGCAGCAAACAAATTCTCCACCATCATGGAGGTCATGTTCTAGAGCAGGGTAATAAAAAAATAACTAAACAAGGAAGTATGAAATAGGTCAGATAGTAAGTACTTTGGGGAGCAATAAAATAAGAAGATAGGGATCCTGGGGGAAGGGCCACTATTAGAATTTTCTGTAGGGTAGTTGGAAGGCCTCTTTCATGAGGTGAAATTTGGGTAGGGCCTGAAGGAAGTGAGGGAATGAGTTTCTAAGATCTCGGGCCGGTGGAGGGGGGGCTGGTAAACAGAGGTCTGGAGACCCCAGCTTGCTGGGCAAGTGAGGGGGAGTATAGGGAGCCCTGGGTGGCTGCAGCAGCGTGAGGCAGCGGGGAGCCATGGGAGAAGTGAGACCAAGAGGCATCATGTCACACAAGACTCCTGGGGCGTGAACACTACAGCTTTATCAGGTGGGAGCCATGATGGCCTGTAAGAGGGCAGAGCCATGGGCTCCTGGGTCCTGCTTGGAGTGTAGACTGCAGGGAGACTGTTTAGAATGCCATTGCAATACAAGGAAATGGTGGCTGATCTAACTGTGCAGGCAGTGACAAGTGAGGTTCTGGATAGAAAGTGAATGTGCTGGAGATAGCAATGGACAGGGAGAGGTAGGGCAGTGTTTGGAGAGGGTTCCTCCCCCCACCACCATCTAGCTAGGGGACTGGAGGAGGGTTTAGAGAAGGTTCTGGAAATGAGCGTGGGCTCTGACAACTCCTACCCAGGCTCCAGTATGTGTGCTTCTACAGGTGATTCCCCAACTTCGATCCCATTTCTTTGTCCATGGAGGAGAAGCTGGACCAGATGATCTAAGGTCTGACATACTGAGGTTCTGTGGCTATCCCATGAACCTGCAGATACACTTAGAAGATGAGGTAACACAACCAAATATTAATACCTTGTGTGGGTCCATCTAGCAGTTGTCTACTTGGGGAAGCCAGGGAAGATAGGATGCTTAGAACCCACAAAGGCAGGTGGTGTTACAGCCGGTAAGGGCAGGACTGGGGGTCCACCTGAAGGGACATGACAGTTTATTCCTTAGCAGAAGGGGGACAAAAAATGGGCTTCCCAGCATTGCCTGGAGCTTCTCCGAGTCAGCTGCCCAGACTCGCTCACCAGCAGCCTGGCCAGCCCAGCAGCTGAGTGACCTCTTCATTTGCAGCTTGAACCTGAAAGCGTCTTCCAAAGAGAAGTGACTGCCTTTCCAAAAGGGGGCTGTCTCCCTGCCCGGAAGTGCATCCCACTGTAGCTGCACAATTGAGTACGGGCTTCCGGTTCTGTGATTAACTGACGGAAGTAGTTCTTTGGCCTGAAGGGCACCAGTCTGTGATTAATGGCCTCTCAGAGAATGTCCTGATTAGGTGGAAGTTTTGCTTAGCCAAGAGAGAAATTTAACAGTGCCATTAGCATTTCAAGTTGTTAAAACGGTGTGGGGGACATCTGTGGAATAAATTATCATTAAATAAGAAATTAAAGAAGTCAAATTCAGCAAGAATAGTAAGTCCAGCCATGGAATAGGGCACGCTGAGATTTCAGTAACCTGGCTGCATACTACCCCCAGTGAGGAACTCATTGCAAAGGTCATGCTGGTAAGAGGTGATGTCCACAAGCAGAGGGTAAAGAGAGCCCTCACTCCAAGGTCATTCACGATAGGGAATAGGATACCACCTCCATTGATCCAAGGAAGGCATAGACAATGAGGGAGGGCATGGTTCTCAAACTCTGCTGTGCATAGGTCATCTTTCAAACAGGCAGACTGCTGTGTCTATCCCCAGAGATGCAGTATATCTGGGGTGTGGCCTGGGGTTTGACATTCTAACAAGCACCTGATTTCGAGTGATCACAGGCCACCCTTGAAAAAACACTGATAGAGGAGGGGAGGGACCAAGGGACCAAGGGACCGAGGAGGCTGGGGAGTAGAGGGGTGTTTTGCTGACCATGGACACTGAAGCTTGGAGCTGTATAAAGATCACCAAGGCAGCAGCAAGGTAAGGCTGCTAATTCAGCCTGTGCAGAGTCACCCCTGGTAGCCAAGTATTGGGTCCATCCTCGGAAAGGCAGACAGGGGAGTTGAGAAACTAGGGAAGACGTGAAGGCAGGAGGAGGGTATCTGTGACTCCACCTGGATAAACAGGGAAGGGAGAAGTGGACAATTGCTAAACTATATAACATGCCAACATAATTTACAGAGGGAGAGAGTGTGTATGGCTAATTCTGAAATGAAAGGGCTTTGTTTCCAGAAGACTCAATAATTAGAATGTTGCTACTGTGCTGGCACTCCCCTGGCTGAATGTGAAAGAAGGTTTTGAAACAAGAGTCAAATATTCCTAAGAGGAAAGCTTGTTGTGGAAGCTTGTAGTTTTAAATGGGAAGATGTATTCAGAGGGGTGGACTTGCCTGGCATTTTCCATTCAGTCTGGCATGGCGGAGAGGTGAGACTGTCAGCATGAGGCTGTGTAAACTCACCAGCCTGTGGTTGGGAGTGAAGCCCCTTTCTCTTATAGGACCCTCCCCTCCAAGGGCTCATCCCCTCCACCTGTGTCAACACGGCACTGCAGACAAAGCGGGCGATGAGACAGGTGAACAAGGGCCGTGGAAGGGAGGAGGGTACGGGCACAACTCGGACTGGGTAGTAAAATCAGTCAGCTTTTCAATCTGCATCTTGAAAACGATCATTCAGCTGAGATTGCAATTTTGTTTCTCTTAGTTGAAGGAGCAATTTAGAACCCTGGGCAGGTCTACAAAGTATGGAGATAATAAATAAATAGGTATGGAATTCTTGCCGGTGGGTTAGAGTGCATGGGGTTTGTAACAATTCTTGAAATCATTGTGCTGCTTGGTCTCTGCTTTGTCTGCTTTTCTGTTTTTATGATGTTTGAAATGGGTAAGAGAATCTGAAATGCCACACGTACAAGACTGATTTATTAATTTACAAAAGTAGCATAATTGCTGAGAATAATTTTCCTTGTTACGTCTGCCGCGACAAGTCTCAATTGCCGGGAGGGATCCAATATATAAAATTGTGATTGTATTTTCAAATGTCTGAGGAAATATGATTAACATATAAGTGGAGCAAATGTTTAAGAAGGATTTAATCTGTTAAAGTTGTTAGTTGAACATTGATCAAAGAGCCAGTAGAAATGATGTTTTTAATTCTTTTTAATTGCTGGATTGGTAAATAAAACACAATGATTTGTAGGTTGAGCTTGAAGGCTTAAGATAGACTAGGTTTTAAAAATTAAAACCTTAATATGTTGCATATTAGATTAAATACACACACACAACTCTAATTAGTGTTATCCAGGTACGTACAAAGGCCTTCTTTCCCCATACCACAAAAAGGAAAGAAAAAATTATAGCCACATTTTCATCACCTGCCTGCAGGGCAGCTCTAGGTCCTGTCCAACACTGGTTGTGATTATTCTTACTAATTTCTGCCAACCCTATGTGTCAAAAGTGATATTTCATTGTTGTGTTAATTTCCATTTCTATGACCACCGTGGGGTTGAACATATTTTCATCATGAATTGGACATTGACAGGGATCTCAGAATTTCTGCTGAAGTCTCAGACTGAAAAGTCATGGGTTGTATGTACTACCGGATTCTAAGGAGAGGCCCTGGACCCATCCCCACAGCATGTGCTAAGCCATATGGGGGGAAATCCCTTCCCTTTCCCTCAAGCCAAATGTGAGGAGCCCAAAAATGCTGCTCTTAGAAAATGGGGGGAGGTAAGAGGGGACTAGTTTTCCCATCTTGGCCAGCTGTTCTTTGGGGGATTGGAGGGAAGGGTGCTATGATGATCTGGAGTCAGATTACTGCTGGACCACAGAAATTCTTCCGGAACCCAGAGGACTGCCTCTCCATGGTCCAGCAAAGGCTCTGACTTCTCTGAGATAAAGTTCTGAGGACTACACCAGGCAAGCAACCTAGACCCACTAAAGTGCTGGCTGAGAAGAAGGGAAATCTAGAAGGGGCAGCGGAGGTGGAACATCCTAAAAATGATTGAGAGCATTGGCACCACTTACAGCAATGCACTCTCTGGTTTATTTCTGTATTAAGTCTGGCCTCACCCGAAGGCCCTGTTAAGTTTGTACTTAATGTCCGGCATGGTCACAAATGGTGCAAAGACCCATCTTCTTGGGTCACCTTTGCCATTCTGATCATTCCTGAGGCAGCCAGCTGGGCACAGGTATAAAATGATAGCACCTGGCCTCAGCTGCCTTGAATCCCTCTAGCATTTTTCTCTGGCTTTTCTGGTGCTGTCACGTGATACACCTGCAAGACCACCCTCGGCCACCCTCAGTCATGTGCCCACCTTGGCCTGCAGAGTTAACACTGTGGGGCAGTCCAGTTGAGTCCTCCAAGAAACAGGCTGGGATGGAGTTAGGGGTGTGTGTGGTTTATTGGAGTGTAATTCCAATGAAAGATACAGTGAGGCGGGGGGCGGCGGTGAACTTAGTAGGAAATGCCTCTAGGCCTTATGCAGGTCGGACGACTGTGAGGAAACTAGAGGAAGGACTATTGGACAGGGAGAGTCTCAAATGATGAGGCAGATCCGACAAAGTGTTGGGGCAACAGGGAACTCTGGAAGAAACACAGCCCAGTAGGGGAGTCTCATGTTGGACAGAAATGGCAAAATGCTAAGCCCCCCCACTGTGCTCACTCAGGAACTGGGTCTGCTCCAGAAGGACAGGACTGGCTCCAAGCTGAGACCGATCCTGAAGGCACTGCAGCTGGAGGCTTTCGGCTAAGCGTACTCCTTGCAGCGTGGATAATTTTTTTTTAAAGATTTATTTTATTTATTTGAGAGAGAGAGAGAGCAGGGGAAGGAGAAGAGAGTGAGGGAAACATGCAGACTCCCTGCTGAGCAGGGAGTCCCGACGTGGGGCTTGATCCCAGGACCCTGAGATCATGACCTGAACTGTAATCAAGAGCCAGATGCTCTTGATTTGCCATGCAGGGTGCCAGGCACCCCTGCAAGGCAAATTCTTGAAAGGACATTTAACGGCACACCTCGCTGACTGCCACTTAACCAATGGGATGAAATCAAACTCAACCAGTGGATTAAATACCTAGGTCAGATGATTCTGCATTTTACAGGGCTTCCCAGAGGGTCACCAGCAAGACTGAGCCCAGTTGTGTACAGTAATAATCAACTCAATAACGTAACTGTGCCTTGAATTTCCCCTCCTTCCTTAGATCTTGTCCCTTATGCCTCTCTCCTATTTCTTTCTTTTCTTAAGATTTTATCTATTTATGCATCAGATAGAGAGAGTGAACAGCACAAGCAGGGGTCGCTGCAAGCAGAGGGAGAGGGAGAGACAGGCTCCCCGTGGAGCAGGGAGCCCCATGCAGGACTCGATCCGATCCCAGGACCCTGGGATCATGACCTGAGCCAAAGGCAGACCCTTCACCAGTTGAGCCTCTAGGGGTACCCTCCCTCCTGTTTCATTTCTTGAGAACCCTTCTCAGATGATCTGCAGGCAAGACCTGGTTTCAAACCCTGCCCTGGGGGAAGCTGGCGGACAGTAGTCTACCTGTTTCTTAATTCAACAGTGCCCTCTTCAGCTGGTCCAATGAAGTTCAGTTTCTTAATGAATGGGGTGCGTGTGTACGGTCACCAGCGGCCTGTTTCTGATTTTGTGATACCGTTTCTGAGGACACTTAAATTCAGATGTTTCCTCTCCTCTCCCCTCACTATCAAGCCTCTGAGGGCTGCCTCTTACCTTCAAGTCTCCCGTGCCTCTCCCACTAATGTTCTTGAGGCTCATGTGCTTTCTCTGTTCTGCTTGGTCTCAAATTTACTGTGGCTACTTCCGCATCCCGGACAGAGGGCTCTTGGTGCCCTACTTGGATGGAGGCTATTGAGCATCTGTGACTGCTTGGTCTTCTTGTTCCTCTCCCTTAAAATCTATGCTGAATTCTCTACTCTAGGGAGGGCTCTCAAAGCAGGCTCTGCTCTGCTCCTGTATAGCTATGTTCATTGCTCACTTCTGTGTCAAGGGCCTTTCAGTATAGGTGCAGGTTAAGAATAATCCTACTGGTTCCTCTTACAGAATAGTCTGTGGAGCATGTCTGTAGAGGTCTTCCTTTGAGTGGCCACCATTGTCCTCTGGGAATCAAAATTCCCAATTCAACTTCCATTCCAGTGTCTTCTCTCTTCTTGAATCAGTGTTAAAATTTTAAGTAGAAAACTGTCATGTTTACTTGTTTGGCATGAAATTAAGTGAAAATATTTGCTTATTATTTTTAAAGATCCTTGCTATACCCCCCCTTCATTACTGATTGGGTTATCTATTGCCTTTTATTTATTTCATAATTTTATCATAGGTTTTTCAAAGTGTCCAAAGTGAACCAAACATGTGTTCTTGATCCAAAGCTTTATTTTTCTTTCACTGATTCTTCTTAATTTCATTATTTCTGTCCTTCTATTTTCTTTGAATTTATTCTATGTTCCCTTTTCTCACTTTTTTTTTTAAGGTTTTATTTATTTATTAGATAGAGATCACAATTAGGCAGAGAGGCAGGCAGGGGCGGGGGTGGGGGAAGCAGGCTCCCCACTGAGCAGAGAACCCAACGTGGGGCTTGATCCCAGGACCCTGGGATCATGACCTGAGCCGAAAGCAGAGGCTTTTACCCACTGAGCCACCCAGGCGCCTCCCTTTTCTCGTTTCTTAATTGAATAGGTAAGTCATTACCTTCCAATCTTTCCTTCTTTATAAAATAGTTAAAGCACAACGTTTCCTCTTAGTTTAAGCAGCGTTCCAAAGTTTTCATAGGTAGTATGTTCATCATTACTCACTTCTAAGTTGTCATAGCCTGCGGCCGTTAGAAAGCAGACCCTGAAACAGTAGTTTGGATGTTAATATGTTTGAAAGGTACAAGCCCAAGGCAGTAAGGAGGGAGGAACAGGAGTGAGGCAGGAGAACCTGGGAGGACGTGTGGCACAGTGCCTAGTTGTGCCACTTACTGGGAGCTGTAGAAGGCGATGGCTGCTCAGTCCCTGTGTCCACTTTGTGCATTAAATTTCTCCAGAAAATTTGCAAGAAGGGACCTCACCTGGGAGTGGTCTTCGGGTGAGAGAAAGGAGGAGAAATTTATCTTCCCAGCTGTTTTTCATCCCGCACTCCCCGCTGGTTAAGGTTCATACCAGAAGATATTCATTCCCCTACATTTCCGGTGGGTAGCATCAAGCCCTTCCTGGGGTGCTCAGGAAGCCAGACTCCACACCCCACAGTGAGGTGTTCATTCCAGCCCCAAGTGTAGGGGCAACCTGGTGTGGGCAGACCACTGACCAAGACAAAGAAGGCACACCAGATTTTTTTCCCCACCAACCATACATAATATCTAATTTCTACCACAATTAATTTTTTAACTCATGAATTATTAAGAAATGTTTCTAAATTTTAAAATATATTGGTTTTTAAGACCATCATTTAAAAAATTAATTTTATGTGTGCTTGAGGAAAATGTGTATTCACTACTCATTGAATGCAAAATTCTGTATATGCCCCTTAGATCAACCTAAGTTAATTAGTTTAGGTACTGAGAGCATGTGATAAAATCTAGCATAATGGAATGACACATTTCTCTTTGTAGCTCTGTCAGTCTTGCTTTTTATAAGTTGGCGCTATTAGGTACTTTAAATTTAGAATCACTATTTTTTTCTGGTAAAGCATTTTGCCTTTATGTGGCAATCTCTTTATCTCTAGTACCGCCTTTTGCCTTCAAGTCTATTTTACTGACTTTAATATATACCTATAACACTTTCTTTTGGTTGCTCTTTTCCTGGTATTTTTAAAATTCTTTTACATTTCATCTTTCCATAAACTTAATTTTCAGCTGTGTCTTTTAAACAACACGTAGTTGGTCAGGCTCCATGTCCAGTGAGGAGTCTGCTTGGGATATTCTCTCCCTCTACTTTTCCACTAGTGCTCTTTCTCTCAAAATAAATAAATAAATAAATAAATCTTAAAAAAAACAACAACAACAAACCCACAACACGTAGTTGGATTTTTAAAAATCTAGTCTGGCAATTTTTGCTTTGTAACTAGAGCCTTAGGCCATTTATGGTTACCATAGTTACTGATATATGGATTTATTTCTATAATTTTTTAAAACTTTCTGTCTCATGTTTCTATTATTTTTTTTCCTTCTTTCTTACCTTCTTTTGAGTTCATTTAATACATTTCTTCTTCCACTTTCCATTCCACTAGTTGAGAAATTACTCAGACTTTTTCATATATTACAACAGTTACCTAGAGATTTTTAAAAATTATTTTTATTATCATATAATGTATTATTTGCCACAGGGGTACAGGTAGGTGAATCATCAGGCTTACACATTTCACAGCCCTTACCTAGAAATTTTTAACATGTATAGGAATCAAAGTTAATCAACATTTTTCCACTGTCCTCCCAAAGAATGAGAGAAGGTGAGAACACTGACTCTGATCGCCCACTCGCAGTTTTTGTGCTGCTATTCTCATGCTTACCTCATTCTCTCTTTCAATTTAATAAAGCATTGTCTTCATTACTGTATTATATAGTCAGTAAACATAGATTTACTCACTCCATTACTGTTTCATTCTCTTATTATTTTTTCTTACATCTCACCTATTTCTTCTGGACTAATTCTTTTTTTCCTTAAGAATACTTATTCCTTTCATGGATGGTCTTTTGTGGTAAACTCTTGCCATTTTTGTGGGCCTAAAAATGAGTCTATTTCATCTTTGTGTTTAAAAAATACTTTGTTTTATAATATTGATTATTTTCCTCTCAGCAAATTAAAGATATTATTCTACTATATTTTTTCATTATTGCCTTTCAGCAATTATTTATGTAGTTAGTTTTTCATAGCTAATTTCTTTTTTCTCTGTTTTAAAGCCTTTTTCCCCCTTTGGTGTTCTGCAGTTTTTAAGTGGATTTATTTTTAGTTAGTTTAGTTAGTTTATTTAATAAACATTTAACCCTTTACTGGATGTCAGGTGTCAGATATGAACTCATTTAAAGGTAAAACAACCTTGTGAGGTAGATATTATCAAGTATCTTTACATATGAGGAGACCGAGACCCAGAGAGGTTAGGTAACTTCCCCAAGTTGACACAGTTAGTAAGCGGTAGTGCCATAATTACAACCAGGGCAGTCTGGACCTAGAATTTTCTTTATCAATATAAAGATGGTCAGGTTATCTTTGAGTGGGCTTTGGTAATTTGTATCTTTCAAAAATTTGATTCAGTTTATTAAGTTTTATGGAAATTTATTGGCATAAAGTCTCTTTTTAAAGATTTTATTTATTTATTTGAGAGAGAGTGTGCATGCTAGGGGGGTAGGGTCAGAGAGAGAAGGAGAATCCCCACTGAGCAGGGAGACTGATGCAGGCCTCAATCCTGGGACGCTGAGATCATTACCTGCGTTGAAGGTAGTAGCTTAACCAAATGAGCCACGCAGTGCCCTGGCATAAAGTGTTTTGAGCTTTGTTAAATGAGTTAAATGACAAATAACTTTGTTAAATGAATCCTGTTAAATGAGTGTAGGGTCTGTAGTGATGTCCTCTCTTTTGCTCTGGACCTTATTTACATTATTTGCTTGATTTGGGTTTAATTTGCTCTTCTTGTGCTCACTTTGGCAGCACATACATTAATTTGCTCTTCTTTTTCTTATTTTTTGAAGTGAGAATTGAGATTGCTGACATGAAATTTTCCTTTCTAATATAAATATTAAATGCAATAGATTTACCTCTAAACACTATTTTAATTGTGATATGCTATAATTTCACCTTCACTGAGTTCAAAATATCTTCTCATTTCTCTCGTGACTTCCTCTTTGGTGCATGGGTTATTTAGACTTTTTTTTGTTTAATTTTTGAATATTTGGAGATTTTCCCCAGTATCCTTTTTTAGTTTTTAGTTTAATTAAACTGCTGTTGGAACACATACCTTGCACAATTTCACTTCTTTTAACTTCTTAAGATATCTTTTCTGGCCCCAAATATATCCTGTCATATCGATGTTTCCATCTGGTAGATGGACATCCATCATGGACGTTTTATGGGCACTTCAAAAAGAAAGTGTACTATGCTGTTTTCATGTGTGATGTGTTCTACTAATGTTACTTAGGTCACGTTTCAGTAGCATTGTTCAGGTTCTCTATACCACTGCTGATTTTCTTTCTCTTTGTTCTATCAGAGGAGAGGAGTATTGAAATTGGAAATTATATTTGTAGATTTACTGATTTCTCCTTTCAGTGCTATTAGTTTTTTCTTCCTGTATCTTGAAGATCAGTTGTTAGGTAAATACACATTTAGAATTGTTATGTCTTTTTGGTAAATTAACCCCTTCATCATTACGTGATTACCCTCTATTTCTGATAATATTCCTTGTTCTGAAGTTTACTCTGTCTGATATTAATATCAGACACTCCATTAGTGTTTGTATGGTATATCTTTTTCCATCCTTTGATTTTTTTTAAAAGATCAGAAGTTTTTTAAAAGATCAAAAATTAAAATTATTTGACAGAGAGAGACACAACAAGAGAGGGAACACAAGCAGGGGGAGTGGGAGAGGGAGAAGCAGGCTTCCCGCTGAGCAGGGAGCCCGAGGCAGGGCTCGAGGCCAGGACCCTGGGATCATGACCTGAGCTGAAAGCAGATGTTTAACGACTGAGCCATCCAGGCATCCCCCATCCTTTATCTTTAATCTAACTGTGACTTTATATTTAAAGCAGGTTTCTTGTAAACAATAATAACTGGTGGTATCTAAAAAACTAAAAGAAGGAAAAAGGGTTATGTTGATTAATTTTATATTTGCCTCTATGGGACCTTGGGGTGCCCAGATATTTGGCCAAACATTACTCCTGGTACCAAGATCTGTGTTAGGGTTCTTTAGAGAAACAGAACCAATAGCATTTGTTTCTTAATTAAAAGGAATTAGTTCATATAAGCCAAGACTGACAAATCCCAAGATCTGCATTTGGAAAGTTAGAGACCCAGAAGAACTGATAGTAAGTTTTAGTCCAAAGTCTGACAGTCTCAGAGAAGAGCTGATATTTCAGTTTGAGTCTGAAGGCAGAAAACAAAACAAAACAAAACAACAACAACAAACTGATGTCCCAGATCAAAGGCACTTAGGCAAGAGGAAATCGGTGGGCTCATGCTGGTGGAATTCACTGTCTTTGCCATGTTCCCACCACCCTGAAGCAGCTGGCTTAATAGGATAGAGGAATGGCCATTTGAAGACACAGCTTAATAGGATAGAGGAATGGCCATTTGCCAGCTAGGCAGCAATACCTTGCAGGGCTAGGGCAAGTTTCTCCAGAAGGCCATATATGCCCTGAATCAGCATCCATTATATGATGCTCTTTCTCTCCTAGCCCACATTCACCCATGCAGGAATCAAGGACTGGAATTGGGAGTGGTACCACTCACTACAACCCTTAAGGACCCATTTGCAAAATTTTTACTTCCTTTCCACACAGTTTTATGTTCTGCTGCCCTAGAGGTCTTAGTTTCAAAAAGAGACACAACAACAATCCTTTTGAACTAGAAATTGAGACTTCTGCCTGGCCACTTTGAGTTCCTCGTGCCTCTGAATCAATGGGCAAGGAAGGGAGTTACTATGCTGGCTGGGTTGATTGATCCCAAATACCCGAGAGAAATTGGACAAACGCCGCAATGGAAGTAAAGAAGAGTATGTGTGAAAATCAGAGGATCACTTAAGACATCTTTTAATATTACCTTTTAATATTCCTGTGATTAGGTCATGGGAAAACTACAACAACCCAATCCAAGCAGGACTATAATGGCCAGATCCTTCAGAAGTGTAGGTTTGGGTCACCCTACAGGTAAATCAGCTCATGTGCTTGCTGAAGCAAAGGGAATACAGAATTGATAATGGAAGAAAAAAAATATGTATATATAACATATCTTTGCTTTTCTCTCTTATTCCCTTATCATGTATAGACTTAATATTATAGTGTTTTATTGTCCATTTATTTATTTATATGTCTCAAGTTTTTATATAAATTATAGTTAATTAATATGTAGTGTAATATTGGTTTCAGGAAAGGAATTTAGTTCTTCATCACTTACATATAACACTCACGGCTCATCACAAGTGCCTTCCTTAATACCAATCACAAATTTAGCTCATCCCCTGCCAACCTTCCCTCCAGCAATCTTCAATTTTTTCCTTATAGTTAAGAGTCTCTTATGGTTTACCTCCCTCTTTTTTTCCCCCTTCTCCTATGTCCATATGTTTTGTTTCTTAAATTCCATGTGAGTGAAATCACATGGTATTTGTCTTTCTCTGACTGACTTACTTCACTTAACATAAATGCTCTAGCTCCATGTCATTGCAAATGGCAAGATTTTATTCTTTTTGATGGCTGAATAGTATTCCATTACATATATAAACCACATCTTTATCATTCATGTCAGTGGATATTTGGGCTCTTTCCATGATTTGGCTATTGTTGATAATGCTGCTATAAACTTCGGGGTGCATGTACCCCTTCAAATCAGTATTTTGGTACCCTTTGTGTAAATACCTAGTAGTATAATTGCTGGACCATAGCGTAGTTCTGCTTTAAGCTTTTTGAGGACCCTCCATACTGTTTTCCAGAATGGCTGAATCAGTTTACATTCTCACCAACAGTGTAAGAGTGTTCTGCTTTCTCTGCATCCTTGCCAGTATTTGTTTTTTCTTGTGTTGTTAATTTTAGTCCAGCCAATATTAGGTGGTATCTAATTGTTGTTTTGATTTGTATTTCCCTGATGATGAGTGATGTTGAGTATCTTTTCATGGGTCTATGAGCCATTTATATCTCTTCTTTGGAAAAATGTCTTCATGTCTTCTGTCCATTTCTTCACTAGATTATTTGTTTTTTGGGTGTTGAGTTTGATAAGTTCTTTATAGATTTTAGATACTAACTCAAATATGTCATTTGCAAACATCTTCTTCCATTCCATAGGCTGCCTTTCAGTTTTGTTGGTTGTTTTCTTTGCTGTGCAGAAGCTTTTTATCTTGATGAAATCTCGATAGTTCATTTTTACTTTTGTTTCCTTTACTCTTGGAGACATGTGTAGCAAGAAGTTGTTGTGGCTGAGGTTGAAGAGGTTGCTGCATGTTCTCCTCTAGGATTTTGATGGATTCCTGTCTCATATTTAGGACTTTCATCCATTTTGAATTTATTTTTGTGTATGCTATATATGTCCAGCTTCATTCTTCTGCATGTTGATGTCCAAGTTTCCCAACACCATTTATTAAAAAGACTGCCTTTTCTTCACTGGATATTCTTTCCTGCTTTGTTCAAGATTAGTTGGCCATTTGGTTTTGGGTCCATTTCTGGGTTTTCTATTTTGTTCTTTTGATCGATATGTCCCTTTTTGTGCCAGTACCATACTGCCTTGATGACTACAGCTTTGAAATATAATTTGAATTCTCCAGTTTTGCTTTCCTTTTTCAAGATTGTTTTGGCTATTGGGGGTCTTTTGTAGTTCTGTATGAATTTTAGGATTATTTGTTCTAGCTCTGTGAAAAAATGCTGGTGGTATTTTGATAGGGATTGCATTAAATGTGTAGATTGCTTTGGGTAGTAGTATAGGCATTTTAAAAATATTTGTTCTTCCAATCCATGAGCATGTATGTAAATTAGATGTTATCAAGGAGAAGAATAAGCATAACTCAAGGACTTTATTTCCTCTTCTGGGAAGGGGTTGGTATATTTTCACTTCTACACAAGATGCAGGCTATTTGTCTCATGTTAGGTCATATTATGACTTTCTTATTATCTTTATTTGGAGATTCAATATGGTTTAAGGTAATGCAGTGGGTGCCAAGTTGATAAGAGTTGTACTTGTGATGGTTAATTTTAAGTGTCAATCTTTTGGGGTTATGGGATGCCCCAGATATTTGGTCAAACATGCTGGATGTTTCTATGTAGGTGTTCTTTGGATGAGTTTAACATTTATGTTGAACCGAATTTTTTTTTAGAATGTTTTTAAATTTAGCTCTTTCGTTTTTATTTCTTTGTTAGTAAGCTCTACACCCAGTGTGGGGCTTGAACTCATGACCCTAAGATCAAGATGGATAAGTTTAATATTTAAATTAATTGACTAAATAAAGCAGATTGCTCTCCCTACTGTAGGTGAGCCTCGTTCAGTCAGTTGAAGACCTGAATAGAACAAAAACAGTGATACTCCCCCAAATAAGAGGGGGTATGGGATGAGAAGAAGAGATTAAAGATCCAGAGATGACCATGTTGAATCTGTCTATCTCTTTCTAAAGTAACCAGTAAAAAATACCAGCTTGGAACTTGGGAAATTATGCTGAAGCTACAGATTTAGGGGTAGTCAGCACAATTCTTAAAACCATGCAAATGTACATAATTATCCATGCAAAACAGGATAGTTAGGAGATACAGTCCTTCATGAGAGTTGTTCCCAAAGTGTGGTCCAGAGTCTTGCCTCACAAACACCTGAGAGGAGAGTTAGAACAACACATTCCTGAGTTCCCCCCCATGCAAACTAAATTAAAACCGGGGGTCCTCATTCTGAGCAAGCATCTTGGGGATTTTCATGCACGATGAAGTCCAAGAACATCTGCACAGCGAGAAGGCAAACTGACTTCATGGGAGAGCCATTTCTGACCAGGTGACAGATGGCTCCTATGTCACTAGATGGCACCAAACACACACTAAATCTCCAGTTCTGTCAATTCCTCAACCAAACTGGAAAAGGGCTTGGCTCCTCTGGAGTTGTTTTGTTTTGTTCTGTTTTTTACCAGAAATTTTGTCAAAGGATTTCCACTGGCCCTTCCTCACAGTGAAGGAAACAAAAAGAGAGCTGGCTGACCGGAATAACTGCCCCAGCACTATCAATCACCCATGAAAGGTCTGCCCAGAAGAGGCTAAAATGATCAGTAGGGAACAGGTAAGTAAAAGTCTCTGCCAGTGGGTTTTCTGGAACAACACCTGTTCCAGCAGGTGTTTCTGGGAGCTCAGGGCATGAATCTCCTAAGACCCAGTCAGGGGCAGCACTGTGGAGAGCCAGGAGGCTTGCTGCCTTCCCACCAGCCCTCCCAGTCACGGTGTCTGTGTGCACCCAGAAGAGGTGAAACTGTGAATTTCAGGGTCACACACAGGCCCTGGGTTGCCCTCCAGAGCCAGGCGCATCCTTGTACCCCTTTCCTCAAAAGCAATATGTCTTCTGCCTTTCCTGGGAGAGCTCTTACTACCACAGTTGTCTCTGATTTTCTGACTTGAAAACACCTGCTCCTCAGCCTGTCTGTCATGCTCACACAATCCTGAACGCCTCTGAAAGGATGAGGAACCACCCTAGCATCCCTCTACCTTCACCGAAGACACTCAGTGCCTCACCCTTGAGCCATTTCCACAGCGTTTGACTAGCACTCCACCCCCCAGGCTCCTTGACCTTCCTTCCTGTGGGTGTGGAGTCAGCTGTTACAATCTCAAAGCACTCCTGTTCAAAGTCTCAGGCCTTAGCCTGGCATTAAGGATTCTGCTCCTCTGGGCTTGCTGGCATAAGAGATCTCTGGAGCTCCTGTGTTGGAGGAATATTAGTGGAGGGGGGCTGGGAAGTGAACAGGAGACCTGGGAGGCCACTGAGTACCTGAAAAGGGAAGGTAGGAGTATCACAAGCTGAGGAATGGGAACAAGCTGGAGAGGGAGCAGTGAGGAACCCTGCGGGGGAGAGAAGACACACCTGAACAGGGTAATGGAGGAGAGTTTCACGATGGAACAATGTACAAGGGCTTACAGGGTCACTGAAAACTGTGAGAGATGAGGATCACCATAGTGCTAGCAACACGGGCAAGAAAGCCATTACCATAACCAGGCCAAGGTCAGTTGAGGGGCAATTACTGGAAACTAGCAAGAGAGCTATGGCTCCAGAAGCTGTAGAAGGACTGGAGGGACCCAGGGGAATAAATGTCCCAAACTTGCCTTCTTCAGATCTCTGCTTCCAACCATCTCTACTTTCTGGGATATCTATTGGGGTCTCCTTTTGGCCAAACCCAGGGAGAAACCAGAGGGCAGGCAGGGGTGCCCTTTGATGCACGTGTGAAGTTCAGCCTGAGACAGAGTGTGGAGAGGAGAAGGCAGAACGGGCTCCTGGAGGGACAAGAAGAGAATGTGCACACAAGAGGCTGGGGCCGTGGAAGACACAGGGTGGCCTTCAGTCCCTCACACATTCATCATGTTGTAGCAGGGCAAACGCAGGACATTTGGAGCCAGAGGGATCTAGGCCCTGCCCTAAAACACAGACACTTTGGCCAAGTATCTTAATGCCTACCATGGAACAATGGTAACGGCAACACGGTATCTCCCAGATTTCATGAGGATTCATAGAGATAATGTGTGCCTCTGGTAGTAGCCTGGTCATGGCCAGGGGGCAGATGTTGGGACCCAGGGTCAAGGGTCTTTTCCCTCGCCATGTCCTCATGATATGCCCAGGAGTCCACCTTCCTGGCCCTGTTGCCCTCCCATTCCTCAGACTTGTTCTTTACCTTCTTGGGGCCACAGAGAGCATCTGCAAGCAAAGGCAGGCCGGGCAGTTCTCCTGGGGCTCAGGGATGAGCATAGGGATCTATTCTTGCAATAAGAAGCTAGAGCTGTGATCCTGGGCTCAAAGAAATGACCGCTTACCAATTAATAGGAGACTGAGCTGGATTGGTTCCAAGGCCAGGTAAGCTGCGGAAGGAAGGACTGGGGTCCTCTGCTCCTCCTTACACCCCAGATCAGCTGCCCCCCACGAGGCCCAGCAGCAACCTGTGTTTCTACACTACTGCGCTCCCCTTTGATGCCTGCCGCACATCCCCCACCTCCATCTCGTGGCCTGGAGAGGACCACACAGGACAGGACAAACCTCACTGTAAACAGCTTACCTGCCCCCTTCGGGAGAGTGAGTACACGGTGGTAGCTTGGTGAGGATCTCCAAAAACCACAAGAACATGACTTTCAAAATGACAAATTCACAATTCTCATCGAAATTTAAATTGGACATGTGTCAAAAATAATAGAACTCTTTAATTAAAGAGGGAATGGATAAGATGCTAAATCAGTTTAATTTTTTAAACTTTATTTTACTTGAATTTAGTTAATTAACATAAAGTGTATTATTAGTTTTGGAGGTAGAGTTCAGTGATTCATCAGTTGCATATAACACCCAGTGCTCACTACATCACCTGCCTGCCTTAATGCTCAGCACCTGGTTACACCATTCCCCTAACCTACCACCCCTCCAGTGACAATGTTTATTTCCTATAGTTAAGAGTCTCTTGGGGCACTTGGGTAGCTCAGTCAGTTAGGAGTCCAACTCTTGATTTTGGCTCAGGTCATGATCTCAGGGTCCTGGGATCGAGTCCCACAGGGGGCTCCCCACTAAGTGGGGAGTCTTCTCGTCTCTCTTGCCTTCTTACCACTGTTGCATTCTCTCTTTCTCTCTCTAAAATAAATAAATAAATATTTAAAAAAGAGAGTCTTTTACAGTTTGTCTCCTTCTCTGATTTGTCTTATTTTATTTTTCCATCTCTTCCCCTATGATCCTGTTTTATTTCTTAAATTCCACACGTGAAATCATATAATTGGTTTTCTCCAACTGACTTATTTCACTTAGCATAATACCCTCTAGTTCCATCCATGTTGCTGCAAATGGTAAGATTTCATTTTTTATGGATGGCTGAGTAATGTTGCATTGTGTGTGTATATATATATATATATATCACTTTTTTTTGTTTTTTGTTTTTTGTTTTTTTTTAATGTTTACTCATCTGCCGATGAACATGTGGGCTCTTTCCGTAGTTTGGCTATCATGGACATTGCTGCTATAAACTTTGGGGTGCAGGTGCCCCTTCAGATCACTACATTTGTATCCTTTGAGTAATTACCTATTAGTGGAATTGCTGTTAAAATCAGTTTAAATCAAGAATTGACTGACAGTAATTTATAGTCTCTTTGGGACAAAACTCATTTGTTTCGTTATGGACACAGATCATTCACAGTGATAGAGCAGTCTGCATGACATCAGTGTTCTACAGCTTAACCACAAGTTCTACAGAACTGTGAAGAACCTAGTCTATCAAAGGCAGTCAGGGGTACACAGCTCTGTAAAGCTGGACCATCCCTGACAGTTCCACTAAACAAGGCCAGCATTTCCCAGAAAGTGCTTCTAATAATTGCTTTTCTTCATTTTCAAGTCTCTGACATATTTTTCCTCCTGAGAATCAGGGAGGTTTTTAGAGGAGTTAAAGTATCTGTGTGTGAGCGTAGGGGAAGTACAAGGGGCCGGGCAAGGGATTATTAATGTATCTGCAATGAGACCAAATTGTGATAGCCTTCTATGCCATGCCAAAAAATCTGGACTTGGCTCAGTGTGAAAACAAATTTCTGAATCAGGGAAGTTATATGATCACTTTATATATATATATTTAAATTTATTGATGTAATTTTAATATACTAAAAAAGATACAATTTGGTACACTTTAAAAGGATCAATGGAAGATCATACAGAGAAGAAAGACATGGAGGTAGGGGTTCAGTTAGGAGGTTGGTGTGATAGTCCCAGGAAAAGACACAGTTTATTCAATAGTCAGGAAGAAGAGGAGGTGATGAGGCATTTCTAGGGTAAAACCAAGCAACACTTTACCAGATATTAGATTCAGGAATCCAGAGATAGGGTGCATCCAAGATTATCCAAGATAGCTCACTTATGCCATTGTTGGAGTCTGGGAATGTAGGGGGAGCAATAGGTTCCAGAAGAATGAGAGAATTGTGAAAGAAGCCTGGAAATTTTCGACACCTAAGAGCTAGTTGAAAATATGGTTGGGAGTTAAGGAGATGGGTCTGGGCTGGGAATGAGGCATCAAAGCCAAAGGGGTGGCTGTGTGGCCCAGAGAGTGAGAAGACTAAAGGGTGGGAAATGAGTTCTGGCAAAGAGGGAAGGAAGCCATGAAGAAAGCTGAAAAGCAGCGGAGGTGGAGGAGCCATGGAAGAGTTCCTTCATCTAACTCTTCATTCTACCATTTGTGACCTGCATTATCACTTCTTACCTTTATGGATACTATTTGGGAATATTGTTTCCCTAACCAACCGCATTTCTCTATAGCCCCCCGACCAGCTTTTTGAGCCTTGCACACAGCTGCCATTCATTCGTGTTGAGTAAATTAATAGAAAGAGCTATGAGATGAAGAGACTGGAAAGGAGTTCAAAGCCACAGAGGAAAATCGAGAAAATGGTCTGCCAGAACTATCTTAGGAGAAACATCAGGATGACAAAGAAAACTGTTGGGGGTGGGATAGGGAGGAGTCCCAGAGAGGCGCCAGGATGGGTGGGTGTGCACAACAGCTTACCCAGTTCTGGGGTGGTGTGCCCCAAGGCAACCTCTCACTGTCCACTGGAGCAATGCCCTCTGCAGTTGGGCTATAAGCCAAAGTGTTGCCTTATGACCAAACATGTAGTGTGCATCCCTATAGGGGAGGCTCCTTTGGAAAGAAACTGGGTCTGCCTACATAGCTCACTGATTGATTGCCCTAAGAAAGCACTGCCTCGTATCATCAATGAAAATAACCATTTCAGCAGGAAACTCAAGTTCCTACTTAAATTTTTTTTTCCTTATTTATATATTTATGTAAGTAATCTCTACACCCAATATGAGGCTTAAACTCATGACCCTGGGATCAAGAGTCACATGTTTCTCTGACTGATCAGCCAAGCACCCCACAAGTCTCTACTTTTGATGTCACTCTTGTGAGCCGGAGGACCACTAGATTCTCTTTGTCAACGTGCACAATTTACTCACCCACTATTTCCCCTGCTGGCTCTCCTCTCACAGGTTGATGCCTTTCTCACGTTATTGTCATCATCTATATGACTATATGACTAGTACTTAAAAGTGGGGTTTTGCCATTAGACCAGATGGACTTAACAGACACGTATGGAACATTCCATTCAAAAGTAATAGAATACCTCTCCAGTGCACGTGGAAAATTCTCCAAAATAGATCATATGTTAGGCTACAAGACAAGTCTTAACAAAATTAAAAAGATGGAAAATCATATTGAGCATATTTTCTATCCAAAATGGCATGAAACTAGAAATCAATTACAAGAAGAAAGCTGGAAAATCCACAAATATGTGGAGACTAAACAATATGCTACTGAACAACCAATGCATCAATGAAGAAATCAAAAGTGAAATGAAAAATGCCTGGAGTCAAACCAAAAAAAGGATAGTCTTTGCTATAAATGGTGCTGGGAGAATTTTTCTTGCAAAAGAATGAAAGTGGACCACTTTCTTACAATATGCACAAAAATTGATTAAATACTTGAATGTAAGACCTGAGACATTGAAACTCCCAGAGGAAGGAATGCCTTGGTGGCTTAGTTGGTTAAGTGCTCAACTCTTGATTTTGGTTCAGGTTGTGATCCCAGGGTCATGAGATCGAGCCCTGTGTTGGGCTCCACATTGAGCATGAAACCTCCTTAAGATTTTCTCTCTCTCCCTCTGTCCCTCTCCTTGCCTCTCCCCGCTTCTCTCTTTTTTAGAAACGAAAAACAGCAAATGGAAACTTGAGTAATTTCACAGAGGAAAAAAAAAAAAAGACTCCCCCATAAGAAGACACCCTACTTAAAAAATGGTCACAAGATCTGGACACTTAACCAGAGAAGATATTCAGATGGCAAATGGCACAAGAAAACAAGCTGAACGTCCTATGTCATCAAATGCAACTTAAAATAACAATATACCACTGCGCACCTAGTGGAATGACTAAGACCCAGAACACCAACACCAAATATTGGCAAGAATACGGAGCAACAGCAACTCTCACTCATTGCAAAATGGTGCAGCTGCCTTCAGAGAGAGTTTGGTGGTTTCTTACAAACTCTTATCATACAATCTATCAATAATGCCCCTTGATATTTACCTAAATGAGTTGAAAGCTTATGTGCACACAAAAACCTACACACAGATGTCTGTGGCAGCTTTATTCATGATTGCCCAACTTGGAAGTGGACGTTAATGGATAAATATGTTAATGGATTTAAAAACTTTGGGACATCCACACAATGAAGTATTAATCAGTGATCAAAAAAAAAAAAAATACAAGCTATCAGGCCATGAAAAGACATGGAGGAATCTTCAGTGCATGTTGCTAAGTGAAAGAAGTCAGTCTGAAAAGGCTATGCATTATTTGATTCCAAATCTGTGACATTCTGGAAAAAGCAAAACTATAGAGAGAGTAAAAATATCAATGGTTGCAGGAGGTTGAGGGGAGGGAAGGATGAATATTGGAGCTTAGGGGATGTTTACGGCAGTGAAGCTACTCTGTGTGACACTAGCATGGTAGACATATGACAGAAGGCATCTGTCCAAACCCACAGAATGTACAGCCAAGAAAGAAGCCTAATGTAAACTAAGGACTTTAGTTAATAATAATGTATCAATATTGGCTCATCAATTGTAACAAATGTACCACATGGTGTTAATAATAAGGGGAGACGTATTATATACATATTTATATATAAAAATTCTCTGTCCTCTCTGCAAAGTTTTTCTTTTTTTTTTTTTTAAGATTTTATTTATTTATTTGACAGACAGAGATCACAGGTAGGCAGAGAGGCAGGCAGACAGAGAGGGGGAAGCAGGCTACCTGCTGAGCAGAGAGACCGATGCGGGGCTTGATCCCAGAACCCTGGGATCATGACCTGAGCTGAAGGCAGAGGCTTTAACACACTGAGCCACCCAGGCACCCCTCTGCAAAGTTTTTCTATAAACTCAAAAGTGCTCTAAAAAATAAAGTCTTTTAAACAAACAAACAAACAAAAAACCTCAAAAAACAAAAACCAAAAATCTCCTAGAGGCAATCATAGGCAATAAGTCCTTCACATCAGTCTTGGCAATGATTTTTTTGGATTTGAACTAAAAGCAAAGGCAACTAAAGCAAAAATAAATAAGCAGGACTACAGCAAACTAAAAAGCTTCTGCACAGCAAAGGAAGCCATCAACAATATGAAAAGGGAGCCTACTGAAAGTGAAAAGATATTTGCAAATCATATGATAAGGGATTAGTATTCAAATTATATAAAGAAATCCTACAACTCAATAGCAGAAAGCCAAACAATCTGATGAAA
The DNA here is from genome assembly GCF_009829155.1 of Mustela erminea. Taxonomy (NCBI): domain Eukaryota; kingdom Metazoa; phylum Chordata; class Mammalia; order Carnivora; family Mustelidae; genus Mustela; species Mustela erminea. Next base: position 10,795,702 of record NC_045623.1, read on the forward strand.
AATGGGCAGAGGATCTGAATATCCATTTTTTCAAAGAAGAGACAGAGGGCCAACAAGTAAATGAAAAGATGCTCAGTATCATTAACCATCAGGGAAACACAAATCAAACCCACAATGAGATATCTCACACCTCTCAGAATGGTTCATATCAAAAAGACAAGAAATAGCAAGTGCTGGCGAGGAAGTGGAGAAAAAGCAACTCCACTTCTGGGTCTTTATCTGAAGAAAATGAGAATCTTAACTCAAAAGGATATCTGCAACCCCATGTTCATTACAGCAGGATTAACAATAGGCAATATATGGAAGCAGTCCAAGTGTCAACAGATGAATGGGTAGAGAAGATGTGGTGTATCTAAACAATGGAATATTACACACCACGAACAAGAATGAAATCTTGCCATTTGCAGTGAATGGATGGAACTTGAGCGTATCACACTGAAATAAGAGAAATAAGTGAAAACAAAGTGAGATAAGTCAAAGAAAGACAAATACCAGACAATATCACCTACATGTGGAATTAAAAAAAAAAAAACAAATAAACAAAAGCAAAAAAAAAAAAAAGCTCATAGAGAACAGACTGGTGGTTGCCAGAGTGGGAGTGAAGTAGCAAAATGAATGAAGGGAGAAAAAGATAAACACTTCCAGTTATAAAATAAGTAAATTATGAGGATGTAATGTACAGTATGGGGACTATAGTTAATAACATTGTATTGCAGACTTGAATGTTGCTAAGAGAGAAAAGTCTGGGTTATTTTTTTAAAGATTTTTATTTATTTGTCAGAGAGAAAGAGCACAAGCAGAGGGAGAGGCAAGCAGAGGGAGAAAAGCAGTCTCCTTGCAATGAACAGAAATCAGAATAGAATACTCATGAAAGAAATTGAGGAAAATACAAGAAGAGGGAAATGTCCCATTCTCATGGATTGGAAGAACAAATGTTGTGAAATACTGTGAAAATGTCTATGCTACCTAGAGCAATCTACACATTTAATGCAATCCCTATCAAAATACCATCATTTTTTTCAAAGAAATGGAAATAATCCTAAAATTTATATGGAACCAGAAAAGACTCCAAATAGCCAGAGGAAAGTGGAAAAAGGAAACCAAAGTTAATGGCATCACAATTCCAGACTTCAAGCTCTATTACAAAGCTATAATCATTAAGACCATATGGTACTGACACAAAAACAGACACATAGATCAATGGAACAGAATAGACAGCCCAGAAATGGACCCTCAACTCTATGGTCAACTAACCTTCAACACAGCAGGAAAGAATGTCCAATGGAACAAAGACAGTCTCTTCAACAAATGGTGTTGGGAAAATTGGACAGTCACATACAGAAGAATGAAACTGGACCATTTCCTTACATTGCACACAAAAATAGACTCCAAATAGATGAAAGACCTCAATGTGAGATAGGAATCCATCAAAATCCTTGAGGAGAACAGAAGCAACAACCTCTTCGACCTCAGCCACAGCAACTTCTTCCTAGAAACATCGCCAAAGGCAAAGGAAGCAAGGGCAAAAGTGAACTATTGGGACTTCATCAAGATCAAAAGCTTTTGCACAGCAAAGTAAACAGTCAACAAAACCAAAAGACAATAGACAGAATGGGAGAAGATAGTGGAAAATGACAAAACCTATAAAGGGCTAGTATCCAAAGTCTATAATGAACTTACCAAACTCAACACCCAAAGAACAAATAATCCAATCAAGAAATGGGCAGAAGACATGAACAGACATTTCTGCAAAGAAGACATCCAAATGGCCAACAGACACATGAAAAAGAGTTCAACATCACTGGGCATCAGGGATATACAAATCAAAACCATAGTGAGATACCACCTCACACCAGTCAGAATGACTAGAACTAACCAGTCAGAAAATGACAGACATTGTCGAGGATAAAGAGAAAGGGGAACCCTCCTACACTGTTGGTGGGAATGCAGGTTGGTGCAGCTATTTTGGAAAACAGTATGGAGGATCCTCAAAAAGTTGAAAATAGAGCTGCCCTACGACCCAGCAATGGCACTACTGGGTATTTACCCTAAAGATACAAATGTAGTGCTCTGAAGGGGCATGTGCACCCGAATGTTCATTAGCAACAATGTCCACAATAGCCAAACTATGTAAAGAACCTAGATGTCCATCCACAGATGAATGGATAAAGAAGAGTTGGTACACACACACACACACACACACACACACACACACACACACACAATGGAATACTATGCAGCCATCAAAACCCCCCAAAATCTTTCCATTTGTGATGATGTGAATGGAACTAGAGGATATTATGCTAAGCAAAATAAGTTAATTAGAGAAAGATAATTATATGATCTCTCTTATATGAGGTTTGAGAGGCATGATTGGGGGTTGTGGTGGGTAGGGAGGGAAAAAATAAAACAAGATGAAACCCGAGAGGGAGACAAACTGTAAGACTCTTATTGTTAGGAAACAAACTGAGGATTGCTGGGGAGTAGGGGGTGGTGGGACAGAGTGGCTGGATGATGGACATTGGGGAGGGTATGTGCTATGGTGAGTGCTGTGAATTGCGTAAGACTGATGATTCACAAACCTGAATCCCAGAAGCAAATAATACATTATATGTTAACCAAAAAAAAAAAAAAAAAAAAAATCCCGTAACTAAAAATGGTGACAGACATTAACTAGACTTGCTGTAGTGATAGTTTCACAATATATATAAATATCAAATCATTATGTTGTATACCTTAGAACTAATGTAATGTTGTATGTCAATTACACCCCCCCCAAAATGTAGACAATTTATATTAGTCAGTTGCCAGTTTTACAATGTTGCATTTTTGGGAAAAGATTTGTTGCTGTTTTTTTTTCCTCTTGGCTTGGTATTCATCCTTGGTTTTATCATTTGGTATTTATCCTTCAGTATTTATCTTTGATTTTTGCCACATTAAAGCCATAAGAGCCAGGGGTGGGCCTGAGGCATTCATGGTACATAGCCTGCCCTAGGAGAGAAAGAACACACACACCATCTTATTCCTCTAGCAGAAGGTGCAATAAATGAATTAACTTTTTAAACATTCTTCATTCAATACCCATAGTCCTAGTATGGCAGGAAGCATGGTAAACATTAAAGCATCATTTCCCAACTATGTCAAATCACATCCTCAACATATCAATAAGACCAAATACTTTTAAATTTCTGGCAGATGACACATTTATTTAAAGCAAGTTTTCCCATCTCTTTATTCATGAGGATCCATTTAAAATGTTGAACAATTTAGTGGCACCTCATAAGTGTATCTGAGGTTTTAATGAGTGTTCCAATGACTGAGAAAACATTCTGACCAATCAACAGCTTTTATGGATTCAGTAACCCCTTAAATGAGTTTAGAATTAGTGAGTGATGGTGTTGCAGACTCTCACACTGTTGGTTGGCAAGTAATCAAGCCTCCTGGTTTAATTTCCTGACACACTGACTGTCTGGACTTGGATAGTGTGGCCTGTTGTGGCCATGAAGACCCCAGTGAACTCGAACCCAGCACCACCTTGGTCAATGCTTACCCTCTCAGTTCGTCTTCTTGATACCTGACTGCCATCATGTGAGGAAGCCAGTCTAAGCTCCTTGAGGATAAAGGACCATAAGGGGGAAGAGAGGTCCAGCTTCTTCAACTGAGTTCTCAGCCCAGTTACCAGGTGAAAACAACTACATGGGTGATCCCAGGAAAAACCAGCAGAATTACTCAACCCATGAGAAAAATCATGAGAAACAATAAATAATTGTTTTAAATCATTAAATTCTGGAGTAGTTTGTTATGCAGCAATAGATAACCAAAACACAATGATATTTACATAATCTGACATATACTGGTATGTAAATGAACCACATGGATCATTGATTCATTCATTTAATATTTATCAGGGCCTACCACATGCACTTTGTTCAGACTATGCTCAAGACTGGTTCTGCGGAGCACCTGGGTGGCTCAGTGGGTTAAGCCTCTGCCTTCAGCTCAGGTCATGATCTTAGGATCCTGGGATTGAGCCCTGCATGGGGCTCTCTGCTCAGCAGGGAGCCTGCTTCCCCTTCTCTCTCTGCCTGCCTCTCTGCCTACTTGCAATCTCTCTCTCTCTCTCTGTGTCAAATAAATAAACAAAATATTTAAAAAAAAAAAAAAAAAAAAGACTGGCTCTGCGTAAGGTTGCATGGACGCTGTGTAATCACCCTATGGCCCCAGAAAGTCTGACACTCCCAAGTAGGGAAGGAAATCCCAAATTAGGATAATATTCTATATAGGATATCTTCAAAGTTAGGAAAAATCTCCCCACCCCCCACCCCAGGTCTGTAAGGCAAACCAACCCTTTAATTCTAGCGGTTTGATCATTGGTCTGAAAATAAAGGCTGAGCCGTGGTTTTGTACCTGCTTCAGCTCATCGTTTTTCTTTGCTCTACACCATGACTCTTTGCTGTACCACGAGTTCTGGTCAAACAGTTTGTCTTTAACAGGAACTAATCACGTGTTAATGTAGCTCTTTACAGTTTATAAAGTGTTCTTCATTTTACAAAGCACTTTCATGGAATTATGTCATTAAACCTTGAAACGACCCAGGGAGGTTATTTGCTCCAGGCCCTGTGGAGCAAACGTGTGTAGAGGGTCAGTGCAAATCTGTCACCACTGTTGAACAAATGGTTTTGAGCACTGACCTTATGAGTAGCAGGGCATTTTCATATTGTTGTTGTGTTAAAGATGGCACTCTCATAAATGACATGTTCATAATACAATTCAAAAGGTGAGACTCTTTCATATGTGACATTAATGCTCTTCCAATTAGAATTTTAAGTCAATTTCCGTTTTGTTCTGAGAGTTTTAATCAAGACTGAAAAACTTTACTATATCACATCCTTGGCAATATCCATTGAAAGTTTGGATTTTTCTCTTTGCAAAGCCCCTGGTCCTCCAGGGATATTTTAGCAAGAAGAATGTGATTCAAAGATTTCCAGATGTTACTCTTCAGATGTGTCTTAGCATGCATCTAGAAACCATCTGGTAGCAGCCAACAGCTGGATGGGGTCCAAATGTAAATGCTCATCCAGGTAAAATGATATTAATAGAAGAACTCGAACCAATTAGTGGTTTGTCAACTAAGTTTGTGATATTCTTTCATCAGCTCTCAGTAACCAAGGGAGGCTTCCAAAATTCTATAATCAGTTTTCCCTTTTTTTTTTTTTTTTGCTCATGGTGGCTCTTCCTTACCTGGATATTCTAAGAAATTATTCGTGGTTAGTCTCTAAACTCTGCTTTACTTAAATGTTCTGAAGGGTCCATAGAGTTGCTTTCACAAATATTTAAATACTTTTGCACCCCATGCCCTTTCCTCCCAGTGAAAGAAAGAGCTATCTCTGAAATGTGCCGAGGAGCAGTTGGTGGGTCTCTGGGGTGATGGTAAATGTATATCTTGGTCATCCAGCTTCTGACTCCGGAAACTGCATTAAGCATAAGCCAGAGTCAATAGTCCCACCTCCTCCCCTAGTTCCTGGAATGAAAGAGAACATCCCCAGCCATCTGACTCTGGGACCTCCAACAGGATGGGATCATCTCATTAATTCAGCTCCTCTCTTTCCTGGGAAGTATTGATAATGATGCCAGGAGATGGACTGAACTTTCTCTAGCTATACATTAACTTTTAACTCTGCAAATTAATGAAGGTAATAGTGAAGATAATTAATAAAAAGCATCACAATGAATAAAAATCACTTCAGGAAGAATATTCCATCTACATTTAAAAAAAAAGTATTTTCAAGTACCTTAGAAACAATTGTTTTCCTAATTTAAAGATGGTAATAATAAAAAAAAAAGGAAAAAATAAAGACGGTAATAATAGCAAATGTTTATTAAACATTCACCATGTGCAAGGTATTTGCTAATTGATTTATGTAGATTATCTCACTTAATTGTCACAGGGAACCTAAGGGTTTTCTTATGAATACTAATTGTATAGATAAGGAAACTGAACTGAAGGGCATTAAGAAATTTGTGCAAGTTCCCAAATGTTGTAAATGGCAATTAATGAAAGCCTACTACTCTGTCCCAAGGAAATCCACACATGATAATTTATTTCTTAAAATAATTTTGTGAGGCAATTTTTATTCTTACTGTTCCCATTTTGTAGGTGAGGAAAATGAAGAAAATTCATTGATTTTTTTTTTTCTTTAGACCCCAGAACTAGCATGTGACGATGTGACCCCAATTCTGCAGATTCCAAAATCATAGATTATTCTAAGACCCTGCATATCCTTTTCTGGATAAGTAAGGCCAAAGCCTTCAGGACACTGAGCTATTAAACCCACAGAGCTGGTCTTGGGTGAATTGGGGGTGGGGAGAGCAGCCCTATTTGGATTATCCCTAGGATCCTTTGGTATGATACTTTGCAAAAATAAGCATTTGGACCTATCTGGAGAATCACAGTGCTTCCTGGTTTCATCCCCACACTGAAACGGCAAGTTCACTAGCTACAATATGGACTAATGTTTGATGATCCCGTCTGGCCCTCGGGTCAGCACATACCACACCAGCAACGTCTCTGATTGCATCAGAGGAGTACTATTGGCGATTTTGGAAAGCAGCGAGGAAATCCATCTGCAGTTGGGAATCAGGTTTGCACGAAAGAGGGATTTCTGAATCAGAGCAGGCACTAGACGCTCGACCACATCAAGGAGGAAACAGACTTTCAGGCAGACATCGAGTTGCCGCATTGGGGGCTGCTGACTGATTAGCCTGCCGCAGGGTGGGTGGTGCTGAGCTCCTGGCTGGAGCAAGAAAAAGAAGAGTGAGGCTGGATGGTGGATGGAAGCAGGCAGGGAGGCATGAAGTGTCAGGATCTACAACATCTGGGGATGCTTAATCGGGAGGAAACGTAGACCTCCCACACAGTAGCACTATTATGAGCTCTGATTACACACTAGGGTACAGAAAAAAAATAACAAACTAGTGCGCCAGTAAATAATACCCTCCTTGATGCGAAAAACCTACCGCTTTCCTGAAGCTTCCCCCCACTTCACCCACGTGTCTGATAGGTAGATGGTGCCGAGTGTCTCAGTGGGACAGGAAGGGAGCCCTGCAAGTGCGTGTCTAAACACAGACAGCCCTTGGGAGGGCCGCGACAGAGAGGAGAAGCCCGAACCACAAAGGAGAGTGATGGCCCAAGATTCCTTTGGGGAAATCTGCCCAATGGTAACTCAGGTCTTCCCACCTCAGAACCAGCGCCTGAGTTGGAGAGCAGGGTAGGGCTGGGGGTGTGAGGGGAGGGAGAGACAGGACCTTAGCTCACTCAGTCACTGGCTCATTCTTTCACTTGTTCACTTACTCGTTCATTCATTCGGCACAGTGTTAAAACGGTGGGCCTTTTTAACATCTGCATTCAAATTCCAGCCCTACCTCTTGCATGCTCTGCAAACTCAAACGAGTTACTTAGCCGCTATAGGCTTCAGTTTCCTCCAAGTAGTTCCTGCATCATGGAAACAATATAAGGAATAAAATGCATGGCACGGTAACATGATCATACCACCACTGGGTTAGGCGCAAATGGGTGAGCAATGGATATATGCTGGGATTGTTATTGAGTCTTTCAAAAAGTAGTAATGAGCTCTAGGCTAGGTGCCGAAGGTACGGAGGATGGCTTAGGAGCATAACATTACCCTCCACTTGTGGAATAAGACACGTGGCAAACTTTCCTTCCAAGGCCCTTATATTTCCTTTCTTCCCACTTTCTCATATATAGAAAACCCAGTAGCTGGAACAAGGGAGAAAGGGGCTCTGTGCTCAGAGAGGAGAGGAGAAAATGGGAACATTCTAGAATCCTCTCTGTGCCAAGCATACAATAAGCACTTAACAGCTGACCAACTAAGGTGACTCCAGCAGGGCCACATTCTCAGAGGGAGAATGGAAATTTTTTATTTAATTTTCCTGGTGTTTTGGTTACAATACAGTCACTCACTTGGAATTCAAGGTCACAAACCGGTGACCAATGGATCTGGTCTGGCCCAGTGACAAGTTTCCTTTGGCCCGCAGGGTATTTTAAAAATTGGGAAAGTCTTACACTTTAGTCACATAAAAACCTGGATTTCTGGGTTCTCCTGAAAACCGAGAAGGCCTGGCAACCCCGGCCTGCATTCCTGTGTGGTAGAGGGAGTCCGTGGAGGCTAGCCCCATTCCGGGGTCTTCCCTTCTCTTTCCCTCTAGTGCCACCATCCCCTATTGTATTTCAGCCGTCTGGGACAAGGGCACTGCCTTCTCCATGCATGTCTCAAGTTAGCCACCACCTGGCTGGATCTGGCCATCCTTGAGGTGACCTCAGGTTCGGAGAGAAGACCCGACTCCTGGCACAGCCCTTTCTCGAAGTCATGCCTTCTCTGCACTCACTCCTTCCCATGCCAGTCTGCGCGGGCTTCAAGTCCTGATGACTGATCTTCCTCTTTCCACCCAGATCTGCTGACCCCGTGTCAACATGGCTGACACCAGCCTTCCTTCATGATGATTCCCCTTCCAGGCAATAAGAAAATGATTGAACGACAGTTATTGTGGCATCTGATAACAAGGGCAATTTCCCTCTGGTTAGCTGAGTGCGGGATGGGACGTAACGGCACATTCTTTGCATACCATCGGCACGACTGAGAGCCACCCCATAGCGCAGGCTTTGCTGATTCTGAGATCCCGACATTCAAAACTGAAGACATAGGGGAGGTTGAACCTCGCACAGTATAGTGGTTTTCAAGCTCACTTTATTCTTTTTATCACCTTCAATCAGCAGCACACTTAGTATTTTATTTTGTTTTTTTCCTTAAATGGATCCTTACCTGGGGGCTAATAAACCCAGAACTTCCCCTGGCAGCACACCCTTGGATCCCTGGGGGCATAGAGAGCCCAACTGAAAAACATGGCCGCAATCGCCTCCTGCATTGAGGAAGCAGAGGCCTGGGAAGGGACAGTGGCTTGTCCAGGCTTCTGGAAGGTGTAAGTGGCCAAGAACTCAGACAAGCCTCCTTCTGGGTTCTGGTGCCCTTTGCCCTCTGACACGTCGTCCTCAGCAGCAGTCACAGCTCGTCCTCTGTTCTGTCGCTCTGACTGGGCATGCAAGCAGAACCCCTCTCTGGCTGAGTGATATCACCATCACTCACTTCCGATTTCTGGGTCTGTCCAGCCCAGTACTGCTATCGCCCCGGAGCAGCCAGCCCCCAAGATGGCTCCAATGCCTCTGCCTCCTGGTCTTCACACCTGGGTAGTCCCCTCTCACATTGTGCCAGGTTGGTCTGTGTGACCAGTAGAATACAACAGAAGCACTGGATGTCCCTTTTGAGATTAAGTTAAAAAGACAAATCAACTTCTCTCTCTCTCTGTCATCAGTCACTCTGGGGGGAAGCCATATTAAGGAAGGAAGGAAGGAAGAAGGAAGGAAGGAAATTCACCCTTTTGAAGTGTATAATCAGTGGTTTTTATTGTAGTCACACTACCATGCAACCATCTAATTCTTCATCTAATTCTAGAACATATTCATCACTCCAAAAATATGACCCTTACTTGTTCCTCTCTGCCCTCATCCCCTGGAAACTGTTAGTCTGTTCTCTTTTTCTATGGCTTTGCCTATTCTGGACACTTCATATAAATGGAATCATAGAGTCCTTGGATCTCCTTGGCCTATTGTGTCTAGCTTCTTTCATTTAGCGTAATTTTTTCCGGGTCCATCTGTGTTCTGGCACATATCAGTACATCATTCCTTCTTATTGCTGGATGATATTTCACTGTATGGATATACCATATTTCCTTTATCCATTCATTAACTGGTGGACATTTGGGCTGTCTGCACTTTCTGGCTGCTGTCACAAACACTCATGTATACATTTTTGTGTACATATGTATTTTCAGTTCTCTTGGGTGTATACCTAGGAGTGGAATTATAGGGCCGTAGGGTAATTCTATGTTTAACTTTCTAAGGGACTGTCAAGCTCTTTTCCACAATGGCAATACCATTTTACACTCAAGTTGTGGATTTTTGAACTTAGTAAACAGGCTAACAACTGGACAAAAATGGAACATGAAAATAAGCACAAAATTGAGACCTAGGGAAACTGACTTTTGACTTTTCGTCATTTAGCACGTGGTTTGGTATCACACAGACTCAGGACTTGTGGTTGTCGTTGAGGCTGCTATATGGACCCTGACATCCATTCTTCCCTCCTTCTTGGTAATTGACCCCTTGAATTTAAGCTGGCCCTTCACTGCCCAAAATAAAGGTGCTAATTCTTAGCTTCTCAGGCATGGTCACTGACTGAATTCTGGTAAATGAGATGTAATCAGGAGCTTGGTATGTGTCTTCCAAGAAATGACCTCAAGGGAAAGAGGCATGCCCTTTCTCCTCTTCCTCTCTCCTGCTGACTTGACTGCAGAGGTAATGGCTGAACTAAAAATGCCATTTGGCGTTCGGTTCTTCTCCCTCCTTCTGTCCACTTTGGCCTCACTGAACTTCTTTCAATTCCTTGACTAGACCGTGCCACATCTCACCATGACGTTGGCACACGTCCTTCGGCTGAAAATTTCCTCCGTATCCTGTATTTGCTCAACCAATCAACTCCTGATCATGCCTGGGATATCTTGAGAGAAGCCTTCTCTGACCTTCCTGACTCATGGGAGGGCCTGCTCTGTGCTGCTTGCTGTTCACTAGTGTGCCTGGCACGGGGTCTGGCACATGGCAGGTGCTTGAAGAATGTCTGTTAAGTGAATGAATAACCGACTTTTATGTCTGGTTGCATGAACCTGGCACTTAACCTCTCTAAGATTTCATCATCGGAAAATGGAGATTATGGCAGTGTCTGCTTCTCAGGGTTCTTGTGAGTATTAATTGGGGAAATGCTGGTGAAGAGCGCTCAGGTGTCAGCCATCATCATGGCTTCCACCACCAATGGTCCTCACTGACCAGGTGTGAGCAAGACATGGAGCAGGACGTAAACGCATCCTGTGAAAAGACTGGAGACTCTCTTATCCTGATTCCTCAGGATTACAGGAGTATAATAACCCATGGGCCTCTTCTATCGTCTACCTGCCTGTGCCACTGGCCCAACACACGTGTGTTGTGCCTGTGACTGCTGTGGGGTTTATGTTAGACACAAAAGTCCAGTGAGATGAAAAGATGTTAGAGACATAATAAAATATAATGAGAAAAAGCCTGTTCTCCCTTGTCAGAAAAACTCAGAATCAAATAGGAGTTTTGTCAGCCTT